>NC_080027.1:122827938-124084438 GCF_030020395.1 Manis pentadactyla | reverse complement strand
AGCAGTGGGTTACACATCAGCTTATTCTCCACCACGCTGTGAGGTGGAGATGGCAGGTGACTTTACCCCCAACTTACAGAGAGGAAACTGGGTTTCAGATGACCTAGATGGCTTGCCCAGAATTACACAAGCAGATGGAGCTGACTGTGGAAGCCAGTTTTCTGATTCTTGACCCTCTCCTCTCTGCTTAGCTGCTTAATATTTGGGGGTGTGCACAGATCATTTTGACAGGATTCCATTCTAGAACAACTCCAACTTTATTATTTAAGGGCAGAGTGCCCAGATCCCACTATTCTCCATTTGCTCCCAAGGCCTTGGATTTTCCATTTAACCCTATGTCTGAAGAAGTGAAACAATGCCTAGTCAAGGGGTTTCTGTGTAATGAAAGCCTGGAAGCACAAAGCCCCAAGCTGCTGCAGCCTACCATCGCTGTCCCAGACCAGGGGCTCTCTTCCCAGGGCCCAGGCTTTGCAAAGGGCTGGCCAGAAGCCGAACAGGAGCGCTGGGGCAGTGCCTCTCCAAAGGAGGACAGATGGGCAGGCTGGCCCCAGCACCAGCCCTTTGAACAACCTTTTTATTTTCCAACCAAACATGCAGCCTCAGTTCCCTTCTCCCCTCCCAGAGCCCCAGCAGACTCCCCCCACCCCCCATTCTGTCTCTGGGCTGGCTCTGAGGAGCCCAAGGGCTCTGGAAGGATGGGGGCTGCTCCCCTTTATGACTGGGAGATGATGAAAGGAGGCTTGTAACTGTTGCCATCTGTCTGGTGGGACTTCACCAGGGAGGGTCTTGCCCATTCACTCCTTCACGCATCGCTGGGCTCAGGCCTTTTGTCTGGTTGACTGGAGAGGGGGGCTGCTGTCAGGCAAAGGGAGGCCACTGGCTGGCGAGAGAAGCATCTTCTTTGTGTTTGGACCAAACTTTCAGTGACTCACTAAGATAATCTGCATGAGGAAGCTGCCCAAGCCCCAAACCACTCAAGTGATTGACAACCTCCAGCCCTGTCCCCATTTTACACACCCCCGCCTGCCCTTTAGCAGAACAGCTTCCCAGGGCTCAAGGGTGTGGGCCCAGCTCCTACCAGGTGTGAGGAGCAGGAAAAGCTCTCGGGATCCCTCTGTCCTCCTTCCTCATCCCCTTCCCAGGCCTAGACCTCTCACCCCTCCCTCTCACGCCCGCCAGCCCCTTACAGCTCTTCTCTTTTTGTTTGGTTTCTGCGGTCTGGCAGGCCGAGGGGCCAAAGCAGGAGAAAAGGCCCATTAGCTGCCCAGCAGCTGAGCAGGAAAAGAAAAGAGCTGAATGGAGGCGGTGGGGTTGGCAGCCCTCCAGCCCAGCTCCTGGTCTTTGCATAACCCACCCCCACCCCCAGGCAGGGGCTGGGGCATTCAGGAGCTAAGTCTCTGGAGCACGGGGAGGTTAGGCAGATGGTGTGCCCAAGGATCTGGGAAAGGGGCGCAGGGTGGGTGAGGATGTCGTGCGGGAGCAGGGAGGGTTGAGCAAGAGATCAGGGCTCAAGGAGTAAGAGAACGGGGACGGGAAGTGAAACAGAGATTACTCTCCAGGCCCCAGCAGTGCCCTGCCAACCCCCCTTCCCTATACCAGCTTGTGGGGGGGGCGTCTTAGCCTCCCCTTTCTGTACTCAGCCCACTACTCCGCACTGTCAAAATTTATGCCTACTCTAAGGAAGTTCCATTTTGGAAACACAACGATGCTGTGAAGGGTGGGAGAGCACCCCTCACTCTTCCCTTCCGGCACTTAGGGCTGCTCCAGATCAGTTCAGTGACAACCAAGACTGGGCGGATAGGTGGGAGGATTTTCTCTGGTTTCAGTTTTTTTCTTCTATTGTGGTAAAACTCACATAATATAAAACTGATCACTGGATCTGGTTTCATTTTATATGGTGAGACCATATTGTGTCTGTTGGAAGTGCCAAGAAGGCAGGTAATTGGAGATCTTGCTCTTGGGGACACACGCTGCTTCAAAAGGCAACCCGTTCTAGTGTTTTTCCCTGACAGTAGCGCGGGAAGGGCTACGCGTTAGACAGCAAGAGCCACACTGCCCGGCTTTGAATCCTGCTCTGCCATTCACTAGCTGTGACCATGGGGAAGTTCCTAAACTTCTCAACGCCTCAGTTTCTCATCTTCAAAATGAGGATAATGGAGTTCCCACTTACTAGTGTTGAGAAGATTAATATATGTGACACAAGGGTACCTGGCTTTTAGGAAGCACATAGTAAATGTCATTAAATAGTATGATTATTACCATGACTGGATCAGGTGGCATTTATATAAGCTACACAATGGAAACAGAGAAACAGGGAACTGGGTAGCAGCCGAAAGAGAAGGTGGCTAGGGTGTAGGTTTCCTTCCACCCTTTCTCCCATTTGCAAAGAGATGTGATTGGAAATACGGTGTTTGCTGTTTCTAAAAGAATAGTCCTGTTCGGGTAGCCTCTTTCCTGCCTGCACGCCCTTGCCCCTTCACAGGCTCAGTCCCAGGGCCTCAGGGTCTGAGACCTTACGGCCGGACCCTTGCTTTGGGCCAGTTAGGACATTACCGTGAGCCCCATTTACTAATGCATTGACCAATTCAAAGGACATGGGGGCTTGAGATTTGGTTCTGCTTCCTGGAGCTTTCCCACTCTCCTTTGCCTCTCCCAGGACCGCAAGGTCACAGGGCAAGAGACAGTCAGTGGTCACTGAGGGTCAACTCTCTGCAAGACAGCGTCTTTGCTGGCCTGTCTTCCCTTCTTAGCCTGTTGGGCCGCAAACTGTGTGACGTGGGGTTTGTTTTTCACCTTCCAGCGGAGACAGTTGTCCCGTCAGCGGGCGTCGGGGGCCAGGGGCCAGGGCGAGGAGCCGATCCCAGCCCCGGCTGCCAGAACCAGCCCAGCCAGGGTGCAGCCGCGGGGAGGAGGGACAGGTCAGGCTGCGGGTGTGACGGCAGGCTGGTGTCTGGTCCCGCCCTCCCGGATATGGGCCGAGGGAGGAGGCCTCGGCCACCCACCCGCGCCTCCCTGTCCCCACAGAGCAGCTGGCTGGGGCCTTGAAACCTAACCAAAGGCGCTGGCAAATCGGCTTTCCGGCGATGCGCCCTCCGCCCACCCCTGGGGAGCCCCACCCTGGCAACAAGGCGCTGATTGGCTGGGCGGGGGGGCAGAGCGGGCCAATCAAAGCCCACCCTGACCCTCGCGGTTTGGCAGAGAATTAAACCAGGGCGGCGGGGCCGGGCCCTAGGTGGTTCCGGAGCGCGGAGGCCCTGCAGGTCGGCGGTGAGGGCCGAGGGAGGGGCCGAGGCGCCGGCTGCTGGGCCGGAGCCCCTCCCGCCCGCCGCCCGCGGCCGGAGGGCCTCGGGTCCCTAAAGCTGCCGCCCCCAGCTCTCGGGCCCCCGCGCAGCCCGGCTGGCCGCAGAGCCCGGCCTTGGCTTTCTGGAGCAGTTCTGGGGGTTCTAGGTTTCTGAACCCCCAGCCCTTCCCAGCCCTCTTTCCACAGGTCAGCTCAGTTGGGGCATTTCTTTCCCCAAGTTTGTTATCCGGGCCCCCCTCGTTTCTTCATGGATTTCCAGGTGCATTACCCATCCGATAAAGCCAAGTTACCCCGACTCCGCCTCATTTTACTGACCTATTGGCACCAGCCTCACATCCTGTCAAAGCACAGAGTACACGTCTAGTGAGAACACAGATTGTAAGCTTTGTAAGAGAAAGTACCTTGAATGACTTTGCTCCTGTACCCCAACATACTCAAACACGCATACAAAGGGCCTCGCAGGGCAGCATCAGGATCAAGACTAGAGACTGGTGACCAGGGTGTGATTCCCGCCTCTGCCGTTGACCAGCTGTGACCTTGAGCGGTTACTTAACCTTTCTGAACCTCATTTTTTTCCCATGAAAAATGCTAATGACAAGAACATCCACCTCCTAACATTACTGTGAAAAAAAAAATGCCTGGCACATATTGCCTAATATACAATATTATTTTAGGTATTGATAACAAAGGAGTGAGCATTCCTTTCCTACATTTAATCTCAGCCCTCCATTCTTGATTTGGCTGCTATGGATAACTATAGATTCAGGGGACATTCAAAATTCCCATTAGTAGAAACAAAAGACGCAGACTAAAATTTAGTGTGGTCTCAGGGTTGCCAAGCCCAGCACAGGTCCGGCTGTAGCTTATGGGTTTAACCAGGGGGGGAGATCTCTTGGGAAGACAGAATTCCTCTTTGCCCAAGGACTTTTCTTCAAATTCCTCCTTCTCAAAATTTTAGAACAGCAGCATCTGAGGATTTACAAAAAACCCCATTTTAATTGGATTTAACATGATCCTTTTTTAATGTACTGCCCCACCCGATCTCTCCATATATCTACATTAACACCAGGAGGGGATTGGAAGTTTTGCCCAAACCCTTCTCCTGATGTCCTTTCTTATCACCCAGAGATTCATCTCTAATGCAGTCTTTGCCTCCCCCACCTCCCCAAATACACACTCTGGTATGTAGGTTTTCTTCAGTGAACACAGACTGGCAATTCAGTGCTCACGGACCCCTGGCAGCCATCCAGTTCTATCACCTGCTGGGCCCTGCTGATGTCAGGAGTGGTCTTTGTTGATGTTTTGCATTGGTGAGAACAAGAGCGGTGATGTGTCTGGGGTACTCACCGGTCCTGGGTGGTGGGGACCAGGAGGGGGCAAGGAGCACACAGCCGTGGAAGATAGTTCAAATGGGAAGCTAGTGGACCTGGGTTTTGTGTTGAGTCTACACCATCAGAGGCAAGTCAATCAAATGTGGTAGGCCTCAATGACCTGATCTGTAAAATGGGGTGAATGATACCTGTCTCCTTACTGTATAGATATTTTAGGAAAAGAAATGAAGTCATACCATTGGAAGCACTTTATATTTTAAAAAAAAGGTGTATGTCAGGGGGAGGTGGGGTAATGGGCTATTAAATCCATTTCATGCCACGTTTCTCACTGGGTCCAAAAGAATATGACCCAACAGGTGTTACTGAAAACTTCTGATCCCAGTTCTGTGCTCACCATTGTGGGTATATGGAGGAAGCATATGACATGATTCTACCTTTAAAAAATTTGCAGTCTAGCCAGGTTTCTCAACTATGAGAACATATGAAACATTGATGTGCGTTACTGAGTGTGGGTTTGTAACATATTTATCCTATTCTACTCTGTCTTACCAAGAAAGGACAGTTGGGTGATGTGACAGTGGAGCCAGTAGGTGGATGTGACCCACTCAGCCCAGCACAATTCTGGCCTCTTACTGCTCTTTTCTGTCTTTGGTGGGGCATGTGGTCTTACAAACCATCCTCGTCCGGTGCTCCTGAGTCATGGCCTGATGCCCTGTGGCCTGGGCTTGGGGAGATGCCAGCACCTTCACTGCGGCCACCTCTCCTGCTCACCTTTGATGCTGCCTTTCACCTGTGGTCATGTTGGCACCTGTTCTTGATGCTTCCTTCTGTGCATTCTCCCACTGCCCCTGTTACAAAGGCCATCCCAGCTATTGTAGCTGCAGCAGCCTCTCTGGGGTGGGCCCTGGCTGGGACAGTGGGGCTGCAGTTGTCGCCACCCCTGTGCTGGGCAAGAGGCCATCTCCCTTCCCCTTTCCACAAGAGGAGTGTCCCCTCTAACCTCTCAATTTGCCCCCCAGTCCAGGTAGACTAGAAAAGTTGCAGGGTGCTCACCTCTCCCTGGCCCCAGCACAGAGGGTGGGGCTGCCTTTGGGATGCCCCCAGCCTTCAGGGTGTGGGGAGCTCGTCTGGGATGGGGTGGAGGCCCAGGTCTCCTGCTGCATGCTCAGCAGGCGATCCCAGCTCCACATTGCCAGGGCTGGGCGGGGTGACTTAGCTCCTTTTCTGTCTTGGGGATTGCCCAATAAGTTTCAGCATGACTTCTGAGAAGGAATAGATCAGTGTAATTGCTCCCATCTTTGAAAATAAAAATAGGACAAGCCAATTCAAATAAAAATCAGTACCAAGTCTCACCCATTGGACTGTCAAAATTATTGAAGTCTGAAGCACTATGTGGCGTTGTGGGGATGTGGGAACGTGGATGTGCTCGTGTGCCATTGGTGTGAGTGTACATTTGTACAACCACTTTGGAGAGCAGTTTGGCAACATCTAGTGGTGATAAACTGCTCCTTCTTCCCAACTTAGTCCCCTCCCAGTCGTATATACCAGTGGTTCTTAACTGGTGATGCTTCCCCTCCAGGGAACATTTGGCGAGATATTTTTTATTATTTTGATTGGGTTGGGGGCAGATGCTTCTGGCACGTGATGAAGAGAGGCCAGAGACGCTTGAAACATCCTACAGTGGCCAGGCCGTCTGCTCCGGCACCCCCAGCAGAGAGCTGTATCCAGGCCCAAATGCCAACAGAGCCACCGTGAAGAAAGCCCGGTACCTGCCCTAGAGAGACTGGCAAACGCAAGCTGAGAGACAGGTGAAAGGGCGTTCACGGCATGGTTTGTTTCTAACAGTAAAATGCATCCCTCAAAAGGAGAATAGAGAAATAAATTCAGATGTATTCACACAGCAGTTGGAATAAACAAACTGGAACTACAAGAGTCGCTATAGATACATCCTGAATACAGAATGGTCGGCGAAAGAGGGGGAGTGATTCATAAAGTACTGCTGGGTGAGGTTCAAAGACACGAGCGGCTCTCCACTTAGTTTACGGATACAAAAATGTGTCATGAAATGATAAGCACTCACAAACCTCAGAAGAGACTTTACTTCTGGAGAGGAAGAGACAGGAATAGGAAGAAGTAAAAGGGAATTTTAAATGCCTAGCAATGTTTTGTTTCCTTCAAAATTTCTCTGAAGCAAGTAGGACAGAGTTCAGTCTGGATGGTAAACACACAGGGCTTGGTTATATGGCTTTTCTGTGCCTTGTTGTAGGTTCGAAATATTTCATAATTAATTTAAAATGGAGAGATGTAGACTCTGGGATATATAGGAAATTTTCCCTGGGTTGTTTCCACCAACCCAGAGAGATGTCCTCCTTTCTTTTTCTCTGTTCCATGTGCTGCCTGCCTATGTGATATCTGCCTTGGACTATTTTTCCCATTGTCAGGATGTTATTTTCAGGACCTGGTCTGTGGTGCCTGGGTCTTAGTGCCTGTCTTCCATGCCGAGTCCCCTGGAAACATCTGTCTGATATCCTACATGAAGCTCTTTAGTCTACTTAGGAAAATCCCCTTTAGATGAAATAATGGATTGAATAGTGTCCTCCCCAAATTCATGTCCACCCAGAACTTTAGAATGTGACCTTATTTGGAAACGGCCTTTGCAGATGTAATTAGTTAAGGATTGAGATGAGATCACAATGGTCCCTAAATCCAATGCCTGGTGTCCTTACAAGAAGAGGAGACAGAGAGACGCAGAGAAGGCAGCCACGTGAAGACGGAGGTAGGCAGAGATGGGAGTGATGCAGCCACAAGCCAGGGGGCGCCAGGAGCCGCCAGGAGCTGGAAGAGGCCGGGAAGCATTCTTCTCTAAAGCCCTCAGAGGAGGCGTGGCCCTGCTGGCTCCTTGATTTTGGATTTCGGGCTTCCAGAAATGCAAAAGAATAAATGAACTAAAAAATTGTTTTACGCCTCCCAGTTTGTAGTATTTGTTATGGCAGCCCTAGGGGCTAATACCGTTGCATTCTGCAGAATCGAAAACAGACGCAAAGCGGTATTAGCCAGAATGAAATATTTCTGGATTAAGAGGAAGGAGGCATTTGTATGAGTCAGCCTTAATTTATGTAAGGACACCCTATACTGAAGCTGACATCTGTTACTCCACAGAGTCACGGTAACAGCAGCTGTAGGAACAATGTACCCCACAAACCTCCTTCCACAGATCTCTTGAAAGGAAACCCTGTCATGCATTTGGCCACTCAGTATCTGAGCCCTTTATTTATTTTGGGTCATTCCCCACCACATGAGACAGCCGGACCCCCACTGCTGAAGGCGAGATTGCTGGACAGTCGCTTTCTCTGTTCCGCTTACTGCTGAGGCATTAGCACACAACTTGGTTCTGCCAACTCAGCCTGGATTGGAAGCTAGTGGCGTGCAAAAGCAGGGCCTCGTGGGGTCCCCTTGGCAAGGGCAGCTACATCCAGATCACACAGGCAGGAGGAGCAGTGGCTGCTGAAGGCATCCATTATGCCCTCTTCATGGCATTGATGGAGTCAGCGCCAATGTCAGTGCCCCAGGGGTGGGGGCTTGGGGTTGCATGGACATGACCTTGGGCATCGTTTCTGCTGCAAGCCTGATTTTGGAGCCCTCCCAGAGAGTCTGTGAGCTACCTGATATGCACCCCTTTGAAACAAGCAAACAATGAACACATGAGTTCCTTTTCTGCCTAATCAGCTAAATTCAATTTCCATTGTTTGCAGCCTAAGCATTGCAGTGGACACAAGCCCTCCCTCGATCTGATGATCTGACCCTCAAGTGGTCCCTGTTGATTGTATGTTTTAGACTTCTTAGGACACACATACTTCTAAGTATTTGGCTTTATGGACCCACAAAGACATGCATATTGTGTGAAATATGTTATAATTTTCCATTCAGAAAATGTGATCATTGAAGCCAATGAGACGCATTGTGTATTTTAAGGTGCCTGTGGGCTGAGCCTGCACATGTGGAAATGGGCCGTGCCCACTGGCCTACCATCATCAGGGCTGCACTGAGCCCACTCCCTGTTGTCATAATGCCACCTCCCCGACTAACCTCTGCTCCTGGGCTTGGAGCTGCTTGTGCACCTGACACCCACACCACACACATCTGGTTCTGCTTTGGGAGGGATTGTGGCTCCTTCTGAAATAGTTTTCCCCACACCTTCCCATGCAAACTGCCATCGCCGGCTCTCATATCTGACTCAGATCTACCCCCAGAACTGCCGACAAAGCCTGGCGTTGGTGACATGCATCTGCTATCATCCCAGCCTGCCTTCAGAGTCTTAGTTTGCTAAGACCCATGGCTCTTGTGACACATGTTGGAGGAAACGGGATAATTGGGGTAGAGCGTTCTCTGCTGATGGGTTTTAATAGGGTTCAAGACTAACCCCACCTGCTTTCCAGTGCTTTTGCTTATGTAGGTAGGTTTTGTTATCTCCTCTTGGGACTCTGACCCATTTCCTGTTATTTCTTAAACTGGGCCAAGTGTAATTATTTTCTTTCTCCTCCAAGTGTAGTTGGTAACCCAGACACAGGGTGGAGAAGCTCATTTATTGTTAGTGTTTGCAATTCCTGTTGGAGCCCAGCATGATGGCAGGGGATGCTTGGTGCCTTTGTCCCTTCAGCCTTCCTGGGATGCCCTGGGCAGCCATGACTTGGTTCAGTCTCTGTGTCAAACCACATGTGGGCTCTGTCCCAGGCATGTTTCCAGGAAGGATCACTAGTCTGGAAACTCAGGCTGCCATGGGATCGAGCCATGTGCTGGCTCCCTTTGGGCACAACATGGTGGCCTGGGCCGACCCGAGGCTTGGCTGGTGGTGGGAGACACCATGTCTGCCCACTTCCATCTGTCTGTGGAGGACTTTCTGGGAGGGTTTGAGAAGGTCTGCACAGGATGAATCTCCTGATGACACACTGTGGGTGTGGACCCGGCCCGGGAGTGCTCGACTGACTGGGTGGCTGAGCTAGTGGCTGACGGAGTGCGTCTGGCTCCCAGCGAGAGGGTGCTCAGGCTGCTCCTGCAGCGTCTGGCCACCCAGACCTCTCCATGCCTCCTCTCCTGAAAAACGAGGAGTTACTTTGTCCAAACACTTCATTCGCGCTTATATCAATCTGCTCACGTGTTCTCAAATCAGCTGCCTTTTAAATGGCTAAGGCAAAAGGCATGTTTGTATTATTTCCACTGAACTCCATAGCAAGCACCTTGAGAGCGTTACATGCATTCTTTCATACACTAAACGCACCAACTATTGACATTATCTGGCTCAGAGTTTGGCACACAGTAAAAATTTGTGGAGTGATTTAGCTGTGCTCATAGAGAGAAAAGACCATGGTCTGCCTTCTCTTCCTGCTTTCCCTGTACGATCCATCCTTCTGCCTGTCTTTTCATGGCTTAACTTAGACAGGGTCTATGAACTTTGAGGAGAAAACACTCTATCTTTATTTTTCAACTGAAGCTCAGCATTCCCTTTGATTCTGAAGGTGATGAAGTACCATAGTATCAGCACCCCTGAGGCTTTGTCACCAACTGAAATCACAGATATTTTTATACCGCATTACAGTTAGTGCAAATACTTCAGAATAACATTTATGCTAATCAGTAGTCTAAAATGACTGTAGTAAGACCTGTGGCTAGCTTTTATTTATTGCATTAGTAAAGAAATGTGTGTGTGTGTGTGTGTATGCTATATAAAATGTATATATTCTATGTTTTGGTAACTATTTCAGTGTGTTTGATTTCCTTTGGAACCCTATGTATTTTATTTCATACCTTTAAAAACATTTTGAGAAGAGGTCCGTAGCTTCACCAGACTTCTGAAAGGGTTCACAATACACAAAGGTCAAGACTTCCTGGCTGTATCTTGCCTTCTGACACCTTGATTTTTGGTTCGTGTCCAGTGGAGCTGGGGGCTGAAGAAAGCAGGTTGGGAGAGAATGGGCGTGGCTTGAAGCCCTTCCTGTTTCGGAGAAGGCACTGATGGTGGGAGGTGAGATGCTGCCCACGAGTGGCTGGGAGACGGAACCGGGAGAGGCCTATAAGGCGGGCTCTCAGATGGGGGGCTTGGGATGTTGATCAACTTCCTTGGTACGTGTGTCTGAAATAAGAGAACAAAGGCATGTAGGTGGTTTTACCCTGCTTACATGTCCACATCACCTGAAACGCTCTCCCTTGTTTAGTTGCCGCCATTTTCGCCATCTCGGAAGCTTCCTCCTGCATTAGGGAGTTCGTACGTGCTTCTACCTTGGCCTGGGCTGTCCCTCCCATCTCATTATCCAGATAACTGTGCTCTCCCTCCGGTTCTGAGTATCTGCCCCCGAACCTCCAGTCTAGGTCAGGCTCCCTGGGAATCCTCCCTTAGGTCTGTGCACTCTCCTTTGCAGCCCTTTCTGTTTTAAGTGCATGATCCTTAGGAGATTATTTTGTTCAGGGCTTGTCCCTCCACTGGACTATAAATCCCCCAAAGGCAGGGGCTGCCTGCATTTGTTCTCTGCAGTATCCCCAATGCCTGTCCAAGGGCACTCAGTAAACATGTATTGATAGAGAGTAAATTTTTATTGGAAAATTTGTGAAGGGACTGTAAATGCTAGCAGAACGGATTTAGGTCCACCAAAAATAAAGTCAGATGGCCCCCCTCCACTTATGACTCCCCATCTACCTCTGAGCCTCCTCTGTACCCTCGTAAGCAGGAACATGGAGATCTTCAAGCTAGCACAGTAGAAACAGCATAGCAAAACTGACGAGCTGAGGGTCAGATCCTGGCCTTGAGCTTCTTTCCTGGGTGACCCCAGCCTCTTTGTACCTCAGTTTTCCCATCTGTAAAATAGGTAAAATAATAGTACCTATGGCATAAAATGCCAGGAATGCCAGTGAGGTAAAATGAATGAAGTACCTAGCACATATTAATTACTGACCCATGGTTGCCTGAAGGAAGAGAGCCCAGCTGCATGGCTAGATGGTTCCCTCTTGCTGCCGTCTTGAGCTGCCCTGGGTTGAGGAACCACGGAAGCCCTGCCTCAGGGCTGGGCCTGTCTCTGGTTTCTTCCCTCTGCTCTGTCTTGGTCGGGATGTTTATGGGAGCTGCTAAGAAGCCAAGCTGAGAGGCAGAGGATTCTTCCTTGTTCTTGGCTAGATCCCTGCCTATGTGTCTGTGTCTCTACCTCCTTCACGTGGCATCTCTCTGAGCTCGAGCACCAAGGCAGATGTGCTGAACTTCATGTCCTTGAAGGGAGGCCAGTGGTTAAAGTTATGATTTCCTTCTGATCTTTTTTATACTCCCATTCCTTCCTAACTCTTGTTCCAGAGAATTATAATCAAATTATTTTACTCTGGCTTAAGATGGACATAACGTCTGTAACATGTTTGGCACAGAATTTCACAGAATATATTAGTGAATATATCTGGTAAATAATATATTCAGTTCGAAAAGTACCAGTTGTGGTTGTTTCCCTATTAAAAAATAGAGGGTTGTCCCATAATGCCTAAGGCTTGTCTGCCCTCATAACGTATATAGCATTTGTGAGCACATGGCACTTAAAGACTTTCCTGAAATGTGCACTCAGAGGTTGACTGAAAGAACCAAGGGGCTGAATGCTTATTTTCCTCTTCAGGCCTAAACGGGCTTTGCAGTTCGACTGCCCTCAGTTCTGCACAGTTGCCACTAGAGGGCAGGAGCAGCTAAGACAGCGCTCAGGACCTGCCAGGCCCACAATTACTGGGTCGACAGGGGAGTCCGGTTGAAGGAGAGAAATGTTAGGATGATGGGGAAAAACCCCGTTGTTCTTTATCTCTTGGAGACTAAATGTTAGAAAATATAAAGCTGATGGGATTGAAATTAGACTTAAAGGAGATTTTTCAGAGCAGTTTGCTTCCTAGAGTTTTTTACTGTGACTTTTTTTTTAACCCCTTACTTACATCCACCCGAGCAGAATGGGTGAGGAAGTGGACTCTTCTCATCCAAGGCCTATGTGACCACCCTCGGTCTCCTTAAAGTAACTCATCTGTGTCTGCCTTAAATGACTACATTCTCCCAGATGCAATCATAAAATAACTTTATTGGTCAGGTTAGCCACCACTCATGCTCCTCCTGTAATAAAGATCCTTTATAGAGGCATGATGGTGTTCACATGCAGATGCTTCCCGAAGAGCCCTGGGGCGGGGGGCAGCCTTGCCCCTCACCTCAGAGCTCCTTTGCTGCAATGAGCTGGTTTGGCTTTTGTGGATTTCAGGGTCTGGAGCAGGAGCGGAGTCCAAGGATCCCACCCCCCACCTCACCCCTTCACGGCTCAGGGAAGCCGCTAAAAAGCAGGCACCGTACTGGGGATGTAGTGGCATCTGGGCAGGGACCAGACTAGGGCTAGCTCTCCTTCAGCAGCCCCTGCCCCTGGCTGCCCAGATGGGCCCATCCCAGTAGTGCCCAAAAAAGCAGCAGGGTTGGGCCCTGGGCAATATTCCCTTTCAGAAATGGGAAGAATTAATTGCTCTCCAGCCAAGCTATAAAGCAGCAGGCACATTCAGAAAGGAGGGTATAGCTCAGAGATGCGAAAGCACAGCGTTTCATGCTCAGTACAGGCAAAAACTGGTTGCTTAGCCTGGGCTTTGCAGACCCAGTGAGTATCTCCAGCCAGAGCTTTTACTGTTAACTGTGTGGCCTTAGGACAAATCAATTAATACAGAGGAACCACAGCCTCTTCCTTTGGACAAGCAGGCTGGTTCAGGGCTGGTGGGGGTCTGTGTCTCCCATCAGGGTGCAGACCCTCCTGCTTGGATAAGAGGAGGATAAACTACCTTCCTCATGCTTTGAGACCCATGTGGCCTCTGCCTGTGAGGGCAAAGACCCAAGTAGGATGCTGCTGGGGACACAGAGAGCTCTGGGTGAGGCTGCTTCCTCAGGTCAGCCCATCAGAGTGTGTTTGCCCCGTGATGGATGCTGACAACAAGCAGAGTCTGGCCTTTCCTGTTTTGAAGTCTGATCCACCTTCAAAGAACTGCTCAGCTGCTAAAACATAGTACCATAGATTTATCTAAGCCCAAGGCTGGTTGCCTCCTCTCACATCGGGCCTTGAATATTGTCATCATACCAGTGACCCTCTAGTCTGGTGGGTTTCAAGGAGAGAGGCTAGGGAGGCAAAGAGCTGACTCCCGGTTTCCTTCCAGCCTCAGACCCAAGTGTGAGTTCTCTGCACAGGCTACTGGGCACATACCCACATGCCTTGGCATCCCCTGCCTCTGCCTAAGGCACTGAAGAGGTGTCTGTGGAGCAAGGTTAATGGACGAGGTGGATTTAGGAGGCAGTTGGGCAAGAGGTATATTCTGAGGAGCAGTGAGTGGGAGCCCACAGTAACCACATGACCAGCCTGGTCCGTGGGGAGCTGCCAGGCACTGCTCAGAGTCAGGGGTTGTTGGGAGAGTATGGCTGTGTACTGTAGCCCCAGCAACTCCTACATTCATGACACCAGATCACCAGGAAGAACTTGAGGACAGTGAGATTTCTGGGGTTGGGACTTCCAGGGACTGCTCCCTCTGCCACCACTCCTGTCCTGGAAAGAGAGCGTTAGCCGCATCCATCAGCAGAAGGCTGCCTGTCCCCGGACCCCGCCTTGGCCTGCCTCCAGGGAAGACGACTACAGAGAGAGCCTTGGGGTCCTGTCACATGGCCTGTCCCAGACCTTCCAGCAAAAGCCAAACCAAACCGTCAAGCCAGATGCAGTGGGGGCGGGGGCTCTCGCCCCTCGCCCAGTGCCAGGCTGCTCAGATCTCGATGAGGCTGGCAAGGCGCAGGCAGAGGGGTGCATCGGCTGGCACTGCGCTGCGCTTGATCTCGTTCCCGTCCAGGCGCAGCACCTGCAGCTTGGAGAAGTTCATGACGTCCACCACCGTGCAGAAGCTGCTGATGGAGAACTCTGTGGGGACAGGAGGGAGGGGGTGGGCGGGAGAAGTCCGGATCAGGGACCCGGACCCACAGTGGGGCCAGTCAGCCTCTGTGAAGCTGCTTAAATACGTCTGAGGCCTGCGATGGAACTGGGCTGGGTGGAGCAGGCATATTCCAGGATCAGTGTCATACCGGCTTGCACCACGAGGGGGCAGAATTAGGGACAGAGAGGGGCCTCTGCCTGCATCGGCAGCTTCATCTCCTTACTCTGCAGTTCATAGACTGTCCTTGATTTTCCTCCCAGCCGAGACCCGATCTTTTCCCATCTGTGGGCAGCAGGGGGAAGCAGAAGATAATCAAGACCATCCCTAGCAGCGTTGAAGTGCGACTGCTTTTGGAGAGCGAGGGCTTTGCTGAATTGCTATGAGAAGGGAGGCTGGGAAATGGAGGGACTTAAGTGTGGAATGTATTTCCTGACACTTTGCGGACAGCAGAAGTGGCAGGAAATCAGAGAAAGGGCCTGGGCCCAGAGGCAAGTGTGTGTGGGTGCCCAGCCTTGAAGGGGCAGGCATGTCTCCTTTCCCAGGACTGCCAAGGAGTGAGCAAGGCCCCGAGGCTCCAGGACACAGAAACTCACGGATGAATGAGGCTGCTCTGGACCCCAAAAGTCAAATGAGAACATCCCCTCCCTTCTGCATTTCATAGGACATATTTTACCCCCATGTTTTTAATCTCAAAGCAAGTTGCCTTTTTTGAGAGACCCCCCCCCCCAACCGAGACCATGAAATCCTACTAGATACAATGGTTCCATTTGCTTATAACACAAGTCCCCCTGTCACCATTTTCTGTTCTCCTGGCTGTCCTCTTGGACAAACCAGCCACTTCTGGCTCAAATCTACTGGGTCAGGAACCTGAAGGGGAAAACCAAGAACTCAGCCCAAACTCCGGCAGGGACAGAAAAAGTCACCACTACAAAGGGCTTTGGTGAAGCCACCCATGGGTGGGTCTCCTGAGCAGATGGGGGCCTTGGCCTCCACCCCGCTTGGTCAGGAGTGTGTGTGAGCCCTGACCGGCAGGACACGGACGAAGGCTTTGTGGCTTTCCTCCCTGGGGCAACCCTGGAAGCTGCCAAGGAGGGAGAGGTTATGGGTGTGAAAATGCAGGTTGCAAGAAGGACGGTATCAAGAGTTTCCAAAGGCTGATGAGGAGAAGGTTTTGACATTAGCACCAGCAGTTGTTTTCAGTGTCTGACCAAGAGGAACTGGGGCCAGGCTGCAGCCCATTCACTTGCACTGCAAAGGGAAGAAAGACTGAAAACCAGCCCCCCAAAGTAACGAGGTGCCAGACAGAGTGGAGGAGAGGGGGATACCCTTCTTTGGAGAGCCCTCAAGGTGGGGTGGGGGCGATCTGGAATGCTTTGGGGTGTTTCCTTTGTGGTCCCAGCGAATAGACTGAGCGGCCTTGAGGGTCAGGTTGGAGGCAGAGCCTCGACCAGGGGCTGAGTCTGTGGTGTCTGCGTGGAAGGGGTGGAGTGGAGTGAGCTGGGAGAAGTAAGGTGGGCCAGCTTGAATATCACCTCTGCCTCCCCTGGAAACTGTGCTAGAGGCTGCCTGACAGATTCTCCACCCAAGCCGGGGGCCCTGAAATCTGCTAAAATCCTGGATCTCAAGTGTGCATACATAAATATGGGGGATTCTTAGGGGCTGCCAGATGTGCACTGTGAGGTCCAGCCCCCCGTTTGTCCTCCCTAAGCTCAGGAATAAGACAGGGCTTCTGCTTGGATATTCTGGGGGACATTTTCCAGCCCGGATTAAATACTGACATAAGTCTTTCCAAATTCCTCCTGCTGAACCCTCCCCGCTCCACTGGATCCCACAGCTACTGAATAATATTCCGAGCTGTGTTCCCTTGCTGTTGCCAGGCTGGAAAAATTGAGGGAGAAGCTGATGGAAGGAAGAAGGGGGAGGGAGAGGCTGGGGCTGGATCTGCCCACACACCCTTTAGTTCCTGTCCTTTTCTCTGCTTCCCCCTCAGAGGCGCGCTTCTAGCCCACCTTCTCCAGCCCCCAGGCCTCCAAGCCCACGACTGGCTGTGCGGGGAGATGTCCCCCACACATTCTAGGAGAGGGTCTGAGCTTGGGAAACTGTCTCTGCTGCTGCTGGACTGAATCAGAGAGATATTGCTCATGTTCTCAGCCGGAGATGCCGGCTCTGGGTCCTTGGCTGCAAGGGGTAGGTGCTCACAGTTCTATACCATGTAGTCTGGGTGACCTGAAGACATCGCTTTTCTTTTTCTGTGTCTCAGTTTCCCCATCTTTGCAATGCAAAAACCAGAACCAAACCAAACCCTGCCTGTCAACTCCAAAATGGCAATGAGAAGAAAAGCTAGTGAGAGCTCTTGTCGTGGGTTGCCTTTTTAATTGCCAGGCCATGGACCAAGCACTTTACATGGGTTAAGTCACCAAGTTAAGAAAAATCGAGTTGAGGAATTGGTGTTACTTTGCCTACAAAGAAGACTGGGAGAGAGACTAAATGATAACTAGATAAAGGGGATTTGGCTTAAATTACACAACAAGGGATTTGAGATAGACACTAAACATGTTTAGGTTGTTTGATTTAGGGGAGAACTTTCTTGGCAGACTCAGGGCACTTTACTGAAGTGATGTGTCTTCTGCAGAGTGTTTGGAAGTGGCGGACCACCTGTGTTTGAGCAGCAGCTATGGTTCTGCGTAAAGGCAGAGCTGTGACAAGATGCTGTGATAAACCCTTTCCCATCGTAAGTTCTCCGTTGGGTGGTTAGGCAGTCACTAATGGGTTCTCTCTTGGACAGCTGCTCTTTGCTATCATACTTTCAGGGTCAAACACAGCATATAAAATGACATTTCTGATGGGACAGTCCTCCTGGGTTCTGAGTGGCTGGCAGTTAAGTAGTGGTGCCTTCTGGGTGGGAGGATGGACAGCCACAAGTAACCGCAAAACGCTCTGCAGCATTGTGCCATCTTAGAGAACCACCTCCCTTGGGAATAAGGACACCCCAAAGACAAAGAGCCTTTCGATATGAAATGGTATGGGCTGCCCAGGATGGTGTCTTACACTTCAGCCTAGAGGACCAGCCACCTCACTGTCAACCTCTGGGACAGGGGTGTCTCCCACTCTGAGGGCTGTCCAGCCCGCTAACATCTTGCCAACTGACGAATCTCCGTCCCTATCAGCGCTTTGATGATGCTGTTTGCTCTCAGCAAGCTCCACTCCAGAGCCCTTTGCCAATGGTCCTGAATGAGTTCCTCTTTCCCTGGGGAGAGGGGGACTTTGCTGACAAAGGAGGGGAGGTTAAACGCTGGCTCAGGACCTTCCAGCTGGGATTAAGTCATCAGAGGCCCCAGGGTAATGTAAACACATTCTGCACACAAGATCCTGAGATGGGGCTTACAAGCAACTAGGTGATCCAATCTGAAATGCATATTTTAGTTCTTAGAGGCACAGAGGCAGCCCTTCTGGTTTCTGAACAAATTTGCTGGGAAGTGCTTGCCCCATGTCCTTGCCCCCGCACTCCCACCCCAGGCTTTGTCGTGATCTGGCTGATGTTACCCTAGGTGGACCTCCGCCTCCGGCCAGGCGCTCCTTGCACTCTAAGGAGAACCGAGCAGAACAAGTGCTGCATTCAGCTCCGAGAGGCTGCATATTTTTGCCCAACAGCTGTTAGGTTTGAAAAACAAATAAACACTCAAACACAAGACGAGGCTGTAGAGGCGGGATGGGTCCTGTGGAATCAGAGAGTGCATCCCCTTCTGGGCCAGTGAGTAAGAGCAGGTGCTATGGTTTCTCAGCATCCACCGTCCTCCCCAGATGGACCCTAGAAGTTCAACTTAAATCCCCCTCTCTCTGAACTGCTTTCTCCCGAACCTCTGCCAACTGCTCTCACTGCTCCTCAACACATGACCCCTTCCTCTCAGACACACGAATTTCCTGGCTGTCCCCTCCAGGTGGCCTGTTAAATGACTGCTTTGTTCGTGACAGTGCCACTTCCCAGAATGGCTTTGTCCCTTGTTCCTCCAGTCCCTGCTCACTTATCTGTCAAGACGTAGATCGAAACTGACCTCCCCTGGGAAGTCTTGTCCGTGCCAGCCCGCTCCCCACTGACTCCTCCAGCGTGGCTGTTTTGTCTAAAAGCATGCCATCTTGTACCTCTTGTACAGGGGTATGGCTTGCTTTCCTGGCTGTGCATGTTGGGTCCCCTATTTTTATTTCTTTTGTGTTGTCAAACTAAAATAGGGTCTTTGCAATGACACAGGCAGCCACCCCCGTGCCCCTCTGCCGAGGTCTCACCATTGATCCTATTCCCTTGGAGGTAGA
Source organism: Manis pentadactyla (assembly GCF_030020395.1). NCBI lineage: Eukaryota > Metazoa > Chordata > Mammalia > Pholidota > Manidae > Manis > Manis pentadactyla. The sequence continues at coordinate 124,065,553 of NC_080027.1, read as the reverse complement.
GGTTCTCCAGATTGGTGCTGACTGGGGGGATCTTCTGCAGCTGGTTGTAGGAGAGGTCAAGCTCAAGGAGGCTGCTGGAGTTGAAGGTGTTGGAGGCCAGCCCATTGTTGGTGAGGCTATTGTGGGACAGTCGCACATACAGCAGCTTGGGCGACCCCCGGAAGTAGCTGTCAGGGACAGAATAGACGTTGTTGTGCTCCAGGTACAGCTGCTCAAGGGCAATGGGCAGCCCATCCGGCACCTTCCGGAGGTGGTTGTAACTCAGGTCCAGCAAGATCAGTGACCTGAGGCCCCTCATCGCACTGCCCACTTCCTGGATGTCATTGTGTTGGAGGTACAAGGCCGTGAGGTTGTCCAGCCCCTCCAGAGCGTTGCTGGGCACCTTCGCGATCTGGTTGTGGTCGAGATGGAGCTCCCGCAGGGACCGAGGCAGCGGGCCAGGCATGCGCGTCAGGTTGTTGTGGTCCAGGTACAGCCTCTCCAGGTGCCTCAGCTTGGAGAAGATCTTTTTGCCCACCTTATCGCTGGTGATCTGGTTGCCATGGAGAGCAATCCAGAGCAGCCCCGTGGCGTTGTCGAAGACGCCTTCCTGGATGGAGGAGATCTGGTTGTTCTGGAAGTAGACGTACTTCATGCGGGAGGGGACGAAGGGCAGGTACTTGAGGTTGCGGTTGTCACAGTACATGGCTGTGGGGAAGTTGGGTGGGCAGTCGCATTCCTGGGGGCAGTCACGGGGCTCTGGTGGCGGCGGAGAGCCGTAGGCATAGGCCGGACCTTCCTCCACCCCATAGGGGTAAGGCTCATAGGGCTCATAAGGGTAGGGGTCATAGGGGTCGTAGTAGGTGGACTGCTGGCTGCGGAGGTAGTGGAACCACCAGTGGGGGTCTTCGTCGTACTGGGCCCGAGAGACGGAGCAGAGCCCTGCCAGCAGCAGGAGGGAGGCCCACTGCATTTTGTGTCTGCAGGAAGGGAGGGAGAACAGAGCAAGTGGGCTCAGGTGAGACTCTAGGGAGGCAGGGAGGCAGGCGAGGGGAGCCTTAGGCCTTGAGCTACGCACATCTGGCTTCTGCATCAAATGGCTGAGGGCAGGAGCCTGGCTCTCGCTTCCTCCATGCCCTCTCCCAGTGCCAGCTCTGCACACTCGGTCCAGCTGGCCCTGGCTGTCGGGGAAGCTAGGTCCGTTTTCCCTGGTCACAGAGTCACAGAAGCAGCCTTTGGGATAGAAGGAACTGGAATGGGGGACACTGCATTTTTTTGGAGGGGCAGGTCCTTGGCGGCCTCCAGCAACCTGAAGTTTCTGTTGGGGAGGCTGGAAAGCCACAGCAATCCCTGTTGGGAGGCTGGGGGTGCTGGGTGCCTCTCAGGCCTGAATTCACATCCAGCTTGGACTCCCCAGGGAAATAATATTTTCCAAGAGTCCAAGCAAAAAGCCCTCTGGCTCTTGCATGTCTCTGGGAAACCTCCAGAAGTGGCTCGAGACCTCAAAGGGGAAGATTTGAACTGCTTCTGAAAGCGTCTCTGGTCTCTTGGGCAGGCTAGAGGCTCCTGGTTTGAGTCTCTGGGGAGGGGTGTGGTCCCTCTGCAGCCACCATAAGGCTTGGGCTATCCCCTCCAGAGGGCCAGAGCCCGTCACGGGCTGCCGGCCAAGAAAACCCTCTGGTTAGCAGTTTGTGGCGGACGTGCAACTTGACTGGTCTTCGTAACAGTTACAGGTCCCCTGCAGCCTGGGGGCGCTGACGCCCAGGCGTGGCACCTGTCCTCTGGAGTGGGCACCATGCACGTGGAGTCTGAGTGGGCCCTTTGGCTGTCCCCTGGGGTGTCTGTGCAGTGCTGCCTCTCCTTACGCTCCACCTGGGGCATCCCGCAGAGCCAGAACCAAGGGAGGGACACTGAGCACCGGGGTAGGAACTCACGCTTGCTTGTGACGTGGTGCTTGAGGGGGACTCTGGCATCCCCCTCTCCCATCCCAGCTACCTATGATGACACCTGGGTTACTGGTCTCTGGTAATTACTGTGTTCCTTCCACATCGCCAGGCAGCCTGTTGCCTTTGAGCTTGGATGCTAGTGAGATGAGAACGGGGCAGGCTTGTGGAGAGACACAGTTTGGGGGTCATCTGGGAGGGAAGCCAAAGATACGGAGCATAAGGCACGATGGGTGGCCTATCAGGCCTGGGCATCTGACCCGGACACCTATAGCCATTGTACTGTGGCCCTTGTGAGCAACGGGCACCTTCCAGAGGTGCGAGCATCACCTTTGGACAGAGAAACCTGAGAACCTTTCTTGGTTCAGGGAGAGTCACATACCCCTGATGTTGCTGTGGACCCTGCTGGGGTTGGCAACTGTGGACAGGAGAAAGGAAGGAGTCCAGAATGCACCATCAAATCCAATATACTGATGAGAAGAACGCTGACTGTGACACTCAACCTAGTCACATTCTGGCCACCCTCCCGCTGAGGCCCCAGGTGTCTCTGTGTCGTGAAAGTGGTTCCCTCAGGCCCCCTTCATTCCATCGGCCTCTGGGCTGCAGAGGAGAGGCACTCTGTCTCATCAGGCGGCCTCAGGCCTCAGACAAAGAGCCTACAGTGTTCCTGAGAGGCCAGCTCAACTGCCTGCCAGCCGGGCACGCTGGCTGGGCCTGGCTCTGGCCAGGAGAGCAGGCGGGTGGAGCGGCCCAATGCCAGCAGCACATTTTTCCATGCACAGCCCTGGGCTGCTAAGGCCCAAGGTGGCTGTCTGGAGGCTGGCACAGTGAGCCTCTGTGTCCATTTCTCCTTCCAGACTGGGCACCTTGGCAGACAAGCCACCATCCGCTTCAAGACTCCGCTTTCCAGGGGCTGCTCCTGCCCACGTTGGCCTCTGCTCAGGCATCACTGCTGAAAGGGTTCGGTGGGGACTTTATGAACCCCACCCCCATCTCTTAGCAATGTTGCTCCAGGATCGTGTATTCTTAAATGCCCCTGACCCCCAGGGTTAGAGACACCCCCCCCAACCCTGGCACTGGGCTCAGAGTTTTGTGGGGGGAAGGTTTTAGGATTGGCACCCTGGGAGCGCGTACTCAGGAGTTCTGCTGTCCTTCCAGTTCTCCACTCAAGGAACCATCCCTCCCTCCTCTCAGGGTTGAGGAGGTCAAACCGGAAGGGAGCCCCCCTAACCTGGACGGGACTCCTCACACCTCCCCACACTTGGTCCGTCCTCCACGCTTCTCACCGAGCAGCACAGACACACAGACACTCACGCAAACTGCACACCACCCCCTGACACCCCCACCCCCACCACGGCATTGGGGGACCGCAGTCCATGGCTAGGAGAGACCGTAGGCACACGGCTAGGCTGGGGGGGTTATAAGCAGGAGGCAGACCTGGCTTTCCTGGGCACCTGGTCCCCCATTTCCATGCCTGGGTGTTGGAGGAGCCCAGCAGCCAGGAGGGAGCTGGAGGGCCGAGGGGACTGTCGGACCCCCTTCTCCGACTCCCCCTGTGCCTCCCGGGGCCTCCCGGGGGGCCTGGCCCTGCCTGCCCCTCCCCACTCCGGCCCCTTTCTTCTGTGTCCTTTATGAAGCCACCAGGGACAGAAACTGAAGCAAAGTGACTGAACTTACCTTGAGCTGATCCTTTCGGAGAGTGAGCGCATCCCTCTGTCCGGCCTCCTGGGGCTGGAGGACTTGGGGGGAGAGAGGGGAGTGAGGGTGTCTACTGAGGGTGTGCGGGTCTGTGCCAGGCCGGCGGCCCGCCCCCGAATTCCTCACCAAATATCGTGAAGAGAGGGGCTGAGGAGCCGTCGCCTGGCTTTCTGGGCTTGGCTGCAGGGGCGGAGCTCACACAGCCCCGGGCAACCCCTCTGGCCGCCGGACGCTCTGAAAACCACCTCTTTCCACTCACTTATCTTCCCTGGAGCTTTGGCAGTTCTGGGTCTCTTTCTGTTGAGTGAGTTAGTGGGGCCCTAGAAGTTTTTTTGTACAGTTCCTTACGAAGTGTCTGGATTTCTCATTAAACCCACAAAGACAGATGCAAGGATGGGAGGGCCAGGATTTCGGAAGAGGCGCCTTAACTCTTTCAGCAACTCTTGGGTCCCCCAGAGAGCCAGTTCCCACCGTTCTCGGCTCAAGCGCCCCCTACAGGCAAGTGGCTGAACAGGTGGGTGCCAGAGCAGGACAGGACCCGGGCTGTAGCTCCAGTTCTGTCCCTGACCAGTGTCCGCTTGTCTGGGCTACGGGCTTTCTCTCTGCACATTGGAATAAATGGAAAGGAAGGGAACCTAACATTTGTTGATCACTTACCATGCACCAGCTTCTTACATTTTCGTTTAGTCCCCTGGCCACCAACGGTCTACTTTCTGTCCCTGTGAATTTGATTATTCTCGGGACCTCGAGTAAGTGGAACCAAACAGTATTTGTCTTTTTTTGGCTGGCTTATTTCATGTAGCATGATGCCCTCAAGATTCATCCATGTTGTAGCATGTACCAGAATTCCCTTCCTCCGGTGTCCCGTTGTATGAATACACCACATTTTCGTTAGCCCTCTCTCCGTTCATGGACATTTGGGCGGAAGAAGTGTCCATCTTAGCTGTTGTGAATAATGCTATGAACATGGGTTTCAAATATCTGAGACCCCGATTTTAATTATTTTGGATACATACTCAGAAGTAGAATTGCTGGATCATATGGCAATTCTATTAAAAATTTTTTAAACCACTATACTTTTTTCCATACCAGATGCACCATTTTACATTTTCATCAACAGTACAAAAGGGTTCAAATTTGAAACACTCTTTATTTAAAAAAAAAAAACGATTTAGGAAGCCTCAGATTTGAATTTGAAGAATTTAGGTGTCAAGTTAGATAACACTTTTGGTTACTTTACAGGTTTGAGCTGTGTAGGCTCAGAAAGGTCTTTGTCAGGGATCCACTCTGCAGACTTATGAAGAATTTTTAAAAGAGATTAAGCATAATGAATGGGCTTTTGCCCACCACCTACTAAAAACTAGATGATTTACTTATGTATCTTACCTAATGATCACAGTAGGTATTTCTGTGTTGAAAACAGGGGCTTAGAGGTGTAGAGTGGCTCACCAGAAAGTAAGTGGTAAAACAAGGATTTGAACCTTGATCTCTGTGACTTGAATTCCCACATCCAAAAGTCAGAGCCCTGGTGGAGTGGAGGGGGTGATGACCACCCTGTCAGGGGCAGACTCAACTGATATGCAGCCCAGTCTGCTGGAATCTGGGGACAGGGGACAGGGTGTACAGATGAAAGGGAGCTCCCTGCTATACAGGGCTTCTCTTCCTGGCCTTGCGTATATTTCATTTTGATTTAATAAATGTGAGAATGTACTCTGTGCCTGACAAAATAGAGCAGATGTATATGCAGCAAACTCTAATCTCAAGAATGAGGCGTAGTGGCCTCAACATGAGGATAAATAATGCATGGAACTGTCTCATTATTTTTGAGCCCAAAAAGTAGTCACTTTTCAATGGAAGACACTGGTTCTGGCAACTGAGCCGGAGAGACACTTCTTATATGGGCCTATGGGAACATCCACCCAACAGATGTTTACTGTTTAAAATTCCAGCATGATGACTGATAGTGCACTTACTAACCACGAAAGTCAGTAGAGTCTGGGGCTCAAACAGTGACTGGGATCCTTTCCAACAAAACTCCACCAGGAAACCCAGTATCTCCATGTGGGTTTTTGACCATTTAGAAAGCAGTGAAATTTGCACTGAGTCTTTAGTCATCTGTCCTGTTTCAAGTAGGCTTGGGAGGAAGAAAGGAGAGAGGAGATGACTGGGGTCAGGTCAGAGGCAGCGTTCTGGGGAGTCATGCGCTGTTCAAAAGTTCCTTTGCCAGCGGGTTCTGATCCCCATCTTGACGACTGCTGTTTTGTTTGCCTGGTTCCTGGATCTAGGCCCTCTGAGCTTGGCTTCAATATGGGAAACCAAGTGGGGGATCCCGATGTCCCCCAGATTGCTGAAGGAGGTCCTTTTGGGACACTGGTGCTTTCTGGGAGGTGTCAAGCCAGCACTGCCCGGTCACCAAACTGCAAGCACATTAAAGAGAGAGGCTGTGTTTTCATTTCTGTAGCACCCATGCCCATTGTGTGCCTTCCTATCCTGGGCATGCACTGCCTGGAGCTTAGTAGGTGATCAGTAAAGGATTGTGAAATGAGTTGTATTTTTGTCTCCTGGCAAGGTATGCCTGTCTTCAGTACCCAGTGCGGGGGTGCAATAACCACCACCACGCAGGCCAGGAAACCCCTTAGGCCTTCAGGCCAATTAGACTTTCTAGGGGTTCAGACCACTGCTATTTCCTCCCCACGCAGAAAAGTACAGGTTAAGTCACAATCACTAGGTAGTCGATTACCTCTGATGATGGACCCACCCTGACTGGAAGGGACAAAGTGCCTGAGGACTCAAATTCCCACCAGCAAAGACACAGTGGCACTCCTGTGGCTGCCAGACCCTTTCTCTTCATCCCCCGCAGGCCTCAGCAGCCTGTGTTTTTATTACAGACCCTGCTCCCAAACAACCAGGAGATGGGGGGTAAGACTGGACGTCCACGCAAGCAGAATTAATGAGTGGTTGGAAGAAAGGTCATGATAACAAACTTGGCCCCCCTGCTGGTCCACCCTGGAAACTCTTGACGCCAGACGGGTTGTTTGCCAGTCTGATGCTTCGACAGATCAGCTGGGCTACACTAGCCCTAGGAAATGTTTCTCCTGATCCCCTTGGCACTGAAGGGTCATTAGCAGTCCTCACCGTGGATTGTCTCCTCTTTCCGGAAGGATGAGACAGAGATGTTGGATCTGGAGGGAAGACTTGTTTTCTTTTGAATGCAGGAAGAAGCCCTCAATTTTCACATTCTGGGAAATGCATTGAGGGCTTCAGAATTTCCTCCTCACAAGCTCTTTAAAAACAAGACACAGAACAGCCTTTCTCTCTTAATGGATAGCATCTCTTATTTTTATTGTCTAATTACTGTGTGGTTGGTATAATTAACATGATGATGACATGATGGATTTCAGAAGACCAAATTCTAGAAAGTATTAGTGTATTTGAATCAGGAAAGGGGCCTTGGTTCAGGGAGTGAACCTAAATGGGGAAGGGGGCAGAAGAGATACCTGAAATCTGAAGCCTGGAGGGTTTGGTCCATTAGTGACTCGGTACATGACATCCACCTTTGTTCTGCAAGTGGGCTAAGGACTAAGAACAGACTGTGCTGTTGTAGAGGACTGATGGGAGATAGATCAGTTCCCAGGATGCTGGCTCCCGTCTGATGGTTACCCGGCTATAGGTGAGACCAGGCCTAGATATTAGCTCTAAAATACTAGCTATCATTTCTGAGCTTCTCACCGCAACCCTAGCCAATAGGTATTATCATATCTTATTTTTACAGATGAGGAAATGCTAATTAATTCGTTCAAGACTGCATAGCAACTAAATGTCAGAGCTGGGATTTTAAACTTCTCTGCCCCCTTCTAGAGTCTGAGTTCCTAACCACCACTATATATATTCAGAATCTCCAGTGTAAAGGAAAAAGCATGAGTTTGGAAAAGATACGTGTTCAGAGTCCAGGGCTACCGCTGTTGTCTCGGTGACTTCGGGCTCATTGCTTCAGCATCAGTGAGACTCAGCATCCTCGTTTGTAAAATAGGGGCCGTCGCCCTAGCCTCATGAGATCTTGGGAGGGCCAAATGAGATGAAGAATACAGGCTCCTAGTAGGGAGCCTGCCACAGGTGGCCCTTCAATAAATGGCAGCCACCTTTGGTTATTTTAATAGATTGCAAGCTCCCTGAGGAGGGAGGCAATGTCATTGTGCCAGTCAAGTGTCTGGCATGTATTAGGCCATTTCTAAGTATTAGTTGAATAATGAAAGATGAAGAAGATGGATTTTACTAAGGGGAGTAATCTACGTAGGTAACTTAAACCAATCACAGAGAAGCTAGCTAAGGGTCAAGGTGGGACTTTCAGTGGCTGGAATTATCGAACCCCTCCTCCCAGGGAATGGCAAGAGAGGTAACTGCAAAGTCAGGGTAGAACTCTCTACAAACTTTCCATGTTTTATAGAAAAATGTCTTTGGGGGATAGATAGGGAAATATTTTACTTACCCAGGGGGTAATGGGAAAGGTCAGGATCTGAGAGCCAGGAACAGAGCAGAGAAGATGCCCCACCTTCTCAGACAGGAGTTTAAGAATCAGGTTTGGGGTGGAGAGATGGCTTAACAAGAATGATACATAATCAGTAGCACCATTCTGAATCCCCTTGGGCTGAGGAAAGAGGTTAACTCCTACCTGGGGATGGACAGGGCTAATTCCTCAAAGCAAGAACTGGTGACATGGGCCTATCCAAAGGTCTAAGGACTTGGATCTAGTTCTATTAGAGTTCAGTGAAATCTAGGAAGAATAGTCCTTAATAATGGGTGAGATGTTTGAACTCTAGTTTATTCTATTGTCTGCTTAACTCTGTATGATCCCTGCAGTATAGCAATAGTTTAACAAACAGAAATAAATAAGGAAAAGCTCTTAAAAACAGAAAGGGGTTTAGGAAAGGCAGTGTACTGTTATCTTGGAAAGGGCATGGATTTTGAGTCAGGCAGAATGGCTTTGAATCCCAGAAATCTGGAACATGTTCCTTAATTTTCTTGGTCCTCAGGTTCCTATCTGTAGAATGGAAATGGTTAATGCCTAGCTCATTAGGTGGTTTTAAGTCAATTACAATTAGCATAGCACCTGGTACATGGGAGACACTTAGAAAAAGTGACTTCCTTTTCTTATCTTGGGTGTTTGTCCAGGAACTAGTTGGTGGGGTAGAAAGGAGGCCCTATGTCCTAATCTATGGGAAGGTCAGAGGGAAGGTGATTTTTGGAGGAATGTTGGTGGTAGCAGGTTGGGAAGAAAACAGACTAAATGCCTGAAACCTGTAGGAAAAAGCAGAACTGAGAGTTAGCAGACCCAAAGGGTCTAGGATTCTGATGGTACAGTCCCCCATTTAAGAGGAACGGTTCTCAGCCCCTGCTGCACCTGGGAGCCACTGGGAGCATCGTGGAAAACGTCCAGGCCCAGGCCCTCCCCAGATGAATGAAATAAAATCTGTGCAGGTGGGGCCTGGCATCTTTTGATTGATTGATCGATGATTTTAGTGTTCAGCCGGGTCGGAGAGCGCTCTCTGGAAGCAGAGGGCCAGACACGGTGCGCTCTGTAAAGGAAAGGTCATCGCTTAGACATCTGGCTGCCAAAGGAGGGGCTTTTTCACACTTTCCTTTAGGAAGAACCTGGACAAGGAAAGGAGAAAGAATGTATGCCCTCCAGTGATCAGGGGCACAGTGCAGAGCGGCCCACTCAAGCTGTGATCTCACATTTGATGTTAAAAAATCATGTGAATTTTGTATTTTGTTCTGTAAAACATTCATGTTTATTTCAATAAAAATCCTCCCACACCAAAAAAAAAAGCTCCTTAGATAAAAATAAAAATTCTAGATATACCATGCTTCTCTGGGGGCTTTGTGAATGCCGGCAGTCCCGAACTGAGCAGCGCTGTTCAGGCCATGCACCTTGGCTGGCGAGCGGCCTGCGCCCCGGAGGGAGAGCTGGGGGAGCTGCCTCTGCGCACACAGCCCTGCTGCAGGATGACCCAGGGCGGGGGCGACAGAGCCGGCTCCCCTGCGCTGCTGGAGCCGGAGGAGGGGGCGCAGCTGCTGCTTCCACAGCTTTCCTGCTGGAGAAACTGCCAAATGGCTCCCAGCCAGGCTGCTTGAGAAGTTTTGCAAAGAAATATACATTTCTTTTCCAGTCCCCATGGGTGATATTTCCAAGAGAATTTGCAAGAATAGAAATTGTTTTGATCTTCAGTCGAGATACAGAAAGTTGTGCACCCTACCCTGGCTTCCCACTTCTTAGATCCCCAACTACCCTCGTGAGAGAATCTGCTTTCTCCCCAGCCTCCCCCAGCAGCCAGCCTCACGGGGGGGTTGTGAACCTCACCCCTTAAGGCATTTCCCTCCACCCCACCCCCTGCACTTCACTCCGGCCTGCCCCCTCCTACCCCACTGCCCTGCCCCCTGCAGCCGCCCATTTCATCACTTCCCACAGAACAGTATCTTCCAGAAGCAAACGTGGTCTGGTTTGAGGGGACTGGGGGGTAGGTGCAGGATTAGAAGGAGGGTGCCCTCCTTCTGGAAAACAAGAGGCAGCAGAGAGAACTGATTTTTAGGCTCTAGGCTAGGTGCTCACCATAGAGCATTTCATTTAATCTTCATAAAACCCTGAAACACAGTTACAATGTTCTTCATGTAATATGTAAGGTAAAGTGAGGCTCAAAGAGGTGAGCTCAGATTTAAACTGAGCCCAGACCTGGGTGAATGACAGTATGAATGAGGGGATGGGGGTATGAATGAGGGGATGGGGGGCATGAATGTGGGGGCAGGTCGATGAATGGGTGGATGAGGGCCTGGAGTAAAGTGGGAACCAAAGTCAGGGCTCTTCTGACCACACCTGCCTGCCTGAGGGTCGCAGGGGTCGTTCCCTCAGGGAGACACACCGAAGGAGTTTTCCAGGCTCCCGCAGGCAGCACCAGCTCCCCGCCATCCTGACTCTCCTGCTGCAGAGGCAGTGGTGGGTGAGGCCGGCACCACAGGCTCTTGGCATTGGCCTTGAGACCTGCACTGCAGCCCACAATTGTCTAAGGCAGGCTTCTGTGCCCACCTGGGGATTTTAATTAGAGAAAAGCTCTCCCAGAGAGCCCCAGCTCCGGCAGGGCTGCTCCTGGGCTCTCCGCCCTGGAGTCTGGGATGGTGGGATGTCACCTGACCGGTGCCCTGGGCCCCCTCACCTTGTCTCTCCTTCCTCCTGAGCCAGGCTTCGTGAGAACCACGCCTGCGGGGCGCAGAGGTGCACGGGTGATCTGTATGCTTTCTCTTTCTCTGTATTCTTCGACTCTGGCCCTGATTAGAACTGGCAATGGAGAAGGAACAGCTCCCCCAGCTCCGAGCCATGCCTAGGCCCTTGTGAGTATTCAGTGAATGTTTGATAAACTGCACTGAGGTGACAGCTGCCAGACACACCACCCTGCCTTCCCAGGGGGAGGAGAGGAGGGAGACAGGGAGGCCTTGTCTTTGGTTGTCTGCCGTGGGCTGGTTGGAGGAAATGGCCGGCATCACCAGTTGGCGGGATTTTCTGGGAACGAGCGCCGTTGGCTGGAAGGGCCTGAAGAACTGACAGGCTCGTAGCTGGGAGATGTTCTCACCTAGTCACCCCACTGTGCTCAGAGATGGCTCTGCAGCCCGGCTGGCAGCCCTGAGGAGGCCCGGAGCGGTGCGGGCGTGTCATCGGGCGGCATTTTAAATGAGCGGAGACAGTGACTGGGGTTTAAGACACGAAGTTGATGCCTTAATTAGTGTCCTCTTCTCTGCCTTCAGAGGCCCTCTTCTAATTTAACTTGGCAGGAGGGCCGAGAGGCGAGCACCAGCTGGTCGTAGGTAAAGGGAAATCAGATTTCTTTCTTTCTTTCTCTCTTTCCTTCTTTCTTCCCTCCCTCCCTCCCTTTCTTTTCTCCTTCCTTCCTGCCTCCCTTCTTTCCGTCCTCCCTTCCTTCTTCTTTTCTTTTATTCTGGATGCTTCTGGAACCGCAGAGGACCGCCTGCCGACAAACCCTCCTCCCTTCTGCATCATTTGCCCCCTTTGGTTCGCCTCTTATGCCTGTTGGCCTGTGGGCACTGGGGAGGCGCATGGTGCAAGCAATTGACCGGCATGTGCCAGCCCCCTCTCCCTTCCCACAAAACCCATTCAGACCACTGTCTGTGCCCCCCGAGGAGGGCCAACCACATGGCACCCCTTGGCTTCAGCACCGTGCTCTCGGCTGACCGCAGCTCCTCCTGAGGTCCCAGTACCTCCCAGGCGTGGGGGAAATGAAAGGAAACTCTAAGCAGTCACTTCCTAAGTCCTCCAGCTTCCGGGAGCTGAGTGGCCTTGGCCACCAGGTCTGGAACCTCAAGTGCTGCTGGCGGGGCCCGGGGCAGCTCTGTGCTAACTGCAGCGCCAGCCCGGGGGCAAAGGGGTCCGGCGGCTTGAGCTCTCTCCCACTTTCAGCTTTGTGATTCAGAGAGGTTGCCTGGCTCCACTCATCTGGGGTCATCAGGGAGTGGCCTCAGGGGCAGTGGGCCGCTCATCCAGAGGTTGGTGACCAGGGGCTGCTAGACCCCTGCATCCTCTAGCGCTTTAAAGCAGGACATGGACGCAGAACAGCTGTCGGCTCCTCCCGCTTGGCTGTCTGGGAGAATAGCTGACACTCTTCTCTCCCCCTCACGCACACTGCCTGTCCACCCAGCCCCACTGGGATCTTATTACAGAGTAATAAGTACCATCACGAAGTAATAAGGGGGCAATCAGCAGAGGGGGCCTGGGTATCAACCCAGAGTGCCCAGAGTGGCACCGATTTCGCCACCCCTCCTTCCCATGGTTCCCGTCCAGCCCCACCTCCTCTCCTGACCCCTGGACTCCGGGGACCCTCCGCAGGGAAAGCAGTACCCTTTAAGTGCTTGGAGATCAGCAGCCGAGGCGCTGCCTGGGGAGTGTGGTGCGTGAGTCATTAGCTGCAAGCAAGTCCTGCCTGTGCGTGGGTCATGGCTGCCCCAGCAGCTCCCACTCCCCGCTGGCCTGCTGCCTGCTGTTGTCCCTGGAGCCTGCCTTAGCCTTTCTCTGGGCCCTGATGGGCACTGCTGTGTCTGAAGAGGCACAGTACAGACAGGCACTCATGGCACTTGCTGGTGATTCCCTACCATCCAAGGTGGCCGACTCAGGAGCTCTTGGCCCTTCTGCCCACTGAGAGGTGCTGCAGAGGGAGCTGTGCAGATGCAGAGCACCCGGCTGGGGGCACATCAGTGCCCATGGCATGGCCAGCCTATGCCTGTGCAGTCTGGCAGCAACACTGACCCGGGAGGCGGAATCTAACCGTTCGGGGTGGAGCACGGCCGCAGTGTGCTTCAGAGGAGGGCTGAGAAGCTGCCTCTCGCCCCTCTCGTTTTAGAGGCGTGAGCTAGCAGTGGACACGGGCGGCTCCACACTGCAAGGACTTCCACATGTATGTATATATTCTGTGCATATACATATATGTGTACATATATGTGTATACTCTATGAGATGAAGTCACATAGTATACACTCAGCCATTTTACAGTGTGTAATCAATCAGGGCCATGAAATGCATTTGCAATGCTGTGTAGCCACCTCCACTCTGGTTTCCAAAGATTTTTGTCATCCCAGAATACCCCTCACCTGATCACTCCCCATTCTCCCCTCCTCACCCTCTCTGGCAACCACTAATCTGCTTCCTATTTCTATGGATTTGCTTATTCTGAATATTTCCTATAAGAGAAATCATACAATATGTGATTCTGTATCTGGCTTCTCTAACTTAGCATGTCTTCTAGGTTCATCCAAATTGTAGCCTGTGCCAGGACTTCATTCCTTTTTATTTATTTATTTATTTATTTTTAAAATTTTGGTGTCATTAATCTACAATTACATAAAGAACATTATGTTTACTAGGCTTCCCCCTTCACCAAGTCCCCCCCACAAACCCCATTACAGTCACTGTCCATCAGCGTAGTAAGATGCTGTAGAGTCACTACTTGTCTTCTCTGTGTTGCACAGCCCTCCCCGTGCCCCCCACGCACTATACATGCTAATCCTAAGGCCCCCTTTCTTTTTCCCTGCCCTTATCCCTCCCTTCCCACCTACCTTCCCCAGCCCCTTTCCCTTTGGTAACTGTTAGTCCATTCTTGGGTTCTGTGATTCTGCTGCTGTTTTGTTCCTTCAGTTTTTTCTTTGTTCTTATACTCCACATATGAGTGAAATCATTTGATACTTGTCTTTCTCTGCCTGGCTTATTCACTGAGCATAATACCCTCTAGCTCCATCCATGTTGTTGCGAATGGTATGATTTGTTTTTTTCTTATGGCTGAATAATATTCCATTGTGTATATGTACCACCTCTTCTTTATCCATTCATCTACTGATGGACACTTAGGTTGCTTCCATGTCTTGGCTGTTGTAAATAGTGCTGTGATGAACATAGGGGTGCATCTGTCTTTTTCAAACTGGGCTGCTGCATTCTTAGGGTAAATTCCCAGAAGTGGAATTCCTGGGTCAAATGGTATTTCTATTTTGAGCTTTTTGAGGAACCTCCATACTGCTTTCCACAATGGTTGAACTACTTTACATTACATTCCCACCAGCAGTGTAGGAGGGTTCCCCTTTCTCCACATCCTCACCAGCATTTGTTGTTGTTTGTCTTTTGGATGGTAGCCATCCTTACTGGTGTGAGGTGATACCTCATTGTGGTTTTAATTTGCATTTCTCTGATGACAAGCGATGTGGAGCATCTTTTCATGTGCCTGTTGGCCATCTGAATTTCTTCTTTGGAGAACTGTCTGTTGAGCTTCTCTGCCCATTTTTTAATTGGATTATTTGCTTTTTGTTTGTTGAGGTGGGTGAGCTCTTTATATAGTTTGGATGTTAACCCTTTATCGGATCTGTCATTTATGAATATATTCTCACATACTGTAGGATACCTTTTTGTTCTATTGATGGTGTCCTTTGCTGTACAGAAGCTTTTCAGCTTGATATAGTCCCACTTGTTCATTTTTGCTTTTGTTTCCCTTGCCTGGGGAGATATGTTTATGAAGAAGTTGCTCATGTTTATGTCCAAGAGATTTTTGCCTACGTTTTTTTCTAAGAGTTTTATGGTTGACTTCATTCCTTTTTATGACTGAATAATACTCCGTTGTATGTAGGCATTATAATTTGTTTATCTACTCATCCACTGAGGACACTGGGTTGTTTCTACCCTTTAGCTGTTGTGAATAATGTGAATAGCTATGAACATTCGTGAACAAGTATTTGTTTGAGCACCTGTTTTCATTTCATTTCGGTATATATCTAGGAATGGAATTTGCTGGGTCATGTATGGCAATTCTACGTTGAACTTTTTGAGAAAACACATTTTTTAATTTACTCCTCGCAGCACCCCTCTGAGGTAGATATTAGAAGAGTGTAGATATTAGAAGAATGCATATTAAGCATCCAGAACATAATATGAACTCAATAAATTAGAAAATGTTAGTATTATCACCAGATGTAGAAGCTGAGGCTCAGAGGGAGGAATCGGTCCGATCAAGTACACTCTGAGTAGTAGGTCCAGAACCAAGCTGAAGGCTTCCAATTTCTAGTCCATAAAGCCAGTCTTCTTAGGACAGATTTCAGGATGTCAGGCCATAGCTTTTCCCTAGAAAACGACTAGGACACAGTATGAATTTCCCCACTTGCTCGGGCCCTGCCCCATCCTGTCCCAGGAGAAGAGCTAGGACCCAGGGAGCACCCTCCCCTGGTGTTCCCAGCCCTCTGCCCTGTCTTGCCTTCTCCCAGGGTCTGGCCCTTCACTGGCAGCCCTGACAGCGGGGAGAGGGGCCCTGATTGTAAGTGACTGACAGCTGGCTGAGCTCCTGCTGTCCCTCCAGAGTACCCGTTTTCCTGCCTTTGCAGCCAATCTGCAGAAGGAGCTGCATGGAGCGTCCCTGGGGGCAGCCCAGGGGCATGTGTGGCCCAGAGGCTCATCCACTACAGAAGGATCCCTCTACTTGTCTCTTCTCACCTGGGAGCTAGACTGAACAGCTCATGTCTGCGCCTGTGTTAATCCACCACCACCCTCACACAGAACTTGCACAGGGCCCTTGCTTCAGAAGGCTGATCTGCAGCCCAGAGTAGTTAGTGACTTTCCAGAAGTCAAGCGAGGGAATGAGAGCTCAGGCTCCTGGCTGGGGTGTCCTGACTAGACCCCATCCTCACTCTCCTCTGTTTCTGTCCTGCCCTGTGATACCAACAGCTGGAGCACAGACTCCAGGAGGAGAGGGGGTCCCGAACTTAGGCCAGAAGGATCCAAGAAGCCGTGTGGCTTCCCCAGCCTCCCGTGAGACTGAGCTAAAATCCTGTGACCCGGCAGACCCCTGCCGGGATAGCAGAGCCGTCTCTGCCAGGTGGGGAAGGAGAAGAGGCAGGCAGCCTCTCCTGGGGGACTTGGCAGTTGTTTTGTATCTGTGACCCATCCGTGACTCCAGCCCTTGGGTCCGTCCTCTGTTCCCCCTCCTCCCTGCCTTCTTGTTAACAGCCTGTGTGTTTCTGACTGCTTCAAAAAGTGGCAGCCACTCCCACTCCCAGATATTATGGTTCTGAAAATGTAGGACTTATTTCTTTTTCTTTTCTTTTTCTTTTTTTTTAGGAGAGCAAGGGAGAGGCTTTTATTTAGAGATAAAATGAGAGGACAGAGCTCCTGGCTCATACCAGGAGGGGACAAGAGAGTCCTTATTTCTTTTCTTCTCTTCTAAAGAGAAGGATGGGGAAGAGCCCTAGAGAGGCCCAGCTCCAGGGAAATCCTGAGCCTCCAGGGAAGTCTGGAGAGCGTCCCTAGGACACTGTGTCTGTTCACTGCAGCCTCCATTGATTCTTAACAACGCAAAGGTCAGAACGGAATCCTGGTCTGGTGAAGGGAGCAGGGGGCTGGCAAAGGACAGCAGCTGCCTTGGGGAGGAGGGAGGGAGGGAGAGAGAGTGGTTGGCAGGGGGAGCCTGGGAGGTGGGCAGTATTCTATCTGCTGACCTAGTTGGTAGTATGGGTATTGCTTTCCTTGAGCTATACATTTGTGTTCTGTGCATTTTAGTACATGTATCATCATATTTCACAACGAACAAATTTAAAGAAGAACCCTGGCTTAGGAGGCAGAATATTTGCATTCAGTCTTGGCTCTTCCACTTGTCAGTCATGAGATCACAGGGTAGTCAGTTCAATCTCTCTGGTCTGCAGTTTCCACATGGGGTCAAAAAACCTCACAGCTCTCAGGGAGGCTGAGGATAGAGTGAAAACTCAGATGTTGTTGGTACTCTGTTAACTATAGACCATGATTCACAAGTAAAATATTATTTTGTTTTGGGGTGAGTCACATAAAGGTGGAGAGCAGAGGCCACTGACAGGAACTGGGCCAGCCCAGGAAAGGTCAGCCGCCGTGCCCTAGGTTAGGGAAGGCGTGGGGACAGTAGTTCCCTAAGGCTGCCAGAGCGAATCACCAAGAACTGGGTGGCTTGGAACAACAGAAGTGTATTCTCTGCCAGTCCTAGGAGGCTAGACGTCTGCAGTGAGGGTGCTGGCAGCACCGTGCTCCTCCTGAAGGCTCCGGGGACGAATCCTTCCTGCTCTCTCCTGCCTTCTGACGGCCCGGCTGTCTGTGGCCTGTGGCTGCGTCACTCCCTCTCTGCCTCCATCTTTACATGGCCTTCTTTTTTGTGTGTCTCTGTGTCCAAATCTCCCTCTCCTTCCTTTATAAAGACACAAGCCATTGGCTTTAGGACCCTCTCCAGTCCAATATGACTTCCTTTCAACTTGATTATATCTGCAAAGACCCTGTTTCTAAATAAGGTCATCTTCACAGGTCCCAGAGGTTAGGACTTCATACCTTTTTGGGGGACACAATTCAACTCACTACAGTGGTGTTCTGGATGGAGAGAAAGATTTTGGACTCAGGCTAGTATTTTGTGGCCTTGGACATTAGCTTCTCCAGCCTAAAGGAGAAAGTAAGTAGGAAATTAGAATCTCTTAAATGCCTGTCATTATATAAGGGCATTGTGAGGTTGATGGTAGCACCCCTATTTGTATGTAAGGAGGCTGAGGCTGGGAAAGAATGCAAAGAAGGTTTCCCGGAGGATGAGTGGTGATAGTGTGTTGACCCTTCTGGGGCTCAAATTCAGCACAAAGCATTATGATTTCATAAAATACCAGAGGGTTGATTCCTAATCCCTGAGGGATAGGAGTTAAATCAAAGGATAAACTGTAGTTGAAACCAGAAACCAGGACTTGCACTGCCTTGTGGAGATGATTAAGCATCCCTGAGCCCTGAGACAGGATGCACAGCTATGCCGTTCCCTCTGTGCAGTGGCCACTTCCGCACACAGCCCTGCTTTGGTCATGTGATGGGGGCCACGAAGAACAGGACAGATTAAAATCTCTGCTCTGCCTGCAACTATAGAAATCCACAACTATAGAAAACCCAAAGGGTCCCGACCTTTGACTGGGCTGTGACATAGGTTCCTGTGGTGCTTTAACATTGCTGTAAGATTGACTGCGGGTGGTCAGCCTGTCCACGTACCCTCCTTGGACTGACAGACCCCAGAGACCATCTGGTGGGCATTCAGCACTGCCCAGCATTCAGGCACCTTCTGAACACGAGCCCTGTGCTAGGGATGCAGATGAAAGATTGGTTTTCTGACTCTGAGGAATGGGCTCTGTTTCCGGGAGACATTCCCTCTTCCGAACCCACTGGCCAGCTCCTTCCCAGGTCCAGCTTCCCGGCACGTGAGGATTTATCTTCTCTGCCCCGACCCTTTCCTGGGGCCACAGTACAGCTGCCAACGGTTCTGGTCACAGCCCCAGGTGCAGGGGAGAGGAAAAAAGCTGTGGTGTTTGCTCATCTAACAGCTTTGAATAGAACCTTTCAGAAGGGCCTGTGGCTGGCTGGCTGGCTGGCAGCCAACAGAAACTGTTGCCAGACGTATCAACAGTCTTGGAGGAGCTGTCCCTTCCAGCCTCTCCTTTTAAACAGGCCTGCCTCTGAGACTGGAGGTGACCCAGTCTTTGCTCCCTGCCATTTGGGCTACACCGGTTGTGCCCAAAGGAGCCACAGCTGGAATCAGATTCCCAAGGGCCTCTAGGACCCATGGCTCCTAAACTTGAATCTATCTCAGAACCTCTCAGGAACACTCAGAGACCCCTGGGCGTCAGAATGGCCGGCAGACTGCCAGGGCCCCAACTGCCGAGTCCCACATTCAGTGTGTCTCGGGAGGTGAGGGTAAATTTAACAGGTTCCCAGGTGTCGATGCTTCTGGTCTACAGACTGCACTGTAAGGACACTGGTCTATGGAGTCTCAGGCCCCAGTCCAGGAGATTCTTGATCAGAAGAGGGTGGGCCCAGGAATCTGTATTTTTAACAAGGCTGCAGGTGATTGTGAAGCACATGGTTTAGGAAACCAATGCTTCAGATCTGCACTGTTAAGTCAGGGTTCTAGGACTCCACGCTTAGGGGCTGCTGAGCGGATAGACCTGGAGCCCGTTTAGGGTGAGGACAAGATCACTTATCTAGACATCTTTGTACTTGACAGTGAAGTGAGAGTTTATGGCTGAGTGAGAGCTGGGGCTCCCTCTGAGGTGAACGGACATTCCCACTTCACCTTTTGGGGGGCACTGGCTGAAGCTGGTGGTCCTGCTTACACTCTGGGGCTTTGCTCAGTCACATTAGTGGGTGTTTGCCCACTTGGTTAAGAACCAGATAAGACTGTTATATCTTCTTTCTCTTCCCAATCCCCCTCTTCCTGCAATGAATAGAGTAATGTCCAATTGGAGGGAAAAGGAATTGAGTTCATGGTCATAATCGTCGGTGCTGAGCTTCTCGTCCTACTTAGGGCCTGGCCTGGGGAACCGCAGCGGGACAGGGAGACAGCAAAGAGCTGGCATCTCCCTGCAGGGGGTCAGGCACTTGCCCGAGGACCCAGTCGCAGGGGTGGGAGGGGTCCAGGCTAGCAGGCAGAACATGGTGTGTGGGAGGGTGTCCAGCAGGAGAGGGTCCGGGAACCCTCGGATTTAGGTGTCCCAGAGCGACACGGCCAGGTTGTCCCTGTAGGTGGGCACAGCTCCAAGATGTGGGGGACACGGGTGGGTGTTTCTGGAAACTGTGGCAGTCCAGTCCACTGAAGGGCCTTATCTGCTGTCAGCACTCTGGGTCCTGGGGAAGAAATGGAAAATGCAGGGAAGGTGAATGGGTTTCAGCTG
Source organism: Manis pentadactyla (assembly GCF_030020395.1). Taxonomy (NCBI): domain Eukaryota; kingdom Metazoa; phylum Chordata; class Mammalia; order Pholidota; family Manidae; genus Manis; species Manis pentadactyla. The sequence goes on along the minus strand of NC_080027.1, from coordinate 124,045,694 downwards.
CCATGTTCAGTCTAATGAATTGGGAGCAGCTGTTCTGGAGTTCTGTCTGGGTCCAGGGGGATTTTAAGCCTGGCTTCAGTGAAAAAGTAGGAAGGAGTGAAGTGACTGACTAACAGTGGCTTCCATGGGTGCCTAGTGGGGGTGGACGGATGGCAGGAGCGCCAGGCAGCAGACAGCTCCCGGGGGCAGGGGTTCCGCAGGCAGAGCCTTCCCTGTGAGCCTGGTGGAGAGCCCTAGGGCCTCGAGGCCCGAGGAACGGGCCTGCAGAACGAGACAGAAAGCTGGTTGTCGGAACTGGGGCCTGAAGTCAGAGGTGGGTGAACGGCCAGGGGCTTGGTGCCCAGACCCAGGGCACTGGGCTCCCGCCCCGTCAGCCCCTCCTGCCCAGGCCCAGGGCTGGGACACGGGGCCGTGTGGGGCCCGTGCTGGGGCAACCTGGCCTGACTCATTCTGTAAAGACGAGTGGGCTCCTTAGAGCTCCCGAGCCTGGTTAGCAGCGCTGACCTGTGGGCCCTAACCTCACCCATCCAGGACCTGCTGAGGGACTAGCCTGGCCTGGACGGGTCGTTTGGGAAGTGTCTGAGTTCAGAAGAAAAAGAAAATAGGATCTGGGAGATGCATTAGCTTTTCTACTCTGTGCCTGACACCTGGTTCTCCAATGGGGAAATCCTCAGGCTGCCTCTGCCTCCAGCCTGACCTCTGGGGCCCTGGCTGGGCCCCCTGGCCTTGTCGCTTCATCTCATCCATCAGAAGGCAAACTGCATCCGTTCAGGCGAAGCTTAACACTCAAGGTCTCCCGCTCACCCTTCTTTCCAGGCTCTTGTCCCTGTGCAACCCTGGTTTCTGCTCCGAGCTTCGGCACATTCCTATCTGAGGACAGAAGGGGTCGTGATGGGCTTACAATTAAGTCCTGGAGCTGCAGAGTGGAGCCAATTAGGATGTGAGGCCCCAACAAATGTGATGTGGCAGCCTGGGGCGATGAGGTCTGGCTTCAGGGTTCCTGGGCTCCGAGCAGAGCTGGCTGGGGAGAGGCGGCAACAGGCAGGTGACTCCTTCCACTACCCCCGCCCCAAGGGGCAGGACTGTGGAGAGCGGCCTTGGACTGGCGCTGAGACATGAAACCAGCCCCTGGGAGCATTGCCTCTTCCCAGGCTGGCTCCCTGAGAAGCCCGTCATTCCTCCAGGAGTCCAGGGCCCCGTCAGTGTCCCTCTCCTCCTCGCTGTGCCACCAACCGCCGTCCCCGGGTGCAGGGGAAAGTGGCCTTTCCAGCTCTCTGTCCTTGGCCGCCCCATTGTCCAAACTGCAACTACACAGGTCTTTCTATTTCAAGATGTCTCTGTCTGGAAACAGGCCCCAGATAACACAATCATAGGGCATCTCCCCGAGGTTGTCCTTCTACCTGGGAGAAAAGAGGAGGCTGGGCAGTGGTTGACTCACAGTGACACCACAGCCCAGTGCTGTCCCCAATTCCAACTTTTCTTGGGGGCACAGCTGCTTCTTTTAACCAGGTTATACATTCCTTGCAACCAGGGACACTGTGCACACATCTCACAGACCCCCAGGGCTAGTGGGGTCTGGCACATAGCGGGTGCTCAATAAATGTTTCACTCCCTCATTCATTTTGTCCAACAACATTTATTGAGTGTCTTTATGTGCCAAACCCAGGGACTATGATGATGAACAGGACTCAGAACATGGCTAGAGAAAGATGTGCATAAAAACATACAAATGCAAAAGAGGGTGAAAAAGTCACTGTAGGCTCCGTGAGGGCAGAGGGTGACTAAGGCTTCCTAGGCAGCCTTGAGGGATCAGGAGGACCTTGTCAGGTGTCAGTGCAGAGAAGGGACATGGCAGACCGAGGGAACAGATTTTGGTGTTCCTCAGAAGCACGGATGGGCCGGCAGTTACTGCCTGAGTGGCCAGACTGAGGGTACATGGGGGAGGCCTTGCTTTCCCATGACCGCTTCGTTATCCTCCTCTTGTTAGTGTGGTGGGGACTGGGGAGAGGTGGGGAGAGGGAGCTCAGCGGTCTTCCCATCTTCCTCCTCTCTGCTCCTCTCTGGATTCCATGTCCCTTTTCACCTTCCCCACACCTTCTAGAAAAGGAGAAAGAGCCAGTTAGGAAGGGGCACTTGCATGGCATAATGGCTGTGGGGAAAGTTGGGGTTCCTATGGCCAGGATCCTCACCTGAACCTAAAGTACTTGTGATGTAATTGGCCTGCTGCTGGCTACTACTCCCACACCCGTGGGCAATAAGCTATTATTATTATTATTATAGTCACTATATAAAGAGCTCTGCCCAGTGCTCTGGGTGGGGGCAGAGACAAGGAGGATTACAGACCTGCAGACTGTTGGGTGCAGACAGAATTCTAGATCCACCTATCAAAAGGAGAACAAGCCTGGTAATAAACCCTTTTACCCCAAGAATGTTCCTTTGTCATTCCTCGGTCTCACTGAATCCATAGTGAACTTGCCCAGGGCTGAATTGCATTGGCAAGACAATGGCTCAGAGCAGAGACCCTGGAGTAAGACTTTCTGAGAGCAAATAGGGACTTTGCTACTTACTAGCCGTGTGATCTTATGAAAACTCTCTATGCCTCAGTTTCCTCATTTGCAAAATGGAGACAATAGTGTGCCTACTTCATGAGGTTATTGCGAGAAGGAAATAAAACGTGAAGTGGTGTGAGCAATACAGCACATGGGAAGTGGCTGGTGAGGGCTGGCTGTCTTCACCGCCCCACCACGGCTCCTCCCGCTACAGAACTGGAGGTCGTGATGGCTCAGAGTCCCTCTGGGCCACCTCTCATCTCAGAGTCTATAGAACTGACTCCCCTCAACTAGTTGTTCTCAAACTTTTTGTGCATCTGGATTACCTGTGGTGCTCTTGACACGGCCAAGGGGACTTGAACTCAGGAGATTCTAGTTCAGTGTTGGGCCCAGGATTTTGTAATTTTTCAGGTGCTTCTGATGAACAGCAAGGACTGTGAGCACTGGGGAGGCCAACGGGCTCCCCTTTCAGGCCTAGGGACCTGCCCTTGCTCTCCTACTCCTGCCACTCCTGGCTGGATTAACCAGGACACTGTTACCTTAGAGAGGCACACCTGGGGGAGGGATGTCCATGTATGTGCATCAAGTTAAGCCTTTAGGGAGGGCTGGGGTGGTCTGGTGTGATGGAGAGGGGGGTCAGTGCAAATGATGGGGGTCTCCATTGAATGTGACCTGGGACACCATGCCCAGTGGGGCTGGGGGGTGCTGAGTGTTAGAGGTGCTGGAGGAACTGAGGCCCCTGAGCCAGATTTCTTCATTGCCTTGCTAACCTGCACCGTCCTCTGGCTCAGGACTCTGGCTGCCCTCCTTGCCCTCAGCCTCTACCACATCCTGGGGCTCTCCCTGCTCACCCCACTGCGCTTCTTCCTGAAGCACAGCTGTATCGGGTGGTCCACGTGACTGCTCAGTGTCGGGCTGCCCTTTAAGGCCCTTCATAGTCCACTCCTCCCTAGTCTCATACAAGCCAGTTCTACTCTGCAAGTCAATTGATATTAACTAGGTACATAAAGGCTGAGCCCGGAGGGCCGCAGTAAAATGGGAAGGGAAGCAACATTGTGGGCGTGCTTGGAAGGCCACAGTGTGAAGCTGAGGGGCTTCCAGGCTGATGGCACTGGCCGCAGACAGGCAGCCACTAGGGAAACACACAGAGGTGCTGTGCAGCAGGGACAGCCAATAAACGGTACCAGGGCCGCCGCCTCTGCTCTGTACCGTCAGTCCTGACACTCAAGACCCCGCGAGGCCTCAGAATGCTCCTCAAGAGAGTGCCGGCGGGGCCGCACCCGTGTAGGCAGAGCTGACATACAGATGGCACCTAGTGACCATCCCTGTCTGGAAAAATGCGTGAAGCAGCTGAGCTTCCGAGAACAGTAGGCCCACTGTTCACTGGTACCTGGTGGAGATGCTGCCGGCAAAATAGGGAAGTGAGAGGTGCAAGGGTGGGCAGACTGCTTCCTCTTCTTCCTGGGCCCACAGCCACCCTACACACACATCCAGCCTGTCCCTAGTGACACCCTTGGGGCCACGTGACTGGGTTCCAGCCAATGAAATGAAGAAAGGTAGCAACGCTTCTGGGCCTGGCCCATAAAAGTCTCCCATGCGGTGCGCTCGGGGGTTCTTCCCTCCCAGCTGGTGGAGCCCTAGGAGGGGGGACACCTAGATGTCAGCCACTGCTCAGAGAGGGTTGCTTGCCAGTCAGACAACCCATTTGGACCTTATATGAGCAGAAAATAAATTTCTGTCATCCTTGAGTCGTATGCATATGTAGGTTTATTTGTTAAGGCAGTTAGTGTGCTCTTAGTTTACACAAGGAGTGACAGGACTTCCTGGGCTCAAGCCTGAGGAGCCGTGGGGAAGGATGGAAGCGGGATGCAGCGACCTAGGTCACAGCAGGACAGCCCTTTCTTGTGCAGGGTCCAGGAAGAGGAAGAGGAGGACCCGGGAGTACTAGGGTGGGAACAGGGCAGAGGCATGTGCCAGCCCAGAGCAGGGGAAGGGAGGGGAGGAGTGGGGAGCACACACCCGTCAGGCTGAGCTGCAGATACTGGGGAGGCACAGCAGCCCTTCGCTGACTGTCTGCATCTCCTGACCCACCACCTCCTTTCTCCTCTCTGCACCCTCTTCATGTTGAGTACCACCCCCCCACCCCCCTTATTTCTCTCCTACTTCTTCCCATTTCCTGCCAAGAGGAGGACCTGGCCTCTTTTATGGAGGTGGGCCAGAGAAGACCTTCAAGAAATGCCAGCCCCTAGAGAGAAACAACGTAAATCGATTCCAGCGTTAGCTGGGATGAGGCGGCTGCCTTTCATGCTTGTACCTGCAGATGTCAAGGAATCAGTCACCTGCTCGGGTGGCTTCGCAGAGGGGAAAGCCGGGGCGTTTGTGACCTGAGGCAGGAGGCTCAGCTCGAAGTCGGGTGAACTTCGAGGGGGAGAAAACGTGAATTAAAAGCTGCCTTAGTGCTGATCCAAAGGGAAATTGAGCCAAGTGGACGATGAAGTATTTCTGACCTTGGGAAAATGGAAAGCAAAACCCAGCCGGCCCCCAGGCTGACTCTTGCTGTGCCTGCAGGTTCTGTTCAGGCTAAGAAGACAGTATTTAGAGGTGCAGAGCTTACTAAGCTGTGGCCTCTGAGGAGGCCTGGCAGACTTCTGGAAGGGGCTCAGGGGCCTTCCCAGTCTGCTCCTCAGCTGCCCCGCCTCGGCTTAGCCAGAGCTCCCCTCTCAGCTGCCGCCGGCATGGGGGCCGCGGTGTCGATGGCTCCGGGGCCTTGCATGAAGGAATGCTTCCCAGGGTTTAGGCCCTGGAGCAACTCAGAAACAAGCCAAGGGCATGTCTTCTTCTTAGATGTGCTCCGACCTTACAGGAGGAAATAGAGGAGCCAAGAACCCGGCCCCTGAAGGGGATTGGTGCAATGCAGTGTCACATCTAGAACTGGCTGAGAGCTAGCAGTGTGACCGAGCGCTCTCTCAGTGTGACCCCACTATTGCTGGCTTCCGTTTTTGCTGTCGGGAAGCCTGCGATGCGTGTAAAGGTCATTCCTTGCGGGTGGTTCCTCTTTGCTCCCTCACTGATCGTAAGATCTTCCCTTTGACTCTGTTAATAATCTTCAGTTTCCCTGGAACTTGACTAGGTATGAGTTTACTTTTGTTCATTCTGCTTGGTGTATGTTGCATTCCTCTATGGAGTCATGCCTTTCCTCAGTTCTGGAAAATTCTCTTCATTCTCTCTCTTCTTTCCTGGGATTCTGATTAGATTTTTATTCCATTTTCTCCTTCTAGCCTCCATTTTTGCTTACTGCCTTTTCATATTTCTGCCTGTTTGTTGTTCTGTATTTACACTTTGGTAATCACTTCGGATTTCTCTTCTACTTTATTCTCTCTTTTTAGGGTGTGTTAAAGTGGAATCATTATTTCTTTCACCCATGAAATGTCTATTTGGTTCTTTCTCAAATACGCCTGGGCATTTCTGGTTATGTCTAGCTCCTTGCTCATATTTGTTACTCCATTTTCAAATATCTTTGAACATTTCCTATATCATGGCTTTGTATTGTGTATCTGATCACGTCAATACCGGAAGCCCTTGGGGGGAGTCAGGGGGCTGCATCTGTGTGGTGATTTCTTTGTGGTGTGTTTGGTGAACTTTGATTGTTAGCTCATATTTGGTTGATTTTTAATTTATGAAAAACCTGAAGAGTTAAAGCAAACATGTTTTCCTCAATAAGAATTTGCATTTGCTTCTGCTGGAAGCTGGGGGTGCTCCTGACCAGGGTCTGCTTTATCCCCTAGTGGGTCCTAACTTGAGAGTCTTGGGGTTAGCTCCCCTACTTTGCTGCTGGCCAAGTCTTAGTCTCCTGAGGGCACAGCCCTGCTGCCAGCATTTGTGCTCTGGGCAACCTTCACCTTTCGCTTATGCTTTCCATTCATGACCTTCAGAATTTCTAGTCCATCAAATGGGTGGAACATGAAGTCAAGATCTAATCTTGTATCCTCTCTCTGACATGTTCTAGCTGCCTGATCTTGGGTAGGGAACTTAACATTTTGAGTCCCAGTTTGACTGTCTGTGAAATGGCTATAAGAATATCCACCTGTGGTTCTCATTCATTTTCCCACGTCCATACATTGTGCGTTATAATGATGGCATTCACGTGCATGACACCCTGTATTTTGGTCTTAAACAGTTCTTCAGGGAAGTAAACCACGATGATGATCTGAAATTGTTACAGTGATTAATGTATGTGAGATGGAGTTACTATAGGCACAGACAAGATAGATCTCATGTTCTGTGAAATTTGCTGACCTTCACTAACTTTTCCCCCACCCAAAATGGTATTTTTGGAACACAAATCAACAAAAGACTTACAATGGGATAAGCTTGATTCTGTTTGAATTTTGATGTAGTATAAACGACCATAAATAGTTTGCAGACTTTGATATTCTATGTGAGCCTTGAGGAGGCAAGGTGCTCACTCACTGACTTATTTAGGGCATATATGGTGGTGGTTCTGACACCAGAGGACCCTTGGGATTCAGCCACCTGCCCTGTGTGTGTGTATGTGTCTGTCTGTCTGTCTGTCTGCTTTTCGTTATAGCCTCTGTTCATTCCCAGGCTCTGCTCCTTCAGGACCGCATCTTGCCCCGGGCCATAATGGTCCTGCTTCTCTCTGTACATCATAATCTTTCCCCCTCAACTCCCACTGTGGACTACCTCCTCCTCCCAGGAGTTCCCAGCTCAGGTCCCTGCAAGCAACCATCCGAGTGTGTCCGTTTACCTCGTTAGCTGCGGCTGGCCGGGCTGTGAGCCGGCTGCCACCGGGTCGCCTTCGCCCCAGTCCACTATATTCCGGGAGACAGAAGAATCATAAAATTACAGGGGCTGCGGGCGGGGCAATTTTCCTTGAAAGTCTGTGGACATGGCAGGCTTTTACTTAAGATACACTTTACAACTCCAAGGACAAAATGTTCTCACACGTTCAATGACATTGTGAGTGAGAACTGCTGGTGACTGTGACAAGTGGGGCTGTTCCAGCATTCCAACCACAGACCTGTGAGGACAGGGGCTTCCTAAGGATCCTGTCCAACTCTGGGTTTTCATGGAATGAGCACACGCATCTGAAGTCCTCCCAGCAGGTTGGAACCCTTGATGTCTACCTGCTGTAGCCCTAAGCCTCTGTATGTGAGCAGTGGGAAGGGGCATTGACCTCTCTGAAGTGACGCAGCCCTGGGGCTGAGCTGGCAGGAGTAGGGTCACCTGATGGCTGACTGCGCAGACTCTAGAGCAGACCACGGGGTGCCAATCATGGAGCCACCACGTAATCCATCATTAACTCTGTGACCTTCATCTGTTCGTGTGTCATTTTCCTCACATATGAAATAAGGGTAGTAATTATTCTTACTTGGTTGTGTTCAGAATAATGAGTTAATACACGCAAAGCCCTCCATCCATGCTATCATAACCAATGTCCAATGAACATAAGTCCTTATCCTTCTAAAACTTCCCGAGGCCATCCTGCCAATGGACTGCCTCTCCATGGTCCACCTTCTAATTCAGCTCAGAGAGCTAAGAATCACCTGGAAAAGACCTCACGAACACTTTAAGAAGTCCTTGTGTATCTCACGGTCCATAAGGAAGCAGAGACATTTCCCCCGGCTCTGACTTCCTTCTGCTAGAACAGAATCTCCCGTCTTCTTTGTGTCTCCTTGTCCTCAGAAGGAAGGAGGGCATGGCCCCCTGGCCCATTGCCCATGTGCCAAATGGAGCCACACCAGAGATGAGCTCCTTTCCTATGAGCAGTGGGAAGAGGGCCACGGTGCTCTGGAGGCGGGTGGCAGCGGCTGGAGAGAAGCACGGGACGCGTGTGGTGTCCAGCCTGCCCCTCCAGGGCCACAGCCTCTCATCCTTCTCACAACCTTCCCTCCAAAGAACTTTTAGCTTAAACTAAACAATGAAATCCTGTCTCTGGATGAAACCAACAATCCTTATCATGACAGAAAAATGCAAATATTTGGTATTTTTCCATTACACAGAAGGAGAACATAGGGAGTCTTAAAAAAGAAATATGCTTTAGGGTTTTTTTTTTTAATCCTTTCTTCAAACTGTTTCAGATCTTTTATTTTTAGAAGGTGACGATGTTCTCCAAGCATTTCGAACAGCTTTGTGAACCTCGCTGGGCTCACTCCTGTATACACACGCAGTGACATCTACCTGTGAAAAGGCAGAGGAGCACATGGCTACACACATGTGAGTCTGTACGTGTTCCAGCACACAAACATCTACAGAATGGCATTCACAGGTGCCTGTCTACACACATGCACACATATGCAGACACATGCACACACACAGGCCTGAAAGCCTTCGGTTTCACAGAGGCGGCTGTACTAGCCCCAGTTCTTACAGAGGAGCAGATAGAAACTAGGAAGCAGGGCATTTCTGCTGTGTCACTGGCATGGGCTAACATGGCGTGCGTGTGCGCAGGGCATCTGTAGTGTGGCTCGTTTGCCATCAGGTTTGGGGGAGGAGAAAACATTGCATATTTTCAGGGGGCACCAGAAATCTAGCTGAATTCCCGAACCTTCTAGGTTTCCGGCTCCTCCTTCTGTCCTTGGCCCTCAAGAGAAAAGACTGGGCTTTGAATGGACTTGGGGCTGGAGGGTTGTTCCACCTCAGGGTAGCAGATCCTTGAATGTGGGCTCTTGAAAGAGTCCCAAGGAGGCTAAGCAATGTCCACTCTGAAAAGAGAAATAAATAGCTACCACTGGAAACAAGTGTCTAGAAAACAGCAAGTTTATTCTGTGCAAGAGCCACGGAACAACCAGGTGCCCGTTACGTCCCTGGGGGAGGGGGGTGCCTTGCAAGCACAGACTGTGTCCTGTTGTAGGAGAGACATGGGAGGGCAGGAAGGGAGGAAAATCTGAACCTATAAGCTTTCTTTTTATACCAGCCAGACTCGGGAGTTTTCCTTATTTCAGCTGGAACTCACATCACAGCTGCCCTATTTACTTACCTACAGGCTGCATTCCTTAGAACAAGCTTTGTTCTCGTTCGAAAGGAAACCAGGCAGAGTTGGGAAAATATTTCCCCAGCCAGCTCCTCAGCACTGCTGCCTGTGGGAGACCATCTGGCCCAGCTGCCCTTGAAGTAAGGAAATGCAGTACTGCCCCCAACCCCTTGCACCGAGGGCGGTGCAGGGACGGGGCAGGGAGAATGGCAGGCTTCTCCATGGGGCAATGGTCTGGTCGCTCGACCTGAGCTCCCTCGGGGCCCTGGAGTCCAGTGGTGTGCTGGCACCTGTTGAAGGGCTGGCTCCCTGGGAAGTGGGGGTGGGGGCGCGTGCTGATGGGTAGGAACTGCTGATTTCCATGGAGGGACAGTGAAGTCACTGAGCACAGAGTTCGGAAGAGATGGATAGCAGCATTCCATTTTACGATGTTTCTACTGTATCGACACATTAGATGTCCCTAACTCTAGAGCACAGGTAATAATAAAGTGCAACAGAATAATTAGCAAGTGATGTTTTCAGTATTTGTTGTCTTTGCTTTAAATGTGCTACAGTTGTCAGCTTATATCATTTAATTTCAAATATGTATACCTTTAACGACCAGCTCATCAAATTCCAGAAAGTTGGTCAGTGCTTGTGAGCCAGTGTGGGCTGGCTTGGAGCACCGCTGCTGGAATCCCTCCTCTACTTAGAGTTAGAGGAAAAAATACATTGGTATTCAAATCACTCCTGTTAGAAGCCAAGTCCACATCACCAAGGGAGGTTTAGAGAGGATTCCATTTCCTTCAGGAGATTGTCTTCCGAAGGCAGAGGAGGCACTTGCTTGGGAGAGAACAGTTGAGAAACACCATGCGTTTTTTTGTCCGTTTTGTTTCTTGTTTTGCTTCTACTCACCACGTGTACTTGACAGAACAGCCTCACACACAGGTCAGCAGGATGCCCCTTGCTCAGGAAGCTTCCAATCGTTTGTGCTTCAGTTTACATAGTCAAGAGAATTCAACTTCTGGTTTTACTGCCTTGAGCCCGTTATGCTCTGAGGGTAGGTCTCTGGCTGGGGTTCCCTGGCATCCTCTGGGTCTCAGGTCTTTGCCACCGCAGCTGGAGGGTCCTGGAGGCTCTTGGCTGTATGCCTTATTCCCTGGGCCTCACCTGAAGGAGTTGGGAGGCGACTACAGGATACCAAGGCTGCCTGTGGGAAACGTTTGAGCATGAGAGAGAATACTTTATGCCCCTGGTGGGCCAGGGGTGAGGGTGCCACACATCTGCCCCGGCCTCTGGGCTTCTGAAAAATCACTGAGCTTTACTCACAGCTCACAGACCCAGAGGAAAAAGAGCACTGGGAGAGAAACTCGGGGAGAAAAGTCCTGTTAGTGGGATTGCAGGGCCAAGAACTGAAGTAGATGGACAGCTCCAGCGGTTTGCAGAGAGATTCCTCCCAGGGACTGGAGGGCACGCACACACAGTGGGAAGCTCAGAAAGGTTTACAGGGTGGAGAGGAGGGGGTGGAGGTGTTAACAGACTCGTGCCTTCCATTTTAGGGTCGGTGACGGCTGCCTACTGACACAATCCATCCCACAGTCCTGTGTACTCACCAGGCTCTTTGTTGCACTGGCCCTGAAATTTGGTGTCTCTCTCATCCCACTCGTGTCTTCACTTCACTCCCAACAGGGGTGGATTCTCTGGCCCTCAGGGTGCTTGCCTCTCACGCATGTCCTTGTCTTCCTCTGACATACTTACCCACCAACTCCCTGACCTTCGGTGACCCAGTGCTCCGTTCTGCACCCAAGCAAGCAAACGTGGGCTGAGGAAACCCCGGCTGTGTGGTCGTCCTCCCAGAACCCCAGAGGAGCCCTCCGGACTGAGGCAGCCCTGGTTGTGAGGCCTCCATGCGGGCCCAGCCCTGGAATCAGGTCACTGCCATTGCCTCCTGCCTACTCAAGACCTCTGGTCCTGCAGTTTACCCCCTGTATCCCAGAAACAGCAATTGTTTCCTGTCAAATGGATGAAAACTACATTTCTTACAACAGTGAAACTTCTCCTACAGTCCTTGTCTGCCTCAGGCCCGAAGCTGCAGGGGCAGGAGGGACGGTGAGGGGCTCCCTCTGTTTCACCGCCCGCCTCACTCTCGTCTCCTCCCTCGCCAGCTGCCCCTTGCCTCCTGGGGCTGCTGCTCGGAGAGAGGGAGCGGGTGTAGGAGACGGGAGGTCTTATCCGACTGGAGCCGCGTGGCATAGCGCTGGTGTTTTCTGGTGGGTGTTTCCCACTGACTTCCTTTTCCTGGATCTCGCATGTGTTCCTTGGCAATGCCTTTGTCGAATGCTGAGGGCAGTTGCCTTGATACAGACTGCCCGCTTACCGCCCTCCCTCAGCTCCAAGGTATCCTTTGGTCCACACCACACAGAGTCCTGCTGGGGTCCCACGTTTCCTCCAAGCAGTCTGCATGGCCAGGCATCCCTTTTCCAGGCTCAGCATTTTGGCTGTACCATCATGAGAGTGTAGCCACTGCCTGCACAGATTCTCTCTGCGCACTATGCCAAGCCACTCGCCAGCCAGCCTCTTGCCTGTAGTACCTTTATGAACATGGGTCTGGCACCAGGCTATTATGTCTATCATATGCTCCAAGTGGTCTCTAAATGCCCTAATCACTTGGTTTGAGGGGCAGGCTTCTCTTCCCCTCCACAACAGTCCTGTAACTTTTCTCCAAAAAAAAACAAAAAAAAGAAATCCTCTTTCTCTGTTTCTGTCTGTCTCCCTCTCCTCCAACTTCAATGTCACCCTTGAGGTGGGGGATGTGCTCAGGTTACAAAATGGGTTTGTACATTATCTCCCTTGCGAGCCCTGCAGAGATGTGTTGGCCCCTTTACTCTGGAATGTGGGGTCGCTTTGCACCTATTGATCTGTGTTGACTCTGGGTCTCAGTCAAAACTAAGGGACAAAGAGTTGTATTTGAGCATCTTGGTGTATGTTCCATGTCTATAACTAAGCCCATGTGATGAAGCATTAGATAAAGTTGTGAAGGAAGAAAAAACAATACAAAGTGAGTAGTATGGATAGAAAGGGTAGAATCACAGTCTGAGTCTATTCAGGCGGGTTTCACAGGAAACCAGAGACCGACTGGGTCATTTCTCACCCTTCTGGAAGGTGGGAAGTCCAGGATCATGGTGCTGGCAGATTTGGTGTCTGGCGAGAGCCCACTTTCATAGATGAGCGTCCTCTTGCTGTGCTGGAGGTGGGAGGGAGCTCTCTGGGGTCTCTTTTATAAGGGCACTCATCCTATTTGTGGGACCTCTGCCCTCAGGACCTAATCACCTCCTAGAGGCCCCACCCCCCAATAGCATCACCTTGTGGGTTAGGATTTCAACATGTAAACCAGGGGGAAGGGCGGCCCAAACATTCAGCCCAAGGCAATCGCGTTCCCAACGGAGCACTAGAGCCAAGGGCTGTGAACACCTTCCAGTTTCCGTTTCTGCTGAGACCTGGCCATTTGTCCTTCCCTGGCTTCCTGTGTACATGGGACCCCACTGCAGGAGGCTCCCTGAATAAGCCTCTTTTCTTTGCCTTCAAAAGCCCTGCCAGACAACCTTCCCAAATCAGATTTGCTTCTTATGAAATACTTCCCAGTACAACTGCTCCCCAGACCCCAACTTCATCTCATTCAACGCTGCCCTCCAGAGCCAGGCCAGGGGGCCACCGGGGAGCCATCAAACACAGGGGCTAATGCCTGAAGCCAGGAACAGGACGGCAGCTTCTCAGGGCTCCACCAGGGCTGGTTGGAACCTCTTTGCCTAATATTCCCCAATTATAGGAAACCACTATGTTTAAATGACATCTAAGAGCCGGAGTAGGAACTTCCAGAAGATGGTAAAGTCTGAGAACATAGTTCTCCCCAAGTTCTCCTCCCAGGAGGCATTCCTCAGATGCACTTTCCCTTTCTGAGCTAAAGCAGATATTATAATTTCTTTTTTAGTTTTTCTTTGAGGCTTTAGTTTCTCCTTGCAGGCCAGAAAAACGCTGCTCATTGCTCAGACCCTTTTCTACTTTTTATGTTTTCTTCCTCTTTTTGGGGGCATTGCCTCTGATTCTGTGTTCTTTAGCAATGTTTGCCTTTTTTATTCTTCTCCTAGGTGGGAAAGCATTTGAGGCATGTGAACGGCTTGCCTGCATGTAGCCTTTCATTCCTGTTTGTTCACCAAGGCAAATTGATCCTTTTATTATCTTCCCCTGTGGTGTTTTTGTTCCTTGAAGGTCTTAGCTTTTATTCGCCTTTTCTTATTCATGCTGTTTACTTTTCATAGGTGATTTTACTTTGTCTCCTGGTAAAATATTCATTATTTTTATTTTAAAAGGTTCTTAAATACCTAGTTCTAAAAATAATTATTCTTAAGGTGGTTTTCTTTTTTTCACATTTTTAGTCCTGGCTTCAAGTTTTTTTTTTTTTTTTAGCTTTCTTCTCTTCCTCTGTTTTTGAATTTGATATTTAATTTTGTGGTTCATTTTTATTATAGCCAGTCAGGGGGGTGGGTAAAGGAATAGCATCAGTAGGAAGAGGCCCTGCCATGCCAGGGGACAGTGGGACACCTGCCTCCCATTCTCTGAGCTGCTCTACAGGCACCTCAGAGCCTCCTGACAAGATGCGTCATCCCTTCTGCAACAGACATTTTCTCGTGCTTTGGGGCACCTTCTCTGGCATCTTTGGTATATTAGCTTTTGTTTTCACACTTGTCACTGCAGTGTGGCAAAATCCAGGAAGCTCTGTCTCTGGGTGCTGCACCCATATTCTGGGCAGGAGGCAGGAGGCAGGGGTAGAATCTGTGGGGGGGAAACCCAAGCCCCCTGATGAATCCCTGCCCACTTCTGCTTCTTCATTGGCCAGATCCACGCATCCCTAGATTTGAGGGAGTCTGGGGCAGCAAGAACACAGAACTTTCTAACTTCACCAAAGCCTTTCATTTTTTTTGGTCTTGAGAGAATCTCAAACCTAGAGAGAAGTTGCAAGTGCAGTACAAAACTTTTCCCCTGAACTGCTGCGAGGAAATTGCCAGCTGATGCCCCAACACCCTGGAAATTTTAATGTTTAGTTTCTTGTTTCCTACAAATGAGGATATTTTCCTCCATATTGCAAATGGCTGAGGACTTCAGGAAACTGACGTTGGCGTATTACCACCTTTTAACCCCCAGGCCCCATCAGTGGTCTGCCGTTATGTCCCAAGAATCTCCTTTATAGTAAAAGCATCCAGTTTGGAATCGGGTTGCACGTGCTTGCCTGTCTCTTTCGTCTCTTCCCTGTGGACCCGTTCCTCAGTCTTTTCCTTGACTTTTCATGACCTTGAGACTTGTGAAGATCACAGGCCACTTCTCTCGTAGATGTCCCCCATTGTGGGATGGTTTATTTCCTCCTGACTGGATTTAGGTTATGCGTCCGTGGCAGGACTGTACCTGCAGCCATCTGCGTTCTCATTGCAGCCTACAGGGGGCGCCCAATCTCAGTGTGTCCAGATACTGACGAGGCTTTGCCCCTGTCCCTTAGCTTGGCGAATGGTAGCCCTTTCCTCTGACTTTTTTTCATTCTCCCTTTGTAACTAAAAAGTATTTTGTGGGTAGCATTTTGAAACTGTTTGGATATACCATTCCTCAAACATTAAGTTTATTCATTTCTTTATAGTAGTGTAGACCAGGAGTCAGCAAACTCCTGGTGTAAAGGGCCAGATAGTGAATATTTTAGGCTTTGCAGGCCAAGAGGCAAAATTGAGGTTATTATGTAGGTACTTTTACAATAAGAAAGGGGAAAATTTTCCACAAAATTTTCACTGATGAAATCGTAAATAAAGTTACTGAGTAATTACAATTTTTTTGTAATGCAGTTCTCCTAATAAGAATAGAATTCTCTTTTGGTGGTAGGGGCGGGGGGAGAGATTAGACTTAATTGGGGTTCAAAGTCAGTGTTCCCTATTGTCAAATTGATTGCAAACATTCACTTGGTGAAACGATTCTTATCTTGTGGGCTGTCCAAAAACAGACAGCGGGCTGGGTTTGGCGCACAGTCCGCAGTTTGCTGACTCACGGATTCACCTGCTCTTGGGCGGGTTATACTCTGTTACTTACACGCATTTTAATGTTCGAACAATCTCTGATTTGACTGGTACAAGCCCTTCCAGAGGGCTTGTGTCTTTTGCAGCGTCCCCATCACTCTTTGAGTCCTTCCTTGCCTGCGGCACACAGTGTTCTGGGCTCTTCTTGGGCTTTCTCTGCCCAGACTCAGGCCGTGTCTTCAAAGGGCCCTGGTGCCTCGCAGTGCACAGTGGTGTTGGGATGCTGAGATCCGGGTGCCAGGCCTGCTCGTTGCTCCTGGGGTTTGCCCTTCCCAGGCCCCTCGAGGACAGAGCTAGGGCACACCTGTGTGTTCACCAGCGCCCTCACTTCTAATCCTTTACCACAGGGTCAAGTCTACTTTCCTCCCTTTCGTACTTTACCTCCTTTTTCCAACAGAGAAGCCTGGCTCTCTCTCAAAGTATTAAAATAGTTTCTCATTCGATCAGTTCTCCTGTAAGTAACCAGTTCCCCATCCCTGTTGCGGACCCTGCCCCTCCTGACGCCCTCTTCCTGCTGCTCAGGCCTGATATCCATCTGCAGTCCTTGTGTGTGGACCTCTGGTCGCTGTGCATGGCCTCCGATTCCCCGGGGCAAGCTGCCCTTTTATGTGGAATCTACTGTCCCTGTGTGGATGGACACCCCTCCCCTTGGACCCTAACCCCTCCTGGGGCTGTTCCCATACGAATACCCTTCTTACCTGCCTGGGTGCTGACTGCCCACGTCCGTGTTCCCCAGTCACTCTGCTGGGCTCCGACTCGTCATGCCAGGTCACTGCGCTCTAATGGACGCCTGCCTTGCTCTGCCTTAACGCATGGCTTCAGGAGAGGATTGTTCAGGAAGGGGAAGGAGTGAGGCTGCTTCTAAAAATCTTTACATAGTTACTCCGACTTTTCTTTTTAAGATACAATAAGACTAATGCTCATGGTGCTTCCTAGGTGCTAAGGCATTGGTCTAAACACTGAACAGGAACCCAGATAATACTCACGGTCTGTGTAAGAGGTTGTATATAATTTCCTCTATGACATCATAGGGGAGGCAATAGAGGTACACAGAGGTTTAGTAACTTGCCTGAGGTCACACAGCTTGCAAGGGATGGAAACAGGCCCTGGGCAAATCAGTCCTAGAGTCTGTGCTGTTAACCTCCACACAATGCCGCATGCTGCAAACAAAAGTCGTCAGATGCAGTTCAGCTCTGTAGTGAACTGTCTCTGATTTCGTATTCCCTCCCTAGTATTTCCCAGAGAGGACACCACAGCCATTGGTGTTATTCCTATGCATGTATTTACCTTTCATTATACATTTACTATTATTGTGCAATTTTACAAATATTATAAATTTGAAATTTTACAAATTTTATACTTAATGTATTATCTTGCAAATTTCTCTTCTTCTCTCCACATGATTTTGCAGTTTATCCATATCACACTATATAGCTTGAGTACATCATTGACATTGCTGTATAGTATATTGATGCATATACCACAGTTTGTCCATGTTTCTGTTGATGGACATTTAGGTTGTTTATGATTTTTCACTATTAAAAGCATTGCTGAGATAAACCTTTTCGTCTTTTTACTAAATTGACCAAGTTTCTTTAGAATGTGTACCTAGCAATGGAATAAACTATGTGCATCTTCAACTCTGCCAAATTGTTTTTCCAAAATGGTTTTACCAGTTTGCATTCCAAGTAGGGGTGAATGACTTCCATTATTCACTTCCTTGCCAGTCTCTAATATTGTCAGGCTTAAACATTTTCCAGTCTGATGGGCATAATTACTCTTATTAATTTCCTAACTTACATGTCCCTGATTACTAGTGAAGTTGAGAGTGTTTTCACAAATATACATAATTTTGGGTTTTCTCTTTGGTGAATTATCTGTTCAATCATTTGTCTACTTGGTTCATAATTTTCTTACTGATTCTGAGGAGTTTTTAAAAATATATAATTCGGGTAATCCTTTGTTCAGTTACATATGTTATAAATCATTTCTCCTCTTGTATAGCTTGTTTTTTTAATCTAGTAGGTGGTATTTTTGTTGTACAGAGATTACAGTTTTCAGGCAATCAAATTGATTACTCTTCTATGATGCACATTTTCCATGTGTTCTTTAAATATGTCTTCCCTGTACATAAGGCATAAAGATATAGCTATATTTTCTTTTAAAAGTGTTAAAGTTTTGCTCTTGAAACATCTAGATATCTACTCCACCTGAAATTTATTTTTGTGACTGTTAAGAAGTAAATAACTAATTTTATTTTTTTCCATATGGATGCCCAATTGTCTCTGCGTCATTTATTTAGAAGCCCACCTTTTTTCCCTGCTGATTCAGAATGGCATCTCTGTTGTTTATCAAGTTTTCACCTGTGTGGGTCTGTTTCTGGGTTCATTCATCTGCTCTACTGGACTGCCTGCCTCTCCCTGTATAAATACCACACTGTCTTAATTATAGTAGTTTTGAAAACAAGCCCTTGTATCTGCTAGGACAAGACTTGCTTCCTTCTATCTGGGCTTCATTTGGCTCTTCGCTTTGCCATAATAATTTTATAATTGGCTTGTCAAGTTTGTTTGCTAGCTTTTTACACCTTTACTGAGGCATATTTGATGTGCAAAACTGCACATTTTTAACATGTACAATTTGATGAATTTTAACAGATGTATATATCCATAAAGTCATCAGTGCAATCAAGTAAAGAAACAGACCTGTGGTGGACAGGCTTGGAGGCGACCCCTGATTGTGCCTGCCATTCTTTATCCATACCCTTACACAACCCTGCTAAGGTCCAAATATTTCTGTTCTCCCAAAATTCATATGTTCACATCTTAAGGCTCAATGTGATGGTATTAGGAGGCTTTGAGATGTGGTTAAGCTCTCACAAATGAGATTAGTGCTGTTATAAAAGAGACCCCAGAGACTTAGCTTGCCCCTTGTACTGTGTGAGGACACAGTGAGAAGGCACCAGCTGCCAACCAAGAAGTGAGTTCTCACCAGCCCCCCCATTGAATCTGCTGGAGCCATGATCCTGGGCTTCCCAGTTTCTAGAACTGTGAGAAATAAATGTCTGTTGTTTATAAGCTACCCAGTCTATGGTGTTTTGTTATACCTGCCTGAACAGACTCAGACAAACCCCTTGTGTGGGCAGGAACTGTGACTTTTTTCTAACCAATAGAATGCAGCAAAGATGATGTGATGTCACTTTTATGATGATGTCACCTGCGACTGTGATTCCCACCTTGCTAGCAAACTTTCTTCCTTGCTGGCTCTGATGAAGCAAGCTGCCGTGCCGTGGGCTGCCCTATGGAGAGGCCCACATGGCAAAGAGCTGTGGGGAGCCTCCAGCCACAGGTGTAAGGAACTCAGGCCCTCAGTCCAGCAACACCCAAGGAACTGAACCTGGAACAACCAGGAACAGACCTTTCCCCAGTCCAGCCTTGTGATGAGACTGTAGCCTTGTGACAGACCTTGCAGCAGGGGACCCAGCTCAGCCATGCCTGGATTCCTGACCCATGTGAGTTAATATATGTGTTGTTTTAAGCCACTAAAGTTGCAATAATCTGTTATGCAGCAATAAAAAACTAATACACTCTCCAAAGTTTTCTTGTTCCCCTTGGCAATCCATCCCATCCTTCTCTGACTCCATCTCCAGGCAACCACTTGTCTCATTTCTGCCATTCTAGTTTAAGTTTAATTTTCTAGGAGTTTATGTAAATGGAATCCTATAATACTTACTCTTTTTTTTTCAATTCCTTTGACTCAAGATAATAACTGAGAGATTCATTCTTGGTTTTGCATGTATTAATAGTTCCTTTTAATTGCTGAGTAGTATTCCATTATTTGGATATTTCACATTTATGTTTCTTTCTATCTTCACTTCTTGCTGCATAGTTTGGTTGTTTCCAGTCTGGAGCGTGTACTAGTTTTCTTGTTTATGCTGTAACAAATTACCATAAACTTAGAGGTCTAAAACAACACAGACTTATTCTTTTACTGGGAGTTAGATGTCCAAAAAGACTCTTGAAAGGTTAAAATTAAAGTGTCGGCAGCGCTGGTTCCTCTGAAGGCTCCAGGGGAGAACCTGCTCCTTGCCTCTTCCAGCTTTTAGGGGCCACCAGCATGACTTGGTTTGTGGCTGCTTTACTCAAATGTCTTGCTTCTGTGGTTGCATCTCCTGACATTGAGTCCTCCTACTTCCCTCTTATAAGAACCCCTGTGATACATTGGATTCACCCAGATAACCCAGGAGACCCTCTCCATCTCAAGTGCCTTAAGTCAATCACACCAGCAAAGTCCCTTTTGCCACATAGGACAACATGCACAAATTCTGAGCATCAGGACATAGACATCTTGGGGCGACATTGTTTTCAGCCCACCATGGGGCTATTACAAAAAACACTACTATAAATATCCACATTCAAGTCTTTGTGTGGACACATGCTTTCATTTCTCCCAGGTAAAGAAATGGAAATCTTTACTATCTTTTTTGCCTGGTTTGTCTACAACCCCAAGTACTTAGAAAAAATTTTAAGATAATGCATTACATATTTGCAGAAGTAGATGTGACAAAATGCTAATACATTAATACCTAAACCCAGCATTGCTACCACTGTGGCCCTCTTGCCGGATGCCGTTCCTGGGGGTGACTCTGTGGGAGGATCAGGTCCCATGCGCAGCACAGGAGACCTCTGTGTCCTTTCCGCCCAGAAGGTCCTACCTGGGTAGATGAGTGTGATGTTGTCATTGAAGTGATCTAAAAGTTGCCCAAAATGCTTTCATATCTCCCGCTTAGAAAACAGAACAAAAAGCCTCTCCCTTGACCCCACATTTCCCACATTCCTGTTCCATCCTACCCTTTGCCCTGCTCTTGGCAGCCGAACTTCCAGGAGGAGCCATCAGGCTGCTCTCCTATCTTCTCCCTCTTAAATCCTGTCTGGTCAGGCTTTGGCTTCATCATTCCACTTGGAATGCTTCTTGTCACGGTCACCAGCATCCCCCATGGCCGCTCCTCGTCCCTGACGGAGGCTCTCAGCTGGACATACAGGTCGTGCCTCTGTCCTGGGCCCCTTTTCCCCTGGCCTTGGGGAAATCACTCTCCTCCTGCCTCTCTGGACTTGGTTTGTGGCTGCTTTACTCAAATGTCTTGCTTCTGTAGTTCCATCTCCTGACATTGAGTCCTCCTACTTCCCTCTTATAAGAACCCCTTCTCGGTCTCTTTTGCTAGTTCCTCTCTTTCTGACCTCCTTTCCAGCCACACCTACTCCTGAGATGATCTGTGCCCATGGGTGTGAATACCATTTACATGTTGATGGTTTTCAGATTTCTGTCCCCATCTCCAGCCCTGTCCCATATTGACCTCCTCTGCCGACTGCCTACTTAGACTACATCCCCACTGCATCTCCAGTAGATATTGCAAACTTAAGTCTCAGTTTAAACTTGATCTTCCCCCCAAATCTGGGTGCTGTGTAGCTTTCACCTTCTCCATAAATGGCGTCTTCCCCCTACCAAGTATTCAAATCAAAAGGCCGGAGTTAGTCTTTCCTTTGGTGACTTTTCATACATGATCCATCAGCAAACGCTATTGTCTGCACCATGCAGTCCAATCGTGGCACAACATCGCCGCCAGCACGCTCTGCTCTCAGCCACGGCCAAGTTCCCCAGCAGCGCGTATCTCACGGGGCCACCCCTGAGCAGTCCTCCTGCCGCCCCGCCAACCCTGGGCCCCTTGCACACCCCCTCCTTGTTCATTTGCATTTGCTCGTTCTTCTTTCTGGAGCCCCGTTTCCCCAGCTGCCCCTGGGGCCTCCTTTCTCTCTTCATTTGGGTCTCTGCTCAAACGTCACCTTATGGAACAGACTCTATCACCTTTCTCACTTTATTCGTGTTTAAACTTTTATAGCCGCTTGCCATGTTATTGGTTATTTCATCCCCAAGACAGCATGACTGAGAACCACTGCCATCAGCTATCCAATAAAATTATTTTAAAAAGAAAAAAAAAAACAGCAGGGGAGAGTGAACAGGATTCAGTGCAATAAAGAAGTCCAAACTGGGGTGAATACTGAAAAATGTTATTGGGTCGGGGAATTGGGAGGACCAGCGACCTCAAGAACAGTGCTTGTGGGGTTTTGGGTAGGGGCGCCGGATCACGACGGGCTGAGTGCATCCTCTCCTCCCTCATAATCTCCAGGTTCTTCCCTCAAAACTCCTCCTCCTTCCCAGCTCTGTCATTATAGCCACACAGTCACGCCCTCTGCTAAACATTCCTCTGGGGCACTGGCGGTCCGGGCACTCCAGCAGGACACAGTCTGATGGAGGAGGGCCCAGGGGGGCCCCCAATCAGATGGGGGGGCAGTGTAGAAATAATAATCACGAAAAAAAAAAACTAAAAAGCAAAGCAGGAATGCAACTAATGTCAAATAAATGCACGCCGAAGGGATGCCAGAGCAGAGAGGCCGCCTCAGGGGAGGAAGGCGGGACACCCTCTCCCGCTCCAGAGCGGGGGCTGCCCGGGACGTGACGTCCGTGATTCACAGCCGCTCAGCCCTGGAGAGCCCAGCGCTCTGCCCCCTTCGGAAACCGCCTTCTTCTCTGACAGCTGAGCCCTTCTCCGTGGCGGCCTAGGGCAGGAAGGCTTCTCTGCGAGCTGGACCCTGGTGCCCCGCAGCCAGGATGATGGACGAGGAGGCAAGGGCTGCTCAGGGCCGCCGAGGCCTGGGAGCTGAGCAGAGAGGGAAACATGACGGCAGCAAGCACAGCCCTGTGCATGGAGTGCTGAGGCCAAAGGCCAGAGCCTGGGGCCACTGGACACATCAGGGGTGGCCTCGAAAGGGGAGCAAATGAAAAGGGCAGAGAAAGGCCGTCAGCAAAATATGGGGAAGATGAAGTGTGAAGCCTCGTGGAAGCCAAGAGAGAGGACAGCTTCCCCGTGGAAAGGGGACACCAACAGTGATGGCTTGATGCGTGGGTGGGGCCTGCTCGCAGGCCTGGCAACGTCCCCTTTGGGTTGGATCATCAGGAGGTGCAGTGTAGATGATCCCCTGGAGCCTGACTAAAGCGAGACCAGTTTGATAAAGTGGCCATTTTAAAGGAGAAACTGCTGGGCTGCATTCCAAGCTACAGGGGACTCCTCCCCCTGTCCCAATGTGCAGGCCGGGACACAAGGGTGCAAGGGTGTTCACTGAGTCCTTCAGAACTCAAGAGGGAGAGGTTCCAAGCTGAGCTGCTCCCCTGCGTGTAGTCATTTGCTGCTCCCTGATGGCAGGGGGCGGCTTCGGCAGGACAGTGCCTGAACGCTGCCCGCCACTCTGTAGGTAACCCCTTAGTAAAATCCAATCTCTCACCAAGCTGGACTTGCCCAAGTCATTTCTTGGGCCTGTCAGTTCCCTCACAATTTGGGGGAAGGTGTTTCTGGGAAATTCTCTAATGGGAGGTCCCTGGGGAATTGGGGAGAGCAGCATGGGCGGAGCGAAGGAGGCAGAAACCAGGTTTTCATGGACTGCCCAGCAAATGGACAGTGAGGAGGAATACAAGGTCAGCAAGACTGCCGGACTTAGCAAAGGAACATACAGATGTCCAGTGAAATCTGAAGTCATCTGACTTAAAAACAATTTTTTAAATTTAAAATGTTAAAATAATTTTTTAAAAACAAGTATGTCCCATTTATTCACTGTTTATCTGAAATTCAAATTTAACTGGGCATCATGTATTTTATGTGACAGTCCTAATAGGTGGCATACGGACCTCTCTCCTGTAACAAGGCTGGGAAGAGAAGACGCTGGGGGCATCTCTGGAAGGGCCCAGGCCAACAGAAAGCTGTGGCTAGATGGGGTCATCTGAGCACGTAGAACGCGTGACAGCTCTTTCTGTTCCCTGTTTATAGGCTGGAGCACAAAATCCATAGTGGGAGAGGCTAAAGGCACAGTCAGGGGAAATAATTGGGGGTCAAAACTATGGGACTCTTAGCCATGACCAGGAATCATTTCCTTGGACTCACCCATAAAAAGCAGACAGTCCCTCCCCAAACCTCCATCCCACAAGAGGCTCAGAAAATACAAATTTTCTGTTTTAATTTGCAAGTGGATTGTTGCTACTTTGAAACTGTGAGGTTATGCATTTAATAAGGGCCCTTGCCAGTAAAGTTTTTTTTTCTTTTGTTCTTTTTCTTGCTGTTCTAATGGACCACCATAGCTGCAAACATCTTTCTAAAGAGAGCAACTTTGCCAACTTCAACATCTCTTGAAATCCCATCTTCAGAGAGAACCATTTTTAATAGCTAGATTCCATTAGCAGCTCAGGCCGTAAGTCTGGGTCTTTGAAAGCCAGTGAATCAGTTCAGTGCTGTCATCGAGCTCTCCCTCCCTCTTTCTCTATTTTTAATCTTACTGGAAATGGTGAAGTTGTCAAAACCTCTTGATGATGAAAGAGTGATATCATCAGAGCTGTCACATGACATAGGCAACAGCAGTTTTTCTTCCTCTTTGTACCGGATTCCAGGGTCACATCTGGTTTGAAGAACTGGAAGACTGGTGTCCTTTTGTTTATTTTCATTCTTTATCCTCTAATTCCTTAGATTTTTGCCAGATTGGTAGCCTTCATCAGTCTTTTGTTTCTGAGCTCGTGTGACAGAAAGAAAGAAAAGGGATTTCCTTCTCTGCCACTTTCCATAAATACTAACCTTAAGTCTGTTTTGTTTTAGTTTGTTTTGGGGCAGAGCCCAATCCACCAAATCTAACTTTTTTGCAGGGCTACAGGCATGTAGACCCCCCAGCAAAAGTGTCAGCGCCATGCTTCCCAAGAATGTCCCCTGCTTCTCTTTGGACATTAGCAAATGGCCCTCCTTCAGAAGGGACTCTAACTGTTTTACTAAGAGAAGAACAATGCCAGTCTATAGGCTGCACAAATTCCCTTACCCCTGGATTGTTTTTCTCTATTAGCTTCAAAACAAGAGTTTGCCAGCTTTGTTTTGAAGAAAGCCCCAGCGGACGGCCCCAAATACTGCTTGCTCCGTTTCTGACCGGCTCTAGACTTTAACAGAATTCGCGTGGGTGGAGAACCATTGATTTGAACAGATCACCTCAAGATAATCCAGGAGTCTGCCTTCTGCTTCCTCTCCCTTCGTGCTCAGGTTGGAGCTCCGTCCTCTTTGTACCTGACAGTCAGGATTTGGCAAGGATTGGGGGGTTATGTTTGAGACCTGATCTCAAATATTTCCACCCAGTTATTGAGTAAGTGAAGATTCTTTCTATGGTGCCCACCCCAAAAGGCTGACAAGTACAGAGCATCTGGAGACAAAGCTGGGGCCGGGACAGGAAAGGAGTGCTTCTTTGTAGGTCAGAACATTTGCAGAGTCCTAAACAGGCACGTTACCAACGGGCTCCACCGGGAGGCTGCTCTCTTTCTGTGAGGTTGATCAGGGCACCAGGAGGCATGGACCAGTGTCTGGGAGCACATCTCCCAGAACATGTAGCCTAAATTACTTCCTCTAGAGGTTGATCTTAAGACTGTTTAAGGAAGAAAGGACTTTGAGTCTCTGTGGTCCAGGGGCTCCCCAACTTTTAATTTCCTGTTACAACTTGTGGGGAGAAATAACAAAAAAATTAACAGGTTGTCAGTTTTTATTTTGCCAATGGAGCAAATAAAATACTTACCTTTTCAATGGAATATTACTCAACCATAAAGAAGATTGAAACCTTACCACTTGCAACATCATGGGTGGACCTAGAGCATATTATGCCAAGTGAAATAAGTCAGACAGAAAAAGACAAATTTCATATGATTTCACTTCTATGTGGAATCTAAAAAGCAAAACAAATGAATAAATGAAACAGAAACAGTCTCAGAAATACAGGAAACAAACTGTTCTATTCCAGAGTGGGGATGGCTTAGGGGTGGTCAAAACAGGTGAAGGGCTTAAGAGGTACAAGCTTCTAGTTTTAAAATAAATCATGGGGATGTAATGTACAGCACAGGGACCATAGTCAACAATATTATAACTTTGTATGGTGACAGATAGTAACTGGACTTGCAGAAATCATTTCATAATAAAAATACAGCATCACTATAATGTATACCCGAAATTAATAGGATATTGTATATCAATTATACTTCAATAAAAAGATACTAACTTTCTGTCATTTCAGAAAAGGACACTGTAACATAAAAAATACGAAAGACTTATTCTGTCACTCTTAACATGAAGAATATATTCCAGTCCTTGAATGTCAGTGTTAAACCAATATATGATTGATTAGTTTATACTAGTAAAATATGTTATATTTTAAATATATTTTTATTAAGGTATCATTGATATACACTCTTATGAAGGTTTCACATGAAAAACATTGTGGTTACCTCATTTACCCATATTATCGAGTCCCTCCCATGCCCCATTGCAGTCACTGTCCATCAGTGTAGTAAGATGCCACAGTCACTACCTGTCTTCTCTGTGCTACACTGTCTTCCCCGTGACCCCCCCACACCATGTGTACTAATCATGATACCCCTCAATCCCCTTCTCCCTCCCTCCCCACCCACCCTTCCCCTCCCCTCCCATTTGGTAACCTCTAGTCCCTTCTTGGACTCTGCAAGTCTGTTGCTGTTTTGTTCCTTCAGTTTTGCTTCATTGTTACACTCCACAAATATATTTTAAATATTAATGCTCATACTTATATATTTATATATACATATACACAAAATTTTTAAGTACATGAGCGAATGCATGCACATACATCAATATGCACACACATGTATCATTATCCTCCTTAGTGTTTCCTTAACACACAAGCAGCTGCAATGTAGTGATTTATCACATGAGCTCTGGGGCCAGAACACCTGAGTTCAAATTCAGGTTCTAGCACTTATGATCTGAAGAACCTCAGAAAAGTCTCTTTATTTCTCTGAGCCTTGGTCTTACCATCTACTAAGTGAAGGTGGTGATAACAGTACACACTGGAATCCTCAGGGTTATGAGGATTGAATGAGTTAATATGTAGAAACAGCGCAGAGGGAACACCCAGGAAATGAGAGCCGTTATCACTCTATTACCACAGACCAGTGAAGTCTTCATAAATTGGTCTCTGGGAACCACTAACAGGCAGAGCACCCCTTTCCTCTTCCTGATGATGAAAACTGAAGTCTAGAGCAGGCGTGACTTACCTAACTACAGCCCATGGCCACTTAGTGACCAGAGCCCATGGAGTTCAGACCTCCTGACCAAGTCTGATATACCCAAGGTTGCCTAGAAACGTGAATTTGGCAAATGGCTGGGGGTGGGGCAAGAATCAGTGGGCAAGTGTCTAGGTCTGGGGGGGCAGGGAGCTAGCATTTCAGTGGGACACATGACCAGATTGGGAGCCACCAGCCACTGGGAGATCTGGCCCTGGCTGCTCTCCTTTGTCTTTTCTCCAACCCCAGAGAAAATTAAGGTGAAAACGAGGGGTTACAGCCTGGAGTGGGGGGCATGGGGGTCCCCACGTGGTCTGGGAATAGCAGCAGCTGCTGCGCTTTGCCCCCCATACTCTGCCCTCTGTCCAGCCACAGAACCCCTGCTGGGCCTCCCAGCTCCTGACTCTGCTGATGGAAAGAGACCCACGTTATGGGGGCTGCTTTTTTATTTCATGTAGCGTGGAAGCAGGCTGCCAGGCAGGCGCCGTCATCATTACTTTCTTCCTCACGGTTGCCTCCTGATCACGTGGATGCAGGAAGAAGACAGAAGAAAATGACAAAAAGGAAGGGGTTGGTCTCTATGAGGAAATCCAGACTTTCCCCAAAACCCTCCAGCAGCTTCTGCAGAAGCCTCATTGGTCAGAGCTATACCACGTGGCTGCTTCTAGCTGCAAGGGAGGCTGGGAAATGTGGTATTGTGTCTGGGCAACAGATTGTGGTTTTGTTAGTAAGGAAGGAGAGAATCGATATTGGGTAAGGAACACTGTCTGCTAGGAATATGCAGCCAGAACAAAACAGAGCCTCGTTGTTTCCCCTTCCCTCCAAAGAGGGTCGCATTGGAAAGGACCATAGGCCAGCTCCAGAAGCCTTCACATTGTAAAAAGAAGTCTCTACAGGTCTTTACTGACAACCTTGCACACACCACCAGTCAACATTTTTTTATGAGCCTCTCTATACTTTCCTCTGTCTTCTCTCAATAGATGCTCCAATCTCCCTCTTTTCTTGCAAAACAAAATAGACAAAACAAAAAAGACCTATCCTGGCCTGACCTGCTCCTCCCTTTACCATCCCACCCCTCTGAGCTCCTCGTCTGTTTTCCTGCTTGCCTCCTTCATCTCTGTGCCCTATCTTCTGGAAATTGATTTGGTCTCTGGGATTTGGCAAGTCTAAGCCTCCACCCATCACCCCTGGTGATCACAACCAAGGCTTCAGAAAAGAGAATCTGGTAGATTACTTAAGGCATGTAAATTATGCCTTGCTCTTTCCTACGAGCGAGCCAGCGTACACTCCAGCCCCACTCACGCACATGCACCTGTCAGAGGTCAACCGGCCCTCTCCACCACGGCTGGCCTCCTCCGGGATCCAGGCTTCCCATGAGGGCCTCCCCGCACCGCCCCATCAGCCTCCTGTGCTCCCTGCTCTCAGTTTTCCTCTAAAGCGTCCCTCCCCACGTTGGTACTTATCCTGTTTGTTTCAGCCAAATGCTTTCCATCTGCTCAGTCAAAGGCCCACTTCGGATGGCTCGGAGGAGGTTCTCTTGGTTAACCTTGCCTGGCTCCAAGCCGTCCAGTCCCCTGTGCCACTCTGAAAGTAAACCTGTCGTTTATACTATTTGTGTTTGACTTGGCACTCAACTTTTGGATCACATGTCTGTTTGCTTTATATCTGTTCTGTCTCCGCCATTGGGCTGGGAGCAACCTGAGGGTGGGGGCTGGGGCTCCTGCCAACCCCTTGGGACAAGAGCTACTCTCACCCTGTTGCCGGCATGTTTTGGGCACCGTCCATGGGTCAGGCACCAAGGTAGGTGCTGAGGATGTGCGGCAGACCCAGTCGCTGGCCTCGGTCAGCGCTCTGCCTGATGCATCCGGATGGCCGACCGTGTCTTGCTGGAGATGAGAAGGGGTTGGGGACTCAGCCCCCAGGGACGAGCCCCGTCACTGTCTTCTGGACATCAAGTTCACCCCACTCAGGCGGCTCCTCTGCAATGCCCTGGACCTCTGCCAGGACCCAGGCGTCCAGTGTTACGGTTGGCTCTGCCCGCCTGCCCCACAGCCAAGGCCCAAAGGTGCTTTTTTTCCAAATGAGGGCAGTCAGCTGAATTTCCAAATCAAAGGTTTTTCCACTTCAATTTTCCTTCTTCCCTCTTTTGCCTGAATAACATTTCATTTTGCAGAAGAGAGATGGGGCTGTTCTTCTTCTAAGGGTTAAAGACTTTTTGAGGAATACTTGGGAGATGGGCAGGGCTCAGGCTAAGCCCCTCTCTTGTTGGAGGGAAGGGTTGGGGAGCAGCTGAGAGACCCTGCCAGCCCCAGGGAGGCCGGGATGAGGTCAAACCAGGGGGCGGAGCCTTTTCCCCTCTGTACCCCAGACCCCGCACCTCTGCTTCCGTTCCGTCCCTTCCCCTCCTTTAATCTCCTCCTCCTTCCCATTCTCTCTTCCCCTCTCTTCCCCTCCTCAGGCATCCATTCATTCATGCGTCCTCTCAGCAGGTAGTTCTAGCCGCTGCTAGGTGCCGGACACCGTGCTGCAAGCTGCCAACTCAGAGAGGAAAAGTCAGGGCTCAGGGCTCCTCCCGCCTAGGGCCTGCGGAGGGCGGGGCGCACAGGTGGCAGGCGGGGGCCAGCGGGGGATCGCCCCAGAGCCACCAGAGAGCCCCAGGTCCCTTCAGCGGCTCAGGCGGTGCATCTGAGTCGTGGGAAACTCTGCGATCAAGGAGACAAGACTCAGAGCCCCTCGAAGGGATGCGGGCCTGCCTGGCCCCCTGCTCCCTCCTTCCCAGCCCGCGGGGAGGCTTCGGGGGGAGCGCACGGGTAACGCGAGCAGGCTGCCCCCTATCCAAATCCCAGGTCTACCACTTTCTATGTGATCATAACAAGCCACCAAATCTTTATTATTATTATTATCATTATTGTTATTGGTTATTTATTTATAAAATGGACTTTATTCTTTTGAGCAGTTTTAGGTTCATAGAAAATACAAAGAGTTCCACACATGCACCGCCTCCCCCATTTCCAGCACCCCCCACCTGAAGGGCACTTTTGTTGAGCCACGGTGGTGCCTTCCCCGACAGGTCATTATCACCCAAATCCATAGCTCACCTTCGGGTTTGCTCTTGATCTTGTGGGTTCTATGGGTTTTGACAGGTATGTAATGATGATCTGTACCTACCATCGCAGTATCATACGGAATGGCTTCACCACCCTAAAAACTCTCTATGCTATGCTTTCATTTAATATTTTTACCCTCAATTTTCCTTCTTTGAAAAGGTAGAGATAATAGTCTCATGAGTTTATAATGAGGACAAACCAAATAATATACATGAGTGCCTTGTTTAGGTGTACATTATTTATATGCACTATTTCCATGAGAAGCCGAGAGCCCTCAGCCGGTGGCCTGGATCGTGGTGCCTGCTGTCGGAGGAGGGGGAGAGCCAGTGCGGAGCGGTGGGCTTTCTCCAGAGCTGCAGGGCAGCAGGTGGCCTCACCTGGTTTGGGTGGGAGTCTACTCGGGGAGCAGTAGTGGGTGGGAGGAGGAGGCCCTTGGGGTTCCTAGGGGACCCTGCGCTTGTCCCTGCCCCTGAAGTAACCGGTCCAGCGTTACCCGGGCAGTCCTCAGGCTGCTCCTGGCGGGGCTCGGAGAGCCCGCGTGAGTCACATCCACGTGGCTGATGTGGAGAGGGAAAGGGGAGGGCCGGACAGGAGGGTTCCTGCCCAGGCTGGGCCACGCTGGCTTGGAGAAATTGTTCCTGAAAGTCTGGCAGGAAGTGGGCTGCCGTGGGCTCCTAACCTGCCATGCAGGCAGACAAGTAAACAGTCTCCAATGAGAGTCCCAGATGCCTGGATTATTCCAGAGATCCAGACGCTCACTCTGGTCTCCAGGGGGGGACCAACTTGAGGGAGCCCTTTGCAAGCTGAAGCAGGACTGCTGATCTCTCTCGTCCCTCCAGCCTCCAGACAGGGATCTTGCCCAGGAGCCCTCAGGCTCTTCCTGCACCCAGACAGGCAGTGTCCACACAGGGAGAAGGAGAGCTGGCAGTAGAGACGGCACAAATGTATCACCTTGCACTCAGACAGAAAAATAATTCTGAGGCTGTCTAGACAGAGCAAATGAGCTGGTCCAGGGTGCTAGAGACATGGGTGGGCCATGCAGTAGGCGAGTGTGGTCACCCCCAGTATCCGCCTCCGTTGGGTCTGTCACCAGGCAGGGACACAACTGGGTTTGGGTATGTGATGTGCTTGTTGTATATGTACTGAGAATTTATTGGCCTGTGGTGAGGATGGCAGGGAGGGAGAGGATGGAATGGAAGACATCTGTGGCCTGATTTTTTGTTTTCCTGCTCTTGGTTAAGGGCCTTGGCTGTGCTTAGGGTTGGAGGAAGAAGTCAGGGAAATAGGGCAGGGCCAGGGGAAGGGAAGACAGGGGCTGCGAATGAATGCTACTTGGCTGGGCACAGAGACAGGGGACTGGTTTGATCCTGGGAAGGCCTCTGCTCCTCATGGGGTGGGAGGTGGCTCAGTTTCCCTGTGTGACAAGTCAGTGAGGAAGAAAAGTATGATCACATGAATATTTAGCAGCATCGCCGACAGATATAACATGCGACCACATCATACATAAAGGCAGAAGTATATAAACACACACCCCCTTCAAGTAGTTGCAGACACAGCCATGCCGTCAACGGTGCAGTGAAAGCTCACCCTTCCTACTTACACGTGCGCTGCCGCTGAAGCACACACACTTGTTCATCAGTCACACTGACCCCAGAGAGCAGGGCAAATGTGCCTTGAACCATCATAACCCCTTGGACTTTGCAATCTAATGCCCATCTCAAGTTTTCTGCAGACTTCAAGAGGGCGCTCCTGCTTTTGATGAATCATTCAGCCCAGGGTCCTCTGGCTATTCCTTGTGACTGTCCCTATTCCACACAACCTCTGTGCAGATGGAGATCAAGACAGAAACACGAGGCTTCTGTGATGTGGCAAATTTGGGAAGATTTGAAGAAATGAATAGATTGACATTTTAGTATTGCAAACTGCTTAGTAAGCAATAGACATTTCTCTTCTTATTTTTAAAAATCCAGTGGTCATTTTCACAGCTCAGAATCCAGCCTCTCCACATTATTCAGCACATCTCCTTCTCCCTCTTCTCCGTGGTCTTCTCAGGGGCCAAATCCCAACTCCTCTCACTTTCTTACACGGAACAAGTCGGCTCTCTCCAAGATGTGTCCCCAGACTTGGCTCCTTCCCCTTAGCATAGCCAAGAACTCACTGGAAACTCTGAAAATAGCCCCTGTGGCTTGCTGATTAAGCTCCTAAAACAGAGGCCATCTGCCTCCCCAATCTTCCCCTATCTGGGATAGTTTGTATTTTTCTAGTTAAACATAAATACGCAAGTACACACTTAGACAGAAACACAGAACTCTTTATCCACTTCCTCAAATAGATTAACCAGAGAATGGATTCATCTGTGCCAGGCTCAGGCCAGTAAGCTAAATCTAAAATTGCTGCCTCTTCCCCAACCCTGCTTCCCACCCCGTACTTTTAAGGGTTCATGGGGCTCTTCTCACCATGGATTTATTAATTTAAAAAGTGAACATCATTGAGATGCCAAGCACTCTTCTTGGGGTGAATAAAACAAAGCCATAGAACTTAAGGAGCTCAAATTATAGATGGAATAGCGGATAAGTAAACATGTAATCATGATATAATGAGATTAGGCCTGTGATAGGAAAGTGAAATATGTTACTGTAATTCAGAGGAAGGGTGATTTAACCAGTTTAGGGGTGGAGGTGCAAGGAAGGTGTGCAGGATGAGTGGACGTCATCACTTAAAGAAGAGGGTGTGTCCTTGGAGATCAAACCAAACCTCATTCATTAGTCCATTCATTCACTTACTCTTTTTTTAGTACTGTGCTAAGCAACGAACATGATGGACAGACTTTACTTGATAATAGAAAAAGTAGGTTTTAACAAACGTGAATGTTCTGGAAGGAGAAATTGAGTTAGGTAAACCTGTCTGTGTAGGCTGAGATCTAAAGGAAGAAGAAGAGCTAGATGGAAGAGAGTGGGAACATGTTCAGGCAAAGGAAGGAACATGTTTAAGCCTAAAAGTGAGAAAAAGCTTGATGCTTGAGAATCCCCAAGAAGTCTAGCATCCTTGATGCTAAGAAACCCAGAGGAGAGTGGTATGAGATGGAGATGAGAATAGCCAGGGTTCAGACATATTATGAGAAACCCCCCACACCCCCACACTTCCTCCTGATACAGTAAACGTGCAAAGTTAGGGAAACTTTAAGAAAGCAGAGCCTGGAGTCCAATTCTATGAGTAGGATTCAGCCCTATGAGATTAAAGAGCTTTGGGGTGAAGGCTGAGCTGACAGCATGCAGCTGAGTCTGGGTGCCCAAGGGCATCCAGTCACCCCAGCTTGGGACATATGGTCTAGTACAAGTGTAAGCCCACAGAGCTGGAACCGTGAGTATACTGTAGCCAGTGCCACATGAAGGCACGGGATTCTCCTCCCTTACAGACTTACCACTGTGGCGAGTGCAAGCGTGTGACTCCCAAAGGGTGTCACGCAGTATCAGGTAGGGATGCGTCGGCCCAATGTGACCAGCCTGCATGTAAGGCACCATGTGACAGTCCATGATGGCCAAAAGGAAAGGATCTGATGGTGGCCTGGCATAGTCTCAAGTTCTCCTTCTCTTGGCATTTGAAAGCCAGATGGACTGTTTCGGACTGAGTGACCACTGTGGTCCTCAGGCCCCAGAGGGATGCAGATTGGAGCTCACGCAGCTGTGAATAGTAAAAAGAGGCAGGTACTTACTTTTATTCCAAGCTGGTGATGTTGGTCATACAAGTTACACTAAGTTAAAGGATGGGAACCTTCAAAAGGATTTAGACAGGGAAATGTCAAGATCAGAATTATGTTTGTAAATAAGAGAATATCGACATAGTTTAAATCTGTAGTGATATTTATAGTTAACCAGCAGGAAATCCGGAAATAGGGCATGCTCAGGGTGGTTGGGCAGCTCAATGATATCATTAAAGACCCAAGTTTTTTCTGTCCTTCCACTCCACCATCCTCCATGTGTGGGCTCTTTATTCTCTTGCTTGTGTCCTCATGGTTGCAAGATGGCTGCCTGAGCTCCAGACACAATAATATTATTCGAGGCAGTGATGAGGGGGAAGGGACAGGGTTAGTCACCATCGATTCTTTTTCTCAGAGAAACAAAACACTCCCAAAAGCCGATCACAGGTATCGCTTTACTTCTCGTTGGTCAGAACTGGATCACCTTGTTCCTCTGACCACAAACGAGGCTAGAACATTGAATATCCAGATTGCCCATTATGATCCAGTGCCTGGAGCCAGACACACTGCTGCCTGAAGCAAAGCTGGGGTTCTGATGGCCAGGTAAAAAGAGGAGTGACTGCTGGGTAGAGAATAAACAGTGATGGTCACAGAGGCAAGAGAAGATGGCTCCAGCTACGATGGTGGCATTGGCGATAGAGGGATCTAAGAGGTGGAAGTCGCAGGCCTTGGTGATGGGATGTAGGGAATGAAGGAAGGGAAAGAGAACAGGATGATTTTCAGGCTTCTAGCTTGAGCAGCCAGTGGACTATGATGGTATCTACTAAGAGGATATGAAAAAGAAACACAGGTGTGGGAAGATGAAGGGCCCACTTTTGGACATTCTGAGGGTAAGGTCTGCATGTATCCAAATATTAATATCATGTATGCAGTGGAAATCTCTCTCTGGAGCTCAGAGAAAGGTTCTGAGAAAGGATAGGGATTTGAAAATCATTGGAAACCATGGGAGTGGATGAGTTTATTGGAGAGAGTGGGTTGCCCAGAAAGAAATACAACTTGAAAGAGGTTGAGGAGAAAAAAAGAGAACATTTTTAACTAACACAGCAAGAGATGCATGGGGAGGGGTTAAATTTTGGGCCAAAAGCTTTTTGTACTCAAATTTGGAGGAGGGTTTTTCTCTTCTGCCCAATTCCCACTTTAATCTTTTATATGATAACCATTCTTGTGTACATGATTTCATTGTACCCTCATTATCCTTTGAAACAAGTATATTATTGTTCCCATTTTAAAGAGGAAAAATCAAAGCCTAAAAGATTAAGTGGCCTGTCCTCACTCAAGACAGAGACAGAATTTGTATTGCAAGGGTCAAGGGACAAGAATCTCTGACCCTCAGAGCCCCTGGGTCTCTGGCTGTGGGCAGGAAGGGCCTTTCAACGAAACTAAGTCTTTTCCATCTTGCTGCCATGTAGGCCAAGCATGACTGATGATCGTCTCTCTCATGAAAACTCACTGAAAGCCAGCAAGAACCGACCCAGTGCGATTCCATATCCCAGCATTTTCCTGCCAAGCCCCCTAAGTCACCACTGCCAGAGTTGTTTTCCCAGGGGAATGATTTGAGCATGCGTAAATAATGAATAAGACACAGGAGAGCAGAAGAGACTGAAGACAGACAGAGATGTGACGGCGGTAGGGCCTTGGAGCTAAGGCACCAGTGGAAAGACCGGCCCCACCCAGTCACCTTCCATTGTCCCAGGAGGGCAGGAGAGGAGGGTAAGGATCAGGGAGGATTGTGCGTATCTGTCGTGGCTCTCACTACCCAGTTTCAATCCCCTCCTCTGTCATAGACGCTGGAGAGCAGAATCTTAAACTTCTAGGGTCCCTCCCAGCTAGGGTGTGGGTTCCCGTCATTGGGAGTAGCAGAAATCCCAGAGGTGGCCCCCCCTCCCTGAATGAAAGGGTAAAACCCTCTAGCAGTGGGCTTTCTCCTTTTTATTTACTCTCTTCTTTTTGCCTGGACATTGGCTTTGATGCCTGGAGATCCAGCAGTCATCTTGCAGCCATGAGGAGGAAGGAGCAGGAAGACAGTGTCTGGTGCCTAACACTCCCTTCAGCAGCTGCCCCTGGCCTGGATTGCCTGTCTCCAGACTTCTTGTTGCATTGAGAGGGAAGGGAGGAAGGGAAAGAGGGAGAGAGGGAAGGAGAAAGAAGCCAGTTCCTTCGTTTAGCCAGCTGCTGTTGGGGTACTCTTACTCAGAACTAGACACGAACCTGCCGCTGTGCCCCACGGACCTCCGGGCGCCTCCTTCCCTTTGTAGGTACACCCGCTGGCTGCTGGGGGCACTGCTGAGCCCGGAGAACATGTGAGTGTTCAGCCCCTGTACAAGCACTGGGTCAGCAGACTGAGAGGACCCCCTCTTTGCAGAGGAGTAGTGAAGACAAGAGAGAGCAAGACACACGGTGTGGCAGAAGGAGCCACAGTGGGCCGGGCTAGGTGGCCTGGCCTGGCCCTCAGCCTGCCACTAACCAGCTGTGTGACTCCTCTGGGCCTCAGTCTCCAGGATGAGGGGTCTGAGCTGGATCAGCGGTTCCCAAAGTTACAACCATCAAAAAGAAGGACCCGTCTAAGTGCAGTCATCGAACAATTCATATTTGCACAGGAATACTTACTGTGGTGATATGATTCTGGCCAAAAGCAAGAATTTAGCCTTTTAATTTAGCCTGGTGGATCTCACTATAGGATGAAATTCCCATCAGTTCTTTGGAAAAGTTGGGAATGTCCCTTAGGGCCACATGAGGATACATAGTGATCTAGGGCTTCCCTAGAGGAACCGCTGGCCGGAGATGCCTGAGGCCCCGCTCCATCTCCCAGGAGGCCGGAGCCCTGCGCCCCAAGCAGCCAGTGGAGCTGCGTTTTCCATCCTGCTCCCAGGCCTGCTTCCCTGCTTCCAGGGCCAGGAATGAGCTCTTTTCCTTTACGAAAAATAAGCCCGTCCAGATGTCACGTGCCTGATGCCCTGAGGGCCCCGCCGGTCCTCCTCAAAGGCAGCCTCCTTCTGCCCCGTCCCACCTCCCTCCTCACCCAGGAGGCCTGAAGCGCCTGAGCCTTCATCTCAACTACCTGCTGCATGACCTTCTGAGCTAGAGGCCTGGAGGCCCCGTGGCCAGTCTGAGGGGTGAGCGGAGGCCCGTGCACCCTGAAGAGAGCGGGGCAGAAACCCGCGGTCCAGGCGGTCCAGGGCCGCATGCTGGTGGAGCGCTGGATGGCCACCTCTGCGCGGAGGTGGCAACGGTCGGGGGAGGAGGCAGCATCCAGGTCATCCTCCCTGGAGGGTGAAGGAGCGCCAGGGCAGCTTTGAGGACCAGCCCCCAGAGCCAGGTCGGACTGGGCTTGGGAGGCCAGGGTTTGCGTGCCGGCCTGACGGCCCTAAGGCATCCCTCCCTCCCGCTTCCCTTCCTCCCGCAGATATTTATTGGGCATCTTTTTCTGCCAGACACCCTGTTAGGTGGCATAATCAGATATGGATGAGACATGCCCTGTCTTGAAGGAGCTCACAGATCAGTGGGGAGACAAACACGTAGACCTTCTTCCAGGCCCTGGCCCAGCAGTAGGGGAAGTACCTTCACGGGGACATACCCTAGACCCCGCACCAGCCACCGACCTGTCCCCAGTGACACCAGGCAGCGTGCCCCCAAGCCTCAGAGTGGCCTCAGCAAGTCTTGGCCCTATGCCCCGTGACCACCTGGGCTTCGCCTGTCTTGCTTGAAGGGATACCCTGAGTGTTCTCTGCTCTGGAAGCTGTAGAATTTTCCTGCCCGAAGGCCAGAGACTGGACCAGATGGTCTCTTCTGCTCCACGAGTCCCTAGGGAGAGAGGGGCTCCCAGGAAGCCTCAGCCTGCTCTTGCCCCCAAGCAGCTGTCCTGCCGGGGCAGAAGGAGACCCCAGGAGGCCAGGCTTCGTCTGCTCTTCTGATCCCGCCCCTTAGGAGGGGTGCCAGGATAGGCCCCCTGTGTCTCACTGCCCCGGAGGCCAGGCCTGGGTGGAGGATGAGGGCCACATTCAGGGCATATGGACGGTTAGCGGAGAGGCCCACGGGGGGATCATCCCAGAGTAATCCTGCATGGGGCTGCAGTCCTGGTAGATCCTGGGAGGGGGAGCCCAGAGCCGAGCAGCTCCATTTAGCATGTTTGCCACGCATGTCCCACGGCCAGGGCTGCCGTGTGCATTCCCGGGGAGAGGAAGATTCCCTCCTTGCCCTCCAAGCGCCCGTGTTGAACTTGCTATGACAAATACACAATGGGCTGCTCGGCAGCATGAGCCACCTGCCCTGAGAGAGGTACAAGGGGCTCAGAGGCAGGCAAGGGCCTACCGAGTCCGGGCGCTTAGCAATGGGGGGCAGCTTGGAGAGGGGCCTTCGCAGCAGTCAGGGTCCTTTGGCCACGAGGAGCAGAAACTGACTCCTGAGCTTTAATGCAGGGGGTTTATTTTTCTCTGGTCACAAGAACTGTGGCGAGAGGCCAGTGCAGGTTTCAGGAATGTCTTCAAGGACCCAGGGCCCTTCGCTCTCCCAGGGCTGGTGCCCTGCACACGTGGCCTTTGAGGGCTACAGACTGGCTGCTCCGCCTGCGAGCATCACGTCACAGACTTTCAGAGAACAAGGAGAAAAGCTGGAGACACTTGCCAGACATGTGCCAGCTCTGCCTGCTCCTTTTTTGTTAAAAACATTATATTCCATTAGCCAGAAGGGTGTCACATCATCGCCCCTGGCAACAAGGGAGCCTGGAAAATCAGTATTTTTAGGAAGGCAGGTTGGTCTCCCTTCGTCACACAAAAGCTGTGTATTGTAAGAGAGGCAGAAGGGGAAATGGATAAAGGCTGGGCAGTGAGCAGTGCCTGCCAGAGCCCTACAGAATGCGCAGAATCTGCTTGGATGACGTGCAAAGGGCCTCCAGGCAAGGGAACAGCAGGAGCAAAGGCCCGGGGTGGGAAGGCGCCAGGAGCGTGGGGGGAAATGCGAAGGGTCCAGTTCAGCTGGAGCTTCCCATGCGCATAGTGGGAGGGGCAGGCGGGGGCAGTTTGTGTCGCCTGCGTCTGTGGAACTGGCCTCCTACCTGGACACACTCTGCAGAGCGAGTGGGTCAGGCATGGGGGAAGCAACGGTAGACAGGGAGCACATCTGGGAAAGTCAAGTTCAGTTGCAACAGGCAGACAGTGATTGACGTGCAGAGACAAGCAGGTGATGACAAATCTCCTAACAGCCTGGCAGTGACAGCCATGGCAGAGGGCTGCTCAGCTGCACCCATGGACACCTCAGGCCCAAGCAGACCCCCAAGATGCCCTCTTTGCTCTGAATAAACCATTGAGGGAGATGCATTCCCAGCCTCTTGCCTGAGGTCCATGAACTATTGTCATTCTTCCTCCTACCTTCCTCCCAGGTCGCCCAGAGGTGACCTTCCACCCAGTCCGACCTTCCAGGCTGTAGTAAGAGCAGGGCGCCAGGTGGTGCTGGGGGCTGGCATGGCGAATGCTGATTCCAGCTCTAGGGCATGGTTCGGCCACTCACTGGCCTCTTCCCAGAGGTCCTGAGCCGGCATCTACACAGGTGGGGGGGGACACAGCCTCCTTCGCCTGGGCCATAGACTGCTGGCTTTCTGGACCGGGAGGCACTTCAGACTCTCGCCAGCCTCTTGTTACCAGCAAAGCTCTTCCTCCTTTGGCCTCTGAGGGGGCAGAGAGCAGGGGGCCAGCATCCCACTCAATACGCGCCGCGTTCCCTCCACCTCCCCTCCCCCAGGCAGAGTGCCCACCCTGTCGGCATGGGTGCACTCCTGACCTCTGCATCCTTTGCATTACTGTTTTGAGAACCCTCTTCAGTTTCCTACGTTTTATGAAAAGCCAGAACTGAGGAAATGGGACAGGGTGGGGCAGGGGCATTATTTCAGGTGGGGGCCGTGAGGGTCTCGTACCACTTTTATCAGGTGTCTGGAAGAGTGTGATCCCTCTGATTCTGGGGGCTTTGGGCTACAATGCAGATGTCAGAACCACCTCCAGAGAAATGCCGGAATGGAAGGACCAAGTGATGGACACATCACTAGCCTGCTTTCCCACCTGTTCCAGCAAGCCCTCTACAACATCCCTGCATGAGATCGGGCAGGAAACTCCTTACAACTCACAGCTTCTCTGGTGCTCAGATCCACTGCTGGGCAGTCCTACAAATTAAAAGGAAACAGAACCCTCCTTGTGTTATAAATAAGAAGCAAGACTGGTCTCCTTCTCTCCCGCAGACACCGTATAATTGCTCTTCACCCCACAGAAGGCCTCACTGAAGGGCACTCTGCCCCTGCACATTGGTCTGTCATCCCCAGTTCATAGATGAGGACACCGACAGCAGGAGAGCTGGAGTGCTCACACTTGGTCTCGAGGCGGGTCTCAACCCCTTGGCACCGCTGCTGTTTGGATTGGAACCCCACGTCTGTGTCCTCTCCACTGCATCGATCTGTTGGCATTTGGAGCTGGGGAGTTGTTACGGGGGCTGTGCTGAGCATTGTGGGATATGTGGCAGTGTCCCTGGCCTCTGCCCACTTGATGCCAGGCACAGCCCTTCTTCCACCTGTGACAACCCAAATCTTCCCCAGACGTGGCCAGAACATTCTTTTGGGGCAGGCGGCATCACCCCTGGTTGTTCTGTCTGTATCCTATCACCCGTTGTCTCTCTCCACTGAGCTCGGACAGTTCCCTTGCACCCACTAGCCCCCATTCTCCCCACTGGAGTCACACAGCATCTGCTTGGTCTCTCCATCAGCCATCAGGCCAGATAATGATGAGGCCGTTCCTTGCCTCCAAGTCTCTTCTCCAGAGCAACCTTCAAAGTTCCTTCATCTTTTCTGATACGCCGTGGCTTCTGGGCCTCTCCTCATGCTGGCAGCTGTCAGCAGACCAGCACCAGTGTGAGAGTCGGACTAGACGACACGAGGAACTCCCTCCGGTCCATCCCCTCCCTCACGCCTCTGTCGGGGGCAGCCAGGACCAGCTGTCACTTCCTTTGTGAAGCCCTCGACACCTCCACCAGGTGGGTGGCTGTTTGCCTCCTTTAGTACCCGTGACTCTTCTTTCCCACCTTAAATCCTCAGCATTTGCCCATCCTGTCTCCCACGCCCGCTCTCCTCTCTTCCGCTTGCCCATCACTTCCCTGGCAGTATCAGGAGGAGCCTGCCACATAAGGAGCCTCTCGCTCAATCTGGCAGATGGGTGGAAACACAATAGCAGCCAGGTTGGTAGGGGTGAAAATGCTTTCAGAAGACATGAAGCCTGACACAAATACAAAGGGTTTCTATTTTTTTTTTCTCTGTCCTCTATCCCAGCCCTTCCCTCTATGGTCCTTTCTAAACAGCAGATTGGCAGGGAAAATTAACCAAGGTTTATTTGAGAAATGGGGCACTTGGGGAAGAGGGTGCCCTCTAGAACGTTTTCTCATTCTCTAGCCGGGGTCGGTTGCTCCAGCGAGGGTTAATGTGTGGGCTGCCAGTCCCCTCTCTCCCTGCCCTCCTGGTGATTTGCAGGCCTCCTTGTTAGGGGAGTTCAAGTCTCCCTAGCACCTCCCACCTGGAAAAGTACCTCATAGCATGCATGGTGAACAAGGAGTGCATTCACAGGAGAGGGAGGCTGGGGTGGGCACTGGACCGAGGTGCCCATCGGTTCTGGAATCTGGGTGAGTCTTCCAGTTGCGCCAAAGGCATGTTGCTGTGCCTGGCCCAGAGGACAGCCACACATGCCTGGCACCCCCACGTGTCCCTCCACTCCCCCTCTCCTGGAGCCTGAGAGGACCATGGAATCAATGGGCCCTTGCTCCACTGGGCTTCTAGGTTTGGCTCTCCTTGCAGGCCTTTGCCAAGTGGCAGGCTCACTTTCAAGTTCAGCGCCATCTGTGAACAGAGCCCGTAGGTGCTTGGAGGGCAGGAGAAGGAGAGAAACTCCCGAGGTGCACAGTCCTGCCCTGGGAGCTCTCACCCAATTGAGGACCCATCTGCCCTCAGGAAGTCAGGGAGAGAGGCCCCACAGGATGAAGGCTCACTAGTGCACACAGTCAAGCCCCGCCATCAAAGCCCCCACCTCCCCTCTGTGAGATCAGCTCCAAGGTGGGGACAGGGGCTTTGGAAAGATTCAGAGGAGAGGTGAGAGGGAGGTGGAGCACGGATCCCCAGCCAGCATGGAGGAGGCTCTTTGGACCAGTCCAGGAACAGCAGGCGTGAGCAAGGCGGGGCTGCGGCTGACCCCAAGGCCCCTGTGCCCACCCCACTCTGTGGAAGCAGGAGAGGAACAATGACTGTACGGAGCTAGCTGTTTCTGTCCCTCAGGCCCACAGCCTTCTCTGGTCCAAGGTCAGGAATGTGACGGTGGTTTGGAAAGAGGAGAGACCATAAGGTGGTGGGCCTTTGGAGAGAGCGCTCAGCTAGGGCCTGAGCCTTAGGCCTGTGTCACTGGCCAAGCCACCAAGTGACTTTGGACCAGTCCCTCTGGCCCTACATCTCAGAACTCAAAGCCAGTGCTTGACTTGGAAGACGGGGACCAGGACGGTCAGGCTGGATCGGCTTCCAGCCAAGGCAGATGGGCTGCAGCCTCAGCCCATCTCAGCCCCGGCCTGCCCAGCCTCCAGCCCCCAAAGCCAGGGGCTGCTCTGCAACAGGCAAGAGGATGGTAAGAGCACCGGTTCCAGATGCCTCTGTAGCCACAAAAATGGATTCAGCATGCATCACAGGACCTCCCCCCCACCAAAACAGAAGAAACCGACCGGCTGGCTCTACAGGCTGCAACCAAGGAAATAAGATTTAACAGGGAGAAATGTCAGGCCCTGAGCTTAAGTTCAAAAACCCAAGTGTGTGAGCACAGAATGATGGAAGCAGGGCTTACAAGCAGCATGTCTGGAAATGCTTGTAGGATTGTAGGTGATAAACTTGGTGTAACTCAGCTGCTGGTGAAAACCAGCATTCACTCTTTCAGTGCATGGATGGGAATGTTTACAGTGTGCTTGGCACATCTCACGCTCTCCTCAAAATAGCCTCTGGGGCGGGGACTGCTCTATAATCTCCCTTTGCAGAAGAGGAGATGGAGGCACAGGGAGATTTAAGCAATTTACCCAAGAACTCGTAGCTGCTAAGTGGTGAAGCAGGATTAATCTGGATCCAGACCCTGGAAGCTCTGGATGGGAGCATGGGATTTAGGACAGTCACTCTCGGCTCTGTGCCAGAAAGAACCTGTTGTCAGGAGTCTTCTATTTTGTTCAAAGACCAGCACTCCAGGTCTTCACTAGAGCAAAATGTCAAAGAGCATGTTTAGTAATGTGGAAGAAAGGAATGTTTGGGGATGTTACAATATCCATTTCCCCGAGGGCCCTGGACAATGTGGGGATTAGCCTGGATGCCACGCTCACATCCTCTCCCCTACACCCACCTTCACCGCCGCTAGAGTCACAGGCTTGACACCCCTAAGTCCTGGAAGCTTCCCACCCATGCCCCGTCTGGGCCCAGCCTTCCGCCTCTGCAGTGCACCTCAACTTGAGCCAGTTCTCTCCATGCACGGTCACGTCTCCAGTCTAGGCACCCCTTGTGCACCGCAGGCCCCTCCTCAGGACTCCCATCTTCCCTCGCCACCACCAAGCCACCCCCCACCCGCAGCCAGCGTGGGCTCCACCAGCGAGATGCAGACTGGGCTGCTTAGAGCCCTTCCGTACTTGGTGCTACACGCGGGTCTGACCCCAGCTCCTGCTCTGTCCTAACTCCCTCCCACAGAAAAGCCACCCCGCTTTTCTTCCTTCTCTGCTCCATGTCATGCCCTCCTTGCCCTGCATCCCTCACACACGCTGTTCCCTCTGCCCAGAGTTCTGTTCCCCACTCCCCAACTCCCGTAGTGGCTCCTTCCCATCCTTCAGGTCTGGCCTCGTGTCATTCTCCCCTCGAGGGGCTCGTGCACTCAAGCCCCCGAGGGGGTTGGCTCTGCTTATACTAGTACTGCATCCTAGTCTTTGCGTCCTTGACAGCACACCACACAGCTTGAAATTATGTATCCACGGCACGTTTACTGGACATGCCAGGGGCATGAGAAACTTCTTGTTGCTGTTCACGCAGCAAGCACAGGGCCACACGGAGACTGTGGCGATTCAATACATACTTGCTGAGCACGTGAAAGGCCTGGAGAAGTGGTCCGGGGACCGTGACAGCTGTGCACGCCTGAGAAAAGGCCTGTATCTCAGAACTGTCACTGGCTTATTTAGCAAAAGCTAAGAGGACACTTGCTGGGTCCTGGGCACGGCTTTAAGCACTTTCTGACTGTCATCAAGCAGTCCTCATGACAGTCTTGTGAGGTAGGTGCTGGTGTTATCACTGTTTTACAGATAAAGAAAACAGACAGGGAGAGGCTAAAAAATGTGCCAAAGCTTTTGAAGCCATGAGGGGCAGAGACAGGTTTTGAACCAGAGTCCATGCTGTCAAGCACCTCAATATGAGGTCAGTGTATAGAAGCTTCCAGAAGTCTCCTCTCTATCAGCAGAAGACACGCTGTCCAAGGGGTGGTCCCAGATGCAGGGGCCCAACACCAGAGGCCTGGCCAGCTTGCTAGGAAGGAGTCAGGCGTGGACACAGCTGACGTCTCTGGCCTCCGAGGCCGGCCTCACCCTATCCAGGGCAGTTGGGGGATACAAGATTCATGGA
Organism: Manis pentadactyla; assembly: GCF_030020395.1. Classification (NCBI taxonomy): domain Eukaryota; kingdom Metazoa; phylum Chordata; class Mammalia; order Pholidota; family Manidae; genus Manis; species Manis pentadactyla. The sequence continues at coordinate 124,001,399 of NC_080027.1, read as the reverse complement.
CAGGAAGGTGCTTCGGTGAAGCTGGAATGTGCTCCCTGGGTAGGAGGTCTTGCCAGTCCCCAGGCTGGCTAGGACTGGAATATCAACAAGGTCTTCCAGGCACACCAAAGGCAGGGGACACGCCAGGCAGGGAAATGGTTCCTGCTAACTCAGCCCATTGCTTCCCTTCCGGCCGGCCGCCTGCCCTCTGTTCCTGTCCTGCCCCTGCTCTGGGAGCGGGGAGGAGAGTGAGGCAGAAGGAGGGGGAGGCAGCCAGCACAGAGGAGCCTGGCTGCCCTTAGCACGACCAAAAATCCCTCCTGATTTATGAGGTTTGGTCCCTGCTCATTGTTTTTGGATTAAACCGAACCCTCTGGCCCATTCTCAGTGCCTCGGCACAGGGTTTGTTTTCCAGGCGTGTTGCCTCGGCCTGCCCTGGAATTTCTGTGGCTAAGGGGGCAGTGCAGCCCAGGGCGGCGTCTGGGGCAGGGGCAGCTATAGCACCTGCCTGGTGGAATGGGCAGGGGTCCTGGGGGTCTCTGGCATTTCTTCAGAGGAGCCGGGAGGGTGGCCTCAATCCCCGGTTCTCCCCAGCAGGTGCTGGGTGAGAGCTGTGGGCACAGCCTGCAGACCCATTTCAGTCATACGGTTTCCGCTCTGTCCCGACTGCGGCGGGAGCTGCGGCGTGGTGGCAGAGATAAGCTCCCAGCACAGGCAGGCGCCTGCAGAGATGTCTGGGCCTGGTGGGGCAGTGAGGCCTGGGCTGCGCTCAGGACACATCAGGAGCTGCCATCAAAGACAGAAGGTGGGGATAAGGAGGCTGGAGAGAGGGGCTGGAGGCAGCTCCTGGGACCCTCGGAAAGGAGACAGAAGGTGAATCAGGGCACTGGAGAAAATAAACATGCAGAATAGAAAAAGGAAAGAGGATATGCAAGGAGCTGTTTGTATCCTCCTGGAGGGCAAGAGAAGATGGCTTCATGTCTAAACTGCAGCCGGAAGTGTTGAGTTAGATCCCAGGAAGAGGGCCGTGCCCACCCTTATCCGATGGCATGGGTTACACGGCGAGGCACCCTCCTCAGAAGCTCAGGGGAGGATGGGGTGTTGGGGAGTGGGCCAAAGACCTCCCGCGGCCCTTCTACACACACTATGATTTCCTAAGAGCCGGGAAGGACAGAGAAGCAAGAACAACCTTGAAGAGCCAGGAGTAAAGGGCAGAGCTGACATTCACAGGGGCCCTGGGTCAGGCACAGTGCCAGGGACTCTGCTGACATTATCTCACTTCGGGCTCACGAGCTGATCTCTTTCACAAAGGGATAAATGGGCAGCTGATCACCGCCAAACAGCAACCATAGCAGAATCAGGATCTGAGCTCAGGTCTGACACAAATGCCCACGACCTTCCTGGGAAAGGCAGCAGGAGGCCACGGGAGACAGCCTGGCACAGTGGAGAGGCTGCCTGAGGGCTGACCGTCGAGGGCCAAGGTCACACATCTGGGTCTGACACACAGAGCTGTCTTGTTGACCTTGGATAAATCATTTCCATATCCAAGTCCCAGTTTCCCATGTTGCGAGGTGGGCGAGCTGCTCTCGTAGCCTTTCCACCTGCAAGCATGTCATGTTTAATGGGGAGCCTGCTTCCCATTCACTGCCTTGGCCTTCTCCTTCCTACCTCGGGGGTTAGGTTCCATTCTGGGCATTCCCTCTAGGCATGCGGACCTCGGCCTGCTGCCAATTCAAGAGTTAGTGTGGAGACTGGAAGTTATCAGGACACCTTCTCTAAGTGGATGGGATCGCTTGATTAACCAAATAAACAAACAAACATTTATCAAGCCTACCGTGGGCCTGGTGTGCCACTTAAATGGCATTACAAAGGACAGTGAGACTTGATCTCTCTACCCCCCAGGAGCTTCCAGGCTAATGGGAAATCTGTATTAACAGCGGATGTTGGCCACGTGTGATCAGAAATCACTAACCTGTATAGAAGAGCTTTGTAAGCCACGACCCCTCTAGCCAGCCTCTGCCACTTCGAGGCTAGAAGGCAAGACCCGTGAGAGCCGCGGTCAGGGGTGTTTGGGACCACACAGCCTCTGCTTTGACCCTTGGACGCTGGCTACCTCTGACATTGGAGCCAACCCTGCTGAAATCCTCGTCAGTAAGTGTGATAAGTGTGAGCATAGGGCGAGCACGGATGGTGTGGCCACACTGAGAGGGCCGCCCCCCCTCCCCCGCCAACTGCAGGAGGGAGGACCCTGGGAGGAAGAGGCCCTCTGGCAGACCCCTCCTGCTGAGGGATGGGGATGTCTACAGGCCTGGAGGAGAGAGAGGAAGATGCTCGTTCCAATGATTGCAAATAAATACCTGGGTCAGCTGGAGAGCAGTGGACCAGGAAGGTGTGGGGAGAGACCGTACCAGAGGGTGGGCAAAGCCGGCTCCGAAGGGCCTTGCGGGTGATGTTAAGGGGCCTGGGCTTTTTCCTGAGAGCAACAGAGGAGCTGTCCCTCCTGCCCTGGTCCGGAACAGACCTTCTGTGGACAGTCCCTCTTCTGCCTTCCTTTACAAGGCTCCCAGCTGCCTAGAATAAAGTCCCTCCTCCTTGGTGTAGTCAGCCTGTGCTCACCCTCTAAAGCATGATTCAGACTCCCTTCCCTCCAGGCACCCTTCCTTGGCCACCTCGTTTCATTCATTGACTCACTCTGTCCCATTCAGATGTGCACTAAGCCCCCCCAGAGGGCCAGGCACTGGGTGAGGAACTGAACAGGCAGGTGTGGCACCTGCACTCATACCGCCTGTGGGGTGCAGTGGGCTGGAAGCCTCAGCGACAGCTCCTCTCTCGGTCTCCTTGCGGGCCCGAGCCGATGAGGCCATCAAGGACCCTTCCGTAAGCACACACCTCCCTCCGGGACAGACAGCTCCCCAGGGCCTTCTCATCTCTGTATTTTGGGGGTGGTTGGCATACCGCTGGGCCCTTGGGGGTGCTCAGCCCACATTTAGAGATGTCTGGCTTTTCAGCAATGTTAAACAAAGTGGGAAGTTCCCCTGGCTGACCCCCACCCTCTCCCTGTTCTCCCCAGTTCCAGCCCAGCTCCTCTGCAGAGAAGAGCGGTGGAAGCCCCCGCTGAACCTTTGGCCCCAGGATGCAGCAAGAGAACACAGACAGGAGAGGGTGGGAGGGACGGAAACGCCTGGGCTGAATGCCTCCAGACAAGGTGGGGGGGTCTTGGTCCTCTGCGCTCTGGAATGTGACAAGGGCTGGCCAGGGCATCCTGGGACGGCTCCTCCCCAAGCCACTGGCTCCTCACCCTGGACAGAGCCACGCTGGCGGCCCCTCCTGGGCCTCGTGGCGCACTGGTGCCCCATGGTGGACAGAACGCAGGTCCTCATCTCACTCCCTTGTGAGGGTGTGTGTCCCACTGCGGAGAGGGCTCAGGAGCCTGCGTGCCACGGGGTGCTGTTCCCACCCCTGTGGGGCTGAGCCTTAACATGGCCTCTGCGCTTTTTCCACCATGACCTCAGACCTGTCTCCTAGGCTCTCTGGGTGTTTGCCTGGCACACTCATTGTCAGGATGGGCTGACCCCGCCTGGCGTCACCCTCCAAATCAGGCTGCGACTCACCCCTGCTGGTGGGCATGGCCCAGCACAACCTTGAAAACAGACACTGGCTCTTCTGAGGCTAGTGTGATACCCCCCGGGGCTTGGGCACCCTGCGTAGCCCTCCCGCCTTCAGGGCTGGGGGAGATGGGAGTGCCTGTGCCCACACATCCAAGGTCTCTGCCGCCCTGCGGCTCCGCATGCCCAGAGATGACCCTCTGCTCCTGTTGGGGGGCAGAGGGCAGAGACAGGAGGGATGGAGAAGCCGTGGAGGCTGGGGGTTCAGGGTGACATGGAGGGTGTGGAGGACGTGGTTCTCCCAGGCTGAGACAGAGCCCTGGAATGCCACGGCAAGTGGGAGCATCCGCTTTTTAAATTTAAATTTTATTTTTCTCCCTAATAACAGGCTGTATGCAGCTGCAGGAAGGAGGCGGGTGCTGACCTTTCAGAAGCCACTGAGTCCTGTCCCCCGGCTCCGCTCAGGGCTCTGTGCTGGCCCCTCGCCTCCCAGGGCCTCCCGACGGACATTGCCCTGGTCCCAGCAAGGAGGCTAAGCAGAGCTCGTGGGAGAAATGCTGCAGGGAGACAGGCAGAGGCAGGGGGCAGTCACCACGGCTGGAAGATGTCAGGCGGAACAGGCAGAGACGAGGAGGGCAGCATGGAGAGGCCAAAGGGTAAGGAACGGTCAGACCGGCTGTGGGGAAAGGAGCAGGACCTGGGTTTATGTGCCAGCAGGAAGGACGAGCCGAGCATGTCCTGAGCATGCCCGTGTGCTGGGCGCTGGCTAAGGGGCATTTAGGTATTTATTTCACGTACTCTCCATGCCGCAAGCTTTTGACTTCTTTTACAGGAGACTGAACTTTGGTAAGGAGTTTAAACAATTTGCTTGTGGTCCCATTGCTGAAGTGAAGAAGTGGGGATTTGAATCTGGGTCTACCCGATTCCCACTGGGTTCCCAGCAGTCTGTCGGCAGTTCACCTGAGGAAGGAGGCATGGCTAGCTCAGAGAAGGCCAGAGGAGTGAACCCCAGAATTCTGGAAACTTAACTGAGCAGAACCAGCCAGCCTGCCTCCTTTCCTTCCTCCCTACACACTCCCCACCGACATGACTTACTGAGCAATTGCAACTTGTCAGACATGGTATTAGGTCTGATGTGAGTAAGAACTGGCCCTTGCCCTGGGGAAACTCACAATCCCTTGGGAAATTCTGGAAAACTGAGGCAGCTCTTTACACACACCCTATTTTTATCTTGTGTCTTTACTTCTGAGTGCCTCGTAGGGACCAGCAAACTCCTGCCTCTCCCTCCAGCTCCAGCCCCCTGTGTTTTGAGACATAGCCTGTCCAGCTGCTGCCAGGGCCCTCCCCACTCCAGGCGCTGCCCCATGGGCTACAGCCAGCGTGGTCAGTGATACCTCTGGATACCAGTGGGCCTGGGCAGCCCAGATTCACCAGGTCATAAGTCATGCTGACTTCCAAGCCTGGAACAAATGAACATGTCCTTGGCTTCCAGCGTCTTCCCTTCACAGCTCCTTCCCCAGCGTCTCCTATGCAGAGAACCGCTCACCACACCCCATTCCTCTCCGCTGTGAAAACACAGTGCACCGCCTGGCCATTCGCATAGCTGTTGCCATCAAATAAACTCAGTCTGGCAACCAAAAACTGTTCCAAAGTAGCTCAAGTTATTTGTACTCATGCCCAAATACTATAAAGAGAATGGGGCAGATCAGAACAATATTTCTCAGAAGCCTGTTTTTCCACTCCCATTTGTTTTTTGCAGACCAAATCTGATCTTGTACCTCTCCTTCCCCAAATTCCTACCCCGCAAACTTCTCTTAGCTCTAGGCCCCTGTTCCTCCTGATTCTGTACCACAAAACCCCAAAATACAGTCTTGCAAGGCCTGCAAGCCCTCCCTGAAGCTGACCGGGTAGAGCCCCTCTTTCCTAGACAGAAGGGAGGGCAAAGGCTGGAAGCTTTCACACAGTGACGGTTTTTGCCATTGCAGGGCTGTCACCGTGGGTAGCCCTTCCGGATCATGCCGAGCCCCACCTGGGCAGAATGATTTCCTGGCAAAGTGACAATACTAACCTAACTATTCTGGTTAGTCCTGATCTAAATATTTTGTCCCAATCCCAAACTGCAATGGGCGACAGTCCGTCAATTGTCCCAATTTTCAGTTGGGAAAATATGGTCACCATATCTCATATGCTTCCTCTTAGAAACCCTAGTATATCTTGATTCTGTTAAATTCTTGTTATATTGCTATAGACTGAACATTTATGTCTCCCCCGCCCCAAATTCATACGTTGAAATCCTAATCCCAGTGTGATTATAATAGGATATGGGGCCTCTGGGAGGCCGTCATGAAGTTGATGCCCTTATAAAAGTGACACCAGGGAACTGCCTGCCCCTTTAGCTATGTGAGGGCACAGGGCGAAGACAGCTGTCTGTGAGTCAGGAAACGGGGTCTACCCAGGCACCAAAACTGCCAGTGACTTGATGTTGGACTTCCCAGCTTCCAGAACCGTGAAAAATAAATTTCTGTTGTTTATAAGCCACCCAGTCTATCTCCGGTTTTCTGTTACAGCAGCGTGAATGGACTACATACACGGCTGTTGATCCATTCGTGTCGCTTGGTCACCTAGAGACCATCAGTCCCTTGAGGTTCCAGACTGTTTATTCTCTCTCTATGTTCAGCCTCATATTAGGTCTGTAGTAATTAGCTAATGCTGCATAACAAATCATCTCAGATATTAATGACTTATAAAAATAATAATCATTTATTATCTCTCATTTTTCCTAGGGATCAGGAATCTGGGAGTGGCTTGGCTGGGTAGCTCTGGCTCAGCTCTCATGAAATTATGGTCAAAACATTAGGCAAGGCTGTGGCATCGGAGGCCAGATTCAGACCAGAGGATCCACTTGCAAGGCTGCCTGTTCATGTGACTGGCAGGTGGGTGCTGGCGGTCGGGGGCAAGCCTTGGGTCCTCTTCAAGAGGACCTCTCCATGGGGCCTGTGCTTCCTCACAATGTGGTTGCTGGATTCCAAAGGCAAACATCTTGAGACAGAGAGAGCCAGGCAGAAGCTGAATCCTTTTTCATGACCTAAGCTTCAGAAGTCACGTGATCACCTCTGCTGTGCTGTAGGTCAGGACAACCCCAAGCCCCCTCTGACTCAGGGGGGAGGGATCGTAAACCCCACCTCTCAGCAGGAGGACTTCTGGCCACATTGTAAGAAGAGCTGCTGGGATGGGATAAATGTGTGCGTGTGGCCACCTTTGGAGAATAGAGTGCCACAACATCTCTGGCTCTTGGGAGCCTGTGGCCAGCACCCACGGGTGACCAAGTATTCTCTGACACCTGGAACTCAAACAGCCGTATCACTGAAGTCCTGAGATAAAGAGGAAAATAAATTCAGAGTCCTAATTCTTCACCATTCCCAGTATCCACACCATTTGCACAGTCTTAGAGTGCCTTCCTTACCCTGAATCTGGCCCCAACCAGATGACTTGCCTTGACCAACAGGTTATGGTTTTAAGGCCCAAGTTTGGGGGTGGGCCAGTTATGATGCATTCTGAGGGAGTGAATAACTGACATAGCCCTCTCCTCATGCTGCCACGGAAGGACGTCCCGCACTGGGAGCCTGTGTTCTAGTCGGGCTCAGTCCCTCTAATAGACAGGATAATGCCCGGTGTCCGTGTCTTAATCCCCAGAACCTGTGAATATGTTATCCAACAAGGCAAAAGGGACCTTGCAGATGGGATTAAGTTAAGGATCTTGAGGTGGAGACAGTCCCCTGGATTATCCACGTGGGCCCAACCTCATTGCACCGGCCTTTATGAGGGGGAGGCAGGAAGGCCACAACCAGAGGGGAGGTGTGAGGGTTGGGCAGAGTGTCGGGTGTGTGTTCCGCTGACGATGGAGGATGGGGCCACGGCCAGGGCATGTGGAAAGTCTCTAGAAGCTGCGAAAGGCAAGGAAACACGTTTTCCCCTGGAGCCTCCAGGAGAAACACAGTTCTGCTGAAACCTTGATTTTCACCTGTCAGACACATTTTGGACTTCAGACTTACAGAATTAATTTGTTGTGTGAAGCCATTAAGTTTGTGCTAATTTGTTATAGCAGCAATAGGAAACTAAGGGAGTAACTAACAACTCTCTGACCTAGAAGCAATCAGGTACCACTGTGGGCCGCACTTATTCCTTCTGGCAAATGGGGATGTGGTAGATTAAAGACACCACGGATTTTCACTTCTCCCTTTGATCTGGGTTGACCTTAGTGGTTTGCTTGACCAATAGAATGTGGCACAAGCGATGTTCTGGAATATTCAAGGCTTGTAATAAGAAAGCTTGCAGCTTCCCTTCAGGTCTCTCAAAACACTTTTGGGGGCCCCAGCAGCCAGCCCCTCTTTTAAGCCAGGGCTGTCTCCTAGGCAAGCCAGTTACCCTTTCTCAATCTTTCACCAAAATTTCTACCCACTAGAGAGTTGCTGACCCCTCCCCTCTCAGTCCCTTCAACTCTTCGAAAGTCCCAAGACCAAAAGTTTGGACAGGTGCCCACAGACTGGACGAGAGAGTCCAGTTTTCCATCCGGGTAATGGCTGGGCTCTACTCTCCTCCCTATCATGCAGTACACTGGCTTCTGGAGACGGGGCAGCCTCGGCAGCCTCCCTGGAGGCTGTCATCCCAGGCTCTGTCCTACTCTGCATTTCCCTGGAAGCCAGTGGGTGAGGCCTGGAGTTCAGTGGGGTTGCACAGGGTGGGGAGTGAGGTTCAACAGAAGGCTTGGAACTGGAGATCCTGGAACTGGAGCTGGGCCGGGAGAAGAGAGAGGGGGACAAGCACCACCCCATTCCAGAGATCCCCCGCTTTTTGATAGTTTGTGATACACTATTGCACTTTTACAAAAGATCTGCATTAGTGCCTGTTTTCGCTAACTGAAAGAAATCTGAGGAGGACTTTCACTTTTACAAAGAAAGGCAAAGAGAGGAATAGTGCTCAGGGTCTGTTTGGCAGTGACTTCTCCTAGAGGGTGTGCACCCCCAAAACAGTGACAGTGGCCCCACCAAGCTCCTTCCCTGGAAACCCCTCTCAGCATCTCAGCACCAGGCCCCAGAGCTCCGAGCATTGTCTGTGAGCATCTGTACTTTATCTCAATGTATTTTGCGCATCTGTTAACAAGATGTGTCCTAAGGTCTCAGAAAGCCTGAGGGAGGTGATTTTTTGGGTCTGGGAATGCCCCCCAATTTTTCCATATAATTAATGGTAACTGCTTCTTCACTTTATGCCATTTCAGCTCATGAGAGGTTTCAAGGGAACGCTCCGCTTTTGGATGGTGGGGAAAACCTGTATTTAAAGGAAGTTGTTGGTGATCCAAGCCTTCCCACTCATTTACTCCAGCTCCTTTACAACAGGCTCTTTGCAGCCGTGACCTCCATGTCTGTATTTGCCAAACAAAGGAAAAGCATCACCATTTTCAGCAATGGAATTTTTAACCTTTCCCCAAAATACCACCTATAGTTTAAAATAGATTTTTCACCTCCCCTCTTTTCATACACTGGTCAGCTTGTCTTCCAGCTATATATATATATATATGTATGTATACGTATGCATCTCTCTGCATCCCTCCAGGAATCGGTCTTGCCTAGGAGTCACTGCTCTGGGCTCTGGAGTCTGGTGGCCCTCCCAGCCTGCCTCTTAGCTGCTCTACAGCTGAGTCGCTTAGCCTCTGTAAGGCTTGGCTTTCTCTTTGGAAGAATGGAGCTCATATTTGTCCTTACCTCACAAGGCTGTTGGAGGAATTGAATAAGACAGACCACATCAAGGGCCTGGCATGCAGTGAGTGCTAAAGAAATGTTTGCTGTCATTATTTAGACTCATTGCTTGGTGAACTCTGAGTAAGTCATTGCGCAGCTGACCTCCTGCCTGGTTCTTTATCTAGAAGACAAGAAGCTGGGGTGAATGTCCTTGACTCAGGGCATGTCTGTTCTCCCTTCCCACCAGGGGCAAGGTCACAGGGGATGGGTTAATAGTTCAGAAATATTTTTAATTTGATAAGAGACCCTGGGACTGGGGTTAAGCTGTTGTCCTCTCTGTTCTGTCCATTTATCTGCTCTTGTGACAGACCTGCCACTCTCAGCCTCCTATTTCATAAGGTTGGAGAAAATTCTTCAAGGCAAGGCTTAGAGAGAAAAGCCAACTTTGGAGGACCGAAGCACCATATAGAGAACAGGGAGAGTAAAAATATATGCCCATGTGTATGTCTGTTCTGTGGGTGTAGTGGATGTGGAAGGCACTTTAAAAATGCAAACCCAATTGACGGCAATTAACTGAGCAATTCACCCCCTGCTTCCAATCTACCCTGAGCCCTTGGGGACATGAATCAGTGCTTTTGATCCAGATAATCTGGAAAGACTCCCTGATATCTAACATAAGTCCCTCCCCCTGCCTTTCCTCCCTTGAAATGTCAGGACAGTGAGCAGGTAATCTGGGGTCCCCTCCTTTCTCAGCAAGAGTATTTCTCAAGTCCATGTCTGCAGCCCATCCCAGTGGGAAACCACTGAAGGCAGAAGGTTCCATGGCTCCACCTCCCAAGTCGGCAGGGGAGGCGGGGAGCTCTGGACTTGCCAGGAGCCCTTCAGAGGAGTGGGTGAGGTGACTGTTTCAGACGTCAAGGCGACGGGGACATTAAATGCATAAAGGGCAACGGAGCCCATGTCTGGAGTCTCGGCTGGGCTCCCCTTACCAGCAGGCACCAAACATACTGTGCTCGTGACCCATTACACCAACCGAGGTGGCGACAGCTATGAAATTGCAAAACATTTTCCATCCCCAGCCCCTGTGCTGGTGACTTCCCTCTTCATTCCTAATTCTTCCAGTTTTTCCATATTTGCCTGAGATGAATGAATGACTAGATTCAAGAGATTTTTTTTTTTTCTGTGAAATGTTTGGAAAATGACTGCTAGCGCTACAATGACCCTCTTTCTCCTGTTTTTTTTTTTTTTGAGGGGGGTTGGAATAATTTTTTCTTCTTCTTTCAAAAGACACCTAAAGGTTCAGATTTATAGTACAGTGACCACCTGTTTAATATTTTCTCAGAAAGTCCCAGTTCTTTTAATGCCAACTTGTTAAATCTATACATAAATATGCTTTAAGTTTTATGAGTCATTGTTCCCAAACTCATGTGTACAAGGAGCGTGACCCTCTTATTTTATTTAACTTCTATTTTGACTTTTTAATTCAGTTGGGCTGGCAGAATCTTCCAGAACCCACTCCCTTCCCCTGGGGGGTGTCTGATGTATGGGGTAGAATGAGCCTGCATCTGATGCCCAGCATTGCCTGTTTGCAGAAGCTGAGAACTTCAACACCCCACCCGGTCTTGGATGGGGGACGCTCAGGTTGTGGGTAATGCCCTTTGTTCCCGCCCTGTAGTGCCTTCAGACCGATGCCTCCCTCTCTTTGCCATTCAGCAGTGACTCTGGAGCGCCTCCGGGTGAGGGACCACACAGGAGACCCTCCAAGGCCTTTCCTAGGCGTCCCACACAGCATTTCTTCTGCATGAGTTCATTGGCGCTGGAAACTGTCTGGGAGATGAGACCCAGACCCCTGGTCTTGGACCCCGCCTTATCTCCCTGGCGAGTTACCCTTCTCTGGGGCTCAGGCTGGGCACTGAGTGAAGAAATGGGTGCAGAGCCAGCTTCTCCAAAACTCAGTGTCTGTGTTCCCTTGGTCCCCTCCCCCAATGCTGTACTTCTGAATTTTATGAACTATCCCTGTGGACAGCAGATGGGGAACCTTATCTTTCTCTCCCAAATCTTTTATCTAAGGAGACGAAGCTGGGCAGAGAGTGAGGTTTGCTCTGCCGGCACAACCCTGCCCCGAGGCAATGAACAGAGACAGGCCTAGCTTTGAAGAGTGTGGGGAAGTTGGGGTTCCTCTGGCCGGGATCCTCACTGAACTTAAACCACCGGATGATGTAACTGGCCAGTTGCTGGGCTGCCGCGTCCACACCCGTAGGCAATCAGCTATTACTGCGCTATATGGAGAGCCCCGCCCGGTGCTCTGGGCGGAGGCGGAGACCCTAGTGCTCCACCTACCCCCCGGGAGAACAAGCCGGGTAAAAAGCCCTTTCACCTCAAAGAAACGTTCTCCTGTCATTTCTTTGGTCGCACTGAATCCATAGCGAACTTGCCGGGGGCTGAAACCCATTGGCAGGACAAAGAGGAAGGGCAAGAGATGAGAAGGCGACAATGGGGACAGAAGTTCCTATGTCCAAGTTTTTCTGCTCAGCCTAAAGGCTTGCAGCCTTTGAGTATGGTGGCCAGATGTCTGGGATTTCCTGTAACAGTCCCCAGTTCAAGTACTTTTTCTTTAAAGGGAGACCATTTGTTCAATCTGCAGCTAAATGTGTTTTAAGTTGCACATTTCTACTGGGCGGGCTTGTCCTATAGATGCATTAAGGCGGGTGCTGGGGGCGGAGGGGAGGGGGGGTGGAAGGACCCTGAGGTCAGCCTCAGCTCGCGCACGTGTGGGAGGCTTCGTGGCAGTGGAGTGCCAGCCAGCCACTCATGCCCCTGGACTGGAATGAGGCGCTTCTCAGAAATGCTGCCGGAGAAGGGGTTTGTCCCTGAGCACTTCCAGCCCTTGAGGGAGAGTGAATGTGCCCCCTGAGTCCCCACGCTTGCCAGGGCAGCGAGCCCCTTGTCCTACCTGCCTCAAGGACTCTCCAAAGCCGCCTCAGGCCCGTCAGCCTGAGCCTGGAGCAGCGGCACCTCCGTCTGCACCCGCCCCCATTCTCCCCTTGCCCTTCGCCCTCAGCTCCAGGGGAGTAGCCTCCCTGGCTTTCCTTGTAAGTTAATAGTTTGTAATCAGGGTTTGCTTTATCTGGTGAGGGGTCTTAAAGCAGTAAAGGTCTGTCTCCTCTCTGCTTCTCCCAGTCCTGCTCACGGCCTCTAGGTCACCCCAGTTAGTCCCTGAATTCAGCAACAACTCAAATCTGTCTCCAGCCTACATTTCTCACTTACACCCCACACCTGTGCCACCTGCCTGCCTGCTAGGCATTTCTACCGAAACACCTCGAATTCAGCTGGTGCCAAAGCGAGCTCATCAGCTGCCCCCACAAGCCTGCCCCTCCTCTGTGTGGTTCTCGGTTCACAGCTGGGCTGGGCTGAGGGAGAGGGTCTATGAACCTTCTGAAATCGCAGGCAAGATTTTGAGCGTCTACATGTTTTCTTCCTGTAGAAAGGGACGGTCGCTTTTTCAGATTCTGGCTGAAGAACAAAATGACCACTGAGCTAGAGTCCAGCCCGTCTGTGTCTCTGGCTTCATCTCTTGGTGGTCTCTTCTCGATCCCCAACCCCCACACCTCCTAAAACTATGTCTGTGGGCACTGACTGGGCCTTGCAGTTGCTGAAAAATGCTGTCTGTTTAATGTACGCATTGGTCCTTCTACCTAAGGGGCATTGCCCACTGTCTTTGCAACCTTCTGGCAGCACCTCTTCTGGGAAGCCTCCCCTGCCTGGCTCAGGCACTGACCAGCCGTTCCTAGTGCTTCCCCACCTCCGTATGACAGCCAGCATACCACAGGGCTGCCCCTAGCACCTGGGTTCCTCAGAATCCTCTGCATCCACAATAAAGTGCAGATGCTCCAGCCTGCCTCGTCCCCAGTGACTCAAAATCATGGGAGAAGGAGGCCCCCAGGGGATTCGGAGGCCCATCCAGCATGAAGAACCAGAGCTTGGGGCCTTTCTTCATGTCCACATTACTTGGGTGCACTAGACTATGAACTTGAGAGCAGGCCTCGGGTCTCAGTCCACTCTGGAATCCGCAGGCGTTTAGAGCAGTGCCATGAGCAGCCCAGACACCATGTCTCCTGTGTGCCAGGCACTGTCATGTCCTAAGGGCTCTGTGTGTACTAGCCCTTCCAGTACCTCTCAATTTCCGCATGAGATACATCATTAATCCCATTTGTAGATGAAAAAATACTTAGTGAATGAAGGAGTGAGTAATACCTTCTAGAGAGCTAATTGGTTTGGAGACATCCGAATATGATTCATAAACATGACTTTTACAGGGGCGAGAGGAGCCGCCCCCTGCTCTGATCATGTCTCGGGAAGGGAGAACGAGAGAAGCCAGGAACAGCTGTTAGAATTTTCTGGAAAAGAGAACTGCTCGTGCGGTGCAGAACCAGACCAGGGCTGCCGGAAGCCCACTCAGGAAGCCCCAGGACAGTTGAGCCTGAGCCAACCGCTTCCCAAAGCTGAGGGTGCTCGGAACGGGACCGGCCAGAGGGCCTCCACGGGCGGGAGGGTGGCATTCTGCCTTCCCGCCTCCTTCCCGCCCTGGGCCCTGACACCCAGCCCCTGGCTGCCATCTGCTCTCTGGGGAGGAAGTGATCAGGAGGGTAGTTTCAATCATAAAGTTATATAAAGTCCCTGCCTGCATAGGAGGCAGGCTACCGAGCCTAGTCACAGTCACCGGGGAGCTGGACGAGGCCTCTGAGGCCACAGGGTCCCACCGCCACTGCAGAATCCTAGTGGGACCACGACCCGCCAGGAGTTGGTTTGGGAAGGCAGGAAGGCTTCAGAAAACAATGCAGAAGGGTCGGCAGGTGGGGGCCCAGTGACACCATGACAGTGGCACCTGGGTGGCTTCTGTCCTTGCTGTCTTCCTATTTGGGGGTCCCTATTCTTTGTGCTCTGGCTTCCTCTCTTGTGCATTCACACAGCTTGGCACCAGGGCTCCCCCTCCTGCTTACCCCTCTCTTCCCAACCTGCTGGGCCCCCAGGAGCCATGAACCTTGTCTTCCCAGCATCCCTGGAAGAACCGGCGCCCTCCAGAGAGTTAGGCAGCCTGACCGATGAGTCTTAAAAAAATACCCCCTCCCAGTGAAACAGCCTCCAGCTGTCTGAGAGAACAATTTGCCACATGTTTTTATGTAGGTTCTAGGGGTGCCCCACCGCTGTTTTCTAGAGAGGGAATACAGCAAGAGCTTCAAAGGGTCTTGCACGCTACACCTAGAGGTTTGGGGTTCAAATTCCACTCTGCCCCTAAATTCATAGGCAAGCTCCTTAGCCTCCCTGTGCCTCCAGTGCCTCATCCATAAAATGGGGATAATAATACACAACCCTCCACAGGGCCGGTGTGCAGAGCACCTGAGCTTGTATATGTAGAGGCCTTAGAAGGGTGCCTGCCCCACTGAGCAGACACTCACACTGTGGTCCTCTCACTAACTAAACTGATGTGATTCTCACGTGATCTCATAACCTTGGAAAGTAGGTAAAGAGATCTTGTCTTCACTGAAGAGGAAACCAGGCTCAGAGACCGTCAGTGACTTGCCTCAGGCAACACAGCTCATAAGTGAGCATGTACAGTTCCTCAAAGCCTGGATTCTGAGCCCTGCAGACGTGGCATGGGCAAGCCTGTGCTCTGGCATCCTTGCCATTGCTTCGTGCTCCCCCCAGCCCCCCGCCCGCCTGCCCCACTGCATTCCTGTGGCTTCCCTACACATTCTTGAAGCTTCCCAGTAGCAGTCGGCATCCTGCCCCGAACCCACCATGGGCCCGGGGATGGGGTCCCCCTCGCCACACTCCTGCCGGTCGGGTCCAGGCAGGGAGCCCTGCAGGAGCCACTCCGGGCTCCAGTGGCAGTTCTGGTGGGCACCGGCCACAGTCCTCATCCTGCTCCCCCAGGGCCTGGCAAAGAGGACACTGCCGAGCCCAGGATGCTGCCACTGAGACAGCCCGCAGGCCCGGTGTACCAGGACGGGCTGGTAGGGATCCTGTACAGGCCGGGGACGGAGAGCTGGTTGGGGACCTTGCTGTCATAGGAGCTAGACACATTCTGAGGTTGCAGAGAGCATTTGGGTGGGCTCCTCAGACAGGGCCAGCCTGGACAGAGACCCCCGGCAGCCCCCTGTGACATGTTTGTGTGGGTTTGGTTCTAACATGAATGCTGATCCCTTTAGGCCGTCCCTTCACACACATCACCTCACCGGGTCTTACAGCTCCTGAGATACCGTTATTCTCTCCGTTTACAGGCCAGGAACTGAAGCTCCGAGCTCCCACCTCCCATTCAGAGCTACCGTTGGGCAGACACAAACCTCAGCGGGAGACGCCCCGGGGTGAGTGGGCCGCTGGGCAGCGGGGTGGAGACGGCCGAGCCAGCGCTGCTCCGCGCCTGCTGATTGCTGCCAGGTAGGAATGCAGCCTCAGGACTGTGAGATCTTTGGATTTTTCCAGAGAAGCTGGAAATCTGGATTTTTGAAATGCGAGGTTTCCCATTTTCAAATGTTGGCAACTAATTTAATTTAGTTTTACATGTCTAGTGGGCTAAACAAAACACATTCTTGGGCTGGACTCGACTCCAGCCTGCCAGTTGGCGGCTTGGGCCCCCACATTGCCTCCAAGATGCCAGTAAGGCTGGGGTCACCCCCACCCTCCTCAAATGAATTAAAACATTCAAATGTCCCTGAGGTGGGTCATGCACAAATAAGTCAACATGAAGGATTGAGTGAGGAATTACTTACTGAGGGCCTTTATGTCAGAATTAGTTTGGGAGTCAGACTGAGGAGAAGCAAGGAATGCAGCAGCAAGAGCCCGTAAGAGGCAACTGCAATACTCCAGTGAGGAAATCATGGTGGCTGAGGCCAGGGTGGTGTCTGTGAAGGGAGTGAGAAATGATCAGGTTCTGGACATATCTTGTAGGTAAATCCAGGGGTGTGCAGGAAAAGTCTAAGAACTGGGACTTGGAGGATGGTAGCTGGTTCCTAAGGTGTAAGTGTTCCTGACGTGGCCGATTTCAAGCTACCAACAAGATGTTAACTTGACTTGCAATATTCCTAAAAATGTTATAGTTAACTCTTGCAAGCCAATACAGGCCAACTTCAGCACTAACTGTAGAACTTTCAGGACTTGGGTGTGAGAGTAAGAAAAAGAGAACAAAGAGAACTCTGAGATGTGGGCAATTGATAAAATGGAGTTGCCATTTATTCACTGGAAGAACATTATGGGATTAGGTTTGGGGGAAATATCAGAGATCTCAGTTTGAGAAGCAGAGATTATAAATTTGAGAAATCCATTATATCTTTTATTTTTAAACCACATCAGACATTATTAATATTTTATATAGTAAATGTTCATTCAAATTTAAGCGTGTATCTTCTACTTTATTTGCTCTAAACCTTCTTTCCTGCCTCAGACCTTCCATCTGGCCTAAAGAGCAGGGTTTCCTTTAGTGAGAATCAGCTGGTAGCAAACTCCTTATTTTGTTTGCTTTTTACTTTATTTTTATCATCTGAGAGCATCACTGTCATTCCTGAAATGTATTTTTACTAAGAAAAGAATTTTAGGTGAGCAGTCATTTTCTTTCAGCATATTGAAAAAAAAGTTTTTGAGATAATCTGTCTTTAATAATTTTCTTTGTGTTTGGATTTACCAAATTTTCATCATGATATATCTGGTTGTGGGTTTCTGCTTTTTCTACTTGAGATTAATTTGTCTTGAATGTGTGATTTGTTGTTTTTCATCAATTCCAGGTCATTTTCAGCTGTTACCTATTTACATAGTACCTCTGACACAACTTATCTCACCTGTGTTTCTGGGACTCCAGCTGAACATATGTTGGTTCTTCTCTATCCTCTGTGACTCTTGAATAATTTCCACCTTTTCCTCTGTGCTAAATTTTGGATCATTTCTTTTATCTTCTAGTTTACTAATTCTCTCCAGTTGAATCTCCTGGGCTTTTATTTTTATGAATCAGATTTTTTTTTTTCCAGAAGTTTGATTTGTCTTTCTCCAAATGTAAATCAGTTGTTAAAGTTTACTGACTATAAATATTTTTAAGCATGCTTTTTATTTATCTACACCCAGTAATCATAATTGTTCTACAATCTGTGTTGGAGGAATGTGTAATTTCATGTTTTTGACCTTTAGTTTCTCTTCTCTGTTGCATCTGTAGCTTCTTACTCATGGTGCCTGTGCCCTGGTATATTTGGTTATTTTTGTGTTCGCTGCTTATCATACTTGAAAGATACTTTGGTGAAACAGTGTGATACATGGGGATGAGAGCGCCTTCCTCCAGAGATGTCTTATATATTGTTTATTGGTTTCATCTGGCTTTTTGCTTTTGCAAAAAATTGCACCCAAAGGCTGTAGATGTGGAATCACCTTAAATACAATTCATGTTATTGAGGTTTCCTGAACCAGACAGTGATGAAAACTCCATGAAATTGTTTCCTAGCTGGTTTAATTTCAGTTCACCTTTACTCCCAGAGTGTAATATTTTGGGATCCTTGCTTATACAGTTGACCTTTGAACAACATGAGGTTTGGGCCCGATCCCCCCAAGCAGTTGAAAATCCATGTATAACATTTGATTCCCCCAAAACTTAACTACTAACAGCCTACTGTTGACCAAAACCTTTACCAATAATATAAACAGTTAACACATAGTTTGTATGTTATATGTATTATATACTGTACTCTTACAGTAAAGTAAGCTAGAGAAAATAAAATGGTTTTTGCAAATTGTCATAGATCTCTAAAAATTTTTCAAATATATTTATTCAAAAAAATCCACACTTTAAGTGACCCGTGCAGTTCAAATCCATGTTTTTCAAGGGTCAACTATAGAAAAGAATAACTCCCTATCTTCTGCAAGTCCCAGCTTTGATTCACATCCTCTTTTCCCTTGCAGGCTCCAAAATAGAAGTTCAAATTTACTGGGGTCATTAAATACCCTCAGGGAAAACCTTCAGTTTCTGTCCTTGAGGGTTTCCATTATTTTGCCTTCATTTTGGTCTGGTTGTTTCATTTTCTCTTATGAACTCTCTTTTAAGATTTTGTTTCTTAGAAAAAATATTTTTAATATCTATCAGTTTTATTTGCTTTCAATGGAGGAATTGGTCCAAATAGCCTAGTCCACCATTACTGGAGATTGGAAATCCCACTGAATAGTTCAGGGGCTGGTGGTGACAGGACATGGAATTTTTTGGGGTGATGGAAATACTTTACATCTAATTGGGGTGTGGTCACATGAGTATGTACATTTGTCAAAGTTCCTCAGACTGCAAACTTCAAATGGGTACATTTCTTCCTATGCAAATAATGACTTTTTTAAAAAGTTGACTTAAAAAGTAAGAAAATATATCTCTTGCTCTTGGTGAAGAATGGATTAGAGAGTAGCAAGAAGTCCTGCATGGGACCATTACTAGGGTAAAGGCCAGGCACTATTCACTGTCCAGCCATCTGTGAGTCTAGAGTCTGATTGTAGGTGGGGAGTAAAATCCCCCTGGTTATAAATGCGATGTATAATTGTTAAGGTAGTGCATGGGTGGGTTGGTTTGTTTGTTAGAATAAATTCAGAGCTAAATGGAATAGTTTTGGAGGAAATGAGGAGCCAGAGATGGAAGGGATAGACCTAGAGATGCCGCTTAGCAAAGGCAGCCTTGTCTTACAAGAGAAGGATCCAGAATGCCTTGTCCCTGTCGCTTTCATGGGCAGACCCTGATGGAAGGGGAGGTAGAGAGACAGACATAGCAGTGAAGATGGTGGCAGGGTTCTGGGAAGCGGGTGGCCCGGCCTGGAGGGCAGTGTGAGTCTTCTTGTTCTTCTGACAGCACTTTGCATGTTTCAAGTGTGTGAAGGCACCGGCAGGAGCCCTCCAAGCAGTGGGAAAGTGCCAGCCCATCCTGCTGGGTCCAGCGGGGCCTGGGGCAGAGCTCTCCTTGCAGGTCTGTCCTTCCCCCCCAGCTCCTTCTGTGGGATCCTGGGGACCCTTCCCCACGGGCTGGTGAAGAAGTGTAAGACAGGGATCCATCTATGCTATCTGTGTTGCATTTGACAAGTTCTTTAATCTAAGTCTCTGTTTCCTTACATTTAAAGAGGGGATAAAAATTAAAATGAGGCAGTATATTAAGGTTCTTTACATATGGGCTGGCACATAGTAGCCATTTAATGCATGGCAATAATAATAGCTATTGTTTATTGATGTTATCAATAAATCAATGAATGTTTAATTAATTATTGAAATTAATATTTATTATTATTGAGACAAAACTAATACAAGGAGAATCTATGAGAGACTAATTTAGGACAGGATACAGGTAGGACATTTTTAGGTTGTATAGACTAAACCAACTCGAAGGTGTGGAAGCAAGCAGGAGCAAGAAAAAGAAAAAAACAATTGGTGTTAATTCATCACTCATGCATTCCAAAAATATATTTTAGGGACCCCCTATGTCTCCTTCCCCCTTTCATAGCACTACCATCATTTGCGATAAAGATTTATTTATGTGTTGATTTTTTCCCAGCTACACTGAGGTATGAGTGACAAATAAAAATTGCACGTATTTAGGTTGTACACCACGATTGTTTGCAGGTTATTTTCTGTATCTCCTACTAGACTGAGCTCTCCAGGGCGGCAGGGGCATGATTGTTTTGTCCGGCTGTATCCTCAGAGCCTTGCACCGCGCCAGCCACCCAGTACGTGATCAATAAACATCTGTCAGTTGAACGCTAGGCCTGTGCAGGTGCTGGGATGCAGTGGAAGCCTCCCAGAGCTTTCAGTCTCAAGGGGAGGCTGGAGTTACGTAAATGATCCTCTGCGGGCAGCCTCCGTCTCTTGAGCAGGCAGAGGTTAATCGGGCAGGCCGCCTGCGTGAGCAGAGGGGCGAGGCAGTGGCGGCAGATGACAGGGCTGCACAGGAGCCCTGATAGGAGGCCAGCAGAGGCACCGTTAGGTGGGCTTAGGGGCCAGAGGGGCAAGTGAGAGGACAGCCCCCATGCTGGGCTTGCGAGCCGGCCGGAGGGTGGGGGTGAAGCTCTCTAGAGGGAGGCTGAAAAGCGGGCAGCACCTCAGGCCCCCCCTGACCCCCACCCGCCTAGGCTTGGGACGGAAAGGGCCCAGCTCTGGGTCCCCGGGACTGGGTGGGGGTCGAGGCAGCCCAGGGCGCCGGCGTGAAGGGTCGGGAAGTCCTGGCGGGCCTGCAGGGGGCGGAGGCGCCTGAGGCTCTGCAGGGGCCTGAGGGAGAGGAGATCCCCGGAGAGGCCTCCGGGGTGACTCAGTCCCCCGTCAGTGCGGCTGCTAATGAGTTTCACGTCCCCTCCCTGAGCTCCGCTGCGAGAGGGGCTGAGGCTGGGGGAGGGCGGAAGAGCCCAAAGTGAGCGGCCCGCCCGCGGAGGGGGAGGAAGGGGGGGAGGGGGGAGGGGGGTCCCCTGACCGCAAGCGGCAGGGCCACAGCCTCACGGCCCAAGTCACCCGGGGCGCCCCGCCTGGGCGGGAGGGCGGGCGGCCTCCACCAGGCCCTGGAGCCGGCGGGCTCTCCTCTGCCCCCCCTGCCCCTTCCTCCTGCTGCCCGCGCCTCCCCGGCTGCAGAACAGACAGGCGGGAGGGGGCTGCCGCCCAGAGAGCTGCTGCCCTCAGAAGGGGGGGGACAGGGGGGCCCCGCCGCCGACCACCCGCCTTCACCAGCACCTGCCCCCAAGGAGCCCAAGCGCTCTTCAAAGCCCCCTCCGCTCGTGGCGGGTGGGGGGGGGGGCTCCCGCCTCCAACAAGGGCCTGAATATAAGAAAGGGGCCCGAATTCCAGCATGAGAGAGGCAGGGCAGAGCCAAGGAAGCACTTCCCGGCAAGGTCATTTCCGCCTGGAGCGCTGTGCTGGGGGAGTCTGGGGAAGGGGGGGGGGGTCGAGTGCCTTGGCTTCTGGGGGTCGCTAGTGAAGGCGGGGCCCCCACTGTCCCGGGCTGCCTTCCCCGAGCCCCACACCACTGTGCTAACCCCCCAGCCTCTCACTGGGCGCTGGCCCGCGGAGCAGACAGACGGGGCCGCCAGCCACCTTCCAAAACATGTTTTGCCTTTTTGCCTTCATCCTGCGGCTTGGCTCAGCCGGGCCTGAAAGTCCCCCACGCCTGAGGTGGGCCGGGCCAGCCGCTCCATTGCTCGCGCCGCCGCTTCCAGCCTGAAAGGCCTGCTCTGCCCTCGGAGTGGCCGAAGGGGATGGGACAGCAGGCCCCGAGGCCCCGAGGTCAGCAAGGGGCAGCCCCAGGGCCACGTGGGGGAAGGGGTACCCGGAGGCCGCGGCTTGGAGCCTCCAGGGTCTTGCTGCACACAGACTCCCGCCTCCAGGATGGGCTGCGACCTGGCTGGGGTGGCCACATTAGCTCACGGCAGAGAGGTGACTGCACTGGAGGGGCAGCGTTTGTGGCCAGCAAATTACTTCCCAGCTCGCAGTCCAGAGCTCCCTTGGCTAAGTGCTCTGTTGATGGACGCCAAGGCCAGCATAAACACTATGAAGGAAACACAGTGTCTCTTGGCAAGGACAGTTCATAACAATGTTCTGGATCCTTCCACGGTGCTGTTTTATGAGCCACCACCATGAGAAGTGTTTATCTTTCACTGTGTGTGTTTGGGGTCAGACAGGCATGGTCCTGGTGCCCTGGCTGTCCTGTGTATGCGTGTGTTGCTCAGTTTTTACTGTGAGTCGGTCATAGCGTAGAAGAAAGCAAGTCTCTTTGCTTGCTCCATGGAGCACTTCAGATATGCTCCCCAGCCCCCCGCCACCCTCCCTGGGTACTGACTGGGGGCGGGGGCATGGCGAGCTAGGACGAAGCCAGGAATGTCTCTTCTTTCCCACACAGTCCACTGGAGAATCCCTTCTCACGCTGCCCTTAGGGGGTGCAAGTCTGATGAGGAGACAGCCTCTGTCTGGAAGAACATTTAACCTAATAGTTTAAGAGCCATGCCTTTTAAAGAGTGGACATGGGAGATGCAGAAAAGAATCACAGCAAGTGCGTGTGAGCAGAGGGCAGGGCAGAGGGGCTCCGAGGGTCTGCTTGGGGGCTGCCTTCCCTGGAGCAGGGGGGCTCTGACACACTTTCCAGAGCTGGATGGTGGCTCCACTCTTCTGGGGAAGCAGCCTGGGTGTGGGGTGGGCAAGCCAGCTGCAGAAGCGTGCTCCCTCCCCTCTCCTGCCGCCTCCAGCCTGCTGCTCTGTGTCCCGAACCCCAGAGGTGGAGGCCCCAGGCGGTGGGCAGGGACTCATGCACACACATTGTTGTGACGTCCTACCCTGCGGCTTCTGGTA
The DNA here is from genome assembly GCF_030020395.1 of Manis pentadactyla. NCBI lineage: Eukaryota > Metazoa > Chordata > Mammalia > Pholidota > Manidae > Manis > Manis pentadactyla. Next base: position 123,978,757 of record NC_080027.1, on the reverse strand, counting down.
GTACCGGTGGCCCTGTTCTTTGCCTCTGGCTGGGTCTCTTCCTTTTGGAGGGGTCGGAACCAGGAGGCTCAGACTCAGAAGGGAGCCGGGGGTGGGCAGCCATGTGGCTCAGCCCCTGACCCTATGCTTTGGCTCTAAGGCCAGGGCTGTGCACGGAACTTAGAAGCAGGGCACCGGGAGGCCAAGAGGAACATGGGGCACCTCTCCCCCAGCTGCAGGCCAACCAGGCATTTTTCCAGACTGGGCAAGTGAAGTAGAATAAAGGAAAAATTAAAAGAAAGGAGGTTGAGCCTTGGGGGGATAGTGAGAGGAGTGGGTGGGCACCCGTGTCTCCTGCTGGAAAGAGATGAGAGCTCTTGTTTCAGTGAAAGCCAAAGACCAGGCTTCAGGAGACCAGGGTTCCAACCCAGCCTGACACCAGGAGCAGCGTGGGCAGGAACTGAGTCACATGATGTTTTTAACTAGCACCTCCCTCCCCACAACACATACTGACTGCGGACTCCCGTCATTCTGTAAATACCATCAGTATAGTGTAGACAGCATGGATGTTGGAGCCAGGCTGCCTGGATTCAAATCCTGGCTTCAACACTTAGTGACTTTACAATACTCTGTAAACTGGGGTTGATAATAATAGTACCTACCCCTGGGTTGTTGTGAGGATTCGGTGAGCTAGTGCACTGTAAAGTACATGCATGGCACACAGGAAGCTCTTGGAGTTAGCTGTTTGGAGCATTATTACTCATTGGCCAAGTCCAGAGTCTGCCAGGGTTTCCAACTTTGAGACCCTCTATCACATGGCGAAGGGAGGCAGGGAAAAAGGCAGTAACTGCACTGTGCACAGAGCTGTGGCCCAGGGGAGCACAGGCGAGAGCAAGCTCATTGTCTGTGGGACTCAGGCAGAGCGTCCTACAGGAGGGAACATTTGATTTGGGCCTTGCAGGGTGAATAAGAGTTCCTCAAATAGAGACTGAGGGAGGAAGGACATCTGATCCTGAACTGGGCAAAAGCCTAGAGACAGGAAAACATGATCTCATGAATCTGGTTCTGCTCTGCAGGAACTTTGGAAGGAAATGAGAATTGCAAGAAAGCTGGGTCAAACTGCAGCAGCCTTGAATGTCATACCAAGGCATTTGAATTTTCTTCTGTAAACAACCAAGAGACACTACAGAATTTTAGGAAAGGGAATTACATGACTCGGTTTTGGGTTTTGGGAAATAACACACTTGGTGGGTCATGGAAAATAGATTAGAAAGCGAGAAGCCTGCAGAAATGCACTCACACACACACACACAGTTGAGGATTCTGTGATTTGAGAAAACACAAAAGAGGAGGAGCTATTCTAGGGCTTCTGGCTTGCTGCTGGATTATACTGGGGCTGGGGTACAGGATTCTGAACACCTGCTGTGTATCGGAACTGGGCCAGGTACCAGTAGGACTCAGATCTGGCCCAGGCCCCTGGAGAGCTGGCAGACCCAGCAGACAGGAGAACAGAGGAGGCAGGGAAAGGGGCACAGCTCCTGGGTTGGACACACCCTAGGGACGGCTAGATCACATGAAGCGCTCCTCCCACCCAGGGGTGGAAGGAGAAAGCATTGTCAGGACAGCACCCTAGCAGATCTGACACCTGGGGAAGAGGGCTTTGTAGACAGAAGGAGCAGTGAGCCAGCGTGGGGAGGTGTGGACCAGCTCGGGGTGCTCTGGTTGCTGTGAGACAGTCACATGGTTGGGGCTTAGAGATGGAGAAACGGGGCTGGAGAAGTAAGCAGGGGTCAGAGCACAGAGTGTGGGCTGCATTCTGTAGGCCTTAATTCTCAGCCAAAGGGGTGAATCCCGATCACTCATGGTGACAGCCTTTAAAAATACACACCTGTCTGAATCAGCGTCTCTAAGGGTGGGGCCTCAGGCATCTTTAAGAGCTCTCAAGTGAATCTGACATGCAATGTGGGGTCCTGGGGACAGGGAGCCCCTGAACAGTGGCGTGGTCAGATCCCTGCCTTAGGAAGAGCCAGGTGGAGGGTGAAGCAGGGGCAGGAGGCTGGGGGAGGCAGGGAGGCCCATAAGGAGAGGTGCCCCAGTGGGGCTGACGGGCTAGCTGCGAGAGCCATTAAGGAAGCAGAACTGAGAGAACTTGGGGAGTCCATCTGGGGGTAAGAAAGACAGGAACTGAGAGTAACGATTTTAGGAATGAGAAAGTGAGGCCTAGATCAGTGATTCTCAGCAGTTTCAAGTGTGAGGATTTTCTTTTAGCATCAGAAGAAAAATGGGATAACAGTTAAACTTCCATGAATAGAAACACCTAATGACTTCAAACTACCTGGATTTAGAGATGATTTTAAACATTTAAACATGCATTTAGCAGAGATATACACAAACAAGAGCATTGGGGGCAGAATGACCTGGAGTGCAGTCCGACCTCGGCGTTACTGGGTGTGCGACCTTGGGCGCCTTAGTGGGGTGGGTCTCCATCTCACCTACAGAAGGGGCCTCGTGGCAGAGCCCGCCTCGTGGAGTCGCATGGGAATGAAGGGGTTGTGCATGTAGAGAGTTTAGCAGAATGCTTGGCACACAGTGGCCCTTTCGTCTCTCACCATCACTATTACGCTGTTACTATTATTCGGTTTAAAGATGGTGCTTGTGGGGCCCCGAGGTCCGGTGAGGCTGCCTTGCTCCCACTCTCCTAGACCTTGTGACATAGGGCGTGACTAAGGGCACATGGCCAGAGACCGGCCTTGTACACGGCAGCAGGGAGTCTGTGCATGAGTGAGGCAGTGTCGTCCCCCAGGAGTCTGCCACGTCGGGCAGGTGGCTTTGGTGGCTGGTCAGAGTTATACCTGGAACCTGAGTATTATCCCCAGGTGCTGTGCTGCCAAAAGGCAGAATGAGGTTAGACTGGAGTTCCGGGACGATGTGGTTTGGGGGCAGAAGTGGCATCCAGAGCCTAGGAGGACCTCACCTCAGAGGGCAGAATGCCATCCACCACTCACCTGGGCCGGCTTCTTCGGCCCCTGAGGAACTCCAGAAGCAAAGCTGACTGAGGACCGCCTGGCTTAGCTGTTCCAGTCATACCAGCAGATGGTACAGCAGAGCTGGTCAGCCCGCCCAGCAGTTCATGACCCCTAGACAGGATGGTAGAAATGAGTGGAAAGGGACTTGGGGGTCCTCCAGCCCCACTGTGCCCACCATGTGGCTGACCTCTGGTTGAAACAGCAGACCCATCTGTGCTCCCTGCCGCAGGGGGCGCAGGACGCGGGGGCAGCCTGCAAGAGACTTTGCTCTCATTTCCCACAAGCCTGAGCCTTTGGGGGTGTCTGGGCATAGACACAGTGTCTTGGCCAGAAGTAAGGGTGACAAGGAAGCTTCCTCCCCCAGAGAAGAAACGGTGCCGGTTGGGGCCAGGTCACGGGAGAATGTGGGGCTCTGCGGGGCCTGAGCACCTGGCAGAGGGCCCGGCAGCCAGCACGTCTCCAGAAAGGAAACGACAGCTCTGCAGAAGGTCTCTGTCCTCTGCACACAGGCTTGGAACAGGTCAGAGAGCTGCGAGGCCGGAGGGACCTCACAGCACCCTAGGTGGGGCGTAAGTGGGGGCCCTGTGCACACCCTCCCCCAGGCCCTGCACCACATAAGCCCATCTCAGCTGCTGCACAGTCCTGGGGGCAGGGCAGTGGCAGGGGGCTGGGGATACCAAGGAGGGCAGAGAAGGGGTTCTCCAACCTCCCAGGGAAATGAGCACTCAAACTATAGAAGAAACTTATAGAATATTTACCGAGTTGATGGACTGCAGTTGATACCTGCCACATACAGATGAGAAAAGAGAGGCTCAGAGGGGGCAAATAGTAGCCCAAGGCCACCTAGTTAGCACAGAGAGGAGGCAGGGCCAGAGCTGGAGCCGAGACATGACCCTCCAGGCCCAGGGCTGTCTCCCTTAAAGATGGGCTGGGCTGGGGGCAAATGCCTGGCCAGAGGGACCAGTCAAATGAACGCAGGGCAGAGTGGGAGCCTGGTGTGCCGACGTGCGGTGACTGGCAAGATGCACTATGGCACAGAAACATGCACAGTTGCCTGTACGTGTGTTAAATAAGTCAGGACATGAGAAACTGGTACGCTGATGTTTTCTAGAGGAAGCTGGGCCATGGAGACAGGCAGCGGACGAAGACTTCCCTGTACAACCCTTTGTACCCTTTGGGCTTCGAATCAAGAGAGTGTATTATTTATTCATATTCAAAAAATAACATTTTTAAAAAGGAGTGACAGAGAACCTCCTTGTTCAACCATCCTAAAGGCAATGAAACAGACCCCTCCTGAGCACCGAGGCTGTGCCAAGGCCCTGCTGGGTGCTGTGGGTTACAGCCTGGTGAGGAGGGCGCTGCCTCCACACCCACCAGGAGCCCACTGGTTCCAGGTGCCCCAGGCTGGGCCGCAGGGTAAGTGGCCACAGGACTCCCACAGCTTCTGGCTGTTCACGCATTTGCCCAGACCCCCAGCCACCGTAAGCGTGAGCCTCCGTCCGTGAGGGGTGAGGGTCCGTCCCAGGGCCAGGCTCTGTGGGCCGGGTGACCGCGGGGCAGTGTGAGCCCGGATTCCTGGGGCCACGATGCTTCTTCCTGGCGGAGTGTGGGGAGTCTGAGCTGCCTCCCTGATTTCCAAGGAAGGGATCATACAATCGTGCCCTTTCTTCTGCTCTAAACACTCACTGCTTGTAACCAAGGTGGCCGTTACTGTGCTGGTCGAATAAGCACTGAGCCCCTGAGATGGGGTGGCAGCCTCGGGGGGACATGTGAGCAGACCCAGACGGTCCGGAAATGTAGCCGCAGTCTGCCCCCCTGGGGGCCCCGCCATCCCTCCTCGCCCTCCCTGCACAGTCTGCCCGGGTCCCCATCCCAGGAGCCAGTAACAGCCGCAGCCTCCTGGACACATCCGCTTCCCCTGACTTTCCCTACTGTCCCCCCATGTTATCCCTGTCACACCAGGAAGGAGTAAATACCTCCCATGGGGCAGCTGCACCACCTGGTGTCCCTGAGCCCCTAGGAGGGGACGTTCTCCAGGGAGGACGCTCAGGGTTTGGCTGTATGAAGCCCATGAATCACAAAATGGTCTCCCAGCTAAAGCTTCCAGTGGTCCTGGCGTCGTCCCGGGTGTGCCCTGGGCAGGGGATGGAGCAGGTCATCACCCTGGACGCAGCTATGTCTGATGCCCACTCAGCAGGTAGCTGGAGGACAGTAGAGCTGAAACTGTAACCCAGGTGTCCCGAGCCCATCTCCAGGCTCTGTGCACATTGCTGCTGGAGGAGAACATCAAGGTCACTTTGCACAAGCTCCTATTGTCACGTGACGAAGTGAGGCCAGAGGGGGAGAAGGACATCTCCAAGGTCATACAGCATGTAAGAGACAAAGCCAGTCTCCAGAACCCAGCCCCCTGTCCCCCACTCTAGAGGCCATTTGGTCCTCTGTCAAGGGGGTGAAAGGCGGGTTAGCTGATGGAACCTGACACCTCCTCCTTTACGGTGTCCCCTGTTTGTTCCAACTCACTCCATTTCTCAGTTGTTGCCGCTACACCAGTGGTTGTGGCCTCAGACGTCCTTGAGGACAGACAGGCAAGTGAGGGAGGCTGTCTAGGCCCTCGACGACGCTAGGACAGGGCGCCAACAGTGTTGAACTGGGAAGTGCATTCCCCGCCTGAAAGCTTCAAATCCAGTTTCTAAAGATATTGCTTCAAAATACACCAGTGGGGTTCGTGAAAGTGGGGGTCATGGATGGAACAGGATGGGCTATGAGTTGGTAATTGTTGAAGCCAGGTATCATGTACATGTGTTATTAATATTATTGTGTGTAAACATGTATATGTTTTACATTTTGCATAATGAACAGTTTTTTTAAATTAATGTGCTATCAAAAAGCATATTGCGTCCTCAGGCCATATGAGATCCACAGGGCACCAGTTAGCAAACTCTACACTAGACATCCCTGAATATCCCCTCACATCTATAGCCTTCATTCCAATTCTCTCTGGTCGCCCTGGGCAGGGGGAGACAAGGGAGGGAGAAGGAAGACACGCTGGGGTGGGCACAGCTCGGAGATGGTCATCGTCGGGGCCCACAGGCATAGACTCTGGGGATTTGGATGGATTCCACAAAATGGGTGCAAGTCACACTTCCAAACCCTGCCTAACCCCTCCCACCTGCCCCCTGTGTATCCTCCCTGTACTTCATTGTATCTTGTTCATCTTTTTTGAACTCTGCTTAGCACCCATCACACCAAAGGAAAAAAAGCAAATCTAGGATCTGAGGTTCTCAGTCTGCAGAAGGGACCATATACCAACTGGATGAAAAATAAGGTGCCTGAGTGGCCTGGCGCACCCGGGGTTAATGTGGATCTAAAGAGCAGCTGGGCTCTCCTCCAGTGAGACCTCAACAGGGTGTGGACGGCTCACTTTTTGGGGCTAAAAAGGGGGTGGGGGAAAAAAGGTATGGATTTTTTTTACCTTCTCGGTTTCTTAGGCTGACTACCTTTCACCATGATCTCTCTCCTAAACCCTAACATCATCCCAGTTTATAAAGTGCTGTCACACTTATATCGTTTCATCTTCCCAGCCCTATGAGGTACATATTATCCCCATTTCACAGATGAGGAGACTGAGGCTCCACATGATCAAGAGACTTGCCAAGATCCCATAGCTTGTCGGTGGCAGAGCCCAGGCCTGCTGACCCTAGCTTTACTGTTCTTCTCTTAGGGTGGAGGGGGTTCTCTGTCACCTCATAAGCTCTGCCGCTCTCCATTGACCTGATGATAGAAAAAGTAAATATTATTGAGTTTTCTAAGTAGCCAACTGGAATGGCAGGAAGATTTGATGAGCTGCTACTTGGCGTTGTTTTGACTTATTTAGCAAGTGTGTTGCGTTTCTTAATTAAGGAGAACTGCTAGAGGTAATGGGCTTACCTGAATGGGTCTTCTGGGCTGACCAGGCCAGGGGACGTTTGGATTTCCCCATGTGTGTACTTTGGGTCATGACCATAGAGCCTCCAAACCTCTCCCGAGGGAGATGGACATGGAGAGGCTGGGAAATGCACGGCTGTTGTGCTCTGAGCTGGGGACAGTGACCTCAGGCCTCACATCAGATCTTAATTCCGCCTTAGCTTTGCTGTGTGACTTCCCACCACCCTCCCCTCTCTGGTCCTCAGAGCATCCCTCTGGCAGCCAGACCAAGGCTATCTCCCATAGCAGCTCACTGAGAAGCAGGACACCCCTCCCTCAGCGACCCCTAGAGAAGGAGACTTGGGGCAGGACTGGTCCTGTTCAGAGGAAGCATCCCACAGCCCCCAGTGGTTTGGGAATTTCACAGGGAGAGATGTGCATCAGCAGCAGGGCGATGCATCGTTAGGGTGGGACCGGCACCCAGCCGTCCAGCTCAGGCCAGCACAGAGGTTGCTTTCCATGCCTTTTTCTTCTGTTAATTTGGCTTGTTTTCCAAACCTGGGTCAAACAATCTCCCCCCAGAAGGAGCAGAAGCAGAAGGAAATGTTATTCCAGCAAGTCCGTCAGTGGGCATGGTGTGTGGACGGAGTCTTTGGAAGTTTTGGCTGCCAAATAAAGACTTTATTGTTGTCATTCCTCCTTTCCCGAGCTCCCTCCCTCCCTCCCTCCCTTATCCCCCCTCCTTCCCTCCCTCCCTACAATCTGCCCGTCCCTCCCCCTAACCTAACCTCCCCACCCCAATAGGCTCTGGTAGAAGAACAGCCAGGCAAACGCCAGCCGGCCAGCACCACGGGCCGATCAGAGCTTCCAGGGCTCTGGGCTTCACAGCTCGCTGGAGGGTGGGGAGGAAGAGGGGGGAGCCTTGCTGGGGACCAAGCCCAGAGCTGAGAGGAGAGGCAGGCGCGCAGGTAAGCCCTGGGCAGAAAGGCTCCCTCCGCCAGCGGGTTTGCTCCTGCTCTGCCCCACCGAGGTCATCCACCCGGCCTGCATCCCCTGCTGCCTCCGGTCCTTCCTTCCACCTTTGCCTCCTTTCAGGGAAGCTCAGGTGGGTCCTCCTCACTTCTTTACACCTCTTCCTCTGCCTTCTCTCCATCATTCTACACCCGTGTGTTTGCTGCGGGAGTGAAACTGCCTTGCTGCGGATGTTTGAGGCAGCGGACCCTGTTATGCGGCTCACAGTATGGCTACAGATCAGGTGTTTCCATAGAAACTGGACTCTAGAATCCGTTCTCTGAGCCTTTCACATACCATCCCACGCTGTCCCAGGCGTACCCACAAGTCACACAGGGGCTGCACTTCCACTCCACACACACACACACACACACACACACACACACACACACACTGCATCTTGTCATTCACCCTCATGCATGCTTTTCCCACCGTAAGAGCAAAGAGAAAGTGCGTCTTCCCACTGAGACGGCAGAGCCAAAAGAAAATCCTGTGTCCTGAGTGTAGACTGAGCGGGGAGGAGATGGACAAGAACAGGGGCTGGAACGCTATCTTCCTGCTTTAGAGCTTAATTGGGTAGGTGGGAGGAAAAGTGGCTTTCCGACCTACCGTGTCTTCCCAGTAGCTGTGCATTTCTGTCTCGCTGGTCCAAACCGCTTAGCTTTTGGAAAGAGAAAAGAAAACAGCCCAGCTTCCAAGCCTGGGAGGTCCTCCTTCTCAGCTCAGGGCACAGTGTATTTATTTATTGTCTCTGCAGGCAGCCTGAAAAGATTTCTCCTTAAAGACATTTCAAGATTATCCCGGGTTAACAAGGGGTCTTTGTGGTAGAGATTAAAAGACAACAATCAGCCAGGGTGGGGAAAGCTGAAGCAGGTAACTGAATGCGCGTTTCCAGATTTTTCGGGGGGCCCTCCATCTGCCCAGCACCCTCCTCTCCAACCACAGAGTGCCACCCCAAAGCAGGCAGGGTGTGGACTAGATCAGGGCCCCCAAATACTGTTGCTCTTTAAAAATCACCTGGTGGGGGGGTGCTTACTGAAAGTATAGATGTCTGGATGCCTCCCTCCAGCCCTACTGGGTTGAGCCCAGGAATCTGTTGTTTTAATACTTGAGGGGGTCCTGACGGTCAGCCAGGGCTGGAGAACCTGCATCAGGGGCCTGAGGGGGGCGGAGACTGAGAAGCACAGGACTCCCAGCCGCGTTTGCAGGGTGGAAGGACTGTGTGCTTTCCTGGACAAGGGCCGCCTGGTGGAGGAGCTTCGGTGTTCCAGAGGGGCCACGCTCTTCTGGGCCCTGGGAGCGAGCGCCTGAGAACTGGGGCCATCTCCTGTGGTTCCTCCCACCTGCTCATCTGCCTGCTCTGGGCCCCCGGGGGCACTGTGCCTGCTGAAGGGCTCATGGAGAGGGGTTCCCCAAGCTTCACACGCCCGGGCACCTCCCCAGCAGGCAGCCCCGTTTATCGGGCATGCGAGGGAAGCATTTCAAAGCTGGAAAGGGCAGAAAAGTCAGGTATACAAGGTTGGGAGGGGAAGCCTGAATCACAGAGGGAACCCCAGCCGACTGAGGGGGGCTGACTGCCTTCCCAGGCCGGCTTCCCGCACTTCCCTGCACCTGCTGCTGGAAGGCGTGGGGCGGATCAGTGACCTGCAGGAGCACAGAAAGCGCCCCCAGGTGGCGGGCGGGGGGCTTCTATGGTCTCTCCAGTTCATTTGTTCTGAGACCCAAGTGTGGTCTCCCTGGCCCCAAAGCGGAGGAAGCTGCTCTGTGTGCAGGAGCTGGGGAGGAATCCATGAGGGCGGCCGGGCCCCTGTCTTTAGGTGGAGGGTGGGGCTGCCCTCTGGCCGAGCAGAAGGAAATGAGACCCCATGTCTTGGAAATAATGTCAACAACAGCTTAATATTCCCTGAATATTTACTTCACCCACATTTTCTCATTTAACCCTCAAAACAAGCTGATAAGAAGGTGCTCATGGGCACATTTTACAGAGGAGGAAACTGAAACTTAGAGATAAGAGATTTGCCCACGAGCACCCAGCTAAGTGGCTGAAGAGTTGCAGGCTGGGACCCAGATTTATGGGCACCCAAAGCAGCAGACCCATCCTTCCTGGCCTTCCTCAGGGGCCGAGGTGCGAGGAGATGAAGGCAGAGAGAAGGGTCCGGTGAGGCGACAGGCCGTCGGAGCAGGAGGGCCACCGCACCCTCTTCCCCCCCTCCGGTCCCTCGGATTGGAAAATTTGCTCCTCTGGAGAAGTGGCCCGAGGCCAGAAAACCTTCATTCTGTTTACACTTTGCCTGGTGGTAGACGGTGGAGAGACAGATGGTCTCTCTATGATAGTGTTATATTTATTTTTAGCACTTTTCGATCTGCAGAACATTTTAAAGTCACTTATCACACTTGCTTCTGACCGCAACTGGGAGAGGACTATGGGGACGGGGAAGATTTTGTTATCTCTGTTTCATAGATAAGGACACCGAGGCTGGGAACCCTGATTCCCCACCTAGTGTGAACCGTGATGCTCCCCCAGCCCCCGCCCAGGCTCGCCTTATACTAATTTCATCCCCTAGGAAAGAGGCAGCCGCGCCCATGTGTCGTAGTCATCGTGCTCCCAAAATCAGCCCTTCTGTTTCCCCAGGACCACACAGCCCTGTCAGAGGCCTCAGGCAGTCTGGGGGGCCTGCCTGGCTCCTCTGCTAACAAATGGGCAGAGACCACCTGATTCTCCTGGCCTCCAAGAAGAGACAAAGGGAGTAGGATGGCTCTCAGAGTCTCCGTTTAGAACAGAAAGAGGGGGAAAAAAAGAAAGAGGGCCACACCCACATCCATGGGTGTGGCTCTGGGGCAGGGCAGCCCCATTCTCCCCAGCAGGGCCACGGGCTGGGTTAAGCCACAGAAGCTGAGGGGTGACCAACGGGACAGGAAAGCTGACAAGAAGAATGCCGGTAGTGTGTGGAGTGATCCTTCTTTGACCCAGGGAGACACCTGAGCTCATCCCCACCCAGCACCAATCCCAGACACTCAGTACAAAGCCAGTGGCCTTGAACTTGCTCCTAATGACCTGCCAAACCCACGTGGACCTCAACCAAGCCCTGCCCTGGGCCTAAACATTGCACCAGGCCTGGCTGTTCAAACCTTAAATGAATGAATTCATGAGCTAAACAGGAATGAGAGCTCTCTCACTTTAAAAATCAGAGTCGTTTTAAAGTATCTGCTCTTTTACAAACAAATAAATTAATGAAGGAAACCCCTGCCCTTTGTAGGGAGTTAGTGCTCTACCACATGCCTTTGTGTGCGTGATCTCATTTGATCCTCACACAGAGGAGGCGTCCGGGGCTTGGGGCAGAGGATCAGAGCCAAGATTCAAGCCCAGAGATCCCAAACTTGAAACTGAAATTTGAACATAACATTCTCTTAGGAAATGTTCTTAAATGGAGAGAGTGAATTTTGAGTTGGGCAAAACAATTGTTCTTCCCCTCCTGAAACAGCAGCTGTTTGAGAGCCACAACTGGCAGGCAGGGCTGCATGAGGCTGGCGGTTGTAAGTGGCCCCAAGTGTTCATTAACTGGGCAATCAGCATGCCCCGCGGGAGGGTGGTGGGTGGGGAAGTGTGCTTGAAAAGGCATAAGAAATTCAAAAATCACACACACATATGACCCACCCCAAAGGAGCTTATGATTGGACAGAAGGTTCTGGAAGGCAGAAGTATAAGACAGTATGTCTTTGGTCTTGGGGTGGCATGGGGCCTGGGGAGGACTATGACCTCCCTTGGAGTGCAAGGACCTCCAGTCTGTCACACAGATTGTGATATCAGAGACCCAGACATCCCATGTGCTGCCAGAGCAATGGCTGTGCAGAAATGACAGCCCCTCCGGACAGCCAAGCTCCAGCAGGAAGGGGGGTTGCCCAGTGAGAGAAAGCCTTAAACATGAACCCCATTTCCTCAAGGTAGAAGGATGGGCATGTGCACACACACAGGCCAGCTTAGCCGTGGGGCTGAGACGTGGAGTGGAGCAGATCTGGTCTCTCCCTAGGCCCAGGATGCTGGAAGCCTGCAGCTGTGAGACGGGCTTGTCCAGCCCCAGAGGTCTCGATGCAAAAGGGACAGAAGGCTGGTGGGGAGGATGAGGGATGTGCCCTACGGGTCTGGCGCAGAAGCCGGGGATGAGGAAGGCCTATGTTTGCTGTGGAGGGAAGGGACAGGAGGCTGGCCTTCCAGGTGGAGCGGTGATTGACCTGTGATTCTGTCACTCCTGACAGTGGGGACCAGGGCTGCCCAGGCCCAGGGCTGCTGGGAAACGCCAGCTGCCCGAGGCCCTGTGCCTCGCAGTGCATGCTTCTGCGGGAAGCGGTGGAGAAGCTTTACTGGCCTAACTCAGGGCCCGGTGCCTGGTAGATGCCTCCAGTGACAGGCAATGAAGGGAAATAGCGCTGGGAAGCCTCCCTGGGGAGGGCTTCTCACATCATGAGACATTTCTTGCTTATTTTCAGGCTCTGGGTGATCAGAAAATACAGAAATGGCCAAAACAAAACAAAAAATTCAGGATCACAAAAGTTGGGACCTTTATAATGGTTTGGTTTTAGCATATTAATGCTTTAACCACCTCCCTAAAATTTATATGCACTATGACTGAAGTGTTGTCAAGAAAATTACAGGACTTACATTAATTCGTAGTTCACCAATTACAAGTGGTGTGGGGTCCGGCAACAAAACTCAAGTTGAGTTTTACGATGAATGTCTCCTCTTTCCAGGCCTTTCAGAGAACCCCAGAACCATTATATCCTCAAGTAGAGGTAAAGCCAAGACTCTAACTGCAAGGTCCTTTGTGATGGGAGGCCCAGGGACAGTGGCCCTCCTGGGGCCCTTAGAGAGGCCTGCCTGGGAAGAGGCCGCCTTCAGGGGAGGTGGGGAAGCCACAGAGGCTGGGGGCCACTGCGTCCCTCCCTCCTCCTCGCCTGTCTTCCTTTCTCCCCTCTCCTTGCTTCCCTGTCCTCGGTGTGCTGGGTGAGGGCTCACACACACTCTGAGGATATGGGGCCAGGAGTTTGTGTGCAGGGCAGAGGGAAGAGCATGGGTAAGTGCGAGGGCGGGCAGCGGGTGCTTAGGGCGCTCAGGGAAGGCCTGGGAGACGCTCCTCTGGGGCTGAGCTCCGCCCTCTCCTGTTTCTTGTTATGTGCGGCTCCTCCTGAGCATCTGGCCAGGACCCAGCAGCTGGTGAGGGCCTTCTCCCATCTTCCTTTGAGCAAAGCCGGCAAGAAGCCTGCCCTGGGTCACACGAGGGACGAGTCTAAGCTGATGCGGGCTCAAAGCCATGAGAGCAGAGGCCTGGAACAGGGGCAGTGATCACAGGGTCCAGCTGCAGCCGAGCACACATCCTGCCCGCACTTGTCTCAGAGAACCCCAGGAAGCCTGCATCCCCTATGTGCCCCAGACCCCAGTGCGAGGGGTGGGTCACCATAATTGTGAAACCGCAGCGAGGAGGGCCAGTGGAAGCCATGTGGGGACCAGAGGGCATGTCACCAGACGGCCCCGGGGAGGGGAAACACAGGCACCCTCTCTCTCGACCCTTTCCAGGCAGGCCAGGGGTGCCCGGGGGAGCTGCCACTTTCTGTTCGCAGCCCTGGGTCTCTTGCTATTTCCCCAGCTTAATTCAGCTCAAACCACAGGGCCCTATCTGAGGGTCATCAGGGCCAACGGGAAGGGCAGCCCCCAAGTATCCTGAGCAGCCTAGTCCGTGTGTCACAGAGGCCGGCAGGAAGTCCTCGGTATCCTCCCAACACCCATGTCAGTGGACATGGGGACTAGCAGTACCGGATCAGAAGAAATGAAAGTGGTCTCCCCACAGCTTTCCATCCCTTCCCTGTTTATTTTCCCAGGAGCCTCCACATCTGGGGAGAAATTCTTGGCATGTCTCCTGTTGGCAAAGACCAGCATTCTGTGAGCCGAGCGCAGAGGCGTGGGGCAAGCAGGGGCGGACACGGGGTCTGCAGCTCTGTCCCTCCTTCGCAGTATGTCCACGAGCCCTGCTCTGGGAGGCAAGGAGACCTGGGTTTTTGTCCTGGGTCTGCTGTTAAATAGTTTCCTGGAGCCACTACTTCCCTCCAGCACTCAATTTTTATAAACAGTAGAGTCTGGACTTGATCAGTGGATTTCAAAACATTTTTAGCAATGTAACTTTTCCCCCAGTGAATGTTTTGGCTAAACCTCAACAGACAAAACCAATTTTAAAAACACAGAGCCGCTCAGGTTGGCATAGGGGTGGGTTGAAGGGGTCTCAGGGCCACGCACTCAGTCTCCCTTCCTCGGGGGAGCTCCACAGAAATGGGGGTGCAGTTTGAAAACCAAGTCATGGGATCTCTAAGGGCCCTTCCAGATGCAATACCTCAGGCTCTATGGTTCATATATCCTAACATTCCTCCCATAAAAATGGTGGTGGTCGGTGAGGGGGCTGGTGTGGTGGGAGGTGGGGTGGGGTGCAGGGGTTCCCATGACACCGGGGAGGGTGAGGGCTGGAGAGGTAAGGACTTCTCCAGCAGCCCAGGGCTCCTGATTCAGATCCCACCGTGCCTTCTGCCAGGGTGGCCCACCCCCCTGCAGCGGCTGCCACACCGAGTGGCCAAGCCTCTGCGTAGGGGATCCGGCCCCTCAACCTTTGTTGCTTTCTTGTTGGCTGGATACAGGCAAACAAGGAGGTGCCTCCACAGATCCTCCCACGGCTCGGCTGGGCCGGTCCTACCTCCTCCAGCTGCAAAGACACGGCCTCTAATTCTGAGTCCCGGAAGCTAACGGTGCCTGTGTCTCCTCCCTGCAGGTGGTCACCTGGACCATGAGGTCATCCCTCTGCTGGCTCCTCCCACTTCTCCTGATCTTGGCCTCAGAGGCCCAAGGCCAGCCAACAAGACGACCCCGACCAAGGCCCAGGCCCAGGCCCAGGCCCAGACCCAGGCCCACACCCAGCTTTCCTCTGCCCCCTGAGCCGGCAGAGCCTACAGACCTGCCTCCTCCCCTCCCACCAGGCCCACCATCTATCTTTCCCGACTGCCCCCGGGAATGCTACTGCCCCTATGATTTCCCGTCTGCCCTCTACTGTGACAGCCGCAACCTCCGGAAGGTGCCCGTCATCCCGTCCCGCATCCATTACCTCTACCTCCAGAACAACTTCATAACCGAGCTCCCGCTCGAGTCCTTCAGGAACGCCTCGGGCCTGAGGTGGATCAACCTGGACAACAACCGAATCCGCAAGATAGACCAGAAGGTGCTGGAGAAACTCCCGAGGCTGGCGTTCCTGTACGTGGAGAAGAACCAGCTCCAAGAGGTGCCCTCGGCCCTGCCCCGGAACCTGGAGCAGCTGCGGCTGAGCCAGAACCAGATCTCCAGGATCCCGCCCGGCGTGTTCAGCAAGCTGGAGAACCTGCTGCTCTTGGACCTGCAGCACAACAAGCTGAGTGACGGCGTCTTCAAGCCTGACACCTTCCAGGGCCTCAAGAGCCTCATGCAGCTGAACCTGGCCCACAACACCCTGAGGAGGATGCCGCCCAAGGTCCCCACCGCCATTCACCAGCTCTACCTGGACAGCAACGAGATCGAGGCCATCCCGAGTGGGTACTTCAAGGGCTTCCCCAACCTGGCCTTCATCCGCCTCAACTACAACAAGCTGTCGGACAGGGGCGTCCCCAGGAACTCCTTCAACATCTCCAACCTGCTGGTGCTCCACCTGTCCCACAACAAGATCAGCAATGTGCCTGCCATCAGCAACAGGCTGGAGCACCTGTATCTCAACAACAACAGCATCGAGAGTGAGTGGGGGCAGGCGGGTGGGCTGCAGGAGGGGGTCAGAGACTCCCCCCTCAACCGTCTCAGGAGCATCAGGGTGGGGAGCTGCAAAAAGCACCCGACTGGGCACTCGGCCTTTCCACCCACCGTCTGTGTGACCGTCAGCAGATAGCTGACCTCTCCGGGAAGGTCCCTCGCTGGTAAAATGAGGATGGTAGCAGTCCCTTCCGTCACGAAGTTGACATGAGGATTTAATAGTTAAATGTGGATAAAGTGCCCAGATTGCTATGCTTGCAGCATTTCATCCTTTGCTGTTTGTCCTCCATCCCTTCTTGCCAGCCTAGCTTCCTGGTCCTCCAGATCTATAGCTAGGGTAGGCAAGGACATTCTCCTGAAAGTGCAACAGTGACATCTAAACGCCCATCTGAAATGTCCTGGGCCCATCCACTGCAGAAGCCGGCAGCTGTGAGAGGAGGCGTCTTCCCAAGTCTGAGCCTAGGTTTGGAAGACTCCATACGAAGTGCACACCAAGAGGCAGCTATATCCTCAGCGTGCGCACCTGGTCAGAACGTGGCAGCCAGAAAAACATGTCTGTATGCAGGTGCTTTCTGAATCTCTCTGGAAGGCTGGAGCATTTAGTCATAAAAGACAGTGCGTTTAAGGCAGAACTTGCCTAAGCTACTTTTGACAGGCTCCTGGGTTCAGAGTAAAAACTGCAACCGGAAAGAGGCTAGAAGTAGCAGTTGAGCTTCAATCCAAAATGTCAGCTCTGCACAGAGTATTAACAGAAAGGTTTAAAAACAAAAGAGAGAATATTATCTGGTCTCTGATAAAAACCAGGCTACATCCACACAAAGAATGCAGTAGCTGTTGTGATGAAGGGGGTTCAGGGGAAGGAGAAACACCCCTAAAATAATATTAGGAATCCATAACTACTTCCAAGCCACAAAATGAGGGGGAAATTGTTGAATTTCTTAACCTTGAAACAAATGATGAGAGAACAGGCTTCTTTGCTCATCTGAGATACTTATTCAAAGTGGAGAAGGGCTTTTTAAAATGTTATAAGAAACAAATTCAGGAAAAGGGGAAAGTGTCTAATTTTACCCTGCAGTTGGGACCTGATAGAACAGTTACCCCCAGGAAGCTGTATAGACTGGAAATATAAACAGAAAGGACACCTTAGTAAGTGGCTGGTAGGTGTCTATTACATTGGGGAAGAACTGGCTCCTAGAGAATATCCAGCCCTCTGAGGCTGAAGTCAGAAAAATCACACCCCATCCGTACACACCTACCCACAACCAGCCTGTCCCCCGTGTCTGACAGACAGGGCAGTGATGCCGACCCTGCAGGTGACAAAGAGGCCGGGCCTAGGGAAAATTAAAATATTCGTTTAGAAGATAACATGGTGGCATCATCTGAGAAGGGGTAAAGGAGAAATGTAACCTCATGGTGCACTTGAAAGCTCACCACAATTTGGCTGCAACCTACCTCTCCGGCTTCCTCTCCCGAGAGGCAGTCATCACGCCCCCCCTTCCCGGGCCTCCTTTCTTCTTCCTGACCTCCTGTTTCAGTTAGGGTGACCATCCTCTGTCCACCCTCATGCTCGGGGCCAGAGCACAGGAAACCTCCTGACTCGTTCTGCCGTCCACCTGCTGGCTTCAGACCTTGTCTACCCCGTTGTTTCTCCACACCGTAGTGAGATTTGTCTTTTAACAGTGTAAACCTGGTCATAGGACCCTTCAGGATTTAAAATGCAGGATGCTGTGGCTCATATATCCCGTCATCCCTCATAATGACAGTCCTGCTTAATGCCACTCCTCAGACTGGAGATCAAAACCCCCATCCTCACTAAAATGTTTGAAAGCCTACGATAATTTGTGGCCACAACTTACCTCTCCAGCTTCCCCTCCCTAGTATATCACATTGTTCTATTTACCACCCCCAGATTCTGCCACGAGCTTTTCGGCCTCCCTAATTTCATTCAGATAGGTCACCCTACCAGAACCCAGGTCTCCCCTATGAACTACCCATCCTTGAAGGTCCAGCTCAAAGTTCACTTCCCCCATGACTCTTCAGAGTGAGCTTCCAATAACAGTCGTTGACCTTTTCCAACTTAATTCATCTTACTAACACGTGAACCAAGCCTGGAGGTCAGGGTCAGCTCACCCCGGGTCCCGCCTTCCCAGAGTCAGCCAGCTCCAGAGAGAACTCCAGAGCCCCTTCTCCTTCCGCCTCTCTGTGAGCACCCTGTCTGTCCTGACCCCCACCTGCCTCTCCGGCTCACTTCTCCCCTTCTTTCTCCATAGAAATCAACGGCACCCAGATTTGCCCCAACAACCTGGTGGCCTTCCACGACTTCTCCTCGGATCTGGAGAACGTGCCGCACCTCCGTTACCTGCGGCTGGACGGGAACTACCTGCAGCCGCCCATCCCGCTGGACCTCATGATGTGCTTCCGCCTGCTGCAGTCCGTGGTCATTTAGGCCGTGGGTGCCCTGGGTCTCCTCTGACCGCACTTGAATGCTGGTGGGCAGGTGCCTATGCCCGCCGGGCGTTTCCTCCCTCTTTCCTGCTCCCAGCTTTGCCCTTCTCATCCCTCCTTCCTGAGGCGGGGACACGCCACATACCCTGCTGCACCACAGCTTCTGCAGCGAGAGCTCTGAGGGCCTGCTGGCCCCACCCAGCCCAGAGACTCCCAGGCTCTGGCCCCAGACACACAGATGTGTGTCTAAAGACGTCACAGCCCCTTCTCTCTTCTCCTCCCCCAACACTCCTGGGTAAGTTTCGGCCAGGGACTGACGTCTGGGTCCCGGTCTTGGCCGAAGCCAGCAGAAGATGGCCGGTCAGGAGCAGCCCAGAGGTGAGGTGTTGGAACACCGGCTGGAGACTCTCCCATCGTGGGCGGCTCTGGCCCCAAAAGGCCGAGAAGCCCGGGTGCCCTTAGCCAAGGATCCCATCATCCAAAACTACTGCCCCACCGCCCTGTTCACTGGCACCGGACGTGGTGCAGGCTCTCTGCTGACTGTTCTCCAGACCGGAAGCGAGGGAATGGCCGAGGGTGGGCGGAGGATCGGGGTTCCTACACAGCCTGCGTCTGGCCGTCTCTTCACAGGGATGAGCTGAGGCCTCAGCCCGAGGCCTCCTCCCTGAGACTTCCTCTCCTGAGAGTCAGAACAGGGGGCAACAGTCAAGGAGAAAAATGGCTCAAGGAGCTAGGAATCAGCCTGTGGGGAGCGCTGGGGGTCAGAGCCCCTGGACGGGCCCGTGTGGGTACAGATGGGTCCCACAGCCCGCTGGGCCGCTCTGGACCAGGGGCCTGATGCCCTGGGGAACATAGCGTCCACAGTGGAGGGTACAGAGCCAGCAGCCCCACCCTTCCATCTGTTCTCTATCAGCGTGGGTGGCCCAACCCTTCCCAACCCCTGGGAGCGGATCTTGAGAAGAGGCTGGAGAAGGGGCAGAGCACCTGGAAATCTCCCAGAAGCCTCTTCTCTGTGTGCAAATTGACCTCACCCCTCTTAAGACAGACACATCAGTGACACCTGGTGGCCGGTGCAGGTCACAGCCAGCCCAGTCTTCTCACGTGTCGGGGTGATTTTCCAAGGTCAAGTTGCTGGCCTCCAGCTCCAACTTGCAAAGCCATGGGCCATGAGCATCTCCGATTTCTCCTCTGGGGTCTAAAGGGCACAAAGGTACAGAGACCCTAAGGCAAGGGACTGATTCCCATCATGAGTGAGCGTAAGTAGGAACCTTCGGAAACCCAGGAGACAGATTGTCCTGTTTGCTGTCTGAGCTTGTAGGTCCCTTCTTCCCTCAGCTCCCATGTCTGTAAACCCAGGGGTGGTAAGATGTCCCTCTGAGGTCCCTCCAGCACTCATGGTCCAGTCTGTGGCTCCAGCCTTTAGGCCCTGCTCTAATTCAGGACAAGTCCTAAATACTGTCCCCTTCCCCTGCAGTAATTTATTCCCTGTGTGGACTGTCCCCCCTCCAAAGTTCCCCACCTCCCTGCCTGGGCCAGGTGAGTGACTTGGCAGGCCTCCAAGCACAGCCTGGGACTCCAGGGCTGACCCGCCTCCCCCTTGCCCTTCACTTCCTCTTCCCCTAAGGCGTGCTGCCCCTGACAGCCCCCTGAGTATGTATGTTGGTGGTGGGTTGGGGGGGATGTTCTAGAATTTAGGAGGACACAGTGCCCACCCTCAAGTTAGGTTGAGAAAAATTCAGAGATTTTTAAGAAGTTGCGTTAAGCTAGGTCTCTAACTTCAAGAGATCCTGTTGTACTTTCTCATCTGTCTCTTTCGCTAATTGACAGAAAACGGGGCCCATCTCCTCGTAGCCTCCTCCTCCGTGCGCCCATACAACTGCCCCTTTCTTCCTAGCTGTGGCTTTTTTCTCCGAGGCTCCTGCTTAAAGTCAGTGTGTTACTGTGGCTGTAAGCAACCTGGTGCTGTGGCCTGGATAAGCCTCCCTCCCACACCCTGCTCACACCCTGCAACCTTAGACCCTCTGATGGGACCATCCTGGGGGCAAAGCTGGGGCTCCCAGTGGGGAGGGCTCACTCCCTGCTCCCGCAAACCGGGGGTGTTCTGTTTCAGCAGCAACCCGATCACCACCGTTCGGCTGCCCCGTCTAGAATATGTCTGCTCCCCCCATTGCTCCTTGGCAGCAATAAGCCAGAGGGGATTCAAATTCAATTGGCCTTATAGCAACACCACCCCCACACACAACATGCTGGTTCCCCTGGGTTTCAGGAAGCCCCCTCCTCCACACACAAGTTCATTCTGTCCGTGCTGTCAGCAACTACATATACATGTGTGTACGTAGGTGTGTATGTGTTCTCTGTACATACATCTATTCTTTCTCGAAGGCCATGTTAACTGCGTGAAACAACTTTCACATTCCAACATGCTTCACAGCAGAGGAAATAAAGTAATATGAAAGATATCCTGCTTGAACTTGACAATGAACAGGTCAAGAATATCTTGAAGTCATCTCCACCAGCACCACCACCCACCCACCCGCCCCACCCTCCATCTCCCATCTCTTACCTGCACTGAGAAGATGGGTAGAGAAAGGATCCTATGCTTAAGAATCTCAAAGAACACGATCCCAAATCCTCTTCTTGGCAAATTTCCCCAAAATCCACAATCCTCATGAAAACTTATTACTAAAGTTGGACCAGAAGCTGACGGCTGCATTTGAAGCCCAGAGGCCCTGGGATTCTCTCAACCTGTAGATGCCGCATTGTTCAGGGCCTCCCACATGCTCTGTACTGAGTCAGATACAGAAAGACGAGACGGTTACCATTCCTGACCAAGTAAAGCTTACAGACTAGCTGAGGAGATGCAGTTTAAGAACCATGACACAGGGCAGAGCTGCATCAGAGGCAGAGAACAAATGGCCACATTATCTGAAATGGTCTACAAGCCAACCACATGCTCGCAGAGGGGCGAGAATGGGGTGCAAGAATCTCCAGATGGGCATTTGATTCCAGAACTGGGCTTGTTGATCCCTCAGCTCGCACCACTTTCTGTAAGATGAAAACTGCCTTACGCTGCACCCACCCCCACCCCCTCCCTCCTAAATGCCTGCTTCAATTCGATCCAGAAAGTTGTCAACGGACATCACCTATGTGTAGGGCCCCCAGCTAAGAATTCAAGGATAGATGATAGACACTCCATGCCCTTGAGGCATTCATAGCTTGGTAAAGGGGAAAATCCATGAATTAATAATTCTGTGTCTCAAGTCTTTGTAAAATGCTGTACAAAGAGCATGGCAGAGAGGGCCTCTACCTCTGCCAGGGGACCCAGAGAGGCGCCCATCATTTGAGGAGGATACAAAGGGATGAATCAGATTGTGCTTGGTGGCAGAATGATGGAAAAGCACATGCGGAGAGGAGAGAGCACGAGCCGGAAGGTAGGAGGGCGCAGAGTGTGCCCGCGGGGTGCGTGTGTCCAGCCTTTTTCTCCGGCTGGTGAGCGCGGAGCCTCTGCCTTTGTAAACGGGACTCTGTGAACATGCAGAGAGGCCGAGTGGAGGCGCTCTGACCAGTGCCACCGCCCACAGCCTGCAGCTCCGAGGAACCACTTCATAACCGGAGGGAGGGGCTGAAGGCGGCCATCCGAAGACGTGAATGGGGGATGGGGCTGCACCTGAAAGCCGGCTTCAGGTTCTCCAGGGATGACGATGATGATGCTGGCCGAGGAGGATGTAGGAAATTCTCAAAATCTGCTGAGGTTAGGCCCTAGAAAATTCTTCCTGATCACAGACATCAGCAGGCATGGTGTGGGGCCCACAGGGGGCTGGGCAGAATCCTCTTTCTTCCCCACCCTCACCCCCCCACCGAAGCATATTCATCAGGACAGACTTGCTTGGCGCCTGAGGCTCTGCAGGGCAAGTCCTGGCTGAGGACAGGGCTGCGCACACTAAGATGTGGTCCCCCGACTCCCCCGGCCCACGTGTTTGCCCGGGTTCTGCAGCGAGTTCCCTCCAGGCGTCAGATCCTGCGTCCTGGCCACAGAGCTCCCTGAAGACCGAGTCCAAGCCCCTGTGGTGCAGGTGGGAAACCGGGGCCCAGGGAGGGGACGGGCTTGCCCAGGATCGCACAGAGCCGGAGCCGGGGCCTAGGTTTCCCGTCAGGCCAGGGTTGCCCTTTTGTCCATATGATCCTTTCCCTCTGCACCTCGGTCTCCCCTGCCCCAGCCCTGCGACTGTGTGCCTCAGTGCCCTCAGAACAGATGGCCTTGGCAGGCCTCTCTGCCCCGGGGCACCAGGTGAAGGGGCGGACCTAACAGCCTGGCCCAAGGGGCAGTGCTGGCCTGCAGTGTTCCCCGCGCCAGCTGGCGTGGAGGCGGCTTCTCCGTGCGCCAGAACCTGGTCACCGAAGGAGCGTGTGCGCCTGTTCCCCTGGCCGCCAGTGTCTAGCGAGAGGCGGAACAGGGGCTCTGTGGCGGGGAGGAGGGGCGGCCCTGCGGCCCGGAGGATGCCCCGGAAGCAGACGGCTTATTTGGAGCAAAGTCCTTCTGACCTCCCACAGCCAGATCCCACCCCACGCCCCGTCCCCGGCGCATCTCCCCCTGCCCTCCTCTTCCCACGCTGTTTATTCCCTGCGACTGTTCGTTCATTCCCCCGCCACCTGCTCCCACTCTCCCTTCCCCCTTCCTCCGCGTCACACAACGGCCATTGGTCCCCCGCCACACGCTCTTCCAGCTTTGCGGTCACACGCACAGCCAGTCTCATTCCCCACGGGCACCGGCTTCCCTCCTCCCCGACAAAGAGCCTTTTCTGACCCGGGCCTCAGGTCCTAGGCCCTCTCCCAGCTTCTGCTCCTGCTTTCACAAGCTGGCCGGGCGCGCAGTCCAGTTCCTGTGGGTCTCAGGGAGAGTCCGCAGGGGGCGGGTGTGACCTGTGTGGGAACCGACTCAGCATCACCCGTGCAGGCCTTCAGCTCCCTGCGAACCTGCAGGAGGGGGTGGGCGGTGCGGGCGGCCGTTCTCATCTAATCCGAGACTCTCATTAGGAGAAGCACAAGGCGTGCTGATGGAACGGAGGTGGCAGGGGCTGCGGACAGAAGTCTGGCCAGCTGACCCTGTGGCTGCCCCGCTCATGGGCAGGGAGAGAGGCCGGGTGGAAACATCAGGACCCCAGCTGCTTTCTGGACAGCAGGGATATACTCCCTGCTGAGGGCTACTAGGCACATACCTCCCCGACCAGAGCACAGCCCCCTCCCTTTCTCAGACACACACACACACACTCTTTAGTATCCACCTCAAATGGTGGGAGCCCCGTCCCTGCATGTGCCCCCACCCCTCTCTGAGAGTACAGAATCTGAGGCGGGGGCTGTCCCTTACGGGGTGCGAACTGCCTGCCCCTCAAAGTGGCTGGGCCAGAAAGGTAGCCGGCAGACAGAGGGGAGAAGAGGGTAGGGGCAGGAGTGGAGTAGGGAGAGGAAGAAAGCATTCCCTCCGAATAAGCAAAAGACCTGGCCGGGCCCCTGAGGAAGGTGGAGGGAACGCAGCGGGAGGCCAGGAAGAAGGGAAGTCTGATTGGCCGCCTGCTGGCCTTGGCCGGCTCCCCTCCGGCCGCTGTCTCCTCAAGCCCCACTGCAGAGGCCAGGCTGTCAGAGTGCCTGCTTCCCTGGAAGCTCCGAGGCTCCGATCAGAACCACAGGAGTGTAGCTGGTAAGGTTCAAAGTTGAGGCCCGTTGGTGTGCAGATGAGAGGGAGTGCAGAGGACTGGGGCAGGGACTGGGCTGGGGCAGTGGGGAGAGTTGAGGCCTTGGGCAGAGAATCCGGAGGAGGTTTCTGTGGGGTGGGAGGTGGGCAGTAAGCTCTGTCTTAGGACTTTTTAAAAAGATTTTTGAAAGATGGAATAATTTGGTCTGGAGCAAAGGATCGTAGGTAAGATGAAGAGGGACCTCTTGCTACTGCAGAAGGCTTACATTCTTGCCCAGCTGAAATGAAGAAAGTAAGTGGGAGAGTCTACTAGAAACTCATGCCGCTGGCTTCGGAGAGGGCTGCGTTAGCAGAGATACGCTGGGTGGCTCACACCACACCACATACATTCCTTGACCTGTCTGTGCATGTGTGCATGTGCTTATGCAACATTTATGCCCATACACACATCACATACGTGTATAATCACCTGAGCGCACAAATG
Source organism: Manis pentadactyla (assembly GCF_030020395.1). Classification (NCBI taxonomy): domain Eukaryota; kingdom Metazoa; phylum Chordata; class Mammalia; order Pholidota; family Manidae; genus Manis; species Manis pentadactyla. The sequence continues at coordinate 123,954,416 of NC_080027.1, read as the reverse complement.
TACACAGATAGCTAAGGAACTTTCTAGATATGTGTATACCCCCACAACCACACACAAAGAATGCTTTTGCTTCTGTAATCTCTGGTTTCTAAAAAGCCACAGTTATATTTTATCAATTGAACATTCTTTTTTACGTTGTATGTCACTTTTTAAGCTCACGTCCTCTAAATGGGCTTGGTGTTCCTAGAACTAGGCATGCCTTATTCATTTCTGTGCCCCTAAAGATAAGCCCAGTGCTGGAACACAATGGATACCCCATAAATATTTGTTGAGCAAATGCATGAGTGAATGAATAATTTTTTAAAAAACTACAAGACTCCCTGATGTTGAAGTTTCTTTAACTCTGGCGGCTGATGATTATCCTCAGGGTGTGGCTGTATAGGAGCAAACATCATATCATGCACACATGTGGACCTGGTTGGCGTGTCACTGTTGGGATGAGTAAATGAGCCCTTGTGAGGTGTCTGCACAGGCTGTGTGAGTGAATATCAGCATGTGCATCAGCACGCAGACTGAGGTGGGGTGGTGGCGAGGGGGCTGGCAGGAGATACCCCCTGGACACAGCCCAGCCTTCGGGGAGCTGGCACACAGCTTGCGTGATGACTGACATGAGTCTGCAAGTGCAGGGGTGGGAAGTGGGTGAGCTGTGAGCTGTACACACAAAACTCGAGAGAGCCCTGTTCCTCAGATGCTGCCCGCTCCCCAGGACTGGACATTGAGGGGGCTCAGCCTGTTCTCATCCCCACTCCCACCTCCCAGGACCCCATGAAGCTCCTGGCTTTCCTGAGCTTGCTGGCCCTGGCGTCGCAGGAAGCACGCACAGCTTCCCTCCCAAAGCAGGAGCTGGAGAGGAGAGAAGACGGCCTGCAAGGGGAGGCTGACTTGTCCACAGCTCTGCCTCTGGGGAACTATGGCCTGAGCCTGGACAGCTACGATGAGGTCATTGACCTGAGCAGCTATGAGCAGCTCCCAGACTATGGGGACCAGCTCCCTGAGGTGAGAAGCACACGTTCCCTGCAAGAGACTGGGAGCCAAGGGTCTGGCTCCTCTCTGCCTGCCCACCATGCAGGCGTCCCAAACATCCAGCTCTTTCTCTAGGAGGTGGAAATTCTTGTCCCTCCAGAGGAACTTAGACGATACTAAAACAGAGGTTGACAAACCTTCAATTTCTTTGTCCATGTGTAGTAAATCTGATGCAACTTCCCTTAGAAGTCACACCTTCCTGCTCCCGCCGTCAGGTACTACCTCAAGTCGTAGCTCTCCGGCCTGGGGGTTGGCGCTGTCCTCAGATTCTCCCTAGAAATGGAAATGGTGCCAGAGCCTCCATCTTCTCTCTGGCTGTCTTCTGGTCCAAAGCCTTTGAGCCGCTCCTGGCCTTCCCAGGGGCTGGCCTGAAGCCCGGGTTTGCCCTGTGCACTTGGTCAGCGCAGGGCAAGGGAGAGAGCAGCAGGCTGGGGGATCTGGAGATGTGGGTTCTAGCTCTGCCAAGCTTGGCCACCAGCTGGCCGGTGGAGCCCAGCCCCTCCCATGCCCGGCCTCAGTTTCCCCCATGTGCTGACGAAGTTGGACGGTGTGCTCTCTAAAAAGGTCCCTTCCTCCTTCCCTCCTTCTCCATGGTTGCTCTTTGCAAGCTTGAAATCTGTCACTGAGGTTGCCAGAGTTCAAAGTTAGGTCCCTCTCAAGCAAAAGCTGGCCTATAATATGGACTATGTGCTCTGTCTCCAGGTTCAGGTAACAAGCCTGGCGCCTCCAACTGGGATCAGTTCCACTCAGAACACTATGAGTCCAAGGGCACCCTCTTCAAACCCCACCGTGACCAGGCCTACAATGCCAGGCCTGCTGGGCTCCCCAACCAGCCAGGGTGAGTCACAGGTCTCCATCTGCATAGGTCACAGGCTGCACGGCCACGACCCGGCTCCCAGGGCACCAAAGTGAAGTGTGGTCAGGGCTGGGAAGCGGAGGGTCAGGGCTGGCCCTTACCAGCAGGCAGAGGAGGGGAAACAGCCAGAGTAAGAACAGAAAGAAAAAAGGCATCAAAGGGAGAGGCTGGCTGTCCCTGGTGCCTTTGCCTGAATGCACAGATTAGATGGGAGGCAAAGAAATGCGGGAACTCGCTATGCCTAGCAAAGCCACCCCACCTCAATTAACAGTGTCACTGGGGGAGCAGGTTGAGTGGTAATTAGATTAGAGACAATTAAAAGCCTGTAGTGAAGAATAAATAACTTTGTGGCTGTCACTTGGCATGGGGGCAGCTGGAGCATTCACACGGCCTTTCCACTTTACATCCCCTCAGCAGCTCTCCCCTCCCTGATGCCCCCTGGAGACTGGGATGCTGGTGGGTCTGGCAGGAAGGCGGTGGCCTTCTGCTGGGGATCGGACCTGAGGCAGAGGAGGGGTGCAATTAACCCCTCTGTTCCTAGTCTCCTCTTGGGATGTTTGCCTTGGGCGGACCCAGGACACGGGGGTGTCGGCAGGAGTCCAGGACCCCCAGAGCTGAGGATCCCAGGCTTAATGAGGCCATAAAGGGCCTCAGCTGGTTAAGAAGGGTGCTGCGTCCCTTTCTGCTCTGCCTGCACCGGTCTGGTCCCTGCTGGCAAAAAAGAGCTGCCTCTTCATCTTGGAGCCATGTCACTGCTGTTGGAGTTGCCCTTGAGTCGGACTCACAGTGATGTCCTGACATCTCTGTCCCTTGTCCAGCAAGTGACAGAAACCGCCTGCACTGTTCAGTTGTGTGGGCCTGTAAGGTCTCCCCAACTTTTCAAAGCCCATCTGAGGTGATGGCCTGGCCTAAGCATCATGACCGCTGGTTGTGGGCTGAGAACTGGGACACCGACACCTTAAGAGGGAGACTGAATTCTGGGCCGGCCCTGTCCACTCCACCTGGGCTCTGTCGTGCTTCTCAGAGCTGCACAGAACACATCTGACTCCCTGCCCACCAGGCAGCTGACAGAGCAACCATGCACCATTCCACTCGATTCTGGTTTTATTTCACCTTTGCCGTACCTTTTGGCACCAGAGGGGGGCCCTGTGGAAAAGATGTCCTAGAAACCCCCACCCACCCGGGCCTGGGAACACCTACACAGGACCAGGGGCTGATGAGGGCACTGATGGGCTTGGACGGGTAAGACCCAAGGGCCGGTCTGCCTCTTCTGGGCCAAGGGCTGAGCGCCAGGCTGGGGGCAGCCTGCAGCCCTGCCCAGGCGCACTGTGATGGTCCTGGCCACGGCTCAGGCACTCCGAGGGCCGCTGGTCCCAGGGGCTGAGGGAGTCTGACCAGGGCTCTCGTTTTGCTCTGTCTCCCGGGCCAGCCCTGCCCACCTGTCTCGTCTGCGTGTGCCTCGGTTCCTCTGTGTACTGTGACGATGCCAACCTGCACATCATCCCTCCCCTTCCCCAGACAACCGCCTACCTGTACGCTCGCTTCAACCACATCAGCCACATCCGGGCAGGAGACTTCAAAGGGCTGAGTATGTAATGCCCTAGAAAAAGAGGAGGGTGAGCCTGGCAGGGAGAGCTCCTCTCCCTTGCCACCCAGCGACGTAAAGGTCGCCAGGCAGTGTCTGCCGGTGTCAGCCTCTCCCTGCCGGCTTCCAGCCTCTCCAGCTGTCAGACGGGAATGGCCCCAAGTCTCTCTAATTCCTTCCCTTGAAGATTTTCCATGGCAGAAGTGACCTGTTCTCATTTGTTGTCCCACATGCTCTGGTTGGGACGGGGAGGACAGGCTCAAGCGCCCGTTTTCGGGATGCGCCAGCAGCTGCAACTCTGGGCCCTGCTAGCCCCTGGACCAGCCCGTGCCGAGTCTGCTGTCTGTGGCACCGATGCCGTTTGCGCGGCTCTTTGGTGTGTGCGCCTGTTTTGCCTCTTATGCCGTACACCCTGGGGCCTCATCCAGATTCTCCCACAGCCTCTGGCCTCAGCATCCTTTCGTGTAGACGGGCAGTAAGGGAGGAATGGTTCCAGGGACTCCTGGCTGGGTCTTGCCCTCAAAAGGTTTCTTCCAAACTAACCCAAGGTGGGCCCTCCTGGTTTGGACCTGGTGCGGGTGGACGACTGGCTGGCATGCCCTGTCCTGAGGGGGACAGAGCAGGCTACGGGCAGGGGCAAGGGAAGATGGCATGTCCCGTGCCTCTGTGCTCACCCCGTGCCCTTAGCAAAACTGAAGAGGATTGACCTCTCTAGCAACTGCATCTCCTCCATTGATGCCGATGCCCTCTCCCTGCTGCCCGAGCTGCAGGAGCTGATCCTCCCGGAGAACCAGCTGGCGGCTCTGCCTAAGCTGCCCCCCGGCATTGAGGTCCTGGACGCCCGCCTGAATCGGCTCCAGAGCTCGGGGCTCCAGCCTGAGGTGCTCAGGGTGAGCCAGAGCCCTCGGTCCACCGTCCGCCACCTGCCACTCGTGCCCGTGACACGCGTACCCACCTTGCCCTCCTGGGATGTCCTTGTCCCCCCCGTTCTGGGGAATGAACAGCAAACCCCATGGTTTTCACCTGCTCTCATTTGTTTTACTAAAGGTTCTTTATGATATAAGAAACCGATTCTGATTCATGAAAGGGTGTTTTTACAACATGCCATCCCCAGGAACGTCCATGAAAAGAGAACGCAGGCCTCAGGAGCAAGTTACTGGGCAGAGGGTGTGGGTGAAGTCCGAGACCAAGGCCAGCACTCTCCCTCTTCGGGGCACACGGTGTCTTGGCTTCCTGCTGTGCAGCTGCCCTGTTCTCCCTGCACACCAGCGTCCTCTGCACACTCGGCTTCTGCTCCCCTAGGACCCTGGCTTTCATGTGTCTTGCAGCAGTGCTGGCTCCAGCCCTAACCATACAGAAACTTGATTTTCCAAAATCCATTGCTAAGTGACTAACTGTCGTCTTTCTATGATCATTGACTTATATGACTCTCAAAAGAGGCAGTCTGGTCACTGTCCCTTTTGGTGGGAGGCACATGGCACCATGATCCCTGTGGCTGCCCATTCAGCGGGGCTGGGAAGAGCCCCAGGGGCAGCTGCAGTGAGGGCCTGAAGAAGGGTGGGGACAGGACTGGCACTCCCAGCTCTGTCACACTTGCCTCACATGTGCCCGGGGCTCTCATTCCGCGGATTTGGCTATTTCCTGAACGTGCTCTCCACAGCCGCACCGGGCTGAGCATTCGGAGACTCTTCATTTGGGAAACCCCTCTGACAGCGAGAAGTCATGGCGGCGCTGCAATGTCCCTTGTCCTGCCCTCGCTGCTCCTCACTAACGGCTGACCTTGCCCCGGCTGCCCGCCCTGCAATGGCAGCGCTCTCCTGCTGCTCCGAGGGAGCTCCTGGGGGGCTCAGCTTAGGCAGAGCCACCACCCTGCAGAGCCGGACATGGGGCCTGTGCACGCTGCGGCTCAGGACACCCCACGTGGACCGAGGGGGTCACGGCAGGTGCACCGTGCTCACGGCCAGGGCCGCCAGGGTCCGCCAACCTCTCCCCTCCTTTGCTTCTCCGCAGACGCTGGAGAAGCTGCAGTCCCTGTACCTGGCCAACAACCTGCTGGACTCCGTCCCCTGGCCCCTGCCCCTGAGCCTGCGCTCACTACACCTGCAGGTGAGCGGCCCCCCAACAGCAAGAGCATGAACGTAGCAGAGAGCGGGGCTCAGGTGACGGGGCAGCACTGGGGTCTCTGGCCCCGAGTCACGACTCTCATCAGAGCTGTGATCAGGGGGTCTGGGCCGGGTCCTTGTTCACTCCCTTTCCTTCCCTGCCCATCGGCGTCATTCGCTCGGCTCACCAGCTGCTGGTTCCTCCCCTCCCTTCCCCTCTGTCTCCTCCTCTTCCCTTCCTCCTTTTTCTCTCTGGCTCTCTCTCCCTCCACCCTCCACGGGTGTCCCCTCCTCCGCCCTTGCCGTGTGGCCTTGGCTTCATGAGTCGGGTTCCTCCAGCTCCAGAAGGGGAGCAGAGCGGGCGGCGACCCCGAGTGAGACATGCCCTCAGTGCCGCCCAGGGCACACTGCAGGCGGGAGCTTGGCAGCCCCAGTGTGCTCCTTCCAGAATAACGTGATAGAGCGCGTGCGGAGAGACGCCTTCTGTGACCCCGAGGCGCACAGACGCACCCGGAGGCGGCTGGAGGACATCCGCCTGGACGGCAACCCCGTCAACCTGGGCCTCTTCCCCAGTGCCTACTTCTGCCTGCCCCGGCTCCCCATAGGCCGCTTCTCCTAGCTCAGCCCTGTTCCTCCCGGGCAGGAGCCCTCCGAGGACGCCCCTCGCGGGCCACAGGGCCCAGTGCCCTGCCTCTGAGTGCCTTTCATCTTAATCAGCCTGACGTTCAGTTGTGGGGATCATCCCCCACCCGCCAGCACACGCTCGGAGATGTCCTTCAGCAGCCAAACCTGCATCTCTTCATCCCCTTTCCTCAATGCCTTATGTTTCCTGGCTCAGAGAACAGGGTCTGTAGCAAGGTTTTTTCCCACGATCCCCATCCCTCCTACCCGCACAGATGCCGGGAGAGTCGTGTAAGAAGAGGGCAGGGAAGGAGGGAGAGGGGCACGCAGCGGTGTGCTGGGGCCAGCTCTTCCTACTGGGCTTGCAAGGACGCATTATTCATTACATTTTCCAGCATTTTGCAAGCCAGTTGTTAAACACAGTCGTCATTAAAAATTGTATTATAAAAACTTGCAATCAAGTATATCATGTTGAAAACACAAGTAATAAATACTCAAATGCATCACTTTCCAAGAATTTTACTCTATTTTATAGCTGACCACGTTCTTGAATTTATCTCCGCCCTGGTATCTGTAGGCAGAAATACTGTGGGCTGACGTGCAACGCTGCTCGCAGGGACGTCACATTGGAAGTTTGAAATTGGCCACAGTAGGGTATTTATGCCATGGAAATCAGTGACTAGTAGGACTGTTTTTTTCTGAGAGCTGGTTGTTCAGCCTTTGCCAGCGCACCAGAGAAGGAACAGCCGTTTGAACTAGCCTTCCCCCTTCCCAGGGCACCCCACTGGTAGGCTTTCTTTAATTTCTTCCTGTTCCTAGGCCTTGCTGTTGTATTTGGAGGGAGCCATCCGTAAGGACGGAGAGCTGACGTGACTCCACCTGGCCTCCCTCCTTGTAGTGCCTCCCCAGTCCGGGCCCACCCACCGCCTCAGAGCGGGACTCGGCCGGCTGGTTCCTGGCCACGGGGTTTTCCACCCCTCCTGTGCTCTCTTCCAAACTGGACCACCAGAGGGCAGCCTTCTGCAAAGATAAATAAATAAATACAGCAATTACTTCCGACCTTCTGGAGCCTGGGCAGGGTCTGCCGTGCCCAGAAAAGGGGAAGGGAAGCTATGATCCAGCTGACTTGTTTCTTGAATTATAAAGGGAGGGAAGATGCCACCTTCTACTTCCTAAAAGGAGATGTTGGACCAGTGGGATGTAATAGATGGGTGCTTGGTATCAGGTGTTGACTGAGGCGTGAAAGGGGTGAGGCAGGCAATTCTTTTCTCACTCAGCAAGGACTTTTTGAGCACCTGTCTGTCACGTGCCTTTTCTGCATGGGGCTTAGAATCGGGTGCAGAAGACACGTGTTAATAATCACACAAATAACCACACTATCAACTCACGGTAAATTCTGTAAGAGGACTATACAGAATGCTGTGCAAGCTTATAGGAGAGGGCCTAAAGGTCCAGGAGACCTTGAAGAATTGATGTCTAAGCTGAAACGTGAAGGAGTAGGAGTTAGCCAGGCACTCGGTTGCCAAGGCAACCACTCGAGGTCCCAGGTGTCCCCTGAGGCCCCATGGGCAGGTGTGTGCTCTGGCCCCCGCCTCTGCCCAGCCCCTCTCTAAGCACTGGGATGCTCTGGCTGGTCTGCAAACAGACAAGTCCGGGATTATCAGTCTCATTCCTCGGAGGAAGAAATTGAGAACTGGAGAAGATACAGCACTTAGCCCACCCAGCTCTCACGGGTCGCTGAGGCCCCACCGAGACCCAGCCAGAGGCTGCAGACCGGCAGTGGGAGGTCTTGAAGATGCGCTCATGTGGTTCCCCTGGTGTTGGTGTCTCACCTAGAGGCCCAGGGACTCCAGGAGCTCCGGCCCAGGGACGACTGGGAAGGCAGGGGGCCGGTAGCTCCTTGCCTTTCAGAACAGTAAGGTCTGGCCTTTCCTCATCTCGTCTTCAGGGAGCTTGTTACAGCCTGAACTCAATCTCTCTCTCCTCTCTCTCTCTCTCTCTCTCTCTCTCTCTCTCATCCACCATCCAGCAGGCCTGGCCTCTTCCACGCCATCCTCTTCCATAGCCTGATCTCCCGCATCATGACAAGGCTTAGGCATGCAAAGCTGAAAGTCCCAAGATGCCCAGTTGGAAGAAACCCTGGGCTGAAAGCATTAATGAAAAAAACCAGAAAGGTGCCCCTGAGTGCTGGGAGCCACAGCACCCCCACATGCCCCAAGCTTAATCTGCACTGAGCATAGAAAGTCGCTGCCCCCTGCTGCAGTGGGAGAAAGGGCTGACAATTCCTGGACTCCTGGAGTTTGCCAGATGCCATAAAAGAAGGTGTTCCGCACATCAACTCATTTAATCTCACCAACAGCCCTAGGAAGTAGGAATCCATGCTGCCGGATGACGAAGCAGGCTGATGAAAGGGAAGTGGCTCAAATTCACACCACTAATAAGTGGGGAGTCAGGATTCAAACTCAGTCTGTGGCGAGCACAGGGTCTGAGCTGCTGCTGGCGCAGGGCTTTCAAGGGCAGCCTCAGAGGCAGGCCCCTGGCAGTTTCCTCCCTGAGGCCGGGGCTGCTGCGCCGGTAGGATTCCCCAGGGGCCTTCTGTCTCTGCAGCTGTCTCCCAGCTAATCCCCCGTTTTTGGTTTTTGGCTGGGGAAGCCTGAGGAATAGAAGCAATGCCCTCGTTGGCCACCTCCCTGAAGAAATTCTAAGCAGTGCGTCTGTCCCTGGGCCCCTCTGAGATGCAGGGAGGGGAGCAGGGGGAGAAATCCGAGGCTGCTCCCAGCAGCTGTCACGTCTGCACGTGAAGGAGCCACTCAGGCTTCCCTGGGACCTGAAGGAGCTGAGTCAGGCCCCTGGGAGGGAGGCAGGGAACACCTCATTCAGAGCGAGGCCCTCCTGCCCTGAAAAGATGGGAAGGGCGGCTGCTAGCCAACCCGGAGAAAACGGCAGCGCAGAGAGAAGGGGACCCACCCCATCCGGCACCGCCAATGCCTCCCTGCTGATACCCCCGAGCAGCCCTAGGCTGGCCTAAAATCCACCTCTTCCAGGAGCCATACTTTCCTAGCTTCACTCGTCCAGGGCCTCGGTGGCCGCTAGCACCTGTGCTCGCCCTTGGTGCCGCTGGCGAGAGCACCTGCTCTCTGGCCATCTGGCCATCCAGCCAGCCCTGCAGGAAGGGGCCTCTGCTGCTCCTCAGGGCCTTTGGGATGGTGGCCGCCCCGGCCTGTTCTGTGAGAGTCAGGGGAGCAGGCAGGGGCAAGAGGCCAGCGTGCGTTTGCCGTGACTGCCCCCCACCCGCCCACGGGCAGCCCCACAGCAGTGCCCTGGAGGGAGGCCGGTGGGGAAGGGAGGCTGGGAGGGACGGGGGCTAAATCTCCGCGGCGCTGGGGAGCGCTTCCTCTCACCCTCACCTCGCCTGCACCCCCTACTTCCTCTTCCCTGTAGTCTCCTCCCGGAATAATCATTCCTCCTGTTACCGATTTGCACTTCACAGAGCAATTTTACATATGGGATCTAATTTGTAGTCCCAACAGCTCTGTGAGGAAGGTATTCCTATCCTGACTTTACAGACAGAAAAACGAGACTAAGTGATTTGCCCCGGAAAAAGACGATTTACAGAAAAACAAGGCCAGCCATCATTCCCCGGGAACTCCTGCACAGAAGGGCCGGATCCCATCCCCAGCGGCTGGAGTGACGATTAGCCACCCAGCCCTCCCCAGGGCTCTTTGCAAAACAGAATGGGGAGAGCATCTTCCAGGCCGAGAAACGGGGCGCTGCCCTCCAAGCCAAGTCCTGGAGCCCTGCCACAAGCCCAGGGGGTCCACAATCTGATGAGCGCAGAGGTAATGAGGGGATGTGGCCTCTGTGGAAATCAGCTCAGGACAACCCCCGAGGCTCAAGGACACGCTGCCCTCCTCCCAGCTCTGCCCCCAACCTGGCAGGTGCGTGGATGGCCTGGCACCCACATGCCCGAGTCTGTGTTCCTGCTTCTGATGGGAACGGGGGAGAGAGACAGACAGAGGGGGCCCGGCTCTGCCCCGCCCCCACCGTCTGGCTTCCGGCTCCCTCCTTCCCCTGCCCCTCCCCTTTTCTCCAGCTAGACACCAGCGCAGTTCGGCCTCTCCTCCCTCTCAAGGTTGTCTCTGGGGCTGGGCGGGCTTCACATCCTCCAGCAGCCTCCAGGGTTGCTGTCAGCTTGGAAGGGGTCTCCATGTGGAGGGAGGATGGGGCTCCTCCTGAAATGTCCCCCTTCTCCAGGGGTGATAGGGCAGCCAACGGACCCCCTCCTTCCAGCCTCACTGTGGTAAAGTCCCCAAACTCCGGCTTCCTTCTTGCCTTAGGAGCAGCCTGTTTGTCCCTCACGACGTGGCCTGATGTGCACACAGAGCACGCTGCACCTGCTCCCCCTCGTCCCTCCCCTCTGCCCCCTTTCCCATGCCCCCTTCCATGCCCCAAGCATGGAGCACACACGGAATCTGACCTCCTGGCCCACCAGTCCCAGCCCTGTCTTGTGGAATCCTTGTGTCTGGTGTGTGTCTCTGCCACACAGGTCACACACAGGAGCAAGTGCAAAGCATTTCAGGCCTGGCCTCCTGCAAAGAATGTGGTGCCTAAGAGCAATGGAATGAGAGCCCAAGGCCCCAGGCTGACTTGGGGTGCGGCCTCACTGTGTGCACCTGCCCTGGGAGTTCCCTCAGCCCAGTTCTGTTGCCTGAAGCATATCCAAGCCCAGTGCAGTGGTGTCTTGTCCACATCCCATCCCATTTCTAGTCTCAGAACAAAGAGCAGACCCTCTCTTACTGTTCCCTGTAGCACAAACCAACACGGACAGAGATACCGGGTGGTAACGGAGAACACGAGGAAACAGGGACAGAGAATACAGACAGCACAGAATGCATCCCAGGTCAGGATTTCTGGTCCCAGATCTCCTGCACCCTGATCCTAAAGCTGGTTCGCTGCAGGCCGCCCTGAGCTCCTCTCTGATCCCTGCAGCAGAGGGAAAATTCCAAGCTCTCTCCCACTGGGGCCCAGGAACCTGGGACAGGTTCACCCATCCAGACCCATCTTGACACAGGAGGCAACAGCTCTTGAATCATTGCCTGTAATCAACATCCTCCCACCAAAGGATCACCCACATGCAGTCCCTGCATCCCAGCCCAGCCTTCTGGAGCCCAGCGCCTGCGTGACCAGCAGCACCTTTGCTGGGGATCTAAGAAATCCTGCAGGAGGAGCCACGTCCTGGCGAGGGCAGGATAGCAGGTTTGAACCTCGGGACAAGTCACGGCAGGTGATTGTCTGGCCTTTGGGGGAGTGCTAGGGGGAGGGACAGCGGGGCATGCGGTAGGCAGAGGAGAGGTGGGACCACTGGCAGGGCGTGGTCCTTGGCTCTGGCTAATCCTGAAAAATAGCGGGCTAGAAAGGTGCGGCAGCCCATGCCAGCCCTCTTTTGTCATGCAAAGTCGGAAGGTGTTAAGCAGTTACACAGATACTTCAAGCTAAAGCACGCTGCAGAGGAAGGGGGAAAATGTAGCCTTTAGGGATTCAAATCTTTCAGATCATTGTATACTAGGGTTAAAATCACTTTGCCAATGTAGATGCTACCCCTTTGAACAAATCAATCTGAAAATAGGGTCTTTCTTAAAGTTAGCGTATCAGGACAGCATCCCTACAGAGATTATGGGAGGGAGACAAAGAAGGGAAGCTGGCAGAAATTCAGTATTCCCAAGGTGCTGAGATTCCTTCGAGTCCCCCAGCCCAAGCCCCTGTGTCCAGGCAGGCCCTCACCCCTGGTTTTAGGAGCTGGAGGTCCAGGCCGCAGGGCTATGCGGCCACCGTTGTCATTTGACAGGCCTGTGCAAACCCTTGGCATGTCACGCATTATCACAGTTACCTCCATAGTAGCTCCATGAGGTGGGTGCTGCTGCAGTCTGAGGGCTCAGAGGGGTTAAGTTCTTTGCCCAAGGTCATGCAAGTAAGAGAAAGAATGTAAACTCAGACGGGGCCTGACTGCAGAGCCCCCAGCCCTCTCGGATTGGTGGGGGTCTGCCGCCTACTGACTGGCCCCTCCTGCTGTAGGTGCCTGGCCCATAGAGCACAGCCAGCAGGCGCCGGGGGAGACCAGCCCCACAGCCTGGGGGGAGGCAGACCCGCTTCAGAAATCTGACCGCAAAGGGCCCCGCCCTCTCCTAATGTCCGCGAGTGGCGGCAGGGCACACCTGGCTCTCTCCTCCGAGCCTCTGTGGTCGAGGGCTCCCTTCCCACACCTCCTCCCTTCCTATCTATTGTCTCTGAGCCCGGCTTCTTGGCCCCGAGCTCCGGTTCACTGGTTTCTTTCTGCTCCTTTAACCCTGAGTACAATAGGCTCCTTCCCGCTTGTTGGTAAACAAACCCCAGAAAGCCTGCAGGGAATGTTCCAGGCCGGGTTTGAGCTCCTGGCGGGGCTACAGCCTCCCCCTGATGGAGACGGGAACCCCCGCAGAGGTGGCCTGGCCCAGCGCTGCCTCTCTGCCCCGGCTGCTGCACAGCGCAGCCTGGGGGTGAGGCGGGCGGCACCACGCATACCATCTCTTCCGTGGAGCTCGGGCACTGCTCACTCACTCGTCTCTTGCCTGGAATCCTGGAAGAGGAATGGGAAGTGGGATGGAAGGAAAAAGTGTCTGTCTGTCTGTCGGAGGGGTCACCCAGCAAGTTCCAGAGTGAGGCCTGGTGGGCGGGTGAGCGGTGCTTCCTAAGTAACCTCCAGGACAGCCTTCGGGAAGCCGAACTAGACAGGCAGAGATGGCGGCACCCGAGGAGGAGGACGCGGCCCGCCAGACAGCAGGCAGCCTCAGCCCCTCCACGTGGCAGCTGACGGGGATCCCCTAATTCTCGATCCAGTCGCTCATGGGTCTGGAGCCTCAGTTTTCTGAGCAGGGCAGACAAACTATGAGCCTGAAAAGCCCACCTACAAAGACCTTTACACAGAGTCAGGCCCTGCCTAAACCTTAGCCATCTCTAGTGTCCTCACTGATTCTTTGAACAGCGCTTTTTTAAGTGCTGAGTACCAGGATGTCATAATAACTAAAGAGAAACAAGGTTTCTGTTCTCAGTGGGTGAGACAGACAGTAAGGAAATAAACAAATAAACCATAACAGATAGTGTAATTCAGACAGGAAAAGGTGCTAGAAGACCACAAAACGAGGTTTTATGACTGATGGCAGAGGCCAGTGACACTAACAATGTAGTCAAGGAAGGCCTCCCAGAGGTCTGATGGCTGGGCTGCAACCTTCACCATCAGCCGTACAAAATGCAAAGGGGACGTCTTCCAGGCAGAGGGGTGAGAAGGGACCAGGGCTCTGAGCAGAACAAGCAAGACAGGTTTGAAGAGAGGAGAGGAGGCCCTGGTGTGAGGCGGGAATGGGGGGCCCTTGCCCTGCGGCCCTGTAGGATTCTATTGTGAGTGTGATGGATCTTCCTCCAGGCACTCTGGGCCCCCTCACTCCTGTCTCCCTGTTAGGGATGCTAGAAGCACAGGAGGGAGGGGAAGGGAGTGTGATCACAGACTGGAGGGGTGCAGTGAGCAGAGCCAGGGTGACCTTTTAAGGAGGAAGGATCCGTTGCCTGGTGACCGGGCCTGGGCCTGGTAACAGTGGAAATGGGGAACTGAAGGGGGGAAACAGGAGACACCAGGAGCTGGGGGCCGAGGGAGGGTGAGGAGCAGGAAGGCCTAGGGCCAAGCTTCAAGAGGGAGGAAGCCGTGCAGCTCCCAGGTGCTTTGGCACTTTGAGGAGAGGGGGACAGTGTCTTCAGGAGGTTTGGATGGGTGTCACCTCTTGGCCATCTTCTCAAGAAGACTTTGCACTACAAGCTTCAGAACATCCCGAACTTTTAGAGACAGATGTCAGGGCCTTTTGGATGTGTCTCTAGCTTGCGGTGGGCCTCGGGAGCAGCAGGGGCCCTGTGCTGAGAGTGCACTGTGGAGACCAGAACTCAAGTGGAACCCGTCCCTGCCCGGACATTCACCTGCTGGGTGGCCTCAGGCAGACTGCTGCTCTTCTCTGTTCCCCTCCTCTATCCTGAGAGAATTAGATTAGATGATCTCCGAGGTACAGTCTGGGACACCCAGATGCCACGTGTCCTTTTGTTTTCTTAACAGAGACCAGCTGCTCCCTGGTCCTCAGAGCCCCCAGCATGCCCGCCCCCACCCCATGCCCTCCTGAGGGGTTGCCTCACCACTGCTCTCCAGTGCTGAGGGAGGGCAATTTTAGGGGCATGCCCACTCACTCCCCACATCAGCACACTGCTCAGGCTCAGCCACCCGCAAGAAACTGCCCCTCCCCCAGAGACAGGGTCTCCTAGAAGCTTCCATAAGTGCACGTTTCAATGCCAGGCCTGCTCTGGGTGCAGTTCCCAGCCAGGTAGGGAAAGGGTCCCAGTGACCTTGTAAACACCTCCCCAAGGAAGGAGTTTGTGACCTCAGTGGATGAGACATCCCCCCAGAGAGCGGAAGAGCCCCTTCCCTTCCGAGAGGACTTCGGACGACCTGTCACCCTCCCGGGCAGAGCCAAGATCTCAGGCCCTCTCTCCTTCTCACCCTGCTGCTTTGGGGCCACACAGAGCCTCCACATCCCTGCCAGCCCCCTCCTTCCCCGCCCCTTCCCTTTCGCTGGGCTGCAGGAACCCAGGGAGGCTGCTTGGGCACCACCCGCTTCTCACGCACGCTGAGCGCTTCCCCGCAGGACCCGCTGCTCCGCGCTCAGAGCAGAGCCTTCTCTTCCTCTCCTCCCCCGCCTCCTGTCTCCTTCCCCCCTTCTCTCTGTTTCTCCCCCTTTACCTCCTCCTGCCTCCTTCCCACTGTCAGAGCCACAGCGGCTTCCTGCAAAGCTGAGCAGGTTTAGCATCAAATCAGGCTTTGTCATAAGGAAAACAGGTTTATTTTCCTCACCCTGAGAAGGTGCCGACAGGAGCAGTGGGGAAAAGGTGTTTTGTGTATTCAAAGCGTTTTCCCCCGCGTGGCTGAATCTGGCACTCTTTCTGCATTTTCCTCAAACACTGCTCCCTGGCCTGCGTCTCCGTCCTCGTCATCCTTATCCGGGGGGCCTTTGCCCGCCAGACCCCCACTCCTAACCGTTCCTTCACTCACCCCAGTCTGCTCACTCAGTAACATAGTCATTTCCTTCTGTGCTGGGGACTCCAGGCGCTGTGGAATGACACAGGGGTTGGGGGGATGGGTAGATGAATAAACCATTCAATATGACGCGGTAACCGTGGCACCCAGCCCCTCGGAAGATGGAGGCAGGCCAGGGGTGCTGAAGCACTGCGGGGGTGCTGCCCAGAGCAGGGGCGGGGTGGCAGGGAGAAAGGCACCCCCAGCCCAGGCCTCGGCACAACCAAGTGACCTTGGCGTGAAGGAGCACGTGTGCAAGGGGGTGCTGGAGCCGGGGTGCGAGCAGAGTGAGCAGGACTGGAGGGCCTCAAGAAAGGGACCCCTGCAGCCTTTCAGGTGGGGACCCAAAGGGTCAGACAGGTATTGGGGAAGGGCTGCAGTAGGTGGTTCTGAAGGGCACAAGCCTGGAGTCTGGGGTACGGAGGCTGCTGCATGTGAATCAGACGGAAGACGCGAGTTCTGAGCGGGAATCGGGGTAGCAGGGTGGGACGGGGAATAGGGGGTGACGGTCAAGGAGCCTGCAGTGGTTCCGTGGGCGTGGGCTCTCAGCAGAGGGGCCGCCCCGTGCAGGAGAGGGCGCGAGATGCAGTGCTGAGCGGGGCGCTGTGGGCAGTGAGAAAGGCGGAGAGCCCGGAAGGGCAGGAGGAGGGTGGGAAGTAACGAAGGAAGCAGTGCGTCAACCTCTCCGGGATCAGAGTTTATAATGCCTGGCCAGGGGGGTGGCGTCACCCCGGACTGCTTTGTGAGCCCTGTGGGTTCCCTGCGGCCTCTCCCCTCCTCTCCCGGGCCTTCCTGGCGAGGGAGAGCCTTTCATTCGCCATCCCGTCTGTCATCGGTCAGAGTGACCGCTGACGCGGAGCACCGGCTGGCGGTGCAGCCTTGTAGCCCGGCTGCAGCGGGGGGAGAGGCACGGCCTCCTGCTCCGAGAACGGCCTAACGGGGGAGGGTGTGCACAACATCCCCACTCATTAAAAAAGCAGCCAACACGTAATAACCATGAGAAACGCGCCTCATATCAAATAAATGGGCTCCAAAGGGCTGCAGAGTGAAGAGGCCGCCTCAGGGGAGGAAGGCGGGACACCCTCTCCCGCTCCAGAGCGGGGGCTGCCGGGACGTGACGTCCGTGATTCACAGCCGCTCAGCCCTGGAGAGCCCAGCGCTCTGCCCCCTTCGGAAACCGCCTTCTTCTCTGACAGCTGAGCCCTTCTCCGTGGCGGCCTAGGGCAGGAAGGCTTCTCTGCGAGCTGGACCCTGGTGCCCCGCAGCCAGGATGATGGACGAGGAGGCAAGGGCTGCTCAGGGCCGCCGAGGCCTGGGAGCTGAGCAGAGAGGGAAACATGACGGCAGAGCAACTCGGAAAGAAGAGACACGCTCCGGGGGCTGCACGGGGCCAGAGGAGAGCTGGGTCCCTCTCTCAGCTCTGCCTATGGGCGTGGCTGCCCCACCAGCCGGGTCCTGCCCTCTGTGACACAGACGCCCCGGGGACGCTGAGGGCAGCTAGGAGGGGCAGAGGAAAAGCCACGGGTTTGGGGAGCTTCGGGGTGCAGTGAAGAGCGGCTGGCCCAGCGGCCAAGCCCTCTTCTGTCCCGGTGCCCCTGCTCCGGACTCCTCCAGCTCCGACGCAGGCCCCCGTCCCACCCGGCTCCTCCAGGCATGGAGCCACCAGGCTGGCAGCCAGCAGAGGGAAGGGCACGTCTCCGTCTCCAGGAGTCAGTCTCGTCAGGACTCCTCCCAGGGACCACAGCAGAACATAAGCGGCAGAACATAAGCGCGGCCCACATCCCCTGCCCCATGGCCTGCCTGGCGGGTGGGCGTCTGCAGGTGGGAGGCGGGGGGCCTCAGCCTGCTCTTCCCCAGCCCTTTCATACATTTGTCCTGACCTCCGGGCTGCACTGTACCCCGTGCACATTCACAGGGGACAACAGGAGGGCAGACAGGTCACTCCTGTGCTCTCGGTTCACTTGCTGGGTGAGGGGAACAAAGACACAGGAAGTCCTGGAGCCACCCTCCCTGGCAGAAACGGCCCAGGAGCAGCAGGTGCAGGGGGGTGGGCGATTAACCAGGGCCCTTTGGCCTGGAATCCCAACTGGCGAGGGCGGGGCCTGCAACTGCCTGTCTCAGATGCATTTCCAGGTTTCCCCCCCGAGAAGCTCATTATCCACAGGTGACAGTGCTGACTCTTCATTTCTGTGGACCAACTTGCTGTGTGACTCCCTGGCCAAGTCTCAGGACACATTAGGAGCCGCTGAAGCTACGGGGACCCAAATACGTCCCTTCTTGGGAGTGGGAAGTGGGAACAGAGGCCTGAAGCCCAGGTGCCAGCAGCGCCAGCTAGCTCGGGCCTCCCACGTGCTGACGCCCAGGCCTGTCAGCTCCCTGCCCCCGCCAGGTGCTGGGGGGGCTCGAAGAGGAAACACGAAAGGGAAACAGGCGAGGACGGGCGGCCGCCTGCGGGTGCCAGGGTCGGGCTGGCGCTGTGCGCTCTCTCATTGCATCCCGACCTCCAAGCAGTCTGCCTGTCTCTGTTTTACAGATAGGAAAACACTGAGGCTCAGAAGGGTGATGACGTGCTTTGTCCTGTGGTCGGTGGGGTTCCAGCCCCCCACCCCCAGGTGTGTCTGCCTAGGGGGCAATTCTCCACGTGGGGGCTGAACTGCTGCACCTGGGGATTCCAGCAGCGGAGTGATGGAGGTGGGGGTACAGAGCAGGGTGCAGCTGGTGGGCTGGTCAGGCTGGTGGTGGTCGGGCCTGACTGGCAGAGGCCACGGTCAGGGCATGTGTGTAGTGGGGGTGGTTGGGGACAAATCGGTATGGGAAAGGCCCCTTGGGCGGGGAGCTGGGCCCAGGGCCTGTGTGGTTCCCAGGAATGGGGGTGGGGGCGGGAGGGAGGGGCAGAGAAAGAAGCCTAGCCAATCCAAATAACGGTGGGGGGGTGCTGGCTGCAAGGCCTGAAGAGCTCCAGCCCAGGGGGCCAATGGGGAGGAAGGCTGGCGAGGCCCCGTGGGGGCAGGAGCTCACCACCTGCCCTGGACGTGGGGGAGCCTGTCAGAAGTGCGGCCCTGCAGGCCGCAGAGGACCGTACAGCCGCCATTGCACCGGGCCCTCTGGCAGCTCTCAGAGAAGACAGGGAAAGAGGGAAGCAAAGGGAACCCAGGGAGACGTGGAGGAGGGCCTGGGGCTCCCCGTGCACCAGGGGCAGCCTGTCTTCTGTAAAGTTGAGGGGCCCTGGGTTTCTCCAGAGCACTAGAACACAGCTCTGCGCCCGGGACAAATCTGCACGACAGCATTTCTACGACATTTCCAGCACCGGAGTTGAGTGACATTTTGCCTGAGACATTGCCTGTCCCCTTCCTCAGACACAAGCAGGCTGCTGGGAGGACCCCCAGAAGGACCCAGAGTTCCCGAGAGTCCACCACAACGGCCTGCAATCATTTTTAACTGTTAGCACCTAATCTAGTTAATATTTCCAGTAGAACTGAAATATGTTCACATTACAATCCATTTGTTTGTGGATGTATGAAATCCATTTTCATAATGTTTAATATTTGTGATTTATTGAATTTTCATTTGACTTTTATTGGCTGCTCTCCCCTTCTGCACTTGCTGCGAGAACTTCACATGCCACGGTTTGCACAGACTCCGCCAGGAAACAGGATGCCATCCTGGGCAGGTGCCAGCCAGCAGCAGCCTGGGACCGCAAGAGCCTCCCAGACAGTAAGGGACCAACCCATGTGGCCTTGCCTCTGGCACACCCACGGAGCAGAGGGGCTGGGGGGCACTGCAGGGGACCACCCAAACTCCTCCAGCAGCCCAGGCAAGTAGCCCTCACACCCGACAGTTTACGGTCTCCTGGCTCAAGCACGTGATGGGCTTACAGCTCATCAGGAGCCCTCAGTGCACAGAACAGGACTGAGCTGTGCAGAACTGACATCCACGAAGATCTAGAAGATTCTGCCACCATCAATTGGTAAGCTGGGGTTTTTCTCACCTACTATGTACAAGGCCTGAGTCCAATCCCAGCTCTGCCTCTTCCTAGCTGAGTGACCTTGGGCAAGTCACCTTGAGTCTCTAAGCTTCAGTTTCCTCTATAAAATGGGTTCAATAATGTGCCATTGGCAACGTTGATGGGAGGGTTAAGGACATAACATGGGCAAAGCTCCCAGTATGCTGCCTGACACACAGTAGGGGATCAGTGAGTATTCATTCCCTCTCATCCTCACCCCTAGCCCTGGAGAAATGGTCAGGGCGACAGCCCACACCCAGCTGGGCTCTTCCCACCTCCGCCGCATCACGGCTCTGTCCTTGCCCTGCAGACAGACGCCCAGACACTGTTCCGCTCACCCCTCCTCGCCAGCCAGGAGGCGTGGGGGTGAGGAAGCCGGGTGGCCAGGAGGGAGGGAGGGGGGAGAAGGCACTTTGGTTGGGGAGGCGTGAGTGGCGTATCCAGCAGAGCCCGTCCCAGCCAGGCCCCCACTGCCGCTCAGCCTCCATGGAGGGCAGCCCAGGGGGGTGCCGGCTCTGCCGCCCCCCCTCCCTGCCACCAGACTGGGGCAGGATGCTTCTGGGTGAAGTGCTCTGCATGACTCTGGAGCCCTGGGGACCTCGCCTGCCTGGCTGAAAAGGTCCCCGTGCCCAGCTCCGCACCTGTCCTGGGGTCCTTGGAGGCTTGTGTCACCAACAATAGCTGCAAATCCCTGATTAAAATGTCGCCGCAGGGCAAATCAATAACCAGTGGCAGCTGAGCCTCTAGTAAGTATAATAATCACCATTAAGGCAGAGAGTGGGGGAGTGAGTGGGGCTGGTAATATAGTGATTATATGAATCTGCCTCCACCCCATCTGCATCCGCCTGCTCTTGGCGTGCCCTCGCGGGGAGCCCACCAGGAGGGGCAGGGGCTGGCAGCCAAAACCAGGCTGGCTTCACCCCGCTCCCCATCTCTGCGGGCTCTGGGGCCCCCCAAACCCCCTTCTTTTGTTGGTCTGTTCCCTGTCTGGAGGGGCAGAAGCAAAGGGAATCTCGGGGAAAGAGAGGGCTTGGAGGGCTCCCCGCTTCGCTGAGAGAGAAGGGCAGGACAACTGACAGGTCTGGGCCTGGGGCTTGGTACTCGGGCTTCAAGAATTTCTGGCTCCTTTGAGCTCCAGAGCTAGTAATTTACTGAATGTCATGTAATAGAAACTTGCATAGTGCTTACCCTGTGCCAAGCATTAGTTTAAGCATTTTGCAGATATAAACTCACACAGTCCTCATAACAACCCACGAGGCAGATGTTATTATTAGCCTCAATTTGCAGATGGGAAAACTGAGTCCCAGAGCTGGTTATGTAACTTGTCCAAGGTGACTAGACCTTAAGGGGCAGATCCAAGACTTGAACTAGATGATCCAACTCTACTGTCTGTGCACTTTGCCCCTTTTGTATGCAGCTTCTGTAACCCCTGTTCCTGGCACATAATAGCCCCTCACTAAACAGTTATTAGCTGTGCAGAGCAGTGCAGCTGCCCCAGGCTCCTGTCTGCTGTCTTTCACCCCTGTTCCTCCCAATGGTGACATTTAGCACTGCCTCCCCACTTTCACTGTATTTAACCCCCATCCCAGAGTCTGGGAATGTTCTGAAACATTTTTCTAGCAAATAATGGTGAGCATGAACATGGCCCTGGAGGGGACCCCCGCCCTCCTTCCCTGATGCAGGCCAAGTCGTGAACACTGACAAGGCCGTCCTCATGGCTGTGGGGCCACGACTCCCACCCAGAAGCCCCGAGAGTGTTTCTCTGGTGACCCACATGCCTGGCCATTCCATGTGAGTCACTGGCTCTCAGAAGCCTAAAGCTAAGTGAGCTGGAAGCTGTCATCCTCCAGAGGAGGAGTCTTCTTAGGGATGGGACAATGCACAGAGGTTTATTGCAAGGAGACAAGCCTGCCTCAGCCACCTAGGACCTCACCACCTCCCCAGCAGTGAAACTCAGCCCCAAACCGCAAAATCAGGACCCTCAAGGTATCACACTTGATATTATGTCTGTCAGGCAGTTTAAACTGATTCCCTTTGAACTACAGCTGCTCAAGTTCAGATCCATATTGCAAGAAAATGGGTCAGGGTCCAGGTCTGTCCCACTGTGGGTCCTGTAGCCAGCACAGTGCCTGGTACGTACATGTTTCCTGAGGCGGATGGACAAATGAATGAACACACACCCTCCTTCATCTCATTCACTGTCTCATAGTCCAGACTCCAAATTTTATTTGCATTTTAGAAAAGAGAATTTCTAAATGTCTTCTTAGTCTTCTTCAGTGCATGTTTTTCTGTAGGAGAAAATACACATCGCATAACATTTACCATTTTAATCCTTTTTAAGTGGCACAAAGTACACTCACTTTGTTGTACCACCATCACCATGTCCAGAATTCTTTTCATCTTCCCAAACTACAACTCCATACCCATTAAATAAGAGGCCCCATTCCCTCCTCCCCACAACTCCTGATGACCACCATCCTCCTGTCTCTAGGAATTTGGACTCAGAATCTCCTCATTGCATAAGCTTCAGTAGGTGGCTCCATCAATAATTTAGTTAATTATTCTCTTAGGACTGATCACAAAGATTGTTTCCAATCTTTCCTTAGCATCAGTAATGCAGCAACAAATTTGTTTGTGCCGCAAGCTTTTTTATGGACATATCGGGGGTTATTACTTTGGGTCTGATTGTTGAAACCAAGAATTACTGGGAAAAAAATAACAGACATTTTTAGGTTTTTGATACATAGTGCCAGTTAGCTCTTCTAAAGGATTTTGGCAGTTTATAGGTTGCGTCTAAAACACTGACACGAGCAGTGGATGAGTGTGCCCATTTCTCTGTATTGCTACCACCACTGGATTTTTTTTTAATGCATTGCTAATTTGTTAGGCAAAAATCTATACGTCATTCTTAGACTAAAAATATATTGTAGCAACTGGAGTTTAGTGGAAAGAGAGCTGAACTTGGAGTCAGATCTATTCTTGGAAGGTGAGTATAGAGCAAAACGTACCCTGAACTGAAAGGAAAACAAAGCTGCTACCAGGTCAAGTGCTCAGGCCCCGCGTGGGGCTGGGACACTGAAAGGGACTGGGACGGAGGGGCCGGCAGGTGCCCCCTGGGCCCTGCCTTCGGCGTGGGGGTCAGCGAGACAGTCCCTCAGTCTGCTCTCAGTGGGCCAGACTTCTTTAAAAAAATTCATTTTACAGATGAGAAAACTGAGGATGAGAGCTGTTAAAGAACTTTGCAAGATCCTCGCATGTACCCGTGATGGTACGCCCTGAGACCCAGGCTCTGCCCTGGCCCTTTACAGACATCATCCCACTTACGGCCTCCCCACACCCATGAAGCTGATCCCACTGTAGAGACATGCCAAGTTCACAGGACCCGGATGCGTTCCCCGCCTCGTGGTCTGACCCCCTACCTGCGTGCCCCCGGCTCACGGTGCCCAGCACCTCCTCCCAGACAGCACAGAGCCCCCGAGAAGTCTCCCTTCCTTTGCTCCGTGCTGTTTCCTCTCCTTGGGACACTTTCCCTCCCCCACCGCTGCCTTTCCTGGCATGGCTGACCCATTCCTAAAGTCAGCTCCAAATCCGCCCTGAGAGCCCCCGCCCCCACAAACACAAGCACTCTGGGGTTAGGTGCCCCTCTTAGTGCTTGCCCGGGTGTACTGCCCATGTTTACCACACTGTATTGTGATTGCTTAGGTGTCTGCCTCCCCAGCTGGGGGCCTTTAAGATCACAGGCTGGGTTTATCTCCACATTTCCTTACCTTAGTCAGCACTCCTAACACACAGAAGGTCCCCACAAGTATTTAGTGAATGAATGCATTCGCTGCCCTTCCAACCCGGACCTGGCCCATTCCTGAGGTTGAGGAACTTCAGCACAGGTGAAGGAAGCAGGGTGCGAGGGTGCACATGGGGCTGGATTCTCCTCCCGGGTGGCTCTGGGGTCTCCCTGGGCAACCAAGATGTGTCCATTTCCCACACCTTCCCCTGAGGTCCACAGCCCCCTCGCAAAGAACTCGGGGGTGCTCAGGAGGGAGACGCCATGGAACTTGGGAACCTTAGCCTGGTGGGAGGGCAATAATTAGGTTTCCCTGCTGACAGTCTCCTCCCGGAACAGCCTCCCCTCCAGACTGGTCGTCTGGGAATAGAGACCTGGCTGTTTTCTTTTTCTGCTGCCAGAGCCAGTGGCTGAGGCCCAGGAAGCTGCTGGCCCAGGGGAAAGAGAGGTGGGGCGGGGGGTGGGCGAGCTCTCCTTGCTGCCTGGAGCCTGAGACCTCGGGTTCTCTGGGGAGGCAGGGAAGCCCCAGGGACCAGGCAGAGGCGCAAGGACCCCAGCCACCCGTCCTCCCGTACCCAGTGCTCCGACCCTCACAGGAACCCCAGAAGAGCAGGCACAGCAAAAACACCCAGTAATTCCTGCCCAGTTCCTAGTCATCATTATGTGAAGATCACAACTCTCCTGGAGTTCCCTTCTCTTGACATATCTTATATTTCATTTGCTGTTACATGAGGATGCAGGGCAACTGAGAAATCAACAACCTTTTTAAGACTCAGCTCCTCCTAAACATCTCCCTCCAGCTGCACCGGGCCCACCTCTGAGCATGGGAGCCTTTGGATTTAGGAGAGGCAGTCAGGGGAGACTTCCTGTAGGGGAGTGTGTACACAGCAGCCCAGTGGATCCCAGAGAAGTCAAGCCCCTGGGAGACTTAGTTTGTATCTCTTATTTGGCCTGCGATGGTGCCTCACTTTTCCTTCTGGGACAAGATGTGCCCACCAGGGGGGCCCCTGGGTCGGGGCAGCTGCCCTTTATGCCCAGCCACAGCTTTGCGGGCCGATGGCCCACAGTCATACTCCATGAGCCACATCCCCCACTCGGACACTCCGCCTCTGGAGAGGGAAGTTCCCGGCGCGGAAGGGAGGAGGGCCAGGAGGATGCTGGGGAGGACGGGGCTCTGCCTTGCAGGCTTATCAGTCTCTCAGCACTGCAGTGTTTAAAGATCAGGGTTAAAAAGTAAAAAGTAAAAAACAAGGCCAGCAAACCAATTACTCTAAAGTAGCTTCCCTGAAAGAAAAGGGGGGGAATCAATATTTAATTCAGACTTCATTGATTTGCATCTTGGGTACCACACTCAGCACTCAGTTTTGTTCAGGCTTCTCAGTGAAAGATTGTGGTGGAGCTGCTGGTGATGGAGGCAGGAGGCCACGAGGTAGACCGAGAAGCTGGCCTCTAGTCAGCTCCCCCCACCCAGGTGCGGCGCCCCGAGGCAACCCGAGGGCTTAGGCGGCAGCCGCCACAGCAGGAGGGACGGGAGGAGAACACCTGTGGTCCCTTCTCCTGGGAGTGGAACAGCCTCCAAACCCTCCCGAAAAAGAGCTGCCTGACTCACACACACTCACACACTCACACACACTCACTCACACACACACACACACACAGCACCACCACCACCATCATCAAAATCCCCTGACTTTTTTAGAGATGCAGACTGAAGTATCAGAAAATCATAATATTGGTAATCCACTCTAAAATACTTACAAAAAAAGGCCAGAAAATCTTAGAAGAGAATCCTTAAAACTTCAGTCTCTGCCTTTCATCCTTCAGTCCTCCGAGCTCGCCTACCCTAGCGGAAGTCTAGCCTGAATCCATGTTGTTGCAAATGAAGCTCTTACAGTTTTGTTCTGACTCTGGTAGGCCTGGAGACTGGCCACTCACCTGCCAGCCCACCCCCAGCCCCGCCCCACACAGACAAGGGGGCAGTAACTGTGTGCTTGGAGAAAAAGTGGGTGTGTCGCCACATGTAGGCTGCCGAGGTGCCCAGTCAGCCACTCAGTGGAGGCTGTGGCGCCGCTGCCCCGCTAAGCTGCTGGAGGTGGGGGCTGCACAAAAACAGGAGAAAAATGGAGAAGTGTGATTTTCAGTCTTCTCTGATTTTCTGTCTTCCTGGAGCACCTAGGCTCAGAGTCCCAAGTCAGCAGTAAATGGCATATGGTGCCCAGCCGCTCAAACAGGGATAGAGCAACTAATGAGTTAAAATCAACAATACACTAAATTCTCTTGTAGCTCTCCAGAACTTGTTGCAGTTTTCACTGGTTTTTGGTTCTTGGCCAGAATACTATGAAATGCTTAGGGCTGGAATTATTTGCCTCCATTTTACAGACGAAGACACTGAGCCCAGGAGCTGTGTGCGTGAGCAGCAGAGGTCAGCGAGTGGCGGTGCTGGGACAGCACCCAGCCGCTCCCCCACCGCTGCTCTTCCCGGTGCTTTGCTGCCTGAGAGGGCTTTGCAGGCTCCCCAGAGATCCTGGTTCTTGGAGCTGGGTGTGCTCTAGGCCTTAGCTTTCCTTGCCTCTCGCCCCAGCAGCAGAGGCAGCCGGTTCAATTATTCTACCCTTCCAGGAACACGTCTGGAAGCTCCCAGAAGTCTTCTGCCTCTGAGCCCTTCCACCATGTAGGGATCACGGAGGTGCAGCTTTTGTGGGGAGGGGATGGTGTGGTGACAAGTCTGGATCCCAAAGACCTAGCTTCCCGTTCCGCCTCCCCATGGGGACGTCCAAGTGGCTGCTCCCTGGTGAGGCCCCAGGGCCCCTTTTGGCCCCCTGGTTCCCGAATTCTTCCTGCCTCTCCTTTAGGCCTCTGGAATGTGCCAGAGACTCAGCCTGCCTTCCCTTCCCCTGAAAACCTGCAGCACCCCCACACCCTTTGGGGTCCTGTTCTGGGCAGCAGGACGTGGTCTCCCCAGTCCCTCTTTCCTTGCTGCCCCTCAAATACACACAGAGGTGATTTTCCTTATTAGGATTTTACTGCTCATCACTCAGGAGAACAGATGGGATGTAAACTGATCAAGCAAAGGAAAATGACAAAAATCCCAAAGTCTCTGGACATTTCTATGGTCTTGGCCTCTCCTGTCTTAAGCTCTTTTCTGAGCTGGTAAGAAAAGACAGGGGTCCCACTTGCTCGCATCTTTTGTATTACCCCAAGTGGGCTACATCACCTCCCACCATCCCTACATTAACAGAGGCCACACTGATCCTCCAACTCCAGCCCCATTTCTCAGCCCTTGTGCCTAAAAAAGCAGTTAAGGCAGAATGGCTCCTGTCCCTCTGGGGGACACCTGACTAGCTCTCTGTCCTAACCAAACACGATTCTCAGCATTTCCCAACTAGCTATGAGGACTTAATCAAGGCACTTTACCTCTCTGAGTCCCAGGTTCCTCAGTGGTGAGTGGGGCCAAAAATACCTCCTTCCCAGTGTGAAGATAATGTATTTAAAAGTGCTTTATACATTCCAAAGGGCAATTCTATTGTGAGCTATTTATTACAGCCGAGTGAACAAAAAAAAAAAGATCAATGCCTTTCATTAATAGCTACAGTTTACTTAGGGTGCCAACAAGGTGCTGCCAACGTTATTTAGTGCTTTTAATACATTTTTTGCCAATACTCACAAAAAAGAAGCAAAGAAGTAAAGGAGGCATTGACCCCATTTTATAAATAAGCTGTCCAGAGCATTCAACTAAGTGATGGAGCTGAAATCTGAACCTAGGCGTATCTGCATAGTCTGTATTTTTCTCTGCCCACAAAGCTGCCTTAGAAACAAACCCCTATAATACACCTGTCTATTGCTGTATTTATCACATTGCATTTGTGATTTGCTTGTCTATAGGTTTCTCTCCTAGGAGACCAGGAACTTGTAAAGGACTGAGACTATACATCTTGGTCCTATCTCTGTGATTGTCAAATAGAAGCATTCGACAACTGTTTATCAATTGATTATATAATATAGGCTATTCACCCCATCTAATTTCCTCCTCGACATCTTCAGAGTCCCAATGTTGGGGTGGAAGAGTGGGGAATTGAAGAAGGACGGGGCACACCACCCTAAGCCATTCTCTTCCTAGGGGGCTCGTCCCCAGGAGCCACTCTCCCCCCCTTCCCGGAAGTTCTAAGAGCTCATACATATTCATAATGGAAGGGAATGCTGAGACGAGATATTTATTTTGTTTATTAAACTGGCATCTCTGCAAATTTATAGCAGAAAATGAATGTCTGTTTCCTCCTAGGCTTTCATAGTCTGAGAGTTGAACTGATGGTGCCGCCCAGCCTGGCAGGGAGGGGAACCAGGCCATCTGGGCCTTCGCCTGACTGGAATCAGCCCGCAACAGCTCGCAGGGCAAAGACAGGCTCCAGCAGAGGCGGAGAATGCCCACTGAGTGTGGGGGGCTCCATAAGGAACGCCCCTCTTTTCTCTGCCTAAGTGAGAAAAAACAAGAAAGATAGACCCAGGAATTGTAAAGATAGAGACAGCAAAAAATTATTTTAACAAGATGCCTTTCACATGGGCTTGCTAATATCCCCTCCCTTGTCAAAAATTATCTAGTATAATCAGAAACTTGGAATTAAAGAAAAAGATGTTTGTTTTTTCCTCTCAGTGTTATACTGGGCAGTTGTCTAACAGAGGCCCTGAAATTTATCATTCTCTAGGAAATGAGTCTTTGCTTGATTTCTATTAACTATGTATCAGGGACCAGACTCGTTAACATTCGTTACCATTACATGTTAGTTTGCGGATTTTTGTCTGATAGAGATGCAAATGATTTCCATTCAATAGAAAAGAAAACTGCAAGGCAGTAGTTTCATTGCACACTAGGGTATGAGGCTGTTTTGCATCGAACTTAAACTTTCCTTTCCTGACAAACAGTATAATTCTCTTCATGAAATGCTCTTACAAACCAGCTTTAACGTTCCCTCAGTAATGAGTAAAACAGGTCTTTGACGCATACTCTATATTTGTGTGGAAATCATGCTTTTAACTTTCTTGAGAATTATACTCTGACCCCCGTCCACTGCTGAGGAGCAGGTCTGTTCTGAGGGGCCAGAACATATTCTGTGAAGTTCAGCGCAGCGCAGAGCAGTTAGTTCAGAGTGCAGAGGGCAAGGCGGACTCCAGGAGGGCCTGCTGTGTGTATGCAGCTCTGCCTTCAGAGTCACTCCTTACGGAGGTCATACCCTTGCTCTTCAGGCGGGGTGAGAGACGCCGGCGGGGACAGAGGCCTGGAGCGCCTAAAGGAGCCCAGCGTGAGAAGCAGCCGCAGCCCAGCGGGAAACCAGCCACTTGGGGTGGGCAGTGGATGAAGACGGACAAAGGACCTTTCCTGGTGAGGTCACTAGGCCCACAACTCCAAGGTCATAGCCCATGGCTGTTAGAACTCTACTTGCCTAGAGAGTGAACCTTCTGTGACCCAAGATTGGGCTGACCCAGGTCACCAGGAGTAGCCGAAGGTTAAGGAAGAAAAACAGAGACTTTCTGAGCATCACTGCTGCCTGGACAGCCCTGCCTGCATCCTTCCCCGTGGTGTCACCTGGGTTAGCCTCAGGCCCCAGAAGCTCTGGCACCTGGAGGATCAGCCCAGCCACATCTCCCATGACCGCGGTCTTTCACTCGCAGACCAGGGAGGCTGTATTTCAGCATTAATTAGAGAAGGAGAAGAAAATACTTAGGGTCTTTCATGTATCAGGCACAGACTAGATGCTCTTGTATATTCTATATGTTGTCATCCTCATGACAACTTGTGAGTGAGAACTTCTTATCTGGTAGATAAAATAGAACGGAGAGGCTAACCAACTTGCTCAAGGCCACAGAGCTAATTAAGGTAGAGATGGGATAAGAATTTAGATGTGTGGCCCCAAAGCCCGTGTTGTGGCCCATTCATGCAAGTAGGGCACCACCTGTGAGCCAGAGGCCTGCGGATCCACAGTGTCTGATCCACAGTGGGCCAGAGACCCACGGCGCCTCTCCACGCCGAGGGCTCAGACAAGCCCTGAGCCTTCCATGTTCTCTTCCTCCACCTCTGACCTTTCCCACCACTTCCATGGAGTATATAAAATCAAATGTGGTCCCAGGAGTTCAGTCCATACCCGTTGCCGTTTCTCTTGGAGATGCCCTCACTTGGTCCCGGAGAGGTTCTTGTAAGAGCCAGCTAGCTGCTTCACGGGCTGATGAATGACTGGGGCTGACTCAAGCTGAGATGGCCGTTTGAGAAACCGCAGACCAGGCAGTGCCACCTCCTCAGCAGCCGAGGGCTCCCTACTTCCGCGGCTCTTGGCCGACTGGTCCACACCCGATGAAAAGCCTCTCACAGGACAGTCTGTCCTCCACAGCTCACTAGTGTTCCACTCCCCAGCCAAGAGCCTGAGGGCCCTGTTCTAGCCATGGAGGTGATGTCAACACAGGAACAGTCTATCTTTTTTCTCCTCCCTTGACCCCAATCTAGGAAGGGCCAGAAACAGAGGCAGAGAGGGGGAGGATGGGAAAAGGTTCACATCGTCCAGTAGATGTTCAGGCCCCGTCAGACAAGGGGCTGTGATGTAAGTTGGAAGCTTTATTACATTAATTCCTAAACTGAGACAGAGTTTGGCAACTTAACATGACCCAAAAGACTAATTACCTAAGAGTGACCAGGAAGGCGTAAGACGGTGTGACTTTTTGTGCAGGAGTAGAGGAGGAAATTTTCCAGCTGAATACATTTTCAAGGGAAGTGGGAGACAAAATTAAGTCCGTCTGTGATTATAGCCCTTGAGTATATAGCCGTTCTGTGTGTGCGATGTCCAAGTGTTACTTCACGGAGGCCAAGTGGGATCTGGGCTCTGCTTCTGGGCCTTTGCCTTAACTGTTTCCTGGCAAGACTGCCCGCCCGGCTCCCTTGTCCTGTCGGGGTTCTGTCCTTCCACCAAAGCCAGCCTTTTCCTAGGTCGGAGATGCTTGAGCCAGTGGCTGGGTCGTTTCCATACAAGTCCCCGAGCCCCCAGTACGGCTCCAGACACAGAATAAGCCTGTTAGGCGC
The DNA here is from genome assembly GCF_030020395.1 of Manis pentadactyla. Lineage (NCBI taxonomy): Eukaryota > Metazoa > Chordata > Mammalia > Pholidota > Manidae > Manis > Manis pentadactyla. Next base: position 123,924,243 of record NC_080027.1, on the reverse strand, counting down.
TGAGCCATGTCCCCCTTAAAATTCATATGTTGAAGTCCTAATCCACTATATCTCAGAATGTGACTGTATATGGAGACAGGATCTTCAAAGGGGTAATTAAGTTAAAATGGAGTCATTAGGGTGGGCCCTAATCCAATATGTTGCGATCCTTTTAAGAAGAGGAAATTAGAACAAAAACACACACAAAGAAAAGACCCTATGAAGACAGGGAGAATTCAACCATCTATAAACCAAGCAGAGAAGCCTCAGAAAAAACAACAACCTGAGAACACCTTGATCTCAGCCTTCCAGGCTCCAGAACTAAGGGAAAACTCATTTCTGTTGTTGAAGCCACCAAGTCGGCGGTATTTTGTTACGCAGCCCTAGGAGACTAACAGCCCCCTCCAATAATATTTGTTGAATTGTTTTTGAATAATACAGATTTTAAGTATCATATTTAATGTCTTCCTAACACTTCATTATAAAGACATCTCATGTTTTATTTAACCAGCTGCTATTGTTGAACTTTTGATTGTGTCCAAATGTTCTTTACTATGAAGAATGCCTCTGTGAACGCTATTGTTCAAAGAGCTTTTGGTGCTTTGTTGCATTATTTCCTTAAGCATAAATTTTCATGAGCAAGATTACTTGTCAAAGACAAGAACATGTTTATGGCTGTCAAGGATTATACCAATTTGGAACAATATCAGCATTGAACGAACGCACCCGTTTCCAGAAAGTCTTGCCAGAGCAGAATTTATTAACTCTAAGTCACTGAATTCAGAGTCAAGAATGCTGCTTTTTCCCCACCTCTCAGCTGTTGCTCCTATAAGTCAGGGGTCCTCCCATGCCCAGTGGCAATGCGCTCTCCCTGGCAAAGTCCCCATACACTTCTCAGTCCTGCTGAAAATTCTCTTTCTCCAGAAAACCTGTCTTGGTTTACCTTGCACGGCTCTGATCCACCCCGTGCTTTGCCACCCTGATCTCTTTGGACTGTCTGCCAGGTTGTTAGGCAACTGGGTGCTGTAGAGTAGCATGGATGAGAGGCCCTAAGAGGAAGGCTCTGGAATTCCTGGTGATAGGGCCCCTCAGGCTGAAATGTTGATTTCCTCACTTTGATGAGACAAATGAAAGAAATGAGATCAGATTGTACTTGAGCTGCTCAAGCAAGCCACAGTTGCACAGGTTTTTGAGCATGCTAGGGTGGCGGTGAGAGCAGATGGTTCCAGGTGACCGGTGTGAAGGGTGCCACTGGGGGACGATGACCACGGGAGCCCTACCAGGCAGGCAGGGTTGAGAAGGCAAAGGGTTTGGCACCATGCTAATGAATGCTGGTCTTCGCTAAATTTTTCTTTGTTGGGAAGGGAAAGGGAGCACTGAAGGATTCAAAGTAGGTAAGCAATCTGACAGAGTTGGCCTGTCATGTATCCGCCAGGCATGTGGGAGATGAATTAGCAAGGGGAGATACTAGAAGCAAGGAGGTCCTTGGAGGTTGTTTGTGTTCCTCCAAGAAAGAGATTCCTGGGGCCTGAGCTAAGGATCCTCGGTATTTTCATGCATGCTCCTGCTATCTCTTCCAGGAGTCTGGTGGGTGGAACTCCTGGGGGTCACAAGTGCCCTGCTTTCTCTTCACGTGTCTCCCTAGATGGCAGCACCATGCTCGGCTCCCTGAAGCATTTGTGACTGTGCAGAGCCCTGTCCCAGGCACCGGGAGGATCCAGTGGGAGAAGGAGCCAGTTCCTCCATCTTCGGGGAGCTCCCAGTCTATGTGTGGATATCTAGAAGCCACAGGATATCATCATTCAAAAGGACCTGAGAGATCTAGTCAAACCCCTCATTTTACAAATGGGGAAATTGAGGCTTGGAGGAAGTGACACAAGACAGGAATCAGATCTCCCAGCCCCTGGTCAAGGGCAGGAGCCACTTCATAGCATTTTCCATGGGGGAGCATGGTGCCTGCTCTTGGGAAACTTGCAGCCAAGCACAGAAGGCCCCCCAGGTAGCCAGCTGGGCAGGTGGGATGTAAGGCCCAGGTGAGCCCAGACACCAGCGCTCAGGTGTAGACAAGCACAGTGCAGTCGTAAAGAGCATACTCCCGGGGGCAGCCAGTGACCGAACACCCACTGTGAGCCAGGCTCTGTGATGGTGCCTTCCCCGAATGCACACACGATCCTCCCTTCTCATGTGTGAGTTGATACGGTTATTCATGTGCATGTTAGAGATGAAAAGCTGGACCTCAGGCTCAGAAGAGCTGCAGCCCGACAGAAACCAGGACTGGCCACCTCCTAAGACACTCCTGCCAGGCACCAGGCTGCCTCCAATGAGGCACGGGTCTGGGGGTGATGAGAACGGGTGTGGTGGCGAATTTCATGTCGTGTAGCAGAAGGAACACAGAACTGGGAAGCACAGACCCGGGTTTATAGCCCAGCTCTCTCCCTGCCATGTAGTAGCAGATTTCAGGAAATGGCTCAACCCCTCCTGGCAGGCTCAGTTTCCTATACAATGAGGTTAAATCTGCCCTACCTACCTTACACGGTGGTTGAGAGGCTCAACCAAGATATCATGTCAGAAATCTGCTCATAAACTGCAAAGAAAACTTTGTGTGTGTCAGTGAGAGGGCGTCTGAGACTCAGACCATCTCCAGAGGCCTGGTGGCTGTAACACAGGAAGGAGAGGGGTGCCCATGGCGTCGAGGGGGGTGCCTAGACCGAGCTCTCTGACCAGAGCCGGGGCCTGTGCTTCCTGGCTCCATTTGTCATGCAGTCAAACACCACTATGAACGAACGCATCTGCCAAATGAGCAGCTTCCCCAGGAGCGTTTGCTTCTCCCTGTTTGTAATAAGCCTCTCAAAGCCAGAACCGGTTTCTCCATCAGGTACAGGGATCATGGCCTGTGTCTGGCTCAGCAGTCTCAGAGCTCCCAAAAGGAAGGAAGCCACCACATGGGATGACAGTGAGGAGGGGACTCCGGAGGTAGATCCTGGCTCTGCCACTCACCAGCCCTGTGGTTTGGGGAGCCGCTTTACCCCCCTGGATTCCAGTTTCCTCATTTGTAAAATGTCAGAACAATAGAAGCCCTCTCAGTCAATGGGATGGGGACTGGCAGTTAAGCAGGTGATCTTAAAAAGTCAATTAAAGCATGAAATCATAAAAAATAATACGTACATACTTTAGACATTTAATTTCAAGTACGTGAATAAATCAGTCTTTTGATGTAAGGCCAGGCCTTTGGGTTTGCTGGTTGGATTCCAAGATGATTTTCTTGCGTGAACCACACTAGCAAGGTATCATCGACGACTTCTTTAAAATGGAACAAGAGTGGAAAGACTCTGGATAAAATGAGAGTTCCTGTGGCCAGGATTCTCACCTGGCCCTGGTTGACTAGCTCACTGCACACCTGTGGGCAATACACGGCTGTTGACTATATAAAGAGCCCTGCCCAGTGCTCTGGGTGTGACACGGTGGCAGGGTTGCAAGTCTGCAGGAGAGCAGAGCAGAGGACAGAGGCCCAGAGGACGGCTGTGTGGACAGAGGGGTCCAGAGGCAGAGACCGGCTTGCTGCAGGCAGACTCGCTCTGAGTGAACGGGATTTTATGTGACTGACCTGCCAACTGGAAATAAAGTTGGGTATAACCCTTTCACCCCAAGAACATTTTGCTGTCAATTTCTTTGGTCACATTGAATCCATAGCGAACTTGCCCGGGGCTGAAACCCACTGGCAAGCCAGACTCTTAAAAAGAAACATGGCTATAAAATTTTTTTAGATGTTTATGACTTTATTCCCAATATTTTACCATTGTCTCCCCCACCTTATTGGCAAATTTTGACGGACTAACTTTTCCAAGTATTTCCAAAGTCTTTATCCAGTTGTGTTAAGGAAACACTGTTGGCTGTCACCGTCAAACCCCAAGAATGTATATGGTTCAAGAACAATAGAAGTTTATTTCTTATTAACATAAAAGCCAAAACAGCTGCTCCAAATTGGTGAATAGCTCTGCCAGCATTATTCAGGGACACAGGTGCCTTCATTTTTGGCTATGAGATCTTCAATATGTGCCTTCAGAGTTGCTCTTTTGGGGTGAATCAAGTGAGAAGCAGGGGAAACAATGATGAAGGCACACCTACTTCTCAGCTTCCTGGCTTGACGCATTTCATCTCCCTCACATCCCACTGGTGAGTAGAAATGGCTCCGATCCAATGCAAAGGGGTCTGGGAAATGTAGTCCAGCTGTGTGTCCAGGAATTGGAGGAAACAGGTTTGTGTGGGCTAGGCAGTGTCTGCTGTGTCAGCTGTCACAGAAACAACTCCCTTCATCTTTGTACTCGTATTTCATTGATTTATTTTTATTTTTATTTTTTGGTGCCAAGCTTGAGAAATTCTAACTTACATAATATGGGACTAAATTACCTAATCATAATCATTGGAAAATTACAAGGTCCGGTAACAAAAGCGACTAGGCAAGGACAGCTCTGCTGATGAAGCGCAGCACACGAACATTCTAGACAGTGGCGAGCTTCGAGCATTCTGTGTGCTGTGGGTATCTCTCACCGTGTTTTACAGAGGAAACAGAGAACATCAATTAGGTGGGTTGGTGAATTGATGTAGGCAAGTCTACTGAGACTTTCTACTGTTCCTAGCTCGCAGGGTTGTTGAGAATATTAATGAGATGATCCATGTAAGGTGCTTCCTATCACCTTATATCAATAGTCAGCCTCAGGATGACTGGCATTCTGGCTGGAAACTCCTCGTTGAGGGCAGTGTCCTGGGCATTATACAGTGTTTAGCAGCATCCCTGGTCCCTACCCACCAGATGCCAGTGGTAGCCTCCTAGTTGTGATAACCTAAAATGCTCCCAGACATGACTAAATGTCTCCTGTAGAGAAAAATCACCCAATTGTGACCCACTGCTTTTTATGGTGCCAGGCACTTAGTAATAATTTATTACATTTTGGTTCCCATCTCTGCACCCCCCACCTCCATGCCTTCCACCCACGATTCCTCTGCCTGAATAGTAAGACAGTGAGTCCATAAGAGCAACAGTCCTCTTGACTTGAAAGTGGGAAAAAAAAGAGTTAATAATATATTGAATTCATGCAGCATTTTGCCAGTTTTCTAATTGTTCATACATGGGTGCTAGGAAAGAAGATTGCCCTGTGAGAATTAAAATAGTAAAACTCATATACAGTGAATGTGGGAATAAACTGAGATGTTTTCTGAAAAGTGTGACTGAAGAGTTTGCAAATGCCCTAGACTCCAATCAAAATAAATTGGGTGTAATTTCAGAAAGATAAAATTGTAATTTGCTGAGGGTAAACTAATCAGTTGTACCCTGTTCAAAGACTGTTACAGAAATAGGGAATGACCTAGTTCTGTTTTGGTTTTTTATTCTTATAAACTGCTAAAGGAAACATCCTTGTTACCCATCTACTACTTCTAACTGTGCATGGATAAGTATTTCTATAGGATGAATTCCTAGAAATCAAATTAGGATGCAATAGATACTACACACTGCCTTGCAAAAACTTGGTATAATTTAGATTTCTACTCCCACCAATAATATATGTGATTGCCCATTTGCCAAAATTGTTGATCATATATTATTTTACTTTTTAACTTTAGGCACTATGATTGGTAGAAAATAGTAAACCAGTCTTGCCTTAATTTGCTGGTGAGATGAGTTTCTAAACTGTATTATTTTATGAATTACCTTTTTAAGTAGTTGGATTGCTTTTCTTATTAGTTTACAGGAACTTTTTTTATATAATGGATAGTAATGTACTCTCTGCTCTACATGTTGCAAATATTTTCTCCCAGTCTGCTTCTTAACTTTTGATTTTATGATATCTTTCTTTAAAAAGAAGTTTAACATTTTCATACTGTCAAATCTGATCATCTTTTCTTTTATGGTTTCTGGTATTTATGGCTTACTTAAAAAATTTTTTTTCTTGTTATAATGTTATTTTCTTGTACTACTTTTGTAATTTGAGTTTTTTCCCCATATATTTATATCTTTAATTCAGGTAGAATCTTACTTGTGTATATGGCGTGAAGTGTACATCTAATTCTTTTCCAAATTAACATGTAAGAATCCCAACACCTCATCCCCAATTATTTGAAATGCCATTATGATCACTTACTAAATTCCCATTTATATATAGTTTCTTGACTCTGTATTCCAGCAATATCTATTCATATGCTAATGCCATACTGTTTTAATTCCTGAAGCTTTGTTGTGTGTTTTGAGATCATCTGCCATTATTCTTCTTTTTAACTATTTCTTGGCTGTTCTTGCACATCCTTCCCCTAAGATAAGCTTTAAAGTCTGGCATTGTATTTTGCACTGTATACAAATGTATTGAGGCTTTGCTTCTACAATGTAGCAGCTGTTGGTGGAGTAAGACTCCCTGCTTATGGTCATTTTAGTCAAGTTCTTTCCATTGAATCTGGGGAGCTGTCTGTCTGTTCTAAGGAATTCTATTGGTTATAAGCAGTGACAAAATCTGTTGGGTCAGACTGTTTCCTAAGTGCAAAGCCTGCTAGGTTATTTAGAAACAGCACTGCAATCAGTATGAAGTGACCACTTCTGCAGAGGCTCTGTAGTTTAGCAACAACTTGGGCTACACACAATTCTACCTTTTGTTTCTATGTATTCTGCCTCAGAGGGGGAAAATGATCTCCTTTCTCTTGTTTACTCTTAAGTTTGACACCCAAACCTTGCTATGTAATTGTTCCAGTAAAAGAAAGCATTTCGTGATGTAATGCATCAAGACATTTATCTACAGGGTATGCAGTGGGAAGCTCTCAGGAGGAGGCCAAGACCCCCATTTCCCAGTTATGCACATTTCCAGCTATTAGGATCCCTCATTTTTCTAATCAAGGCATTAACTGTAGCCACAGAAAGGGCATGGCAGAGAATCCAACTGTTGCAATTTGGCGAGATGATTAATAATTGCTTGATATGGCTCCTAGAAACTCACAATGCTGGCAGAGCAGAAAGGTCATCCCACAAAGGGATTAGCTCTATAATTGCCCTATGTGCTTTCAGCGGACCACCTAGACTGGAGTTTGTCCCTCTCTTGCTGTTTACTGGAGGCTGCAAGAAAGAACCAGCACAGTCAGCCCAGTGTTTTGCAGCTATAAAGTCCCCCAAAGCTTTGACATCAGTGAGCTAGACCATGTCTCAACCCCAAGAGAATGAGAATGGCAGTTCTAAGGCCACTGGCCACTTGCCCTGGAAGGAGAGACTGTTCATACCCCCTTTTCACTACTGCATGAACCCACATCCCTCCCATTTCAACTCTGGAGCCCACTCCATGTTTTCTCTGTCAGTCCACTGTTCACAAACCCTCTGCCTTATACTATTTGATGTCTTAGAAAAGCATGCTCCCAAATGTGGTGCCCTGAATGGTACAAGTATGCTGGCACCTTGGTCCAAGACTGTGCCTTGCAGGCATTAGTGTTTTCTAGCTGCAGTGAAAAGGTTTAGAAGCACTGGAGTAAAAAGTCATCTGATTAGAAGAAATATAATTCACTCAAATGTAGCAAAAAGGAGGAATTTACTGAATGACTACAGAGGTGTTTCATAAAACCATGAATAGAAAACACACCTGGGCCTCAGAACAGATGGGAACTAACAACTTCCTCTCTCTCCCTCTCTCCCAATTCCATTCCCCGAGAAACTTTCTGTGTTCCATTTTAATTATTAAACCAAATATAGCTGCCTCAGACCTGAATTCACATAACTTCCTATTTCTAGAAAGTTTAGGACCTCTGAGGCCCCCATTTCAAAATCCTGAAAGAAACCACTTAATTGACCCAGCACATGTCAGGTGGCCCCTCTAGCCATGCCTGGTCCAAATGCAATGGCAAGAGCCGTGGAGATTTGTACCCCACCAGCTTCCTTTTGGGGACATGGAAGGAGACACAGGGGCTGGGACAGGCTCAAACAGGGCAGACAGACTGACCTACCCATGCACCGTCAGGTTCTAAGACCTGGAAGGTGGAGTTGGTAAATTGACCGAGGTGAAGGCTCCTTTAGGAAGCATCTGGGAAGAGAATCACGGGCCTTCCAAGGGCCTTCCTATGAATGCCCAAGAGATGTGCTCAGCTCTGTGAACTCCGGCCATCCTAGTTTTGTCAGTGAAGAGTGGAAAGGAGACAATGATAGTCGTCCTAGAAACCGTCTGCTGAAGGCAGGGTAAGGATTAATGTTGAGGAGGTAGAATCTTGATGGCATCAGTCCTAAAGTATCTGACAATTCGAGTACTACCACTAGGGAGAATTTGTTGAAATTCCTTTTGATCTGCCCTGATTCTTTGGATCTCCCACTTCTGTGCTGCACAACCCTGACATTCATGGACCAGGGTCAAGAATTTTTCATGGGAGGAGTGGAAAATGCCTGGATCCCTTTCAAAGGAATTGCTACATAAAGTTGTGGGGTAACTCCAGGATCTAAGGTTCAACAGGAAGCTGAGTGGGGGCTACAAAGTAAATCGTCATAGAGAATAATTCAAGGGAGGGAGATGTGTGTTGCAGATCTCTGGCATCATAATCAGCTGAGGCGCTCGTCAAAATGTAGATTACTGCTCTGGTCCCAGATCTACCAAATCAGAGTCCCTGGGGTGGAGCGAGGCATTTGCACTTTAACAAGCTCCCTAATGTCTGGGAACCTTTACCCTAGACCTCGAAGCTACAGTCTTTGGAATAAACCACTCGCTTCAATCAACACTCAGAGTCTCAAAACCATTTGAGAATGTGACTAAAACAATGGCACCTTTTCCCAGAAACACACACTCAAATATCCCCCCATAATCAGGGGCTTCACCAATTCCCGAAACTCTCCTGCAAACCCTGGTTAAGACCCCTTCACTGGGGAACATAAAGACCCTGAAATGTCTTGAGGAAAAAGGAAGAGGGCAACATAAGCAATTTAGGGAAGAGAATGGAGGAGAGGAGCCAGTTTCACAAACTCACGAAGGTTCTGGAATCAGGAAGGTTTTGGCCCCAACCCCGGCTTAGTCACCTGCCAGCAGTGTGACACCAGTCAGATTACTTAATCTCACCAGGTCTCAGTTTCTTCATCTGTCAAATGGGAATGATATCTCCCAACAAGATTGTAAAGAATTTTAAATGAAATAATATAGCTGAAGCCCTGAACATAATAGCTGACACATAGCTGATGATAAAGAAATGATATATACTATTTTACCTGTAGGTCAATAGGTCAGTAAATGATCAGGTTATCCTTCTGAGGAATGAAGACAAGAGAACGTACAACGTGGAAGTCCCTAACGGAGATAAGATAGCTGTGGGGAATCCTGCAAATCTCCACTGTTGTGTCTACTTATTGTGCCAGCAACATTTCCACTGGAGAGAACCTTTCCTTGCCATTGTTACAGAAATCAGCAGGCCAATGTGATGAGCAGAGAAGAAACAAAGGCAGTGGGTAAGGGAATGTGCTAAGAGCACAGAAGCAGAGAGAATAGAACAAATGCAGGAAAGAATCTAAGTCTTCAGAGCTAAAAGGGACCTTGGGGGATGAGCTGGCAAGCCCGTTATTAACAGAACCTCCTAATCAGCCTTTTTTTGTGTGCATCTCTTTACATTTTGCCAAAGATAATATTCACTTTGACGTTGCAAAGCCTTAGTTTGCTTTCTGTGCATCCTCTCTCCGTAATTGAACGTTAGGCCGCCCTTTTGTATAGGCAAATTGGCCTCATAAAAAGAGCATTATAAATTTGTGAAAATACAAACAAATTCTCCCAGCTCTGAAATTCTCCTTCGACTCAAATGTTTGACACAAATAATTTAGGGGTGATGGCATTCCTCGAGTGCAGTGCAGGCGGGGGCAGGAGGCAGAAGCTCATTGTCCCACTGGCCGGGAGAGAGAGCTGCCTTCCCGCAGTCTGGGAGACGGAGCCCCAGCTCTCTAGGGAGGACGAGGCGCTGGCCCATCGCTCCTTGCCGGCAGCATGGCGTTGAGCGGAAAGTGGGCTCCTCTCTCCTGAAAGCATTATGGAGAGGTGCTCTGACTCTGCTGTAACCTGAGAGCTTTGACCCTCTGGCAACTAAAGGCCAGGCTTCAGAGAGTACTGAGCTGGGAGAGGGGGCTGGAGGGGCCGGAGCCCAGGCAGGACTGGCAGTGACCGCATGGATGGACTCCTGAGCCCTGGAGCTCCATGCGACTTACTGGGGGCGCCACCTGGGCCATGCCTTGCAGGGACCCTTCCCTGTGCTTCCTCGCTGTTAGGAGGTGTCCTGGGCAGGGACCAGGAGAGCCAAGGCCACCCTCCCAGAGCCTCTTTGGGTAACCCCCAAAGGACTTACTCCTATTCCACGCTCATCTGTCTAGAAAGGGATCAAAGCCACTGCAGAGTGCAAGGACGCTGGCTTTGGAAGCCCGGTTGTTTTGGCAGCCATGCTCTTCATCACGAAGGCGTCATTGCTCTCCCCCGTGGGCAGAGGCACATACACCACACCAGCCAGCTGGTGGGGATGCTGTGTTAAGTTTTGGGAGCTGCTGACAAATGTACCTGACGACCGTCACTTTCTCTCAACAAATGAAAACCATTGAATGTACATTATGCTGCTGATCTCCAAGTCCATGGCAACATTTATTCATTTATTTAAAACATGAACGAGCTCCTACTCTAGGCCAGGTGCTGGGTTAGGTGCAAGGGAGGCTCAGATGAGTAAGAAGCAGCTCCCACTCACATCTTGGGAAGATAACAGCTTACTCTAATACCCTGAAATAAGGGTTGCAGCTTGTATTAATTTGGTTTCCACTCTTGGGCAAAAAAAGACCTTAGTAGTTCGTGAAATCTAAGAAACATCAAAAATCAAAACATGGGCAAAGGCAGGGAGGCCTCAGGAACAAGTGGAACCTGGGATTTGAAGGCTGTCAGAACTTTGTCCCTCTCTCTGCTTCTGCCTGCGCATCCAACTTATTTTCTCAAAAAGACCAGTCCTGTCCCTAAGGAGGAAATCAAGTTGACATCAGACCCTGATCTTAGTTGTTTGGTGAACTCCAACACTCGGAGCCCTTAATTCTTTCTTCCTGCTTGAAAAATCCTGCGGAGTCACTCTGATTGGTCCATTTTGTATCAAATGCCCGCTCTTAGGTCAATCGCTGGGTAAATAATATGCCCTCTCCTAAAGAAAGCCGTTTACATGTTGGTGCAAGGAGAGCAGAATAAAGGAGGGCGAGTGCCTCCAGATTAACCCCAAAATGCGACATCATTTTCTTCCCCGGGTAGGGTTGCCAGGTACAATGTCGGGTATGCAAACATCACATGGGGCATATTTATACAGAAAAAGTATTCGTGTTCATCTGAACTTAACTGGCTGCCCTGCATCATTTGTTTATTTACTTGTTTGCTTATTTGTTATTTTTTTTTGAAGTATCAGTGATATACAATCTTAGTTTCAAGTATACAACCCAGTGGTTCAATAATTACACATATTATTAAATTTTCACCCCCACTAGTGCAGTTACTACCTGTCAATATAGGAAGATGTTACGGAATCATCAGCTATGTTCTCCATGCTGTACTACTATCCATCCCTGTGACTAACTTATATTGTGACTGAGAATTTTTGTGCCCCTTTATTCCCCTCCCCTTCCCCCACCACCTACCCTAGTGCCTCCCCCATGGTAACCACCAGTCACTTCTCAGTGTCTGTGGGTCTACTGCTATTTTGTTCATTTTGTTTTGTTTTGCTTTTATATTCTACAAATAAGTGAAATCATATGGTATTTGTCTTTCTCTGCCTGACTTATTTCACTGAGCTTAATACCCTCTAGGTCCATCCATGTTGTTGCAAATGGCAGGATTTCTTTCTTTTTAATGGCTGAATAATATTCCATTGTGTGTATGTACCACATCTTTTTATCCATTCATCTATTGGTGGACACTTAGATTGCTTCTATAACTTGGCTATTGTAAATAATGTGGCAATAAACATAGGGGTGCATGTATCTTTTCGAATCAGGATTTTGTTTTCTTCGTGTAAATTCCTAGAAGTGGAATTACTGTGTTGTATGGTATTTCTATTTTTAGATTTTTGAGGCATGTCCATACTGCTTTCCACAGTGGCTGCACCAATTACATTCCCACCAACAGTGCAGGAGGGGCCCCTTTTCTCCACATCCTCGCCAACACTTGTGATTTCTTGTCTTTTGGATGGTGGCCATTCAAACTGGTGTGAGGTGATATCTCTCTGTGGTTTTGATTTGCATTTCCCTGATAATTAGCAATGTGGAGCACCTTTTCATGTGCCTGTTGGCTATCTGTATTTCTTCTTTGGAGAAATGTCTGTTCAGGTCGTCTGCCCATTTTTTAATCAGGTTGTTTATATTACTATAATCAAATCTGACAACGCTATTCCTGGGGCACTTCAAGGAAAAGGGTGGCGTGTCTGGCTGCTGGGTGATCGGAGAGAGCAGTGCTACTCAGGGGTGGGAGAATGACATTTCCCGGTATAGTCCTTCGGCTGTGATGCTCAGGAACTGACATGGACTAACTTTAGCAACAACAGGGACTGTATTGAAAGGCTACTGAGCCAGGCCACCTCCTTGGACAACTCCAGAGCTAGCCCTGAACTAGTGCAATGTGGCCGCTCTGACCGCAGGGGGGCTCCCAGAACAAAAAGGGGAGGTGGGTCACCTTGCCCAGGAAGGACAGGAGCTGGGCCACCCCCAGCCTGCAGCTCAGCTTACCTACTGTGTCCCACCTGCTGGCCCTAGTGCAGTTCTGCCCTCACCTCCTCAAGAATGCACCTTGTAGTGCAAGAGTGAGTGACAGCATTGGAGGGTGACCTTGAGTTTGCTCTGATGAATGAATCATGTAGACCCTGTTCAACCCATGAGCAGAGTAGTAAGAGCTCATGGGTCAAGACAACTCGGTCCTAGTGACTGTGAATGGGGATGTGGGGGGGACTTGGTGAAGGGGGGAGCCTAGTAAACATAATGTCCTTCATGTAACTGTAGATTAATGATACCAAAATAAAATTTAAAAAAAAAAAGAATGTTGAGGGGCTGTTACCAACTATGTTGACACAGTTAATTTAAAATTCGCTTAGTGCAAAATTGATGAGTCCAAAAACGTTAGGATTCTATGAAATAAATGCATCCTCTTGCTGCATCAAAAAAAAAAAAAAAGACAACCCGGTCCTAACTGCCACCCATTTTGTTGCCTGGGACACAACACTGGGTTCCCAGGAGAGACACTCTAACTGGGTTGGGGTCACATGCCTGATCTTTGGACAAGGCAGACATCGATCCCCCAGAGAAGGCAGTGGGTGCTTCCCTGGAGGGAAACCGGGATGCTGTGAGCAGAAGAAGGCAGAAGGGATACTCAGGGAAGCGACCCCAGCAGGTGCCTGTTCTGATGACACCTGTGAGCTCTTCAGGACTGAACAGCTGGCCCTCCAGCGTCCTTGCCCCATGGAGCCGCAGGCCACGGAGGGAAAGCTGGCCAGCTGCAGGCGCGACCAGCCACCCAGCAGTCCCTCAGGCTGGTGGCTGTCCACAGCAGCGTCAGGGCAACCAGACCCACCGGTCAGGTGTGAAGGTGAAGAAAGAGATTTGTCGCTAATAACGCTCAAAACACTTCTGAAGGAATCCACCTTTAAAAAAATTAATGACAGCAAAGTCCAGACTCTGTCCTCAGTAGTCATTCAGACTTCCTGGCATTGCTGCTGGCATTCCTGAGTGGGGCAAGCGGGGGTGGAACTGGTACCCAGACCATTACAGCTGCTCCCAGCGTCCTCAGAAAGCCACTGCCTCTCCTGCTCTGCCTGAAGGACTGAGCGGCTTTGCTTCCCTCTGAAATGGGAGTGGGAAAGGCTATGTCTTAATTTGAGTTGGTTCATGGGTGTGGGGCCCGCATGTGCGCATCATCTACTGCCTGGTATGCGGCAGAGACGATGAGGGTCTTGAGGACAGGGACCTAGACTTGTCCCCAGCAACCTGACCTTTCCTGGACTGAGGGGAGTGAGGAGAGAGGAGACGGGTCTGGGGCATTCAGAGAGCTGGGACCGCGCGCTGCTCACCAGCACATCAGCTGCAGACCAAATTAAATGCTACATGTAAACACTCAGAACAGTGATGGACACAGTAAGATTCTAGTAACTATTGGTTGTGGTATTTGTACAGTTAAGATACAGATTCAGCTGCTGTAACAAAGGCTATAATACTAGTGGTTTCACCAAGAGACGGGTGCATTTCTCTCTCAGTAATAGTCCTCGGATAAGCAGTCCAGGACTAAAGGTGGCAGTTTGACGGTGCAGGAGACCCTGACTCATCCTTACTTGTCACTCTGCCATCCTCAGCATGTGGCTTCCATCCTGAGGTCTAAGATGGCTGCTCCAGCTCCGGCCTTCACATCCACATTCTATCAGAGAGGACGGGACGAGGGAAGTGGAACATACGACTTTCCCTTTGGGGTAAGTCTCCCCCACTCACATCCCCATTGGCTGGAACTTCATCACAAGGCTGCAGCTAGAGGCCAGGGAGGCTGCAAGACACGATCTTGGATCTTGGGCTGGGGAGCCAGGCACCTCCCTGAAATGCTGAGCTTTATCAGAAAGGAAGAAGGGGGGCGATGGACGAGTGGGGCTGGGATTAGTCCCTACTGTGTTGCTGTTTCTGCCGTTTCCCTGCAGAGTTGGACCTTCCCAGAGTCAGTTCCCCCAAACTCTCAGATCTCAGAGAGAACACAGAAAAGGTGCAGGTGCAGGGCAAGAGCCTGGGGCAGTTGAATGGGGACAGAACACTGTGCTGCCGGTGAGGAAAGTTATTACCCCACCACCACCACCACCGTGCTCTTCCTGCCTCAGCCTTTGACCACTGGGCTTTGACATATGCCCCCCTTCCTCCGGGCCCTCCCTCTGGGGTCCCCCAATTCAGGCGACTCCTATCCCGTCTCCTTCTCTCTATTCCCACCTTATGCGGTCCCTCCCAGTCCATACCCAGCGCCCCATACTGCTGGAGAATCCGGGAATTCCAGGTGGCAACGCAGATCTCCCTCTGGTGTCACCGCCACCCCTAGAAGGAGGCAGTCTCCTGCAACAGGAAAACTGGGCTAGCCAGCAGCTGGCCCCCGGGGCCTCCTCGCCCACACGGAGCCTCCTCCTCACAGCTGTACACATGCTTCCTTCTCTTCCTTCCTCAACCCAGGGGGCGGCAGAGCCAGGCGGAGGGACCAGCAGGCTCGGCTCCAGCACCGTTCCCAAGACGACTGGCCTGACCAAGCCGGTCACTTCCCTCTGGCCTTCCCTCCAGGCCCGGCCCCGCTCGGCCAGTGCCCATTCCACCAGCCCACATCCCGTCCACCCCCACCTTCCCAATCTCTCGCCAGCTTCTGATAAAATTCTCCCTGCCCCTGGCACGCCTTCCGGGCTGCAACACCCCCCTACCTTTCTGGCTGGGGCCAGCCGGGGCCAGCCCAGGGGACCTCCCTTCCCTAGCCACACCTCCTTAATAACCCTCTGGAAGAGGGAAGCTGACAACCCCTGTTCCGCTCCGATGAGCTGACCCTGCTTTTTCCAGTCACAAGGGCAGTCGGAGGCCAAATTTTCCATCATGGAGAAAGGCAGGCGGGAGTGAGGGTACAGGGGTATAGGCAGCATGGGGTGGCCACCCAGCCCGGCCGCCTCCTGCCTCCTTTGGTTCAAATTAGAGGACGCCTTCAGCAAGAGCAGATGCAGCCCGGTTCTGAGAGCTGGGCCAGGCATGGCTCAGCTCAGGGAGAAAGGCAGAGAGAACACATTTCTTTTTAATGGGAAACAGATTTGAGAGGGGAAAAAATGAGAATTACCAAGGAATCAGACTCCAGAAATCCCAGCAGAGCAGCGGGAGGTGCAGCCTCCCCCAGCGGGCCTGCCCAGCCTCTCCTGCCTGCCGCAGGGCTGCGTCTCCGTCTCCGTCTCCGTGTGCATGGCCCTCCCGGCCACCTTTCCCGCTGATCCCCCAAGCGTCCCACGAGGCAGGCTGATGGGATCACCAGCCCACTGGGCCAAGGAGAATCCTAAGACTCCACGAGGTTAGGAGATTGCTCAAGGTCAGCAACAGAAGGGGGAGGGAACACGTGCCCCCGCCCCAATCCCAGATGTAACTGTGTGATGGCGTCACCGGGTCCCCCCAGTCTGCAAGGGATTTGCATGTATTTGCTTAAGTTATGCATCCGTACAGGGCTCTTTGCCTATATTTAGATGTAATGAAATAACTTTACCGTTTTTGAAACTGAGATGGGGGCTATTTTAAGGTAGCCAAAGGTTACCTAATTCATGCATCATGCATGCAAAGCTGTTTGGGGAATTGCACCATTACACAAACAGTCCTACAACCACAAGGGCTCCCAGAGAAAATCCTTTTCCCTTTTCCCACCGCTGGTGGAGAGAGCACCCCTGCACCACTTCAGAAGGTGAGGAGCTGCCCCCTCCCGCAGCAGTGGAACCCAGGGCTGCTGTGTTTGCCATTAAGAGGAGCACTGGCCCCGATCAGGGCTCCAGGAGGTCAGGGAGGAGGACAAATACAAATCAGGGTTTTCGTCTGCAAGGATCAGAGGCTCCTCTGTCTCCCTTCTGGGCCTTTTGCGTTGGCTTGCATCTGCCTGCGAGGAGAGCCTCCTGGGGGCCAGGCACCGTTGCAAGGGATACAGACTCGAGTGAGCCTTCGCCCTTGGCCCCAGAGTTCTCAAAACAGATGCAAAAAGTGCTCATATCACAATACAATGACACTTAAGGAGACAGAATTATGTGTAAGCACTGTGGGAACAGCGCAGGAGCACTTGGCCCAGGGGAGTGGGGTGGTTGTTCAGGGAAGTTTCCAGAGGCAAACAAAAAACAAAAAAACTGAGCAGTCTTCAAGGATGAGTAAGCGTTGGCGGAGGGGCTGCAGGAGGCTGGCGGCACAGGCTGTCCCCGCAGAGGGGACAGCGTGAGGATGCCGCGGAAGCAGCACCCAGCCAGGCAGGTGCCAGGGCTGGAGAGTCGGGCCTCGCGGGTCTGAGGGTTTGTCTGTGGGCGGCGGTGGTTTTAAGGAGAAGAGTGGTTTGGTCACGTGGGACGTGGGTGTTCCTGGCGGCCCCGTGGGGCTGGCAGGCCGGAGGGAGGGAGGTCAGTGAGGAGGTGGAGGCCGAAGTCCAGAAAGGTGTTGACCATCTGAGCGCGGGCACTGTCAGCAGCATGAGGAGGAGAGAGCAGGTCCGAGAAAGATCTAGAAGGTCAGTCAGCAGGAGCTGGTGAGGGGGTAGACATGGAGGGAAGCTGAGCAGGAGGAAAAGGGGGCCAAGGCCCCCCTGAGGTTACTTCAGACAGACATTGTTCTTGTTCTCACAGTGGCAGAGATCTGGGAGCCGGGAGGACGATGCCGGCAGGGAGGCGGGGGAAGGGCAGGATTTTGTACCATTTTTTAATAGCCAAAAGGAGCTGTTCGGCGGCCCTTCAGGCTCAGGACCTTCCCCGTTGGAGGCTGTGTGACTCCAGCTGCCTTCACGTTCAGGCGACATCCTACGGCCGCTTGAGGATTTAATTCAATCCAACAAATGCTCGTTGAACTGCTACTTCTCGTAAGGGAAAGGGGCAAAGACGAGCTCTAACAGTTATTTGAGGACTTAAAGTGTGTTGGCTGAGTGTTAAGTGCATTTACATGTAATTTCATCTCTAGTCGCAGTCCCCTCAGCCCTGGGGGGCAGGGTCACTTACCTCCAGCGCCCTGAGAGGTCGGGCAATTTGCCCAAGGTTAGGTGGCACATAGGGGATAGCGCCAGGATGCAAGCCCAGTAGACACATTGTTCCTCAATGAAGCCAGAGGTTGCAAATGACTGATACTGATACACAAACTATTTTAAGCAAAAAGGGAATGTGCTGGCTTGTTTGCCTAAAAAGCACATGTGTCGGCTGGCTCCGGGCACGGCCAGGTCCGGGGGCTCAAATGACGCCGTCAGCTTGCACGTGCTCCCGCTCATAAGTGAGTGAACCCACCTCTCTTCCATCCATGCTCATCTCAGCTCATGTGTAAGGCAGCAGAGCATGAGGGTTTGGGGACTCCATGGGCTGGGTTCAGGTCCCGGCTCCACTTAACTGGCTGGGTGACATTAAACAAGTTGCTTGACCTCTCTGTGCCCATGTTTCCTCACCTGTAAAATGGAGATAACAATAGTACTGCCTCAGAGGTCCTGGTGAAAGGAAACCAGACTAGCCACACATCGTGCTTGGAATAGGGTCTGGCACAAAGTCGGCTCCCACCATGCCAACTATTATTGCTTCTGTCTCTGCGTCTTTTGAGATCGGCCCCGTACTTCCCTGTCGCAGAGAGCTTCCTCCATGTGACCCAAAGAAATGGCCACAGAAACCCCAATTTGCCTCATCCCCACAACTTCTGGTCCCAGAGAAAGACTTTTCTCTGTGTATACATGTAGCAAATCCCGGAGTAGACTCTGGTTCTGCTCTGGCCATGTGTCATTTCTGAGGCTGGGGACGGAGCGTTGTCATTGGCCAGCCTGCGTCATCTTCCCAACGTTAGGAAGCACCATGACCAACAGCCTCGCTTGGATCATATAGAAGTAGAAGAAGGCAGAGTCCTTACAAGATGGGATGCTGTGAGGACAGACTAACATATGTGCACTGTTCTGGGCGAGGTGCCGTTATGAAGGGGTGTGACAGGAAGAGGGGGGCCAGCCTCCTTCCCATGAGGAGTGACATCAAAGCAGAGAAGATGAGTCACACAGCAGTCCTGGAAGGCAGGCGCTATGGACTGAACGTGTGTGCCCCCCAAACTCATATGTGGGAATAATGAAGCCCCAGGTGATGCTATTAGGAGGTGGGGTCTTAGGTCTTGATGGTGGAGCCCTCATGAATGGGATTAGTGCCTTTAGAAAAGAGACCCCAGAGAGCTCCCTCAGCCCCTCTTCTGCCGTGTGAGGACACACAAGAAAGCCCATCTGTGAAACAGGAAGCAAGCTCGCGCCAAATACCAAATCTGTGGACACCTTGGTGTTGAACTTCCCAGCCTCCAGACCTGTGAGAAACAAATGCTTGTTGTTGAAGCCATTACCCCCCAGCCAATGGGATTTGTAACAGAAGGACACCTGAGAGTCTCTGCGATCTTCAGGAAAGAAGGGCTCACATCTGGTTGAGGGAATCAGCGCATCTTATGAGGAGCTGGTGTGAGCAGACCTGTGGGGTGTGGGTGGGGTGTTGGCTCATCTGCCAAATGGGAGTTGGAGCCCATTTAACATGAACAGTCGTGTTGGGGTGAGAGGCACCTATTTCGACAGTAAAAAAGTCATCTTGAAAGGTGAGGCGGGCAAGCTGAGCTAGCCACAGCCACAGAAAGGTGGGCCCAGGCCAAGAATCATCAAATCAGGGGACTGGAAAAGAAAACAGCTCTACGTAGATATTGAATTACCAAGATGGATAGCAGGGTATGCATGGTGTGGAAGAGGTGGTGAGTCAGATGCTGAGGTCATCTAGCAAGTCCTGGAGTTGTGAGCATCATCAGCCAGGATGGGAAGAGGCCAGGATAAGCAAATGGCCAGATGGCAAAGATTTTTAAAAGAAACCTTGATTCTTGATCACCAGTGCCTTCCAGAGACTTCTACACGACTCATGTAAACTCCAGTTAATCCAAGAAAAGTTGGCTTTCTAGAAGCAATTTTATATCCATGATAAGTATGCAACGATTCATTCATTCACTCATTCACTTACCATTTATTCCAGGCTTCAAAGATACAGATGAGTAAGACTTGACCCCTGACCCCAGGGAGCCCACCATCCGGGGCAGGCTGGAATTTGCTGGTCGTACACACAAACTAATAATCTGTTCTGTGGTTGGCTCCCCATTGGACTCCAGTCAATAAGTGTTCATTGACTGATTAACTGTATCTCTGTCCTCAGCCTCCACTTGGACTGAGAGACTTTAATGCAATAATTTCGATTAGGTACTGTTTTGAGCAGCATCTGGAAGCTGTCACAGGAAGGCAGGCAGAAGCTGAGATCCCTCCTCGCGCGAGAAGCCCCGGCTGCCACTGCAGAGGGCCGGTAAAGACCTGCTTCTGTCACAGGAAAAGTTAAATTTCATGTGTGGAGAACGAAGGGGGAGGATTATCCAGGGTGAAGGTCACCGCAGAAGCAGGTCCAAAGGGCCTGGGGAGCAGAGGGCTGAGGGTCAGGGAGGGTGGGCCCGGGGGGCGGCCATGGCCTGTGCTGAAGGAAACACTCCCAGGCAGAGACCAGAGGGAGGCCTTGGAGTCGAGGCAGGTGAGGAGCAGGTCACGGGCCGTGGGAAGGGGAAGGGATGAGGGGGAGAACTGGTCAGAGCGCTGTTGGGAGACGGAGATTTTGGTCGTTGACACCCCACCCATGAAGAGGGGGGATCTGCTGCGCCGCCCCTGCCCCTGGCCGGCCTGTGACTGTGTTGGCCAATAGAATATAGCAGAAGTGACGCTGCGCCATTGCAGGCCTGGCCTCTAAGGAGACTGGGGGCTTCCTCCTTGGTCTCCGGGGGCCCTGATCAGATCTGTCTTCATCCCTGGTCACCTGCAGTCCTGACTGGCCTGTCACCACCGAGATCCCAGCATCTCTCCAGTGAGCCCCCGTGGGTTGCCGCAGACCCCGGCACGGGTGAGCTCTCCACCCCCCACCTCCCCCCGGCCTCTCTGAGCTGCTGACCTTTTCTGCTATGGAACATTTTACTTCTAAAACTCTTTCCAGGGGTGATTTCTGGCATCCTGACTGAGAGCCCATCCATTCTGCACTTGCATTTGAACCCACTTCGATGCCTTCTCCACCCCCTTAGCCCCCGTGAACAAGTATCTCCAGGGGGACCAGGGCAGGATCCCCTGGATCAGTCCTGGTGCCAGCATTTCGGAGGTGATAACAGGCCACAGGCTTGCCCTATGTCTTCTGGCGTCCCATCTGGTTGCCCACAAGGGAAGCAGCCCTTGAATTCCAGCTGTCCCAATGGCTACTGCACACATCACCCTCCTTCTGCTCTTCTCTTCTTTCTCTGTTGATTCATATTCTGGATCTTTCCCCAGAGAGCCTGATCCTTCCATGGGGCCCTATATCTTCAGTGTTGACTACTGTAGAAGTAGGCAAAGCCGCGGCGTGATGGGGGGATTGAGGAGGGAGGTGAATGAGGCAGAATGGCGCCTCCCCAGCTGCGTGCTTCCCCGTCGCCCCCTCCCTCCATCTTCTCCTCCAGCAGCTGCTCAGTGGGAGACGGAGGGCTAACAGGCTCCATCACACAGCTCGTCGTTTTTCTGACTGCCAGCCAGGAGTACGAAGCCACTGCGTCCCTCCACTGTACATATAGGGGAACTAAGGCTCAGAGGGAGTTCACCGTGTCCAAGGTCAGAAGGCTCATCATGAGGCAACCAGCTCTCCGAACTCCCCGTGCAGTTCATTTTAACTGTCTTTCCAGGTCCAACAAAGTCATGCATCACACCTCAGTGACACTGAGGAAGGCCCACAGTGACACGGAGGATGAATAGTTTACAGAGGGCCAGATTCTGAACTCAGTTCAGATGAATGAAGTGCAATTAATCTTGTTCTCAAGAAATTAACATCCTATGGGAAAGGAGATGTTAATTCAGCCTATCAAAAAATGTCTTATTAAGCACCGACTATGTATCAGAATATATTAAGACCCGTGAAGAATATGAAAATGAGTGAAACATGGTCTCTGACCTGGAGCATACGATTAGCAAAAGAGATAAGATTTGTACAAGGGAAGATATAACTAGCAGTTAAAAACCAGAACACAGTAATGAACGTGGCTTCCAGGGAGTAAATGCCAGGAGAGGTGAAGAGGATGGGGGACGTATCCATACATCCCACAGCCTCGCATCCCCATTGCAGAGAAGCATCCCACGGGCCAGTAGGGAGACATGTGCAAGATGCTCACGACAGCCCGGTTTCTAGTGCCTGGGAAGCAGCCTAGCAGTGGATGGTCGGTGCGGTACATGTGCATGCACAGCATGGAACACTATGTTGTCCATCATGAGTATACATGATGGCACAGGCCTTAAATAACTGCCATTGAGTGAACAAAGAAACTGAGATTTGGCACATGAAACCAACTCTGTAAATTAACAACACACATATGAAGTAATACCATGAATCTTTTTTCAAGAATACACATAGATGTCAGTCAGCATATGAAAGGCAGACTGGAAGAACACGCTAAAGCATCTATGGTGACTGAGCTAACAGGAGGGTGGAGAATAACAAAATACAATAAATGAAACAGAGGCCTTGCATAGACAAGTGGCTTAAGGAATATGATTAGTTCTGTGCATCCAAGGGGCAAAAATGAAGTTATTTAAGAGAAATAACTGCTGTCATTTCTGTCCTGTTTGGGGAGGTCAGGCAGGGAGCTCCATAGGCAGATGGACCCTGACCAGTCAGCCACCACATCACACTTCCTTGCCAACCCTACATTCAACATCTGCCAGTTTTGGATTCCGGGGACTCAGCCGGATTCCCTCCCCTGCACGCGGGTGCCCAGGATCAGCCACTGGAAGCCTCCTCTTCTTCATCCGCAAACCACCCCACCGCCCTGCCCCAGGGGCTCCTGCTCATCGCCTGCACAGCACCCTGTCTTCTCACCTCTCAGCTCAGCCCTTCAACAAGGAGAAAACGAGGCTGGACTGCTTACATACTTACTGACTTTGAGATGAGACAAACCTGAGTTTGAATCCAGACTCCAGCAGCTTATTGTCTGAACTTGGGCAAATGACCCAAGCTCTCTGAGCGTCACCTCTCCGATCAGTAAAGCAGGCATAACTACTTTTCTCACAGTGGTGTTGGGAGGATCAAATTAGAAAATATGTAAACCACAAAACAATGGTAGTGTGTTGGTGAAACCCTGGGCTCGGGAAGGGGCCCGCAGCAGTGGGGCTGGGTCCTCATTCCAGCTCAGACACGGATCTGTGGTGCGATGCTGGCGCCCCTCACTCTTCACTCCCGGTCCTGCTCCCAAATCCTGTTTTCACCCATTCCTGGGCTCTGCTTAGGCAGAATCTGCTCTTAACCACCAGACCTCCCAAGTTCTATGACCTTGGCGATCCTACAGATTAAGGCCACAGAGCTGCTCAGTCCTCAAATTACAGTTTCTCCTTCCCCTAGGCCGCTTACCACCCTTGGGTGCTCAAGAAGAAAGCCTATCACTGTAATCCAAGGCCCCTTTTCTCCTTAAAATGTGGGAGGGAGTTGAGCCTAGTGAAGGCTCGTGTCTAAATCTGACTTCTCCTTCTGCGGTACTATTTGTGATGGAAACTCCAAAGCGATTTATCAGAGTAATGATTTCTGATTCTAGGGCATCGTGGTGACTGATGGCGGGGCTACCTGGAGCTTGTCTTCCTGGCTTGCTTTTTCACTAAAGAGCAATTGTGCAGAGAGGGGGTGGGTGGGGGTGGCTAAGGGCTTTGATGTGAAGTGAGAGTCACAGCTCAGCTTGTTGCCAACCCTGGGGCGGGAGAGGAAGAGAGGGGTGCAAAATAAGTCAGCTGAGATGGCTCATAGAGAAAATTCAAAATCTGTGCATTTCAGTGGGTTGTTTCATCTGAATGCCTCTGACGTTACCCACTCCAGGCAAAAACATCCCCCACTGCAACAGGGAACGACATGATGATAAATGTTGCCTGAGCATTAGCAGAGAGGTAGATCAGGAGGAGGTCGTTCTATATCACTCTCAAGGACAGAGCAAGAGAAAATATGGCTGAGCTGCTGCAAGATGCATTAAGGGAGGCTTGAGAAAGATACTAGTCCAGCCAGAGAGAAGCACTCAGGATGCGATTCATCTTCCAAGGAAACATTCTGAACATCAGCGCCTTTTGGGGATGAAGGAAGAACGTTTCTGCCACGATAGGGATGGGGTTCGATAATTTTTGTTGTGCAGCTTTCTAGAAGCTTAGGATAGCAAGGAGGTGGGAGAAGTGGGGGCAGTAGAGGTTAGGTTCTGATGTGTCCTCTGATCACCCTGACCTTGTGACTGGCAGCTCAACACAAGGCAATGAACAAACTTGCAAAGGTCTTCGCACCTCCAACCAAGCTCTTGTGTTAGGATTGAATTAAGAGATGTTGGGGGTCAAAGAGTGCATCCCCCTAATTCATGTCCACCCAGAACCTCAGACTATGACTTATTTGGAAATAAGGTCTCTGCAGATGTCATTAATTAAGGATCTCAAAATGACATCATCCTGGATTTAGGGTGGGTCCTACATCCAATGACTGATGTCCATATAACAAGGGGGGAAGACATACAGGGAAGCCATGTGTGGACAGAGGCAGGGATTGGAGTGATGCGTCTACAAGCCAAGGAATGCCAGCAGCCACCAGAAGCCAGGAGAGAGGAGCTTCCAGAAGGAACCAACTCTGCCGACACCTTGATGTCTGAACTTCTGCCCTCCAGAACCATGAGAGAGTAAATGTCTGTTTTTAAGCTCCCAGGAACTGTTTTGTCAATCCCAGGAAACAAAGGCAAGGGAGTGGTGCAGAAGGCTTCCAGAGGTGCCCCCAGAGAGCTCCACCGTCTCCGGGAGCATCACCTGCTTCACAGCTCAGACTTCAATGTCTGCAGCACCTCTCAGTGGAGCATCTTCAGAGATTAGAGGTTCTGCTATGTAGCCCCCCGGGTCCTGTGGCCTCATCCTCATACCCATCCTGCGCACATACAAGCCCACCGCAAATGGCCACCTGCACCCACTCAGTGGGGGCTTCGGGACAAGCTGAGACAGCCCCCCTCTCTATGTCACACATCTACTCATGTCTTCCGGCCTAAATTTGCTTGGTCCTCCCCCAGACCAACTCCTCCAAGGCTCAGCATATGAGATGAGGCCAGACAGAGACTGTCCACCTCAGATCCCTTACCCATTTACACCAGAAGCCACTTCTCCTCTCAGGCAGGCCGCCAGCCACAGGAGACACCCAGCGCTCTCTCTGGTCTGGAGGAAGCTGGGACCCCATGGGTGCAAGGTTAAGGGTGGTGAAAACCAGTAGAAGTCAATAGCCCATAATGCACAACGGGGACTTCAGAGAACCCCCAAAACATGGCATCCCATGAGGAGAGGCATTCTTTTATCCACTGTTCCCAGTTCCTCCCCTGTAAAGATACCTGGGAAAGATCCTCTCCTTTAAATGTGCGTATGTGATGTTTGGGAAGAACACTGAAAGCAGACGAAGGGCCCACTGCTGGGGCCTCTGTAATGGGCGCTCCATGATGTGCTGGCACCTAGGAACACGCCTGGGCCTCCTGCAGCCGTCCCCCCCGCCCCCCACACCCTAGGCCTTCTTGGTGGACACTTCGCCTCTGTGAAAGCAGTGCCTAGCCCCCTACGGGAGCCTCTTGAATGTGTCACATTCTCAGAGCTGCTTGCCTCTCCTCAGAGCTGTGGAGGCTGGCAACTCAAGGCTCCGTCTTCTCTGTCCGCCTGGGTGGGCTTCCGGCTCCGCTACCGCCTGGGGGGCCAGGAGGAGAGGGTGGGCAGCTGTGCTCTCTGCCCCCAGGCCTGGTTTGGGCTCGGGAGAGGGGGGCCTAGGCCGTGCTGTTGAGGGAACTGAGGGTGAAGGGCCAGTGGATGGGGAGGGGGCAGAGGGACACGTCCTTGAATGGCTGACTCCCCAGGGGCAGAAGGCCAAGCAGACCTTGACAGACACACCCTGGGAGATGCGGGCTGCCAGGCGCAGAGGGAGAAGGGAGAGGCCAGACTCAGGAAAGGACGGGGTCATGGTCACGGCAACCGTGTGCTTCATGGGAAATCTGCTTCACTGTCCCTGCCCACCCCCAGCCAAGCGTTCGCCAGACGGGGCGTCGCAATGCCTGGATCGGGACTATGGCCACCAGGAACGTGGCTGTCTTCCCCCCACCCACAGCTGGTCAGAGCCTGTGCCGGACTCGAACCCTGTCCTCTTCCATCCCAGCCCAGTGCCCCTTCCTCCACCGGAGCCCAGACTGACTGATCAGGGGAGACTGTGAGCACGGGGGACCCTGCAGCCCCTTGGCTCTCCTCCTGCCTCCCCCTGGCTCCCTAAGCACAGCTGACCTCTCGGCAAGAAAGGCCTGCTCCGAGAGCCCAAGGGCGGCCCCTTCCTTGGTGCCTGGGCTGTGCCAAGGGCCTGCCGGGTGGCCATCACTGAAGCTCACTTGGAGGAGTATGGCAGCTGTTTGGTTTTGAAAACATGCAAAGATGTCTTCAGAAGCCCCATGATTGTCAAGGGAAGGGATTCTAGTGCCCAAGGCAAGGGGTTAGCAGAAAGGCCGAGGGCTGTGCAGAATGGCTGGGCATGCGTGGGTCTTACTGGCGCCAAGGGGAGCTGGTTCTAGGGCAGGTGCATCAGCCTTCACTTGGGAGGGGGCCTTGCAGTCAGGACCCACTTTTGCTAATTACTAATAAGCGCCTTTTGTTCTTAATGAACAGTCTGTTTTCCGCCTCCGACTGGGTTCCGCCTCCTGCTTTCTAGGAACGGAGCAGGCAAGGGTCAGGAGGTGGGAGCAGGAGGGACAGCCACCCCTCGCCTCCCCCAGGCCCTCTCAGCACAGAGCCTGGGAGCCTGGGGCTCTGGACTCCCTTGGCTTCGTTTGGGAGGCGTGGGGACCTTGAAGCCTCCAGGACAAGAAAGTGAGGAAAGTGGGTAGTGGATGGAGTAAGTCACCTGGTAAGGAAGGAGAAGCAGGGGGTGCCAGTCCCCCCAGAAAGCAGGTCCTGGAGCCTGGCCCTGGCTCACCTACCCGAGCGGCACCTCTCGGCTGTTCCCTCGTGGCTGCCCATGTTCCCTCCCCCTTCCCAGGAGAATGCTGGGACTGGCTCAACATTTTATCCTGAGCTATTTTGAGGGGAAAAGAGGGGGGCTGAAGCTGGTGTTGGAGCCAAGTCACTCCCTTCTCTCTGGTTCCCACCATCCCCTCCCCCACCTGTGTTTTGGGGTTGCCAAGGAAACCGCACTGCCTGTCGGCAGCTTCTGTTTTGTTGCTGTCAAGCCCAGGAAAGTTTCTGAGGCCAATTCAGTGGGAGCCCAAGTTGGTGGGCAAAGAGAGACCGCTCCCTCTTGAAGCCTCCCGCACGATGCCCTCCCACACAGCTGTGCACACACGCGCACACACACGTGGACAGACTGGTACCGCCCCGCCCCCACACACACCAGCAGCTCCAATCGCCCAGCTGAACCTGATGGGAGGAGAGAAAATGAAACACCAACAGGGAAAAAATCCTTCCTGCCTGCCCCTCAACAGAGCACCATGCCCAAAATGCCTTTATCCTCCTTTCCCGGAGCCCCGGAGCCTGCGAGGTTTGGGTGCCCCAGGCAACACGCCCACGCCCACAGCACCCTGCCACCCCACGTCCAGGAGAGCTGACAAGTCAGGCGAGCCGAGCAGATGAGTCTTGGGGAGCAGGACGAGGAACCACATAGACAAAGGATGGGAAGGAAGGACCCGGAAGCTCCCTAGCAGAGTCAGGGTGCTGTGTGACCTTGAGAAGGTCATCTAAATACCCAGCTCAGCGTCCCCATCTGTGAAAGGGGACACTAGCCTCAGCCTCTTTCCAAAAGTGAACTGAGATACTGAGACGGCAGAGATCGGCTTTAAAAAAAATTAAGAGCAACTGGTTAAAAAGTTGACTGCATTGTAGCTTTCTATAGCTCCCAGATCCCAGAGCTAAGGCTGATGTCTCCATAAAAAAGGAGCTCCCCGGTCTTCAGAGCGGCCCAGTCAAGGCACAGGCTGCTGTGTTGAATAGTGGGCTCTCTCCAGGACCGAGGCTGGGTGCCCGTGGGCAGGACCGATAAAAAGGAGCCTCCAGCTCTGAGTGGAGGATTATGGCCTCCGAGGTTCTGTTGGCAGGAAGAGGCTAAAGTCCATGGCTCAGGGTTTGCATAGAGCAGGCCCTGTCAGCACATGCCGGCCCAGGCAAGGGCCGAGGGCAGGGGGGGTCAACCCTTCCTTCCAAACGCTGGCATTCGCCAGTGCAGCCAGCCCAGCCTTCCCACTGATCACTGCTAGTCCTGGAGGGCTCGAGTGGATTGAAGAGCAGATGCCCAAGGACCATTCCAACGGGAGATTTCTAGGTGTAAGAATCAGAGGGGCTAGTGCAGCCAGCTTGGGGTGGAGGCCATCTGGAAGGCCAACTTCTGCTTGAAATGAAGGACCATGTCCCTTTGAGAACCAGCTAAGAAAGCAGCCTTGTTTTCTCAGAGATGAGGGACTGCAGAGAGGCAATATCTCTGGCCAGGAGAGGAGAGGGTCAGCGTCAGAAGAAAGCAAAGCAGAGGCAATACTGTGAGCTCCTTAGGGTCGGGGAGAGTGCCAGGCTCCTGGAATCTGGGCTCCTGAGAACGGTCACACCACCTGTGTGCTGCACAAGGGTTCCCCATGCAGCAGGCAAAACGGGGCTGAAATCCAGGCACACTCTGCTAGCCGAACAGTACATCCTTCAGGATGGACGCTGCCTGGAGGAAGAGCCTTTTGCTAAATCGCCCCCAGGAGCAGCAGCAGCCCTTCTCTGCTCCACCCCCACATCGGCCTCCTGTGCTCTTCCTCAAGTACAAGGCTCCCCGTGACGCCCCTCACTTCAACTCTTCAAAGGCTGCTCACTGCCTAAGGGGGAGAATGGCAAATTCCTCAGCATAGTTGACAAGGCCCTTCCTCATGAACCTCTGCCCCTCCCGGTCTTATCCACCCCCTTCCTGGGCATCCCACTGTACTCCGGCTGCTTCACCTGCCCGCCTTTCCCTAAACTCTGCGCTCTGCCCTTCCCAGCTTCCCCAGGCTCTTCCCAGCCTCGACCAGACAGGGAACTTGATTGCCAATAACAGACACCAACGCCCGCTAGCGTAAGCAGATAAGGAGTATCTGGAAATTGAAATTCCGGCGGCTCAGAAGTTGCTGGGCGAGCTGAACCAGCAGCTCCTGCCACAGGCGGGAGCCAGGCGAGGCTGGATGGCAGAGAGCACCCTGAGGTCAGTGACAGGGGGCGTCTGGTTAGGGCCGGGTGCTGGTTCTGCCCCCTCCCGCCCGCACCGCCACCCCCCCACCCCCAGACCAGATATCTGCTGCTGAGACTCTAGACTGAGCCGCCATTGCTGTGGATGACTGCCAACTGCCCCTGGCCCTCCTGCCATTCTCTGTCTCAAAGACCCCAATGGGGGCACCAGATTGGCTGAGCTAAGGTCCCCTGGGTACCCTCTCTCCACTCCTCTGCCATGCCTGTGCTGCAGGGGCAGCAGGGAGACAAAGCACCCCGCCTCTCAGCACGTGGAGTACAACGTGGCATCCCACTCCACTGAGACCCACGTGATGGGGCATTCCCTGTGAAATCAGAAGGGTGCTCAGATCCGGGGCCGTCAAACAGGACAAACGTCCACTTCACAGTCCCTTGTCTGCCTCCTCAATTCACGGTCATTCCTCAAAGGTCGCCTCTCTAAAACCTCCTCCTACCCAGGGAAGCTCAGATGCCTCCTCTGTGATCCCACAGCACGGGGTACAAACCTCCACCTCTTCCTATTTTATGAAAACTGTTTCAGATTTGTCCTCTCTCCAGCTCACAAGTTCCTTTGCATCTTAGAGTGAGGTGTTCTCATCCATGACCTCTTGTCTGTATCCTCTGTCCCCACCCCAGTGGGTGGCCTTCCTGGGAACTCAGTAAGTTTACAAGTGAATGACTGAATGCGTGGGTGTAACCCCAAGATGGCTCACTTGGTAGAAGACCAGCTTATAGCCAGTTAAAGGCCTTGCTGGGTGTGAATGGGGTGCTTGCTGCAGAGAAGGAGTGCCGGGGGTCTGAGAGCCAAGCTGCGTTCCCATGCTCACAGGTGTCTGACTGAGAGAAAAGCCTGTTGGCAAGCCGGCTGTGAAGGTCCACCTTCCTAGAGGTACCCCGAGAGGGGCCTGCGGGGCTGTGCGGCCAGCTGCCACCACGAGGCCTTAGTTGCTGTCAATCTGGAGTCGCGTGGGTTGAGATGAAAACGCCTTGCAGTCATTAGGCCCCGTTGTGAAGGCGATTATCCGAGGTCCTGTTGCACACACCTGGGCCAGGAGTAGGCTGGAAGTGCCCCGAGAGGCCCCGCAGGGGAGGAGAGTGGGGGAGAAGCATCTGGGAAGATACGAGAAGGTAGCAAGAGCTGCTTAAAATAGACGAGAAGACAGAAAAGAGAAGGAAAGGAGGAGGAGCCTGAGAGAGCAGAGGCGGGACAAAGGGCCGGAGAGGGGAGGATGGAGCAGAGGTGAGGCCAGGGGAGCATAAACGCTGAAGGGGAAAGAGGAGGCCTGGGCTGGAGCTCCCTGCGGCCCAGCCAAGGAGGCCGGGAAGGCGGCTCAGGCAAGAGTGGGTGCCCATTTATTGGTGCCTGCCACGGGCCAGGAGCTGGGCTAAGGTGTCACAGAGATTCAGGTACATAGTTGTATATAAAGATATGCAAACCCCTTGCCTTCCAGGCCTTCCAGCGCAGTGAGGCAAACACAAAAACGGAGATTCAAAAAATTGCTTGGTAGATGTGTAGATACACATGAGAAAAAGAGGGAAGGTTGTGTCTATGAGAACATACAGGGCATTTCTCCTGGCCTGGGCGCAGCTGAAGGGTGAGTTAGCCAAGGAAAGGGAGGTAAAAGGGGGTTCCTGCCAGGCAAACAGCCTGAGCAGACACACGGGGCATGGGCCAAAGCGGCAGGCAGGGGCATGAGAGGGGCCAGGTGCAAGGTGTGCCAGCCTAAGGAGTGCGCACCTGCCAGCGCCGGGAGGCCACTGACAGGCTTTCTCGGGCCATGGCACCGTAAGATTTGCATTTTAGGATCGTCATCTTAACTATAGTGTGAGGGGGAATTTATCTGCAGGGAGATAGTCTGGGGGACCGATTAGGAATTGACTGTAATTGTGGATGTGAAAGAGGGTGGTGCCTTGCCTGTGGTGGGGACAGAGGACAGTTAGCAGGCGGGCCGGGAGGAGATGTGTTTGGCACAAGTCGAGTTTGGAATGTTTGTAAACCATCCCAGGGCACATGCATCGAACAGGCATTTGAACATAAGCATCTGAAACTAAAGGGACACGATTTGGGCTTCATCAGTGTGAAGATAATAGTCTAGTAAATGAGAGTGGATGAGCTCTCCCCAGAAGAAAATCTACATAGCCAAGCAGGGGACCCAGGCTGGGACTCAGACACTCCAGTGTTTGAGGGGTGCTGAGAGGGAGAACCCTAAGAAAGAGAATGCAAAGGGAAAGTCAGAGAAGGGGGAAGAGAACCAGAGGAGATTTGGGGGCATAGGCCAAGGGACAGACCATATCGAGGAGGAGACGGTGGGGTCAGAAGTGCTTTGATGTCCATGGTTCGGGTTCGTTTTCAGGAGCTAGCAGGCTTGCCTGGATGGGATATGCTTGGAAAACTCACCGTGTCTGGAAGTTGCCTGAAAATGCAAACCGACTTCATCACATCCCTGCTTTAACCCTTTCCGTGGCTTCCTGTTGCCTCTAGGGCCCGTCCAAGCTCCACGGCATGGCATCCGCAGGCCCTCTGAACCCCAGCCCGTCTCTGCTCACATACCTCACCCTGCCTCGGCCGTGGAGGCTGCTCGGATCCCCCACTAGGCTGGAGTAGTCCTTTCCCACATTCCCCAGCTGCATCAGTTCCCACTCCACCGGGCTGCCCCGCCACCCGTCCCCCTGGGGAGCCCTCGGCCATCTGGTAGACGCAGCTCAAGAGCAACCTGGTGTCCTTCCTGGCCACCCTCGCCACCCCCACAGGCTGAACTGACCTCTCCCCGCTTTGGGCGCCCATGACACCCCCAGTTTGTCTCTGTCACAGCACTCTTACACTTTGCTCTCCTCTGCTGCCCCACCAGCCACCTGCCCTGGGACTACAAGTCCCCTGAGGACAAGATCAGTGCCTCACTCATCTCTAAGTCCCCAGTGCCTGGCAGGCTCAGCAAATGCTCTATGGGTTCCTGAATCCCAGGTGGCCCAGTAAAGGGCTAGGGGCCCCAGACTGGCTGTCCCAAGGTCTCCAGTAACAAGGGTGCCCAGACTGCTCTGGGTCTCCAGGGGCGCCCCAGCAGGAGCCCTGCCCCACTTGCCCACGTGTCCTAACTGAGCAGCCGGAGCAGCCGCAGGCCTCGCCAGCCCTGCCCACTCGCTGGCTCACCTGCCCGCATCGCCGGCCAGATTCCCTCTCCGCAGTCAGCAGGGAGCCCTCAGCAGAGCCCATTACTTAACGGTCAGTGGCCCGGACCCCCACGACCCCCACGAGCCCACGGACGGACGCTGTTTGGAGCCCGGCCCCAATTCCTGTAAATGGAAAGCGATTTGCGCTCCTTCCCAGGATGAATCGTTTTGTTTTAATGGCCCGTCCTCTTGCTGGCACTGGCGCTGCCGCGGCTGCTTGCTTTGCCTTTTGGCCGTCTGTTGGCACGATGCTCTTCCAGGCCCTGCTAGTCACCAGGAAGAGAGGGGCAAGAAGGAGGAAGAACAGGGAGCCCCCGGAGGGAGCAGGGTGATGGGCAGCCATGAGCCTAAGTTAAGGAAAATGACATGATTGTCCTTCTGGAACCCAAGGACAAAGGTCTCACGCAGGCGAAGAGCAGCTCCCACTGTGTGGCCCCCTGGGAGGCTCCTGGGACCGGAGGGCTGACGTGAGGGGCGCATCCAGCACCGCCCATCCCCAGGGAGAGCAGACCGGCCTGGAGCTCCTCCGAGCTGGGCTAGCTGGGTGGCCTGGGGACCGCAGGAAGAGGGGCTCGTTATGAACAGGGAAACTGCAGGACCCAGCAGCCATCCCCTGAGTTTTGGTATTAAATGGGTGGCATGTAGGAGAAGCGATGCTCATTTTCCTTCTCAGGCAGCACATCCGGGAGACCAGGTGGGGCGGCAGCTATGTTGTCTTCCTGTTTACAGCAGGGCTCGTCCTGGGTCTGTAGAGAGCCCAGCCTGCCATCAGCAAACGGGAGAGCGCCCAGCCAGGCCCCTGCCCGGGGGGCGGCCACCAGGCCCCACAGGCTGCCCGGTGCCAAAGCTGGGGGCTCAGGTCCTGGTAGGAGTGGAAAGGAGGCATATGGACCAGAAGGGAGATTCTTTGCAAGGGAAGCAGGAAGACTGAACCACCCTGGCAAACACTGACCTCCCTCCCTGGCCAGCTGCCCAGTCAGGGTGCCCGCAGCACAGGGATGACTAGGTGACCTCTGGGGCACTCTTCCTGGCCAAGGATCCTTGGACTCCTAGAATTTCCAGGGGCTTCACGAACATGACCTGGGCGAGGAGGAGGAGGGTACCAGGGCCATCCCTCAGTCAGTAACCGGGGCTCTGGGAGAGGTTTCCTACATCCCAGCCCAGCCATGTCTGATTTGTGGGATCAACAGGAAACACCCATGATGACCTGACCCCATGCCCACCCTCCACCTGAAGCTGGCAGGCTGTCCTTGGTCCCTTTCTGCCCTCTCTCACCTCCTTTCCTCTTCACCTTGTGCAGCACGATGCCTGCCCCCCACACCACTCTTCCTGGGGCCCCCTACTCTGCATTGCCAAGCCTCCCGTATCTGGAATTTGCTGAGAATACACTCCTGGACCCTTCTGTGCTGCACCAGAGGAAGTTTCAGGCTGGTATTTGCATGGCAGGTTATCAACCTGCTGGGCAGCCAGCACCCAGGAGGCCGTGGGGGAGCGGCCAGGCCCTGCACCTCTCCATCCGCTCCCTCTCCTGCTGCTAGGGGCAAGTCCAAGGGCAGGGAGATGCGGGCCTCCTAGGAAGGGGAATCTCTCCAGGGGAAGGAAGGATAGGAGACCCACTCAGCAAATACGGACGTGTGCCAGGCACAGATGAGTACAGAGTAGGCGGAGGCCCTCTGTCGTGGAGCTCACACTCCACAGCTCGTTGGAGGTCAGGACTGGCCCAGGGCTGAGGGACAGTTCCCCAGCTCCCACCCAGGAAACTGAAGTGAGTAAGGAGTGAGCCAGGACTGGGCCCCAGGTCCCAGCCTCCCAGCCAGGAGAGGGAAGACGGGGCCCAGACCGTGACTCAGGCCCCGCACCCTTCCTGTCGGCAGCCAGGACCACCTGCCCGCTGGGGAGGGTAAGGAGTGCTACGTCCCCTCCTCCGCCTGCTCCCCTGCCTCCCTCCTGCCTCTGCACCCCCCCTCCTGTTTCCCCATCTTCCTCCTCCCAACCTGCTCCACAAGCCCCCAGCCGGCTCTTCGGCTCCATTCCTGGTTTGAAGTCTTGAGCCAATGCCTGGCCAAGAGGCCCTGATCACGGGTCCCTTGATGCAGCGACTCCAACACAGCCCTGGGGACAGAAACCCGCAGGGAATGTTGACCTGAGTTCCAAAGGTCCATATGGAGGAAAGGCAAGACTCGACCATCCAGATCCAACCACACAAGTGACGTGCGTGGAACCCGAGAGCCCGAGGTGGGTGGGGTGGGGGGTGCTACTCAGTGGATAGTAATCTTCCTTCCTCCCTTCCTCCCTTCCTTCGTTCCTTCCTTTCTCCCTTGGAAAGTATCTCCAACTCCAAAAATGATTAAAATGCCATATCAATCATTTATAACATCACTTATAGGAATAAGATTCACAGAAGTTCAAATTGTAGGAGTTCTGCTCCTCCCTTCTGGCTCCAGATCAGAAAGCTACACGTTACTCTGCCAGTAAGGGCTGGGGGCAATATCCCCTGGCATTCTCGCAGCCCCATTTAGGCTTGTAATTCAGATTGTCCTGCACCTGTGGGTGTCCTTGAGAAATGCGGATCTCAGTGAAAGTGTCTCATCTG
The DNA here is from genome assembly GCF_030020395.1 of Manis pentadactyla. Classification (NCBI taxonomy): domain Eukaryota; kingdom Metazoa; phylum Chordata; class Mammalia; order Pholidota; family Manidae; genus Manis; species Manis pentadactyla. The sequence goes on along the minus strand of NC_080027.1, from coordinate 123,889,521 downwards.
CCGAGAATGCGGCTGAGATAAGGGGTGGACAAGGGGCCGCACCTTGATTCCCCACCCCTCTTCATCCTCCCGCTGTAGTTCCAGAGACCCCCTCCCTGTGCCTGTCCTGGCTCCTGGCACCTGCTCTCTGGCCCTGGCCTCCTGTCCCTTTCCTGCTCTTCATTTACTGCTAAGGGACCTCTGCCACCTGAATTCTTGGCACCTGCAGAGGTAGGCGTTGATTTGGACGAAGCCTTTATGTATTGCCATCGAGTTTAAAGATACCAGTGACAGCAAGCTTGAGCTGTAATGTGATACAAGCACTCCAGCCCACAAAACACACCAGCCTCCCAGAGGGATTCTGAGCACTTAAGTTCTTTTCTGTGCAGGCAACTGTTGCCCCCAATTCCAGGGAAAGTAAGACAAAGTGAAGCCAGCATTTGTTTGTGGAGGAAGGGTGACAAGGAGATGGGGCAGGGGTGCAATTATGCCAGAGGGTGGGCAAGAGCCCCTAACCCCTAGAAGTAATCCATAAATGCACCTTCTTCCAGTCTTAGAAACCACTTCTCATCACCCCAAATGGGCCAGGAGAGGAGGTGGACACACACAGGGGGCAGGAAGCAGCTCTCCATGCCAGTTTAGGGTGCTCCCAGGGCTTTGCCCAGCGCCTGGCAGACAGGGTGGAGAACCTCTCCTGTGCACCTCCTCACCTCCCAAGCTTCCCTGGGTCTCCTGCCCGCTCTGACCCTTCCACACCACCCCTCCCCACCCTCTTCAACACACACTTCTCCCCTTCCGGGCCTTACTCCTAAAAGCTGGAGGAGCATCTCTCTCAGAAGCTGGCCACGGGGTGGTCAGGGATACCCCTCCCTAGCAGCCGCCTTTGCCCGACTCAGCCAAGTCTTTCGGTTTCTGCCTTGGAGAGGCCCCATCCCGCTTTCTGCACCAGGGCCCCCGTGTTTATAACCCACCTGCCCCACAGTCAGCCTGCTGCTCTGGCTGACCAACTTGCTCTATTACCTGGTTCTTGGTCTCAACAGGAAGTGATCCGTCCATCCCTGGCCTGGGCTGCCTCCCCACCGTTGCCCACCCATCACCCTTGCAGGCCCTTCTGAAGCACTCCTGCCTGCCACACAGCCGGATGCCCCACTTCTCCTTTAGTCTATTTCTTCCTCCCCCTGCACAGTGTTTAGAAGCCTGCTTGCAGTCAGCCCAGCCGTTCTCTTCTGTATGCATGTAGCCCCTTGTCTGGCCTGTCTCACTATACAGCCAGACTGAATTATTCATCAGCAGAAGCGAGCAAGGGAACGCATGGCATAAAACCAGCAGCACAGGTTGGGTGACCTGTTTCGCTTATCGATGCATTGAGCTATTTTTCCAATCTGTTAAAACCCCACCAAATAGGAGTGATGGGCCAAGCTGAGAATTAGAGACAAAAGGGCTGTGCATTTGACCCCTGGCTTTGTTCCTCCCAAATTGGTATGTCTGGCAAAAACATTTGATTTCTCCAGGGCTCCCTACCCTGATAGAGAAAAATGGTGATTTTGTCCTCTGCCTTCCCAGGCATTGCAAGAGGACGTATAGCTCTTCTTCAGAAAGTGCTTTGGACGTTTCCCTGGAGGTTTTTGAAGGAAGAAGCAGCCTGATGATTTTGCTGTGCTCACTCCTCACAGTCCTGCCAGCCAGAAGCAAGGTTCCTAAGCAGTCAAAACCACGTGCACCCCCTGAGCAGAACGCAGGACATAGGGATAAAGTAAGTAGCCTTCAGGGGGCTCCATGGTGGGGACATATGACCTCTGGCCTCAGGAAATTCCCAGTCTGGGTGGGTGGACAGGTTCAGAGAAGGATACAGTCACAAAACAAAGTGGTAAATGACACAGGTACCCAGGCACAGCAGGTCAGATGTGCCGAAGCCTCTTCCGTGGAGAATGGGCAGGGCAGTGATGCGGACAGATGCAGAGGGGAGGGCCCAGCTCCGCTCTGCTGGCCCGGACTGCCCCTGGGTACTGCCCCCCAGCCCAGTCTGGCCTTACCAATAAGAACCCACAATAGCTCTCCCCCAGGCCTCAGTTCTCCTCCCCCAAGGGAACAGATGAATACTCCTGACAACAGCCTTAGACCAATGATCCCTGCTTTCTGAGGCTGCCACCTGCAGAGAACCAAGGGCTGCCGGAGGGCCAAGGCCCAGAAGCTTGCCCAGACTACTTCTTCTCATCCAGGGCAACCTCAACTTCTCTGAGAGCCAGAGGGATATCCTGGGGTCCTGGTGTTTGTGGGCCCAGCCAACTGCAGGGCGGACGCTGCCCAACCCAGCCCGCGCTACTGCAGGAGGAAGGATGGAGGGATGTATGTGCAAAGAGAAGAATCACAAGGAGGGCGGGAAGGTGCTGACCTGGTGATGCCAGTTCTAGCTGCTAGGATTCTCCAGAAAAGAAAAATTCAGGAGAAAGCCAGGGAAACTTCCCATGTAAGGAATTCCCTGCTATGTCATAAGCCTCCCCTCCCCTCCCAGCACAAAAGCAGCTTTTTAAAATGCATGTTGAATGAGCTTTAGGGAGTCAATCCCTAAACAACCGCCCGTCTTCTGTTCCTCCCTTCCGGCAGGCCGGGCTGTCACCAGCCTAGTCAGAGAGGAAGCCAGGACTTCTCACTGATTCTGTCAATTGAAATCAACATGATCTTTGCATTTAAGAAAAAATGTATTCAGCGTCTGGCTGAGGACCTGAGGGCCGGGGCCCAAGAGCAGCCCACCAGGGTGTTCTGATAAACTGCTCCAGAGCCCCTTTGGTTTGGGACCATCCGACATACTTTTTTACAATAGGGGGTGATGCAGAAGAAAGCTTCTGTCAGTCAGTACATCAGGGCTGTGTTGTAAAATAACAGACAAGGAATACTCGGACGCCATGTATGTGTGCAAGTAACCACTAGGATTGCTAATTATTTTCCTAGAGGATTCTACTAGGGACACAAGAACCAGACCAGTGTATCTCCTTTGGCACATTCCAGGCTGGTTTTCCTCTGGTTGTGGGTGGGCAGCAAGGGGCTGTGAGTCTTGAGACACAGGCAGGAATGCCTGCAGGGCATCTTCCCAGGAAAACAGGAGCTGACCTGGCTGACTCGGGCCCCTGCAGCCCGCAAAGCCCTTTGCCTGTGGGACCACCACGGGGAACCACAAAATTTCCCTTTATTTCACAATTCCCGCTGGGCCTGGCTCTCTGCGCCGCTGATTTGCAGCCTTAGCAGGCAGAACAATGTGGCTGCGCTCAGCCAACCCCAAGGCCCTGATCACAAACCTCCCTCAACAGGAGGGCCTGGTGGGGCCAGAGCCAGAGGCCTGAGAGGCACTGCAGGCGGCCATTACTCAAGGCAGCAGGGGCGCAGCCCTGGGACTTACGTGTAATGCACATGTGCGCTCCCATTTACATAGATATGCAAGATCACGTCTTTTTCAGATGGGAAGATACGCACATAGTCACTTGTAAAAGCAGAGATGCACTCTTTAATATCCGATGTGCCCTCCACCCTTCTCACACACAGACTAGAAAGTCCTATGAAACCACACACCTTCCACCCTCCCTCCTGCAGGGTGGGCTCCTCCCAGAAAGCAGTCCGGCCAGGGCCCTGGGTTGGGGGAGTAACTGGCACCATTTGCATTTTCCCAATGAAGGGAGTGGCATTATCTCCCAAACAGGTCCCACAGACTCAGCCTGACACCCCTAGATTTCACCGAGCTCCTCCCGGGAGACATTGCCTTCCCTCTGTGCTGTCCCAACCCATCTAATTCAATCCTGCTGGTTCTTTGCTCCAGCCCGTCTAACTAGGTCCTTGGTCCCTGGACACAGTATAACCCAGGTGCCCTCACCCACCTCCTGAGAGGACCCACACCACTCTTATCTCTCTGGTATCTTCCCAGCCCCTGTCCATAATCACCTCCTCCGAGGAGTCTCTTCTGATGAAATATTTTTTTCTACATGGCAAGGCTCCTCACCACTCAGGTAGAAAATTGCCTTGTGTTTATGGCTTGCTGTCTGTGTCTGTGTCAGTCTGACTCATGAGAGTGCTACCTGCCCCGTTAGATGGGGGTCTCCTGATCCTCCAAACAGCATCCTGCCCCTCCAGCCTCCTGTAGAATCCTGTCCTGGGTGTGGACTCAGGAGAGGGAATCCACTGCCCGGACAACACGATTTCTGAGAACTCTGCTGCCAGTTTGCAGAGGACCCTGATGGAGTCCAGGGCCCCTGGGAAATGGGAGCGGTGACATGGGGCTGGAGCCATCTGGGTTCTCAGAATTAAGAGCTTTTCCCAGAAATGACTATAATTATCCGCAGGACCTCCGTGGAGAGCAGTTCTTCATCTGGTTTCCAAGGTGGGAGATGCTTCGCGCTCACTTCCTTGAATTCCCTAAGGAAAGTCATCCTATGACATGGAACAGAGCCGGCAAGGTGAGAAGTACAGTCAGACAGAGGCTCCGAGGTCAGGAGTCAGGAGGGAGAAAGAAAGAGGGAAGGAGTGGGAACCGTGGGGTGGGGTCAAGATAACAGAAAGCAAGCATGTTGGTGAGAAGAAGGAATATGAGAAGAGAAACCAAAGGGGAGAAAGATAAAGGCTGATCAAAAAAAAGAGCTATGACAGAATTAGAAAACAGATGATCCAGAAACGCATACCCAGGCAAGGACAGAATGCTACCATCTCCATCAGGAGCTCAGGAGCCTTCTCAGGAATCGGAGTATCCGTGGTTGGGGCTGCGATGTTAGCACCTGCTATGGACCAGTGGCATTCTATTAGATGGAGTAACCGTACAACACCCCTATGAGGTAGGCACCATTAATCATGACCTTTTATAGCTCCAGGAACCCCAGATTAGAGGGAGGGGCCGTGACATCCCCCAGGTCACATGACTGATAAGTGTCAGAGCTGCTGTTCAAATCCATGTCTGACTTCAAAGCTTGCCCACTTTACATCCTGTGTTCCCAGTTGTTCTCCAGCTAGGAAAGCGCTCTGACCTAGGCTGATTTTTTCCCAGCAGTGCAACAAACAGTAATAAAGTGCCCGCTGTATGCCCAGCACCACCTTACCACCATAGAAGACATCTCTACCCCACAGTTTACCATCTGGCTGGGGTTATCAGATATCCTCTGATGTTTGACAGCTTGGCCTTGAATCTCCAGGTGGAAGGGATCCCCCTAAAATGGAAATAGTTGTCCCTTTGCTCCAGTTATGCCCAAATGACTGACAAGGCCAGAGGGGATTTCAGCCTCTTTCTTAGTCACTTGATCTGCATCAGCAACACCCAGAGATGGAAAATTTCTTATGGAAATTCTTGATCTGCTCTAAGTCCCCAGTCCTTATAAGGGCATCTGTCTTGGGAAGATGGGAATCAACAAAGAGAAGAGGGTGATCAAAAGGTTGTTTGGAGTCTGTGCTTCTCTCCAAAAGGCTCACTTTCCCCCACAGGTGACAGATGTCTCTCTCCTTGCTGACCTCTCAGAGGGTAGGGCAGGGAGGTGGTGGGAGCTAGAAGGGTCTGGGCAAAGAAGACGACTCTGGGGCGACTTCAGGAGCACTGCAGGGGCCCTGCCCAGAGCAGAGGACTTGAGCCAGGACTCCCTCCTCACGCACAGTCAGGGCTTGTTCAGAAGGAGCAGCCTCCCTTGACGAAGCTTCAGGAAGGGCACAGAGCAGGACGGGGCCTAGGCTGTGCTGGGGTCTCGAGAATTCCTTTCTCAGCACTTTGAACTTAGACTAGAACATCACCAGCTTCCATGGCTAGAGGCTGGGGAAAGGATTCAGTGAACTCTCAAGGTCACTAAACAAAAATGTGCTTTGAACTATTCAGACATTCAGAAGGATATAAAGAAGCAGCTCATGACACACACAAAGCCCTGCCCCGCTTAGCTGAGCCGCCGGAACACCGCTGCCCGGCCTGTTTACCTCCCTGACCGCACGCTCCTCCTCCTCCCCCAGGTGACCACCCTCCCAGGTTTGGTGTTTACCACCTTCCAGGGCACTCTCCACCCTGGCACTCCTGCCTCTCCTGTGGGCAGCAGGCCAGAGAGGTCCTTCGGCCAGCCTTTGGCATTAGGACTCCATTCGTCCAGGGCTGCCTCGTGGGGCTCCTCCTCCTGGCCCGCATCTCTCTCGCTTCCCAGGTGGCTGAGTAGACAATCAATATTTATGTGACTCCGCCAGGCCTGCTGGACAGAGGGTGGCCCGGCAGACAGAGGCAGAGTCACCATCTGCAACGTGAGAGGATTTTAATTCAGACATAGAACAGGTGACCCAGGCTCCTGGCGCCTCAGGCCGAGCTGAGGTCAGCAGGAGCCAGGACCAGCCAGGCCCTGGGGCGCCAGGGGCCAGGAAGTCTGATGTGCCTCCATGTCTGTCCTGACGTCTCCTCTGCTGGAAGTGTCCAGCTCCTGTTTACTCTGGTGGTAGGCAGGGCAAAACCCCTGGGTGAGCTGAGGAGAGAATAATAGGCAGTTTATTCCCCACTGCGGCTCAGGGCAACACAGCTGCCTGGCTAGAGGGAGTGTGGAGGGGGCCTCTCACGCCCCAGGGCCCCAGTCCATCCACTGGCTGCCCTCTCCACTCTGGCTCTCACACATTGCTCTCCTGAAGGACACCCTGCTCCCCAGCATTCCACAGGGGTCACCCCCACCTCCTCTCAGCACAGCCTCTCCATTTGGGGCCTCCTCCCTGGGCTCCGCCCTCCTCAGGAAGCCATTCTTAGTGAAGCTGTCTTGGCCCTGAGTGCTCAGCCCCGGGGTCCTTCAGTTGTCACATAATCGAAGGCATGGTGGTAATTTCCTCTTGTGAAAATACAGCCTTGGCTGCTATGGATGATCTTCCCTGCTTCTACAAGCTTCTAGAGAGCAGGGACCATGGCGAAGCATCCTGGGCACCCTTCACAACCATTTTCCCAAGTGGCTCCTTGCATGTTTGTTGAATGACTGAGTGATCTCTGTCCCTACATCTACCTGAGGGTTTCTCAAGGATGGGGCCACCCATGTCTTATCTGTTCTTGGAATCACTCAGCGGAACCAGTAAAGGGATACCTATCCATAATTTTTGAGTGAGTAGAGAAAAAAAGCAGAAAAGACTCTCAGCCTTTCTTCCCCATACGCTGCTTACCTACCCACCCCAGCAGCAGGAAAACCACCTGTTACAGTCTCATCACGCTCCTCTGAAATCCCTGGCTGATCGCATTTTGTTTGATGGGCCTGATCTGAGGGTTTGTCTGTCCATTTACCAGTCTACACAAGTGTTTGAATCAAAACCATGCTGAGCTGACAAAAGCACGCTTCACACAGCTTCCCTGCCTCCGCATCAGCATGGCGACTTTACCATGTTCTTGATCTTCACAGGTGCATCTCCATTCTACAGATGAGGAAACTGAGGCTTAGAGAGAGGGCGCGCAGGATCAGGAGCTCACAGGTTAGATTCAGGTCTTCTGGCTCCAGGTTACGGTTCGCCGTGACACCCGGCTGCCTCTCTCCCCCTCTGATGCAGGCTCCGTGCAAGAAAGAAGACAGAGATGGCTTTCAAGCACAGGCAGGGCTGGGTTGCTCTCAGGGTTTCTGGCCCGCCAGAGACTTCTCGTGGAGCCTGGCAGCTGCTGATGGAACCCAGCTCTGGCAGGCCAGAGGGCGCTGCTGCTGGGCCAGCGCTCCCAGCTGAGGAGCGCCACGCTCCCCCCAACCCACAGCAACTCCAGAGACCATCAGTCAGCGCAGACACACTCAGGGAGGCCCTGAGGCCTTAAGAGTCTGCAAGGAGCCCCTACTCTTGACCAGATGTGAGCAGCGCCCAGGCCCTCCTTCCTTGGGCTTCTTCCAGGGCCCACGTGGTCGCAGCGGCCACATGCTGAGCACTTAGCATGGGAAGGCCCTCTAACCCCATGCCTGCACCATCCGCATCGCCCCACTAGAAGGACCCGTAAGGAACGAGAATCCCTGTTCACACAGGAGTCACCTGGGACTCCACAAGGTCAAGTAACTTTGTGGGAAGGCTTGTTGCTGGTGTCGGCACGGCACGCAGGTCCACATCTCAGTCTTTCTGAAGTCAAACCGACAGCCTCTCCACTATACTACCACCGGCAAACTGTCATCTCCACCTTTCTGCTCATTAACACTGCACCACACCTGGGCCCGCAATATTCATTTTTAATTTTCTTTCTTTATTTTGAATAGGACATATACTCAAAAAGCCCAAAACTCATACACTGCAAAAGAGTACACCATGAAAAGTCTTCCTCCCACTCTTGATCTCCAAACATACACAGAAGCAACCGCTCTTACCTGTTTCCTGTATCTCCTTCCATATGCACATTATGCAAAATATGTCCCCCACCCTTTTTAAACAAATGACAAGATATTTTACACATCGCTCTGTGCTTGCATTTTTTTTTTACTAAACAGTATGTTCTGGGAATTATTCCATATACATACGTGAAGTATTCTCGTTTTTCTTGGTGACGGCCAAGTCTTCCATTGTCTACAAATCCATTTAACCAGTCCTCTTTCATGGACATGTAAGTGGTTTCCAATCTTTTGTTATGAGAAAGAATGTTACATGAGAAGCTTTATATATATATAATGCCCTTGTGCCCATGTGCAAGACATCTGTGGGATAAAGTCTTAGATGTGAAAGTGCTGAGTAAATAGGCTCTGGAATGAAACACTCCCAATGGGAAGCAGAAGAGAATGGCGAAGTGTAGACTGATAACTTTCATCCCGGTCTGTCACTTCCAGCTGTGTGACCTCCAGCAAGAATGCAGCGGCACTAGTCTGTTAAAGTATTTGCTTCCTTATATGGTAGCTCTGAGGGTTCAAGGAAGGGAGGTCATGTATATAAAGCGCCCAGGGTGACGACCATTTGCCCTGTTTGCCGGTCCTGGGAGGGAGTTTCTCCCCATGACCTGTCCCTCTCTCACCCTCTGCATCCCTGGCCTCTCTCTCTCCATGTCTGTGCTCCCAAGGCCTCTTCACACCATCTGCCTGATCATGCCGGTTCTTTGTGGGGTTCGTGTCTCCTGCCCACTAGAGAATGAGCTCCTGGCAGACAGAGACCCTCTTACTCATTTCTGAAACAGCCTCCCCACCTATCAGAGGTCCTGGCACATAGTAGATGCTTGGTAAAGGTCTGTGAAATGAAGTCAGCTCTGGAAAGTATTCCTCACAGCTCAACCTACTAAGTTTGCTTAGCACTTTAGCAAAGAGGAGCCGGGGTCACGTCCAGCCAGCAGGCTGAGGAGGCCGCCAGCCTCCCTCTTGCCCTCTGAGGTTTGGTAATCAGGAAAGGTTCTCAAATACGCCGTATTAAAAACCCAGCTTCTGCATCACCACTGCCCCCCATGCACAGCCACCCCCACACCCCAGAGCCTGGTAGAAAGCATTCAGATAGTCTGCCTCTGGGGAGGGCTGGAGACTACTGCCTGGCCCCCGTCCATCCCCTCCCGCGCGTGTCCCCGGCTTGGGCTTGGACTGCGCACCGCCAGGGAGTTCATCACTAGGGACCGTTGCCCAGAGAGCGCAGGGAGGTGGGCGGAAATCTTTTCGGTTTCTCTCTGGGAGCATAAATGCTTTTTTAATTGCTGTCAAAGGCGGCTCCTCAGGAATGCATTATTGATAGCAATTGAAATGAGAGAAAGAGAGGTGGGGGAGGCACTCCCCCCTTTGCTGGCTCGCTGCCTCCCTCCCCAACCCCCCACCCACCTTCTTCCCACCCCCACTGCACTTGTGGCCCGAGACCTCCCACTGCTGGCGCTGCCTGCCCCCCACGTCCCTTTCCCCCGCTTGTTTTCCCAGCTCTTCTCCTGCACCCCTATTTCTCCGTGCTCCCACTGGTCTCTTTTCCTGCCTGGCCCCGGCTCTCCCCCACCCCACCCCACCTCTTCCCAGCTCTCTGGTCTCCAGGCCGACCTAAGGATTTTTCTTACCTGGCTTTGGCATCTTTGGGGGCTCCACCTGTGTCCTAACTTCCCACCTGTGGCCATTGCTGTGTCCCCTCCTCCCTTCCTTCCTGTCCCAGCCCCCACCGCCCTTGCCCACCATATTCCAACTCTTTCTTAGGCCCTCATTCTCTCCCTTGCTGCTTGGTATCATTTTATTGGGGTCTGGGATCCGCAGCGATTTTCTCTGCAACCAGGCAAGTGCCCGGGCTACCCAGGTGGTGTTTCCTGACCCCCAAACCTGGGGTAATTTTAATTTCCATCTTCCTCTTGTACCCAGGGTTCTATCCATTCCCCCAAATCCCCAGCCCTCATCCTCAGTTTGTGCCAGTGAGTCACATAAACTCCATGTGTCCCAGTGGCTGTTTGGGACCAGCCCCAGCAGAGCCCAGGTAAGCTGCCCCTGAGGATGCCAGGCCAGGCTCCTTCCTTCACTCAGCGGGTGTCTCCCATCCTCACCCCTCCGCGGGTTCTCCCTACAGTAGAACTGAGATCACCTCCTCCTTTTCCTGGAGGCTCTGGTGTGGGCTGGACCCCGGTACCTCCTGTGCCTTTAAGAAAGTGCAGTCTTCAGGCACCACCAGCTGGGGAGGGGAGCAAAGATGGCTGTCCCCACAGCGCCCCTCCAAGTGAGCTAGTAAATGATGACTGAGCTTCCCGCAGGGGCCAGAGCCTGGGACAAGGGTGACAAGGCTCATTTGCCCCCCTCCCCCTGTGCGCTCACTCCAGTAAGAGAACCTGCCTCTTCTTCCCTCAGATGGGATGAGGAGAGAGTTCCCTACCCTGCTCCCCACCCTACCTGGCTGTCCCCCCGCGGGCTCTCCATGTGCCTGCCTCACAGTGCCACCCATAAAAGTTTACTGTGCCGCTGACTTAGAGACGCAAATCACACCCATCCCTCCTCCAGCTCCAAACCCACCTTTCCCCCCATGGAGCCAGAGACCTTGGTCAGCGCCTGAGCCACATTCCAGGGGGACAGAGCAGGGGACTCAAAAGTAGTTGCAGTGAATGCAAATCTGTCACAGGTGATGTTAGCCTGGTTTTAGTTTGGGACCAGAACGCAGTAGACTTTCCCAGGCCTCTCTGACAGCCAGCCGGGTCCTGCTTCTCCTCCCCTGCGTTGGGGCGTCAGCGCCCCCATCTCCTCCCAGGGCTGCCCCACCTCTGGACACCCACATCCCACCAGTCCAGCCAGCTCACAGCGGCAGCCTTCTGCTCACTGGTCAGACTCTTCTGACTTGTTCCACCGCAGGGCTCCAGCCTTCCGGTCACCTCCACTGCCCTGAAGTGTCTCTGCAGCCACACATGCTACCCCACAACCCCCTCCACGTGGCCAGGCCATCCTGGAGTCCTGAGCTACCTACCCGCAGGGCACACCCCCCCACGCCCCCATTAGAAGGGAGCACTGCCCTGCCCCCACCCAAGGCCACAGGCAAACTGGCTGGGACCCCGGTCTGCCTGGGGGTTCCGCTGATGCCAAGCCTAATGAAGACGTGGGGAAGCGGGCAGGGTCTGGGGAGGCATGCTGTCTCTAACCATCACTGCAGCACCCAGTTACCAAGGGCCTTCTGAACGTGGCCAGACCAGGGGCGACCTCTGTGTCATCCCACGCCCCACCCCACTCCCAGGCTAGCCCCCCTCACCACAAACAGCGCCCTGGGACTTACTGCCAACCCAGGACGCTTGATTGTTCTCTGCCTCTCCTAACTCCTCTTAATCTCTGGTCTGCGCCTCTTAGTATTTCCTCCCCATTTCTTCACCTCTTTTTCGCCTCTCCCTTCCACTATTTCTCTCCCCCTCAGACCACGGCACCCCCTTTCTTCTGCCCTTCCCTCTCCTCCCCCATGCTTCCTCCTTTCCTCTCCCAAGTCCCCCTTCTCACCCCCAAATCCAGACCACCTCCCACCCTGCCCCTGCCTTTAGCTCAGAGCTGGGGTTAGAAAGCTGCTGCTGGGCCTGGCATCTAGTCTGGATGGGTCTGCCAGTGTCGCCAGAGAGGCTCAGCTGGCATACATTTATGACTGAGCTGTTTCCTTTCCTCAGTGGCCCCAGGCCCTGGGCTGAGTGTAGCCAGGGAGGTGCCTCCTGGGACACAGGAGCATTCTCCCCAGAGGCGGGCAAGCTCTCCTCAAGAGAGAAAGAACTGCTGGTTCATTCGGAGAGAACCAGGGTTCAGGCAACCAGGCAAGTTAGGACTCTGTCATGGGCTAGGACCTTCTGGGGCCCAAGGATAGAGGCTCCCTAACCAGGGGCGGAGCAAGCAGTTGTTTTATAATGGGACCTGAGGAGCTTTGCAAAACCGGTCCCCAGAGCATCTCATCAGCCTGCCATGGTCCCTGTAATCCCCAGCTACGCCCTTGTATTAAGCCAATACCTATAAAAACCATGTCCAATATTTCAGAGACACTACTGTTAACTATGTGGTTTGAATACATCAAGGCTTTTGATCTTCACAATTGCAAAATCAGGATAGACTACTGGGATGTTGACTAGCCTGCCTGAGGGAGGACCCCAGGTAGTAAGTGGTAAAGCTTGAATGTGAACACGGGTCTTTCCTCTCTGACAGCTGTGGTCCCTTCGCTGCAGTGAACTCCTGCTGCCTGCTTCCCGGGCATCAGCCACCAGGATCCAGAGCCAGAAAGTCAGGAGCCCAGGTGTGGGATCAGAGACCCGGCTAAGGTCCTGGGGAATCTCGCAGGCTGTTCTTCCTTCACCTGCCCGAGTTCCATGGAGGACTGTCGTGAGAGTTCAAGGAGAGTGTTCTAAATGCTTGACATGTGATAGGTGTTCAAAAAAGATGTTAACATAGAGCACAGACCCCTGGAGGCATGGGACACCCGACCATCCCGGTTCAGGGGAGTGGCTAACAACCGTCTGGAGAGGGGTGGAGTATGGCAGGGTGGGATGGGCTGCAGAACTGGTTAGCATCTAGCAGGGGCACGAGGGCATCAGCGGGGAGATGGCTCAAATGCCAACTACTGGGTAGACCCTGCTGTGGGCCCAGAACCTCATAGTGTATGAACACCCTTCTCATCTATCCATCGATTTACTCCTAAGGTTGGGGGGTGTCTTAGAGTGAGAGACAAGGACAGCATCATGATCCCCATTTTACAGATACAGAAACCAAGATCCAGAAAGGGGAGTAATCTGCTCAAGGTCACAGCTAATGATCGCACTCACCCACCCACAACTTCATCAGACACTCAGAGAGCGCCTGGTGCATAAGATGCCAGGTCACACCTTGGGCACACTCAGAGACAGCTGGAACCAGACCCCGGGGCAGGGGTGCCCAGTCCCATGAGTTCTATGCTAAGACCACCATGAAGCCTTCAGGCCAGGATCACTGGTTCAACTGACGGTCAGTGTTAGTCAAGCCCGAGCAAGGAGCAGAGACACAGCCCTCCACGGACCGTCTCCAGCCCTTCAGCCCCGCCCCTCCGACTGGAAAGGGGCCTCCGGCAATGTTCCTCTGGAGGGTGGGCAGCGATCAAGGGAGCTGGAGCCAGGAGATTCTTGGGTCCCACCAGGTTCTTCACTTTCTAAACCCAACTGCAAAGGCCATATCTACTGTCCTGTGGGAAGATGGCTGTTCCCCTGGGCTTGGGGCCCAGGAGGCCTGACGTTGTCTGAGCAGGGATTCCAAACTTTCAAGTCACCAGAGGACAGGTGAGTAGAGATGTTCCATTCCGTCCATCCCCCCACTTTTCTGGGACAAAGGAAGTTACTTCCCTGTTTCTCTGCGAGTGCCACACTGACATCTGCCCCCTGGGCATGGGACGATGATGGGCTAAGGGGCGGGGCCAGGGGGAGTCGTTCCAGGGTTGTAAAGAGGGCTGGGGCATGGGGAGGGTGTTATCTGAGTACACCTGCAATTTCCCCAACTCTCTTCCCTGCGGCCAGGCCGTCTCACTCGCCGGACGCCTGAAAGACAAACGCGAAAGCCACAGCTTTTCCTCTTTCTCTTCATGCGATCCTGCGGCCGCCGGCCGCCGCCAACCCCGAGCACTCCTGTCTCTCCTCTTTGCGGTTCTCTTTTTCATTTGCTTCCTTGTTCTTGTGGCTCCTGGTCTTAGAGTCAGGAAACCTCATTTTGAATTCCAGCTCTATCATGTGGAGTGGAATGACCACATATGGCCCTACATGCTTTGAGCCTCAGTTTCTTCATCTGTAAAATAAGTATAATGATACCCCATTGCCATGAGGATCAGATGGCATAATGGATGGGAAGCAGTTTGGTAAACTGTAATCGGCCACACCTGCCTGCAGGCTTGCCATTAATTCCCCTGGCTTCCCGGACACCCAAGAAAGAAGAGCTGGGGAAAGCAGTGGGACTCCAGGGCAGAGTTCGGGGCCGTGCATTTGAGCCCTAACTCAGCCCTCTGGCTCTCCACGCAACCGTGGGAAAGCCCGTAACTTCTGAGCCTCGGTTTCCCCATCAGTAAAAGAGTCATGAGACGCTTTTGCCTCCTCCGGCCGAGGAGAGGAGTTGCTCGTAAACAGCGATTGCTCACGCTGTCTGTGAGAGATGCTTCTGAGCGCACCCCCGCCAATTACAGTTTATTGAGCACACATGATGGATAAACAGACCTTTCAAAGGTGTAGGCCCTGCCCAGGAAGAGGGGCCAACCTGACGCAGCCGTGTGAAGGAGCAGCCGAGGCACCGTCTCACCACACGTGCTCCTCTGCTCCTGAACTGACCTGAGCAGAAATGATCGCTGGATCTTGCCCCCGGCACAAGCCACCCTCACCCCCAGGGACCCTAAGTGACCAGAAAGGAGGAAGGGTTTCCTCATCATATCTGGGCTGCCGGGCTGCCAAGAGCTGCTCATCTCTGCTTCTCAACGCCTCTTGCAACTGTCCCTCCTTCCTGCCTCTGCCATCCTCCTGGGGGTGTCGGTGGGGATAATGGAAGCTCCCATGGCCGGGATCCTCACCTGAACCTAAACTACTTGGTGATGTAACTGGCCTGCTGCTGGGCTGCTGCTCCCACACCCGTGGGCAATAAGCTATTATTGACTGAGTCACTATATAAAGAGCTCTGCCCGGTGCTCTGGGCGGAGGCAGAGACGAGGAGGATTACAGACCTGCAGCCTGTTGGATACGGACATAATTCTACTGCTCGACCCACAACTGGGAGAACAAGCCGGGTAATAACCCCTTTTACCCCAAGAACGTTCCACTGTCATTCCTCAGTCTCACTGAATCCACAGTGAACTTGCCCAGGGCTGAAACCCATTGGCAAGATAGTGTCCCTGGGTGGCATTGTCTCAGTAACCTCCTAACTGGCCTCCCCTGCTGTGGTGTGGCGTTCTGCTCCCATCCATCCCACTTACTGCTGTTGGATTAATCTTCCTAAAATACTCCTTTGGTCTCTCAGTTTCCGCTTGGCACCTTCACTAATTCTTTATAGCCTGAAGGGTAAAGTTCAAGCTGGATGCAGTGTGACCGAGGGGAAATCAACTTCAGAATCAAGAGCCTCCTGCCTCTGCCCTTGATGGGCAGGTGAGCTCAACTCCCCTGAGCGTCAGTTTTCTCAGCTGCTAAATGAGACCATTAGAATCGATACTCCACTACTGTGATTAAACTTTAAAATCTCTGTGAGGTGCTGTGCCTCACTGGGGAAAGCTGTTCAGTGTATGTCAACCTCCCTCTGCTTTTCGCACTGACACTTCCCTCCACAGCAAGGGGCACAGGCACCTAACTGTGGCCCCAGCCGGAATTCCGGGGCACTGGCCCTGACAACGGCCCCTAGGGCCCGGGAGGGCTGTGCAAAAGGTGAAGGGTTTGAGGGTGATAAACAGGCTCCTGACCCCCCAGGCATAAGGCTTCAAACAAAGAGGGAAGGTGAAGTCTACCCCAAGTACCAGGAGGGTGGGGAGCGCCAGGAAGGCGGAGAACTTGCCCTGAGATACGAACACAGGTTCCTGGTATATAAGAAAGACTTTTTTAGATAACTGAGTGTATCATTTAAGTGTCCATGGATTAGCCCCTAGGAACCTGGTCCACTTCCTTCAGAGAAAAGATTGTAAAAACCAATAAAAACCAGGCACTAGCCGGGCTCCTGCTCTGGCAGCCAGGGGCCGTGAGGAGCCCATGGACGTGGAGCCTTGGGTGGGGCGCAAGCAGAGCAGCATCAGCGTGACGTCATGGCCAAGTCACCAAAACCCGCAGTGTGCACCAAGAAAGAGGATGAGTCACCAGGACCTACAGGAAAGAGGGGCCGGGTGGGGTGGGGCGCGCAGCAGGCCGTGGTGAGGAGAGCGGGCGTTCTGAGGACACACGACAAGTTGGCTACCTGACAAAGCCCTGGGCCTTACGCTCTGAGAGCCTCAGCTCCTTTATCTGAAACGGAAGACAATCTAAATGCTGATTTCATAGCGTGTTTTGGGGATTCAGTGAGTTCATCTGTGTGTAAAGGGCTTTAGCAGTAAATGTTGCTTTGATAGCTGGGTTCTTGATTTTTCTCTAGGTTGGAGAAAGAAGGCTCCTATCCTCTCCTCCTCTCCCGCTCTCCCAGCAAGAACCTTCGGCTCCAGTTAGCCTAACCTCAACCTCCGTATTCTCCAGAGCAATGATCCCCCCACCGAGGCCTTCTGGCCCTGGTTCCAGATGCTCCCTGGGAGGCCAGACCAGCTGGTCTACATCCTTGAAAGCACCAAGACCTACCTCCCACCTGGTGACCTTGCCCTGACAGTCCCAGCACCCCGTCACCCCACCAGCCCCAGGGTCCCCAGCGGCAATCACAGACCACTCCGGGACAGCCTCCTGTCACTCACCTGGTTTTATCACGTTGTGGGTTAGTGCTCCATGGTGTCAGTGTTTACCCCTGACTCTGCCACAGCTTTTCCCTAACTCCTCGGGCAGCTGTGACAAAGCGAGGCTCGTATGTGCTGCTGAAGCCATTTTGAACGAGTGAGTGAGCCAAGTTCCAAGCATTAGACTGATGGGCTCTGGGTCTGGGACTCAGGCTTTACGGCTGTCAGAGTCCAGGCCACCTGCTGCTCTGCATTGCTGGTCAGTCAGGGAGGGGACAGTGGGAGTGAATGAGCCTTCACCGCCTCAGCCAGAACAAAGGCATATGCCCAGCAGAGAGGGCCCATAGCCTTTCCACGATGCTTATCTAGTTTAACGTGACTGGGACCTGGTAGGAAAGGAAATAACCAAATGCAACCAGACTGAGACAGCAATGCAGACCCTGCTGTACAGGCTAAGCTGGGGAAAACCTCGGGAATCCAGGCCAAGTGAATGTATGTCTCTGCTAATGTGAAAACAGTTGGGCCTGGGTATTTAATCACCATAACAGGTCATAAACACCAATACTCCAGGGGACAGCCACTTGTCTGGAGTCCAGTCCAGGGACAGTTGGCCTTTGGGAGAGCAGGTCGAAAGCAGGACCCCAGCCGAAGCAGCACACAGCCTTGGGGAGGCACAGTGGACTACGCCACCGCAAGCCAAAGACTGAAAAGCCCCAGGCCCCTGCCTGATTGGAAAGGACTCTCAGAGGGGACATAGGAGCCTGGCAGGTGTGGCCATCTCATTAGTGCTAGGCTGGAACATTCTTCAGTTTACCTTCTCAGACATTTGCTAGCAGCATGATCTTCCTCTCATCTAAGCACAGAATCTCCAGATGAAGAAGAGGCCAGAGAGGAAAAAGATTGTGGAGGTAATTAATACAAGTCCTGCTTCTCTCAATGGTGATTCAAAAACAGGGGATGACCAGAAGCCAAGAAGGGTGCAGGAGCCAGGGAAGGCAGAGGGTAAAAACAAACAGTAGCAACTGACCTTTCTATAGCAATGCATCAAAGAGTAGGGGCCTGTCAGTCTGACGAACTATAGCAATGTCTTATTTTGTTGGTAGGAAAATCCCCTAAAGTTGTGACCTGCCTAAAACGTGACCTTTAAATTTGATACCAATACCTGCTAAACAGAGATCCCTTTGCTCTTCTGGGTAAAAACACCCCCAGCTGATTCTCGGGATGGTAGGGGCCTTGGATTGGAGGGGATAGGAGCAAGACAGCCAGGTATTCCAAGGTTTTGAAGCAAAAAAATAGTTAAGCTCTGCCTCAGGAATCAGAAGGTGCAGAGGGAATAACTCAGGAGGACTTACAATTGCCCTTTGACCCACCGCTCCCCCCCTCCCTATCACCCAACCTTAGTAGCCTAACATCCACAAACCAAGGGCGCCAAAGGCACACTCCTTTGTTTCTGGGTCCCTCCGTGGCCTCGCCCGCCCTATCGGGACAGTGCTGCCTGGAAGCTTGCCCTCCTTCCCTCATCTGCACACTCTAACTTGCTCGCCCTGATAAAATCAGGTCACAGCAGACTCCAGGGACAACATGGAAGGGGAAGGGGAGTAAACAAAGGTCAATAGGCAGAGGAAATGCAGGGAGGAAAGGAAATTCTCTCCTGTTCTTTGAAGCTAGTGGGAAGAGGCAAAAAAATTTTTAAGTGAATATGGGCCTCAGCTCCAGTATTAGGCAATATTTTCCATTGTAACGAAAAGACCCCCAACTCTACCAGGCGTGAGCTGAATCGGTGTGCGTATCAGGCCTGGGTGCGTGGTCAGGACTGGTGTCTCTCCAGCATGTAGCTGGGCCCTCCTCTGTGTCGGCCCCACTCTGGCAGGCACTGGCAAACTGGCCCCAGCAATGCCAGCTGTTAACCCTGCCAGCTTCAATTCTACTGGAAGGAGTTTTGGCCAAAGTCCCAGATCTGAGTCTTATTGCCTGGTTCGAGTTACAACGCCCACTCTTGGAGTCCGGAGTAGAGTCAGCTGTTCCCAAACGGCAAGCATTGCCAATGGGGGAACAGTGATTTTTCTAAGAAAAATCAAAATGCTGTTACTGGAAGCAGACAAAGCAACAGCTGACCACCACAGACCCCCATCGTCAATCAGTGGGTCACGTTCCTGAATATGCGGACATCCAATTAACCACCAGAGTAGGTCTCCGGGTTAGGTGCAGCACTGAAACCCACAGATGGCACGAGGAGCTTCTGACCAGCCCCTGGCTCCCTCAGCTCCTCAGTCAGTCCTACCCGCCTTGGTCTCTTCAGTCCTACAACGGAGCCTGACACGAGCCCGTGCCTTTGACTTGAAGTACCTCCAAGGCTCTTAGAAAAACTGTGAGTTTGAGACAAATGAAGAAGGTTCAGCAAAAATTTCACATATGCTGAGTGTCCAAAAGAGGAAGAAAGCTCCGGAAAATTCTAGTTTTCATGATTCAGGGGATCTGATGAGTTCAGATTGAGATTGCTGTGATGAACGCCAAGAAAACTTTGGTGCCCAGACCGCGGAGGTTTTGCTTCCTGTGTGACAGGAAGTAGGTAAGAGAGAGATCCTTGGCCATGCACTGGGATGAAGGATGGGAAACCAGGAGAAAGAGGGGACATGGGGCTGCAGAAGCTGGTGTGGAAGGGAGTTCACGCCACCCCTCCTGAATGCTGGAGACCGAAGACCTGCCAGTCAGCTTGTTGAGTTCATCCACCAAGATGCCAGACCCAGTAATAAACTATTTCATGAACTCCAAATTTCTGACTAAATGTTCAGAGAGGGCAAGTGAAAGCAGAGGATAGGGATGGAGGAAAGTCAGAGGTCCAGGAACTATGGATCCCAACCTTTAGAAGAGAAAATATGGGCCTTAGAGCGAGGAAACTAGATTTGTAGTGCAAGTAGCACTTGCTACATACCAGCTGTGGACATTGGTTAAGTTACTGAACCTCTCTGATCTTCAGTCTCCTCTTCTCTAGAATTAAAATAATGAGAGTAACTCAAATTGTCATAGGCTCAAATACAATCATATAACTAAAACCCTTATCACAGTACCTGAAACTTCAGAAGTGTATGATGAGTGGTGGGTATAGGCTCCACCCAAGACTTCTTATTTCAAAGGTTTTTGAGCATTTCAACATTTGTTCCGCCACACAGGCAGCCTCAGAAACAGATGGGGGAGTCATTGTTCTTCCCTCCACTTCTTGGCTCAGTATCTGTGGCTTCCAAGGGCGTCAGAGACCCACGGCCCTATCTTCAGTGCTGGCAAAGCCCAATCAGCCCAAACCAGGCAGATGGCTCGTTCTGTCTCAAACACCTCCAGGTAACAGGTTTCTTGGCCTGCTTACCTCTGGAATGTATTACTTAGGGTGCTCTTTCTTGTGACTAACTCCAAATTCTTCAGCATCAGCCACAGTTTACATCCATTCAGGTGTTCACTCATCTGTTAATTCATTCTTACTATAATAATTATGCTTGCTATTATGCCGGGCACCATGCCAGCTGGGGAAATACAAAGATGAGCAAGATGCCTGTGCCCTCAAGGAGCCTGGGGTCTAGAGTAAAGGAGGTGCGTTCACAGACAATTATTGTCGTATACAGTAAGCACCCTGACAGAGGGCAGCTCTGAACACACAGGAGGCCCCGAGGGGCACCCCATCTGGGTTTGGGAGAGGAGGTTCAGGGAAGGCTTCTCGGTGGAGGCGACACCTGAGAGATCATAAGTGACCATTGAACAAGCAGATCTGAGTTATTTTGGGGCTACTATCCCTCAGCCTTTATCAGGCAAGAATTCTAACAGGTTAGTTAGTGTTGGGCTGATTATCTCATGGAGATACCATGTGCACTGGCCTGGGGTAATTACCAGGCAGGAGTTACAGCCCAATGCCTGAGATCTCAGGGTGACGGCAGCTTGGGCACTATGACCTCTTGGGGTGAGTGACGCTCTTCAGTCCTGGAAGCAGGTGGCCCAGCTGGGATGCACCACAGTGGCTGCTGGTGCTCAGTGGCCAGTCTAGGAATGGAGGCCTGTGCTCATGGGGACCGGGAGTGGTGGCTCACTGGGAAAGCATGTGGAATCATCTTTTTCTCTTGTTGCAGAATCAGCCACCGCTGAATGGTGACAAGGCCCTCCTGCCAGGAATGTGGAAGGGAAGTGCCAGATGACCTCTGGAGGTCCCCTCGGGTCAGGGGAGCCCCGGCTTCAGGATCTGGCTCCCTATTTCTAACTTATCCCAAAGCTCTTGGATGAAGGTGCTGCTGTTGGTCTTTCCCTCCTAGTAATTAGCCAGGTTCGTGGCACCACAGGAAAGGCGGGCGGTGTGTCCCACTCTGTGCTCTGAGGATGCGGGGAGCCCAGAGAGGCCCACAGGAGTGAGCAGCCCGCAAAAGACCCCCAGCAGACCAAATACAGAGCTCTGCAGCAACCGGCCCTGATCAGATCAGCCACACCCCTCCACGGACTCAAGGAGGACGAGCTTTTCCTGCCCACGCACTGCTCCGACCCCAACCACCAACTCCCAGGAAAACCAAGAAGACAAATGAAGCCGGAAGGGGGCATTCTGTTAAAGCAGGCCCTCTCCGTCTGCCGTTGGCCCTGGCGGACACCCTGCCCCTCGCCTGCTCCTTCAGTTCCCGGAGACTGCGGAGCCTCTCAGGTAGGACTCGGGCCGCAGACGTCAGTGTGGGTGGGGGGCTGGGCAAGGCTCAGCAGAAGCCTTAAGATGCCTCGCATCTCCCTCGTGGTCCTTTTGTGTTTCTGCGTCGGAATTCTCCTTAAGAAGACTCAGGCTAGACCTTCTGAGGAATTTACTTGTTGCTCGCAGAGAAAGGCAGGAATGTGTAACCCAGGGAGGCATCAGTCTCCCAGCCAGGGTGTTTCTGAAAAGGAGGCTCACTTCCTGCTGAGCCTTCTGCAGGTCTGCTTGGAGGCAGGGGTGTGGCCTGAGTGACTGACGGAGAGCACAGGGGGCCAACTCCTCCCCGGGGTCAGGCCGAGACCCCAAGGGGCTGGGGCAGGTGAGGCAGACAGGCTGGGTGGTGAGCAGTGCTCACTGCTCCAGCTCCCCTTCCCTTCCCCTTCCCTTGTGGGACTGCACCCGACCTGCCTGCTCTCGCTCTCCCCGCCCCTTCCCACTTCCCAGGTCAGCACAGGGAGCAGCTCTCACCTTCCCTCCCTTTTCCTCTCCAGCGAAGAGCCTTTGCAGGGGGCACAGACATGTTCACCACCCTCAGTTTCTACCTCCTGGAAACTGTTAAACTGCGATGGACACAGGCTAGCCAGACATTTAAAGCCTCTCCTTCCTTCCTGCCCCAGCCCCTCTGGGTTGGGTCTGGACACCACCCATTTCATGTGTCCCTTCTTTCTTTCATGGGGTGCAGAGGGGTAAGGGCACGGGCTCGGGGCCACAGCGACTAGAGCAGGCCCCCGCTCTGTGGCTCATCGGCCGGCAGCCCTCTCTGAGCTCATTTCCCACCAGATCAGTGTAAGGACACCTCCTTCTCAGGCCTGCCCCAGGGAAAGCAGATCAAGCAGGGCGGCTTGTCCCTTGTTTGGCACGTAACAGGGCTTAATAAATATCAGCTGGATGAGTGACTGAGAGGTAAGTGCCTGACCTAAGCGCCTGCCCAGGCCCCAGTGGAAGGAAAGCCTTGGGTTCTCTGCGTTTGGGAGGGCCATGGAGATGGGGACACTGAAGGTGGCCAGGCCCCAAGGAGAATGGCCCAAGCCTCCCCTGCAAAGCAAATTGCCTGCTAGGTTTCTGTGGAGGCCCACCTCCTGGGGCTTCCCCGGGTGAGGATGTGAGGGAAGGAGGATTTCTGGAATCCAGGATCCAGTGTCAGCTTGAGAACGAACCAGAGGGGCTAGAATTCAGTTCCTAGAATGGAGGCAGAGCCCCCTGCTGCCTCTCTTGCCTTGCAGCTCCTCCCAGCCAGGGCTGTTCTCCCCGGGGCTCCCCGTACTCCCCACGTTTATGAGTCCTAAAGCCTAAAAGAGCGGCCTGGGGTGTGCAGGACGAGAAAGCCTAGCCTTGGGCCAGCAGTCAGAGGATGTCTCTTATGTTCCTCATACAAACTGTGAGATTTAAGCAATTCCGTCAACCTGTCTGAACCTCAGTTTACCCAACTGTGAAATGGGAACAGTAACTCGCACCCTATTCTCCCTACCATATGGGGCTATTGCAAGGATCAAATTATATAGTCTACTTAGAAAAAGCACTTTGTACTCAGCAAAGTACTGTACAAAGACAGAAAAGTTACTAAAGGCTCTGAAACAGAACCTGTGAGACTGGACAGACTGTAAACTCTTCCTGTCTGCCGTGGGGCAGGAAGAATCCTGCCAACTTGGCTTTCCTTTGATCTTCATTTGAAACTTAATGAGCACTTAAGGCATTGCCCACACTCTAAATAGGATTACAATTTTAAGTTAAAAGTCATCTCTTGTTTCCTCTCCACACTCCCTTCCTCAGCTCTGTTGAGCACAGCCATCAACCAAACACTATTTTTAAATGGCACTAATTTGCTGTATACTGAAACAAATGAGAGACAAATATTTTTGTTAGGAAAACCAATCACAAACCAAACGAGTTAAAAGAAAACAAAAAAAAACCTAGTTAATGAATTCAAAGTGAAATTAAAACCAAACCACTGTAGCTTCCGAAAAACAATGGTACCAGAATGAAATTGGAACAGCAAAACTGGCTCCCAAGTAAATCAAACTGATTCTGCATATCATCAGAGGCCCTGGATCCAAAAATCCTTCTGGCCTTCCCCTCTGCTGGTTCTGGCTTTCCTGGTAGGTTCTCCCCATTTCACAGTGTGCCCCCGACCTCCCTGGTGATGCGAAGACGAGGAGGAGACATCAGCGGCTCTCCTTCCCTCCGGGATGGTGCTGCCCACACCCAGGCTTCTCCCCTGACACACCTCCACTGCTCGGCTCAAAGGCCCTCCCACCCTAGCCCTCTTCTGCCTGAAATCCCGGAATAAAATGGAACCCTTGGCACTGAACCTCGTGATTGCCACAATCGGGGTACGAAACGGTCCACACAACAAAACGCCACAAACCCAGAAGCTGAGCCACAAAGACCTCTGACAGGTCGGTGGTCCTCAGACAGCTCCTCACAGCCCGCAGAGGAGTCCCTCGATTTCATTCTGTTCTGCATCCTTGCTGATTCAGACACCACGCTTTCTAATGAGCTCAGGAAAGGTGGTCCCATGCTGGCCTCTCCACAGGAATCCCAGGAAGTGGGAAAAATGAAATTGTTGCTTATCGAGTGTAGATGACCACCCACTCAGCAAGGGGTGAGCTGGAAGCTGGGCCTCCTGTGGAGGGCCCACCGCGGTGCCTGCAGTGGAAGAACAGCCCTGCTGTGATCTGCTCATAATACAGCCAGAACCATCCATCCTTGTCTTCCTTGGACCCTCCCAGCTGCAGCCACTATTGTCTTCCAGGAGCTGAGTCCTCCCCATCTGCTACCCGAGGCTGGCCTAGGCACATGCTTGAGTGAGCTGTTGGGTTACAGGTGATTTTGGAAGGTGAACCTTGGCCATCTGGGCTCCCTTTATCTCCTGTCATCAGGCCCAGACCAATTCCAAGGACTTCTACCTTGTTATCTCTGCTAGCACCCTCACCCCCCTCACCCTTGTCCCCGTGTTGGCGTTCTCACCTTCCAGACTGCAGCTGCATTAGTTTCCCAAGCGCTCTGTCTTCCTGGATCCAGTTTCCTCCCCATGAACAGCATGGACCAGGGTTCTGTATGATCAGGAGAAAGGGCATGGGGGCGGATGTCGCTTGGATAAACGCCTCTGTTGACCCTGGCTTCAGCTGTCAGCAGGCTGGCCCTGCAGGGGAGTGGCAGGGATACACTGGGAAGAATTTCAAAGACCAGCTGGACCCCCAACTCTGTGAATCCAGCCACGGAGCCTCCAGCCCATCTTCAGCTGACACTTCGCTTGACTTTCTCTGGCTTTTTCGTCTGGACCTACATTTCAGACTTCATCGCACACTTTGTTTTGTTGGCGTCTTTTTTATGTATCTCCACAACTAGATCAGAGGCTTCTAGAAAGACTGGGACTGTGTTATGTAAGTCATATAAAACTGCCCAGCAGTGCACCGGGACAAATTAGTCCTACCTGCCACTTTGGTTACCAAAGTACCCTGCATGCAGCTGCCACAGTCAGCTGCTAAACACAGACCCAAAGAGGCTACTCAGGGCCGCCCAGTCCTGCCCCAACCCATCGCCCAGGGTTCACTCCATTCTTTCTACCTCCTTGTTTATTACGCTTCCTGGTTCGCCCACCCCACCCCTGCCCAAACAGATTAAAGCATACTTTTGAAGGTTTTCTGAGATCTGCAAATACCGTCTCCTTTCTAGAGTCTTCTAACACTCCTGTCAGAAATAATCATTTCCTGGAATTTCCATAGAAGTATTTTCATACTTCATCTTTTAACATGTACTACCTAGTGTAGCGTAAAGCACTCAATAAACATGTTTAAAAGAATAATGATAACCCCTTCTATTGTGGCTATTTATGCTATGAATATATTTTTCCCCCCACTAAACTGTAAGCTTTATTACCTCTGTACAACTCCTCGGCTCCCAGTGTATGTAGAAGCTGTATACATTCAAGAAATGCATATTGAATTGAATAGTAGGTATTCAGTAAGGAATACAATGAATGAATAAAATGGCTGAAATGAGTGTACATAAATGGTAGGGTTGGGAGGGAAAATCTTCCTCTCCCCTTCAAGATTCTTCTAGCTGGCCTAAGATTATAATTGACAGGAGACAGATTAACAGGAGAAAATCAAATTTAACTATGTACTTACATTATGGGGCATCTACACAGATGTAAGATTCCAAAGACAGGCAAAATGAGGCCTATGTGTCGTCCTGTCCTAAGGAGAAGGGAGTAGGGTCTGGGACTTCAAAGGGAAGGAGATCAAGTCACAGGAAGACACAAAAGTAAATGGTTCATAAGCAAACGTTTGCTGGGCCACCCAGAAACAATGGGACACAGAGGGGAATTTTAACAACCTGACTTTGCTAAATTCCTCTCTGTTACCCCTAGTTCATATAATGGGGTTACCTAAGATGATTAGCTCTCTGCCTGGAGCAGGTCCTCTATCTAAATTCTTTTTAGAAAGTTGGGTGGAGAGGTTAGGTTTCTTCAAGTCTTTTTAAGCTTTGGTTGTTTTTAGCTCAAAATCATCTGCATGCGAAAGTGACACATTTGGGGGTGGTCTGCACTTGGCCCTGAAGGGGTTCAGAACTAGCCTCCCCAAGATGTGCCACTTTTGAGCTGAAGACAAACAAGGCCCTGTGGACTCAAGAGAAGCTTCTGCCCCTGCCTTAAATACCTAGAAAGAATCTAAATTGGGGTCTTTTCCAAAATAAGGGTTGTACATTTTGTCTGAGTGACCCATCTGCATGGCGGGGCAAACATCTAATATCCAAGCAGGTGCTCTTCTGTTGCGTTGCCCTCCCCCTCAAAGCCCCAGCCTCTCTCCCATTCCCTAGCTCAGAACAGCATATGTACCTCATTTTTCCTTCCTGTCTCATGTAGGTGGGGTTCCCGTATATACACATTTAAACTTGATTCTCCCCTATTAACCTGTCTCACGTTAGTTCGGTATTTAGACTAGTGAGAAGACTCTTAAAGGGCAGAGGTAAGTGCTCCCTCCCCCACAGCACTGCGTGTGGTACCAACTCAAAGGGTTTCTCTATTACTTTCTGTATTACTTGGTACAAGTGACCAAAAAACCCAGTTTCGTCTAGCTTATGCGTGAATAATGAGTCATGCAAGTAACACGTTTGTAGGAACAGCAAGGACGCAATAGGACAAGAGGTATGGCTGACTCAAATGCTGCCAGAGCTCACTCTTCAGCTTCTCTGCTTTTCTCTGCATGAAAACTTTATTCTTCCACCTGGCAGGCTTCTTCCATGGCGCAGGGAACATGGCCCCTGATGACTTCCAGAGCCTCACTCCTCGCAGTGTCCGTGGCTGGAGGGAATTGAGCCTTGTTCTCTCTTTGGTCTTAAGTTCAGAAATCCCAGGAAAGGATGTAATTGGCTGAATTTGGTTCGGGTAGGGGTGGGACCTCTAATAAAATGCCAGTTCCCATCTTAACCATGAGGACAAAGACCACTTTAAAGAACTAGGTCTAGGAATGGGGAAGACGGTTACTGTTCTGCATAGATGAAACAGCAGGGAGAGAGATGTGGTTTGCATTCCAGGCAGATGGGGAGAAAGGGGAACTCAAGGGGGAGTTCTCAGGAGGCAGGAGGAGCATATCCTGTTACAGCCTAGCGGGGAGACAAGGCTGACTGCATTTTCTTCAAGGCAGAGATGGGTGGGGACCGGGTCCACAGTGAAGGAAGCCCTGCTGAGACTGACCTGCCCTGGGGAGGCCCTGACGCCTGGCTGCGGAGAGCCACTCACCGCTAATGCAGCAGGGAATCCAAATCAAGAGGGAGGCTGGACTGAGAACCAAAAGGGGCCTGCCTAGCAGCCGGGGCAGCCAGAGGTGGACAGCAGCCCCACCAGCGACTTCCAACCGTGGGGGCAATGCCCGCCTTCTTGTCATAGTTGGGGAAAGGGCGCAACTTCACTTTCTTACATTTCGTGTTTATTTTTATGGGTAGATTTAATTTTATTTGTTCTAGACCTCAGGCCTGCTGCTGGAAGAAATAAGGCATTGGGACTTCTGGGTTTCCAGAACGTGCAGGCTTCAGTCTGCGGCTGGTGCCGCTGGCGAGATGGGGTGGCAGCCACGCCTGGAGTCACCCTGATCCTCCTAACACGTCCTCCTTTCCTGTCCACACAGGGACTGGGGGTTGGAATGGGGTGGAGGGTTCCTCTCGCCCCACAACCCTCTCCCGGGCAGCGGGAGCACTGGGCTCAGAGAAGAGGGAGGACTTCCCTGACAGCTACCACAGGAGCCACCCTCCCGGTCAGCCGGTGAGTCCAGCCAGCGGGGACAGACAGCGGAGCACACCCCCTGCACAGCCTGTCTCCCCAGAAGCCAGGGAGCTTGAGGAGAGGGCCTCGCCTTTCAAACGCTAACCAGCTGTGAACTGGCATCTTGTACCAGCCCCCACCTGCCAGGCCACTAAAGTAGATTAGCGCTTTAGTGGGACCACACAGTTGGCCTAAATTGTTACTCCCCCAAGACAAGTTTACTGAACAGTTAGGCAATGCCTCCACTATAGTCACTGGAGACAAGCTTAAAATATACTTTAATACATTTAACGCACCATTTCAGAGACTGGCTTCCTCATGATAAAGACGCAACTGACACTCATTAGGCACTAAAATGTCGCGTTGCTGCAATCCGGCAGGGAGCCTGGCAAGCCATTAAATCAGAAGCTCTGCTCGGCTGACTCCCTTCCTTCCATTCCCATGTCTTCCCCAGGGATTGATCTGGGCTCCTGAAGCTGACATTTTGGTAGGACCTCCAAACTCTGACAAGGTACTATTTCTGTCTGTGCCACCAGTTGTACCGCTGAAGCGCCCAGCAAAGTGGAATGGGTGGGACCAGAGAAGTTGGGAAGGGGCGGGAGTGATAAGAACAAGTCTCACCTCTGGTGTCCTCTACATGCCCAGGAGTGTGGGACCCGCAATCCCTAGGAAGGAAGGACTGCTGGAAAACAATCCAGGGACGGTTTCCCCAGTGGGTGACCTGGAAGGCTCCTCCACACCCGGGCAGCCTTCCATCTGTGGGTCGGGGCAGGGGAGGAGAGCCCAGCAAAGCCAGGAGCTGGTTTTCGCTTTGGTTCCCGAGACAGATGGTAGCAGGCGGTCTCTAGCACCACGTCAGGGACTCTGAGTTCTGAGCCCAGCCCAGCCACTCCGAACAGGCTTCCTTTTTTTTGATCTGTTTTACTTTCCCTCGCTCAGAAATAGGATGTGGCTGAGTTACTGAGAAATAGTAGGGTAGGATAATGGAAAGAAAGGCTCCAAATGTTGGGAACTTGGGAAGGGCACTAGTAGGCAGAGAGAAACCATCCCCAGAGGTCTAATTTACAACTCTGTCTCTCCATGTGCATCTGATTCCTCCTTCTGGAGAGGACAGATGGCAGAGGACAGTGTGGTGAAACTGAGGTGGGGCAGGGACATGCGACAAGCATTATGATTAATTTTTCCTGCCTACGATGAAAAATGCCAAGATATAAACAGTATAGTAAGAACAGGAGGGACTCTATCTTAAAGCTCTGATTCCAGTTTAAAACCCAGGGAGTGAGAAGGGGATTCCTAACATTTTATGGTATTGACCCTGTCTTCAGGCAGGACAAGCAGTCCTAAATGGTATGTCCCCACTGCTTGAGGGTCACCACTATCTTGAAGAACAGGATCAAGAAATTCCTTGTGTTAAGTTTATTTTACAGAGTATCTAGAGGACTATGGATGATGACACCATGTTTCTCCCTGGAGACAGACATCATGAGACCACATGTCAAGCTTATGCCCCCCCGGGCCCTTTACTCCATTCTTGAAATCCATAAAAGACAGAATCCTAAGTCTTTAAGCACAGCTCCTCTCTGAGGCTGCCCTCATTCCCCTTTCTTTGAGGGTGTACTTTACCTTAAATAAAGACTACCCACTGCTCAACATTGCGTTTTGTCTCTGCACTCTAAGGTAGGTCTTTGTCATTTTGCTATTTCATTCAATATTCTAGAAGTAAGAACTAGTCTCTCTCTCCAGTCTTCTTCAGACAAGTAGGGAAGGGCTACTGAGATCTCTGATTTGAGCTTGCAAGTTCCTGTCGCCTGGGTGACCTGGAGGAGACTGACCACAGCTGTACGGTCATGCTCTTTAGCAGCCTGCCCAAAAATCTCCTTGCTATGCTTCAGAGAGTTCTCAGATCATACTCTTACTCCATCCAGTGCTCTGCGGCTCCCCCAAATCCTGGGGTGGTAGGGGCTTAGATCCCATACCCACAGATTCAAGGGGACACTGGACACCTGATGACTGGCTTCAGGAGTTGGCAAGCATCTGCCCTGTGCCGAGCAGGAGTTCAGTGAGCCTCCCTTTCCTTCCTCTGCTCTTCCTTGCTCTCTGCTGCCTGCTCCGCTGCTGCCAGTCACTACCACTCCCGCTTTAATGAATTCCTTCCTTGCCTACACTCATCCGACCTGTTTGTGAATTCTTTCTCCATCAGAGTCAAGAACCCTCCCCTGTCCAGGCTGAGGTTTCACCTAGTGCACAGGGACAGACCTCCCCAGACGCAGCTGCCTGACAACAAAATCAAGGCATCAGAGAGGCTTCTTCCCAGCCCCCTGAGCTGGTAAGTCACCTCTCTCACAGCATAGTTTACAGCTGTAAGCTGTCAGGTGTAGGTTAGCCTGCCTTCCGTACACATATGAACATGAGTGTGTGTGCTGAGGTAGGTGTGGGAATACATCAGTCAATAAAGATCTGTTGTGTGAACCAGTTGATGTTACATGTTTGTACTTGAAAGCCACAAGGTTTTAGGCAAAATCTATGGGTGGCACTGTTGCCCAATGCTGATGGGTGTGTGGCTGCGGGGGTGTGACTAACAACTTACAGGCTGTGTATAAGTGCATGGATGGTTGAGTGTGTGCAAATTAAAGTGGAAACGTGCGCTGGGGGGTGTGATACAAGTGCAGGAAAGTACCCAGGCTTTGGAGTCAGTCTGACTTGGCTTTACGTCCTGGCTGTCATCAACCAGATGTGTAACCTTGGGCTGCCTTGGGTCCTCAATTTCCTCAACTCTGAAATGAGGATGACAAAAATAAGTACCTTTCAAGACAGCCATCAATGTACTGTGTAGACAAAGCTTTTGGTGCCATAACCCATTCACAGTAGGACTCAAAAGAAGGCAGCTATTGTCCTGCAATATGGATGTGCCTCTAGTGGGTACAGAGGCAAGAGAGAGCATAATGTGACCGGGACTGTGTGCGTGTGAAATCTGGGTGAGGAGGTGTGTGCTAAGGTCTGTGTTTAAGCAAAGCTGTGTGTGCATGTGCATCCGAAGCAATTCCTTCTCTGGAAAGACGAGGCAGGAGAGTGGGAGGGGAATAGTACACGTTTCCACGGACACCTGGGGTGTCTGGGTTTCTGGGTCCTGGGTCTAAGTGAGTAGGAGGTTGAAAGGCCGGTAGGAGCTGCAGGAAGCCAACCGCTTGCAGAAGCTTCCTTTTTCCCTCCACCCAGCAACGGTTGAACACCGCCACCCACATCCACTCCCCACCTCCACCCTCCACCCTCCACCCCACTCTCCGTTCAGCCAGCCAGCGAAAGGGCGGGGAGGAACCCGAGGGCGGAGAGGATTTCCCCATTCCTCCTTAAGGCAAACCAGGAAGCCGCCGCCGCTCGAAGTCGAGCCACCTTAACTGCAGAGAACTGGCCTGGCCTCTCGCCAAGGCCCGCCTCCGTCCCGGCTCTGGCTCCTCCCCCTTCTCCCGCTCTGCTCCGGGGGAGCTGATGAGCAAGTCCGGCCCGACTTGGCTGGAGCTGTTGCCATGACAAGCATTTTCTTAAGAAAGCTCTGCTGTTGAGACGTCCAAACCTGGGGGTGGGGGGACGAACTTCCTGGGGAATCACCCCTCGGAGGAGCGGGAGGCCAGAGACACCCACCCAGCTTCCCTGCACCCATTTTCTTCCAGGAACCTTCCCACTGCGAGGGCCGGGGGTGGACACCCAGCCCACTCCCTGGCCGTAGCCGGAAAGGCAAGAGAGCAAAGCCAGCATCTCTAGCGTGGTCGCCACTTTGGGGAGACCGGTGAGGGGTTACCCCCGCCCTATCCTGTCCATGGAAACCCGGAGGGAGAGTCTCGCTTGGAGAAGCCCGGATCTTTGCTAGAAAGAGAGGTAGGCTTGCAGAGAATGTATTGATTTGCGATTTGCAAACTTTCTTTCCTATCAATGGCTTCTAAACTCCCTGAATTTCCTCTTCCTAGACTATTTCTTGCGACTGGGTTTAGGTTTTGTGTGTGTGTATGTGAGTGCGCGCGCGCGCGTGCACGGATTTGTCAAATACTGTATTTCTTTCCTAGACTCCGTTCCGAGAAACCGTATAATCAAACAAGTGATTTCTTTCTCTTTTTCCTAGTTTTTATCATTCCTGGGCCGTGGGGGTGGGGAAATGGAGGGACGGTCTTTTTCACACCCCAATTGAGCCTTTGGAAAAAGCATTTATTACCCCCCCCCCACCTCCACCCCAATCCATTCCTGCCTTCCCCCTCCTCCTTGGCTTGGGAATGAGACGCAGAATGGAAAACTGTTGCAAAAATATTTTCCGCGTCTGTTCCCTTTCTTGAAAGCCCCAAAGAGAGATGGGAAAAAAAAAAAAAAGAGTAAGAAATCTTCAAAAGGAAGGAAAGGCGGCCAAGGGGACAGAGAGAGGGGCTCGCGGGGGGCGGGGTGGAGGTGGGAGCGGGAGACGTTGGGGTGGGGAAGGGGAGCGCCCAAATCACATTTCTTTGGCTTTGTAGAGAAACCTCAGCAGTTTCTCTCTGCGGCTTGCAAAACATCCTCAGACTTTCACGTCTATAATTAGCTGTGGAAAAAGCTGGGAGTTCCCTCGCACCGCTGTTGTTTGAGTGTGTGCGGAGCGTCAAGAACCAACTGTATGAGTGTCTCTGAGGGCACCGCCCCGTACATCTCTGGTCCCAAAGGGGAGAGAGGAGAAGGGGGTGTAATTGGAAAGTTTGCAGTTTCAAGGCTGGCGACGGTGGGGTTGGTGAGTGTTTGGCGGCTGGGGCTTGGTCGCAGGCATCCTTGGGAGGGTCCCTGAGCTCCTGCGGCCACTGCCTTGTCAGGCTGGAGAGCTAGACAGTAGGGCTGGGATTGTCCCTCACGCTCATTCACAGACTTGGCTCGCTCCGGGGGTGAAGGAGGCCGCTGGCATCTCCGGGGGCGAGTGGGGTCTCACCCCCACCTCAGCCCCCCTGAAGGATCCCCGCTCTTCCGGGGCGGGTGAGGAAGACGCGGGAGTGGCCATCACATCCTGGGGGCGAGGGGGCGTGCTGTCGGCCTGAGGCCCCTCCCCCGGGCATTCCTGCTGGACTTACAGTAACTTGCAGACGCGCTGTCGGCGCCGGCTGGCCTGGTGGGGGGTATGTCAGATGAAGAAATAGGAGAGACCTCGACTAACGCCGCTGGGGGAAGGGAAGTAAGATCCCATCTACCTCGCCAGCTTCTCCTTTGGGTGGGGTGCCTGGCAGGGAGCAGTAAGATCCTTCCCCCCCCCCCCCCGGAGCCCTTCCCCAGGGCTGCCCCTCCTTCCTATTTGGAGGCCCCCCTTCAGTCCTCTCAGCTCTGGGCCTCTGACCCAGAGCCACCCTCGGCTGGGACTGGCCATGGCAGAGGTCAGGAAAGAGGCGGTGGCCCCGATGGCTAGTGAGCTGGTTCCCTCGTTGGCCCGGGGTCGTGGCATGCAGAGCTGGCTCCGGGAGGGTGGAAAGGTGCCCTGCGAGGTAGGTCTCGGACCTGACGCAGACAGATCTGAAGGGCTCAAGCCATGGGGTAGGGGCAGGATGCACCTGCCCTCTGCTCCCGCTAGTTTGGTTGGAGGGGTGGTAAAGGCGAGAGCTTAGAAACTGGAAAGAAGGAAGTAAGGACTTGGAGGAGAGCTTCAGGGAGAGCCGGGGAACAACAGGAGCCAGTTTTCATTTTGAGGCGCTGAATGATTGATCTGAGTGTACCCCAAAGCCGTACAGTTCCTCTCTCCCTTTCTTCTGATGGGGAAGAGCAGGGGACCCAGGACAGGATCCATGCCCTTGTTCTGTAAACAGTGGGGAGGTGAACTCATATATTTGCTCCTGCTGGTGGGGAGCCCCATCCTCCCAGTCACCATCTTGCTGAGGTGCAACCCCGAAATAACGCCGCTCCCCGGGCCCCCCGCGCCCTCCCATCTTGGGGACCCACGATCCCACCTCCTGCACCCGGGCCAACTATTCTGTGTTCTAACTCGGGATAGAGTCTGGTGGGTTCAGGGAGGGCTTCTCCCGGAGGAGACCGCCTATTGAACGCGCCCCGAGGGGCCTGTCCCCGTACCCTTGACTCGCGGGCTGGTAGAGGCCGGGCTGCCTTCCCGCAGCCCAGCCCTTCCCGGGGGCTGCAGGGCGGGATCGGTGCCGCAGCCTGCCCGCCCCCCCTCGGCCCGCAGCGGCCTGCTGCCCCGCCCCGTCGCAGCCTCCCCCGCGGCCCTGCGCCCCCGGCTCTGGCTCCCTCCGAGGGCTCCGCGCTGGAGGCGCCCAGAGCCGGGAGCGGGCATCCTACCCCCGGGCCCTGCTGAGCCTCGGTTCCGGCGCCTTCCAGCCACCACCTCCGTGTCCCTG
This sequence comes from Manis pentadactyla, assembly GCF_030020395.1. NCBI lineage: Eukaryota > Metazoa > Chordata > Mammalia > Pholidota > Manidae > Manis > Manis pentadactyla. Next base: position 123,855,521 of record NC_080027.1, on the reverse strand, counting down.
GCTGGATTCAAGGTCAAGGCTACGGCGCTCGTGTTTCTCCTGGGACTCCCAGCACCCAGCAGAGCGCCTGAGATGTTCTAAGGCAATTGGTCAACGTTCTTTGGAAGAAGAAAGTGGCATCTGGGGGGAGCCCGGGCATCAGCCGCTCTGTTTCTAGCCTGCCCTGTTCACCGTGGGAAGCCTGCTCCCACAGCAATGGTGGGAGGGAGTGGCTGAGTCAGATTTCTACGGTGTATTCGGTGTCAGAAGAAAGTCGAAATGGGAGGGCCCAGTTAGGGGGCAGAATTAGAGCCCGTGGAGCTTGCGCTAGGTGTGAAAGCTGGAGAACTAAGGTGCTGTGGAGGGGCAGGAGGAGGTGGTGATCCCGAGCTAGGATGCTGGGAAGCCTAACTCCTGCACCCGCACTGATTGGAGGGTCTTGAGAGGAGGAGGACGCCGGGTCTCCTGAGCCCAGCACAGACCCGGCTGCCACCGTCGGCAGTTCAAGCATTCCACAGGAAACTGCCTCTTACTCTAGAATTTAGCATCTCAGTAACATGCGTGGGTCCCTTGCTCTTTTTTTCTGTGCTCTGGCCTTGGACACAGTAGCCAAACACATGGATAAACCCTGTCCATTTAGGGCATTCCAGATCCACCAAGCTCTGGATGGGGACAGGAAGGTGTTCATTCCAGGTTTGCGTGTCCTTAAGAGGCATGTTAGGGTTAGGTTGACACAGGTGTTTGATTTAGCCTTGAAGAAGAATGCCCCAGCCTGGGCCTCACTGCCCTCCCTGGTGGAGCTCCTCTGGCCTCTGACCTCTTGCGCCACACCTGCCCCTCAGACCGGCTCCCTTCCCAGCTCAGTTCCCTGCTCCCGGACCTGTGCTGATTCCCGGTGGGTAGAAGGAGAGGGAGGGAGGAAAGACAAGGCCTCTGAGCCACAAGGAAACCACACACCTGGACCTCTGTCAGATTGGGGTGACATCCTGCCCCCACTCATTTCCCCTTTCTGTAGAGTGGTTGTGGGATAAAGCAGGCCCTGGGGCTGGAGGCCCAAAGGCCTGTGCGCAATGTTTTGTACTCAGCTTCCTCTCCCAGTATCTCTCTTTGTCTCCTCTTTCCTCTTTCCTTTGTATGAGCCATTCTTGTTCCACTGACTTATTTCCTCTGCACATGTTCAAACACATGGCAGGGACTTTCGACTTCTGCCTCTGCCTTAGGCCAGTCCTCTGTGTTCAGCCCACATGAACTTGGGTTGAGGATGGAAATGAGGCAGGATCTAGTTAGAACCAGAGCCAAGGGCTCCCAGTCAGGGGAGGAGCTCTTGGAGACCATTTGTGTTGGCTTGGTGCAGAGGCCAAAGGAGAGAAGAGGAGATGAGACATAGGTGTCAAGGGAAGAGAGTCCTCATCTCTTCGGCCTTTCCTCGCTCTAGTTCCTCTCTGGCTAAAGTCTTCAGCCTCATCGCTTCTCTCTGCTCTGGTTTCCTAAGTACGGTACGGAAATCCCTGGGATAAGTCAGGAAGGTAAAGTGGAGTGGAATCAGGGAGACTCCCTTGCTGTTGCCTTCCTGCCAGATCACTAGGACAAAGGGAGCTTCAGCTGGTGTGTTTATTGGTAGGGAGGCTAAGGTCTTTTGGGTAGGCTCAGGGAAACTCTTAGAACACTTGTTAGCAAGTGTAATTTGCAACCTAGGTTGCAAATGTAATACCAGGAGTGCAAACCAATACAACCCCTATGGAGGGGGAGTCGGCAACATCTAACAAAACAACATATGCATTTACTCTGAAGTTCTGCTCTACGAATCTATCCAGAAAATGCACATTCACAAGTAAAAAAGATGTGCACCCGGTGATTCTTTGAGGCATATTTATAATAGGAAAAGAAGTCACTGGAAACTCAGTGTCTATTTGTACTGGATTGGTTGATCAGTTGACTGAACAATGGTACATCCACACAGTAGAATACCATGCAGCCAAAATGAAATAAGAGCCCTATGAAGTGATTTCTAGGATATGTTAAGAGAAGAGTGTAAGGTGCAAAAGAGTACATGTAACATATCACCTTTGGGTTGAGAAAACAGGAGAAATAAGAATATTTTTTGCCAACACACATATACAAACACACACAGGAAAGATAAACCAGAAATTAACCTAAATGGGTGGGGACAGGGTAAAAGAGATAGAGATGGGAATGAATAACCTTTCAGAGAGTTCTGATTTTTGAAACAGCTAAATATTTTACATACTCACAAATTAAATTAGATCCAAAAGCAAAGCCTAAGCCAACCACAACAGACACAGTGATTCTGATAATCACTTTAATTACTAACAAAAAAAAAAAGAATTCAAGTAACTGTTGAGTTTAATGGCCTGGCTCTACATCCTTAGTGGAATGTATATTCTAAGGATAAAAAGAATGGCAAAGCTATCTTGGGCTTTACTTTGTAGGTATGCTACTGGTCATGGTATCGGTGTCATAAACTGGAAACTTTTCTGTTTGTTGTAGGATAGGTCAAAAGAGTAACTATGTTGATATTTCTGAAAATCAGGGTATCATTATGGAAGAGGAGAGATAAAACTTTGGAATTGGAGAAGCTGAGGCAGAACCCTGTGATTCTTTATATATCTCCTAAGTCTGTCCATGGGAAGAGTCTGGAAGCAGGGCTGCTCAGTAGCCCTGAATGCACCTAGTGCCTGTTATTCCTAAATACCGCTTCTCACTGAAAGAAAGCAGTGCTCCTGGGAGAAATGGCTGATTCCACATCTGGGATGGGGAGTTACAGGTGAACCATGCTCGCGCCAGAATGCTAGGCCAGGCACATGACCAAAGGACACACGAGTTGGCTTCCAGGGGCTCCCACAGGGCAAATCTGGGACACCCTGAGCATCAACAAAACTAAAAGTAAATAGATTATAAGACACTGAATGAAAGACTCCATGAGTCCATTCTGACAGTTAAAACGGAGCCGGGAGGGGAAAACTCTTTACAGATAAATGCTAAGAATGAAACGTGGAGGTAACATTAGAACTTTACATGTACCAGTTTGCAGCCCCCCAATGTAATAGCGTTTCCAGTTTAGGCTTACTAATGGGCCCTAAAGCCACTGGGTGAAAGGCTGACCTCAGTGTATCACCTCCTTGTGAAAGCAAAATCCTGTCTTAATGATGGGGAGATTCAGCCCTGACCACCTTAACCAAGAACCACACGTGGGCAGCAGTGGGGCACCTGGCATTACTTCCTCCTGATGTGCTGGAAGAAGTATTTATCCTGAACCTAAAAATGGGGAGACAAAAGACGAACCTAGAATGTGAGCCTGCAGAAAAGTAAATGTCATTAGAAAAACATTATAACTTGTGTTTGTGGACAAGGGCCAGGAGACAGAAGCCAGTCTAGATTTAAAGAAACTAAAGAGACGTTATTATAGCCAAATGCAATGCATAAACCTTCACTGGATCTTGTCCAAAAAGACATCCTGGGCCAATTGGGAAATTTTTAATATAGATATTAGGTGATATGTATTTCTGTTAATTTTTTAAGGTGTGGTAATGGTTTTGCAGGAGATTATCCTTATTCTTAGGGATTATGAAAAGTACTTAGGGCCAAAGTGTCTGCAAGCGATTTTAAAATGGTTCAGCAAGACATGCGTGTGTGTGTATGTATATGTTGAGAAAGGACATACAAAATGTTAACAGTTGGTGCATCTCAGTGAAGGGTCTGGAGTTGTTTATTGTACTGTTTTTCCAACATTTCAGGTTTGAAATTTCCCTTAATGCTAAGCTGCAGGGAGAAGTCAGCGTCAGAAAGGGCTCCTAGATTCCTGGGCTCCTCTAACTCATCTGCCAAATTCCTGTCCAGCAGAAACATCAGTTCTAAGCTCCCTCTTCCCCACAGGCTTGCAGGGGGAGCCAGGGATCTTCCTGACAGCCTGATTTCCCGGGAGATTCTTCCTTCCCACCCCCCTGCCATCAACCCCAGGCTTCTCCCCACCCCCTGGTGGGAGCAGCTAGGCCATGATGGGTGGGCCAGCTGGGCCCGGGGCAACAGGTGGGAGGCAGGCACTTCCCCACCATGCCGTGGGCCAGTCAATGAAGCCTGGGGCCTGAGGGCTTCTGGAATCACCCACCTACCTTTCAAGGAGGGGTCCAGATGTAAGAGGAGAAACTCACCAACAGCCCAGAGGTTGTGAACAGCCTTTCACATCCCTTCTGAATTCTATAATTAGGTGATTCTGAGAGAACCAGCTGTGCCCCCTGAGCCTTCATGCCTGGGCTAAGCAAGGCCTTCTAGGCGCCCCCCACTCCTGCCCCTGCCACGTCCGTAGTGGAGACTGCATCCTGGCTGTACCATCAGTGACCCAAATCACCATGCTGCCCACCCCCGCCTTGGCAGCCTGGTCCCAGCTCTGGAGAGAGATCAGATTTCTAGGACTGCTCTAGTGCATGTCTCTCTCTTCTCCCTGGAAACTGTGGGGCTCTGCCTGGTGTGACTAGGGAGGGCCCTTGTCATGTAGCAGAGGGTTATTGATCCGTCTGTCAATTCCCCTCTGTCTTGCTAGGGAGCCTGAAAGAGCAGGAGCCAGGAAGTTGGAAGGAGGCAGACAGGGAGGAGTTTGTTCTCGTGTGCCGCCAGGCCTGGCAGAAAGCACAGGACTAGGAGTCAGAAAACTGGTAATCTGGGTTCTGGCGTGCTGTGTGGCCTTGACCCGAGCAGGTGATGTCTCTGGGCTTTTTGTCTCCCCCACTGTGAAATGAAACCGACAGGCATTTCTGATTCAAGACTCTTCTCTTCTGCAAAGGAGCAAAACTCAATGTCCAAGCCAAACCCTTTTTATCATAGAGTCCCGCACAATGTAGCAGCTTGTAGCTAAGTTCTGTCCTTTTGCCCAGGATGACCAGAGGTCAGGAAATCTAAAGGAATCTGTCTGAAGCCACCCTTGAGGTCTGGGAGTAGGACAGTTCCTAAACCACCCCATCTCACCTACCTGGAAGTTGAACTAAGAAGTACCTATTCAACACCTTCCAAGCCCACCATTCTGCTATATCCTAAGCTAGAAACTAAGAAAGATTGGCTAGAGATACAGAGGGTCCGAGCCTTCAGGAAACTTACCGTCTACAAGAGAACATGATTCCCCCCAGGTAGTTATTAGATGAAATCATATGCAATTGTTGATATGCAACCACTGTTGACCTACAGAAGGCAATTTCATACTGTTCAACCTAAAATTAATACTATTAGACATTGGAAATCAGTGACTACAGTCGGCGCTGTGGGATGAAATGAGGTTTTCCTCTGAACCATGGGTTGGGTTTGGAGAAACTGGGTAAAGCAGCCAGCTTCGAGGCCAGCCTGCCCTCCCTCTCAGTCCAGACTTTTGCCCCTGGAGGTAGACATGTAGGTCAAGCCCTTGTCCAGACCCTAGTCAGGATTCTGGCATTAGCCTTCCTGGTGGATAGGAGAGTGCTGTCCATCTCCAGTCCACTGTCCTGGGCCTGGGGTGCCCTGCTTTATAGCTTGGGAGGGGAGGATGGAGGAAACTAGAAAGAAGGAAATAGGAAATAGCCACGCTCTGCTGTCCCCCACCTAGTGGCAGACGGGTGGGAACACGCACTTGAGGCCTCAGCTGGCGCAGGGACACGTGACCTAGCGCTGCTCGAGCTGAACGGGCCTCGGTGGGAATATGAGGACCAGAATTTGGCAGGGCTTACCTGGAAGTTATTCTTGGAGGAGGTGATTGTTAAACAGGACTTGAATGAGGAGAGAGGATAGATTTGATGGAGGAGAGGATGGGAGACGGGGGGTGGGTTTCGAGGAAGGGCCGATGGGCTGCATCCAGCTGAGGACGCAGCATCACGGAGTCATGTGCTCTGGCAGGTAAGGGAGGCTGTGGGCTGCTCCCCCACCCCCACCCCTGCTGGAACACCTCCAGCTGTTATCTGAGCCAGTCCTGGTGTTGGGGCAGAATGGCATCTGGCCTCCGCAGCAGCCTGCTGCCTGCCTGCTCTCTGGGTGCTCGTGGACCATTTGGAGGATGTTTTCGTGTTTCCTCCCTGCCGTCTGTGCCACACCCTGTGTGGGGAGCGCTTGCAGGACATCTGTTCTATGCTAGGGCAGGCGCAGCTGGCGTCCAGACTTCCAGGGGCTTTGTGCCCTTGGTACAGGGGAGGTCAGTCGCCAGGCCTTGGGCCGGAGGATAGCTCATTTGAGATGGATAGACTTGGAGAAATGTCCACTTTCCCTCTTTGGCAAGTGAGAAAACAAACCGAGAGAAGCCCAAGGATATCAGGCTAGTTTGATAGTTTGAGGCCAGAGCTGGAGCCCAGTTCTCCCCACTCCAAGTCTGTGCACCCACATCGACACCAAACCTCCTTGGTACGCGATTTCTCTACAGAGAGAGCCATTCCAGCCCCGTTGAGGATGATGTGCCCCACGGTGAGGTCAGGTGCTAGAAGCACTTCGGAAGAAAGATGCCAGAAGCCATCACAGTGCTTGCTGTACCATGATTGTTATCGTTGCTGCTATTATTAGCAATTAAGGTCATTAGCACTAAAGAAAATACAAGGGAGAACGGCTCTTGGCACCACCCCCATCGCTGTGCAGCTCTTAAGGGAGCCGGGTTTCTTCTCTGGGTCCTTCCCCAGCCCCTCCCGGACAGTGGGCCTCGAGCAGGGAGAAGCAGGGTAACGGCCAGCGGAAGCCAAGTCCTGGAAAGGGGTGGGCAGAGCCTTCCTCCTGCCTGGGTATCGCGGGCCCTGCCCTTTCCTCGGGGCCTGGCCCCTCTGAAACACTGGAGGAAGTGTGGAGGGGAGTCACTCCAACCTCCACTTCTTTCGCAGCCGCTGCCTAGGCCAGGGTGGCTGTGGAGCTCTGACCTGGAGGCCGAGTCTGCACAGCAGGGCCGCTGTAATGTGACAGCCCTGGCTGATTTTATTGCTAAAGCCAATCTGCCCTTCATTTGCTTGTTCATTTATTCATTTGTTCATTCAACAAACATGACGTGAGCACAAACGTATGGCAGTTGCTGTGTTAGGATTCAGGGAGAAGCGGTGTCCAGGAGGCTGGGAGTGGCTATGAACTACCTTTTTTACGGCTCAAGGGTTATTGTTCTGAGCCTGGGGGCCCAGCTGCAAGCCCTGATTGTGGCAGTGTTCAGAAAACTTGCAAGTGTGTCCTGGGGGGCACCTGAACCCCTGAAGGTAAGGCCTACACTCCATACACACTAACCTGGGCAGGGTCTTGGAGACCTTGCAGGGCCCCGTGTCACCAATGAGACAGTGACCTGATGGTGAAGGACTTAGCCTCGTCTTCTGCCAGAGGAAGACTTCCACTGGGCCAGGGCCTGACGCCAAAGCTGGGTGTTCGTCCAGCCTGGGTCCTCAGACTGGCATCCCAGGATTGTCCATCTTTGCACTCCCCTGCTTGCATTCTGGAGCTCTGAGTCTGACGTGGAAGAGCTATGCCATTGCTGGGATGCCCGGAAGGGGTCTGAATGGAACCTTGGAATGAAAAAAGGAACTTCCAGAGAAACGCTCCAGTTTCTCCTCCAGTCTGTCTGATTTCAGTCTCTCCACCCTACTGTCCAGAGGCAATGTGGTATTACAGGAAAAAGGAGTGGGTATAGATTTGGTTGGTGCATATTATACAGATCTTTAGTGTGCCTCAGTTTGCCCATCTGTAAACTCCGTGTAATATCACCTTTCCTTATCTACTGTGCAGTGTGCTGAAATGTGGTAGGTGCAAATACTGCATGAATGCTGAGGTGCTAGATCTATCTAAGGCTTAGGGTTCCAGTGTCCTTTCTCATTCTACACAGTCCCATTTCAGTCCCTCCTCTCTGCTTGACCCCACAGCCTGCCCCTCTCTGTTCTCTTGCTGCCCACTCCAGCTTCTGCTCTGACCGTGTCCTCCCTCCTCACCTAGATCAAGACCTACAACAACCCTTATATCTTAAGTAATAATAGCAACGGTAGGAGTAATAATCCGAGCTGACATTCACTAAGCGTGTGCTAGGTAGGAAGCTTGCCTCATCTCATTTCATATTCCCAGCAGACAATAGAGTCAATATTACCATTGTCTTCATTTTACAGATAATAAAAATGTTCATCAGACATAAGACTGAGGTCCAACCCTAGTCTAGAACATCTATGGATTTCCTCTTTCCATTGCTGAGTGACTGGTTGACAGGAACATGGAGAGATTCAAAAGTCTTTATTGAATGTCAATTAAATGCCAGCTGCTTTCAGTTTATGTCACAATACCCACCTTCTGAGACAGCTACAGGATTTGTCTTAGAGATTGTCTGGTTACAAGAGCAGAAACTCACTCAAAGAAGCAAAAGTAGAAGGGGCTTTATTAGAAGGTTACAGAGAACCATCGCAGACCCGAGGGTGGGAAGTGTAGTGGCCGTGCGGACCGTGCCTTCTCCCGGGGGCTGTGAGCACGCTCTCCTCTGCCCCCTTGTCTACATGTACAGCCTCCAGTGTGGTAACTCACGCAGCAGGTTCTATCTCCAAGTCTGCATGACTTTGCTGCTTAGCTTTTCAAAGTAAACTAACTTGGTCTCTCAGTCCAAATCCCAAGAGATGTTAAAGGGCTGCGGGGGCTGACTGAGGGCTCCATCATTCCCATGTGACGTGTTACCCCCTGGGTGTCAGTTCTAGGATTGTGCTTGACATTTACACAACAAGAATCCTGGCAAAACCAGACAAGCCATTGGAGAGCTGCAACCACCTCACCTGGCTCCTGCCCTGCGTTCCTCCCCTGGTTGGTGATGCTGTAAGAGCCACCCTGGGAAACCTCTAGTTGAGGGAGGGAGCCAGACTGGGTGGCGATGTTCTGTGTGCCTGTAGAAGCTGTGGCCCAAGGATGCCATCGCTATCTGGTTACCCAGATCAGCTGCCAGCTGCCACTGGACTCGGGCGGGTTGCTTGATAGACAGGCAGGAGAGTCTCGGTCTGGGAGCTTCTCCTCTCTCCCCAGCATGCACCCACACAGAAACCTTAGGTGGGATGAAGTGGCAGCTTGGCCCAGGTGATGCACGAACCAGAACTTGCCTACCTTCTCTGAGCCAGAGGGGGCCTGGCACTGAGACGCTTGGTTGGGCCCCAGCTCGCCCCAGCTCTTGTTACTGCTTCCTGTGGGTCACCTAAGTGCTGCGGGCTCTCTTGGAGGGCAGGGGGCAGGGGGTAAGTTCTCCAGTCCTGTTTCTCAGGAATGGCATCCAATGATGGGAGACGCTTTCGGAGGAAGTGTGGGTGTTAGCTGAGAGTTCATGTGAGCAGGCCGATGGCAGCACGGGTGCTGGGATGCGTCAGCGGCTTGGTTTCGGCTCCAGCACCAGCCGAGCCCACTCACAGCCTGTGAGGTACGTGGAAGGAGAGGTGCCTCGGTCATCTGTCTATACCCAGTGTTTAGCATAGTTCTTGGTTGGTTCATAGAATGATCATGAGTTAACACTGGATAGGTCAATGGATGAATCACAGAATAAACAAAGAGGAATTTTTCTTTAAACCAGGGTGAAGGTCACAGGAAAGCTTACCTTCTTCCTTCCCAGGGTCACCATCCCTGTTCAACCCTTGAACTCCTGCCTGAATGTTGCAAAGGCCTCCTAATGACAGGCAGGCTGGTCTAGAGCAACGAGTGTTAGATTAGAAGACGGGAGACCCAGTATTTGAGCCATTTAAGTTGCTCTGTCACTTTCAGGATTATCACTGAGCCTTTCTGGGCTTCAATTTGTTCATGTGTAATATGAATAGTTTGGCCTAAATGTACTTCAAGGACATTTCAGTTCTCAACTTCTCTGCCTCCTCCTACCCAAACAACCCTGCAGATTAAATATAATTGGATACCAAAATTTAAAAATAAGATTTCACATGGACATCTAAATTCTTCATCTCAAAAATCAGGAGCTCTGACGATATTGGCTTGCCTTTTTTCCATGGCAACGGTTCGCAGGAGCTGAGTAACTGCCGCCCCATTCAGATAAGCACATGCTTGCTAGTTTGCCGCAGTCTCCTCCTCTCCTTGTCGCCCGATTCTCAGGCTGCTTCACCCTTCTTGTGCCTACCTGGTCCCTGTAAGCACCTGAATTTGCAGACCTAGAATGGGGAAAATATAACTTCTAAGGTTGGAGGCAAGGCCACCTAGGACAGGGTGACAGCCCCAGGAAGCAGCTGTCTTATTCAGCTGGGCTTAGGTGACAGAGACTTTGCTTGGGTACTTGGCCTCCCAGAATATTCAAGCCCTTGTCTGGGGTAGCTGTCCTCACCCTGTGCTTCTCTCCCCATCCTCAACCCATGCCTGGAGCTTGGGAGGCTCCCGGAGGCCTGCTTTGTAACTATGGTGGGGAGGAGGGCTGGGGCTCCATTTAGGACCTTGGCAATGGTAGTAACTCCCTTTTCACTTCTTTTGGTTGTCCAACCTGCCCTAGTGTCTTTGGCACAAAATAGGTCAGGCCGTTGGGAGACCAAACTGCTTAAATACAGTGTGAGGCAATCCAGGATCCCAGCTATATTCAGATCAGCAGAGTGCGCATTCCCTGGTAACGCACTCAGCTTATCTCATGCACCTGTTGCTATAAACAGCCGCACTTCAGAGCTCCCAGGGCCAGCTCCATCCGTGGCCCCAGTCCCGAAGTCCCTTGTCTCTTTGGGAGCTGCTAACTTGTGCCCCAGTTTAAGCCAGGACTGCTTTTCACCCAGCTCCTTAGTCATCCCGTCTGAGCTGTAGGCAACTCTACCTCTCTATTCCCTTAACCAGGTAGAACATCCCCTGCTCACCCACTCACAGACTCTGGCCTTTGTAGTTTCTCGTCTGTATGCTTTTCCTGAGCTTGTTACCTACAGTTTGATCAAGTATTGTGTGGTCCAATCTAGTCTTCTGTGGGTTTTCTTTTCCTTCCTTCTAAAAAGCAGGTGTATTTCATCAGCTTTACATCATTCATCACAGTCGCTCTGCATTTGACACCTTTCCCTTCTGTTTCTCTTTTCATATGGACATTGATGTATCAAACCCCGATTCACATTATGATTATTCTCATTCCAGTCACTTGCAGAGACACTACTCAGGAGGGCTTTTGTTGTTTTCCCAGTGTCTTTTAATCCAAATGATGGGTTTTGAACAAAGTAGTTATTTTTTTTTTAAGGATATTTACTTCTTTCCACCTCAGTATAAAAGCAATCCAGAAAAGTGGCTAACGTTTACTGAGCGCTTACTGTGTGTCAGGCACCAGACCAGCTGCTAAAATTGCATGACCTCATTTCCTCCTCAACTCTACAAGGAAGGGGTCACTCCTGTTCTTCTTTTCCAGGGAAGAAACTGAGGCTCAGAGAGATAAAAAATACTGTATCCAAGGCCACAGCTACTAAGTGAGGGACGTGGAATTCAAACCATGCCTCTTAAATTCCAGAGTCTGGATTTTCCATACAAGATCATTCTACAAAGTTTGGGAAATTCAGAAAAGCATAAAGGAAAAAATAAGATTTCCCTAAGTCCAGATATAAATGTTAACATTTCGGCAAGTTCTCTTTTATTCCTTTACATATGTGAGTGAGTATATACATCTTTTAAACAAAATTGGAAACACATTGACTATGGAGTTTTTTATTCAAATTTTTCCCCAGAAGTATATCATGAGCATTTTCCTACATCGTAAGGAATGGCCACAACTTAGTTCCAAACATGGTCCATGGAATCCAATAAAATCAGGGCCACCACAGGCGAAAGGTCAGTGTAATTTTCAGAAGGGAAATAAAGATATCGGTGCCTGAATACTTTTCCTTGAAAGCAGGCAGTCTGGAGCCAGCCGGGCGGGGCACAGCAGAGGTCTGAACCTGCGATGAGGAGATCAGAGAAGGCAGAGAGCCTGGAACGCTCGAATCACCTTTGAGAAGTTCCTTCCCTCCTTCCATGTATTTGGGTCCCCCTTGGCAGTGCAGGCCAGCTTGTGTTTGAAGTGAGAGTTAAAAGTGTAAAGATTTTGCAGAGGCTCAGCTAAGGACCAGGCTCCCTGGAAGAAGATGTAGAACACCGCGCATCAAGCGCCCCGTAAGCCTGCGAGTGGAATTACTAATGGCAGAGAGGCCGGCTCCCCCTGCTAGGTGTGTGCTCATAGCTGGCCTCTGGTTCGAGAGAACCATGAGGCTTTCCTGCCTTTGTTCTCTTAAGTGTGTATGTGTGAAAGAGACAGTGTATTTTATCTGCGGCTATATTTTTAAGGAAAAGAGACTAGTTTTCTAAATCACCCAATAACAGAGCAAGGAAAGGCTGAGCAAGGAGTTAGGAAGAGTAGGAGGCTGTCACCAGCTGTGAGGGGGATGGCAAATGAAGGGCTGGGGGCAAAGAAGGCAGCTAGTGTCTGTGACGGGGACAGAGGGTCCCCATGCGTGCAGCAGGCGATTCATCACCCCTCAGCAGTCAGGGTGCTGGGAAATGACAGCCTGGGCTGCCCGCCTCCTGGCGGTTGTACCAATCGGCTGTTTTAAATTCCCTGGTGACAAAGAGTCCTGGTGGCCTCCATAGCAGATACAGTCTTGGCCAAAGAATGTTGGCACATCAGTGCAGGTTCAAGTCCTGGGTTCATCTACAAGCTGGTACCATGCATGTGACTCTGGGGAAGCCCTCCACCACCCTGTGCCTGAACTCTGTGCCCTGCCCATTCCTCCATCCTAGGCTGTCTTAGAGACACAGATGAGAAAAATGAAGGGAGATGCTCTGGGCTTCCATAACGAATGTAGAGGAGTCTTCATTATTAAACTGGTTACTCCAGAACCTGGCAACAACTCAGGAAGAGAACAGGGTGTGACTGTTGCACATCAAGTAACTGCTAAACTTCAGTGTTTTCATTCTTCTGAAAATATCAGGTCATATAATCCCGAATGCCTTACGGGGTTATTACAAGAATCACATGGGGTGATGGCTGGGAATGGGAGGCCCACCATAGAGTGCCTGCAAACATAGATGATGACTTACGAAGATTCTTGACTGGGGAAGCCTCTCCTCACTCACCCATCTCCGCTGAGATTTGGAAGGCCTTTCTCCAGCTCATATAAAATTTGAGCCCTCTTTCTTGGGTGGGGTGGGTGCTGTCCATGCTGTAGATGGGAGAGTGAGTCCCAGCCAAGTATGAATGACTTGCTTCAAATGGGTGAAGAATCTGTCACTCCAGAGGCATTATAAAGTGCTCCCTTGAGTTCTGCCCTTCCGCTAGCTAGCAGTATGACGTTGAGCAAGTCCCTTAACCTCTGAGCCTCAGTTTTCTCATTGATCATTTGTTTCTGACCACAAAGGATCATTATGATACTCCTGGGGGAGAGAATGGAATCTAAATAGAAGTGTGTTGAGAAGTTAAGAGCACTCTAGGGCAGGGAAAGTATGTTGCTAGCACTCGGAGCTCTTCTTGAGGATGCTGGGCGAGTCAGTGTGTGATTAAGACTGGAAGTCCTAGAATTCCTATTACATCAGAACTGGGAGGGGCCGTAACTCAGCCGCTCAATGTTACAGACCAGAAAAATTGAGGCCAAGGAAACCACGTGGTCTCCACCAGTACCCCGACCAGGTCACACTGGACTCTAGGGCTTAGTTTCCCCACATGGGCGGTGGGGTGCCCTCCGGGTTAGCCCCCCCTCATCCCAGCAGTGCCAAGTGAGCGCTGATGAGATGGCTCCCTCTGTGTGCACCGCAGGGTCCTGTGGTGAAGCATCTCAGCTTTAACGGCCTGCCCTTCCACCGGGATGTGAACTGTCTCCTGCTAACACCCCCGGCACCCCAGGTTTTGTGCCTGTCCTCTGACATCGCGCATCCACTGGTAATCAGCACTTACGGAGCCCAGTGTGGACCGAGGCCCTGTCCTCAGCAGTCGTGGCAGGTCAGGGGCTGGGCTCTCTGGCGCTGAGAAGTCGCTGGGCCACAGACCAGACGGTTTTGCCCCTGGGGTGTTGAAGGAGGTCGGGTGCAGGGCGGAGTGAGGACTGGAAGGCTTCCGGGCGGCCTGGGGGCTGCAGAGACCAAGGGTGCGCCAGCGGCCACAGAGACGGAGGGTGCGCTGGGTGGCTGGCGGGGACTTGAGGGTCCTGGGGAGGGAGAGGGGCTGCTGGGTCACCGCCGCCCCCTCGGTGAGCAACCGGTTAGCCGGGTGGAGCCGCCGCCTAATTTTGGGTTTTGTTGTGGAGTCAGAGGGAGATGAGGCACCTGCGCCCTGGCTGCCCCGGCCTGGCTGCGCTGGACCAGCTTCGCGCTGGTCCCCACCCCGCTAGGGCCGAGCGCCCTGTCTGGGGGAAGGTGGTGTCAGCTCAGCACCCAGGAGGCCTTGGGGACAGGGGACTGGGCTCGGCCCAGGTGGTCTTACTTTGGATCCAAGAGAAGAGGGCACTTAGGCCTGGACCCCCACTGCTAACTCCCTGAGTTTCCCAACGTTGTGAAATGAAATGCCTCGCTTTCACCTCCCCCCATCCAGCAGGGGCCAGGCCACGTCCACTTCCTGCCTGCCTTCTGTGCTGCTGTCCACTTCTAGCTCTCTGGTCTCAGTGGAATACTGAGATCGGCCCCTCGGCCCTGCTTCTCTTCACTCCCACCTCCACCTGGTGTCCACCAACCCCCAAATCAGATTTTCTAAATCAATCGGCCTGTTCCCATTAGGTTAATACGGATAAATGCAGTCTATTGACTGTATTGTTAGATGGCGAATGTAGACCATGAAGTTGACAACAGACGTTCTCATCTAAAAGAGAGTCTTGCTAACTTTTGGCACCTCCGTGGCTATCTTTGATCATGCAGATTAAAAAATGTTGCCTGCAGAAATAGTGGAAACCTATTTTTCTTTCTTTTCTTCTCCCTTTTGTCCTAGCTCTGTCTCCTTCCTCTTTTTTCTTTATTTCTCAGGTGCATAAAATTGAGTGAATCAAAATCCATGGTTCATGATACCTTTTCTTCACTGGTTTATTATGCATGTCTCTCTTTTGCTTAGTTGTGTAACTTATTTAAGCATTTTAATACCCTAATACCTGAACCCACCACGCAAGCCCCAAATAAGGTCACAACCATAACTTGCATCCACCTGTGTGCCCTTTCTATCCTATCTTCCCCACCTCCTTGCGCATCCCAACCTATGCTGGGTTTTGTGTTTATCGTTCTCTTGATAAACACAGGCCTAAGCAAATATATTATTTGGTTTTGCTTTATCTTCTTTCTTAAAAATATAAACTGTGTACATAGGCTTCTGTGACCTCCTTATTTTCATTTTTATAATACTAAGATTTATCCCTGTTAAGTGTAGCTGTGGATCATTTTCACTGCTATATAATATTCCACTGGTGCTGCAATCACCCTTTTCCCCCATTATGAGCAGTACTGCCGCAGTCATTCCTATTCATGTTTCCTGTGCACATGTACAGGTCTCTCTTGGGTACGAGCTTTGAAAGGAATTGCTAGGTCTTGATATATGAATATTCAACTTTACAAGATAATGACAGGCTGTTTCCAATGTATTTGTAGTAGTTTTGCTCCTACCAATGAAACATAAGAGATGATCCACATTGATCCATGTCCTCTCAAGTACTTGGTATTGTTAGACTTTTTAATATTTGCCTTCTGAGTATTTTTGAATACTTAATACTAATGAATATTTAATGCTCGGTTTAATATTGAATGACATAAATAGTATCTTTTAGTGGTCTTTATTTGCATTTCCCTGATTACCAGTGAAACTGAGCAGCAGAAATAACACTGCACAGATCAGACCCACGAAAACTGCAGATGTTGGAGTTATTGGATATAGAAAATTAAAAATATCTTTTAACTTGTTAAAAGAAATAAGAGGGTATTGAAAGAATGATGGGCAGGAAACTCAATTGTCCAGGCAGACATCCAAAGAGAACTTGTAGAAATGAAAAGTACAATAAAGGAAATTAAAATTTCAGTGACTGTTAAAATAGTATATTACAGCTGAAGATAAAATTAGTGCATTGGAAGCTATTTCTGAAGAAATTATATAGAAGATAGAAGAGATGAAGATGGAAAATGTGGAAGAGGAATAGAGGCATAGAACAAGTGTAGGGGTTGGCAAATTTTCCCTGTAAAGGTCCGGATAGTAAATATTTTAGACTTTATGGCCAATATGGTCTCTGTCATAACTACTCAAGTCAGCACTTATAGTGTGAAGCAACCATAGGCAATATGTAAATGAACTGGTGTGGCTGGATGCTAATAAAAATTTATTTACAAAAACAGGCAGCAGGCCAGATTTGGCCCATGTGTTATAGTTTGCCCACCCCTGAGACAGAGTAAAAAGATCCCAACATACATGTAGTTGATGTTCCAGAAGGAGATAATAGAATAAGAATATGACAATTTTAAGAAGTAATGGTCAAGAAGTGATGAAATACAATCATTACATTTATGAGGGCTAGTGAATCTCAATAAGGACAAATAAAATTCACCCCTAGACACAGCATAATGAAACTACACAACACCAAGGCTAAATAGTTTTAAAGTAAACCCAAGCCTTCAAGGGAATTAGACTGACAACTGATGTATCAGTCTCAACAATAAAATCCAGAAGATAGTGGAGTAATATCTTCAGAGTGCTGAGAAAATAACTGTGAACACAGAATTCTATCATTAGTAGAAATCTTCCAAGAATGAGGGCAAAAATAAGGCCCTTTGCAGACAAAAACAGGTTTCTACCATTAGACCCTTCACTAAAGCAACTTCTAAAGGAAAAAGGGCAAGAAGAAAAATTACTTAAAAGGAAGGTTTAAGGTTCAAAACAGAATGATGAGCAAAGGAAATTTTTGTAAACGTAGAAGCTAACTCTAAATAGTGATAGCAAAGAAAATAAAGAAAACGACGTCTAACTTATAAGATAAAGCTATAAGTAAAATCCCTAGTAAAAACAGCATATAAATTGGAAGGTGAGTCATTGGAGTTTAAGTGTCCTAAGGTCCTGGTATTATTTGGGAGGAGGTTAAAGGTATTGATTAGTAATAGTTTTTACATTAAATATACATGTTAAAATGTCTAGGCTAACACTAGAAAACTAGGAATAATGTAATTTGCAAACTAGTAGAGGGGAAGAAAATGGAAAGAAAGAAAAAATAAAAGGAAACATGAATGAAGACAGTAGGAAATGTGGCAGTTAAAAATATATAAAGGTTGTGATATAGAAGAAAATAATAGCTACTCCATTTACTGAGTAACTACCATGTAGTCATTTTTAATTATTAATATTCAGAATTTCATGTAATATATGTAAGAGTACCAGGCATAAAAATTGTAGTGTCTATTATTACTATATTTCTATTAAAACAAGGTCTGCAACTTAGTGGGCATTCATTTACTGAAGAATACATTAAATGGGAGTGAGTATTGACTCCTAGCCAAAGATGATAAACCGAGGTTTGCTAAACTGTGGTTCTGAGAAACGGCACAGTGAGAGGAAGAGCCTCAGATGGCATGATATGAAACTCGGCTCTACTGCTTAGGAACTTTGTGGTATGGAGCATAATATGTCCCTCAGTTTTCTTATCCATAAAAATAAGTCAGAGTGCTTGACACATAACAATGCTCATGAAATGCTAGATGCTCACTCAACAGTAGATGTTATCTGTAGGCAACCTGTCTGAATTCCAGTCCAGGTATTTGGAATTCAACCATAGCTACTTTCCCCTCTACCATGTGGTAGACTTTTCCTTTCTGCTCTAATGCAGACTATCATATAATAGCTGGAAACAAGAGCTTTGGAGTCAGGCAGACCTGGGTTCATGGCCCAGCTTGACCCCTAGTTAACCGTAGGACTTTGGGCCTCAGTTCCTTCAACTGCTGAAAGGGGATAAAAATAGCTATCACAGAAGGTGGTTGTAGGGTTGTGAGAACACATGCCAATCACTTTGGTGATGGAGAGCACAAATATGGTCCCACTTTAATGTAAGAGAGTAAGAACCAATGGGTAGGCTCGTAGGAAGCGGTAAGAAGGGAATGGTTTCTAACACTGGCAAAGAGATTAGTGCTTTTAGTCCCTTCCAACCCTGAGGTGTTCATTTCTTCCTTAGGCAGAAGCAAGGGAAATACTGTGACCTTTTCTCACTCACCTTCTGACTGGTGAGCAGGTCCTTCGTGCCTCCAGACCCAATAGGTGAAATGGGCTGACTGATATCATTAAATAATAACCACAGTAATTATATTTGACTGCTTACCATGTGGCCTCACTCTTTGCTTTTAGTGGATGTTTTAATTATCTCAAAATGTAACTATTTTAAGTGGGGTTACTATTATCACCATTTTGTCAGTGCCAACACTGAAGAACAGAGATGTTAACCCACTTTCCCAAGGTCAAACAGGGAATGATGGTAGATCTGGGATTTGAGTCTGTCTGCCCATGGAGCCTGGACCTGAGCACTGCTATATTTGAAGAGGTAACTGCTCCCTGAGAAAAGAGCCCTCTTGTCTGGGAAGCACCTTCAGGCAATATTAGTAGAGAAGTGTAGTCTTGCTGAACTTGGGTTTGGATTCTGTCTCTGGGTTACCGGGTGACCCTAGACAAGGGCGTTGAAGGGCATTGGTATTTAAGAGTTTTTAAGGTATTTAACCAGTTTTCATCTTTGTGAAATGGGTCAGGATTCTCCATGGGAGGATCAGATTAGGTAATACATGAGGTGCTCCAGAACACTGGAGGGCCTGTATTTCCACTGTGGGCCAGGAAGCACTGAGTTGTACCTGCTCTGAGCAGACACTTGTGTTCTCTGAGCCGATGCCGGGGTGGCTTTGGGGGAGTGAGTAGAAGAAAGCTGACTTTTTCCCCTGCTTCTTGGAAAGATGACTCGGCCATCACCCTCCTCACCACCCTCACGCACACGCAGGGCATGGTATTCAGAAAGCCCGTTCTGTTTCCCCTGCCTTGTGCCTTGCCAGGTCATGTGTTGAGTTGTTTGATGTTGAGCCAGGCCGTCCGTGGGCTCCCAGCCCTGGGCATGTGGGAGGCCACTGTCCGGGTTAACTGATCTCTGTGCCACCGGCCTCCACCTCCACACCCAAGACGGGGCTGAGCTCCTGGTCACAGCGGCACCTGGCCTCCACAGATCCAAGCCTAGTTCTGGGCTCCCCTTCCCCTGTCTGTACAGCACCATCCCATTGACTTGCCTGTCTTCTTCCCCTCCTCAAAAAATTTTTTTATTGTGGTAAAATAAACAGAACATAAAATTTACCCTTTAAGCCATTTTTAAGTGTACAATTCAGTGGCATGAGTTACATTCACGCTATCACGCAGCCATCACCATCATCTGGCTCCAGAACTTTTTCATCATCCCAACTAGAAACTCCGCACCATTAAACAGGAACTCCCCAGCTCTCCTCCCCACAAGCCCTGGCGACCTTTACTCCCTGTCACTATGAATCTCTGCCGAGAATGGGCACTTCGTGTAAGTGGAATCGTGGAATTGTACAATATCTGTCCTTTTGCTTCTGGCTTCTTGCGCTTAGCATGATGTTTTCACATCCCTGTTATGGCCTGTATCAGAATTTCATTCCTTTTTAAGGCTGAATAATATCTCCTCGCATGGATGTACCATGTTTTGTTTATCCATGCATCTGTGGAGACTCTCTTTTCTTTAATCAGACTTCTTTGGGCACATTGTGATTTGCTTATCATAATTTGGAGAGGACAGAGCGGTCACTGACCCAGATGGTGGGGGAGGTACGGCTGAGGGCACTGTTTGTAAACGCAGCTCTGAAGCCTCTTCTGGGGTCTCGCCCCTCCGGAGAGCTCTCTGGACAGATATTTAATGTGCATGACGTCACCTGAACCCAGAAATCGCTAGCTGGAAAGAAGAGAAAGGATTATCTGGGGCTACGAGCTCGCCTTTGCCTGCCTGCCCAGGGGCAGAGCCTGCTGTTGCCCGGAGGAGCTCTGTTTTCAGTACTATAGGCAGAGGGTCTAGAGGCTCTAAAGCAGACTGTTCTCCATGTTTATGTTTTTGAGTTTTTGTTTGTCTTTGTTTTGTATATTTCTCCTCCTGATCAGTCTCTCTCATTTCTGGTCCCCTGCTTGGCTTCAACGCCCTTCAGTATTTCTGTGTGTACTGTATTCTAATTGTAGGGCTTCTTAATACAGGAGTAGCCTGTCTTCTTTATTTAGACTTCTGTGTCTGGGAGTTCCCTTAAGGGAAAAGCCCTCTTCCTTCCTTTCTCTGAACTTCCTCCACCCTTGTTTGTTCTGCCTTCTCTGTTTCTCTCCCTTTTACACTCCCTCCAGGCACCAGGAGCTGCGCAGCCTCTATCTGGGCCACAGTCTGTACCCTCAAGGTGTCCACAGGCTAAGAGGATGACACACATCGACATCACACATACTCTCAGCACATCTCACAGTTACCTCCGGGATGAAGTAGGAGAACCTATATTAATCCTCTGAGCTCATCAGGGCAGGAATCCCCCAGCTCCAGTGTCCTGGGTTGGGCCTAAAATTGTCTGGCTGTTTAATGGAGATTGCTCTCTCGTTCCCTTATTTCTGTTTCTCTCTGCTCTCCACATAGGACCTGGTAGCATACAGTCTGTCTTAGCTTCTTCCTAGTTCTTCCCATGGTTGCATGTTGTCTTTAAGACCACGTGTTATAAAATCTGTAGAAAGAATAATATTGTCAGTCCTCTGTGTCTTAAAAGGCTGCCCCAAAGATCACAGGGCGGAGCGCCCTGAAACTGTGAGGCATTACCCGGATGTGAGTTCTTACCACAATCTTTTTGACTCATGAGTTTTTCCGCCTTTTTGCTCCGTCTTGCCAACACCACTTAACAGGGAACCCCAAGCAGACAGACTCCCCAGATATAGCTGCCAAAGCTGGACATTCTGGAGAAGCACATGAACGGGGAGTACCAGTGTCCTCTTGGTCCATAGAGCCCCGGATCCAGCCCAGGGACTGGGAGGGACGGGAACCAGGTGGCCAGAGGCGCTGGAGCCCCCCCAGAGGGGCAGCCTCTGTTCACTTCCATTGTGCAATAGCCTCTAATGCGACTCGTCTTCATCCAAGGGCAGTGGGCCTTTGTGCACAAAGAGAAAAATCCTCCTGACCTCCGTATGAGGTAGGTTACTCTCATTATCTCCATTTTCCAGATGAGGACACTAAGGGCCAGGGAGAGTGGGCTTGGAGGAGGATGTGCTGAGGGTGCTCCTTGGGAAGAGTGGTCATGGGAGAGCCTGTGAGCTGCCAGGGGCAGGAGCCTGGCCAACAGTGGGCAGCTGGGGCCCCCAGGCAGGGCTCCGGGGGGTGTGGGCCCATGGGGCTGGCTGCTGGGACATCTTCAGCCCTCCTGGTGCATCCCCCTGTCAAATTGGATTCACCTCAGGTTTTCTTCCGTAGATTTTTCTTTGGGTCTGGTGACCCAATGCAGTGGGCCAGGGTGACGACTAAGTGCAGCTCCTAGTGCATATAGCTTCTCGATAAAGATGTCGGAGAGCCACCCCTTTCAGATGATAGGCTGGGCTCCTTACCCGCTGCCCAGGTTCAGGGCACACTCTGCCCATCCGTGTGTCTCTGCTCTGGGAAGCCCTAAGAAGGTGCTCAGGGCGTGGGCCTCAGCCCGTTAAGGGGAGGCCCAGGCTCTGACTAAGCTGTCCCCTGAAGCAGGTTGATGGCTGCAAGCTGGCCTGCGGGGCAGACCCTGGGAGTGTTGGATACACACAGGTGAACGGGTAAGGGAGACGCTCCTGCCCTTCGTCCGACAGCTAGTACAGATATCTTCGCATCATCTGCATTCCCGCTTAAACTGCGTAGCCCGCTTGTCCCAGTGCCCAGCACAGTGTGTGACTCATAGGTGCTTCAATGCAAAATGAGGGGGTTTTTGTATTGGACTTTCCCTGAAGTCTCCTGTGTGGCTGAGCTGGGATTGTGAGATGTTTGATGTAGCTGGTAGGGAAAGCAGGGGATCTGCTCTTTGAAAAGGCCGGGAACTTCCTGGCTGGTGCAATTACCAGTGATGAAATTGTGTCTGGCCTGCCTCTGAGCTTGGGAACACCTGATCCCTGGCCCCTCTCTGCTCAGAGAAGGCAGCTGGGCAGACGCGGTACTCAGCCTGTGCAGGGGCTTCAGTTCCTCCTTCTGGGTGTAGCAGAGGCCTGGGCATCTCTCTCTGTCCTTTCCACCTGTCCAGTGGAGCCGAGGTGGCCCCAGCTGTGGAGGAGGCACCAAGGGGGGTCCTCACACAGTGCAGAGAGCTGCCCATGCATCTGAAAGGCAACGCCTTGGCCAAGTGGCCCCGTTCACTGAGCAGCTCCTGCTGGGAGGACATGGTAGCATTTTGGCTCTTGATGCCATTCTGCCCTACCTGGCTCCTTTGGAAGGAGGGTGAATGAGTCCTGACCAGGAGGCCTGGGAAGGTGGGGTGCTGGTGCCTGTGTAGGGGTGGGCAGTGGGGCGGCCTCAACTCTGATGAACAACTGCACACGTCACTTCTGCAGGTCGTCATCTCACCTGCCCTCTTGCAGGCAAAACTGAGAGCCTCTGGGTGTCCTTTCCTTTCCCAGAGCAGTTCAGCGTCAGCCTGTGGCCTCCCTGCCTCCTAGCTTAGGCTGGCTGGGCAGTTCACATAGAGAGGTTGCTGATCTCCCTGTTCACTTCCTAGGTTTATCTCCCCCCAGGCTGTGCTTATCACCCTATAAACGGGGCCTCTACACTAGCGTCCCCAGGAAGAGTGGTAACTGTCAAGACTGCCCATTTTCTCTCCCTATAACCTTCTGTAAACTTCTCTTCATGTTACCATAGCCCCCTCCCACATTGGTTCTTGAAACTATTCCCGCAGGAAGAAGAAGGCAGTTCACCCTCCTCCCCCTCTTTAGGGCCAAGCCTCTGTTTGTTCCCTTGGAAACCATGGCAACCTGGCCTAAGAGGCCACCTCTACCATCTTGGAAGTTCATGTTCCAGAGCCTTGTACTCACAGCTGTGAGCAACCAGGCACTTATTTCCAAAAGAGGACAGGAGCTTCTGAGTCTTCGGATCTGCTGAAAGGAGGAAGTTACAAATAAACCGACCCCTAGATTAGTCCTTTCACGAGCAGGTTAGGAATGAGTCATGTTCTCTGTAGGATCTGGAGTATGAATATAGGCACCATGAGCGGGAATCCTGAAGAACATTCTGGAATGCGGCCTGCGCTTGTTTTCCTCATGCTCTTCTTTCCCTTTCCCGCACTACTCGGTCACTGGGAAGGCTAGCGCTGGAGGAGGCTGTCTCTCGGCGCACACCAACTACTTTTCTCTTTTTCTTCTCCTTGATATGTTTGTCTTTGCTCTGCTGCTACCTTTTAAAGTCCCAAGTTGGGAATCGAGGGAGTTGAGAATGATGAACGGCAGGAGCCCGGAAGAAGAATTCCACAGCCTTAGACGGCAAAGTTTCCATGGCCTCACCGCTGCGGGACATCCCCCCTGCCCCCCTCCGCGCAGGAGTCCTCTTTCTCGGGCTGCGGGAGGAGGGAGGGCAGAGAGCGGGCTGGTGTGTCCTCGGCTTCTCTGTGAACTTGGCTGCTTGCACAGCAAGGGTTCAGTGGCTGAGACCCGGAGGGAAGGGCGCTCTGGAAAGGATCATTCCATGGTGACGGAGATCTTACTAATTTGGAACAGCCGGTGTGAGACTGGAGCAGCTGGGAACTGGAGAAGCCGGGCGAAGAGTGTTTTGCAGAAGCATATGTCAGGCAAATAGTGTGAGATGCCTATGAAGATCTGGCTCTGCTGGTTAGAACAGCATTTGCTCCACCTCCCTTGTCCCTTCTGCAAATCCTTGAATCTTTGCATAGCGACAGAGCTAGAAGAAGGCAGCTATGTCACTAGGGAGCCGGATTTTAGCATTCTGTTACCCACCCAGGTGTATAGGCTCCGAGTGGAATGGAGGTGCGAGAGTGCAGCTGTTTTGTAGCCTTTAGTTGGTAAGACTAGCTTATTGTGTTCCATTTTTGAATTTTCAGCTTCTGTGGGAGCCCTGAAAGGAGCCAGAATCAGGGGCAGCCCCAGGGGCCTTTTACATTGATCTGGCCCCCTCCCCATTTATGCCGGATGGAGAACTTGGCTGCGCATACTGAATCCTGACTTGAGTTTTAATCCTTAAGAATAGTCTCATGTCCTGCCTCTTCCCCATCTCTGCTAGGGCTCCTCACTGTGAGAAAGGCTTCTTGTCTTTGCTTCAAGCACAGTTAGATGCTACATATTTGACTTAGCTGGGGAGCCCCAGATGGACCGGGGAGAATGCAGACTGGCTTGTGCTGTGAGTGCAGATAGGGATCGGGCCCGTGTGCCCGTGGCCCGTCATCTGTGGCCCTGTGGCACTGAGGGCCTGGTACTGGGGCTAGCCTGGCAGTCCGCAGGTGCCCAACTTGCTTCTCAGCACACCTATTCTCCTTCCACCATTTGAGCCCATGTGGATTAAACAGGGTTGACTGGGTTCAGAACTTACCCGGGTAAAAAGAATGGGAGTCCATTCGGCTGTCCCTGGAGATGTGGAAGACAGAGTGAGAGAGACTGCAAGGCTGAGATAGGTGGTAGGGGCAGAAGGGGGTGGGGTGGGGAGAGAGATGGGGGGGAGAGAGAGATGAGAAAGGGAGGGATGGGGAAAGAAATATGCACAGACAGGAAAGAAAGTAGGAAGCTTGGAAATGAGGTATAGAGGAAAAATGAGGAGATGGAGAGTTTCACGCTAGGTATTTTCCCCATGATTTCTGGCAGCTCGGTGCTTCAGAAATAATGAATAAGCATCCTTTGTTTGCCACTTCCTGCAGAGCTCCCTGCCGCCGCCGTCACCATGGTCCCCCCAGGTTTTTCCTTGGAGGTACCGCAGTGGCGCGTCAAGCACTGTCCTGGGAAGTCTAGGGTCAAGTGGGTGTTGGCAGAACTTAAAAGTCTTCCTGGTTTGCCTGCCGTTGCCTCTGCCTAGAGGATGGATGCTTCCTGCAGTGATGGCTGGCCTCCCTCTACCTGCACCGGAAAAGTCCTGGAATGGAGATGTGCCTCCAGTCCCTTCAGTCTGCTGACTTCAGGGCCCCAAGGAGGAGGAGAGGAGACGGGGCAGGTGCCAAAGGGGTGGTCCTTGGGCTTAGAAGTAACTGATTCTCTCTGGAGATGGGCTCCTCTTCTGAGACTCTGTACTTCTCCCTCCCACAGAAATGGGAGTTCCCGGGAGCCGAGGAAGCTGGTTCATTCATTAACCCCACACATTAGGCCTCACACTGGGGCAGAGGTTGGCATAGAGGTGACGGAAGCTTTCTGCTCCCTCGGGAAAACACACAGGGCCCCCCACTTTATCTCCCCTCAGATTTCACTCAGCAGCGATCAGCCGGGGCTGAGTCACCTCTTCGCCTGCCCTTTGTCTCTCTCAACAATGGGCCCTGTGTCTGTCACCATGGATCTGAGCCCTTTTGAATAGATGTTCTTTCTGGCCCGTGAGTTTTGGAAGCTTACCCTACCTTGGGGGTTCTGAGACGGGCCTGCTTCTCTGCCTGTTTATGCTCTCCCAAGTAACGGCTCTCAGCCTGAACTAGTACCCTGAGACTCAGGAACAGAAATTCCGGTGTCTGGGACGCCAGCTCCAGGGGGCCTCTCTACCCGCCGCCTACTCCCAGCTGTCCGGGACGGTGGCCCGCGCTGGGCCCTTTGGTCTCCTAATCCCTCCTCCCCTTCAGAAATGATGGGGTGCTGGCCACAGTTGGTTTGACAGGCTTAGAAGCCCATGCCTGCTCTGCTCTTTTGACCTCAAGGTGCTGCCAGAACTGATTTCTGCCCCAAGTTCTGATTTTCCGAGCAAGACTATCAGCTAAGCGGGCTGTCACCCAGGACTTTGACCCCTCCCGGGGGGGCGGCAGGCTCTTCCCTGGGGGAAGCAACAGAAGCTTCCCCTTTCTCCCGTCCTCTCTCCTCCCCGAGGGGGTTGCTTGCGTCTATATCCTTTCCGAGCTACGGTGGCATCTGGGAGACATTCAGCTATAATCTGAGCTGGAAGGAATCGGAACAGACCGTGGGATTTGCCCTTAACGCTGCCCTAACTTCATTTTTTTCTAATTAATATGCCCACTGGCAGTGGTGAGGGGGGTTCTCCGCCTAAGGATACAGCAATCCAAGAGGCGCTGGAGTAAGGTGGAGGAAGAGTGATGATTCAATCTGGCAGCAACGTTTGTATTCCAACCAGCTGCTCTGGAAGGTGACTCTCTCTTAGTGAGATGCCATTTAGTGATTAGCAACCTATAGCGTATCTATCAAAATTGGTGCACACATTCAGCTTAGGGGTGTGGGCATGTGTGTTTGGTTACCACGTGGGCTTGTTCTTCGCACTCACGTCCCTCTTGAGCTGCCTGTGACCTATAGCCCATTTCTTTTCTCTTATTTGGTACATTATTTTTGGCAGGACAAGTGGAGAAGGCAGAGGACCCTAGTGGCCCATCCAGTGGCTTATGATCACACCCTATGTCCTCTGCCAAAAACCTTTCCCATGCGCCTAGAGCCCTGGAGATGTTATTTGTCCAAGGAGGAATCAACCTTACTTCTGATCAGCCTTCGGCGCCTGACCTCAAATGCTGACCTCTTGGTGCTGGCTAAGGGTCCTCACCAACCTAAACCCTTAAATCCTGCTGAGCGGGAGTGTTGCCTTCACCCCAGAGCTCCCTGAGGAGAATGACATGAAAATTCCCTGTGCAAGTGAAGGAAACGTGTGTCCCTTCAGAGGCACCTCCGGAGGTCATCCCCTGCAGACCTCCAGGCGGGGCGGGATGGTGGGGGGCCACGCGCTGAGTCTCTCTCCCGGGACCCCTGGCGGGTCCCTCAGTATCTTCCTCCTGACGACTCGGGAAGGAGAAGGGGTTGGTGGGGAGTTGGGAGGATGTGG
This sequence comes from Manis pentadactyla, assembly GCF_030020395.1. Taxonomy (NCBI): domain Eukaryota; kingdom Metazoa; phylum Chordata; class Mammalia; order Pholidota; family Manidae; genus Manis; species Manis pentadactyla. Next base: position 123,828,705 of record NC_080027.1, on the reverse strand, counting down.
GGTGCTGCTGGCTGGAGCCTGGCTCGGGCAAGAAGGGGAACAAAGTGCCGTGCCTCCACTCACTCAAGTCACCGAGGCGGAAGCGAGGAGGCCCTGCGTGTTGGCCTGTCTCCTCGGTGAGCTGCAGCGGAGGCAGGCACGGGCGAGCAGCCACACATTCCCTTCTTCAGGGTTGCTTACCCGTGTTCCCCATTTCAGTTTTCCCCTTCCGGGCTCAACCCCTAAGGTCTGTTTTCTGGTTACACTCTTTTCACGCCTGAGAAAGTTGTGGTGGCTTTCTCTCTCTCTCTCTTTTTTTTTTTTTTAAGCTTTTTTAGGGGGTTGGGAAAGGAAAACTTCAAAAGTAAAATAATAAAAAACAGACCGCTCTGCCATTACAGGCACATAAATAGCTTCACCGTAGCCAGGCTGCAGACTCACTTCACCATAGCAACCTGAAACAAGTGTTTATAGCAGCCTGTCACCCCGACTGGAAAACAGCAGCTGTGCCCGGGCCCCCACCTCAGTCTCAGAGCCCGGCCCCGAGGGCCACTGCGGGGGGCCTAGGGTCCAGATGTGCTGGGGGGCCAGAAGTGATATCTGGGGAGCCCCAGATGAGTGGTGGGTGTCTTGTTTTCTTTGTTCCCATCACCAGTGGATGACCCCGTCCATCTCTGGTCTCCTGTGCAGGTGGGATACAGGTGTGCAGAGGGTGCTTAGCTGCACCTGACCCCCCAAAAAAAAGGGGTCAGGGTGTTCCTCTGAATCTCATGAAGTGGCTTGTTTTAACTTTGGATAAATCTTGGCCTCTGCCACAGCCTGTTCGGGGAAGTCCTCTCAAGTCTGTTTTCTCTGAGACTCACAGGACGGGGGCTTGCCTTGGGCAGATCATGAGCAGATTCTCTCTGGCCAAGGGGGCTGCCCTGAGGTGAGGACAAGCAGAGATCAGCATCCGGGAAGGACTAAGGAGGCGGAGGGAAAGCAGGGAGATACGTGGCAAGACCCTCCTGTGCCCGCCCTGTCAGCCTAGGTCCGAGCACGGTGTTTGGACTGGGCCCCCATTCAAGACCCTCAAAACGCACATGTTGGAGGTTCTCATGACACTGTTTGCAAGACGCTTCATGACCTCTGCAGCATTCTCAAACTGTGGTTCCCAGGCCAGCAGCTGAGTCCCCTTGGTGGAAATTCCATGTTCCCATGCCTCCGGCATCAGAAGCCCTGGGAACAGGCCAGCAATAGGCCCCAGCACTCCTGGGGATCCTGAGGAGGGTCCCCAAGGATGAGCCACTGCTCTAACGCATGGCACAAGTGCAAGGGAGTAGGACATTCCGCCCTCTAAAGCCCGGGGCTGACTCAGTGGCTCCTCTGTGCAATGTGTAAACAAGGAGGGGTGACACTGGGCAGCAAGGGGACAGACTGTGAGGGAGGGGTCCCAGTTCTCTTCCATAATAAGCGCCGTCTTCTCAGCAGGCTGCTTTGCCCGTTTGCCTAGGACTTCAGGAAATGGGCTGAAAGGAGGCTGGAACAGAGTAAAGGGCCAGCTCTCCGCACCAGTGAGGCCGCATGGAGTGTGCAGGGTGGTGATGGGGCGTCGGCCAGGCGTGATGCTGTTCCGTTGTGTGGTACTCTGACTAGTGTCTGGGTCACACAGGACTGTCAGTTTGCTTCCACTCCTGCTGAGCTGGGGACAGAGCACTGCCCACAGCCCACCCCCTTGCGGGGTCGAGAGGCAGCCTTCTCAGTCTGAGGCCAGACAGCTCGCCTTTCACCCATGAGGACTCCACCAGAGCCTGCGGCCCAGGAGCAGCAAGATCCTGACTCCAGTGGCCAAGGCAGAGTGGCGCTCCTCTCTCTCCACCAGCGTGGCATGTTTCTGCTGGAAGTTGTTTCTAAAAATAATGCAAGATCCAGTCCAGCTGCTAAAAAGCCCCTTTGTTCCCACAGAAAGCAGCCCCGAGGAAGGCAAGCTCTGTTGTCTGAGAGGGTATACCTCCTGGACACTCGACTGTCACTGCCTGAGGTCTGCATCCTCTCTGCTGCCAGGCAGCCTCCCGTCCCAGCTCCAAGGGGCTGCTTCCCACTCGGTGAGAAGCAGAAGCCCTTGATGACCCATATCCTGAGCATTCACATGATCAGGTGAGAGGGACTGGCGGAGGCTGCCAGCACTGCTTTCCTAAACAAAAGACCTCCTAAACGGCGTTGTCGCTCCCCCCTGAAACTGGCTCTTGTCCTCCTTAACCAGTTGGAGGGAGTGGTTGCCATTGCTGTTTCATCCTCTACAGCTTTTTGAGCTCTAGCTTGCTGTGAACGCTGCCCCCACCCCATGAGTCATAGGAGGCCACAGAGATGACCTGGGTCAGTATGACTCAGATTATTGAAAGAGGGTACATCCTCCATGGCTCTGGGCCTGAAGGACTGCCCTTTTCATCTTGACATAGTGATGCTATTTTAGAATGGAGCCAGGGAGTGACATTACCCTCTGTGGCACATTCCTGTCTCAGTTTCCCCGCCCATGCCATGAAGCCTCGTGTCTCCAACTTGATGCTTCTTGGGGTCTCTGACATGGGCTGGATCTCAATAAGCCAGATGATCAAAAATGGACTCTCAATCCTATAGGTCATTTCTTGGTGTCACCGTTTGGAGAAAGTTTGTGCTATGTGGGGGCCCTACCTCTCCCCACCCCCTGAAGGCGTCTGGTCAAACTGATAAGCTTTGTTGTCATTCCCACAGCATATACTGGACAGTACGGCCCCTGTAGGACTGAAGGTTCCAGCATCTATGTTTTATTTTGTTTCCTGGACCTCCCGTGCCGAGTACTGAGCAGGTCATGCTATGGGTTCACGCCCACTGTTATCATCAGTCCACCTAAGTGCCTTCCTGTGCTCACCGTTTCCCCGCATCCCACGTCTGTTCTCTTCCCTGCCTGTCAGCATCATTCTCAGGTGCTAATATGTATCTTTTTATTTAAGTATGTCCCTTAAAACCTATAAAACTGCTTTAGATCATGAGATTTTAACTTGTGTAAAGCTGTTAAAGCACCTTCCTCCCTCCCATTAGCCACTGTTCCTCAGATCACCACTATTGTCGTGTGCGCGTCTGATCTGGGTTTCTGTGTCACATAACATCCCCTGTTATCCAGCTCACACATTTTACCTCCATCACTGGGGGAGAGGACCCCAGGTCGCCTTCAGCTCCTTGCCACCACTGATAATGTCCCAGTGAACCCCTTGCACATGCCCCTTCCGAACCTGTACGGGAATTTCTCTGGGAGATGCGCCCAGGAGTAGGTGACTGGGTCCCAGGCATGTGTAGGCTTAGTTTGACCCAGAAGTACCAGGTGGCTCTGGGGAAGAGGGAGGAATTCAGGATCCTTGGGGTCAAGCGTGACACATTTTCTCCAGATGGGTGCTTTGATTCTGGCTCTATAGTTCTGTTGCTGAATTAAAGGCACTCTTAGGGCAGCAGACTCAGGGAGATGAAGGATAAGCAAGGGAACCCCATCTCTGCCACCCCCTGGCCAGGAAGGGATGCTCTCTCTTCAGGAAGGGAATACCCATCAGAACCCAGGTCCTGGGGGTTACCTGAGAGTTAGCACCAGGTTCCAGGTCCAGGACCAGGACCAGGACCACAGGCCACAGCGCGCCTTCCTGTGGTCCGTGCCAAGCCGCGTGTTGGTGCTCCAGTGGGCGTGGCTGTGCGGTGGTGATGACGGCGGGTGCTGCCCACAACCTGAGCTTCAGCTGACACGCTCTGCCCCTGACCTTCTTTGCACTTGCCCCCAAAGGGCCTCAGGAGACTGACGGAGAGGGGTGCCCAGGGCTGCTTCTGCAAACCAGCAGGCGTGGGAAGAGCACTTAAGCCCGGGCAGGCCTGGGAGGGAAAGAGGCACCTGGGACCTCGATGAGAAGGAGGGGATGGCCTGAGCAGTGGGAACGGGCAGGGGTGAGCTGGAGTCCCGGTTGTGGCAATGTGACCTGTGATGGGGGGGAGCAGAGCAGCTTCTGTGCGGGATTCAGACCTTCAGAGAGAAGGGCCAGCCGGGTATGTTTCACACAGGGCAGCCAGTCATGCCCAGGTGCCTGCCAGCTTTCTTGACAGGGCACAGCCCTCTTGGAAGCATGGGAGTGCCTGAGAAAGAGTGAAGCTTAAGGAACTGTAGGTGACGGCTCGGAAACGCCCCTGCTGGAGACAGGAGAGAGGGGACGCGAGGCAGAGTCTCTCCGTACCGTGCCAAAGTCGCTGTGGTCACAAAGCCAAGGACGTGAGCGGAAGACGCTGGCATCCCCAGGCCTGGGGTCTCCGCATGGGCGTGGATGCGCCGCGTGCCGGGCCAGTCCACAGCCAAGCGCACGCCCCGGCTCGGGTGTACACATGCTGGGTGGGACGTACCCCCCATGTGCATGGCTGGGGGGCGGGAGGGGGCGCGTCTGCCCCCGGGAAGATCATGTGAAAGAGATCTAGCTTCACACCTGCCCAGAAGGTTCAAAGAGCTAAGCAAGAATTCCCCTGAGCTGTTTCAGAGACTCCTGGGCAGGGGGCAGAGAGCTCTGTGGGCCTTCTTATCAGGCTTTAGGAAGTGAATCCATGGCTTCTTTGCGTTTTCTTACAGGGTTGTCCTTGTGCTTGAGGCAGGGGGGTTTGGACTCAGACCAGGGCACAAATCCTGGCTCTCTGAATCTGTATTTTCCTACAGTAACATGGTGTGCACTAGTTTAAAGCTTTGTTGGTGAGGATTCAGTGAAATAATGTATGTAATGATAACAATAGCTACTGTGTATGGACCAACCACTACATATCAGCCACCGTGCTAGGCACTGCATAATGTGTGTGTGTGTGTGTGACAGAGAGAGAGAGTGGGGGCGGGGGAGAGAGATTTCACTCCTTGGCTCATTGTAGGTGCTCAACAAATATTACTTCCTTCCCTTCCCACCTGACTCCTGTGAATAGGCAGAAAATGGAGCCTCACTTGGGCTGAGGGAGCCCCTGCATCAGAGAAAGGAGAACAGGTTTTGTGTGTAGGGGGTGGGGGGCCTGAGGCAGGTTTCCTGTTTCAGTTGGGTGCGTTCTGAGGTGGGACCAGCCTGCTCCTCCACCCCTCCAGGGTCTCCCCTTCTTCACCCCTGACCTCCTGCGCAGCAGAGAGCAGTGAGGCTGGCACTTCCACCCAGAGCATCTCAGAGTGCTACCAACTTACTCCTGAGCCGCTGCTCTAGCCCAGGGCAGGGCGGGGCAGGGCAGGGCAGGGCGGGGCAGGACAGCCTCTCTGCTGAGCAGCCCCGCCTGCAGCCCAGAGGCCAGAGGAGTGTAGCTGCTTATTATTGCAGGCAGGTCTGCTGCTGAGCTGCACCAGCCTGCACCCACCCCACCCTGGGCCTCGTTTCCAGTCACCCTTCCTTCCCCAGGCATCGTGCCAGACTCAGTAGGAGCCTTGGGCAGAGGACATTCAGGGGGTGCATTCTTCTCAGATCCTCAAAATGTCCTCCTCCATCCCCTACATGAGGAGTTACCCCTTTTCCTCAGAGTTTGGGGATGTAGGTCTTCTTTAGCATCCGGGAAGGTCTCCAAGAGTAAGGGATGCCTTGGACAAAGTGGGAGGAAACTGTGTGACGGTCGTTCACGGTTTGGTGGCTTAGGTGTGAGCTGCTTCTCTCCGGCCACCCCTCATTTCGGACCTCGCTCACCTGCCCAACTGCAGGTTGGGTTCTCAGGAACTGGGGGTGGCTTGCTCCTCCAGGATGTCCGGTAGCAGGAGGCGTCTGCCTCCCCCTCATCACCTGGGGGATGATGGAGCTGATTCTGAAAGAGACGAGCAAGTGTAAAAGTCAGCATTTTCTCTCAGTGGAAATGGGCATTATCTATGCCCTAGAGATGCCTGTGTTTCAAGGATCTCTTAGATGTTTCTCAGAAAATGAAGACGTCCAGCCTTGAAGGAAGGAGTAAAGGGCTAACAAAATGGGCACCAAGCAGTCTAGGCCACTGACTTGCCAAAGACCCAGTTACTTCTGATCTCCTTGGATCTCAGTCTTGGTCTGGCAGGTGGGGGTCACAGCTCTGTCCTCTCCGGCATTGGTAGGACAATGTTTTCACCAGTCATTACAAATTGTAGAACAGATGTCACAGGACTTCAGGAAGGAAAAAGAACTTAACTGACTTCGTATCATGTGAAGTAGTACGACTTCTTGACCCTGCAGGAAGGGACGAAAGAGTTCACTCTTCCATCTTACCATCCCGTAAGCTGGCAAAGTGCTAGAAAGGAGAAGTGAGAGCTCACCTTACCCAGAATGCCCTGAGCTGAATGACTAATCCTGACGAGAGGCGGCAGCTCCCTGGCGTCTGAGTGTGGCGGCCGAGGCAGTGTGAGCACTTACAGATTATTCTCTGCCAGTTGCCTAATAAGGTTAGGGGCCAGGCACGCTCGGCAGCTGGGGAGAGCTCCTAACCTGTGAGCTCAGAGGGAGTATGACTGCCTGCTGTGCCTCTGAATTCCAGAAGAACTTTCACGGAGATCCCACTTTAAACTGGGGCACCCATTTGGGCGCTGCCCCTTTGACTTTCTGCCAGCAGCATCGTGCCTGACCTGTGCATGTGTCCCCAGAGCAGCGTGAAGCACACAAACCTCATGCTTTTTATTTATTAGCCCCGTGTGTTCTGATCTTAAGTGACCTTTTCTCACTGGTTGCCTATGTGAATGGAAGAATCTCTCCTCTTTGCAACCTTGAGGGGAGGTTTAAAGCAGGGAATTCTGACCGGCTGTCCCTTCGTTAGAGCTCCAAGGGTATATAGCCTAGCGATTATTGCTAATAGTTATAACCTGGTTAATGGTTCCTGCTAATGAAACTGCCTTGGAATTTTCCATCCTTTTGGGCGGTTGGGAAAGATGGAGAGCCATGTGGGGCTTATTGCCCTTCTACGTGAAGGGCTAGATAACAAAAGATTATTTCATTAAGATCAAATTAAACTTTTCTTCCATCACTGAGTGTCCCGTGCAGGAATCTAGGCATCTTCCATGTAAGATTTCCACGCACTATTTCTACCGATTATCCCACCCTTTCAGCACTTCCTAGGATGGTGTGAAAAGATAGGGCTGATTCCCCAGGTAAAGGTGGGAGGAACTGAACCCTAAGAAGTCCACGTGACTTACCCCAGGGGTGCCTGGGTGTTTCTTCAGGTAAATACCCATGAGTGTATCCTGAGTCTGCTACTGGTTATTCAGCCAAAAAAAATTGTAACTGAATATCCACTATGTGCAGGTCCTTTTCTAGGCACTGGGGATAAAACAGTGAATAAGACAAGTGAAAAATCTCTGCCTTCATGGGACACTGTAGCAGGTGGGGACAGAAAATCTCCTGACTTCCAGTTTTAGCACACTATCGGAACTGTTCTTAACATTCTCTTGAAAGGTTAAGGAGTTCTACTTAAGGGTCAAGACAGACTTCTTACTGCTATAGCCCTTCCCACCGCTTCCCTGCCTGGAGAGAAAATTCTGTGGTGCTGCGTATCCCTATGCCAGTCTGAATGAAGGGAGTTTGGCCCACTGCCTCCATCCCTTTCAGACCTTGTGTGACGTTTAAAAATCAATAGTAACAGCAAAACAAAATCCTGCTTGATGAACCCTTTGTAAGTCAGGTAGTTCTAAAACTGGTAGAAGGTGGAGGTGGAGGGTGCACTGGGAAAGGGAGGCATGTGACCTCCTCCATCCCGGTGGGACCTGCTCAGGGCAGGATTGATTGCCATCGGCGGGAACTCTGGCCACATGTGACCTTTAGAAAAGTAACTGATAAAAGATTCAAGTCCTCATCTGATGGTTCTTGTGTTTCTTTGTTCACCTTCTGGAAGCGAGGGTGTCATATATTTATTAGAGATTGGCTGACTAGAGCTCTTTGCCACCTCCTGGTAACTGAATTCATGCCAACAGGAGCCGTTTAGCCAGGGCTGGACCCCTGTGTTCTGGTGCTGTGTTCAGGAGGAGCCCCTTCACATTTCAACACGTGACGTGGGGCAGTGCCTCCTGCATGACACGTGTCAGGTCCTCTGTGAGGCTGAGAACGGGCTTCAGTTTTCCATGCCCTTACCTGTACGTAGCTCTGCCCCGCCGCCCAGTCGGCGTGGATGAGAGGTAACACATACCTTCCTTTTTCTTTTTTCTATTGAAATTTGGTTGATATGCAGTATTATGTTAATTTCAGTTGTATAACACAGTGATTCAACATTTATATATTACAAAATGCTCACCACAGTAGGTATAGTTTCCATCTGTCACCCTGTAAAGTTATTACCATATTGTCAACTACATTCTCTATGCTGTACTTTTCACTTCCGTGACTTATTTATTCCATAATTGGAAATTCGTACCACTTCATCCCCTTTGCCTATTTTGCCTGCCCACCCCCCATGGCAACTACCAGTTTGTCCTCTACATTTATGAGTCTGCTCTGTTTTGTTTACTCATTTGTCTTATTTTTTTTAAGTCCATATAGAAGTGAAATCATATAGTATTTGTCTTTCTCTGGCTTACTTCACTCAGCATGACACCATCAAGGTCCCTCCATGTCACTAATGGCAGGATTTCCTTCCTTAATGGCTGAGTAATGTCCCATTCTATGTATGTACCACATCGTCTTTATCCATTCATTATTGATAGACACTTGGGTTGCACCCATATTTTGGTTATTGTAAATAGTGCTGCAATAAACATAGGGATGCATATGTCTTTTCAAATTAGTGTTTGTGTTTTCTTCAGGGAAATACCCATGAGTGGAGTTGCTGGGTCATATACCTAATTTTAATTTTTTGAGGAACCTCCATACTATTTTCCATAGTGGCTGCACCAATTTACATTCACACCAACAGTGCACGGGGGTCCCCTTTTCTACACATGCCTTTCTGAAGGAAGAAATGCTGATCTGAGGCCCTCCGGTGCTCACTCACAGGCAGGCTAACTTCTGTGGCCCTAGGCTTCATCTGAATTGATGGCTATCTCTTATCCCTGCCACTCCTGAGCAACTTTAACACTCATAGGCTTCAAACTCATTATCTTTCCTCTTCAGAAGTCCTCTGTCCCCTTTATGTAAAAGGGTTCCACCCTGTATCGCCAACTGCCAGAGCATTTTACTCTCCCCTTCCCCCAAAAGCTTTTTGGAGGGGGGCAGGGCTGAGCTCCAAGACCTGAACTTAGTGCCTGACCTGTTGACAATTGTAGCAGTGGCAGAATTTCCATACAGCTGGAGGCTGTGTATTCTGAGGGGCCTCAGAGGACTCTGGCATCTTCTGTGTGGCTGTCCTGATTTGTAAGTGTGGGGCTGGGGGGAATAACGAAGCGTGCGGGGGAGAGGGAGGGCGGCAGGCCCTGCACGTCACTCTGGCCTGGACTCCCTTTCAGACCTCTTCATACCTGTCAGAGGTAAGGTCAGACCATAGCGTTCTAGAGCTGAAATAGTCAAACAGGAAAAGAATAAGCATTATTGGAGGTCGTAACCTTTTACTTCCAAGTTTCTGAAGTTGTGGGATTTGTGTTGCTTGGTTTGGGAGTTAGATATAAAGACTGGGGTGTTATCTGAAATTACTTCTCTCCCTTGGAGTGTCCAGGCTGCTGGGGTGCCCAGGGAGAAAGTGGCCTCTCCTGAGTTAGTTCGCTCGGCTCAGAACTAAGCTATCCGTTCACCTCAGGCATCAACTGTTACCTAAACCTTTGTGCCAGATTGAGCACCTCGTGCCCTTGCGGATGCCAGATCCCCATGGCTGCCCTAATTGTTTCTTTTTGTCTGTCTTTGCGTATTCCACAGATCCAGTTGTCTTTGGTATCCAGGGAGGCCTCCTCTTCCTCCTCCTTCTGCTGCCTTTCCACCACCACAGTTGCTGGATGTTGCTAAGGTTGCCTCCATGGTAACATGCACATCCTATTTACACCTCCATCTGGGCAAGTTGGTCTAAGCTAGGAACCTACCTACATTGGACAACCACTTGCATCACCACCTAGGGACACCAATCATCGTGACACAAGGTCCAGCTGCCACTCAGTTCCCCCATCCTTTTCCTCCTCTCACTGCCAAGCTTCATACTCAGAAAAGGGATCTGCGCTAGGAGCTGCTACTCTGAAGCTTATTGCACAAGGTACAGTCGATCTGTTTCCTACCTGAGCTCCCAGAGAAGCAAGAAGTAGGAAGAAGTGAGGCAGAAAGGCAAGAGACCCTGGTCAGTTGAAGGGAAACTCCAAGTTTTCTCTGACTGAGGGGCTTGGTAACAGCAGGCAAAATGACCAACCCAACAGAACATGCCTTGCCGGCCAACTCCATGGTTGAAAGCCATGAAGGGGACTTCGGCTGCACAGTAATGGACCTGAGGAAACTCATGGAGCTGCGTTCCACTGATGCCATAAACCAGATCAACGTCCACTATGGAAGTGTAATGAATCTCTGCAGTAGACTGAAAACCAACCCTGTGGAAGGTAAAGGCCATATCAGGGGTGGGGACCTGGAAGAAGGTGACTAGTGTTCAAAAGTACTGTTTTTTCCAGCTCGTAGAGAAGGAATATTTTCTGGAGCCCTCACTGGTATATCTGTGTCTGGTGAGGAAAACAGGGTGTCTAAAGCCCTGAAAGGAGGTGAAGGCTTGGAGAGGCCCTGCCTGGCCAGAGATGATGTTTATGGGCGATGCTATTTTCGGAAGATCACGCTTTCCATCTTCTTCTGTGTCGGTGTGCAAAAAGAGGATATTTATCTCTGTTTTCCAAACGTTTGTGCTAGAGATGCTTTTATCAGTAAATAATAAGCCCCTTATTCTGTATCAATCTGTGATTGCAAAAGGGTTTAAGGTATAATTCTTCTCCACACCGATCTTACAGGGTCACTGGAGAGGATGGGCTCAAAAAAGGTAAGTGCACCTACCCAGTACAGCACTTGTCTAGCACATAGTTAGAAATGGGAAGGTAAGTCACAAGGTACCCAGTCGTGCCCACCATATCTTTGAATTACGCACTGCTTCCTGTCAGGGAATCACTGATGACCTTTCCAACCCTGCCTGATGCACTTTTAATATAGTTCTTCTTAATCTCTTCTTAAAAGAGAATGAAGAAAATCCAGTTTCATGATTGCCTGGCCCAGCTCAGTTGTCCAATGAGCCATGGCCATATGAAATTTTGCCTCGTCAAAATGGAAAAGGAACCAATGGAACCTTGCTGTCTCGCTTTTGCCTGGTTCGGCATCTCTGTTACAGGTGCTTGCTTGGTCCTGTTGGCCAGGCAGGCCACGGCTGAGTGGCACAGGCTGAAGCAAAGACCTTGCCCTTTCGATGCCCTTGCCCTCTTGTGGGTTACTATTTCTGAGCCTTCCTTAGAGGCTACATCATATTTCTTGTCAATTCTAAGAAGAAGTTTTGACCCCTACCAGTGCTATAAGTTAGTGACTTTTATCTTTAGGATAAAAAAAAAAGGGAGAGATTTTCATCTAGCTGTTCGTATATTTCCCATGTCTTGTTTTGTTTGCAGTCTGAGAGAGCTGATCTACCCGTTCTCTTTACTTCTGTCTCATAAGCATTAAACAGTTTACTCAGCCTCCCTGAATCTTTTCCTTCTTTGAAAATGGTCTTAATACGTAGCCCGTAGCGTTATTGGGATTCAATAATATAATACATCTACAGTATTCAGACTTATAATGGCTACTCAATAAATTAGTTGTCTCAGATTAAAACGGAGCCCACGTGCCCGAACATATTTGCCAGAGTACGAGGGGCTATGGAGTGTAGTGTAGCAGTGTATCTGGAGAGGTGACTGCGCGCGGAGCTGCAGCCTCTGTCTGTTTCCCCCATTCGCCTCTTGACATCGAAACAGACCTGGTCAAGGTGGCCCTGCTGAGTCGCTTGTGTGCAGCTCAGTCTTTGCCTCTGGCTGGTACCGAATGACTGCCCTTTGGGCACTGCGTCCTCCTCATCGTCTCTGTTGCGCCACTCCTGTAGTTATATTGGCCTGAAAAAGAGGCCATTCCTATCACATGTTCACTGAGAAAATGCAGTCGTTTAGAAGCGACCATGCGAATTTAGGCAGGATATTTCCTTTCCTCGTTCTGTACTATTTCTGATCCCTCAGGCCAGTTGTTTTCTCTCACAAAGTGAAACTCAGGAGTCCGAATAAGCTGGAACGCGGGAAGCTCCACACAGCAGGATTCAGACTTTCCTCCCAGTTTGCCAAATCCTTTCTCAGAGCTGCTACTTCGTGGTTCCCAGAGCGTGTCCATTCCCAAAGGCCAACATAGATTCTACTTTAATGCCAACATCAGGTAACAAATGCCCTCAGATCCTGTCTCGGTCCTGCTTTCAGACCTGACAGTTGGAAGCTGCCCCTGTGAAGGCAGGCGGCGCTGCTGCTCCAGACCCCAGCCGTGCCTGCATGCCAGTACCCTGGCCATTGCCAACTCCGCTCTCCTGCTTCCTTGGATGCAAATACGTACGCTGGTTGGTTTCCATATAAGACATACCTTAGAGCTCGTCCTGGAGCTGGGGAGGCAGGGTGTCAGGAAACAACTTTTTCACAAGTAGTTTTTAGCCCCCAGTGCTAGCAGTGACTCCTTGTATGTGAGAGGAATTAAGGGACAAAGAAGTGCTCTGACGTGGGCGTCTCCCCCAGCCGAGGGTGATGCTGAGCTCTTTAGCTGGGCAAGCTGAGAGGAGAGCTTCTGTACCCAGGTGCCCTGGAGAGCTGATGCTATAAAAGGCCAACCTGTTCCCGGAAGATCGCAGCGAGGTGCCTGATAGCCTAGCATAGTTTTGTCACCCGGGGGAGTCCCCTGCAGACTAATGATAAGAATAAAGCAACTCACCTAATTCTCGAATTCTTCTGGTTGGAAACCAAGGTGAAGTAAGACTGGGGAGATTGGTACAGTGTATAAAGAAGTATGGCTTTGCCCCTTTATTTTCTATTGGCTTGATACCGCCTTTTAGAACAGATTGACAGGTTTTATTTAAACCCTCGCTACGAAGGGGTCTTATGGAAGTTGGAGTTCACAGCATTCTGACACTAACGTGGTTTCTTGATTCTAGATTTACACGATTCTAGAGGCAGGTGGGACTTAATTTGAATTCATCCTCTCTCTCTCAATCTCTCTCTTTCCAGCCAAAAGGCTTAAATGACTCACCTAAGGTCCTCCTTCCACAGCGTATAATGCAGTGGAGTATTTCTTGTTTCCTGACAGTCCATTTATGCCCTGTTGCCTCTTCTGCTGGAGCAGCAACACAGAGAATCTCAGCAGCACAGATAATTTCACAGTTGGTTTTATACTTCAGTGCCTGATAAAATGCCTGACTGTGACCCGGTGCTCATGTCACTCACCCTCTGCTTGTGCTCCTTGAGTACACGTTGCTAGTCGGAGTAAGAGCAGTGGCCCCAGTGGCCCAGAGGGGTTACGCTCCCGACTTCCTTCCACATCCTTCAGCACCGGCCAGAGACAAGGCCGAGGGTGTGCGATTTAGGGAAGGAAATTTAGGAAAACAGAAAGGGGCAGGGGAGACGCGGAAGAGGATACTTTCCCCTAAGCGACTGAGCAGTCCAGCCTGCATGGCTGCATTCAACAGAAGCAGAGAGGCGGGGGTGAGGCTCTCTGATTCCTGAGTGGGTGAATGTGCTGCCCAGGGGTTATCCATGGGGAAAAGCCAAGCACTTGGCACCCGCGGAATCCTTTTAGTTTGCTAGCTTCTTTCCTCACCCCAATCTCTTCATCCCCCTCCTTCTATTGTCTCTTCTTTGTCCACACCAGCCACTCTCTCCAGTCCCCACAGAGCAGCTGTTCAGGTGACACCTGCTAGAGGATAGGCTTTTATCTTCCGAGCGGTTTCCCATGGTGTCTCCTGGCTTCCGTGAGCAGGAGAAACCTTTGTGAGCCCAGAATGAGAGTTGCCTGTGGTTTTAGGGGAAAGAAGGAGGGTGTTTTCCTTCTTATGTCTCCCTTTGTCCCTAGGAAGAAGAGATGGTCCTAAAAGAGAGAGTCTTTGGTCTAGATGGAAGGCTGCATGAATTTCTTGTTCTCCACAGAACTTTCTTGCACTGGTCCTCAGCTATGCTACCCTATTTAAAAGGAAGAATGAGGTTTTAGAAGGAGGAGCTAGGCTGGCAATTATGGAGGTCTTGGCCCAGACCAGGAAGGGCAAGTTCAGTAGCTACTTAAAATAAATCTTCAAAACCTGGGGAAGCAGCCTAGACAGCCTGAGGGTGGGTGACTGAGAAAGGCAGAGGGGACAGGGCCCTGCCCCTGCGTCTCCGCCCCCTGCAGGGAATTCCGCTTTGCATCTTGGGAGTGCCCCGTCTGGTCTGAGTCCCGGGCCTTGGGCAGAATGAGGCCAAGAGCGGGTGAAAGCTGTGGGCCTTCTTGGCCCAGCCCAACCCCAGACTCTGCGCGCGCTTGTCCATCCAACCCCCTCCTTGCCCAGAGCTGGGCTTTGGGCTTAGCTGCCATAATGCTGCCAGGCAGGGGGCAGAGACATCTTGACGGGGCAAGTGGCTCAGTCTTCCAGAACCTGAGAGCCCTCCCTGCACTCTGCCCTCCCTCAGGCCTGGCGCCCCCGGTGCTGCTGCCCTCTGGCGGCTGGGCAGAAACTCTTAAAAGCTTTGTTTCATTTTGAACCTTGTTGTTGCCTTGCAGTGACCTGTGGGCCGGGGTGGGAAGGATGATAGTATCCCCGCCTTGGCCGAGGCTGATATTGCATCTGCCTGTGGAAGTGGCGCCTTCAGTCTTTTCATTTAGCTCTGAGGTGTGGGCCCTCAGAGTGTGACCCCCGGTGGAGGTGCGTGCATGCAGGCGGGAGAAGGTGGCTGAGCAGAGGGCAGCGGAGGGCACCCAGGGGAGCTTTCTCTGCGCCATGCCAGAGCTGGAAAGGAGACGCGCCCCAGGAAGCTGCCCACCAAAGGTATTGTGGGCCACGACTGAGGAAGGGGCATTCTCCAAGTCCGTCATCCTCCTGTAGGGAGCTCCATATGGGCTGGAAGTCCAGCAGATAGAGAGTGCATCGCCAAGCCGCGGGTGTGTTAAGGCGGTGATGCCGAAGTAGGGACTCCCTGTATCCTTGGAGGAGTGGTCTTTGATTAGCAGCAGGAGCTGGCCAAGGCCCGGTGGTCCCTACATTCATTTTCAGCTATTTCTCCCCTCGCCCCCTAATCCACAGTTTTTAAGGGAGGACTTGAAGGGCATTCTGATGTGTTCTTACATACCAAACAGGACTGCCTTCAGATCAACCCAGAGAAACCTCCCCCTAGTCCTCTCTGTATGGGAGAAGGTTTTGCTGTCTCTTTGGCAAGGTCTCGTAGGTCAGGCAGCTGGGAAGTCCCTCGTGACGCCTACCCCAGCCCCACCCTCTCTGGGGCTGAGCTGGCTCTGCTGAGGGGCACGCCCGCTGACAATCCTGGGTGTCCCAGGGAGGCTGGCTCGGCCCTTCCCTGCGTGAGTCAGGTCACAGAGGGCCGGGCTGCAGCCTCTCCTCCCGAGCCCTGGGTCCCTGCACAGGCCCACGGCAGACACACATTTCCCACTGGTGCCCATTCCATCTCCTGCCAGCCTGGGCAGCAGCCGCGTAACTCCCAGCGTGGGGTGAGGGTGGTGACTTCACAGCTGGACATTCTTGTCGCCTCTCCCAGCTCCTGTGCTTGGTCTGGTTCTTAGGGCCAGAAATGCTCATTTGGGTGGGGCTTTCTCTCACGTGTTCTTGGGGACAAGGTGTCCTCTCACCTTCCTGATGTATTTCTAGGGGAAAACCTTCTTCTGTTCCCAGCATTCTTCTCTCCTCCGCCAAGTCTTCCTTCCCCTCTTCAGGAAGCTGTGAGATTTGAGAAGCAACTGCAGAAATCAGGGACTAAAACCCTCTCCTGGGCCGGAGAAGTATTTATGTGGAATTATGGTTGCTGAGATCAGGGCCTGAGAGCCCCTTGGGGCAGGAAGAATTGGAATGGAAAGCCCCAAATTAGGGATCGGCTGAGCTCCCAGTCCCACGTGGCTTTCCCTTGCTGTGCCGCCCGTCAGCGAGGATCCCCAGTCCCACTGGCAGCAGCCCCAGCCTGCTGCTCCCGCCGCAGGGCACACTGGGGACTGGCACTGCCACTTGGCTTCTTAAGGTGGCTTTTCTAAGAGCTCAAAATGGCTTAAGGTGAAGCAGGTAGATAAGAGGTAGTGGCAAGAAGGAAGGAAGAAAGGGGGTGACTTTGAGGGAATCTGGGCAGCAAAGCCTGACCTTTTTTGTTTTCTGTAATAAATCCTGTTCCATATGCTTGGCTCCAAAAAGGCCATAATGAGCCTTTCATAGGTTGGACTCTGATGGCCTGGCATCGTCATCCCTGAGGACAGGAAGAAGACAGGATGAATTTGCCCTACTTGTGAACAGTGGGAACAGGGCTGATTTGCCTGGAGGTGCAGAGGAGAGCGGCTTGTGGGCCGGCCATGCAGTGATAGGGTGACCAATTATCCCTGTTTGCCTGGGACCCAGGGGACAGGAACTTCTGCACCAAAACCTAGAAAGTCCCAGGCCAACCAGGACTGGTGAGTCACACTAGAATGAAGCCTCTGCCAAGTGCAGCTGCCTGCACACCCCAGCGCCCCCAAGCGTGTAGGCGGGCCTCCCACTGCTTCCCGTGGGCTGGTGTAGACTCTGCCACATTCTAGCTCCAGTAGTTATATAACCCCTGCAGGCCTTAGTTTGCTTATATGTAAAGTGGGGTTAATAGTAGCTGCTGCCTAGGGTTTTGCAGCTTTTGAATGAGAAGATAGAAATGTGCCTGGTGAAGCGTCTGGCACATAGTAATTGCTTAAATGTTAGCAATCTTATTTATTACTCATTCATTCCGTTCATTCAACAAATTTGCATGCATACCACGTGCCAGGCACTGCTGTTGGCCTAAAGAACAAAGACAAAAATCCTGCCCTTGTGGAGGAGGATAGACAAACATAAACACATGTGTATCATAGACTATATTAGGGCGGAAGCCCTGCAGAGGGAACCAGTTGAGCAGGCTACAGGGAGCTGAGGGTCCTGGGGCAGGGAAGTCATAATGTTAAATATGATGGTCAGTGTAGGCCTCGCTAAGGAGGTGACAAAGACCTGAAAGAGGTGAGGGAATGAGCCCAACCTAGTGAAGAAGAATCCGAGCACAGGGACCGGCTTGGGCAGTGCCCTGAGACAGGAGTGCGTCCAGGGCACAGAACAGCAGGAAGGCCCAAGTGGCTGGACCTCACGAACGTGGAAAAAACAGCAGGAGCTAAAGGATGGACACTGGGGACTCAGAAGGGGCCTTATAAGCCATCATAAGGCCTTCAATGCCCAGTTCCACTCCAAGGAAAAGCTTCCAGAGGATTCTGAGGAGATGAGTGTCATGGGTTGGGTTTGAAAAAGATCGTCCTGGCTACTTTGTTGAGACGAGACTGAGAACAGGAAAGCAAGGGTGGAAGTGGGGGCCCAGTCAGGGGGCGGGTGTGGTCATCCAGGGCAGGGCAGTGGCGGTGTAGCCCAGGATGGTAGCAGGGGCAAACGAGAGGGGAGTGGACCCTGGTGTGCTTTGTAGGGCAAGCCCACAGGATTTGCTGACCTAACGGCTATGGAGGATGAGAGACAGAGGAGGCGGGACTGACCCGGGTACCGACAGGAGACCGGGGAGGGACGGGGCTGGCCCAGGCGGGCTGCTGTCGTTCTGGCCTCCACAGGGCCATGGGGATGTCCCTTTCGGTGACCCCTGGTGCCTCACGTCTTAGCTCGCCCTCGTAGTCATCTGCTCACCCTTGTTAAGGAGGGGATGGCATCGCCTCCCTTTGCATCGCGAGTTGCGCTCCTGGAGAAGCGTCCCCGGTAGGCCCACGAGCCGTCAGAACGCCTGTCACCCTCAAGCAGAGCCGGGCCCCCACAGCAGTCCCAGCTTGGCACAGCCTTGACGCAGCCCTGCTCTCCCTCCAGTCCCTGGGAAGAACGGACGAGGAAGGCTGCCCCCTGGCAGCCCTCGCTCTGCCTGCCGGCACCCAGAATGCTCTGCCCAGAAACACTCCTTTCCCAGGCCTTTGCTCTCCTTCCTGACTTCTCAGAGTGGCCGAGACAGGAAGCCTCTGGAAAGCAGCCCAAGTTGCCTGCAGTGCTCCAGCCAGACCTGAGCTCCCTGCTCTGTGGCGCTCAGATGGCGCCAGGGGTGGTGCCTATGTGCACTGGGAGGCTGGAGGCTGAGCAGGACCCTCAGGTGCCACGCGCCCCCACCCGCTGCTCGGCGGCTCCGTGTTCCAGCACCAGCAGGCGAACGGGGTCTCCTGCCCTGTGCATGTGGTTCACCTCCGCTGCACCCCGGGCAGAGCCCACATCTGCCTTCCCAGATCCCCGACCGTCCGGAGGACCTCTCCTGATGGTGTTTGCTTTTAGGGTGGAGAAATGGAGGCTGTCTGGGACCCTGCAGGTAATGACTCCCTTGGGTCCCTATTTTCCCATTTTCAGTAGTTTTTCCTTAGGTCTGACCCAGATCTTTCCTCTTGCCATTTAGGATCACACCCTCGGGTCCTAGTCAGTGGAAATGCAGTGCAGAGGTCATGCTGCACCCGCAACCCCCCCAGGGGAACAGCCCTTCGCCAGGACTAGGGTGCAGATCCTCAAGCTCCGTTGAATGCCCCTGTCCTCTGATTCTGACCTTCCTCACCTGCTGACCTTTCCTCAGGACAAAGGTTGCCCCACCCTGCCTGTGGGGAGCCCCTTAGAGAGCGGGGCCAGTGGCTTCAAGGCCAGAACCAGGGCCCATTGGCTGCTGTGTTTAAATAACTTGATAAATGCCAACTGGCATTAATTGAAGTTTTAGGATTTCCTCCCTGCGTTAAAATGTTACCCCCTGAGGCCCAGCAGAAGGGCCTAAATTGAAGGAAGGCATAGGAATAATTCTGCCTCTCTCCTTTCTCTCTGCAAACGTGCCTGGAATATGTGTGCACCCTTGCACAGGCATATAAGCATACGTGTTATATGTGTGCTCCCCGGGAGCATGCTGGTGATCAGGACTGTTTACTCTCTGACTTTGTGGCTTCACGCCCTCTTCTCTTTTTATTCGACTTGAATAGTAGTGCTTCTCTCGGCACCTAGCCCTCAGGCTAAATAGTACTTCTCTTAGTACTTGTCTCAGTACATAGTGTTAGTTGAATAGCAGTACCTTTTAGTGGTATGTGTGTGTGACAGAAAAGGAGGGAGGGGTATGGGTGCTGAAAGAGGGTACCACTGGAGCCTCCCAGCCTCTGCTCTGTTGATCTCCTTAAGTCACTGGAACATGAAATCAGGACAACTGGTTGGACTCTGCCTCTCAGCCTCTGTAGCATGACCTGGAGCAGATAGCTCCTTCTTCTCGTCCTGTGTGTAGGAGCCAGTAGATGGCTAACTCTTAATCTGTGTGACTTCTTACATCACCACCGGCATTTACATGTTAATGCAAGAGAAAAGTTCTCTGCCAGCCCCTGGAAATATTTTAATGTCTGTGCTCTTAGAGCTGGAGCCTGGCAGTAGTCAGTGAGGAGGAGATGAAGTCTGAGGTCGAACCCTGGACACTGTGAGGAGTGAGTGGCCCCTGTGACCCACTTGTCCCGGGTGGCCTAGGTTTAGACTGAAGATGTCACACCCTCTGAGTCCTGGGAAAATGAGGGCCGTTGGTCACCCTACCTGGATCTCATACTCGGGCAGGTGGGGAAGCAGGAGGTCTTTAAACGGGGCCTTGGAACTGCCTTCTTCTCTCATTCTCTTCCCCTTTTCTGAATCTCACCCATTTATCTCACTCCTACCTGCTTCTCAGGTCTGTCTGGGAACCCTGCAGATCTGGAGAAACGTAAGCACGTGTTTGGACAGAACTTGATCCCCCCAAAAAAGGCCAAGACCTTCTTAGAATTAGTGTGGGAAGCCCTTCAAGATGTCACACTCATCATCCTGGAGATCGCCGCCATCATCTCCCTGGTCCTGTCCTTCTACCGCCCCCCTGGTGAAGAGAATGAACGTGAGTCTTGGCAGCCCAGCGCGCCCCATTCTGGGTCCTTCCCACCACCCCTCCTGAGCGCCTGGTCCTGGTGGCCTAGACACCCACCCCCATTATCCAGGCTGGGGTCTCCCAAGGAAATCAACAAGTAGCTAGTACGCTCTTTTTCTGCCCCAACCTGATTCCAGGGTCTTTCTCCTCTTCTCCTTCGAGCCCTTATTCAGAATGTCCTGAATCCACTACCTTTGCCCAGCTAATGAAGCCCTTCTTCTCAGAGTGCCCCCCACCACTCGTCCGGCATCCCGGGAAGCAGCAACAGGAGCCTGACCGTGCTGAGAATCATGAGGCCTTCCCGGGCGACTTGCCTGTAATTCGCATCGGCATCTTTGCTGAGCTATTTGCTTCTTCTGGGTCCTCTCGAACAGTTGTATCGGCGGTGCAGTGATGCCGATCCTGCTGTCCTCCGGTGTCCTCAGAGGAAAGCCCTCTGCCCAAGAGTTTTATTTTCTGTTATACTTTATCCCTGACTTTCCATCCTGGGGAATTGCAGAAATACCTCCTCATTTCTAATGTCAACCAAAGCCCCGAGCCGACCCTTTCTTTCTCTCCTTTCCCTGGCTAGAGTGTGGCCTACCTGTAAGTAGCCCTGAGGACGAAGGGGAGGCAGAGGCCGGCTGGATTGAGGGGGCAGCCATCCTGTTCTCGGTGATCATCGTGGTGCTAGTGACCGCCTTCAATGATTGGAGCAAAGAGAAGCAATTCCGGGGGCTACAGAACCGCATAGAAAAGGAACAGAAATTCTCCGTTATCCGAAATGGTCACATCATTCAGCTCCCGGTGGCTGAGATCGTGGTGGGTGACATCGCCCAAATCAAATACGGTAAGAGCTTCCTGGTTCTTGTACCTATTCCACCTTCCCTATTTGAGAGCTGGGTCCTTTGGTATAGGGAGCTGGGAATTGCTGAGAACCCAAAAACATATGACCCCAGGTTATTTTAGCATCTAAGTGAGAGTTTTAGGACACTGTGGCAAAGAATTTCAAAGAAAGGAGTAATAGACACTCTCCCAAAAGATTGTCACTCTCGTACCTTCTGTGCCTTAGGGTGAAAAGTGTGTAATATGAAGGCCGCAGGAAGGGATTCAGGGATCAGTGACTGAATGGATAATGCCTGGGAAGGAGTCTTGGCCCAGGTTGTCAGAGCTGGAGTTGTCCCTCAGAGGTTCTCCGGATCCTCCTGGGGTCACTGCCCTACAGGCAGAGCTGTGGAGGCAGCCCGCAGATGGGGCTGGCTGGTCTTCCCCAGGTTCTCACCTGTCGCCCCTCCCCCGCTGCACACTAGGTGACCTGCTGCCCGCAGATGGGATCCTGATCCAGGGGAATGATCTCAAGATTGACGAGAGCTCCCTCACCGGGGAGTCAGACCATGTCAAGAAGTCCCTGGAAAGAGACCCCATGCTGCTCTCGGGTATGGCCTCTGGCTGCCCCCATTCCCATTCTACCCCCCCACCCGGACAACACACCGCAGAGCCCCGATCCAGGCCTGGCTCTCTCCTCTGGCCCTGGCCCTTCTCCTTCCCCTGGGTTCACCTGGAGCAACCGCTGATTAGTGGGCTCAGCACAAGGCCATCAGGCAACCCGAAGAGGCTCTCTTTGCAGCAAGTGCTGCAGCGGCCGTGCAAGGGCCCTGCTGGCCGGGGCGGGGGCGGGCCTTACCCCGAAGCAGTTACACGCATTTTCCTCCTCACCTGCCAATCCGCTTGGTCTACTTTAAATGGGCCCAGCTCCTGACCTTTTCCTCTCTGTGGTGTGTATCATCGTCATGGGGGAGGGAAGAAAAGGGACTGTTTTCTACGTGTGTTTCACACCAAAACATGTCTGGGTATAAAAACACCACCACTCCCATGGTCTCCTTTCTCATAGGGACCCATGTCATGGAAGGTTCTGGCCGGATGGTGGTGACTGCCGTGGGTGTCAACTCCCAAACTGGAATCATCTTTACCCTCTTGGGGGCCAGTGAGGGGGAAGAAGAGGAGAAGAAGAAGAAAGGTAAGGGGCATTCAGGATGAAAGTCTCTGCCTTCCCATCCGCGTGGACAAACCAGGAAGCAGGGGGGCAGAGCCGGATGGAACGCCCGGTCAGAAGAAGCTGCCGGTGAAGAGTAGACATCCAGACCCCTTGCTGAAAGCAAGATGTCAACCCTGGCGCCCCAGGGTGCTCTGATGCAAACCACATCCTGGCCGTCGGCTCCCCAGTCAGGCTGCACTTGAGCTCGAGTCCTGTGTGTGTCGGTGGGCTGCGCAGGGCTGGGTTCCCAAGCTCGCCCAGGTGAGCGGATGCGGCGGTCCGATGCTCCCCGTGGAACCCTCCAAGCCCTGCCCCTTTCTTCGTCAAGCACGGGGACCAGATGAGCAAAGGGGAAGGGGCAGGGAAACTGGCCAGGAGGGGAAGCTGGAGTGCTGCTGAGGCCAAGGGCGGCCAGTGGAGGAGAGACACGGTGGGAGGGTGGGGACAGAGAGGCAGTGTCGGCCCCTCGTCAGCCCTGTCTTTAACAGTTGCTTGTTCCTAAAGGAAGGAGAAATAAGGTGAGCGAGAAAAAGATCCTAAAACTAATCTACACCTTCCCCTAACCGTTTCTTCTGCCCTTAGAGGAGAGAAGGGTGTCTTCCATTTGGCCGAGGACCATCTTGTACTGTTGCGTAGGGGGCATTTGTGAGAACAGAACCAAACACGTTCTCTCGGGAGCTCTTGCTCTTTGGGCAGCTGCCTGCAGGTGCATAAGGACTCGCTGCTGAATCGGCGTGGAGACGCCCTCCAGGCAGAAATAGTTCCAACCGCTTGCTTCCTACCCCCACCCCACTTCTCCAAGTGCTGTGACTTGGGTCAGGAGCACCCCCTCCCTGCCCCCCCCCCAGCAGCAGCCAAGCTCCAGGAGACAGCAGCTCAGGGGTGGGTGTGCACTCACCTCGTGAGCCGTCCTGGCCACATCCCGAGGATCCATGCGAGCCCCTGACGGGTGCACGTAGGCAGAGACGTGAGCTTCCTTCACATCCCCTGCCGAGCAGCTCGACCCCTTTGCTGTCGCCCTTTTGGGCTCCGAGCAGGACACCACACTGGATACCTGATCTCTTAATAGTCACTATGGGTCTCCACCCCACTTTTTTCTTTCTTGTTCAAACAGGTAAAAAACAAGGAGTCCCTGAAAATCGCAACAAAGGTAACCTTTCCACCCACTCATTTACCATCTCTACCTGCCCACACTCAAACCAGACCTCTCCGGGCCATCTGCCTTCTCCCTTTTCCTCTCCATAAATCTGTTATCTGCTGCTGAGGCCCAGATGCCTCATCCCGAGGAAGGTGCAGAGATTTGGGGGTGGGCTCAAGTCCCAATCCCAGTCTAAGATGGGACAACAGCGCCCCCTGCTGTTGGCTCCCGGAACCTCACGTCAAGGTTTCTCTTGGGGGGGCGTGTGGGGTTGCTCTCCTCTTCCCAGGGTGCTCTTTGCTTCACCGCCCTGGGCCCCGGATTAAGCACTAATGGCCATCGGTGTCCGGGCTGGAAGACTTCAGGGTCCTCACGGTGGAGGGGTTGGGGTGGGCAGTCCCTGCACCCTCCTCTCGCCAGCTTCCTCACTGGTGTCGTCTTCTGATCTGGATTCCTTCTCTGCTGTCTTGCAGGGGTGGTTGGAGAGAGCCCTTTCTCCGCACCGCTTCCCCACCTCTCTCTTCGTTCTCTCCACAGTCTGTTTTCTTCCTCCTTATCTGATGTGTGTCTCTTTTTTGGTGGCTGTGTTTACATTACATCTCTGTCTTGTTTGTGAGTCTGACAGCAGAGACATTTATCAGGAAGGGCTTCCTAAGCACAGGGGCTGAGCTCTGCAGGGGCGAAGTTGGGGGGATATTGGGAACCTGTGAGAACTGTTGTCTGGAGGGAGCTCCGAGAAATATTTTTCCCTTTGTAACCTACATCATAGTAGTCTTTAGAAATAAAGTCATCACATCGGAGAACCAGAGCTCCTCAGAAATAATTCTTTAATTTTAGGTCTCTTTAAACTCTTCTTTTTAAGGCAAAATGGATATGTCTATCTTTATCCCTGCTTTCTCTTATTCCAGGGGACCCCTCATGCCAGCATCTTTCCTGTCCCCTAAAAGACTTGACACTAGGTCCCACTCTGTACTTCCTACCTTTGTCAGGCAGAGGAAAAAGGGGGTGTCCTTCACCTGTCATTCAATCCATATAAGAAGGAACTGGAAAATACCCTGTGTCTGAGGCCTGTGTTTCTTCCCTGATGGTCTAGAAAGGGAGAGAGATAAACCTTTGAACAGAGCACATTAGGACCCTTATGCTCTAGGGACATCTGCCAGCTTTCCCCTTTCAACCCCTTTCTGCAATAAAGACTCGCTATTTTAAGCACTGAATTCCAGGAAGGATGGTTATTGGTAATAGAGCCTAGTGGCACGACTGATCCTCTTGCTGGAATAAACCTGGCTCAAGGCTCTGAGGTGGTGCCAGGAAGCTGCCACCGAAAAGGCAGCCCATACCCCAACAGGGCCCTGTTCCAACTGCAGTTGCTAGCATATCATTCTGAAAGCCCTGGTAGAGGGTTGAAGGCAAATTCCCTGTCTGGCACGGGGTAAAGGTGGTCAGAACTGACGTCAGGGGTCCGAGGTGTATTCCAAAAAGGAGACAGTGGGTTTTCGGTTTCCACCTGCCTTGCAGCTGGTGCCTCTGCCTCCCCCGCTCACCTGTCCCATTTGTGTGTGCACCCCAGCAAAGACTCAGGACGGAGTGGCCCTAGAAATCCAGCCGCTCAACAGCCAGGAGGGAATCGACAGTGAGGAAAAGGAGAAAAAGGTGACCAAGCTACCCAAAAAGGAGAAGTCGGTGCTGCAGGGCAAGCTGACGCGCTTGGCTGTTCAGATCGGGAAAGCGGGTGAGTAGGGCGGCAGCTCCTGCTTGCCGCCGCCTATCGTCCCCGCCGCCTGTCATCCCTGCTGCTTTACCTGACTTCCTTCTGCACCAGCCAGGTTTGGCAGAAAGAGGCGAAAATTTATGAGTGGCTGACGCAGTCTAGGTAGCTGTGTGCCTGTCTCCGCCACCCTTTGGCCACCCCCTAGGCTTTTTCAGAGAGAAATGTTTTCCTCTGTGTGAGGGTTAAATAAAGGCCCTGAGGTCTCTCATCCAGACGAATGGGTAGCCAGGAACTTTTATCACACAGGGGAGATTTGCATCAGCGACAAGGCAGACTTTAGTAACTACTTGCCTGTCACCTACTGGCGTATAAATTCCTTTCGGGTACAGAAAGAGGGCTGGCGCTGTTTGCTGCAGGCGATTCCCTAGCACGGTAGTAGCATCTGGCCCAGCACAGGCAGTAAATTCAAAATGAAGACTGGAAGAACAAGGAGGACGGTGGTTCGAGAGGCTCTTTCCAGAGGCAGGTCACGAAAGGTGCCCTTACGTAGCGGAGGGGAAGCGGCCCCTCTAAGCTCGCCTCCACATTGGAGGGGTGGCGCAACAGGGTGCGCAGGGAAGGTGGCTCCTCCATGGCAGGGTGCCGTCCCTGACCGCTGTTCGTTGCCCGACCTGCTGCTCTGCTCACCACAGGCAGTCTGGTCCAGCCCATTCCGTGCCTCCCGTGTGCCCGGGATCTTGTTGCCGACACTGGCTCAAGGCTCTGGGGCGGAGCCTGATGTTCTGGGTCACGAAGGAGCCCCGAGGCGATGCGCGTGCTGCTCGCCCGCCAGGCACACGCCTAGCAGCAAGTCCCTGCTGCCCCTGCCGCAGCCACTAACCGATTGTTGGGCTGTTTCCATTTAAATCCATTAAAACTGAAGTACAGTTAAGCATTCAGTTCCTTGGTCATGTTGGCCTTATTTCGGTGGGTACGATAACCACAAGTGGTAGGAGCTACCGTAGAGGACGATGCAGATACTGAACCCCGGAGAGCGTTAGCCTGGCCTCTCCACTCAGTCCCGGCACCCGGCTCTGGCAGCCCTAAAATCTCTCGAATGTGTACCGTACACGGATGCGATGAACTGCAAGGGTGGAATCGGGTTATTGAACCCAGCTCACAGGTTTGAAATTGAACAGACTCTTCCCAACCCCTCCCTCCTCTTGTCCTAAACCCTGCCTGTTCGGTAGGGAGCACAGGCATCCCCTGGCTGACTGCTGGTCTCCTCTGTTGCTTCATTGTACACGTCAAGCGAGGCCAGGACTGGGGTGAAAAAGGGAGGTGCCTTGCCTTACCCTGAGAGTGAGCGCCCCCTTACATTTTGCGCCTAGATGCCTTGATTGCCCCTCCATATCCCTGACCCGGATGAAGGAAAGCACAAAAGAATATGCTTTCACTGATCCAGTCACCTCTAGCTTTGCTCTGATTCCCCTGAATCATCAGGCCCTCGGGGAAAGCAAAGACCCAAACCAGACTCTGGGTGGAAGCAGGGCTCTTCCCACAGAAGGTACAGGTGTGCCCAGATGTTGATCCCCTCAGCCCTGGCAGCACCCGGGACAGTTGGCACCCCCAAGCCTGGTGTTTTCTGACCCTGAGCAGAGCCTGCATTTGCCGCCATGTGTAGGGTAGCCACCATCCCAGTTTGCTTGGGACTTTTTCGATCTTAGCACTGAAAGCCCCCCATCCCAGGGAACTGGGCGGTCTCAGCAAACCAGGGGGGCTGGGCTCCCTGCCCGTGTCCCTGTCAGACCTCTCTGTGCCTTAGCGTCCTTGGGAGACGGGAGAAGAGCAGTCACTCATCTCACAGGGCTGCTGGGATAATTAAATGAGTCCATATGCGTGAGGTGCTTGTCAGACCCCTAGCGAGCTCTGATAAATATCTGTTGTTATTGTCATCCTCTGTCTATACCACGTCAGGAGAAAGGCTGGGGAACGTGTTCCAAGTGCCAGGCATGTAGAAGATGCTAACACCATGGGGACATTACTGTGGGCAAGTCGTGTACTGCCCAACATCCTCAGGCCACTGGGGGGGAAACCCACATTGATGAACTACTTGGAAATAGGCAAATGCAGTCACTTCATTGTGCACCGAGGGAAGAGGGTAGATCTGAGATAGAATCCCAGAACACTGTTTCGGAAAACGAGGCCACCCCCATCTGTGAATGTGGAAACAGGCTCAGAAGGGTCAGAGACTCATGCAACCCCACGAGTTATTATCGCGGTGCTGGGATGAGAGCTCGAGTCTTTGGAACGCGAAACCAGGTCGTTTCCCCTATGCTGTGATGTACGAGCAACAGAGGAAGGGAGAGAGGATTTTGGTATGACGTCCTGGGGACAGTGGTTTTTCAGATCGGAAGCAAAGGCTGTGACTTAGGCCGGTGCGTGCTGGCGAGGGCCCTAGGCATGCCCGTGAGCCTGGGTTCCCGTGCCTCGCTTCCCTGGCAGGTCTGATCATGTCCGCCATCACGGTCCTCATCCTGATTCTGTACTTTGTGATCGACAACTTCGTGATACACCGCAGGCCGTGGCTGCCTGAGTGCACACCCATCTACATCCAGTACTTCGTCAAGTTCTTCATCATCGGCATCACCGTCCTCGTGGTGGCCGTGCCAGAGGGGCTGCCGCTGGCTGTCACCATCTCACTGGCCTACTCCGTGAAGGTGAGGCTGGCCGCTGCCGTCGGTGCTGTTAGGACAGAGACGGGCAGGGAGGGTGCCGCAGGGCCTCTGCAGGAAGGACAGGCCATTGTCCCTCCTCCACTCTGCGTGGTGCCTCACAAGGGCAGAAGCTCTGGCACCGTGGAAGGGCCACCCTGATGGGTCGCATCCCTACGTAAGCAAACAGTAGAATCTTAGAAGGATTCACAAGAATATTGTCCTGCATTTTTGCGTGAGACAAGAGAGTGAAAGACAGAAAGGTGTTGGCTAGGAAGTGGCCTGTGACCTAAGCTGGGGAAGCTCGGCTGGTCCCTGCTCAAGTCTCCTCTCTTCCCCTGTGTAGAAAATGATGAAAGACAATAATCTCGTGCGCCATCTGGATGCCTGTGAGACCATGGGCAATGCCACGGCCATTTGCTCAGACAAGACAGGCACGCTGACCATGAACCGCATGACCGTGGTGCAGGCTTACATCGGAGACACGCATTATCATCAGCTCCCAGACCCCGACGTCCTGGCACCCAAGGTCCTGGACCTTATTGTCAACAGCATTTCCATCAACAGTGCCTATACCTCCAAAATTCTGGTAAGTTCTTCTCTGCTTGGACACTTCGAAAGGGTGTTTGGAGGGAGCCATCACTTTTCTCTGAGGCTGTTTTCTCTTGTTTATCCTGCGTGAATTGCCATTGCTCATCCCATCGCCCACTCCTCAGTGAACGTGTTCGGGGTGGGCCGAGGGAAGCATCCAAGTAAGCTGGGGGCTGGGGTAGGCAAGGATCTACGGCCGTGAAGTTCCCTCCTGTCTCCACGTAAAGGCAGTATCTTTAAGGAGAGACCTCATGCTGGTAGCAGAACCGAGTGTGTTGGGAGCAAAGCACTCACTTTCCAGAACTAAGAAAGGGTGTACGAATGAGACCCACACAGGGTGACACCCCCACCCCCACCCCCTGGGAAGACCAACGATCCCCAAGCCCGATGGCCAGGAACTGGTCTCCACGGACCAACGTCTCCCCGCCATTGAAAAAACTCTAGTGCTGTTTCCCCAACGGGCTGTGTGTGTACATGTGCAAGGCTTGTAAGGGACTCCCTTCCTTCCTGAATTGTCTCCCTGCTTGAGGCATTTTATTCAGCAGTCCCACATATATGTGTGCCCCTCAGCCGCCAGAGAAGGAAGGCGGCCTGCCTCGGCAGGTGGGCAACAAGACGGAGTGTGCTCTGCTGGGCCTCGTCGCGGACCTGAAGCAGGACTACCACGCAGTGCGCAGCGAGGTACCCGAGGAGAAGCTCTACAAGGTGTACACCTTCAACTCCGTGCGCAAGTCCATGAGCACCGTCATCGAGAAGCCTGGCGGTGGCTTCCGCATGTACAGCAAGGGCGCCTCCGAGATCATCTTGCGCAAGTGAGCCCCCCTCCCCTTCTCCTTCCCGTCCAGATCGCGCCTCCCCACCTCCCCATGTGAAGGACGAGCCCTCCCTCCAGGTGGCAGCCTCCTAACTAATATCTGAGCACTTACTCAGGCCAAGCATTGTTTTATGTGCCTTAGATGGCCTATGTTATTTAATCTTCATGACTCAGAGAGGGAGGTACTCTGGTTATCCCTGTTTCACAAGGAGAAAAGAGATGTACAGGGAAGTCAAGGAGCTTACTCAAGGTGACACAGCCAGCAGTGGTGCAGCCAGGATGCGGGCAATGCCGGCTTCCATTTCCTAATCCAAAAACAAAATAATAGCCGCCCATCTCTCAGGTTCCTTGACTAAGCGATTCAGTGCACATACAGAGCCTTGCACGCTGCAAGCACTAGAAATGTCAGCTCTGGGTTCGCTTCCCTTCTCATTCGCGGTTCTGATTGCAGGAAGTTGCCTAACTTAGTCAAGCTGCCTAGCCTATCCACGGGTCACCAAAGGTCGACCCACCTGGGTACAGGGCCAGCAGCTCAATCAACCAGCACCCCAACTTAGTTTCAGCCACCTTTCAACCAACACATTCTTGCTAGGCACACCCTATACACTGAGCGCTCTCCTAGGTATCAGGGATCGGAAAAGTCCCTCTCTGCCATGGAGAAGCTCAAAAGAGTTAGTGATCCCCAAATGACTCTTGGCATTCCATTCACATATGATAGGAACAATTGACATGGGAGAGTCACACAGTCTACCTAGGCCTTACCCACCCACAGGCCACCCTACCTTGGGAGAAGGGACTCAGACAGGCAGCGGATAGAGATTTCTGGCCATGGAACAGTGTCTTTAAGAATAATTCAGGTTTTCCAGAATCTACAAAATTTCCAGAGCCTCTAGGTGGCTGCAGAGACCCATTGGGTGGGAAGGGAGGTGCTGCTTTCTGACTGCGGGCCTCCCCAGGTGTAATCGAATCCTGGACAAGAAAGGGGAAGCAGTACCATTCAAGAATAAGGACCGAGATGAGATGGTGCGCACGGTCATCGAGCCCATGGCCTGTGAGGGCCTCCGGACCATCTGCATAGCGTACCGGGATTTCAGTGACGTGGAGCCCCCCTGGGACAATGAGGCCGAGATCCTCACCGAACTGACCTGTATCGCAGTGGTGGGCATCGAGGACCCTGTGCGCCCAGAGGTGAGGCTTTGGCTTCGAGAAAGGGCGAGAAAGCACGAATGGAAGTCTTCCCATGGCCCCTGGTCCACGTGCAGGCCAAGTGTGACTTAAAGGGAAACCACCAAGAGTCACAGGGACTGGGGCATTCATTCTCTTTCTAGTTGTGGCTCCAGGCAAGGCACCAAACTGCTTCTTAGAAAGGGAGATGCTTCTGCACCTCCTGCTTCAGAGAACTGCTGTAGAATGCTGAGTCGATAGAAGGTGGTATTCCTGTGGTTAATACTGTCAGAGGGGTAGGGTGAGAAGCTCAAGTTTTACTGGGCTTATTATTCGGCACTTAAGAATAATCAGGAAGCTACATTCGCTGGGACCTCAACTTTGTCTCTAGCCATCTTTTCAATCAATGCTTTCTTGCTGAGCATCCCTAAACTAGCTAGAGAATCTTCTACACGCTATGGCATTGAAAACGTCTCTCTGCTTGTGAGCTCAGTTAGATGGATTGTCAAATGTCAAGGCCCAGAGGCAGGAGAGAGAGTCATGCATCTGGGAAACTACATAGGGCTGGGAACTGAAACGGCTGGAGCAAAAGACGTGGGGGTGGGGGTGGGGGTGGGGGCGGAGAGCAGTAAAAACTCCTGCTAGAAAGAAAGGCAGTGGCCAGACCTCCAAAGGCCACACATGTCCTGCAAAGGAGTCGAGACTATAAGTGGGGGAGAATAAGCTTTTACACCTGGCTCTCGAAGCAAATTTCCCCTTCAACTCATAGTACAAGGCAAATTCAAGTGTGAGTACTATGGGTAGGACAGAAGTGAGGTGATACCAGGCAATATAATAATGACAGGACTCAGCCCGGGCCCCCTGGTACTGCCTCTAGGTGCCTCTCCCCTGTCCACAGGGGGCACAGCTGAAGGGCAGCATGCCAGCCACCACCTCCTCGCCTCTTGCCTCACTCTCCACAGGTACCAGATGCTATTGCTAAATGCAAACGAGCTGGCATTACCGTCAGAATGGTGACAGGCGACAACATCAACACAGCCCGGGCCATCGCCACCAAATGTGGCATAGTGACACCCGGGGATGACTTCTTGTGCTTAGAAGGCAAAGAATTCAACCGACTTATCCGCAACGAGAAGGGCGAGGTGGGTCCTGGGTGGGCTGAACCAAGGCCTCATTTGGCGAGGGAGGGGCCGGCCCTAGGGTAAGGCATCTGGGACACTTGTAAGAAAGTGGGTGGTTTTTAAACCAAAACCTAGTCAGAGCAGAGCATCCCTCCTACCAGAGCTGCTCAGATGGTGAAGTTGAGAGTTTTCTTTCTTATCATCTTCCTTCATAAGCTGTCCTTCGAGACAGTGTCACTAACCTGTCACATCTTCCCGTTCTTTTCAGTCATGGGATGATTTTGTACTGGTTTCCTTCCATCTCAGCCCTCCTGTGTCTCTGCCCTGTGACTGAGTGGCACAGGCCTGTGAGAGGATGCGGTCTGGGTGTGGAGCAGACCAGAGCTTCCTGGCCTACATAGAAATTAAACCTACACCCAAGAAGTCCCATGTTAGCCACGTGAACCATCAGCCAGCCTGCCCTCCTCCTGTCACGGGTCCAAGAAATGGAGGATCTGATCCCAGATAGGGAATTGGGAGGAAAAAGAAGCCAAGCAGGGCCGGGAAGGTCACCACCAGTGAATCCACCTCCGGAGGCTGAGCTGGCTGCTTCGTCTCCATTGGGCTAGGATAACAGTCCTCTGTGGTCCTGGAGGGCCAGGGCTCCCAGAAGCTCCAAGTGTGTAGAGGACTGAGAGTTTCCGGGATGGCTGTTCGGGGCTGGACTGACCCAGGTGTGGTCTCATGTTGGCAGGTAGAACAAGAAAAACTGGACAAGATCTGGCCTAAGCTTCGGGTCCTGGCGCGATCTTCCCCCACTGACAAGCACACACTGGTGAAAGGTGAGGTGGGCTCCTGACTAGGCGCCTGGGCTAGAGGATTGGGGGGGGGACAGGGGAGGACCCTCAGCCAAAGCCACTCTCCTGTCCTGAATAGGGAGGTCCTAGGAGAGCTCTCCAGCTCACGGGGAGAACATACAGGTTAGCAAACATCTGAGCCCTGGTGAGTATGAGACATATAATCAAGTTGTTTTTGAACATCATACCTTATTCGCCAATAGTACTGTAAACTAGGCAGGGCAGGTTAAAGGATTCTCATTGCAAGTAAGGGAATTTGAAACTGAGAAGATAAGTAACTTACTTAAATTGCCCAGCTGGTGCGCGGAAAGGGTTCCAGGCCTCCGTCTTCAAATCGTCAGCTAGTTGCCTTACCACAGATCACCACGTAACAGCTGCCTTCGGGCACCAGCCAAGATGTGTGAGACATGAGCCCCTAGCTCAGAGTGCTACCCTTGAGACAATTCACTGCCCTTGGCAATACTACAGAGCCTCCAGCACAGGGAGAAAAGAAGGTAGAAAGGGAAGTGGGGGCAGGGACCAGGGACCAGGAGGAAGCCCCAAAAGCACCTTTCGTGGGGAGCAGGGGGCTCGCCGCGGGGCCTCAGACAATGCCTGTGGACTCCCTGTGGCGTGCGTTTCTTCCAGGCATCATTGACAGCACTGTTGGGGAACAGCGCCAGGTGGTGGCTGTCACCGGTGATGGCACAAACGATGGGCCCGCTCTGAAGAAGGCGGATGTTGGTTTTGCCATGGTAAGGGCTCAGCCTAGCGTCTCCCTCTGATTGTAAGCTGCCTTCTCTGTTGGGGAGAAGCCTGCTGCTTCCTGTACCTCCACTTCCCACTTTGTGCTCTTTTCCCTAATTCCATCTCTCCTGCCCACCTGGCCAATAATGGTATGTACAGTGGGAGACCCACCAGACATGAGGAGTAAATGACACAGGAGGGGAAATCGAGTATCACCACCCAGGTACACAAGACCAACTTAAACTTGCCTATGAACTTGATGCTATTTTTTGCCTCTGTACATTACAGAAAATCTCTGTTCCCTGTGGACCATATACTCTGTGGCCAGCACTGCTCATCAGTCTGCTTTTTGCTTATAAGGCCTAGAGCATAACATTTGGGAAGTTCATATAAACTCACATTTACCACAGTTAGATCTCTTGAATCAGTGGTGTCTGGGATGGATCCCAGAAATGCCTGAGTTTTCTTAACAGGCACACTTATTGATTCTGATGTTCAGGGACACTTAGGAACTCCCCGGTTGCAAAGTACATCCTCATACTCAGGAAGATTATGACTGTAAGCCTCCCATAGACCCTGAACTATTGGTAATTTTTAAGCCATGGAAGGAGATTGATTGAAAAGTGATCTGTCTTTAGGGTGCTCTCTTTAATAACAAGGAAGTGTTTATTCTAGGAAATTTCAAGAATATACAAAAGTAGAGAGAATAGTTTAATGAATCCCCATGTACCTGTCACCCAGCATCCATTACCAACCCTGGGCCAGTCTTATTTAACTGAACACCCAGCCTGCCTTCCCCCATCTCCAGCTGAATAATTCTGACGCAAAACCAAAACATCATGTCATTTCATCTAAAGAAACGTTAGTGTGTGTCGCTGCAAGATAAGTATGTAAAAATAAAATATATCTAAAATAGTCATAATATTATCTCATAACAAAATTCATTCCTTACTATCATCAGATAACTAGTCAATGTTTCCATCTCCCTAGTTGCTTCATAAATGTTGTTTTTATAGTTTATTTGTCCAAATCAGGATCCAAATAAGATCCGTATATTACAATTGTTTCCTACGTCTTTTAAATCTCTTAATCTATAGCACTAGTTCTTGAAGTATGCTCCTCCCAGCTGGAAACCTACAGAAATGCAGATTCACAGGTGCCACCCCAGCTCTATTGAATCAGAAAGCTTGGAGTTGGGGCCCAACAATCTGTTTACAAGCCCTTTCAGTGATTCTAACATACCTTCAAGTTTGGGGACCACTGATCCGATAGGATCCTTTATATCTGTGGATTCACTAAAAGGACTCATGGGCTCAGCATAAAATTGTGCTCATGGCTAAGATTTATTACATCAGTAAAGTAAAGGTATTGTAAGGGAGAAAATCACAGGCAGAGCCTGGAGGGAGACACATCAGGGCTTCCTTATGCTCTGTCCTCTATGAAGGGTCACACAGAGTGCACCGTTCCCCCAGAAATGAGAATGCAGCAACGCATGTGTGAGGTTTCTGCCCAGCAAAGCCTGTCAGAGACTCAGCACCCAAGGCCTTTACTGGGTTGGTCACATGGGCACCATCTGCCTGGCACGTGCTAGGATTCCCGATTCCCAGAAGGAAAGCAGGTGTTAGAAACCATATTGTTTGGGCACAGTCTAGGCACAGTGAACAATTAATTTTCATGTAATTGTTCATGAGGTGCATTCTGAGAGCCATGTTTCCCAATGGCAGCCAGTTGTCTTTAATAGCCTTCTTGGTTTCTTACATTCGATATTCCAGAGTATCGTGCGTATTTCTTGGCCTAGATCTAGAATCATCCATTTCTCAAAGGAGTCCTGTTTTATTTTAGTGAGAAATAGTATTTAGAGCACACCATCTGAATGCCAGGGTATTCCTTACACTGAGCAAATTACTGTTTCTAGACCTTTTCAGTGGACTAGCCAATCTGTGTTTTATGTTTCTCTTTTGTTTTGGGGTTTTGTTTTGAAGATAAAAAGTACTTTGCGCATCTGTATTGGTTTTTCCAATGCAAATTTAGGACTCTAGAACTCTTTAACTTCCTTATTTTATTTCACTTCCCCTATTTTGTATTTATATATCTTAAGCTGAAATTTTTGATTCCTAATTGCATTAACATAATGACTTGGTATCCTAAAATATGTGTAGTAGTCTCAAAATGGCAATAATTCAATTATGCTCCTAAAAATAGCTAAGGATTTGTCTTACAGTCCTTTTCATTCTGTAGGTACATCCTACTAGTAACTGCCATCCAGTTACTGTGTTTTTAAAAAAGTCACTTAGAGCATTTTTCCTTTGTATTGTTGCACTACCAACTGGTAACACCACTTCACTTATATCATGTTGCTTTCCATGTTAGAGATTGCTTTTTAAGCTGAATTTTGTCTTCTATTTGTATAAATAGTCGTGTAGTTCTAAAGTCAAATACACAAAACAGGGACTATTCATAGGAAGCCAACTTCCATCCCTGTCGCCACCCTCATTTATGCCCGTTTGTGCATTCAAATATAATCAAATACGTAGTATATTTATATGCCACCCTCTTAGATAAGTGAAGTGACACATGCCTGTAGGACTGTCTGTCCTTACCTTACATACTCTGTACACTCCTTTTTCCACCTGGCTTTTTTTCACTTAAAAACATAACTTGGAGATTGTTCCACAGTAGTAAGTATATAGAGATATTCCCCCTCCTTTTTTTTTATCCTCCTTTCTTTTTACAGTGAATGGTACAACACTGTGTGGATGCATTGGAGAACTTTTTGATGGGGAAAAACTAATTGTATAGACTCTCTAAAAGATACTCGTTTGTTGTGATCTGGATAGGAAAATAATACCACCAGGTAAAGAGAACAAATAATCTACAGTGTAAGCCAAATTAACCAGTAAGCTCCTCTCTGGGTTATAGAGTTGGAAGGATGTTAGGGCTAGCTTTGCAAAGCAAGCGGGACTCAGGTGAATGGGGCATTGGAGAGAGACAAGATTGAGACATGCGGGGAAAGAGGCCGCTCCAGGCCTGGGGAAACGGTGTAAGCAGATGTTTAGGCTCTAGAAGCAAATGAGCGATTCAGGGAATTGTGAATAAGCCAGTGGGTTTTTGAACAGAAGGATTGTAGGAGAGCAGGTTGGAAAATGAATCAGGGTCCACTTGTTGAGGGCTTTGACGGTCAGGCTGTAAAGCTCACTGCTTCTAAAGCACAGCTTTCAACCATTGATGTGTCTGTTCCAAAACCTTCCGTGGTTACCCAGTGACAGGATCTGGAATAAGGACGGAATATCTGAAATGTGCTGCCGGACTACTCCTAGGAAAATATGTAGGGTGACTTAAAGGTGTGGGGAAAATGAGGACTTTAAGAGTTTGGAATAAGCCAAAGGAATGTGGGGATTTGGAGGTAGAATAGATAGGACTGTTCCCTCTCTTGTGATTTGTTTCTAAGGCTGGGGAGTAGGAGGGAAGGAGAAGGGAACATCAAAGATAACTCATTTCTGGTCTGGGTTCAGGAGTAAGCTGGTGGCGTCAGGCCCCAGCCCTCTTTTCTAAAGAGGGACAATGACACGTTTTCCCTTCATTTTCTCTGGGAGAGAAGGACCCACATAGTCTGGTTAGCCCTTAGACTTTGAGTGGCTGGTGTGGCCTCTAGTGTTTAGACCTCGTTCTGAAGCTTCTTGGAGGGTCAGGAAATGGCGTCCGGGGCAGAACGCGGATAAGCGCGGCTTCAGCCAGTGGCTCACCGTTTTGCTTCCTCTTTCCGCTCAGGGAATTGCAGGCACAGATGTGGCAAAGGAGGCGTCAGACATCATCCTAACAGACGACAACTTCACCAGCATCGTGAAGGCCGTGATGTGGGGACGAAACGTCTATGACAGCATCTCCAAGTTCCTGCAGTTCCAGCTGACCGTCAATGTGGTGGCCGTGATTGTGGCCTTCACGGGAGCCTGTATCACTCAGGTGACGGGCGTGTGCAGTGGCGGAGATGGGACGGACCAGGGGCAGGGGTATGGGGCGCTGTCTACCACCGAGAAGCAAGGACATGGCCTCCCCCGGGGTGCTGGGGCAGGAGTTGGCTCTGCGAGGTCCCCGTCTGCTCACAGGGGCTCACCGCCACCTGCCAGTGCCTGTCTACCGCTGCCCACCATTCACTTAGCACGTACCCACCAGCCCCTCTGGTGAGCGCTTTCTATTACCCCCGTTCAGAAACAGTCTTACAAAGTAGATACCAGCCCCATTTTATAGCCTCCTGCCCAAGCCTTAAAGGGGTCAGGCAACTTTCTCAAGGTCACCCAGCCAATGAGTAGCCAGGCCCAAAGTCTAGGTGGCTGGCAGGAGCGCGGCCGTTTCAAGGGCAGAGGTCAGCTGGTGGGTGCAGTCGGTGGTGCTTTCCAGGGAAAGCTAAAGGGGCCTTCTTCCCACCAGGACTCCCCGTTGAAAGCCGTGCAGATGTTGTGGGTCAATCTGATCATGGACACGTTTGCCTCGCTGGCCCTGGCCACAGAACCTCCTACGGAATCTCTGCTGAAGCGCCGCCCCTATGGCCGAAATAAGCCTCTGATCTCACGCACTATGATGAAGAACATCCTGGGCCACGCCGTCTATCAGCTCACCGTCATCTTTCTCCTTGTCTTTGCAGGTGAGCGGAGGGCAGGAGTGGGGTTGGGGGCGGCGGTCGGAGTGCCTGGTGGAGGTGGGGCGGGGGAAGAACAGCCCCCGGGGAGAGGGTCTCCTGGGCGCGCAAGGCGAGGAACGAAAGCGGTTTTGCTCCTGAACGCATCCTCTGCTCCCACGACTGGGGCGTTGTGCTATTTTATGTGTTCCTCTTAAGAACTTCACATGGTGGCTTTATGATACCTTTTTTTTTTTTTTAACAGATTACAGAACTGAAGCTCAGGTCACATAACGAGTAAACAGCGGCACTAAGATTTCAAACCTATGTCTGCCTTACTCTGGTGCGCGTAGCCTTACCACCAGGTTGCGCTGTGAGAAGGCAAATATTAATGCAGAGAGAGCTCGAGACCAGGGCTAACGTTTAGGATATTTGATAAGTAGCGTCGCTTAGGTACTGACCGATCACCAGCCACAAGCAACCTGCATGGCCCACATGTTCTGATTCGACCCGAGCCCCCTGTGCTTCCCTTCTCCCCACTAGGTGAGAAATTGTTCGACATTGACAGCGGGAGGAAGGCGCCCCTGCATTCGCCGCCCAGCCAGCACTACACCATTATTTTCAACACCTTTGTGCTGATGCAGCTCTTCAATGAAATCAATTCCCGCAAGATCCACGGAGAGAGAAACGTTTTCGCCGGCATCTTCCGCAACCTCATCTTCTGCTCTGTGGTCCTAGGCACGTTCATCAGCCAGGTGAGAGTCTAGCTGGAGTTGGGTGGGAGGTCTGCAGTGTTCAAGGCCAAAAGCTGGGCCCCAGGGTTCCCTGAGTACCCAAGGAATGGGGAGAGGGAGTCGTGGGGACTTCTGTCCCTATTTAAAAAAAAAAGCCTCCATCTCCCCTTAAAGCCCAGCTCTTACATTAATAATTTCCATAGTAACTATGACCGTGGGCTGAACGCCGGGTCCCCAGCCGGCTTCCATGTGCACATCGTTCTAGAACCCGAGCCTGCTCTGCTCTGGCAGGTGCTCCAGCACCACGTGACACGTCAGTAGCAAATAAGACTCGTAGAATCCTTTCATTATTTTTCCAAAACACGGCAATTTTACAAAGTGACCAAGACGTGGGTCACTCTCTTCTCACCCCTTCCTGTGCCTCCTGCCCTGAGGTGCTTGGGCACAAGGCTAACGGGCCCTCTCCCCATCCCTGCTCCTCTGTTCTGAAGGGACTCATGGTAGAAGATGCTGCGAGATTCACAGAGAAGGAGGAGGGAGGGGGTGGTGCACATGTGGTTGACAGATAAGCCTGGCTGGGGCTCCTCCTGTGGGAACCGGGGTCCAGGGCATAGCTGCCTTGGTGGCAAAAAGACTGGGCCTCCTCCCTCTTGTCCTAGTCAGAAGTTGGGATAAAATAGCTGCGGATACAAGAGATGATGTCTTCACCCCGTAACCGAAGGGCCCTTGTCCCACCCCGCAGCAGGTGCTCCCGGATCTGTCCCCTCCCCGATTCCTCTTCTCCGTCACCGCGCCTTCCCTTTGTCACCCACTAGCTTTAGTCACAAGAAGCCTCCATCTCCCCTTGAGCCCCAGCTCTTACATTAATAATTTTCACAGGAACTGTCTGTCTCCCCGTCCGGGTGCTCTCCGAAGACTGTCTGTGTCTGTCTTCCTTTCTCCCTTTCTGGATTTCTCCTTCCTCCTTCCCCAACGAGCAGATCGGGGCTTGTACGACGGGATCCTGGGGTGGGGGGGGGTGCGGCCTTGGTGGCCTGGGCTGGAGGGCTAGCTACATGTGGCCCCCTCTTTCTCTGCCTCTTTCTCTGTTCTAGATTATCATTGTGGAATTTGGTGGCAAGCCCTTCAGCTGTACAAAGCTCACCCTGTCCCAGTGGTTTTGGTGTCTCTTCATTGGCATTGGAGAACTGCTGTGGGGCCAGGTGAGTCTTGGCATGCCCTCCCTGGGCATTCGTGCCACCTGCAGACCTCCTGTCCTCTAGATGAGACGGAACAAGCAGCCAGAGACTCCCAGCTCCTCTCCTTCGCCGTCTCCCTCCCTCCCCTCCTCTCCCCACACCCAAGTGTTCAAGTTCTCTCCATCTTACAGGATCACAAGGCAGAATGGTGGGTGCCCACCTCCGCAGAGGCTTCGGGACCCTTCCAGCCATGCCTGGAGGCAGGCAAATCCCTTAGCTTCCCGACACGGGAGTGAGACTTTTTCAGTGGAATTTTACTGTAAAAAAAAATTTAGAGTTTTGGAAGTAGAAGAGTTAACAAAATATCTGTCTCTTTAATGAAGTGGCACTCTGGCCCTGGGCCGCTGGTGTGGCATAGTTCAGGGCTCCCCTGCCTCTTCTGTTTCTCACCATGGCCCGATCTGGGTTGAATGCCTGACTGTAACCTGAGAGCGATCCAGACCCCCAAGGTCTCTAGAGAAGCATATAGCACACAGCGGCTCTGGGACCATCTCCCTGGATTTGAATCCCAGCTCTCCTTTTGACAAGTCGAATCACTCTGAGCAAGTTCCTTAACCACGGTGTGCCTTAGTTTCCTTGGCTTAGGATGACAGGGTCACTGTTAATCATTACTAATCAGCAAATCAGTTACAATACAGAAATGACGTAGAACAATGTCTAATACCCAGTAAGTATTCAGTAAATGTTAGCTTTTCTATTATAATAACATCATCAGGTCTGGTAAGAGTGGCACCTCTTCCCTAATAGCACTTGGTAAGTTCCCTTGTCCGCAGCTCTGGTCTGGGCTACGCCTCTGTTATGCAGACCTCAGGCCTCTCCTGATTGGTGCCAGGCCACCTGGGTGATGGACGCTTTGCTCTAACTGGCCCAAAGATCCCTCCCTGGGATTGCAGGCCTCTCCCAGGGGCGGCCCAGTCTTGTCTTTCACATCTGCTAGTTACCTCCCTGATGAATCCCTATCCCAGTTCCCACCACAACTCCCTCCACCCTGTACCATTGGCTGCAGTGTGTTTACCAGAGGGCTCCTAATGTGCCTTTACGCCTCCTGTTTGAAACTCCCATCTGTATCTAGTCTCACATGTGCCCGTGTGGCTTTAAGGCCAGATAACAGCCTTTCTTCTGTATCACAGCAGCTCCTTATGATAGCCAAATGCAGACCTGTGACATTGTCCCTATTTCAAAACACTTAACTCTCTGCCGGACTGCCCTCACTGTCCCTCTTTCCCATATGAGGCCCGCCTGCCCCTCGTCTTGTTTATAAGGTACTGATTGACAGGTACTGAGCTTACCAGGTGATTTATTTTGAATCACAAGCCTAGTCTACTGCTCCATATCTTCTGATAATACCCGCAGGTCCTTTTCACCATGGCCTGACCCACCGCCTGCCACTCCCCAAGCCCAAGAAAACTCTTAGTATCCTTTCTTTATAGTTTTATGACACAGGAATTATGTGCACATGATAACTAAGGAGTTGTCTCTCCCAACACCCATCTCCTCCCCATGCCCGTACACATGCAACGTGGCCATCCTGTCCCCAGACCTGTTCTCCCAGGTCCTGGTCTCTGTCCCTTCCTACTATGTTACATGCACCCAAATCCATGCTCCACTTCCCTTAAAAGACACAGGGCAAAATGGAAAGGAAGAACTGAGGAGAAGGAGGAGAATGGGGCATATAACTAGGCAGCTGGCTGGTCCAACACCAGGAGAGGAGTTCTCTTTGCATGTCCACAAATACAGAAAGCCGACCTGAGGGCTTGGCAGTTGGCAGGGACTTGGGATGCTTGCCTGAGTGGGTTGGCCCTTCTCTCACTGCTCTTCCAGTGGGAGGGGTGATAGGGCAGAGGGACCCACCCGTTGGCCTGGACCACGTACGCTGAGTGACAGCTCTTCTCACCCGCTTCTGGTGTCTCCCCTTTTACTGTCCCTGTTCTCAGGTAATCTCCACGATACCTACCCAGTCCCTGAAGTTCCTGAAGGAGGCTGGGCATGGCACCACCAAAGAGGAGATCACCAAAGATGCTGAGGGGCTGGACGAGATTGACCACGCAGAGATGGAGCTGCGCCGAGGCCAGATCCTCTGGTTCCGGGGCCTGAACCGTATCCAGACTCAGGTACTCTGATAGTGGCCGGTCCGCACCCTGGGCAAAGAAGCCTCCCCGTCTCAGGAGGTGTTGGGAGGGCAGCAGAGTTCTCGGTAGCCAACCTCTCTCCCCTCCCTTACGGGCAGCCGCAGCTCCATAAATTCAGGACAGACAGAGACAGGGACAGCCGCATGGGCTCCTCCAACAGGACAGCGTCAGGGGGCCGAGGATTCTGTTAGCATAGTCTTTACCTTTGGGTTGGTCCTAAAGCCCACTTTCCCACCCGGTCGGGTGGGCCAGCTTCCTGCATAAGGTGTCTTGTGAGCACTAGACCTGACGTCAGGGTGAGAAACGGCCAACCATTCCCTGCCCTTCAGAAGGAGGGCGTTCGACTTTATTCCACACCAGCATCCCCAGCAGACACTTAATGTACATCCTCAGGCTGCTGTGAGGGCAGTGTAGGTGTTACCTGGGAGGATCTTTGTAAGAGAAATTCACCCTCTTATAACACCCCTGCTCAAAACGTGAGGCTACGGTGGGGCATCTCCCAGCTAAAAATGAATAAATAACAATAGCCTCTCAATGCCTGAGCATCTTTTTCAGTATTCAGACTTACTTCCCAGAAAGGAAGAAGCTATAATGTCTTCAGATCCCGTTCCCTTCTTGCCATTTCTGAAATGGAGTAGATGCTCCGCTTAAGTCCCCTGCCTGGAGCCCTACAGTAACTTTTTTTCCCGCTTCCCATGCAGCAACTGGACCTGCCTTTTCCTGGGCGAACGGGCTGGTCTGGGCATGGCTAACGCTCTCACCGTCCCCGTTCTTGCCCCGTGTACCTCTGCTGTGTTAGTCCTGAGATTCCCCACCTCAGGAAACGGTAGATCCCCTGGTTCTTAAGGGTGTGCACCAGAGAGCAGACCTATGCCTCTGCTGATTGGCTGGAGGTCCCAGGCTAAGTTTCACTCTCTAGAATTAGCCTGGCAGATGGTCTGGAAAGTTCTAGTCCAGCCCCTCTCCTTGGTGCTTAGGGCAGAGAGGTGAAATGAGTATTTGAAACAGAATGACTGCTGCGAACTCATCTCCCACGCAGGACAATGGAGGGAGGCGGGCGAGAATTACTGGCAGGGAAACGCCAGGGGAAGCCAGGGTCCTTTCCCCTCCGTCTGGCTCCTCCCCTAGTGGGAGATCACCTGCAAGAACTGCCTCAGGCCATCTCGAGTTCCCGCACCCGCCCCATCCAGGCTGCGGAGTCCATCAGGAGCCTGGGGCCCCGTGCCACACAGCCCGCCGCCTCTGGCTCCTGTCCCTGAGGCCCCAGTGCTTTCCTTTAGGTCCTGTCTTTCCAAAGTAACCTGTCTGCTTCTCTTCCCTTCAGGATCATCTGCCTCCTCTTCTCCCATGTGGTTTTTTCCTAGCCAGGATTCCCGCGTACCAGTGTCTCCTGGCTCCTTGCCAGTCCTCTCTCCTGGGGGGCTGAGATTGCTGGGTCTTCCTTCCCCTCCATTACCAATGTCCATTTCCTGGACCACGTGCCTCTCTGGTTTCCCTGCCTGCATTACTTTAAGGCTTACTGCCTCCCCCAGTGGGAGCATGACGCAGCCGGGACAGAATGGCAGGAAAGGCTAAACCCAGGCAGCAAAGGCAACCTGTCAAATATGCCGTGGCGCCCCAATCCATGCCTCTGCAGTGCACACCTGACTCCGTAAGCAAACGAGGCTGACTTGCTGACCTGCATCCGGATCCCTGAATCCCCCTCCTGAGAGCAGCCCCTCAGCCTCGGAGGGTTCTGTCAGAGCCTCCTGCCATCTGGTTGTTGACCCTTGTCATTCTCACTGCAATGGGGAGGGAGGTGTTGCCAAGCTACCGTCCCGTCCTGGTCCCTTTCGTCTGGGGAGAACTAAAAGCACTAGAAAGCAGGTTTTGAGTAACTCAATGGCTAGGATCTTGGGAAGTTAAATCTGGGATCCAGTTTCACTGTGGAGGGTGGGAACTTGTAACCCTAATAAGCACGAGGAGGGTGTCTCTGCAGCCCTGAATCCTCCCTGCATGCGTCAAACCCTTTCCTCCTATAGGATCAGGCTGCTTAGTCCCTGAAACTGGAAACTGTATAATGCGATAAAAGGGTGATGTTTTAGCTCGAACTGTGGTCTGAATCCAGAAACTAGCCCTAAACATCTCATGTCTCCTCAGGAAGCTTTATAAATAATTGTCTGACTCACAAGGTGCCTGTCTTCTTGCCTTCTCAGCGGGGGAAATGAAGTCAGATGAGTGGACTCAGTGCCCTTCCCACATTCCTGGTAGATTGGCCCTTGGCATTAAGCATGTGGGCCTTTTTAAGATGACTCTGCCAGCTCCTAAAGGATACAGGAGTTCCTTTTGATTTGTTCCTCATTGCTTAGGAGTCAGGGATAAAGATGGTAGGTTTGACCGAGTCCCCAGACCAAGACCATTACTGAAAAACAAATAACATTAATTGCCTCTGTCTCTGAGACATAGGACACTGAAAACCAGAGGCCACATGTGTAGGGCTAGACTTGCAGCTGCTGACCACCACCACTGTCAATTAGCCACTCCACCCGCCGCCCGCTGACAGCTGGGCCATAGAGGATCTCCAGTGCGAGAATGCATGTAGTGGCGTTCTCTCTGAAGAGTCTGGCCACTGGGTTCCTGAGCAGGGGCCCTGTCCACTTCAGCCCAAGAGAAGAAACCCAGAAGGCAGTGGGCCCAGCACCCCAAGGTCCAGGAGCCCTTCCACCATGGCCACCTGTGTACCTATGTATGGGCTACTACATGCCTCTGTTACTTCTTTAAACACATGAGGTTCTTTTTTTCCTGGAAAAATCTGCAAAAATAGGTAGTCATTTTAATTAGGGTAGAGGTTCCTGAGCCTCAAAATTCAGTAATGTATACTTTGCCTTTTATCTTAAATTGCACGCCTTATTTTGTAAGAGCACAGGTCTAAACTGAATAAGCTGTCACCCTCTATCTATGAGGAGTCATCGGAT
Source organism: Manis pentadactyla (assembly GCF_030020395.1). Taxonomy (NCBI): domain Eukaryota; kingdom Metazoa; phylum Chordata; class Mammalia; order Pholidota; family Manidae; genus Manis; species Manis pentadactyla. The sequence goes on along the minus strand of NC_080027.1, from coordinate 123,784,264 downwards.
GGGGAAGTCCCTTTGAATTTTAGACACTTTTGAACACCAGCACACCTAAAATGTCCTCTGTAGGCTAACAGGAAAGAGAAGACTGAATTCTGGCTGTGTATTTGGACCCTAGGGCAAATTGTTCTTAAATGAAGTGTGATGTGCAATTAACGTTTTTTCCCCCTTCTCCTCACCATTGCCAGTGTGTGAGGGGCTCTCACTCTCATCTCCTGTCCCCTTTTCCCAGCTCTTTCCATCCCTGCTCCCTAACCCTCCAGGACCCTCCCTTCCTCTTCTCTAACCGTGGAGCAAATCTGTCTCACTCTCTGATTCTTTGCAGATCGACGTAATTAACACATTCCAGACGGGAGCCTCTTTTAAGGGAGTCCTAAAGCGACAGTCCATGGGTCAGCACCTTGATGTAAAACATGTTCCTAGCTCGTCCTATGTAACAGTTGCACCCGTCAAATCTTCCCCCAGCACTTCTGTTGCTGCAGCTGTTTCATCTCCTACTCTGGGCAGTGAGTGAGAGTCTATTACAATGCATGATTTGCTAAAATGACCACAAGAGAGCACGTGGCATCCACTTTAACCGACTGTGGTTATCTTTTCCTTTTGGTTTTTCCCTTTGGTCTTTGCCTCAAGGGAAGAAAAGTGGAACAAAAATCCCAATCCCAAACCAGGCTGTGTGCCTTTTTATTTTATTTTATTCTTTAATATTGAAAAGCTATAAAACCATAACCAATTTGAGGACAGCAATCCTGTTTTCTGATTGTTCCTCTGCATCACTTGTTTCTTCTTTGAGTGTTTTTGGTTTGGGCTCTTGTTGTTTTGTTTGTTTGTTTGCTTTGTTTGGATGTGTTGTCGTAGCTCTCCTGCCCCTTCGAGTCTGAGCTCTGCCTCCTAAGGTTAGATGCAATGTTAGGCTAAAGACCCAGGAACTCCCTCCGTTTGGGGACAAGTCTGGGACCTCCTGCAGAAAGGTGTGAAGGGAACCACGGTTCCTGTGGATATTCTACCTGTAGCTCTATCAGAATTGAGCCAATATTGAATCTGGCCACTAATATTAGTCCTTTGGCTACTGCTTGATTGTTTGCTGGCAGAATTGATGTAAAATTCTAACTGAAAGTGAAGAACAGAAGGTGTTCAGTTCAAGCGCCCAGGGCTGTGCATCCCCACTGTTTTACGCTGCAGGAACTTAAGCTCTGGTTTAAAAATCTATTAATTCACATTTGGGTCAGAGACATAGATGAAAAAGTCAAAATAACTTATTTTTTCTCCACTCAAACTCTTTTTTTTAGGAATTTCTGAAGAGCAATCTCCCCCCTTCTTTTTTTTTTTTTTTGGCTCCTTCTTTCTTCTAGTTTGATGGATTGTCTCGCCTATAGCCAGCCCTTCATATCTTATTTTGCATGTAAAGTTTGAGGAACCCCCTTCTCAGCCAGCCCGTCAACTGGAATACTGTCAGTGCTCAGCCTAAGACCTGGTGTTGCCATTGGGAGAGTACTGGGTTCTTGCTGGTGCTAACACCTTCCTGTTCTGGTCATTTCACCTTCCCCAAATGGGGCAGAGGAGAAAGGCTTTTCACTGATACCGCTGCTGAGGGTTTTGGTGGGGACAGAGTCTTTGTGTATTCTGTATATTGTGGGCCTTAGATACCTGAGCATTTTGTCTGTCCCTTCCTCGCCCAGTCCAACCACCATCCCCCCAGAGCTTAGATGGGGGTAAGAAAAGAACATTCCATTGCCTGTGGCTCACAGGATGGGGAGTTGTGTAGGTTGACCAGACTTAGATTTAGTGTTGTCTTTTTAGCCAACTGTAAAGTTCTCATGGCTAAACTTTAGGTATGGGGTCAGGGGGATTTTATATAGATGGCTATTTCTTTTTTTTTTTTTTTTTTTTTTTTAGATAATTATTTTTTATTGAAGGGTAGTTGACACACAGTATTACATTACATTAGTTTCAGGTGTACAACACAGTGATTCAACATTTATATACATGATAATTCTAAGTACCAGCTATCACCATACCAAGTTGTTACAATATTTTGACTATATTCCTTATGCTATACATTACATCCCGGTTGCTTATTTATTTTACAATTGGAAGTGTGTACTTTTTCTTGGTTGTTGTTGTTAGGGCATCTCTCATTTTTATTGATCAAATGGTTGTTAACAACAATAAAATTCTGTATAGGGGAGTCAATGCTCAATGCACAAACATTAATCCACCCCAAGCCTAATTTTCGTCAGTCTCCAATCTTCTGAAGCATAACGAACAAGTTCTTACATGGAGAACAAATTCTTACATAGTGAATAAGTTACATGGTGAACAGTACAAGGGCAGTCTAGATGGCTATTTCTTTAGGCCCAAAGGCAGTCAAAGAACTAACTCTTACCCTGCAAATACCCAACAGCTTCTCTCTAATCCTTCTGTATTCCTCTCTTTCTTATCTCCTTTCTTCTTCTAGTTTTGCCATCCTTCTAACTCGTGTCTGTTCTTTTTTAATCATGCGAATCTTAGGAAGGTTAGTGTCAGGTGTCCCAGTGGTTTGAATGTGGAAGGACACCCAGCAGAAGACAGAAGCCCACTGGGCTCTTGCAGGGCGGCTGGTAGAGGGCATACTGTGGACCGTCAAAAGACTAGAACATCGGTCACAAGAGGCAGGCCACACAAGAGGCGGGCCACACCTTCTCTTTCTCCAGCTGTGCCTTCTTACACAGAGGGCCTGTTAATATGCATTAAATCCCCCTTTCCCATTCCAGACCTCCAAATGAATACCATTATTTACCTCACCTTCAGTAGATAAAGCTTTAAGATTTCCCTCTATAGGAAGGCTCCCATCCCTTCTCTTCCACTGGTTTCTGGAAAAGGAGCAGACAACCACAGAATACCAGTCAAGAAAATGGAATCTTCATCTGCCCATTCACTGAGGTCCAGAGAGTGGCCCTTAGCGCTCGTACCTAATCTAAGGTCCAGCCCTGATTGAGGCTTCTGCGTCATGAGAAACTGTTGCCCTTCGATCGGTCACTTTCCCCTGTAGGACAGGGGCCACAGAAGAGACATTTCTTCTGTGATGATGGTTCTGAGAAATGGTGACCAGGGCAGGAAGAGCTGATTGGTGAGCAGAGAGCGCCTGAAGCTTTCACAGCACCCACTTCACCAGCTCTGTCTTGTTCCCTGCACTGCCCATGCCCGAGGCACCGAGCACCAGGAAGACAAGCTGCCACGGCTTACAGTAGATGGGTGGTGGAGTGTCTGTGTGATTGTCCATCAGCATGGGTCGTACATTGGCTGAGCCACTGTTGGAGGTGAGGAGCGCTCTGGCACAGCCCCAGGCCCCGGCCCCCTCACTCTCTCCCCGCCTGCCAGGCCCCCTGATGGCACTTGGCTCTCTGACTCCTTTTCACGTGAGCTTCCCTTGCAGGTGGCCGCGTTCCCGTTAGACCCCAGAATTCCTGCAGTCTAGCTGGATGACTGTTCCTTGCTCCCCTAAAGAAGAAATTTTCCCTATTTTTTCCATCTACCCATCCCCAATTTACTTTTGTCTCCCTTATTGCTTACCTGTAACAGTGTTTTTGATCACCCCAACAGGTGAGAGGAAAAGCCAGAAAACAGGGCTCCAGACCCGCACTTCAACCCCACTTTTTAAAAATCATTTTTCTCTACTGAACTTAACATATACTTGTTTCAATAAAGTCCTCCATGGCTTGAAAAAAATAGAAGCAGGAAGTTTGAAAATCACTGATATTGAAGATGATCACCTGGTGGTATAAAGGTGCCTGTTCTCCTATAGCACTTGTTAGAAATGTTGAGATCTGAAGAGCAGGTGAAACGAACGTATGGGCTATGTTATCACTCCTACAGGGGGTGATACGACCTTGAACCCATCCCTGGACCAGGGTGGAGGGAAAAAGGCATTGGCTTTTGGCTCCCTTGACCCAAGTTGCCTTGCTCTGAGGTTTGACATAGAGCAATTAAAACTTGGGGCCTTCCAAAGACCAGATGGAGCTTCTGTTTCATCTGATCTCACCTAGATCTGGATCAAAGAGAATGTGACAGGTAAAATCCACCCATCAGATGGTGAATAGGAGTCAGAGAAAGATGGTAAAGTAGGTCCTTACTTTCTGTTAAGCATGGTGAATATGTGCCCTGGCTCCTTAATTCTTCTTGGCTGAAGTATTGAGCTGATTCTGTTAAATGGCAAAGAGTCCTTGCCTTCTAAGCTCTGAGCACCCTCAGTCCTGGGTAGGTCTGCCTGACAGTAAGGAGTGAGACAAGACAAGGAAAGCCTTAGCCAGAAGAGACATGATTTCAGTGAACTTTCTTGCACGTTATTTCTGAAGGTTCTGTACCGTGATAGGAAGTGCTGGAACAGACAGCCCATGCAGTCTGCTGACCCTCTGTGTGCTCTGCTGTCTCCGCATCCCTGCCCCTTCTCCAAGAGCTTTGCTTAAACAGCAGAGGAATGAAGAGGTGCCCTACCCCAACACTCACCGTTTCTGCCCATCCCCTCCTCACCTCTGTAGTTTCTCTTGTATTATTCCCACTCATTTCTGGGGGAAGACTTTTTTGGACAAGACTAGGATCAGCCACATCCCAACAAAGAAAACTGTCCTACAACCACTTTCTTTCCCCCTGGCCTCTCTCTCCAACCTCTCTGTCCAACCTTCTCCCCCACCCCAATTCTACCCACCTGACCTCATTCTAAACGATTCCTCAGAGAGGCCTACAGTTCAGAAAATTCAGTTGCTGGAAGAGTGGTGCCTACGGATAAGGCAAAGGCTGGGCACAGGCATCGAGTATTGTCAAAGTTTTCCTCTTCTCTAAATTGCCTGAATCCCTTCCATTTTTGTTCAGTAGAACAAAGACCTTGACACTTTTAGGGTAACGCACTTCCCTTTGCCCAGTAAAACTGCAGATTGTTTTCCTTTCCTCTGTCCTCTTCATCCACCCCATCAGGAAAGCCACTTGTGTGTGACCCTGCCTCCTGGACTGGTGGTTTCTCTCCCAGACCATCCTTTCCCCTGTCCATGTAAGGTCATTCTCCTCTTCACAATTTAGAAACAGCTGGGAAAAGCTGCTTGACTGGGCACAGTTGGTATGTATCAGAGACACGGGCACGCCTTCGAGTTCTGAGAGCCAGGTCTTCTCTCAGTTGTAGGAGGAAGGTGTCTTCTGAGTCCTGTATTTCATCCACATCTTGCAGGGGAGGGACTGAAAGAGTGGAGTTCTGTTTTCTTTTAGGGAAGGGGACATGGTGGAGGTTGTGGGACATCCATAAGGTTGCAGGATATAAATATGTGCATGTTTCCCGACCAGAAGAACAGTTATAAAATTGGAGAGAATAAGAGTTTCAATTTCTTGCATGCTGCTGTCACAAGCGAAGATTGGTTTGTCTGGCTTGCTGCACAGTATTCGTGGTCACCTATCACCCGAAGTTCATTATGTGCAGATTGGTGATTGGTATGTGTTTGGCTCTTTGAGAGTTTTAAACAGATAACTTCAATGTGTAATTTGTCCGTGCCATGTTCACAAAATGTTTGGCCTCAACACAGAAATTCACATGTCTGAATCATCTTTTAAGTTTGGCTGTTAATTTGCACCTAGTTCCAATGTCTTTGCCCTCCATCCCAAAGAACTAATCAACCTTTTTTGTTTTCTGTTTCATTTTAAGAGTGGGTTGTTTGGGAATGCTGACTTTGCCTTGGGGTTTCTACCGTTGTTTTTTTGTTTTGTTTTGTTTTTAATGCAGCTTTTGAGATGTCCTAGTTGTTTGCCATTACTCACCTCACCTCACCCCAGTGCTTGGATGTTTCTAGTGCTCTGTGACCCATTCTTACATTTGGTTTTGGTTGTTGAGCCAGTAGTGTTTTGTAGTTTGGGTTTTGTTTCTCTCCTCCAACCACCAGTTCCTTGTTCTACTGGCCAATCCTCCCCTCCATATTTTCTCACCCTCTTTTTCTCATCCTTCCCCTGGTGTAGATCAAGGTGGTCAAAGCGTTCCATAGTTCCCTCCACGAAAGTATTCAGAAATCCAAGAACCAAAACTCCATCCACAACTTCATGGCCCACCCTGAATTCGCCATAGATGAGGAGATGCCGCGAACACCACTCCTGGATGAGCAAGAGGAGGAAGATCTCGAAAAGGTTTTTAAGTCTGAGACTAGCGTGCTCCCTTCGGATGGTGAGGTCACTCCGTACGCCAACAGAAACAACAACGCAGTGGACTGCAGCCAAGTGCAGACTGTCGCCTCCCGCTCGGACAGCCCCCTGCACAGCCTGGAGACATCAGTTTGAGCTTCTTTCTCGGCCTCCCATTCCTGCTTTCCCTATTTCCTTTCTCATCCATCCTGTCTAAGGGAATGATGGGGCTTTTTGCTCTCATGTCAGCTGCTCCCAAGTATGTGTGAGCCCCCACCTGACCATGGAGAGACAAGAACACAGACCTGTGCGGATTTCGACTTAAACTTGAGTTGGGGTTTATAACAGGACCTAGTCAAACCTCAGGCAGGTAACGAATGGTAAACTCTACACCTTGGGCATGTCAGTTGCCATTTTTAAACAAATGATGATGATCTTCTTGGCATCCACCCCAGATGCTCCTCCATGATACATACATATGTCACATATCCTGACTTCTGGATTTTACCCTATGAGTCTATGCCATTTATAAGCTAAGTTGAGGGTTCAGAGAGACAAATCCCTGAAGGAAATGTGTGGAGGTAGGGTGGAATGTATAGAATCAGCCTATAGAGTGATTGTTTTTAAAATGATTTTCCCATTTTCAAAATGTATACCTACACCCCTCTGAGCTCTTTCTGCCCTTCCAGTCAAACTTCCCCAAGGGTCTTTTGGTCTTTTGTAACCATTGTCTTTCTTACATGCACGCTTGGGTTTTTGAGTTGTGATGATTAAGAAAGTGGAAAGGACGTGGGTAAACTGAGTCAACTTTGGCCATCCTCCCTTCTGGCCCCAGTGAAACTCTTAATTTGGTTCTGGAGGCAGATAGGTTTCTCTGCTGAAAGAGTCCTTTGAAGCACTTGAGAGTGGGTAAGAAGGTGGTCCTGTAGTCGCCAGGTCAGCTTGTACTTCTAAACTACCGTCCTGTCCGGTGTGTGTGGTTGCTAAGTGCTAGGGGATCAGCCTTGACGGAGGAAATTGTGTATGTGTGGTATATAGTTTTTACCATAAGCCTGAGTTTTCCTTTTCCTAAAGGGGTGGCAAAAGAATGAATTGTGAATGACCCTGCCTCCTAACTGGACTTGGACACTGAGGACCAGAAGCGGGCGGGTCTAGGACAAGGTGCCATCAAAGCCAGCTCTTGCAGGGTCCTGCTTGGGATGCCCACTACTGCTTTCAAAGCCATCTGCCAAGACTCCGCCATGGCAGGACCTGATTGCTGAGGGAGTGAGTGTCAAGAAGACTTGGGAGCGGCCAGAGGGCCCTGCTAGCAAGCTCTGAGAAAGCAGACACCTTCAGTTTGGGTGCCTGGAGACCAGCGTTGACATTCCCTTTAGTTTCTAATTCTACTCTGCTGTGTCCCCTAAACTCATCCAGTCTCGGCAGAGGTCCCAGATCTTTTTCAAATATTCAGATTTTGAAAATATGGATCCCAAGTGGGAGGCTCCGGTGACATTTTGCTGACTTCAAGGAGCAAAAGGCCACCCTGGAAAGCCCTCCTCCCTCTCTTCCTCTCTCCCGCACGGCCCACTCAAGCCCCCTCCAGACTGTGCCCAGCTGCTGCAGCCCAGCCCTGTGCCTTTCCCTGAACACTGCCCAAAGCACCCCCTGCTCCCGTGCCTCTCGGGAGCGGGGGGCGTCACCAGGAGGTTTTCTAAGTGCTCCTTATGGGGACCAGGTGGAGCCATGTGTGCTAGGGCCCCCTTTTCATCCCTGCTGTCGTTGACTGGCCCTCACATCTGCCTGCTCCCAGCTCCCACCAGGCAAACGAAGCCTTCACCCCTCTGCTGAGGGTGATGGGAGGAGGGGCTGGGGCTCCTTGAACTGCCGAGTTCCCATCTGTGAGTCAGGTGCCCTGAACGGCTCCTTCCCTGGACCCCCTCCTGCCTCACTGCTTTCTCCTGAGCTGTCCAAGGTAGGAAGAATAATCTAGAAACAATACCCCTACACACCTTTATTACGACCTTACCCACCCAACTTGATTTTGACTTTACAGACGTTACATGCTTCAGCAATCTTTTCTCTGTCTTAAATACTCATGGGGGAGAAAAAAAACCAGCTCCCTCTAGGTGTTAGGTGTTCACATATATATTTATTAAGTACATTGGAAAATTTAGTTATGTTAAGTCTTTTATTACCTCAGATCAGTTTAAAAAACAAGCCAATAACAAACCTTGGAGGCTATTTTACCATTCCTGCTCCCAGAAGACTCTCACGGTGCCTGACAGGTGACCCCTGAGGGCTTGTATCTACTTGTTTAAAGTCAACGGTTTTTTGTGTATTTTCATGGTAGGAGAGAAAATAGAGAAATATTATGCAAAAAATATATATAGTTTTCTTTAGACCAGAAACTGATATTTTTGCGTCAGCCATATGTATTTTGTTGAAAGGAATAAAATAACGTGCTGTCATGACCCCGTGGAGGGGGCACATAGCCGGCTGTTTGACGTGACAGGGGACTTAGCATATTTGCCATTGGGTTTAAAACCAATGCACCGCCCTTCCTTTCTCCCAACAGCCATCTTTATACTTAGGGGGAAAAAAAAAATTGTTGGGTTCTAAACTTTTTTAATATAAATTGTGTTGATATGGAATTGAGTAAGTTTAAGTGTTTATGTGTGTATGTTTTTTATATAAGTTTTTTTCTATTCGGTTTCAGTGATCCAACCGGCAGTGAGTAAATATGGTGTACGTTAATAAAGGTTTCCCCCAAAATGGTGCTTTGGATTTGAAAAGGAGCCGATGGGGAAAAGGGGAACGTAGGACCCTAGATTCTTCTCTTGATAAACCTAGAAAAAAGGGGCAGTAGAGTGCGAATGGGAAGGAAGGCACCAGCGAGAAAGGAGGGAGAGGGCGTAACCCCGCCCTCCGGAGACGGGCACCAAGCTCCTTAGTAATTAATGCCTAGGACCAGGGGCCCTGGGTGGACTTTGTTTCTTGATGAATCGCTGGCAGAGTGGTACCCAAGACGTGAATATCTCTTGGGCTACAAGGATACTCTGGTTTGGGGCTTGCATTGTTTTATGGTTTTTCCACCTCCTATTGCCCCTGAAATTTTCCATTAGTGAGTTTTTGTGCAAGGACCTGACTTGGGACTTCTTCCAATCACCTAGAAAGGTTTCATGCAATGTGTCCAATGGGGGATAGAGGTGTAAGAGAAAAAAATAAAGGCTGGTTCTAGCCCTGGGTGACAGTCTTGGGGCTAGGTCCTTCCCTAGGCGCCCTCTGCCCCCTGAAACGACACCCCCATCCCTGAAGGTGTTAGAGAGACCGCCTAGAAATCCCTTTGGCGCTTGGGTTTCTTCTTCCCCTTGAGCTTCACAGGGGTGTTCGTGTGGTGACAGCTGAGTGATCACCTCCTTGCCGAAGCCCGTAGGGCGTGGCCAGCTCACGTGTGCCCAGAAACCTCTAAGTGCGTCGCTTCCTTTCTGTCCTGCTTTCCTTGCCTAATGATTGGAGCAACCCGGGATGCCATCACCGAGTGCACACGTCCTCACTTTTCATATCTCGGGACACCCCACTGCCGTGGTGGGGCTGCGGCACCTATGAACGCCTGCCATTCTCAAGCCATTCCAGCCTCCTCCCGGAATGGCCCAGACACCCCTCCTTTTAGCTCAGTGCCAGTTCTTTGCCTTCCCAGCCCTGCTGTTAGGCCTGCTGGCCCCGTCCCCTTTCCTCTTGATTAGGAGAGACAGAGGGAGGTGAGCGCCCCATGAGGGAACCTGCCCTTGTTCCATGTTGTGCCCCCATATGTATATATGCCATATGTGAATATGCCATATATATGTGCCACAAATCTATGGTGTTCTTCAAATTAGCACACAGACAGGCATTTTGCATTTCTTCTTTTTTCCAGTAATGAGTATAACAAGCACTGACATTTTTGTATAAAAAAGAAAAAACAGAAGATTGACTGTTGTGGTTTGCATGACATAAACAAACAAATGGTGACATCCAAGCAACGTGTACCCCGGCGTGTGCTGCCATAATTTGCAGTTCGGCTTATCGGTGCGCCCAAACTGTACTTGCATTTTGATATTATTTAAGCTCTCTGTACAATGTTTTGCATGTATTTATATGGTTCTTAGGGGGAAAATGCTATAAACCGGCAAATCTGAGATTCAAGTATGTTGTTCCACTGAGATGGGAAGCCTAGAAGAGGCGTTTTTAAAGAAGAGATATAAAGGGATAATTTTTTGGGAACCAATAAAGCTTGTTGCTGATAAGCAGAAACCAATACTGCCGTGCACTGAGAATAAAGACCCGTGCCTCTTGTACCTCTGCTGTCCTCTCTCTGTCTCCGCTCTGGGGGAATGTCACTGCTTGTCTGTTGAAACTGAGAAGGGTTCTGGCACCCCCGACCCTCACCTGCAAGCCAGGAACTCAGCATGTCACTGGGCCTGGACACGCTCCCCTGCCAGGGCTTCCTTCCGGCGACCGGCACCCTGGCGGCCAGTTTTACCCCCGTGCAGTGCAAACTTTACGCCACCCACTTCTTAGAATCTGCAGTCATGGAGCTGTGAAGCTAGAGGTTTTGAAAAAGGATGAATTTGGAAAGATAAGAAAGAGGCAGGCTTGGAGGTCCTTCCTTTTTTGTTTGCTTTTTTTTTTTTTTTTTTAATGAAGCACCTCTGGGTAAAATTCATTCCCCTTGTCTGAGCACTCTTCTGGACTTTCCCTCTGGGCTTCTCTAGTCCCTGCCTTCTGCAAGTTATTTGTTTGTCTATTTTGGCTTTTTTTAATTGCCCCATTCAGTGAGTCTCTAACATGACTGTTGAGGCCCGAGTTTCAGGCCAAACTAGCTTCCTGGCAGGTCACCTAAGTTCTGAGCTTTCGAATCTCAGGACTGGACTTGGACCTCCTTCCTGCACCTCTCGTCCAACTGCGCAAGCACATTCAAAACATCAAGGGAAGGAAAGGACTTTGTGAGCACCCCGGGGTCCCTTAGGAAAGTATAATGCTGAGGAGCAGCCCGCACCCTCCTGGATGCTCTGAAGGGAGGACCCAGCCCTGGCTGAGAATGGCTTCTGCAGTGAGGGCTTGATGCCCGCCTTTCCTCTGCCCTGGGCTGCTCCCCACATGCACAGGCCCATTGCCGCTTCCTGTCTTTAAAATGGGCTGGGGAGAAAAAAATAAATAATAAGTAAGTGACAGGGACTGGGTCTTTCTTGGTAATGGGTCACCCAAGAAATACGACCCCACTGTAGGTTCCCTCCCGGCTATACTTGCTAAAAAGATGCAAAACACATGCAGGCATGTGTGCACACACACACACGTACATGCACAAGGACTTTGTAAAGCTGAGCCCCATGTTTCCCCTCTAACCCTCACCTTGTGTTTGTTGGACCTTAGATCTGCGCCTCTCCGTTATGCCAAACAGGCTCTTTGGTACCCGCACCCCAACCCCAGTGTGCCATGAGGCACAGAGAAGAATGAGCTCCAAAGTACCTTTCTGGCAGAGACCAGTGTACCCTAAGGTAGTGGTTTCATGGAGTATAAAGCCAGCTCAGCGCCTTGGGTCTGAGTTACTGAATGGAGAAGAGCATGCTTTTTTCTTCCATCGTTTTTCCTACCCCGGTTCTGAAGAAAGAATAATTTCTTTGCCCTCCATCTTGAATGATGCTCTGTGAGTCTCCCCTTTCTCAGCCACATGTCCTCTCCCTGTGGTCCCTGGGTTTGTCCGAAGCTCTCCACCATGACTGGCTGCCCCCCACCCCAACAGGACACACACAGCCAGGCAACTCCCTGACTTGGGGGCAAACCCAAGGCAAACTCACTGGGCCCAAATGCGCTGGTTACCAGCTCCTGGCCTGCATCTGTTAGGACGTGGTCTTCATGTCACTGCGAGCAGAAAGGAGGGTAAACATGGCATAACCTTTACCAGCAAATAATTTTGAAACCTACTGTAAATGAATCACATAAACATGCTCCTATCTTCCTCTGTGATGTCATTGGCATTGAGTTGTCCCCAAAGTGAACCTAAGCCATGAGAGGTAATGCTAGATTCACAGACTGGAATACTTTAAGCTTTGAAAGGTAGTGGCTTCTGTGTTCCAGGCTTGCCCACATCCCGATGTGGAGCTAACCATACGTCTTTATCTCTCTGGCTCTTGTTTCAAAGAACATCTCCCTGTCCTCAGAAGACATACCCATAGGAGGGAGTAGTTTTTTTGGGATGACCTCCCTTTGCCATCTCCTGAGAAGCTGGTGTCAAAACCAGAATGTAAATGTTCTCGTTTACAGTGAGAACATAAATGATCCACAGATTTGGGAAGCCAGATTACAGTCATGAAATCTGAGTGATGAGAAGTACTTGAACAGTCTGAATGGCTGGTACCATCACACTCAGAGCTGAGGACAGCGTCTCTCCTCTTGGCTAGACCAGCTCCCTGCGTTCAGACTCAGACGCCACCTGGTTTCTCTGATGTCCCCTGTAACTGAGGCCAGGTGGGACATTCTCCAAACACAACACAACTGATGAGGTTCAGCTTTCCTGCTCTGCTGGACTCAGGAATGCTTCACTGAAACACTGTGATGTGTGTTTCCACTCCAGATCTTCATGTCTTGGCTTTATTGAAGACAAATGCACAAGGAAACTTATTTGAAAGAGGAAGTGAGGCTGGGGAAGGAAGGGTCAGGAATTAGCAAGTGCCTTCAGCCACAAAGTAAGAGAACAGAGACACCCACGGTGATCCTCCGTCGGAGTCAAGAATTCTCCCATCTCCCCAGCAAACCTTTGAACTGAGAGCGCTGCTGACCAGGTAGGAGATGGAAGGGGCTTGAATGTTCTGCTCGCCCTCTCGTGGAGGATCTAAAACAAAACTGAGAGGCAGCATAAGGTGCTGACGTGTGGCAGCCCAGGAGGCAGGAGGTGCATGTTCTGAACTCTGCTTCTTGCCTGGCTTCATTTTCCATCTCTACAAGGAGACTGTTGAACTACACCAGTGATCTTCAGACTACACTTTGAAGATCTGGAAAGGATTCCTTAGGCATGAGATGGAGCCCACAGGTGTTCAACAAAGTAGCTTTTTTTTTTTTTAATGTATTTGGCTTCCAGGTCAGCTATAGCTTTAAAAAAGTTATTTAAAAGTGCTGTGAACTAGCCATCTCTAAGTCCCCACTGGCTCCGAAATGCTAAATTCTAATTAACAAGTCAATTAATCGGTGCTGAAACGATCCAAACTAGGATGACAAGCAACAAGGCCTGTGATTAAACGCACAAGCCTAATTTGGACCCCGTCTTGAGTGTCTCCCATTATAATTATTAACATTAAGCACAAATACTACAGAGTAAAACTTAGTGATTAGTAGTCCTTCCTGCTGAGATTATTATCCAGCTGCTTCTGCTGTGGAATTTGCTGTGGAAAGAGCAGTCGTTTGGGGATCCAGATCTCAAACCCAATGGAATGGCATGAAATCAGAGAGGAAAAGCAAGATGGCTCGTTTGTGCTATTGTGGGGAGTAGCTGGATGGGAATGACAAGGCCTGTGTCATAATTCTACCTGCTGCTAATTAGCTGTGGAACCTAAGGGTCTCTCCAACCCTGACACTCCATTCTTGCTCTAGTGTCTGAAATTCCTATTGACAGCCACTGGGGGATGTCCGAATGGCATTTCTCTCGTCGCTGCAGCTCCCCCGGCATGTGGCATCACAGTGTGTGCACGGGACATGCCTGCTAACCGGGATGTCTGCGGGCAGGCTTCACCTGGGCTCAGCCACGTAGACCTGCAACAAAGACAGACTGTTCCACAGCCCAGAAAGCTCAAGAACTCTGTTTCTTACCTTTTCTAAATTGAAGCCCTCCTCACGCCACACGAGCCAAGCACTCACCAGGAGCTGGGAGAGGTCTCTCTTGGTCGTATGTTATGGTCTCATCTCCTCCCCTTGGAGATCTGTCTGTCGTTCATTCAGCAGGTATTTATTGTGCCAGGCACTGTTGTATGCACTGGAGATACAACAGAGAACTAACAAAGTCCCCACACTCTTTGAATTTAGTCTCCTGGAAGAGAACCACAATCAACAAGTAAATACATAGCATGTCCCATGGTGAAAAGGACCAGAGATGAAAGTGAAGCGTAAGGAAAATGGGGAACCCAGGGCATGAGTGCTGCCCTTTTGTGGCCAGGGAAAGCCTCTCTGACAAAGAGGCATTGGTGAAGATGTGGGAAGGGAGTAAGAGGAGCTATATAAATATAGAGGAAAGAGATTCCAGGCAAAAGGCACAGAAAGTGCAAAGGCCCTGAGGCAGGAGCTCTTGATGTGTTTGAGGACATGCAAGGAAGCCAGGGGGTTGGAAACAAGTGACTAAATGGGAAAGTGAAAGAGGTAAGTCCACAGATGGAGGGTTGCAAGTGGGGGCAGAAGGTGCAAGCCAGTAGAAAGATTGACTTTCTTGAAATGGGAATTCATTGGAGGGTTTTAACCGAAGACTACCATGATCTATCTTGTAATTAAAGAGGTTCATGCTGGCTACAATCTAGGGGAAAATGGAAGAGCCATGCATCTTTGGCTGGCACATGTGGCACAGGTGGACAGAGCCTAAGAATACTAAGGGACACAGGTAAACCCAAGCCCCACTATCATGCTGTTGTCACACAAAATAATGGAAAGAAGATGCATGTTCAAAAAAATTCAGATGTATTGCTTGCCACCCTAGGTTGTTCAGGACAGCCTGGCTGATAAAGGGGTTGAAATGATATCCTGTTCACTCACACAAGAAGGGGACAAAGAAAACGCTTTTGGCCTGTGCCTTCCCTGTTCCAGCCTCCCTCGCCAGTTGTCCCGCCAGCTGTCTGGTCCCCAGACCTGCCCTCTGCTCTCGGTGCCTCCTCTGAGATGTGCTGTGTCCTCATCTGATTCCTGACGTGACTGCCCTCCCTGCTGCCTCTGCTCCTTGAGAGCCCAGGGTCAGAACCTCACTGTGGTGTGGGCTCGGAGGAGAGACACTCACGCACAGCTCTGGGGCTGAGGGGAGACTTGGGGCTGTCAGCAGACGTTTGCTCATCCGGATACGCCTCACACCCACCTCAGACTCACAGGGAGGCTGCCAGACTAGCACTGCAGAAGGACAGAGAAGGCACAGGCCTGCCTGCTCTTAGGATGCCAGACTTCAGGAAAGTGCGCTCTTGCCTGTCGGCAATGCCAACCCACCTCCTCTCCTGGGGCTTAGCCTAAGTGGGGAACAGAAACCATCCTCTAAGCTGGTCACACTCCCGGCTCCCAGATTCTCCTCCCTCATCCCAAGGGCCTTGTGCACAGTCCAGGCAAAGTGAGAGAAATATTTCTGCACTTTCTAAATCTTCTGTCTTAACTCTGCTCTCTCACAACTTCAACTTAGAAGAAAGGTCTTTGGTGCCTCGGTTCTGTTGCAGACTTGCCCGGACTGGAGAAGGCCTCGGGGCGCAGCAAGCAGAGGGAGATGGGGGCTTGCGGCCATTCAGGCCCCAGCTGTCATCCTGCCTTGACTGTCTCAGCTCCTAGACCTTCAAAAACAAAGCCAGGCTTGGGTTGTTTGGCCCAGAAATACAAAAGCCACTGGTAACTCCTTCCTAGAGCAAAGGAGACCCAGCACCGATGTTCAGGTTTCCGTCCTGCGGGCGCACCTTTCTCCTGTGGCTGATGAGCGCCCGGCAGCGAGAAAGCCCAGACACGCCTTCCTTCTCGGTATCTCACCCATTACACGCTTAGGTCATAAATCCACAGCAGCGATAAGCACCTCAGAGAACATCTCAGAGGGCCAATCAACTCTTCCGGTCAGGCGCGGTGCCGAACGCTAGAGAGGCACAAAATAAACACAGTCCCTGCCCTGACGGGGTGCAAAGTCTACTCTTCAGCAACCGATCCCAGTATTTGCCAGGTGCCTCCGTGCATGGTGCCAGGAGGACACAGAAGAGGAAGAACCAAGTTTCCCCAGAGGGGAGGGCTTCACAGAGGTGGTGACACGGCACTTTTTTTTTTTAATAACAGTTTTGTTTTTTTATAACAACAGCACTTGATCTTTGTAATGATTCAAGCAGTAAGAGTCCAAAGGAGACAGTAACAAAATACCTCAAGCCCCACAACCCAGAAATAACTGGTATAAATGCTTAAAAGGTGATTTTATTTCTATTCCAATACATGTTTAAAAGCATTTTAACCGTCAAGCTGCTGTTCAAATGGAGGAACTAGTCAAAGGTATGAAAGTAGGAAACGGTCAGGGTTTCAGCAAGGTCAGTATGAAGGTGACAACGGGTGGGCCTGCTCGGAATGCAGAGCACCTGCACGGGGCGGCCAGCCCGGAGTGACCGCCGCAGGGGGCCAGGACCACATCGGCTCTGTGCACAAAACTGCGGCCTAGTGCCTTACAGTGGGAGATGTCCCATAATTACGTGCCTGAGGAATACAGTCACACGTGGGAGATAGGCAGGCTGAGCATCAAGAGAAAGACCGAAGGGGGGCAGTCCATTAAGTATAAAGAAGTGAGTCAAATGCCTAGGGAGGTAATAATATAACAGCAGCCCCTACTTGATGAGCTCTTGCATATGCTGAGTCCTAAGCTGAGCATTTTTCATTGTTAGTCCAATTAATTCTTACCAGAGCTTTACCCAAGTACTATGATTATTGTCATTTTTAGATCCAAGGAAACACCCGGAAAGATTAGAGGACCTTCCCAAGATCACCCAAGTAGTAATTTAAGATCTGAATTTGTGTGGATAGTCTGAACCCCGTGCTGCTGTGCTTCCAAAGAGGACCCTGAAAGGCTTCTGGTGTGAGCCAGTGTGTGGCCCCTCCGGTTGAGGGGCTTTGCTCACTTGAATGCATAAATTTTATTTAAAACCAATCTTAATACTTTAGAATCATACGTCACATTCAACCCCTGAAATTTTAAAGTGCTTAAAGGGAAACACTAGAGCCATCAGGGTTAAAACATACACTCTTTCCCAGGAGTAAGCAGTTTTCTCCCATTATTATACTAACTTCTGACACCTGTTTTGTGTTTTGTTCAGGTGATTGCTTTTTGCACCATGGGGAGAAGGAAGGGGGCTGCAGCCAGGGCCTGTAAGCCTGGAGGTCGGCCTGCAGCCTGGAAGCCTCCTTTGAGGAGCCTGCTTCCCTCAAGTGTGGGGGCAGGAGATAATCAGAAGACCGGAGGGAAGGTTAGTCTGACTCAAGACGCTGGGTAGATAAGAGAAAGGCCTTGAGATGATCACATGCAGGGGGAAGTTCTTCTTAAAAAAAATGAGTTTTTTAAATAGCAGGGTTCTGAGGACTGGTGCTATCTGCCCTTACCCTGTACCACCTTCCACGTTCCCGGTTCACACACAGTCCCCTGTTGGCACCAGCGGCTCAGGACGGGCCTGAGGGACCTCTCTCTTCTGCCAGTCCCGGCCACCAGTACAATGCAGTGATAGGTCTTCTTCCCATGAGGAGTCCCTGTTCTTACCCAGACCCGATGCAAAGGAGAGGTGGTTAGAGACCCAGGTTCCAGCTCTAGGACCAGCTGCCTCTGAGCCATCTCTGCTTGCTGCAGGTAAGACTCCGTGGAGGTGGGGCAGGGGGCACCCGGAGCAGCCAAGCACCCTGGGCTGGGTGTGCGCAGGGCAGGGCCAACGGCTCGGGGAAGCTGGGGACCTCAGGGTCCCCTGGAAATAGATGCAGGAGAGGCAGGCAGGTGAGGCATGGGCTGTCTTCCCTCCCATCCACCTGGGAGCCCACTTCCTTGTGGAGAGTGTTCTTCACATCCTCATAATGGTCTCATCGGCCACATCTTTCTGTTTCTCTCTGTTGTCTCCCGTGATGCAAAGAGGGTTTAGAAGATCATAAGGGGAAGAAGGGGAGGGAGTCAGGAACAAATTTTGAACAGCCATCCAAGTTGGGAACACTTTGGGTAGCCCCTGGAATGAGTTATCCGGTTCTGAGGCATGTATGCCACAAGCAGGCCTGGATCTACCTTCTGCGAGGGAGCCCGGGGCCAGGGAGGGCAGGCCTCCCAGGGGGGAAATGGTGTCTGGGGCCCCGCAGACCTGGTATTAGCTCCATTCTTGGGGCAACACCCAGGGCAGATCTCAAAATGTGAAACACAGAGCAGCTCCATCAAAATGCCCGGGGGAGCGTCTATGCGAGCCGTCTCCCCCCTTTGTTCCCTTCACCCACGGACCAGCAGGGTCAGCAGCAGGGTGCCACAGGCCTCAGTGTGTTTCTAAAAAGCAGCCCCCTTGCACCTTAGACCTGCTGAAAAACAGAATCAACCTGGAGGCTTATGAAAAGCGGTCTTGGAAGCCCAGGGAGAACTTCCACAAAGGCCCCACGGCCTTGCCCACCTTTAACCACACCCCACACATACCACAGCGCGCCCGGTACATCCAGGGAACTGGGGTGCAGACGTGTGTTCTCCTCTATGAAGAGCCGAGCAGCACTTCCTGGGCCCCACACTTCATTAGCACACCGGTGGTGTCGCTTCCTGTGACTGACTCTCTGTTTCCATTCTGGCAAAGTGTTTGCTCTCTGCTCTTGGCGTTGGGGGCTGGGGGAAGGTGAGCTGCCCAAGCTCTCCACAGCTTCCCCTCTGTGCCCCTCACGCTTCCACCAGAAGGCAGAGACCACAGCACCTCCCTGAGCCGCCTCGCCTGGGGAGCACCAGCCAGGATGAGCGCCACTGCCTGCACTGGGCTGGCGCATCCAGGTAGAGCGGACTTTTTGTTCTGTATCTGGGTCAGCTCAACCTGACATTTCAGGGGTAGAGGGAAGGAGGTAGGGAGTTTGTTGGGGGGAAAGACAGTTCTAGAGAGGATAAGTAGAGGCTCTAGAAAGGAAGAAATAAAAAACAATAGGCTTCTTTTTATGAGCGACTTTGGTGAACAAAGATTTAAGAAGAAATTTTGAGAGTAAAAAGTTGTGCATTAGTGGGTGTTTGGAAGACTGGAAACCAGGAGGATTTCTGTCACTCTCATCTAACAAAGCTGTGTTAAACCACACAGAGTTATACATAAAACACAAATTTTGCCTTTTCTCCTGGCAGGCAGCAACATAGGAAGAGCCAGAACCGCAGATCTGCTGGCTAGTTGATGATGATTTAGAGAAAGCTCAGAAGGAGAAGCTGAAGCCAGAGAGGTCCCTGTGACAATGGCTGTCACAGACCCAGCCACTTCTGAAATCCGAGGGAGTACCGGTAAGGCCAGCACGCTGCAGAAAACCCTCAGCACCCTGGACAGGTGAGTGGCTCAGGGTGGTGAGCTCCACCCTCCCCTGATGTGGACAGAGGGCCCTGGTCTACCCTGGGGGGCTTCTACCCCAGCCGTGCTACCACCCTTCACAAATAGGCTCAGGTCCACTGAGACCACCAAGCTCTAGCCTCAGAGAAGCTTGCTCGGGACTACTGAGAGGAAAGGAAGAGGCATGGAGAAAGAACAGGGGCTGTTGGGGGAGGAGAAAACCTGGGCCAACACAGGACTTCCTTAGAGCTGGTCCCGGGCCGGGCTGGTGTCCCACCTCTCAGAGGCCCTGACTGCGGTCTTCCGTCTTTCCTGTCTCAGGCTCCAACAATCACAATACTCAAAAATAACCTCAGTCCCATCATGAGCAAAACAAAAGGCCTACTTTTTCCAATGATGTGTTTTTAAGTCCTAAAAGCTTGCCATGAATGAGACTGTAATCATAGACATGATAAGGATATGTCTAAAATATAAAATTGCACAGAACTAATCATGGATATAAGTTTTACCACTAAAACTTCCAAGATCATACTAAAAAAATAAACAAAAGTCCATCTGCAGTTGAAACTTTAGGAACGCGACAAGGTATAAATTCCAGTGCTATGATAACAGCACAACTCAACAATAACAAACTTAAAATCACTGTAGTTTAGGAAAACAAATGTCATAACCAACAAACGCAGGTCACTTGCATGCGGACAGGTATCTATGGGGAATGAAATGTCAGAACCTTACAGCCACACCCACCCAGAAAAACCTCTGATACTTGTTTCTTTGTTTATTAAGTCACTCATTTATCAATATTCATCAGATTCTTACTAAGTATCAGACACCGTTCTGGGCACCAGGTGAATAGTATGGATAAGTCCATAACCTCCTGGATATTATAGTCAAGTGGGAGAGTCAGATATAAACAGATGAAAAAGCGAACATACAATATAATGTCAATCAGCCCTTAGTGCTATGAAGAAAAAAACAGAGCAAAGTAACAGGACTGAGAGTAATCAGGTCTGGCCAGAGAGGAGCTGTCGGAGGAGGTGACATTTCAAAGAGACTGAGCTGTGCAGACACCTGGGAGAAGGAGAGGCTGGCCTGAGACAGGACTGTGCTTTGCGTGGACAAGGAAGAGCAAGGAGTCCTGGTCAAAGTCAGAGGAAAGGTGGTGGGAAATGAGGTCAGAAGGTAGGCAGAGGTCAGAAGAGAAGGTGCCATGTAGGGATAATGGATGTCATCCCAAGTGTAATGGGACGCCGTGGAGGGTTCCAAGCAGAGAAGTGTAGATCTGACTTGATGTTTAGAGGATCATGCCGGCTCATGTATGAAGATAGCATGTTAGGGCCAAGAGTGAAAGCAAGGGGACCCATTAGAGAGGCGCTTGCAAAGGTCCCTGGGGAAAACACGGTGGCTTGTCCCGGGGTGGTGGCAGTGGAGAAGCAGGAGGTGACTGAGTTTGGTATAGACGCTCGGGCTTGAGCAGACAGAATCTGCTGGTTGACTGGAAGTAGGACCTGAAAGAAAGATCAGTCAAGGATGGTTCCAAGGCTTTCGACCAAGCTCTAGATGGTAGGGATGCCAGGGGGAAGCAGGCTTCTGGAGGGAGAACAGGAGTTCTGTTGTAGACATATTTGGATTGAGATGGCTACTAGGTATCCTAGTGGGAATGTCCAGTATAAAGGTAGGTAGACAAACCTAGAACTCAGGAGGACAGAACCTTCCCTGGTAGATGACTTGGGCTCTAATATTTGGCAGTAGCAGGTATTCTATGATTCCTGCTGTAATCTCAATTGGCTGCAGACAAAGAGGAAGAGAAACTCCAGCCCTGCCAGGGAATCGCAAACAGCACAGAACTTGCTCAGTGCATTTGCGGCGGTTCACAGAACAGCAGAGCGGTGGAGCCCAGCTCCACAAGCTGGTGCTGTGGGTCCCACAAGCTGGGCGCTATCACAGAGCCACTCCCTACGTGAAAGTTGCAGAATCCTATCTTCTGCACAAGACCAGAAGTCCAGGAGAGGGGACCAAGCATAAGCAGGGCCAGGTAGACTTGATTTTGCAAGGTCAGAGGGACAATGTGGTCCAGCGGAAAGAGCACAGTCTTTGGGCCCAAACAGATCTAGACTCACATGCCATCTTTGCTCCTTCCTACCTTGTGATCTTTGATATCTTACTCTACCTTTCTGAGTTGAATCTCGGGTTTCTTGGCCACAGCAAGAGAAAGGTTTGTTGTAAAGATTAAATAAGATTCGCATGCAAACCCACAGCATCCCATAGGCATTCAAAGGGGTAGATCGCTTCTCCCATGTCCAATTTCCCAGCCCAGCTTGGCTTCCTTCCACCCCACCTGGCTCCTGTTCCAAATCCCCGGGCTTTCACTCCTGAAGCGAGCCTGTTCTCCAACCCCGACCCACCCTCCTACTGCTGGGCCATGGCCCGTGGTTTTCCTTGCAGAGATCAAGACCAGGGCAGCAGCAAC
The DNA here is from genome assembly GCF_030020395.1 of Manis pentadactyla. Taxonomy (NCBI): domain Eukaryota; kingdom Metazoa; phylum Chordata; class Mammalia; order Pholidota; family Manidae; genus Manis; species Manis pentadactyla. Next base: position 123,762,442 of record NC_080027.1, on the reverse strand, counting down.
TTTGCTGGGTTCGCGGGACTCCTTGCCATCCTCCTCATCATAGTGATTTTCTGCATCCTGTGGAACTGGAATAAATGGAAGAAGTGTGAGTTCCTGTTCGTCCATTACTGAGACACACCACCAGGACCGATAACCTAGACTGCCATGCAAAACCCAGCTTATTTCCCGGCCTAAACTATTGCACCGGGAAGTCCTCTGCTCTTATCTGACCCACGAGCCGTTGTCTCGTTCAAGATCCCAAGCCGAGGCCCCAAAAGGCTCTCGGCTGACTGGAGTTCCGTTCCGGAAGTCATTACTCTGGTGCTCCTGTGCCCCTGTTTCCTCCTCCTGTCCACTGAGTCCCGTATTCTTCTATCTCAGGGTTGGGAATATTTCCAGGGACCATCTCATCCCCAAGAGTTTCCACATTTTGCGCCGCTGGTTCCAGCCACGACCCCTTCTCTCTCATTGCCTTGCAGGGCATGTTCCCTACTTCCGAGTTACCAACACGCCGCTGCTGACTCTGCCTCGACCCAGGCAACGACCCAAAAATATTTATGACCTCTTGCCCCAGAGGCGAGAAGAGCTGGGTAGGTCTTTCTTTCTAATTCATGGAGTCCAGATGTACCAAACTTCTGCCCCCAGCACGCACCTCTCACCACCTAGAGGCAACTTACTCTCAACCTTCAGACCTTTCTGCCCCCGAGAGCACGGAGAGACGAGACTGATAGACTTCAGGAGCAGCGCCAGTGGGCGCCCAGACAGCTCTAAAAGGGGAGCAGGGGGTCACCTGGTTTGGGGATTGTGTTTTTTCTTGATGTTAAGTTAGCAGAGGACAGATGGGCGGGTCTCAGGATGGACAAGATGGACAGAAGGACAGCATGGTCTTCAGCGTGACAGGCAAGGAGGGCTCACCCCAGAGCCTCCTTCCCAGACTCCCAGCCCTCTGGTGAGGAGGGTTCCAGGTCTCGGCATGCCATCCCTGTTAGCTTGGACCCTCTTACCACAGACACCAGACACCATAGGGACCCACTTCCTCCCCAGTGTGGAGAATGTTCAGGCTGAAGCACTTAGAGGGCTGGCTAACAAGTTTCAGGAATTGTTCTGTCTTTTCAGAGAGACATCAGTCAAGGAGTATCCGTGTTTTCAGTACTGAGAGCCTCCTTTCCAGAAATTCTGACAGCCCTCCTTCTGAATATATGGTAAGGCTCAAGTGAAATGGCAAGCCCCCTGGGAGAAATGACGCGTCTCTGACACAAAAACAGAGGCAGGAGGGTTCAGGTCTTGGACCTTGTTTTACTGCAAACAACATGTCCTTTGGCAACGGCCCTGTGGCCCTATTCATAAATCAGGAACTCTAGTCTCAGGACCTCTCTACTGCCCAAGGAGGAAGATACAGAAAGATAGAAGCAAAGGGTTGGGATTTTAAGAAAGGCACCAGGGCAGATGCGCTCAAGGACATGATGTTAGAACTGAAATGGATTCACGATAATGGCTCACCCAAGTGCACACTGTCCCCTTCACAGCAATCAGCTCAGGACGGTATACAGATTTTCCAGTGATGCTGTTGGTATAAACGCTCTTCCTACCCTCCTTTAGGAATCGCTTCTGGGGCCTGTGTCGAGTTGTTTCAGTTATCCTCACCAGTAGAACTATTCGTAAGTCACTGAGCACAGCAGCCGGCAGAGACAGGATTTGATCAAGTGGGGGATATCCTTCGAGGTTGCAAGGGGAACATTACAATGAGTAACAGTAACCCCGTGCGTCTTATGATCTGGCTCTGAAGACAGCTCCTAAGGAGGAGCCCCACAGCAGTGTGGGGCAGAGGCCCCAGGGACAGAAGAGGGACCGCTTTGAAGCTTAGGATATGCTTATTTCCATAGATACGTCCTCAGTTGCTTGGATAAAAATCGGTTCGGGGTTTTGTGGTCGTCTCGGTAAATGCAGCCCTGCCACAGCCTCTGATTCTATTGGTATCCGGCCTCTCAGTGCCTGGAGGTTTAGGCGCCATTACCACACAGCCACTCCGTGTTGCCACCTTTGTTTCTCCGCCCCATATGCCCCATCCTCAGCCTCTGCTCCTGCTTCTAAGACTTCCTGGGGCAGCAAGTCTGAGCAGCTGGTAAAGGGCAGGAGGCAATCCGTTGCCAAGGCTAGGTCCAGCTCGTGGGTGGGCCCTGAGGGGCGTAGGTGTTTAAAGCTTAGGTCCCGAACTGACATAAGCCCACAGACATGTTTGCCTTGGACTCTGCAGTGTTCACAGAACATTCTGAGCCAATCTCCAATTTAAAAATCTAAAAGATTTCACATTAAAGTCTGGATATCTAGCTTTTCTTGAAAATTCTGAAGTTCTGGAAACATCAGACCAGCTTCCTTAAATGGCCATTATCAGCTGAGTCTGTGCATCAGCTGCCCCTTTATGTAATAATGACAAACATTTTTTACTGTTTTCCATGTACCTGGAGCTCTGCTAAACACTTTACATGTAGTAATCTATTTAATCCTCACAAAAACCTTATGATGTAGGTATTACCCCCATTTTATTTTCCTAACTCGGAAAACTGTGGCATAAAGAGATGGGTAACTTGCCCAAACTCGGCCTAGAGTGGTGAAGCTGGGGTTTGTACTCTCAGCCTGAGCCTAGGTCCCTACCTTCAGCCATGGTGCTAGGTTGCCTCTCAGTGTGCTTTGAGGGGGCAGACTCTCTCCAGTTTATAATAAATCCCCCTCATTCCCCATTGAACCCCCACATTGTAGCCAAAAATAGTTGCAATTTATTATCACATTTACAACATTGCTTTCCTTAAACTCCAGCCCACTTCACTCATACCTACCTACCATCTAAAGCCTTAGACATTTCTCCAAGGTGGAGAACAGAGCAAACTGTCAGCATCACTGGGCAGGGGAAGAAAGGCTTTGTCCCTATTTCTGCCTCCATCCTGCCACTGGCTTTCTCTTCTTGCTCATAGCCTTCCCAAGCAGGCAGTGACCTCCGGATGCACAGAGCCCGTACTCATGCCACGGACTACGCGGTGGGCATCTATAACAATGCCGTGGGGCCTCAGCTGTGTGGGAGCTTCACTCCCTCAGCACTCTATGTCAATGTCAGAGCAACCAGAGACTGCCCGAGTATTTCTTCAGAGGATTCGAGAGATTACGTCAATGTTCCCACAGCAGAAGAGATTGCCAAGACTCTAGCTTCTATCACCAGCTCCCCCAGGAGCCTCTTTGTCCTCCCAAGTGCCCAGGGGTCAGAGTTTACCAAGGAAAAGGACAAAGATGCTGGGAATTCCAATGACTGCCCCTGTTTTTGGTCTCCAGAAACCAGGAGCAATGATCCACTAAGCGATGGGGAAGGTTCTCAGACCTCAAATGACTATGTCAACATGGCAGGGTTGGATATTGAGGACACCCAGGGGAAACAGCCCTGCGTGGCTTTTCCATGCTGCAGAGATTATGAGAATGTCCCATCAGCGGATCCCAATGGGAGCCAGCCACAGGCAGAGGGAGAAAGGACATCCTCAAACACAGATCATGTTGAGGGCAGGACAGAAGGTCCAGGGACCCGTATCCAGGTCGTCTTGCGATCAGGGAGCCGCCCGGCTTTAGGGGATTCTGTGGCCCACCAGCTCTCTGCGCAGAGTGGAAACAGTCAGATGAAACATGGAGAAGAGATGTCAAAAGAGGACTCTAATGATTATGAGAACATGCTAACCGCCAAGTTAGGAGGCAGGGACTCAGGGGCAGGACTCAGGGAGCAGGGGCAGACACACAGCTCCTTCCAGAAGAACTGAGACCCAGCCACCCAGCTGGAAAGCCACAGGGAGTAGTCTATCCTTCCATATCCATGGCCATTACAGGGTCTACTGCAGACCCTTGACCATTACTGTATTTCAGTGAATTCATTTGGGTAGGCCAAAATTAGGCAGAGATGAGTAGGGTTCTAAGACACTCACAAAAGCTGTGGTACATGACTCTCTGCAGTTGTCAAAACACAGAAATTACACAGCATAGAGTATCTTTTATTGTATGCAAAATTTTAAACACAAATCAGCGGTCAAGGGAACTGATGATGGAATGCATGTTGGGAAAAGTAATCTAACTGTATTACAAATATATGACATAACCTTATTGAAGGAGACAGCAGTAGGGACGGAGATGGCCTAATTTACTTTGGAAAACAATGTCTTTACTTGAAACTGTAAGATAAAGACACAAACAACTGTACACAAACACTGCAGTCTAGTTGGCAAATTTGTTTCTCACAGGATAGCCACATATCTCATAGATTAGCAATTCTGAAACTACTTGAAATGTATACTAGGGATGAACAAGTAAGTAAATATATTATAGGTAAGGAAGGGCAGGTTTCTTAGTGCCAGAGAAAAAAGAGGTGACAAATGAGCAAATAGGAAAGTCTACAGTGAGCTCCGTGGTGCTGGGTTAGAACTGGAGGTGCATTTTGAACCATGTTAATTTTAATATATATGAATAGATACAAAAATAAATATACATATATGTGTACACATAGGCTAGTATACATACATTTCCTAGGTCTGTCCGCTAGAGAACCTGGAAATTATGACACCCAGTAGCCATGAACACACTTAGCACTCAGATCTTAGTTTCTAAATATCACTTTCCAATAAAAGGAACCAGAGCTCTTTTGAGAAATGGCTGGTTCTAGGATTGGGGCAGGGATAACACAGGATGAGCTTGACCATCTTGTAGAAAAGAAGAGAAAAAGAGGGGGACAGGGAAAGAAAAAGACAAGAAAAGATGAGCGCATATCAAAAGGCGCCAAGTGGAAGGGCCCCCAAAGGCAAAGCTAGAATAATTTAAGCAATAAAAATAAATAATTATGATATAAATTTATAAAAAAACAAAATAAATATCCTTACCACTGGTCAAACAAATAAATAAAATGAAGAAAAGGGATAAGTCTTCCTTATAGATGAATTCCAAATGATAAATGTAGAAGAAATGAGGGGGAAAATAAATCATTATTAAGACACCACAGAACAATTGCTGTGGGCAAGTCCTGATGAGTGTTAAAATTAATGGGTGATGCTTGAAGGAGAAATAAGATAGTTGCTTAGCCTCAGAGAATCTCCCCCACCTAAATATTTATTCATAATTGTGGTAGTTGTAACACATGTTCCAAACAAGTTATTTGATACATCCGCTGGAACTTAAATCCCCTCCACTTCAGTGTGGGCTGAATTTAGTGACTTCTAAGAAACAGAATGTGGAAAGGGAGGAAGAATAAATTTAGAGCGGAGAAACTTGGCAGATACCACCTTGCCCAAATGCCCATGGTTAACTCACCGGTAAGAAGTCACGCTGCTATATGATCAAGGATAGATACTTCACCTCCGTGGTATTCTTCCCCCAAATCTACAACCTCATTCGTGTCATGAGAAAAAAAAACAAAAACAAAACAGAAAACCCAAATTGTATGACATTCTACAAATACCTGCCTGGAATTCTTAAAAGTGTTAAAATCATGAAAGATAAGGAAAGACTGAGAAACGGTCACAGATTGGAGGACTCTAAAGGGACGTGAGGACTACAGACAGCCTGGTAGCTTCGACTGGACCCTGGCACAGAAAAAGGACGTGAGTAGGGAAAAAATGGTAAAGTTCAAAAAGTCCGTATTTTAGCTAGTAGTATTATCTCAGTGTTAGTTTCTTAGTTTTGGTAAATGTGTTGTGGTTATGCACGATGTTAACATTAGGGGAAGCTGGGGGAAGGGTCTACAGAAACCCTGTTACTCTCTTTGTAACTCTTCTGTAAATTGTTTCAAAATAAAAAATAATTTTAAAGCATGGTTAAAGGTGGGAGTGAAGCCATCCAGGCTCATCTCACTTAAACAAGTGCACCTGCCTTTGTTCCTTCTTCAAAATGGATATAACACGGAGCACATGCAAGTGTAATCATTCTGGGTATTCGTTTGCTTTCTCCATTGTTTTCACATAGATGCTGAGTCTCCCCTGTCAATCTGCGTCATTTTGCCTGCTAGGAAGTATACCTCAGTCCTTTGTGTTTACCCTGTCTCACACCAGGCCCAGGATAAAGGCAGGTTATTGATAATTGATGATTGGTGATGGGGTTTCAGTGCACATACTTATACCATAAAATGGTGAGAGAGGTTTTTCTGTTATTCAGGAATCCAGGCAAAGGTCTAGAGCTGAGTACCGAAGGTGTAAAACACGCTACATTCTGAGTTCTAAGTGCCACCAGCTATTAGGGGTCAACGAACCCCTATCAGGGCTTACTGAGAGCAGGAAAATTCATCCTGCCATAGACTGCTCTCCACCATGTCATGTCCCTGCTGCGCAGGAGAGGATGGAGAGGTAATCGAAGCCTCGAGGACTGTGCTGGTCAGGAAGAGCTTCTTCCTCCTTCACTGCCCCCATCCCTGGGGGTGGTAATCACGTCCCACAGGGTGCCTGATGCCCCAAGGAAATGAGAAAGAAGAAACTGTTGTCAGAACTGAGAGAGGGGGGCTGTGAAGGAGCTGGCCACCCGCTGTTGGGCACGCCAACAACAACAGGAGTGTGGCCAGGACCATCTAGGTGGTACCACCTCAGCAGGGAACCGGGCAAAGTTTCTCTAGGGTGAAGCTGTGAGGTGTAGGCCATCTGAGGTGGCCTCCAAGCACTTGGATGGCTGCTGTAGACTGAGCTTTTGTGTCCCCCCAAAATTCACTATGTTGAAACTTAATTCCCAATGTAATAGTATTTTAAGGTGGGGCCTTTAGTAGGTGATTAGGTCATGAGAGTGGGGTTCTCATGAATGGGATTAGTGCCCTTATAAATGGGACCCCAGGGAGCCCCTTGTCACATCTACCACATGAGGGCACAGCAAGAAGAGGGCCATCTGTGAACCAGGATACAGGTCTCACCAGACACCAAATCTTTGAGTGCCTGGATCTTGAACTTCCCAGTCTCCAGAACTGTGAAAAATAAATGTTTGTTGTTGAAGTCACCCAGTCTGTGGTATTTTGTTACAGGAGCCCAAACAGATGACAATGTGGGATAAAAGGAGATTGTTGCAGGAGCTAGTCCTCAGGCGTCTAGTACAATATTGTGGGTAGATTTCTTTAAGCCTCTCAGATGCACCAGATAAGTGACTAGCATTTAAATTCCTGCCACACAGAGAACACCATATCTGGCCCATATGATGGCAATCAGGGTTATCTAGAGAAGCAATGACAAGCACTGAGTATTTGGCAAACTCAGACAAGTAAGGAGAGGTTTATATCAGATGTGAGAAAGAAGATTCAAACAGAACTGAATTTTACATACTAGCATAAGAGAATTCCCTTAAACCAAGAGGAGAATGAAAAACTACGGGATCAAAATAAGAACTTGTTGAGAGAGCCACACCACCTAGTAAGAAAGGCAGGTTCAACTAACCACAGCTAGAGGGCATATCCTATTGAAAAAAGCCAGCTTAGGTGTACACCCCAATGAATTGGACACCTTAGTAAGCCAGTTACACTTATATACATTCTTGCAAATTGAGAATGTTGATAAATTGTAGATTGTCTCATATTAGATAGGTAAACCTCCCTGTTTATTTCTTGTTTCTGAGAATTTTTACAAAATGAATGGACAGAAGACTTTTTAAATTATTTCTTTCCCTTTATAGTTTTATTTTCTCACATTAGTTGCCAGGAAATGTTGGGCTAAACTGAATGCCCAATTGCAGTAATTGTCTCATCTCATAGGTCTGATAAAGCTAAATATAAGGAAAGTTTTCCAAGATCAGGTAAGAAACTATAAAGATAACTAATCCATTATGATTTCCTTGCTAACTAAATGGAGTGAGTTAATTATTCAAACTTGTATCATATTGACTGTGACCTCGTTCAGGAACACTGTTTAGCAAGAAATACAGGGGTCTGTGAAATCCTCCCTCCCTCTTTATAATTCACCCTCTAACGGTGAGCAGAAGACAAGCTTTTGCTGTCTCCTCCATTGCCTCCTCCCCTAGTATCTTCTTGCTGCTTTGTGATGGCTTCTGGTTTTCCTGTGGTCTGAGAGCCTGTATTAACTTGCAAATACTTCCAGAAACGCTGAATCACACCGGTCAGTAAGTCACTGTCGCTGAAAGAAGGCAATGGTGTTCTAAGAAACACAAACAAACCTGTCATATACTTTGTTATTTCTGTTATTTCCTTGTATTAGTTAACCACTTAAGCTGAAAATAATGACATAGTAAGAAAGGGAACATAGAGCAACAGTTTCTTCTTTCAGTCTTCCATAAGTTGAAGGTGGAGTGTGTAGATAGAATGTGTGTGCATCAAGAAGTGAGTTAACAATTCTGATCAATTCCTATGTATGGGGGTTTCCCCACACCACCAAGCAATTCTCTGCTACCAGCTGGGTGTCCTGCAATTCAATTAAATTCTGCACTACTTACCTGGAGATAGCGTCAGATCCCACAAGTTAAGGGCTCAGTTCCACAAGACTGTCTTCCACTTCAGATGCCAGTCGCAAGCCCAGGTTGTTGCTGTGTTTCTGACCAACTACTATAATAAATCAGAGATTTGATTACTTTACTAGAGCAGCTCACAGGACTCAGAAAATCAGTTTACTACTAGGTTGCAGATTTATTGCCGAGTGTTAAGGATTTGAATCACTAGCCAGATGAAGAGACACATAGGAAAGTTCCAGAGGAACTTTTATTCTCCTGATGGGCAGGCTCTGGTTTACCAAGCTGGGAGCTCTCTGAACCCTGTCCTTTGGGTTTTTATGGAGATGACATTACACAGGCATGACTGATTAATCACTGGCCATTGGTGATCAACTCAACCACCAGCCTTCTCCTTTCCCTGGAGAGTAAGTGCTTCCCTGAGTTCTGTGAACTGCTCTAGTAAACTAAGCGAACCTAAGGAGGAGGACGTTGGAACCCCCAATCTGTAGCTGGTCAGAAGTATAGGTAACAAAACAGCCTGGGCTTGCAACTGGCCTCCAAAGGGGCAGGTTGGGATGGGGGTGGACACAGCAGTCTTGTAGGACTGAGCACCTAACCTGTGGAATCTGGTAGAGTGTCAGAATTGATTTGCATTCTCAGACATCCTGCTGGTGTCTAAGAATTGCTTGGTATTATATGTGAGGGAACCTCCCCTCTCCAGCACACACACACACACACACACACACACACACACACACACACACATTGGAGCTGGTCTCAGAACATCCATCCACAGCTCTCTAGTCACATGGTTGATTTGGTTGATCCTCAAGGCATCCAGCCCCCGTCTTTAGGTGTGGTCCAAAGTTCGCCATTAATACAGCAAACGGTACTTTGTCACTTTCATCATATAGGAAATGCCAAGGGTTTCAGCAGCTCTGTGACAGAAATGAGGACAAAGACCGAACATATAGTTCTTATTATAAATCATACTATCACAGGAGTAAAAACAGTTGAGTTGGTTTTGTGAAGTATTTCCACTGTTCTGGCAAGAACAAAATACAATTGATTCTTGCTACTCATAGTAGTTATGGTCTAGAAACTCATCACAAACTCTGGATTAGCAAATACTGCTACTGAGGGAAATACAGAGTTAGATTCTGTTAAAAAGAAAAACAAAGCCCAATAGGGAGTCACTTAGGCCAAGTTAGCAATGCCGCACCGAATCGCAGTTTCAGTCTCTCCCAGGAGTGGAATTTTAACCCAAACGGTTTGGAACTTCCTAGTGAGGTCATCTGCAGTAGACCCCCTGCTCCTTCGAAGGGAGGGGGACCATCCCCAACCTCTTCTTTGGCTAATAACTTAGTGCCCCACCCTTCCTCCTACAAAAGCTTTCCATTCTATATGTCTCCTTGGATCGTTTCTCCACTTGCTAATGGGATGCTGCCCAATTCATGAGTCATTAGTAAAACCAATTAGCTCCTCAAATTTACTTGATTGAATTTTGTTTTTTAACAATCCCTGCAGGCTTCTAGTCACAACATTTTCATCAGCTGATCCACACATAACCTTGTCTTCTTGAGTATTTCTATTTAAAGACACCTTATTTAACACATGTTGATTCATTAACATTGGGACTGTTAAGCAAAATTCAACCGAGTAAATTTGAAGGTCTAATTGATTTTATTCAACCACTCACGAATGGGCAGCATCAAATGGAAGGGAGTTCCAAGTGGCGGTGCAAAATGTAAGGTTTCTAAAGGCAGAAAGGGGGTTGGTGATGAGGAAGTCAGAGAAAAAGAAAGGATGATGTCAGGGGAGGTCCCCTCCCTTTGGGGGAAGGGCATGCATCTATGTGATCACCTCCCTAGTGCTGATCAGGTCATTCCAGATTGACTGGCTAAAGGTCACATTCCTGGGAGTGGCTGAAATGGTAATTAAGTCTTGGTTTGCTGTTGCGGGGGCAAGTGACTCCATTTTAGGCCTGTTCCTTTTTTAACAGAACTCAACAGCAACTACGTATAACGCACGCCTGAATGAGGCTTATCTAGTACACCTAGCCTCTCCATAAAGCCCATCACAGCCTCCTTGCCTTTCAAACACTAGACAGCCCTTAGGCCCTACACTTGGGGGTCATTTGAAATAGTGAAGTCACCAACAAAAAGCATGAAAGGGAAAAAAATGTGGCACTAAATAGACCACAAAAAAGGTAATCGTTTACAGTTTGAGGGCTGAAACGAGAAGCAGAACTTCACCTGTGCTCAAACCCTGTGGGAACATGTGGGTATTTGCTGATGCAGAATTTTCCTGCTCTGCCATGTGCCTGTCCATGAATGATCAATAGTGCCAAGAGAACTGATTAGGGGGGTATAAATAAATTTTATTAAGTAAGCAAATTCACAAATACAGAACCTACAAATAAGGAGGATCGAAAGATCAACAGTACGTATGCAAGTACAGCTACAAAGTGAAAATGGGGTAATTTTGGTGACACTGCATGTGAGCCAAATGCTGATATGTTTGCATTTGAAGCTGGCATTGTGCAATATAAAGTAAATGGTTACATTTGTACTAATAATTTAAAGTTTTAACTTTTCTTTATTTAGAATGTCATTAAATTGTAAGTGAAAAACACCATGACAAGTCAAGAAAGAGACTAGAAGGAAGGAAAAAGCATTATATTTTAGCACCCCTAACAGCACCTTTCTCCTAATTTTTGAAAAAAGGGCCTCACATTTTCATTTTGTACTGGGCCCCATAATTCAGAAAGCTGGCCCTGCTCCCATGGGCCTCCCTGCCCTGCCCTAAGGTCTACATGCTTACCTGAATCTCTCCATGGGGATATGGAACATTCTACCTCCCACTGCAGCGGTGGAGAACATCCCCCTTCTCTCGTGCCCCCTCAGTCCCCCACTCTCCCTGACACCATGCTCAAGTCTCATTTTGCAGTCTTGAATGTCAGCCTGGATAAACAGTAAATGGCCACACCCACATGTGCTAGCAGACTCCTCTAAGACAGGTCCCAGTCCAAATGTCAAATGGACAAGTTTTCCATCCATGTGTCCTTTTTGCTATTCAGTCAGCACAAGATGTGGACCTCTGGCTGCTTCCTTCAATTAGTCAATCTGTTAAAGTAAGAAATTCTAAAAAGAGACATGGGAAAAATTTTTAATAATCTCAGAGTAGTAAAGGTCTTTCTGAACATGAACCCAAACCTAGAAAGATACATTTTAAAAGTTTGATATATTTGACCGCTGTAGTAGTTTTTGATTGCCAAGGACTCAGTGGCTTAAAACAACATATATTTGTTATCTCACAGTTCTGGAAGTTAGAAGTCTGAGATAGGTCTTGCAGGCCTAAAACCAAGGTGTGGGCAGGGCTGTATTTCTTTAGGAGGCTCCAGGGGAGAACCTGCCTGCTGACTTTTCCAGTTTCTAGAGGCTGCCGCCCTGCATGGCTGACTGCCGCTCCCTCCGTTTGCAGAGCACACACTCCAGCCTCTGCTTCTGCTGTGACATCTTCACTCTCTCATATGCTTATAAGACCCTTGTAATTACATGGGTTTTACCCACCCAGGTAATCCAGGCTAATCCCTCAATCTCCAAGTTATAGACACAGCCAGCAAAGTCCTTTTTACTTTATAAGGTAATATTCATAGTTTCCAGGGATTAAGACACCTTTGGGAGGGGGCATTATTTTGTCTACTACAACTGCACAACAGATTGATATCTCTGATGAACAGATGAACCTGATAATATCTAAAGCCCTGTTATGAAATTCAGAGAAGTAAAGAGGTATGCGCATACACAGGTGCACACCCCCCCTCCGCCCACGCATACACACACACATCTGGGTTTCAAAAGAAGAAATGACAGAGCAGGAAGAAGGCTGCTAGGCCTGACACATTGGCTGGTTTCCTGATAAACTGATTTAGATTATGTACCAGATATGGTATTCATTTAGGGGCAGTGTTTCCTTTCCTGGAAGTCATAGCAAACTTCAAAGCAGAAGGCAGCCATCTAGCGCCACAGATGCCCTGGGAGATAACAGGCAAACATATCAGGGGAGGTCTCCAGTTGACTAAATTTACGCAAGATCCCTAGATAACTTGCACTCAAATTCTGAGAACCCTGACGGAAGCTTGGGTTTGTCCCAAGAGTCCTGGAGAACTCTGACTCACAGTAAGAGAGGAAAATCCATTCTTGATCATCCCAGATCAAGACATAATTCTCCAAGTGCATTCTCATTTTGCAGAATCTCAGATGAAAAGAATATGTATTCAAGGGCTGTTGAGTGGAATGCTCTGAAAACGTCAGCTAAGTTGGTCGATGGCGTTATCCGGGTCATCTGTATCCTTCCTGATTTCCCTTCTACTGGTTCTATTACTCAAAGAGGAGTGTGGAAGTCTTCAAAATAATTGTGCACTTGTCAGTTTATCCTTGCAGCTCTGCCCATTCCATTTGCATGTATTTTGAAGCTCCGTTGCTAGTTGCATGCACATTTAGGATTGTTGTGTCTTCTTGGTGAATTGACTCTTTTTGCCATTATTTCAGTCTCTCTTGATCACTGGTAATATTCCTTGTTCTGAAATCAACTTTATCTGACATTAATACAGCCACTACCTCTTTCTTCCTTCCTTACACTCAAAAAAATACTTAAACCTTTTTATTTAAAATAATTTTAGATGAACAGAAAAGTTACAGAAATAATACAGACATTTCCCACCTAACCTTCCCCAAACATCCCCTAATGTTAACATATTGCATAACTATGATATGATGAGGAAAATTGAGAATGAACCTTGGTACAATATCATTAACTAACCTATATGCTTTATTTGAATTTTTATCAGCTCTACCCCAATGTGTTTTTTTTTTCTGTTCTAGGACCTGTTCCAGGATCTCACATAACATTTAACTGCATGTCCCCTTCGCCTCCTCTGATCTGTGACAGCTCCTCATTCTTACCTTGTCGTTCATGACCTTAACACTTTAGAATGTGTTATTTTGTAAAATATTCCTTGATTGGTGTTTGATGTTTTCTCATGATTACATTGGGATTATACATTTTTTTGGCAGGAAAACTGCATAATCTGCCCTTCCCAGTGCACCATACCTGCAGGTACATGATGTCAATACGTATTATTACTGATGATGTCTAATCTACACAGAAAAGTTGATGTAGAACTGGGGCATGAAAGTTATTTAAGCTTTCATTCATTCATTCAAATATTTAAGGAGTGTGTCCTTTGTGCTAGATACGTTCCTAGGCCCTGGAGATGAAACAGAATAAGACAGAAAATCACTGTGTCCTTATGGAGCACACAGTCCAGTGGGGAGGCAGATAATTAACAAAAAAATAGGATAATTACAGATTGTGACAAGTGCTATAAACAAAAAGAATAGAATGATAAGATAGGGTAACTGGGGAAGAGTTTAGAGTGGTCAGAGAAGGCCTCTCTGAGTGGTTGAACACGAGCGAAGGATGAAGGATGAAGAGGAGCTGGCCAGGTAGAGCACCCCAAAAGGAATCACAAGTACAAGCCTCAGAGGCAGAAGGAGGCAGCATGCTTGAGGAACAGTGTAGAGAAAAATGAATTCCTATGGCCAGGACTCTCACCTGGCCCTGGTCGGTGGCCCACTGCACGGGTGTGGGCAATACGTTATTATTGATGCTATATAAAGAGCTCCGCCCAGTGCTCTGGGCTGCAAGGCTGCAGGAGAGCAGAAGCCAGAGACTGAGACGGCTGCAGGGGCAGAGAGGCCCAGAGGCAGAGACTGGCTTGCTGCACATGACCTGCCCTGAGGCCGACGGGATTCTAGTGCTTGACCTGCCACCGTGGGAATTAAGCATGGTATAAACCCTTTCACCCCAACAACATTCTGTTGTCATATCTGAGTCTCACCGAATCCATAATGAACTTGCTCGTGGCTGAAACCCTCAGGCAAGACAAACAGAAAGGAGGCCAGTGTGGTTAAGGTTAGTGAAGGATGGGAAAGGAGCGTGGAGGTGGGCAGCACCTTTTAGGCCATAAGAGGACATCTGGGTTTGAGTTTTATTCCAGTGCCACAGGAAGCCACTTAAGGGTTTTAAGTGGGAGAGTGATGTGATCTGATTTCTGTTTCAAAAGTTGCTGTACAGAGAATGTTCTGATAAGGGGCAAGAATAGTAGGATGCAGGGCAACCATCAGGGGGCCTTAGCAGCCATGAGGATGGCTTAGCTTGGGGCTGAGGCTGTGGACATGGAGAGAAGCAGGTAGATTCGAGATGTGGTTTAGAGGTAGAGCTGACAAGCCTCAGAGGAGAGCAGGGCTGACTCCTGTGTTTGGGGCCTGAGCAAGGAGATGATGAGTAGATGATGTGTCACTTACCAGGATGGGAAAGACTAATGAGAAACAGGTTTGGGAGTGGGGAAGTAAGGGCTCTGCTTTGGATATATTACATCTGAGGTACTTTTAGAGGGCTGAGTAGAAATGTCAAGCAGGTAATTAGATGAAAAGTTTGGAGTTTAGCGGAGTCATGAACCCATAGGCAGTATTTAAAGCCATGGAAGAAGTGGTCCCAAAAAGGGAGATTCAGGGTAGAGGGAAAGAGGTGCAGGTCCCAGTCCTGGGACGCCAACATTTGAGAGCTGGAGAGAAAAGCCAGGAAAAGAGACCAAGTGCCTGATGCCATAGGAGGAAGACCAGCAGAGGATGCGGTCACAGGAGCCACGTGAAGACTTTCCAAGAAGGACTGGTCATCCGTGGCCAAGGATGCCGAAAACTTAAGTGAGAAGGGCATGTTCTTTGACTTGCCAGCACGGGGTACTTGTGACTTCAGTCGCCATCAGGACAGTGGGTTGTTGTGAGGATTGCAGATTATAGAGTCAATATCCATCATTAGCCTCCTTTTGATGATTTTATTTTCACAGTGATTCTCTATCAGCCCTTCTCAAACTTTAAAGTTTATTAAAATCACCTGGAGGGCTTGTTAAACTACAGTTTGACTGACTCAGTGGGCCTGAGACTTCGCATCCCTAACAACATTGTAGGTGTTGCTGAGCCTTGACTTGTTTGACAAATAGGAAGTAAGATCTTTCCAGGAGTTACCTTCTGCTCTCGTTCTTGAGGATCCCCATGGCACCTGTGTCCACGAACAGCCCTGGTTACTGCTTGCTAGTTCAGTCCGCTGGTGAAAAGATTGCTAAAGTGCATTCCTGGTCCCTAACAGCCCCTTGGAGATACTGCTCTGACCAAGTAACCCACTGCTGGCCTCTGACCTGGCCCTGGGTGGCCAAGCACCTGCCACCACCGCTAATAACGGAACCACGGATCACCGTTCAGCAGAACTCAGACTCTTTCAACAGTGTTGATGTCAGTTCCTTGGCTTAAACCCCAGGAGTCCTGAAGGAATAAAACTACTGACTCCTAAGGCCTTATCGTAGGCCTCTGTAGGTTTCCCCAGGCATTAAAATTTTAGTGAAATGGCAGGGAACATAATCCATCTCCAGAGAGCCCAGTGAGGGCCAAGCCCCAGCAGAGGTAAGCACAGTCAGTTCACATCCATGCGCTACCCAGCGTCACCTTCCCTTGACCTCTGCCTCAAATCACTCTCAGGGCACACAATATATACACTGTTAAAGGGGCTTCCCTTTAGCCCTGTGAGTTGAGTCTGGGCCACTGGCCTCAAATCTATTTACTCTTACAGAGATTTTCCTCTGGGAAACTTTCCTTTCTGAACTCTAACTTCAGCTATGCCTTCCCAATCTACCAGTAATGTTTTTGTAGCCTTGGGGCTACAAGGTCTTAGTGGAGTTGTAGTTCCTGTTCCCTGTGTTTTGTGGGATGGCTCCATTTCTGAAAAACATTGTGGCTGAAGAAAGATACAGGGGATTCCTCCAGAATCCACCAAATTTAGCAACCAAGCCCCCAGAGCAAATAGATGCACTGGGGGAGGGGCTCTTTTAAACTCTCAGCTAGAGCTCAAGGTGCACCCAGACCTGTAAAACACTTGGCATATAATGGTACAGATGTGCAGTAAATGAGAGCAATTACTATTACTGCCTGTTCTGCCCTATAAACTCACCCTTCTCCTCTGCCCAGTTTCCCTTCAGGCTTTCCCTACCCAGACCAGGGCCTCAGCCCTAATCTTAGCCCTCACACCCTGATTGCTAATCTCCCTCCCTGAGTCCTGTCAGGGCATTCCCTTGCTTGAGAAACAATGGTACCCTATTTGTAAACATCCAAATTCCTCTCTCTGGATTCAAACCCTGCTCCCTTATCCACCCAATTTTAACATTTACTCCCCCAAACCATTCAAACACATTTGAATGCCTTCAGGCACAGAGACTATGAAGATGAGCAAAATGTTGCTATTCTCAAGGAACACAGTTCACGCAAGTGAGGGAGTAGCGAGCCAACTGGTAAACCATGCACCAAGGCCTAGGCTGCTGAACCCAGGGTGGAGAAAAGTCATTTTTGGCAGAAGAATCTACTTGTGCAAAAGCATGGGGGCTTGAGGCATAGGACACATTCAAGTCACTGCAGGTCATTTGATATGACAGAGCAAAGACGGGGGGGGGTGGACTGGTCATTTTTTTAGGATGAACAGGTAGGCAGGAGAAGGATTTCAAAAAGTAACAGAAGTTTAGCAGGCAATTAATAGATGATTTGTCAATAGAAGCTTTATCCAAACGGCAATGGCAATATCTAAAGGATGTTCAGTAGGGGAGTAAAACTTAATTTAAATATTACAAATTTGGAATTGTTCTGATTCATGGAATTAATGTATTTCAAAGATCTCACAATACAGAGAGACCGTGCATTTGTGAACATGGAATAAAAGCTAAGAGGGGTGATCATATAGTTTCACTTATGCCATATGGATTAAGATCTATCCTACATAAAACAATATTTAGCCAGCCTATCAGAGAATGAAAAACTAAAACCATCAGTATAAACTCCCTTTATTTTGCATAGTACTGGGTATCTAAAAAGAATCAGTATTAACTCATTCATCACAGTGATGGAGAAGCTTGAAGCATCAAGATGGCTTCCAGTCAGTACAGGACAATCCACGTGAATCCTGCCTCTTCCCATGTGATGGATTATATTACCTGACCAATCAAAAACTTTAGAGACCAAGAGTTCTCTGAAATAAAAGGGTTTATTGAGCCTTTACAGACAAAGCCAGGAAAAGGACTGAGTCCTGGGACCGAAAGTCTGCTTCACACCAGACTCAAGAAACAGGGGACTTTATAAGAGGTCTTAAGGAAAGGAAGTTCTTTAAATTTACATTGGTTGTTGATAAAGAAGGGCGACTAATGTGAAGTAGGGCAAGGCCAGGGATAGGTGTTAGTCCATAGGGAAGATTCATAGATGGTTGTTAATGAAGGTCAGGCACTGTTTACGTGCAAGAGGGATGCATCTGTTCCAGGGACCTTCTGGATGATTGTTGAAATGACCTCATCCAGGAATGTGGAGTCCCTGGCTAGCTATGGCCCAGTGCTATTGACTACTTCCCTTCCCTGTCTTTCCCCATTCTCCTGCCCTCGTGTCACTTAATTTTAGGGCACCTCATAATTTTTTCCTATCATACCAACTTAAATTATATGCATTGAAAAGATTCTGAGTAGAGTTAAAAACAAACATGGTATAAAATTCAAGCCCTAAAAGGCAGTGAAAAGTAAGCTTCTTCCTGTACACCTAGCAGATTCTCCCTGCCCCCTGACTCCTCCCCAAGGCAGCTACTGTTCAGGTCTCTTATAAACTCTTGCAGAGATGTTCTATGATATACAAATACAAACATTTTGTAATACTCTGTTGCATGTTTGTACACATTAATACACAGAGGTACCTAGTGCAAAACACATCATTCTTCTTCGTGACAGCATAGAACTTCATTGTATGGCTGTACTACTTTGCAGTAAATAGCCCTTATAGTATTTATAGGCATGTAGGTTCTACCATATCCTTACACACGTGTCATTTTTACATATGAGGATAAGCACAGGATAAACTTCTGGGTGTGGAATTGCCAGGTCAAAGTGTAGAAATGTCTTTTGAAAAACTGGTTTTTACATAATAAAAGTAACACATATACAGTCAAACAAAATTTGAATCAGTACAAAAGGAAAGTTCTTTCAAATTATACTGGCTGTAGATAAGGACTGGGCTACTGTAAAGTGGGGAGAGTCTGGGGATAGGTGGCTCTTCCACAGTGAAGTCTTGTGGATTGGTTGTTGATGATGGCCAATGACAATAAAATACAGTAAAAGTACAATGAGAGTTTCATTTCCACCCAGAGATCCAGCTCCGCTCTCCTTAGTTAACCACTTTTCATAAATGCTCCAGAAAAGTTTCTATGCATAAGAAAGTGTGTGTGTGTGTTGTGTTTAATGTATACTTGCAATTTAGAAAGAGAAATTGTGTGGTAGTTTGGAAGGGAGACTAAGGAGTGGCAGCAAAGTCAATGAAGGGGCTATCGCAGCAAAAATCTGTAAAATAAAGGCCTAAACTAAACAGAAGCAATGGGAATGGGGAGAGAAATGTAGATCCAAGAGATATTTAGGAGATAAAGTCCATAGGATTTCAAAAGTATTTCAATATGGCAGATGAGGAAAAGAGGAGCCCTTGTCAGTACCTAGATTTCTGACCCTGGTAATGGGGTGGGCGGGGGGCGGGGGCATCCACTAAGACAGTGTTGGGACAAGGTGGTGATTCAGTTTTGGGTATGCTGAATTTAAAATGTCTCTGAAGCCTCCAATTAAAGATTCGTACAGGCAGTTGGACAGAGATCCGGGTGGGCAAAAGAGACCTTAGCATCACCACATGTAATTAATTCAGCTAGAACGAAGGGAAAGGTTGGAGTAGCCCAGGGAGAAAAGAGGGTTTTGGACAGAAACCTGGGGAAGGTCAACAATGAACTGAGGGTGAGAGAAAGAGGAACCTGCAAAGAAACCAGAGAACAGACAGCCTGAGAATTTGGAAGGAAACCAAGGCAGAATTTTGTCCTTTAAACCATGGGATGGGGAATTTAAAGAAAGACAAAATGGTGAATGAGGTCAAATGATTGCATAATGATTTGCAGTTGGACAGACGTGGGTGTGAATCTTGGCTTTGTAACTTTACAAGCATTTGTGAAAAGAGGTTAATAATATTCCTTATCTAATACTATTAGATAATAGATAATCTAATAGAGATACTGTGAGGATTAAATAGGATAATGCATATAAATCTGTTAGCATGGTGCCTGGCACATAATCAACTATCAATAAATGCTGGCTAATAAGGAGAAAAATAAACCCTGAAAAGGATCCACTCAACTTAAAACTAATGACACTGCCACAGTCATTTCAGAGAAGCCATGAGAATATGAATTCAAATGAAATACATTGAAGAGCATATGAGAAGGGATAAAGCAGCCAAGAAACTTGACAATGGAGATGAGAAACGAGGTGTACCAGAGGGAAACAAGGAGCATAATGCTCCCCAACCCTGCCTTTTAAAAAATAGGTGGGGGGAGGGTTCATGTTACTAGGCTTTGGGGGACAACGAGAGAGACAAGCTAAAAATACAAGAACCAAAGGGGATAATGGACAGGATCAAGAAGGGGCCACTCTTCAATGCTTCCAGTGACTCTTTACTGTGGTCCTTCCTGACGAACATCACCACTAATTCAGCCTTTCTGAAACACAACTTTGCAAATGTCACATCCTCCACCTTTGGGTAGGGACAGCCTTCAAGGAATTCCTATTGCCTGTGGCATATTATTCAAACGTGTTCCCAACATTCAAGGCCTCCATAATCTTGCTCACCTACTTTTGCAAAGTTTTCTCCTCCTATAACCTGTGGACTCTTCACCAGTGGAATTTCTCTCCTCACCCCTTTGGGGGTCTTCCTACCATCCCTTCTTTCCCCATCTTTGCTTATCTCTCACTTCTTTCCCACTGTAGGTCAACTCAAATCTCAATCCCTCCAGAAAGTCTTTCCTGAAACACTGCACTTTTCAATGACCACCTCTTCCTTTCTAACTCCCTCCCTTGAACTAGAGGTTACAGACCAGCTCACAAAGTGATTTTTTGCTTTATTTGAATTAGCTTCCAAATATACAACTCAGAAATTCTCACATAAAAATCTGAATTTCCAGCTTCTCTTGAAAAATCAGAAGACATGATAACACTGGGTCTGCATTCCTCCTGGCAAGAATGGGCTGGAATTGAGTGGTAACAGCTAGCCTTTTTTCTAGGTCGTGCACTATCAGATTTTATTCTTATACCTGGCTCACAATACTCATATACACATGAACCTGACTCATGCAAGCTTTTGAGTTTGTAACCCTAGGTCTAGACCATGGCTGGACCCTTGGTGTACATTATTTGGTAGTTATTTATGCATATATTTATAATGTCTTCCAGAAAAGATCCACATGGCCAATTCCACATAGTATTCCTATTTGGGATTCCCCACAATGCCTAACACAGCCACCTAAACATAGGAGAATAGTTAAGGTAAATGATAATAATGAGAACCTAGCCTGCCTTTTTTTTTAAGCAAACCATCACCCAATAAAACCACAGTTACTTCATTCCAAAATTTAATACCAAGGGGGAAAAAAAAGTTTATATAAGGAAATATAACAGCCTGAGAAAGTAGTGGGAGGGAAGAGAGGAAGACAGTCCTAGGATGGTCAGTTTCAGTGATACCAGCCCAGATCTTGCATCTAGAGCAAGGAGTTTGAAATTTATCTATTGCATTTAGCAGGTGTTTGTGATTCCCGTGTAAGGCTAGAAGGTTCTGTGGGTCCCTGTTTCCTCGCTCATGTCAGACAACTGAAATCTGAAGGAAGGAAGAAAAAGAGGAAGCATGACTGGTAGTGGTGATGGACACTGGGTTGGAGGAGGGAATAGCTACTCATGTGACAGTCACCCTCCCATTTTATGAATGAGCAGA
This sequence comes from Manis pentadactyla, assembly GCF_030020395.1. Classification (NCBI taxonomy): domain Eukaryota; kingdom Metazoa; phylum Chordata; class Mammalia; order Pholidota; family Manidae; genus Manis; species Manis pentadactyla. Next base: position 123,741,107 of record NC_080027.1, on the reverse strand, counting down.
GGGCTGATCTGAACCTGTGGTACCCACAGAGGGGGCTAGAGCTTTGGGGTGAGGCTAGGCTAGGATTTGACTCTGCAGCCAACATACCTATCACTGCATGAAGAGGTGTATTTTTCCCATGAAACTAATGAAGTTTCCCCTTCAGGAGCCCTTACTGGCACAAGCCTCCAGGCAGGGCCTTACCAATGTGTTCATGTGGTCATTATAACTTTGCAAAAGTAAGAGCTTTTATTAGCAATGGTTAAGAGCCCTGTTTCTTTTTAATCAGACGCTCTCTCCAATACCTTCCCCTTGGGCATTTTTGGGATCTGGCTAAGAGGAAGTTGAGTTGGGATACAGTTATTTCAGATTATATTTATATGGTTTACGGTCACTTTCATATAGAGTTATTGCCGGGCACATACATATAGAAATGGATTTCAAGAATACCCCTATTATCCACTGTGCGGATTCATCTGGGATTATGACCCAAAATTGTAGGGCCAGCGGTCCTATATCTTCTATCTTGATATAAGTGGCATGCAGATTGCAGAGGAGAGACAAGGTTTGAAATGTATGGAGCCAGAAGGTAGTCTGTGGGAAATTCTTCCCATCATCACACACATACAATTGTAAGTGAAGAACTCAGTTATTAACGCCTGGGATGTCAGCCAGCATCCAAGATGGAGCCCACTGTTTCTGCCTCCTGTTACTCATGTCCTCTCCCACACTATGCCAGGGTTGATCTGTGTGATCAGCAGATTACGGGAAAAGTGGTAGTATGTCGCTTCCGAGACTAGATCCTAGAAAGCATTGTAGCTTACAGCTTCAGTCTTGGTCTCTCTCTCTCTCTCTCTCTCTCTCTCTCTCTCTCTCTCAAGCCAGCTGCCCATTTCCTGAGCGGCTGAGGTCTCCTGTTCACAGCTGTAAGAGTGAACTTGGAGACAGAACCTCCCGCCCTTGGGTGAATTGTAGACCTGGCTGACAACTTGGTTCCATACTCACGAGTTATTTACACGAGTCACTTACAAAGTTATTTTTATGAAAGATAACCACAGGAAAGACACATTTATTTTTTATTCTCTTCATAGAAAATATTACAAAATTGTTGCCATATGAAGAGGCAAAAAGTATGCATCCAAACATACACAAAAGTGTGTAATGGAGGATTATAGAGGTATGCCAGTTTATTGGTTTAAAAATTATGACTTTTTTGGGGCTCGTAAGTGTGTAATTTGTTGTGATTTCCTTTCCCAGTCTATGGATATTCACTTGTAAATATAATTTTGTTTCAGCAATTTTGCATTCTTTATGTAGAGGGCTCTATAAAATTTTTGCTCTCACACTGGATACAGTAAAATGTTTTGTCAATTATTTACTGAAAAGACCTAAAGACTGTAATTCATTTAGATTCAAGTTGGGATTTGAGTAGGGAGAACCTGGCATGTGCCCTTAGTCTATATACTTTACCTCCTTATGATATATATATAAGGGGGGGCAAGCCCATCCACCCCTGAGAATTCTGTTTTTATATATGGGGGGTGGATCTTCATGTGAACTCTCCCCTGGCTTCCAAGGACCTCCTGATTAGTTCTCCCTCTTTTTAATAGCCCCAGACCTTAAACTTCTGCCCTCTTCAATGTTTTAATCTACTATTTTTCTTTTCCCTCTTGGAAGAGAGTAATGGAAAATGAAACATGACTATTTCCATCAATAAGGAGCTGCTGAAACTTATTACAAAACAGTCTTGCAGTGGTATGGGAGTTGTGAAAAAGAATATGGCAGGCCACTAAGCACTGATGACCATTAAATATTCAAGATACGTTGTAGAGTAAAAAAGAAAAGCAAACTGCAAAACAATATGCAAAGTTTTAGCCTGTTCGAATCTTTAAAATACTGTTTTTTATTCATTCTGAGATGCACATTCTTTCAAATGCTAACATCTCTGATCAATACCCTGTCAGCGTTTGATTAGAGGTTTTTTGTTTTTTGTTTTGGTCTCAGAGGTCTGTAAAATAAAATGCATCTTACAATCAATGATAATTTGATTTGATGAAACACAATGTTACCAATCAGACCTGGATTTAGGAAGTCCTAGGCTGAAAAAAACCATTCAGCTGTTTGGAAAGCCCTCTGTTAAATTGAAAAACCCTCGGTATTGCGGCACAGACAGGACTTGGTTACCAGAAACCTGTTTGTTAGGTCTGGTTGACATGGCAACCAGAGTATTGTTATGTAAGGCAGGGATTGGGGCTAGGATTCGAACGTGGCTTAAGCTCACGTAAGGAGCCTCAGGACCCCCTGACCTGATACTACCCAATCGTGGGAAGCTGGGACTCCCATGTTGGATGGTGGAATAAGTCTAAGAGGAAAAGGTGCGTGGAGTCCCCTGTGCTTTACCATCAGGCGTATCCTTTAACCCAGTGAGGTAAAATGTTGACGCCTAAGCCAGATCTGTTCAGCCACTAACCCCGGTTGGATTTTGCCATCCTACTATTTCAGTGTAATATATCTAAATGTATTTGCATACAAAAAAGTAAGAAAGAATATATGCTGTATTAATGAGAGATTATTTCACAGGAATGAGATTAATGGAGATTTAAAAGTTCCACTTTTTATATTTTTGCATTAACATTTTTTTTAAAAAACCACTTATATGAATCCGTTTTGTAAATGGAGAAAAAAGGTAAAAACATCTAAACGGGAAAATACAGGATAGTATTAATATTAAGGTGGGGAGCAGTTGTGGCTTTTCCTTTTCATTCTCCAACCCTTATGAACTTCGTAATGAGCGCGAATTATTTTTCTAATACAAAAGCTTGTTTTAAGAAATAAGAGAAACTCCCCTCAAACCCAATTTCACCTCTTTAAATAACAAATGAATACACAAATTCTACAACATCGCACGAGAAAGGTAGTTTATTTCTAAATTAAATTTATACACGGTTCATAAGATTTATTAAACGCACGCTTTGGTAAAAATAAACTGAGCGCCCATGTCTAAAATAGAGTTCTGAGGCTTTCTCGCTTATGACCTCATTTGAGTTACAAAAAATATATATGTATTTTTTTGAAAAGCAAAGTTAAAGCGCGTGCCTTGCACAGGAGGTGACCCCACGGCCTAGCAACTGCCCCGTCACGTGACCCTGTGACACCCCGCTCCCCCACACACACACCGCTCCCCCGCGGAGGCCATCTTAAGCATTACCTCATAGAGGAAACTACATCCCCCAGAATCCCCGCGCCCCGCGTCGTGCTGGCACTTCTACCGGCCGGGTCTTAGAACGGAGCCTGTCGTTGGGCGCCATCTTTGACGCTGGCAGTCTTCGATTTCTGCTGGTTCTGCTGCTGTGAGGACGGCGGGCGGCAGTAGCTAAGAAAGAAGAAAGACGTGGCAGCGAGCGGGCGTCGGTGATAGTGTCGGCGGTTCGGTAAAGTTTCTGTTTTCTGGTAACTAGACCCGTTTTTTGATTCCCGGGTGGCTTGGCGCCGGAGAGGTGGGGGAGAGGGTGAGGGGAGTGGCCGCGGCCTCCCCGAGCCCCTGGGTCGCGGCCTAGCCTGGGAAGTCAGAGCGGGTCTTCGGCGCCGCCGTCACGACCTCCCCTCGCCTCCCGGCCGCCGCCCTCGCCGGGGAGGGCCGGGAGCCCAGGCGCGGCGCCGGGCGCCGACCTCCCCACCCCCGCGGCGCCGGCTCCCTTCCCGGCCAGCCCCCCTCCCCCACATCCGGTGCTGGCTGCGCTCTGCGAGCCCGGGGCAGCCCCGGGGAGCCGCCGTGCCCCCTGACTGCGGAGGGAGACCTGATGCTAGATTGCTTTCTTCGGGGGCAACGGTTTCCTTCGTTTAGCGGACCCCCACCGCCTTAACCCAGCCGAGTGCCAGGAGCTGAATTTACCTACTCTCGTTCCTCCCCAGGGTTCCACTACTTTGGAGATTTTCTCACACTCCACATAGAGAAGGCCACCGACCTTATTCCGGTATCCTACACTCCTTCCCTACCTTAATCACACTCCCACCCCAGCCCTCCGCATCGGAATCAAGAACCGCAGGGACACTTCCGTTCTCCTTGTAGAAGTGATGAAACCGTAATGAAGAACAACCCCTAAACTCCCATAATCGGTGCGGATTCCTATGGGGAAGGCCCATATTGTTGACATCTTACAGGCCTTGGTTCTGGATCTTGAGAAGGAGGCTGTGGAACTAGTGATAGCGATGCCTTTTAGGGTTAATGTATGTAGGTATTGGGGGAAGGCGAGGGATCAACCTACAAGGAATGGAAGTGGTTTAAAACTTATATTTCAGCTTTTGCTGCTCATGTAAGAGTCCAGTTTATAAGTTAGTTACAGGCTGTAAAGCTTCTTCACTCTAGAACTGTCTGAAAACTAAACTTGGATTAACTCTTGATACAAACAGTAAATTGAAAATGCAGTGACCTTGTTTTTAAATTTTACTCTGGAAGCATGTTTTTTTAGCTACTCACATTTTTTAAAAATGTTAAGAGCTGAAACGGCTCAGCGAGCATTTGCTGTTAATGACCAGTATGTGGAGTCTGACTTAGCTTTCCAGAATTGGTATTTGGGGTTTTATTGTCAAATCACAGCCCTAAATGAAGATTGTTGAATGGTGCACTATGTTTTTGTTTAAATGAAGTTTCCTGAAAATAATTTCAGAAATAAGGGAAATTGCCGTTGCTATCATAAGGCATCATAAAAATGCGTATTTTAAAAGCTGAAGCAATTTCAAGCAGATAAGAGTTCTTAATGAAGCAGAAAGAACATGAACCTGGGATTTGGAAGACCTGGCTTCTCATTGCTACTGATTAACTCTTAACTCTGGGAAAGTGGGCCTGAGTTCTTTTTTCTATAGCATGAGATTGGACTATTTGAATTCAGAACTCAGAGAGTTGGAAGGGATTTTAAAGCCCTTTAAGAGTTTGGGAATGTTCTCCATTGCTGTCACTTTTCCTCCAAAAATAACTGGGCTTGGAAGTCATTGGTCCAAGGGGAAATTGATTACCCATAGAAATTGGAGACAAGACAATGCAAGCAGAGAGGAACAGCTGTATTTCTGCTTGAGTAATAATCCCACTAACAGATTCTGGTACGAATTTTGGAGACATAAAGAGAATGAATATATGCACCTTAAGTGTACCAGTTTCCTCTCTTTCTCCCGGCAGAAGATGCAGCACTTTTAGTGGTGCTGGGATTCTGGGGTGTGTTCCTATTAACTCTAATACAGATGAAGAAGATGTGGTAGAAGGAAAGATGGTGGCAGAAGGAATGACTAAAGAGGCCAAAATGCCTGCTAAAAAGAAAAGAAAGAAGAGTTTGAGAATTAAGGGTAAAAGGCGACAGAAAAAATTGATCCTTGCAAAAAAGTTCAGTAAGGATTTGGACTCAGGGAGGCCTGTTGCAGATGCCCCTACCTTGTTAGCTTCCAGTGCCCCTGAGCAGGATGAAGAAAGTCTTTTTGAGAGCAATATAGAAAAACAAATCTATCTACCTAGTACCAGAGCCAAGACCTCCATCGTGTGGCACTTCTTTCATGTTGACCCCCAGTATACCTGGCGAGCTATTTGTAACCTCTGTGAAAAAAGTGTTAGCAGGGGTAAACCAGGCAGCCACCTGGGGACATCCACTCTTCAGCGACATCTGCAGGCAAGGCATTCACCTCACTGGACCAGGGCCAATAAATTTGGAGTCACTAGTGGGGAAGAGGATTTTACTTTGGATGTACCTTTATCTCCCTCTTCTGCTGGAAGCAGCGGAAGCTACGACTATATCCCTGCTGATCCATTAGATGATGATAGAATGGGGAAGAAACGTGATAAATCCGTATCTGATGCCCTGAGAGCAGAAAGAGGGAGATTTCTCATCAAAAGTAACATTGTCAAGCATTCCTTAATTCCTGGAACTAGAGCCAAGACATCTGCAGTTTGGAATTTTTTTTATACTGATCCGCAGCATATCTCAAGAGCAGTGTGTAATATATGTAAAAGAAGTGTGAGCCGGGGTAAGCCAGGTTCTCACTTAGGAACTTCGACACTTCAACGACACCTACAGGCCACACATCCCATCCATTGGGCTGTTGCCAACAAAGACAGTGGTGCAATTGGGAATGGATTAGATGAGACTGAGGCTGAAACTGAGAGAAATGATCTCTTGAGTGATACTTTGCATGGAGAGAAGTCTACAAGCAGCCAAGATTTAACACCTGAGGACCTTAGTGACTCTGATTCAGATGAACTTCCTGTGTTGGAGGTTGAAAATAGAAGATCTGAGAGTCCTGTTCCTGTTGCAGAGCAAGATACTGTGATGCATGCACAGGAGAGAGAAACAACCTATTGTGAAAATTCAGTTTCAAGTCAGATAAGCCAGGCAATTATTCAGATGATTGTGGAGGATATGCATCCTTACAACTACTTCTCAACCCCAGCCTTTCAGAGGTTCATGCAGATTGTGGCTCCTGACTATAGATTACCATCTGAGACTTACTTTTTCTCTAAGGCTGTACCTCAGTTATATGACTGGGTCAGAGAAAAAATTTTTTTAACTTTGGAGAATGTTCAAAGCCAAAAGATTCACCTGACTGTGGACATATGGACCCATGACCCATCCACTGACTATTTCATTGTGACTGTACACTGGGTCTCTTTGGAAACACTATCTTCTCCCAGTAATAGGATCCCCAATTTTAGAAAGTGGGCAGTGCTTTGTGTAACAGGTTTGGCCAAAGACTGTTTGATAAGCAACATTTTACAAGAATTAAATGACCAGATTGGTCTGTGGCTTTCTCCTAATTTCCTGATCCCTAGCATCATTGTTTCTGACAATTCCTCTAGTGTGGTACATGCGATCAAAGATGGTGGTTTTACCCATGTGCCATGCATCCTGCACTGTTTAAATATAGTTATTCAGGACTTCTTCTGTGAGCACAAAAGCATTGAGAATATGTTAGTTGCTGCTAGGAAAACCTGTCATCATTTTAGTCATTCGGTCAAAGCCCGTCAGATACTGCAAGAGTTCCAAAATGATCACCAACTTCCATGGAAGAATTTGAAGCAGGATGAAACTGGCCATTGGATTTCTACGTTTTATATGTTAAAGTGGCTCTTGGAACATTGTTATTCAGTTCACCATAGTCTTGGAAGAGCCAGTGGAGTTGTGCTCACCTCCCTTCAGTGGACTCTAATGACTTATGTTTGCGATATTCTTAAACCATTTGAGGAGGTCACCCAGAAAGTGAGTGTGAAGACCACAGGATTGAATCAGGTGCTACCCCTAATCCACCATTTACTCCTTTCTCTGCAGAAACTCAGAGAAGATTTTCAAGTCAGAGGTATTACTCAGGCTCTCAATCTGGTGGACAGTTTATCTCTGAAACTTGAAACTGATACCCTTTTAAGTGCCATGCTCAAATCCAAGCCCTGTATATTGGCTGCTTTGTTAGATCCTTGCTTTAAAAACAGTTTGGAAGACTTTTTTCCTCAAGGTGCTGATTTAGAAACTTATAAGCAGATCCTTGCAGAAGAAGTTTGTAATTATATGGAATCTTCACCAGAGGTCTGCCATATGGCAACTTCAGATGCTTCTGATCCCTCAGCTATAGTAGGAGCTGATACATTTACCTCATCTGTAAGAGAAGGCACCTCCAGTTCAGGGTCTCTTGATAGCTCAGCTGCAGATAATGTTGCCATTGGAAGCAAAAGCTTCATGTTTCCTTCTGCTGTTGCAGTAGTGGATGAATACTTCAAAGAGAAGTATTCAGAAATATCAGGAGGTGGTGACCCTTTGAGTTACTGGCAGAGAAAGGTGAGCATATGGCCGGCTTTGACCCAAGTTGCCGTTCAGTATCTAAGCTGCCCCATGTGTAGTTGGCAATCTGAATGTATCTTTACTGCAAATAGCCACTTTCATCCAAAGCAGATCGTGAGCCTGGACTTCGACAATATAGAACAGCTGATGTTTCTGAAAATGAACTTGAAAAATGTTAACTATGATTATTCTACGTTGGTTCTAAGCTGGGATCCTGAGAATGAAGTTGTTCAAAGTAATAAAAAAGAAATATCTTGATTTCTTTTTCCTTTCTCCATTTAAAATGGGCAACTTATTGCTATGTTACTGTATCCGAGTTGCTATAGTTGTTATATATAGTTACACTAATTATTCTCTAAACACAAGCCTGGGGAAGTTTGTGAAAACACAAAATATCTTCCTTAGAGGTAATATAATGTTTGACAAAGTGAAGATTAAAGATTTCACAGTAGTAACTCAGTGTAGCTGTCACTTTAAATTTTGTTTATACCAGTTGAGAGAGAAAAGACACTTTTTAATTTAAAAAAATATAGTGCAGCATTGCAAGGCCTTAGGCTATTTCTGGCTGGTAGATTGAACTAGTAATTGGCTTTAAGTAAAAATTTCTCTTGATGTGGGAAGTTTGATTTCTCTGAAATCAGTGAAATTGAGGAAAAAACATAGTAAGCTGGTATTCCTCCCCCCTCTCCCATTTTTCTCTTTCTTTAAAAACCCTGCTTCATACGTATAACTTGGCAAAAATGAAACTCAAAACATTGTTTTATATTGGAAATTTCTTATTGCCTCCTCATACTGGTCAGCTTTATAATTTCAACTTACTGAGTGTGATAAGAGTTACCTTTTATATACAGAATTGTACCTGTATAAAAGGGAAACATTAGAGATCAGGAAAAATTTACTTATAGTCTTTGAATTGCCTTTTTTAACCTTCGTAAAATAGTGTAAGAGCAGTAAAAATGAAGATTGTATAGGTCTTTTACATAATTTATGGGTGAATGACATAAGATATAATGAGAATTGGAATGAAAGCCCCAGGAGCATACTTTGACAAACCTGATAGCCATTTCCCAAAGAACATTTCTCTAATTTTAGAGTTATCTTAAATGTCTTTTAAAAAATAAATGGAATGACCCATAATACTGTATTCTTAACTGTGAGACTGTTTTGGCCTCTATTCTCAACTGAAAATAAGCAGTCAGTATTTACATGTGTTAGGAATTACTGCCTCACTGGGAAAATAAAGAATTGATCTCAGTCCCTTTCCACTCTGAAAGCATGTTTCTGTGATTAAGTGCGAGGCCAGAAAATAATGACTTTTAGTAAAAGTCTATTAAAAGTTTCAGATTGAATAACTAATGTAAGATCCCAATTTTTCCTTTTTTTCATTTTAGATTTGGGGATATTCCCTGCCCAAAAATTTCCTGGAAAATTGACTAGTATTAAGTGTGAGTAAAAGGTGTCCACTTTTTTTTAAGTTTTGATTTTAGTTTTGTCTTGGATAGTATTTGGCAAGATTTAGCCTAGAGATTATATAGTATTTATTATTACATGAGAGTCAAAATTGCTTTGTTACTGGGCTGGTTTCAAAATTTAGAGCTCATTTCTATGTATCAAATTTGTTTTTTGTTTATTTTTTTAATCTTAAATGGTAAATGTACCATTGTGAAATGAAATTTCAACTTCAGAAGTTTACCCTTTTACCAACTGGAGTAATTAATAATTACAAAGTCTTTAGCTGTAGCCAGCACTAGTAAAAATTTGAAACCAGGTTGCATAAGCACGCCTGTACAGGGCCAGTATTGGATGTCATGCTAGTGACCCTGGTACTGGTCTAAAAGAAGATAAAGGTCTTCCCTTAGGGAGAAGCATTCTGCATTTTGACAGCGCCAGTTCAGGATGGCTGTAATGCTGCTCTGCCTGCCACAGCTTGCTGCACCGCTCTCTAGTTACTCTGTAGCTATATGCTTCTATCTTTTTTGGTTAAACACTCCTTGAAGATGATGATGATGATATACATACATCCATATTTATACACATTGATATATGTGTAAGGGTTTCCCTTCATGTTTATTCTGTGGGCTGGGCAAAATTTAGTGTAACATATTAATGTACTTTGTGATACTTTGGTGTAAGAGTAAGTTCACTATTTTTATAATGAACCCAAATCAAAAGGCTTTTATAGTGTATTTTAAAAGGGAAAACTTACCCAATTGTTTTATTTCTACACATTTGTGTATATGTGTGTATGTGTATAAGCCAGTTAGTATATATGTATGTGTATGTTATATACATAAAACACTTCATATTTTTACATACCAGTATGCTTTTATTATACAGATAATAAAGATGGGGGAAGGTTTCTGTTTTTTTCTTAATAGGTGAAGAAATCTTGAAGACCAGAAATTGGATCTTATTGAATTTTGATGTTCTTGTCCTTTTTTCTTTTTCTTTTTTCTTTTTAAATTATATTGTTCGTCTATGGAAGATGGATTTTTTTTTTTCAATAATCGTTTGAATCTCAAGTTCATCTTTAAATGAACTCTTTTGTTTTTGTTTTTGTTTTTGTTTTTGAGGAGATAACTAACTCTAGCTGTCTCCAGCTGACAAAGGTTATACAAATGGACTTAATCTCCCAATAGTTGGGAGATGTTTTAAAAACACTTCTTGTGTTTGAATTGTGGCTGAGAGGTTTCCTTGGCAATGTGAGGAGGAAAATTCTTTCTGCCTCATTATTATTAATTCATGGATTGAGTGTTGGTTCGACCTACAGGCGTAATAGATTGGAACTCAGTGAAGACACACAGATTCCTGTTGAGAGCAACCAGCTAATGTAAGTGTGGAAATGTGTTTTTTTCCTCCCCTCTCATTAAAGGAGTAAACATTTTTATAATTTAAGGGATAATTTTCTGGGATCAGTAAGAAATTAAAAAGCCATTGTCAGAACATTTTTCTTATAATTATTTACAAGTTTTTGGTTTTTGGATGGAAACACCTGACCTTTTTTTTTGATAATACATGCATATTATAAAAAAGATAAAAACAATATAGCCAAGGTGAAAGCTCCTTGTATTCCAAAATGTAGATAGAACAAAACACCATTAATAGTTTACCACAACTTAGTTTCATGTCCATATACCTAGTTCTGCCTCATCTTTTTTTAATGACTACATAGTGTTCCTTTATATGGATATGCTATAATTTAATGTATCCCTCATTGATTGACATTTGGGTTTTTGACATTAAAAACAAAAATAGATTGACATTTGGATTTTTGACATTAAAAACAAAAATAGCCCCACATCCAGTAACTGGTTGTCAGATGTGAGTACCAGTTGACTGAGGTCTTTTTAATTTGTAATTTTATTGACATATCCCTTTTAGTAAAAATACTAATATTTGACCATGTTACTAGTAGATCTTTTGCTATGTAGATGTTTTTCTTTTTATGTAGTCAAATCTGTCAATTTTATTGCTAATGGTTTTCAGCTTTGGTATCATGCCAGGAAAGGTTTTTTCACACTGAGCTTATAAAAAAATACCATGTGATTTCACTTATATGTGGAGTATAAAAACAAAGCAAAACAGAAGGAAGAAAATGGCAGTGGATTCATAGACAATGAGAAGGAACTAGTGGTTACCAAAGGGGAAGGATTGGGGAGGGTGGGGGAGTAGGGAGATGGGGAAAAAAGGGGCACAGTAATTTGCAATCACAATATAAGTTGGTCACAGGGATGGTAGTACAGCATGGAGAATACAGTTAATGATTCTGTAACATCTTACTACATTGATAATGACTGCACTAGAGAGTGTGAGGATTTAATAATATGAGTAACTGTTGAACCACTGTGTTGTATTTTTGAAACCAACATAAGATTGTATGTCAATCATACTGTAATTTATTAAAAGAACATACTTTTTTTTCCAGTACTGGATGATTATATTTTTTATATTAAAAATGTAACTTAGGGATTATAGTTCTCAATATAACATTGCCTGTTTTCCTTCAATAAACGTGGTGGACATTGTCAAATAGAGCTTGCCTTTTTTGCTAAGCGGTTGTGAGTTCAGCATCTTTCTTAATATAGTGTTTTAATTAGTGAGCAAAAGTCTCTTTGCTATCCTTGCTTTTATTTCCCCAGAGCCTTTTTTGTATGAAGCAGATTTCTTTTCAAATGGGTGGTATAGTTTTTTGTGGTGGTGTTAATTTCAAATGCTACTTTTTTTCATAAATCACATTTATGCATGGAATGGCATGAAATCTGTTGGTCTTGTACACTCATGTTGTTATATTTCACATTTATAATGTCAGCAAGGCCCTCTCATTCTTTTAAAAATTTTCTTTATTTTTCTCTAAGAGTTATTTTGAGATGGTTTTATAGTCTGTCACATTCCAGTAATAAATCCTCATTGGGATTTTGACTTGAATTTTGATTTTGAATTGCATTGCATTCAGTGTAGACATTTTTTGGAGTAGGAGTAAACTTCTTTAAGCCTCACCCCATTATCTCGCTGTTACTCAGGTCTTCTGTGCCTTGGTAGTTTCATAGTTCCTTGGTTTTGTTTTTAATGTGTGTATATTTTTTCATTTTCTTCCTGTATATCTTATAGTGTTGTTATGAATGGGACTCTTATCATCTGAATGATTATTGCTGGCATAAAGGAAATTTACTTTTTACATCTTACTATATTATTATTTTATCATAACATCTTACTATTTAAAATATTTTTTAGCTGATGGTTAGATTTTCTAGTTTGGAAATATGTAACCTGCAGATATGAAATTTTTTGCCTCATTCTTTCTAGTCTTTATACTTTTTTTCCTTGTATGTATAGACTCTGGAACACTTCTTGAGTGATGGTGGAGACAGTGAGTGTGTCCTTTTTTGTTTGCCTTGCGTGAGCTTACCTCTAGTGTTTCATCCATGTTGCGTGTGTTGATGGTTTCTGGTGATTTAAGTGCATTTATCTAAGGAGGTTCCCTGTTATTTGCTAAGGTTTTATCGGGTAGATGTTGCATTTTAGCTTCTTTTAAAAAGCCATTTTAACTTTCAAAAAACTACCATTTTAATTCCTCCTTTCCCCCCTTTTTTTTTACCATTGTTTCCTTTTTTGAAATCTTAAGATAGTACAGGTTTTGTTTTTGTTTTTACACCCGTTTCAACTCCTCGCACCATTAATGTAATGAATTTCCTAATGGTTAGGCTCTTGGAATAAATCTTTTGATCATGTGATTACTCTTTTAATATACTGTGGTTCAATTTGCTTTACTTACGATTTATCAGCTGTATCATAAATCAGACAGCCAAAGAAGTTGTTTTGAAACTTAAAAAAACAGTGAAATAATGCCTGTGACATGATTTTGTCTTTCTTTTTCTCAAGTTAGAATACTTAAATAATTTTTTCAAGAATACATGGGATTCATAGATGGTATACTTTTTGAGATTTTCAAGTCTTAAAGCTTCTTCCAAGTCCTGAGATCTCCTTGAAATCTAGTTTGAAAGGCTAAATCTAAGGTCATAATCTCTCCTCTAAATTGTGCATACATAGCATTTTGTCTTTCTATAATTTAAAGATTCAGATGAGAAGTCAAATGTTGTGTCTGATTTTCTTTTGTTCGACTTGAGTGATTTTTCCTAGAAGTGTAGTATGGTTCTGTCTTTACTGTTGGAATTCAAAAATTCCATTGTTTCTGTAGCTTATATTTATTACCTCAGTTCTGGGGGTTAGAAGTCTTGAAAAGGTGTCGGTGGGGTCATGCCCTCCTAAACCTGTGCAGGGGAATGATCCTTCCTTGTCTCTTCTGCCTCCTGGAGTTTGCTGGCAGTCCTTGGCTTAGAGATGTGTTACTCCATTCACATGGCCACCTTCCCTCTGCATGTCTTCACATCATCTTTCCTTTGTGTGTGTATGTCCCCTTCAGTCCAAACAGGCAGCATTTCTGCTATGAAGGTTGATTGGATCCAGAAGTCACACACCCAGTCTCTTCTGCATACCACTGTCCAGCCGTACCCTTGGTGTTCTCTGCAGAGCACACATTCTCATTGTTTGCATATGGGTAGACTGAGAATTATCCAGATCTTGTGTTTGCTTTTCGCTCTGTAGTTCCTTCTTCAGTGTATCCCTTTCCTCTGGCATTTTACTATAAGCAGCAAGGAAATACCCGGCTGTACCTTGCATGCTTTCCTTAGAAATCCATCACTTTGAAGTTCTACCTTCCACTCTACTGAACACAATTAATTCCCCTAAGTTCTCTGCCACTTTATCACAAGGATGACCTTTCTTCCAGTTTCCAGTAACATGTTCCTCATTTCTGCCTGAAACCTCACCAGAAGCACCTTTTAATGTTCATATTTCTAGTAGCTGTTTCTTCTAGGCTTTTTTTGTTAAGTGCCTCAAAACTCTTCTAGCCTCTACCTGTGACCCAATTTCAAAGCTGCTTCCACATTTGTTGGCATATTTTTATAGCAGCATTCTGCTGCCCAGGGTACCAAAGTCTGTAGCGGGATGCATATTGTCACACTATCTGGATGTACTGTAGTTTTTTAAAACAGACTCTAATTTTCGAACATTAAATTTTCTAGATGGTTTTTCTTTGTTTGAAACAAGGTGGTGATGAATTTATGCATTATTACTTTGCATATTTGTTGAATATTTACCTCAGGATAAATTCCAGAAATGGAATCGTGTGTCAAAGGGAGTGCAGATTTTAATGGTTTTAGTACCTGTTTAATAGTAGGCTCTTATTCCTCATCTAGGTTGCTCACTTTAAAGCTGTCTTTAATCGTGTCCTGATATTTTTGGATTGGGATTATTAATTGGAGATACGATTTTGTTTTGATTTCAAGTTGTAGCTCATTGTTTCTGAAACTCCATCTCTAAGTGTACAAGTCTATAGAAGCCCCTTCTAAATTCTGAGAAGTACTCTTGTCACGTGTTTTTAATTTTGTGGAAGCTTTCTTGAACACTTTAGTGTGGGAGCCAGGATATGGCTGAACTGAGGGGAGGGCGTGTAGGTTGGTTTGTGTGAGCACCGTTGAGTGGGGAGAGACCTGAGAACTTCTTTTGTTCCTTATAATTAATTGGTGTGCAACTCTTTGGCTGTCTTCATTATATGAGCTAGTTCTACAGGTGTTTTCAGGGTTAATTGTTTCACCAGTTTTTCTAGTTAGTTTTTCCCACCTATTTACAGTTACACATTTTTGAAATAACAAAAGTGTTTGTGAAAATATTGTAGTTTTTGTCAGAAGAAAAAATTAATTTGTCAGATATAGTTATTAGTTGTATAACTTGTATTAGTTGTACAACTTGTAGTAGCAAGTTGTCTTGTGTAAAATAATGTAAGACTCATTTATCATCTAACATCATTTGTTAAGTTAGCAAGGTTATTTAATTTGATGATGAAGCTGTGTAACAAACATAAAGAATACAAAAGAAAGAGGGCTTGGCATTCCTTAACAGAAATTTCAAATTGTAAATGAGAACGCACAATATTCACGTAAGAATTAAATGTGAATCTGTGTTCACAAGGCTCTTTACAGACGAGTACATATTAACACAGTTAAGTCTGGGTTTATGTGATCTCATAGTCAAGGTGACTTGGAGGAGGAAGGTGGAAGAATTCATCTGAAATACTTTAATTCAATGTCTTCTCATTTTAGGATTACATTTTAAAGACGATTTCGGTGATTGAGTTGACTTTTGGAAGATTAAACCCATTTCAGGAGGACTTGGAGCTGGTCCTCACCTTGAGGAAGTAGTGGCTTGTTTTCAAGAGCCACTGCTGATCTGAGGTTCTACCCAGCATGCCGAATCAAGGAGAAGACTGCTATTTTTTTTTCTATTCTACATGTACCAAAGTAAGAATTGGCTTTCTAAATCAGTTCTTTCTACAATTATGCTAATAAAATTGGATAAGATTTTCCCTATGTACTAAGTTTTTATGTTTTGTTTTGCTCTTTTGCTCAACTGTTCATCTGTCAGTTTTTTAGTAAAGGGTAGAATTCATTATTCATCTTTTTTCCCCTCTTCCTTTTATGTTCTTCCTGTTCCACAAAAGTGAAAAGGTCTGTGGCGTATGGTCATCACTCAGAGTTATCTGTAATTAGTCTGTGCGGGTGCCTTTGGGATGAGGAGCGCATTGGCCTGTGGCTTGCCAACTTTTATTTACTTTGTATTAAAAGAATGGGTGGGCTATATTGTACTTCTAGAAACTGGTGGGTTGCATTTTGACTCCAAATTTCCTGCTGAATACGAAAGCCATCTTTATAAATATGTTTGCAGCTTTTTTACTTTTTCTTTGTCAAAACTTCCTGTTTTTCTGATGGATTCTTCTGCAGCTCCATTTAGAGCTACACATTTTTCATCATTCCTTTATGATTAATTTTATAAGTACATATTTTGTTGCAAAAACTTTTCTTAATGGTATTGTTTAAAATTACTGGTTTTGAGCAAAGCTCTAATGTTACATAGCAGTTTGTACCACAGTAGCATTTTGTTTCAAATATTGCCCTTGTATAAAGTATATAGAGAAGTGAGGAATTATACTTAAATCCTAATCTGTTAATTTACTTTCTGATTTTTCTACCAAAAGCTAGTTACACAAGTCCAGATGTGTGAAATGGTTTTGAAGATGAACTGTAAAATACATTTTTAAAGAGTACCTGATACTCCCCCTTGTCTTTTTCAACCCCCTTTCAGCTTCTGTCACTCATGTCTAATCAGATGAAGGGGTATTCTCAAGAAATAGGTTGTAAGAAATAAAAAATTGTTGACCTCAGATTGTTCTTATTGTATCTCAGGTTTCTATCTTGCCTATTGTGTTTGTATAGAGGCCAGGAAAGTCTTACAATGAACATCTTACCTGAGATCCAGTTGCACACCACAGTTCCTTTCTGTATTCTCTTGGTTTACAGGGTGACAGCTGTCCTTTCCGTCACTGCGAAGCTGCACTAGGAAATGAAACTGTTTGCACATTATGGCAAGAAGGACGCTGTTTCCGACAGGTGTGCAGGTTTCGGCACATGGAGATTGACGTAGGTTTTCAGTTTGTATTCCAATAAGTAGTCTGGTGTCGTGATATGCCAATAATATAGGGGAAAATATGACATTTACTATAACATGGGTTAAATTGTTTTTGATGATCTAGGGGGATTTCTATCATTGTTATAATGCTTACTTAATATTTAAATGTTATGGAATATGAATTAGTATCATTTTCTGGAAGGCAGTTTGGTAATATCTAAAGTGTAAAAATTATGTATATTTGGGGAGCATTTATATTTCTGTTAAAACAATCTCCAACTTAGGGAAAGTTGCAAGTAGAGTATACAACTTTTTTCTGAGCCATTTGGGAGTAAATTACTGACATATCCTCTCACCTCCAAATACTTTCAGAAGCATTTTCTCCAAAGAACATTCACCTACAACACAGTTCGAAAATTAACATTGATGTATTGCCTTCATTTAATCCTTGGATCCCATTCAGGCTTTGCTGTTGTATTAAAAATGTTCTTTATTGTAGAAGGAGCAAGTCCAGACAGATCAAGAGTTGCATATAGTTGTTATAATTCAGTCTCCTTCAACCTAGAGCAGTTGCTTAGTCTCCCTTGGCCTTCCATTGGCCTTGATGCTTCTGATAGTTCTAAGTCAGTTACTTTGTGGAATGTCCCTTCATTTGGGTTTGTCTCATACTTCCTTATTACTATTTCAGGTTGTGTGTTTGGCAGAAATGTCACAGAGATGATACTCCTCTCTTTGTATACCATTAGGTGTCATAGCATTTAATTATCCCAACACTGGTGATGTAACTTTGTTCACTTCATTAAGGCGGTATCTACCAGATGGCTTCACTATGTGGTTTTTGTTTTTGTAATAAGTTGTTTTGTGGAGAGGTACTTTGAGACCCTGTAGTCATCCCATTTCTCGTCAAACTTAGTTTTTCTCCAGTTACTTGTATTTGTTGTAAACTCATGGTTTCCTAATTTATTCAGTGTGTTTTACACCATTACCATCGTTTTTTAATTCTCAAATTAACCCACATTTGGCCAGTAAGACCCCTTCATGCTCGTTTTTATGTCCTTTCGGTGTTTCTGCATTCTTTGAATACTTCTTTGCTTTTTGGCCTAACAAGATTTTCCAGGTTCTTCCTACACTTTTCCTCCTCCAGCCCTGGAATCAGTCATTTCTCCAAGGAGCCCTGGTTCCTTTTAGTGAAGAATGGTACGTGGAAATGATTTGAGTTGCTCCTGTAGTGTCCCTGTTTCCAGGCCTGCAGAGGACAGAAAAGGGAATATAAATGTATTTGCACAGACACATTTACATCACTATTAATTACTCTGTGTCTGTGTTTTAAAAATGAGTTCACATAGATGACTGCAGTTCAACGCTACAGGTTTAGTCTAGGCTTCTCCTTTCTCATGCACACTCTCTTTCCCAAAGTCAGAAATTTGGTTCCCATTGTCCTTAATATTATTTGATCAGTCCCCTAATTATTTAAACTAATATTATATTACAGTCTCTTCCTGTCAGGCTCTGACATCACATGTGAGGTTGTGCCGCCTCCACAGGGACATTTCTCGCCTTGTTTCAATTCCAGCACCTGTACCCACCTCCCCCTTTGCTCCACTATGAGGCCCTTCCTCACCCTGCTTGGACCCCACTCCTAGAGGACACCCTAGTGGGTCTCTCTCCCTGGCAGAAGCCCCTTTCACACCCTTGGACTTGACACTGTGTTAGGCAGCCCTCCAGTGCGAGAGCTGCTTTCCTCACCTTGCTCATTCTCCCACTTTTCCACTCAGGAACACCCTGGGTACATCCTCTTCACCCTACACTGGAATCCCTTTCGCACAGAAGTTTAACTCACTCTGCTCAGGCTCCAGCTCTTCCAGGCCACCCTCCTACACACATGTCCTCCTGACCTCTTAGGGGTTCTGGTACCCTAAGCCAGTTCCACCTTGTTATGTGGATAAGTCCTTTCAGTCAGGCTCTAAAACCCTTCTCTGTACCAGGTGTCTTTCTCTCAGCCTCACCTAATGACTTCGGACTGAATTGTTTGAGAGTGGGTGGGGAAAGGGGGAGGAGCCTGAATATATAATTTGTATTCCTGGGGTTATACAACTATTCAAGTCTGGCTCCAGATTTATAGTCTCTTAACTATGTTCTCTGCTGCCTGTCTTACTAATAACAGGGAATTCAGTAAATAAATTAAGAGAAAGAAATACTCTGCAACTTTTGAAAAAGCATGTTTTAACTTGCTGACAGTGTAATTTGGTACAGCTCCTGGGGAAGGTACGTCAGGGTCTCTAAGAACATCTACACTTAAAGATTCTGTGGAAGAACTGGGAGTCTGCATATAGTTGTATTTATGGCTAAGATTTATTACAGTGGTATAGTAGTGATACACTGTCTGATCATAAGAGAAAGACATAGGCAAAGTTTGAAGAAATCCGTATGTGGGTTTCTTTTATAAGCTTTCCCTCCCGTGAAGAGTCACACAGAGCACACACTTCCTCCAGCAATGAAAATACAACCACGTGTGGGATGTTTCTGCCCGGGAAGCCTGTCACAGACTCAGCATCATAGGTTTTTACTGGGGCTAGTCACATGGCACCCTCTACCTAACACATACAAAAACCCCAGACTCTCAGAAGTTTGGCAGGTGTTCAGCCTGAGCCGTACTGTTTCTCCAGACAGTCTAGGCACGTATGGGTTAGCCGACTAGAACATTCCGAGAGCCGAGGTGCTGCATGCCGGCCCAGGGCCAGCCTTGCCGGTGGCTTCTAAGACCAGCAGCCGTACGGCTACTCAGTTAACTCTTCTGCACAGTCTTATTTGGCTGCATCTTTTAGAACTAGTAAGTGCTTTATACTTTTGTCTCATCTGTACTTGTGTAAAATGAGGCATGTGCAGAATTACTCACTATAGTCTAATTTGTAATAATAAAATGTATGAAACAACCTAACCTTCATTTAGAATAAATTTTACTACATACAGTGAGCAGTTGTTAACAAAACATTTTAGAAGGGAAACTACTTATTTATTGGTATGGAAAAATCAGGGTATGTTGTCAACAAAAAAGCAAGGGAGAATAAGGTGTGTAATGTGCTACCATTTGGGTAAAAGGGAAAATAATATATATTTGTTTTTCACTTGCAAATACATTTTAAAAGTCTCTGGAAGTATAAAGGAGAAACTTCACAGCAGTGGCTCTAGTAGAGTGGGGACAAGAATGAGCAGAAGACTTGACTGTGTACCCCTTCTGTATGCAGTGGTTTTCATTACTTGGGGGTTCCACATTTGCAAATTTGCCTACTTGCTAAAATTTACTGCAACCCCCAAATCAATACTGTGGTGCCCTCCTGGCCATTCACAGATGTGTGCAGAGCACTGAAAAGTTTGAGTCACCTGGCATAACACGCCCAACTGAGATCACACAAGGTGACACTGCTCTGCTTCGGCTCTCATGCTGTTGTAACAAGTGTCCTTTTTGTGGTCTATTTAGTGCCATGTTGTTTGCATTTTTGTGCCTTATGTTGGCGATTTTGTTATTTTAAATGGCCCCGAGTGTAGTGCAGAAGTGCTGTGCAGTGTTCCTAAGTGCAGGAAAGCTCTGCGCCTGAGAGGAAAATACTTGCATTGGGTAAGCTTTATTTAGGCCTTGAGTTCAGTGTTAGTGAGTCAACAGCACATAGTAAATAAGGTGTCTTTGAACACAGACACACATAAAACAAGGTTATGTATTGATCGGTTAGTGAAAATGTTGACAAGAAACTTGGCAGGAACCTGACTGTGTTTACCTCAGAAGCAGTGTGGTTCAATGTTCACTTAATCAGCATTTTTGGTGACTTTATAGAACATAACTACTGAAAATAATTAGAATCAACTCTGTATCTTCAGACCATGTGCTGTATTACCTATTAAAAATTTAGAGAACTAACAGTGGGAAAATGTTCATTGGAGGATGTGTTGCTAAATGAAAAATGGACTCAGTTACAGTGGGTGCATATAGACATTTACAGCTGTTTTTAAAGGCAGGAAATCCTATACCAAAATAAGTGATTCTCTTTGAGTACTTTGAGTAATAGCATTTATTTCTGTTTTCCAACTTTGTTGCTGGTCTATTACTTTGCATTTAGAAACAAAATCCAGGCAGTGTATTCAACGGATCAAACATACATCATGTGACTTCTGTATATAGAGGATACTGCTGTAGAAGTCACCCAGTAATTAGAAAATTGCTTCCAGGAAAGAAAGACAAACTTAAGCAAAGACAGGCCCAGGAGCAAGGCATATTGGCACTGGCTCTGCTGTAAAGGAGTAATTGAATAATTGTTGTTACTCCTATCTAAAACATGATAGGAATTGTACATATCTTTTGGGTGTGACCTGAGACTATTAAATTTTATCCAGTTTGTTGAAAGGTAAAGGTATTTGCTATACTTTTAAAATACAATTAGTCATACATGTGGCTGTAAACTCAGGACATTTTTAAAATAATTTTTGCCAGATTGCCTCTCAGAGATGTTGAGCTCATTTCCATTTCCATTGTCAGTATGTGGGGCTGTGTGATTCCTGCACATTCCTGCCATCACAGTGTCCTGTCAAACTGCCAGTCTCAATAAAGTGGATTTTGATCTTTGCCCTCTTTGTTACTTCTAAGGATCTTTTTGTAAGGGTCGTTGTTCTTTCTCTCCGTATTTCTAAGTTTCTGAAGTAATGATGTTGTTCTTTCTTTGAATTTTAAACCTTAAGCTGCTTATTATGATGAGAGATCCAACATAATTCAGGTTATTAACCAGAGGTTAGTTACTTTGGAGAAGTACTTACCAGCTCTGTTTTTTCTCCATTGAACTGTTTATTAAGGTATATGGAGAAATGTGCATAAATCATATTCTTACAACTTGAACAATTTTCAGCAAGTTGAATGTGCTTACTTTTCTAACACTCTATGTTCCCCTTCATCCCTTCATTGTCACAAACCACACTTCCAAAGCTGCTAATCATCCTGACTACTCTGCCATAGAGAAGTTTTACCTGGTTTGATCTCTACATAAATGAAATTACACACTGTGTGTTCTTTGGTGTCTGGCTTCTTTTCTTTTACACTACCTCTGTGGTATTGAAAGTAGCAGTGGGTCTTACCTTCTTATTATGACAGAGCATTCTGTTGTACGACTGCAGTATATTACCCATTCTAGTGTTGATATACATGTGGGTTGTTTCCATTCTGAAGCTATTACAAATAGTAATGCTTTGGACATCTTTCTACACATCTAAGGTAAATTTTAGAACTAACATAAGTATTTCTTTTGAACATATATCCTGTGACCCAGCAGTTTACTCTATCTGTGCAAGTATTCTTTTTTTTCTTCATATTCATTCATAAGAGTGAGGTAGCTCGAGGAAGAAAAATACCATCCTTAGTGTTCCATGTGCCTTACTTTGAGAAGTCACAAATGGGAAAATTTTTCTCAAAGCCTTGAACTCTCAGCTCCAAATAATAGCTACAGTTTACTGAGTCCTTTTTATATGCTAAGTGCTTCATATATGTTCTTTTATTTAATCCTCATAAGAAACCAAATATATATTCCCATTTTATAACTAAGGAAAAGTGACACTTAGAGGCATTAACATGTTTGTCTAATATCACATGGCCAGTAAGCATAATTATAATTATCTTTGATTCCATAATCATAAGTAATGTGTTATCCTGCTTCTCTAAATTAAGTGTAGACATGTAGGGGTTCCAGAATGAGGGCAAGGAGAAAAGAGTAGCAGGTAAACTATTTCCTAGATCCCTTCATCTTTCCATCATGCCTAAAGTACATCACTTTCAGCAACCCCTCTTCCTCCTGCTCAGAATCATCTCACTTGCCTCAGGATTTTGAACCATGTATGAACTTTGTCCGGAAAACAAATGACCAAATTAATAGAAGTCACACTTCATTTTTAAAATTTGAAAACAATGTATTTTTCCCTTACAGAAAAAACGCAGTGAGATTCCTTGTTATTGGGAAAATCAGCCAATGGGATGTCAAAAGCTAAACTGTGCTTTTCATCACAACAGAGGACGTTATGTTGATGGCCTTTTCCTACCTCCAAGCAAAAGTGAGATCCATTTCTAATTTTAAAAGAATAGTTACTATTTAATTCCCACCTGCTGTGCAAACTGTACAGATTATATACATTGCCTTCTTTCAGTTTTGTGAGAGTGGTTTTATTTCCGCTTTACAGTTGAGGGAACTGAACTTTATTAAGATTAAATGATTAACCAGATTAAACTCTTAGCCATAAACCAGTAAGTAAGTATCAGAGTCACAATTAAAACTTTGTTGCCAAAAGCCATGCTGCCTTACAAATGTTTCTCAGCAGCACAGTTTAGATTACTATAGCCTCATTGCTCATTTCCTTTTCAGACAATAAGCTTTTCAAAAGAAACTTGATTCTCCAGGCCCGGGCTTGGCAAATCTGGTCCTCCACCTGTTATATAAAATAAAGTTTTATTGGAGTGAAGCCATGCCCATTCTTCACACACTATCTGTGGTCATATTTTTTGCTACTGCCTCAGAGTTGAGTACTCGAGACAGAGATCTACAAAGTCCCAAATATTTACTATCCAGCTCTTTACAGAACAAGTTTGTCAGCCTTGCTCTAGGCTATAATCTAAAATAAAACTTACATCCTGCCAAAAGCAAGTATTTATTTCCATAGTCCCCTTTAATGTAATTTCCTATTGGAATGATATTTAAAAGCCACATCTGTGATGTGATTAAAATTTGATGGCTGCATATTTTCACCTCTACTTAGGGGGGAAAAGTAGACTCACTGCTTTCTGGTTTGGTTCCAAAGTGTCATCAGTTATCTCTGTTATCTCTCAAAAGCTACTTTTTTGCAGAAAAAATCCCTAGGATTTAAATGTTAAGTGTCTAGAATTTGCAAGCAGTTACTATGCATCTGGCCCCCAGTTTCCTGTTTTAAGTGCCTGCTTTGAGTGTGTTTATGTACAGTAAAGAGTTACTAGCTAAAAGCCACATTTTCCCTCCCTGAGAGTTGAGAAGCCTAATTGGGAGAATGGAGAAATTGGGTAAAAAGACAGAAACACTCATAAGGAAAATGCACCAGACTTACATAGGGGGTTGGGGATTTTTGATGAGTTAGGACTGTGTCTTCTATCTTTCATTCATGACTGATTTTGATGTCTAGCTGTGTTGCCCACTGTGCCTGAGTCAGCAGAAGAGGACGTGAAGGCCAGCCCACTCACAGTTCAGCAGAGCAAATTGTCTGTCCAGTCCAATCCCTCCCCTCAGCTGCGAAGCGTTATGAAAGTAGAAAGTTCAGAAAATGTTCCTAGCCCCACACATCCACCAGTTGTAATCAATGCTGCAGATGATGATGAAGATGATGACGGTATGTTTTGCACTTTCCTTAAGGCAAAGAAATGATCAGGGTTACTTAGTGTATTAGACAGAATCAGGGTCAAAGCTCTAGGCCTGTTGTTAATTATATATTTGCCTTAAATTTTGATACTATAGATCAGTTCTCTGAGGAAGGTGATGAAACCAAAACACCTACACTACCAACTCCCGAAGTTCATAATGGATTACGAGTGGCTTCCACCCGGAAACCTGGGGTCAATTTAAAGCAAGGTAAGAAGAGCCTACAGTAATGCTAGTTCCTGCTCATAAATCTCACAGCACTATTGAATGTGTTTAAACTGTCTTAAATACCTTTGAAATTAGCTCACGACCACCACCACCTTCCTCTTCCCTGTAGCTGTTATACACATACACATACTTACATAGACTTTTTCTTACTCATTCAGAAAGCATTTGAATGCCTGCTGAGCATTAGTAAAATTCAAAGGTGAAAAGGTGCTAGTTCCTCATGTGATTTCTACTTGGTTTTCTCAGGTGAATGTTTGAATTTTGGAATAAAAACTCTTGAGGAAATTAAGTCAAAGAAAATGAAGGAAAAATCCAAGAAACAAGGTGGTAAGTCATTGAGTTTTGAACAGATGGTTGAATGTTGCTAGAAAAAAGTAACAGGGACACTTTTGGTGATGGGGACACTTGGCCACAGCCACAACGAGCAATTTGATTTTGACTTCCATGGCTTGTTTGAAGTAAAACACGGGCATATTTAAATCATGGTTCCTGTTTTAATTCATTGCTGTGTTTCAGTAGCTAACTAGGGCAAGGCATGTACAATAAAGAGCTGAAATAACTTGTTTATCGTGAGAAGTAAAACTCCAGAGAACAGCATGTAAACCATTTTAAAAGAGGAAAAACTTGATTTTGTAGTAGATGAATTCTTACTGGAGCTGGCCTCAGCCTGGTTGTTCTAGATTTCCAACCTTAAAAATTTTACATGTGATATGCAAAGTAGTATTTAGAATCAAATGGTTGGTTCTGAGTACCCCTGTGGTAGAGCTTGCTCTGTAGAAACCTTGGAGTTTGTTTTGTAGGTGACTGAACATAGATTTTAAACAGCCGAATTGACGCAACTGATGGCTGGTGTGCTTCTGAGATTAACATTAAAATAATATTAACCTTACTGATAAGTAAAAGTAGATTGAGTGTTTAAGTCACTCAAAACAATTTTATGTTGTTTTTTTTTCACATTGTGCCCAAGGCAAATAAGAAATAAGGATTATCACCCCAATTCACTGTAGGCTAAGCTAGTAAGAGCAGAAAGATTGATTGGCTTGTAATCACCCAGTGGTCTGTACTGGACTTAACATAAAAAAAAAATTCTTGACTTTCAGTAGCTCTATTTTCTGTAAATTATTTGCTGTTCTTTGACTTGCCTTATTTAGAAGGTTCTTCGGGAGCTTCCAGTCTTTTACTTCAACCTCAGCCTATTCCAAGTCCTGAAAAAGAGAACGTCCGGACTGTGGTGAGGACAGTAACTCTGTCCAGCAAACAAGGTGAGGTATAGGTGGGTCTTAAGAGCTGTC
Source organism: Manis pentadactyla (assembly GCF_030020395.1). Lineage (NCBI taxonomy): Eukaryota > Metazoa > Chordata > Mammalia > Pholidota > Manidae > Manis > Manis pentadactyla. The sequence goes on along the minus strand of NC_080027.1, from coordinate 123,715,364 downwards.
AGGCTACTGTTAAATAGCTGGGAAAGCAAAATCCTTGGGTGTATTTACCTTTGATGGATTTGCAGGAAGATGTTAGTATGTTGCTCAGATACAAGGAGGAAAAGAAATATCAGTGCATTTGATTCAACTGTTTAAAAGTTTGAAGTTCTTGTTCAGGCAGCTCTCACGTTTCTGTATATTTAATTTCTTACACTTACTGTTTGTATCCATTCAACAAATTTATTGACTGTCCATTGTGGGTAAAGAACTGTGATAAACAGAAAAATGTTACAGAGAAATGAAGAAGTCTTTTCCCTTAATAGTTTTAAACCTAGTAAGGGATGTGACACAAGTAATTATAGTATGCTGGTACATTTAAATGTGCCGTTCACACAACAAAGAATCAGAAGAAAGCTCACTTTTTGCTTGGGTGATCAAGGAAGGGTTACACAGGAGCCTTAGCAGTGGAGTGGAGTACAATTTCTTTTAACATTAAAGTGCAAGCAAAAGTATTAGTTGAGTTTTACAACCAGTTGATTAGAACACAACCTCTCTTCATATAGTTGGCTACTATTAATAATTAGGATTGTGCTATTGCTTCCTTTTGAGCTGTGCTTCTAGTTATTTAAATTATTATTTAATAGGTTTAATCTGTTTTTTGTGCTTTGTTTTTAATGTGATAGTCTTCCTTAAGACCGAGATCTCACTTTCAAGAGACTTTCTGGGTGGACTCATATTAATATCAGAGTGTACTTTGTACCCACTTCTAGTTACTGAATACATAAAAATTGGCTAATAGTAGAGATACTCTGTTTTGCCATTTCAGGAGAAGAACCCTTGGTAAGATTGAGTCTCGCTGAGAGACTGGGGAAGAGAAAGTTTTCAATAGGTAAGATAAGTTTTGGGTGTATCCTTTGTTTTTGTTTTCTGCATTTTTGTGCATTAACTTATCTTCCAAAACTCACTTTATGCAAATGCCGTCCTGTCAGTGTCCTCTGGTCTCCCTGTATTCTTGGTTGAAACAAAATTTCTTCATGTTTTTTTATTGAAGCTACAGAAATTTTTAGTGTTACAATTTAGTTAGGTTATGGCCAACTTTTTAGAAGGTACTGGGCTTATAAAACAGCAAATACTTCTGTTTCTTTGGACAAAGTGAAATTTGAGATTTTAAAAGTGTGCAGTTAATACAAATTTGGTCCCTGACTTTATTTATTTATTTTTCTATTTAGGGACATATTTTACCGTATTACTGAATTGTGTACCTACCCTAGAGTGTCTGTGTAATAAGAATTATTTTGAAAATCTCTGATTTCAGAGGTTCCTTCATACTTTTTCAAAATGTGTTTGCAAACATAAAATCCTACCTATTATGTTTTCTTTGATACCATTCTCACCAAAAAATTCCAGGTTTAAAAATTCAGAAATAGGCTACTTTAATGTCAGCATACCTTTAAACTTTGTGATATTTAGTTTCATATTTAAATTACAAATGAGAGGAAAAAGAAAATCATACTCTCCATATGGTCTTACAACTTTGTAAGGGGACTCTGCAAAGATGTATCTTCAAGCAAACCAAAAACAATTTTTAACAACTTTCAACATTTAAACAACTTGTATTGAACGGTATAATGTATTAGAAGTCTCTCTGTATGAAGTAGTATAGTATATACCAAGTCAGGAAACTTAGTTCAAGTCTTGGCTCTATCACTAATTGGTGATTTGAGTAGAAGTAGAATCTTTCATAACGTTAGATTTCTTACCTAGAATTGAGGAGAGGGGCTGTTTGGTGTTCAGTCTTCAGTTCATGGGAAAATGTAAAATATTATTCTTGCTGTCCTAATCATCCTGGTGCATTCAACCACAAATTTACCTTAGAATTCAGCAGTTGACCAGTGAAGACTTTTTTTCACCTATTCCTAATTCTGAATTTCAGCCTTAACTAGGGCTTATAATTCTTCATTTGTACTCTTAGTCAGTTATTTAGTAAATGTTGATATGTGCATTCTGATTTTTTGTACCTTTCCCAAACTTTTCTTTCTGGGGCTTTTTTTTTCCTTTTCTGACATTGAGTTCTAAGGGAGCTAGTGAACAAGCTGTATAAATGCAGAAAACTTAACAGAAATAATTCTGTGTTGTCTGTTTTTGCTTATATGGCTTGACCTTGCTGAAAATTGACTTGAACTCTTAAACTAAGTTCCCTGTGTCCGTAGGTGGTGACAGCGATCCTCCACTGAAGCGTAGCCTTGCACAGAGGCTAGGGAAGAAAGTTGAAGCTCCAGAAACAAACACTGACAAAGCACCAAAAAAAGGTATCTTTGTTCTAATACACTGTGTGTATGTGATCATGGCATTTGTCTCTTGTAATGTTAACAAGTATGGTTTATTCTTCCTTGTTCAGGGAAATTAGGTTATCTTGTGTCTTTTGTTGTTCATTCAACATATGTTTGAGTGCTTACTTTGCTAGATTCTAGGTAGACACCACTGAATAAATCACCATCACAATCTTCAGGACCTTCTGTTACAATAACAAGATAGGAATTACATAATGATAAATTCTGTGACATAATGCATGGTGTTATAGAGGCATATAGGGAGGGCACTTCATCTTACCATCCTCAAGGAAAGGTTCCCAGAAGAAGTGATTTTGAAACTTAGACCTGAAATATGAATTAGGAATCAGGTGAAATTGAATGGCCCAAGGCTGTGTTCTTGGCAGAGAAAGACATGCAAAGGCACAGCGCTAAAAAAGCATGATGTGCACAAGGAACCATATATGGCTGAAACATTGAATTGAAGTGAAGGGCATGTTGACTGGAGAGGAAGAAGGGACTTTGGGTCATACTGAGGCTTTCCAGCCACGGTACAGGTTGGGCTGCTCCTAAGATAGCAGCAAACCATGGGAACGTTATAAACAAGGACCAAAGACTCAGATTTCCATTTTACAACCATTACCTTCCTAAGACACGGAGAAAGATCAGAAGGGGACAAAAGTGCTATCCAGGATATGAGTTAGTAGGCTGTTAAAATAGTACAGAAAAGAGGACTTAGTGTTACAGAATTTAGTGTTCTAAAAGAGACATGGACTAACTTGAGAGTTCTTTGAGAGGTGGAATGACTTTATAGGTGAAGTTCCAATGTAGTTCTTGATAAAACTGAAGCTTTTGATAGAAAGAAACCAAGAGTTGGGACTTTTTTCATTGCATGACCTGCAGGGAAACATTAGTGGTCATTACCAAGAAAGTGTTTTTTTCCTTCTCAGTGTGTTTAATTGTAACTTTTCTTGAAGATAAGAAGCTTCTTTTCACTCTTCCTCTAGCCCAAGAGGCTTTGATGAGTAGATGTTCAGGGGCTTTCCTGCATTGTCAGGGCAAACAGGAGTTACTTTCTTTGCAGCCAGATTCCCTTCCTCCTTGTCTGTCAATCATATTGAAGACTTACAACTAATGAACATCTTTTTAAGTACATTTAGGAGGAAAAAAACCTTTTGGTGCCAATAAGATTTTAGATGGTTGTATAGTAACAAAATTATTTCCCCTAAGTTCAGTAATTTTTGCTTTTCAGATCTAAAGAAAGATAATTTTTTTTAAGCTTTTCAAAGTGCTTTAGGGAATCTATGATTCACATGGATCTGTTGGTTGGAGAAGAAAAATTTTAAGACCTTAAGGGATTCTTGAAAAACATTTGTGAGGAGGGAGTCAAGATGGCGGCATGAGTAGTTCAGCGGAAACCTCCTCCCAGAAACATATATTTTTGAAAATACAACAAATGCAACTATTCCTAAAAGAGAGACCAGTGGATACAGTACAACAGCCAGGCCACATCTGTATCTGTGAGAACTCAGCATCACACGAAGGGGGTAAGACACAAGCCACAGCCCAGCAGGACCTGAGCACCCCCCCAACCCCAGCTCCCCGGCAGGAAGAAAGGAGTTGGAGCAGGGAGGGAGTGAAAGCCCAGGACTCCTAAACAACGAGCTCTAGTAATCCGCACCAGGAGCGCAGACACACGGTGCACAGGGTGCTGGGTACTAGAGAAATGGAAGAGCAAAGTCTGAGAGCGGGTCCCCACAACTGGCTCCCCTGGAACAAAAGAAAAGCCAGTGCGTTTTGAAAGTCTTAAAGGGACAGGGACCTCACAGCTGGACGGAATCATCCCAGTACACTCAGCCCAGCACTTGGGAATCCCCAGGAGCTCCAGGCAACCTAACTCCCTATGCGGCAGCGCAGCTCTGAAGCCCCTCACAGCAATAAGCAGTCAGCCAATCGTTCCCCCGGCCAGTGCGGACCCCGACACACTGGCCCAGTAGCACACAAGCTGGCAGCAGCAACCTTGCAAGCGGCCCAGGAGCAGTGTGTGTCAGCCAGCAGCAGCCGAGTGAGCGGCCCGCATAAGCCAGCGACGGTGGCGGCAGCTGAGCGAGGGGCCCAGGAGCGGCCTTGTGCGAGCCAGCAGTGGCCCACACAAGCCCGCCATGGCAGCGGCCGACCAAGCAGCCTGCGCGAGCCCGCAGCGGCAGCAGAACATCCCAGGAGCAAATGCAACCCCAGCAGCTGCCCAGAATCTCCCCCTGGTGCACAGCCACCCAGGCCACACCCAAAGGCCGCTACCAGTGCACAGCTGCCCAGTGGGGGCGCTGCTCTCACAGGAGAGCACACCCGGCCCGCCTCTACCACTCCCCGCAGGGCTCTGCCCTACCCTGATGGAGACCCCGCCCACAGCAGCTTAGGGGATTAACCCGGAGGCTGCTCCAGGAGTGCAGGTAACCGACACAGGCAGCAGAGAAGGGCAAGGCGACCAGCAAGCAGGAAAGGACTTTGTTCTCCCAGCTGACACATGCGCCACCTGCCTACAGCCACCTCTGTCACCATGAAAAGGCAGAAGAATTTGGTCCAGTCTAAAATTACACAGACAACCCCCGAGAGGGCCTGGGGAGATAGATTTAACCAGTCTCCCCGAAAAAGAATTCAAAATAAAGGTCATAACCATGCTGATGGATCTGCAGAGAAATATGCAAGAGTTAAAGGATAAAGTTGGGAGGGAGAATACAGAAATAAAACAGTCTCTGGAAGGACTTAAGAGCAGACTGGATGAGGTGCAAGAGGCCGTTAATGGAATAGAAATCAGAGAACAGGAACACAGAGAAGCTGATGCAGAGAGAGACAAAAGGATCTCCAGGAATGAAAGAATATTAAGAGAACTGTGTGACCAATCCAAATGGAACAATATTTGCATTATAGGGATACCAGAAGAAGAAGAGAGAGAAAAACGGATAGAAAATGTCTTTGAAGAAATAGTTGCTGAGAACTTCCCCAAACTAGGGGAGGAAATAGTCTCTCAGACCATGGAGGCCCACAGAACTCCCAACACAGGGGACCCAAGGACACATAATAATTAAAATGGCAGAGATCAAAGACAAGGACAGAGTATTAAAGGCAGCCAGAGAGAGAAAAAAGGTCACCTACCTACAAAGGAAAACCTATCAGGCTATCATCAGACTTCTCAACAGAAACCTTACAGGCCAGAAGAGAATGGCATGATATATTTAATGCAATGAAACAGAAGGGCCTTGAACCAAGGATACTGTATCCAGCACGATTATCATTTAAATATGAACCAGGGATTAAGCAATTCCCAGACAAGCAAAAGTTGAGGGAATTTGCCTCCCAAAAACCACCTCTACAGGGTATTTTAGAGGGACTGCTCTAGATTGAAGCACTCCTAAGGCTAAATAGATGTCACTAGAGAAAATAAAAACACAGCAAAGGAAGCAGACCAACCAAATACTAACTAAAGGCAAAAAATAAAATCAACTACTCACAAAAGCAGTCAAAGGAAACACAAAAGAACAGAATAAAACACCTAACATACAAAAGAATGGAGGAGGAGGAATAAGAAGGGAGAGAAATAAAGAATCATCAGACTGTGCTTATAATAGCTTAATTAAGCGTGTTAAGTTAGACAGATAGTAAAGAAGCTAACCTTGAACCTTTGGTAACTACAAATCTAAAGCCTGCAATGGCAATAAGTGCATATCTCTCAATAATCACCCTTTGTAAATGGACTGAATGCACCAATCAAAAGACACAGCGTAACAGAATGGATAAAAAAGCAAGACCCATCTATATGCTGCTTACAAGAGACGTCAAACCCAAAGACATACACAGACTAAAAGTCAAGGGATGGAAAAAGATATTTCATGCAAACAATAGGGAGAAAAAAGCAGGTGTAGCAGTACTGGTATCAGACAAAATAGGCTTCAAAACAAAGAAAGTAGCAAGAGATAAAGAAGGACATTACATAATGATAAAGGGCTCAGTCCAACAAGAGGATATAACCATTATAAATATATATGCACCCAATACAGGAGCACCAGCATATGTGAAACAAATACTAACAGAATTAAAGAAGGAAATAGAATGCAATGCATTCATTTTGGGAAACTTCAACACACCACTCACTCCAAAGGACAGATCCGCCAGACAGAAAATAAGTAAGGACACAGAGGCACTGAACAACACACTAGAACAGATGGACTTAACAGACATCTACAGAACTCTACACCCAAAAGCAGCAGGATACACATTCTTCTCAAGTGCACATGGAACATTCTCCAGAATAGACCACATACTAGGCCACAAAAAGAGCCCCAGTAAATTCAAAAAGATTGAAATTCTACCAACCAACTTCTCAGACCCCAAAGGCATAAAACTAGAAATAAATTGTACAAAGAAAACAAAAAGGCTCACAAACACATGGAGGCTTAACAACATGCTCCTAAATAATCAATGGATCAATGACCAAATTAAAACAGAGATCAAGCAATATATGGAGACTAATTACAATGACAGCATAAAGCCCCAACCTCTGTGGGATGCTGTGAAAGCAATTCTAAGAGGAAAGTGTATAGCAATCCAGGCCTATCTAAAGAAGGAAGAACATTCCCAAATGAATAGTCTAAAGTCACAATTATTGAAACTGGAAAAAGAAGAACAAATGAGGCCCAAAGTCAGCAGAAGGAGGGACATAATAAAGATCAGAGAAGAAATAAATAAAATTGAGAACAATAAAGCAATAGAAAAAAATCAATGAAACCAAGAGCTGGTTCTTTGAAAAAATAAATATAATAGATAAGCCCCTAGCCAAACTTACTAAGAGAAAAAGAGAATCTACACACATCAACAGAATCAGAAATGAGAAAGGAAAAATCACGACGGACCCCACAGAAATAAAAAAATTGTTAGAGAATACTACGAAAATCTATATGCTAACAAGCTGGAAAACCTAGAAGAAATGGACAACTTCCTAGAAGAATACAACCTTCCAAGACTGACCAAGGAAGAAACAGAAAATTTAAACAGACCAATTACCAGCAAAGAAATTGAATTGATAATCAAAAAACTACCCAAGAACAAAACTCCTGGGCCAGATGCATTCACCGCTGACTTTTATCAGACAAATAGAGAAGACATAATACCCATTCTCCTTAAAGTTTTCCAAAAAACTAAAGAGGAGGGAATACTTCCAAACTCATTCTATGAAGCCAGCATCACTCTAATACCAAAACCAGGCAAAGACCACACCAAAAAAGAAAATGACAGACCAATATCCCTGATGAACATAGATGCAAAAATACTCAACAAAATATTAGCAAACTGAATTCAAAAATACATCAAGAGGATCATACACCATGACCAAGTGGGATTCATCTCAGGGATGCAAAGGATGGTACAACATTCGAAAATCCATTAACATCATCCACCACATAAACAAAAAGAAGGAAAAAAAACACATGATCATCTCCATAGATGCTGAAAAAGCATTCGACAAAATTCAACATCCATTCATGATAAAAAACTTTCAACAAAATGGGTATAGAGGGCAAGTACCTCAACATAATAAAGGCCATATATGATAAACCCACAGCCAACATCATACTGAACAGCGAGAAGCTGAAAGCTTTTCCTCTATGATTGGAACAAGACAGGGATGCCCACTCTCCCCACTGTTATTCAACATAGTACTGGAGGTCCTAGCCATGGCAATTAGACAAAACAAAGAAATAAAAGGAATCCAGATTGTTAAAGAAGAAGTCACACTGTCACTATTTGCAGATGACATGATATTGTACATAAAAAACCCTAAAGACTCCACTCCAAAACTACTAGAACTAATACCAGAATTCAGCAAAGTTGCAGGATACAAAATTAATACACAGAAATCTGTGGCTTTCCTATACACTAACAATGAACTAACAGAAAGAGAAATCAGGAAAACAATTCCATTCACAATTGCATCAAAAAGAATAAAATACCTAGGAATAAACCTAACCAAGGAAGTGAAAGACCTATACCCTGAAAACTAAAGACACTTAAGAGAAACTAAAGAGGATACTAACAAATGGGAACTCATCCCATGCTCTTGGCTAGGAAGAATTAATATTGTCAAAATGGCCATCTTGCCCAAAACAATCTAGATTCAATGCAATCCCTATCAAATTACCAACAGCATTCTTCAACTAACTGGAACAAATAGTTAAAAAATTTATATGGAACCACAAAAGACCCCAAATAGCCAAAGCAGTCAGTCCTCTGAGAAGGAAGAATAAAGGGGGGGGGGTGAATCTCACTCCCCAACTTCAAGCTCTACTACAAAGCCACAGTAATCAAGACATTTGGTACTGGCACAAGAACAGATCCACAGACCAGTGGAACAGAATAGAGACTCCAAACATTAACCCAAACATATATGGTCAGTTAATATATGATAAAGGAGCCATGGACATACAATGGGGAAATGACAGCCTCTTCAACAGTTGGTGTTGGTCATAAGTGGACAGCTACATGTAAGAGAATGAAACTGGATCATTGTCTAACCCCATACACAAAGGTAAATTCGAAATGGATCAAACACCTGAATGTAAGTCATGAAACCATAAAGCTCTTAGAAAAAAGCATAGGCAAAAATCTCTTGGACATAAACATGAGCAACTTCTTCATGAACTATCTCCCCGGGCAAGGGAAACAAAAGCAAAAATGAACAAGTGGGATTATATCAAGCTGAAAACCTTCTGTACAGCAATGGACACCATCAATAGAACAAAAAGGCATCCTACAGTATGAGAGAATATATTCATAAATGACAGATCCGATAAAGGATTGACATCCAAAATATATAAAGAGCTCATGCATCTCAACAAACAAAAAGCAAATAATCCAATTAAAAAATGGGCAGAGGAGCTCAACAGATAGTTCTCCAAAGAAGAAATTCAGATGGCCAACAGGCACATGAAAAGATGCTCCACATCGCTTGTCATCAGAGAAATGCAAATTAAAACCACAATGAGGTATCACCTCACACCACTAAGGATTGCCACCATCCAAAAGACAAACAAGAACAAATGTTGGCAAGGTTGTGGAGAAAGGGGAACCCTCCTACTCTGCTGGTGGGAATGTAAATTAGTTCAACCATTGTGGAAAGCAGTATGGAGGTTCCTCAAAAAGCTCAAAATAGAAATACTATTTGACCCAGGAATTCCACTCCTAGGAATTTACCCTAAGAATACAGCGATGCAGTTTGAAAAAGACAGATGTACCCCTATGTTTATCGCAGCACTATTTACAATAGCCAAGAAATGGAAGCAACCTAAGTGTCCATCAGTAGATGAATGGATAAAGAAGATGTGGTACATATACACAATGGAATATTATTCAGCCATAAGAAGAAAACAAATCCTCCCATTTGCAACAACATGGATGGAGCTAGAGGGTATCATGCTCAGTGAAATAAGCCAGGTGGAGAAAGACAAGTACCAAATGATTTCACTCATCTGTGGAGTATAAGAACAAAGAAAAAACTGAAGAAACAAAACAGCAGAATCACAGAACCCAAGAATGGACTAACAGTTACCAAAGGGAAAGGGACGGGGGAGGATGGGTGGGAAGGGAGGGATAAGGGGGGAGAGAAAAGAAAGGGGGCATTACGATTAGCGTGTATAATGTGGGGGGAGGTACGGGAAGGGCTGTGCAACACAGAGAAGACAAGTAGTGATTCTACAGCATTTTACTACGCTGATGGACAGTGACTGTAATGAGGTTTTGTGGGGGGGACTTGGTGAAGAGGGGAGCCTAGTAAACATAATGTTCCTCATGTAATTGTAGATAAATGGTAACAAAAACAAAAAGTAAGAAAGGTGGGGAAAAAAAAGCATTTGCATTAGAAGAACAGCATAAGCCTAATTATTGTGTAAGTTTGAAAAAGATATTTAACCTGTAAAAAGTTGCTGTTCAACTTTTAATTTTATTAAATCTTTTTTTCTTTTTTTTCAATAGTTCAAGTTTCCAATTCTCTGAAGGAGCGATTAGGCCTGTCAGCTGGTCCGAACGAGGAGGCAACAGGTAGGTAAAGCCCTAAGACCCAGATTCTGATATTTTTTTCCTTGCCATTAAGAATCTTTACTTTTTTCTTTGATTTACCTATTGCAGTTAAGTTAGGGTTCGTGTTTTTGGGGTGGGGGCGGGGGTTGTGCTTTGGTTTTGTTTGTTTTCTAAGTATTTGATTACTCTCTGGTATAAATTTTCTTTTTGTACTTAAAAATGGCAAAATGATCATTCATGATAGCATTAATAGTTAGAAATTAGAAACTACCTAAATATCCAACCAAAAGGAATTCAGTTAAAGTAGTTATATACTAAAATACTATCATGAAAAGTCATGTCCCGAATGATAGTGTTGTAGAAAACTTGCATTGTATTGAGTGAAGAAAAGTTACAGAAGAACACACATCACTTCTGACCTTTTGACCTAGGGCAACATAAGAATTGTGGATGGGTTTATTTTCTTACTATAGAAATTTATTTTCAGGAAAAACATCCATGCATATATGAGGTGATTACAGTTCTGTAAAATAAAAATTATATGCCTAGAAAAACTGTAAAAGTACACCAAAATGTTAACATTGGTTTTTATGTGGGTATTGAGGTTCTAAGTTATTTTTAATTTTCTTCTTTATATTCTTCCTGTACTCTTAATTTTTAAACTTTCCAAATATGTGTCCACTTTAAAGAATAATAAAATGAATATCCATGAGCATCCATCCAACTTTTGTATACATTGCTGGTTTCAGTTTGATGCTTTTTAATTTTTGTATCTGTGTTGAAACAAGTTTTGCGTGTGCTTTTCCTTTTTCATTTTATCCTCATTGGATCTGGATATTAATATTTTACCAACATCATAAAAAGGGAGTCTGATGTCACTATTCTTATTATTTTGTAAACAACCTAAATTTATTCTTCAGAAACTTTTAGTATTTTTCTTTCTGTCCCTTTCTGATAATGCTGTGACTTCAACATGGTAGGTCTAAACATGCATCTTTTTGTTCATTCTATCAGTATTCAGTGGGCCGTTCGAATCTGAGGACTTAACTTGTTTAGTTCTAAAAAGCATTCCTCTGATTTCTTTGAGTATGTCCTCTTCACCTTTTTATTTTCCGTTCATGTAATTGTTATTAGACAGGTGTTGGAACTTTTGCATGTATATGCATCACATGTCTTTTAACCTCACCTTCATACTTTTCATCCCACCGGGTTTTTTTGCCTCACCTCCTGTGATCTTTGCTTGGCTTTATTTTCTGGATCAAGAATTGATGAACTTTATGTAAAGGGTCAGGCAGTAAGTATTTTAGGCTTTTGTAGTCCATAGTCTCCATCACAACCTTTCAGTTCTTCCATTGTAGTGTGAAGGCTGCCGTATGCAGTATGTAAATGAATGAAGTGAATGAGTGCGGCTGTATTCCAGTGAAGCTGGATTTATAAATGTAGATCATGGCCAGATTTAACCCATAGACCGTCGTTTGGCAACTCTGTTCTCCCTTGTCTTTTCTTTAATTACTCAGTTCCTCCTGGATTTATTTTGTCACTTTTATTTTCCAAGAACTTTGGTGTTTTTGGTCTCTGATTTCACCTTTTTCACAGCCTAATTTCAGGCTGCTTTGGGGTCTCTAATTCGAATCTTGTTTTAAATGTGTTTGTGTGATTTTGTCATCTTCCATCACTTCTCTTTGTTTATTCTTTTTCCATAGTTTTAAGTACCTGACCCCGGTTTCCTCTGGTTCTAAAGGTCTTTTTCCCAAGTGGCCCTCTCTCCTGACTAGGAGACATGACTTCTGTCTGCCTGAGTGGAGAAGGTATACTAAAAGGCAGCTTGTGTGGGTTGCTGACAGGCTGGAGGCCCGCACAGTTGCCATAGGAGGAAAGTTCCTTTAGTGTAAGAGTCTAACTAACTTTTTTTCCTAGCTTTGCCTTTCATTTTTCCCCCATTATCCTTTTTCTGCCTGGCATTTATTAAAGCCCAAAATTTTCATCCTTCACCTCTTTCCAGCCCCTGTGTACTCATAATGTGCTCCTCTACCCAGCAGCTTCTCTTTTTAGGGAGCATTCTCAGGAGATAGGCATTAACTGGCCCAACTGTTCTCATAGGCCATCCTTAAATTTCCACCCAGTGTTGCTTTTCATAGTACTTTGGCAATTTTCTTTGGCTCTGTTGAGAATAGGTCTCAGTCCGGTTTTTTTTTTTTTTTTTTTTGTGAGGGCATCTCTCATATTTATTGATCGAATGGTTGTTAACAACAATAAAATTCTGTATAGGGGGGTCACTGCTCAATGCACAATCATTAATCCACCCCAAGCCTAATTCTCGTCAGTCTCCAGTCTTCTGAAGCATAACGAACAAGTTCTTACATGGTGAACAAATTCTTACGTAGTGAATAAGTTCTTACATGGTGAACAGTGCAAGGGCAGTCATATCACAGAAACTTTCGGTTTTGATCACGCATTATGAACTATAAACAATCAGGTCAAATATGAATATTCGTTTGATTTTTATACTTGATTTATATGTGAATCCCACATTTCTCCCTTATTATTATTATTATTATTTTTTTTAATGAAATGCTGAAGTGGTAGGTAGATGCAAGATAAAGGTAGAAAACATAGTTCAGTGTTGTAAGAGGGCAAATGTAGATGATCAGGTGTGTGCCTGTAGACTATGTGTTAATCCAAGCTAGACAAGGGCAATAAAACATCCACATATGCAGAAGATTTCTCTCAGAAGAGGGGGGGTGAGGTTCTAAGCCTCACCTCTGTTGATCCCCAATTTCTCACCTGATGACCCCCCTGTGACTGTGCCTGTCTTAGGTTGTTCCTCCCTTGAGGAATCTTACCCGTCTCTGGCTAACCAGTCATCTTCCGGGGCCATACAGGGAAATGTAAAGTTGGTAAGTGAGAGAGAAGCAATATTGTTTGAAAAGGTTAGCTTTTTACTTTTTTGCATATTTATGCCCTGTGGCTTCTATGCCCAGCATTTGTCTTGAGGTATCTTTACCACTTGGAAGAATTATGATACTCGGTAAATTCGATATGAGGCACGAATTCTATTTAAGGGTTGTAATTAGGAAGGAAGAAGAGAAGCTATAGAAGTAGCAGGCGGTAGAAAACATGGGAAGATTGGTTATTTGGTCTCAGTCCAGTTTTATCTATTCCGTAAATTCAGACATCTACTTTCTGTCTCAGAAATTCCTCAACATTTATGTTCTGCCAGTGGCATCCTTATTTCTCAATGCTGTTGTGGATTTTTTTACTTTTAGTGTCTTATCCATCATTGTAGTGAAATTTTAATAGAGTAGGGAAACAGGCTTTCCAAGTCACCATTCATGTACTTTCTTGGGGTGGTAATCTTGAGATCGGCCCAACGTCTTGAAAATTTTTTATTTTAAAAAGTTAAGGAAATAATTCAGTGTTTGGGGGCTTCTGGTGTAACAGGTACTGTACAAAAATACTGCAGATAACTAAATACAGTCTCTGTTCTCATGAAGTGTCCAGGAGTGTTGGAAATACAGTCAATTAACAGCACTGTGTGATCAGAGAAACAAACTGGATTGAAGGGTGTCAGGTTCTAAGTTGAACTCAGTTAAAACTGGGCAGCAAGGGAATGAGACCAGTCGGGGCTGTTGCATGGACGGGGACAGCATGTTCAGTAGTTCAGCAGTGAGACAACACAGCGTGCTACATTTCAGGCTGTTAACAGACATTTTGTGTTCTTGATCTTCAGTTATTAAATATGTGTGAATAATCTCTAAATTTTTCTATTTTCCACATCACTTCATTATTTCTTCAGCCCTTCAGTAATAAGGATAAGCCTATCTGTGAAGGGTGAAATTTGCTCTTTAGTTTAAGCAGATGTAGAATGATTAATGTATCAGTAAAAATAGCTCTTCAGTGGCCTGCCAGTCTCTGGACCTTTCCCATTTTTCTTCTGTCTTGTCTCCTATTTTACCTCCTTTTCGTCCTTTAAATACACCTTGAATATTACTTCTTCTGAAAAGCTTCCCTTAATCAGTTCCTAGACAGAGGTTCTTGATCTGTGCTCCTATGCAATATTATACAAAGTTGTTATGATTACCATACTTTGTTGTTCCTTAATTACTGATCCGTTAGACTAAACTACATATGGGTAGAAATTGTATTTTACTTACCATTGTATTTCTAGTACAGTGTCTAGCACATGTTTATATCTATGAATGGAAATTTATTGATCTTTTTATTGGTAAGGTTTGTAATGACAAACTTCTCCACCTAGTAAATGGCTTTCAGGTTCCTCAAGAATAAGCTTCTAATTAGAAATCCAGATTAGTGATTTTGCTACCTAGGAGTTTTCCTTGAGGGCTAATTCCTGGAACATAACAGCATTCTAAAATTGAGATTGAAACTAATACTGAAATACGTATAGTCATTTTAATTGCCTGCCTAAATGATACCACTCTTCTGACTCTGTCCTGATCCGAGAACAGAGAGATGGTAAGTCTTGAAGAGAGGAACTCCAAATACAGTGACTTGTTTTTCCCCCGTGAAAACAGAGAGAGTTACTAAAGTTGGTGAGATCCATGTGAAGACATTAGAAGAAATTCTTCTTGAAAAAGCTAGTCAAAAACGTGGAGAACTGCAAACCAAACTCAAGACAGAAGGACCTTCCAAAGGTGATGATTCTTCTTTAGGAACAAGAAGCTCCTCCTCCACTGTCCGAATCAAAACCTTCTCTGAGGTCCTGGCGGAAAAGAAGCATCGGCAGCAGGAAGCAGAGAGACAAAAAAGCAAAAAGGATGTAACTGGCATCACTCTAAAGACTGTTGGGGACATTAAAAAAACAGTGGTTTTGCCACCCATGGTTGTCAGCAAAGGACAATTGGAGGAGCCTGCAGGTAGAACAAAGCCTATACAGGAGGTGCATATCAAGACGCTGGAGGAAATTAAACTGGAGAAGGCGCTGCGGGTGCAGCAGGGCTCTGAGAGCAGCACCAGTTCCCCGCCTCAGTCTGAGGCCATCCCAGCAGCGCAGCGGTTTCCCCGAATCACAAAAAAAACAGGTAACAGCAGAGTTTGGTCTGTAGTATGTTTCCCCAAATCATGCTCCAAAGGGCAGCGATCCACAGGGTATTCTGAAGAGTTCTGTCAGAACTTTTCTTTACTCAGATAACTTGGGAAGCCTCTGGAATAAGTGAAGTCGAGCTGCTGCTTTCCAGCAGCACTATACAGATCTTTGATACTGTGCATTTTTTAAACTTAAAGAGGACTAATGGGCTTTATCTACAGTTTTATTTGTCCTATTTTATCATTACTTTTATTAAGAAAACTTTCCCTTAATCTGTTTTTATGAAGTTGTAGTCTAAATGAAATTACCAGTGATGTTTTTAATGTAAATATAGGTATAAAAGAAGAAAAGAGACATCAGGAAGGAAGTGAGGTTGCTTCTCAGAGCAGTGTTACTAGAACAGAGGCTAAAAAGGTAAGTTTATTTAAGATCATTTTGTAGTTTTGTCTATGGTGAACAAAGAAAGGCTAGATGAATGGTTAAATGTGCTTTTCCATATTTAGCTTATAATAAATTTCCATTCAACACTTCACTGTTACTTTAGGTGAACAATCTGTCTCTGCAAGTATACCTTTCTATGAGAGTTTTCTATGCAGACACATAGTATTTTTGTGCACTCTTAAAGTTGTTTTTAATTGGTCATTCCTGTTTTTTAAACTAAGTAATAGCATTCATTGCACAAAATTTGGGGATTTTTATTTTTTTAAAGAACGAAAAATCTATAATTCCACAACCCAGATATAATAACCATTATATATTTTTTTTCATGGATTTCCTTCAAGCTTTTTGTTCATATGTACATGTATGTGACTAGTTTAATGTTTAACTCGTGTAGAACATACTTGAGAACTCTACAGTGTATCCTTTTGAAGCTTGCGTCAATTTAACCATATTAATACTTCTTCAGGATGTTTAGTTTTACTGGCCATATAATATTCTTTATATGAATATAGTCTGTTTCTGGACATTTAGATTTTGTTTTAAATGATTAAGATAATGAACATTTTATATGTAAGTCCTTGTGCAAGTTTCTTATGACTTAGTCACTTTTATTTGATTTAGTGTCATGATTATATAGCCTATAAACTGGGTTTTTATTATTCCACGTATCTCTATCTTTCATCTTTAGCTTGGCATTTTCTACTTACTATCAAATAAAGAGCAGAAGCTCTTGATTTCTGGATCATGTCAAACTGCTTGATTAGATGTCAGCATGGCAACTGATAAGGTTTTTTTTTTTTAATTGAGATAAAATTAGCATAAAACATTAGTTTCAGGTGTTTTTTCTTTTAAACAAGATTTTTTTTAAATTGCGTTGTAAAGCCTGACAACTTATAAATAATTGTCATATGGGTTGTTAGAGTCACTAAACTTTTAATTCTGTCGTTTAAATGTATCCATAGGCCTCAGATGAAACCACAGGAGTTGGCATCAGTAAACTTCAAGTCAAGAGATGTGACTCCATGAGAGAGAAGCATACGCAGAAACAGCCAGAGAGGGGCACCTCACAGAAGGAGAAGTCGGTTCTGATGCTCCTGCAGGGAGACGTGGGCTCTTGCAATACTCAGACCACAGAGAAGCCCATGCTCGCTGCTGTGCCTGGCATCCCACGGCACCTGACGAAGCGGCTTCGCACAAAGTCACCGCAGAAGGCGGAGGTGGAAACCTTAAGGAAAGGGGACTCAGCATTGAATGTGAAGTGTGCAGCACAGGCCTTGGGAAAAAAGGGTAAAGGTGAGTGATTTCTCTAGTGTGTTTCAAAATTGCCAAGTTTCAGTAACTGCCTGGAAAGAATTGCATTGAATTTCATTTGCCTTGTATAGTGGTCACACAGGTGGATGGTAGTATTTCTGATAATACTATTTATTTAAAAAGACAAAACTAGAGGAATTTCCTCTCTCAGAATTTAAATTTGTTCTTTGTCTATGCTTGCTTTAGCGACACACTAAAATTGAAAACAGTACAGAGAACATTAGTGTGGCCCTTGTGCAAGGTTGATATGCAAATTTGTAAAGCTTTAAAGTCATGGGAAAGTAATGTACAGCATAGTAACTGTAGTTAATAGTGCTGTATTGTATATTTGAAAATTGCTGAGAGAGGTCTTAAGAGTTCTCATCAAAAGAAAAATTTTTTGTGACTGTATGGTAAAGGGTGGTAACTAGACTCAGTGTGGTGATTGTTTCACAATATATATAAATATAAGATTATGTTGTACACCTGAAATAATGTAATGTTGTCATTATACCTCAGTGAAAAAAAGATTAAAAAAAAAAAAACTTTGTCTGAAACTTGCCATGGTGCATCTTTCCTGTGGCCTTGAAGAAAGAAAAACACCAGGGAATAGAAGAACAGTAGCAAATTCAAGAGCTACTGAAAGGAATAATTTGCATATGCATCTACTTCATTGCCACATGTAGTGCAGATCACTTGTGGATCATTTTCAATCTGTGTGGGTGTGGTATTTCTAGTACTGTGAAGGAATTTTGATTTTCTTGAGCTACTTTCCGTGTAAAAGAGGGATTATTCTAGCTCTTAATCAGATATTTTCTGTCCCTTGTAGCTAAGCCCAAAGTGAATGTGAAGCCATCTGTGGTTAAAGTCGTCTCATCCCCCAGATTGGCCCCAAAACACAAGGCAGTGGAGATGCACCCTGCTGCCGTGGCAGCTGTGAAGCCACTCGGCCCCAGCAGTCTCCTGCAGGAGCGCCCAGCCAAAAGAGCAGCTGTGGTAAGAAGTGGGTCCAACTCCATGGCACTTGAGTCTCTGGTGGGATGGACTCCCTGTTTGCTCTCTGTATGAGTGTGGTACACTTGCCATTTCTGGTACTGGTTGTTTAGGTTGTTGATATATTTTACATTAACAGTTGGAAATTTGTGGAATAGCAGGATGGGATTTGAAAAGCTGGTTTATGGATAGCAAGATGTTTTGCTTATTTATACACAGCAGTTTGATAATTTTTCCATAGATTCCTTAAATTAGGATGATAGCCATGATTCTAAGAAGGTGGCAAAAGAAAATGAATTTGCTCAAATAAAAAAGCCAGACTCTCCCACTGAATTACCTTACTCTTTTGTAGGCTGTTGTCCCCCTCCTCTCTGAGGACAGATCAGTCGCTGTGCCTGCGACAGAAAAACCTAGAGACAGGTAACACCTTGCAATTCCATTATTATTGTGTATGCTTTCTAGAGAATAACACTGTTAAATAACTTGCAACACTTATAATTTAGCTACATTTAAATCTGCTAAATTCAAACTAATTGCAAGAAAACACGTGATCCTCAGGGTTGCTGTTCTCCTTTGCTGCCATTGTTTTTTATTTTGCCTGCATTATTTTAAAAATGTTCTAAACTCTGGTCTGAATTGTGATTTAAAGGATGAAAATGCTTTGTCCCAAATAAGTAAAATGATTCTGTTTATGTTATAAGAAATAACTCGGCTCACCCTGAGTCTAGCTGGTTCTGCTCACCATTGACAAAGGGCAGTTTTCTAATAATGTTTTGTATCTTTTTCTTACAGTCTTGTGCGGCCTCCAACCCAACCCTCTTCAGATCCCACCCCACTAGAAATATCTGGCCCTTCTTCATCCCAAATGGCCACAAAAACTCGCCGACTTAGCTCTGCCTCAACAGGAAAGCCCCCCCTTTCTGTGGAGGATGATTTTGAGAAATTAATATGGGAGATTTCAGGAGGCAAATTAGAAGCTGAGATTGACCTTGATCCTGGGAAAGATGAAGACGACCTTCTGCTTGAGCTGTCAGAAATGATTGATAGCTGAAGGTGGTGGTAGAGCATTTAAAACAAAAACAAACCAATAAAAAACTGGACTTAGTTTCATCAATTACAACATTTACCCAAAATGATCATTTCTTTAGTCTAGAATTTGCCCAAATTGGAAGTGTACCTCTGAATTACCTATATGTGTGCTGGATTCCTTGGGGTCAGATTTTTAAACTCCCTCGATAACCATTTGGTCCATTTGATGCCATTGTTCAGTGTCTTAAGAGACAAATGCTCTGTCTCACCCCCCTCTGCAGAAAGACTGAGAGGGGATCCAGGCGAAAGGATGCAAGAGAATTTACTTGTGACTCCCTGAGGTGTTGATCAGTTTGGGTTTTTTTCCCCTTTGCTGTATGTCTTTTATGTATTGTCTTAATGTACTTAATGTTGTTGACCTGAATTTGAAAAGGATGAAGACAGCTGCTACCATTAAGGACCAAATTTCACACTACCACTAAACAAAAAATCCACTCAGTCTGTGTTAAATTGTATGTCTTTTCAAAGGTATTTGGATATTCAACTAAGCTTTAGAGCGGGCTGAGCAGTTCAGGAAGCTTATAATCTGGACATCACTTTGGGGGCCAGATTTTCATGCTTCTGCTGCTCTGTAAGCCTCTGAAGAGCAATAGCTAATTTATTATTACTGTAATTTTTTAAGGCTTTAAAGTGCCTCAGGGGTCCTCTGAAACTAATTTTCTATTTCTGGGATTCCCTGGATTCTTATTAATAAGAGATGATGACATAATGATTAGAGGAATTCTCTTTTTAGTATGAAAGTTGTCCCTTCTCTTCATACTTGCCTCCTGCTAGCATTGAGTTATCACAGGGATGATAAAAATTCATTAATTTTGCTATTTCTAACTCTCCCAGCAAATAAGGCCCTCTTACCCAGTATTTATTTGGTGCCCTTTAACCACAAGAGGAAGAAAATGAGCTCACTCAAGCTGCCAATATTTATGGACTGTAGCAGTGCCCGGAATCATGACTATTGAGATGCCCTGGGGGTGTATTGTATACCTTCCAGTTTCTTCATTTATGAATTGAATTTTCTTTCTTGATGTTGGTCTCCCTCATACCACCTCAAGGTTTAGACTTGTGAAGGAACAAGTATGATGGGGTTACTAGTCTTGAAAGGAGACACATTGTACATAATCAGAAGGAAGAGGAAAGGACTTGTCCCCGTGGGTGTTTTGCTCTAGGTGGCCAGTTCCGTAGAACTCTCACGGGAATCTGACCCACCTGTCATGTGGGCTCCTAAGGAACTGCTGTTGTAAGCGGCTCATCAAGAGTGGAACGTCACATAGCCTTGTGGGGAATATGGAAAAGGAAGGAAGCCACAGGACTGCCCAGTCTTGGGAAGATCTGGATGATTCTGCACAAGCAAAAATGACTTGAAATTTATGTATAGACACCGTTCTACCAATCCATCTTCAGCTGACTGAATGTTGTATAATAGCCCTTCTCCAAAGCAGAGGTGGAATGTTCTGGTTTCATCACAGATTTTCTACTCATTTCGTTTTTGGAATCAGCCTGTAGATTCCAAATCCCTTTTGTATATAACCTTTATGCTTTTCCCTTTTTAAAAGTACTTTTGTTTCATATTTAAAGTCCTTGTATTAGTCAATGATTTATGTTCAACATTATCTGAACCATTTGCCATTACAGAAAGAGAAATACTTATTTGTGTTTTAAATAAAACTGGTGTCAGAAAGTCTTGATGTTGTGAGTTAAGTAGTCGTGCATCACCCCGGCCTGGGGTCTGCCTTGGTAGAGGCCCCAGTCAGAATGTGGTTGGCCTTCTGTGTAAGTGTTGTCGTTTCACAGATAGTATTTGACTTCAGAAGTCTTTCACAAGGACATAGAGCCAGACATACCCACAACTATACTCAGTTTTAACTGCATTTGCTTTAGATAAGAATGAATATTGTATCTGAGGATTTTTTTCCAACACTGATACTTAGTTATTACCATTGTAACTCCAGGGATGCCATTTTTTAAGGAGAGCGGGTTTAGAAATTATCTTAAATCAACAATTGAGAATTTTCAAGCATGAGGGCATATAAAAATTTTATCTGGGAAAGTCCAGGTTTTTCAGTAGTGTGCCAAATTTTTGTTAGGGGAATATGTGTAAATTTGTTAGCTACCAAAGAACACAGATTTTTCTTACTAGTGGTCTAAAAGTAGTCCTAACAAGTTGAAATAACTTTTCATAAAGAACAGGTATTTCATCTTGAGTGATGGTGGTTTTCAGTTTTAACTGTTAAGAAGAGAACCTAAATGTCACAGTTTGGCCGTAGCCAGAAATTTCAAGACTGTTTGCAACTCATAACATTTGTCTCAAATGATCCCTAAAGTTATGACCTTAACCTCAAATTTCAGTGAATCTTCTCCTTATATGGCCAGAACATAGTTAATTTTCATTTTGGCCAGTCTTCAAAACTGTAGAGATGAGACTGATGTTTAATTATAGCTCAGAAATCAAGCTTCATCTATGTAGATCAAAATTCTATGCTCCTTTTCTAAAATTGTGGCTTCATTTTGAGAGACTATTTCTGCAATTCTTTAAAATATTTGATTGCTTTGAATTTGTTTAGCAACAGAAAAGTGGTTTCCAGTTGCTGTTTAACAGGTAAAACTATTTTTTACTAGCTAACTCATTGAGTGCTATGTACCTCTTAATTCATATATTCATTTGACACCACATCCTGCATGGTATTGGAAAATCACTGCCTTTTTTCCCCACTATAATGTCAAAGTCAGTGTGTTTGGATTTAACAATAAGAAAGTATATTCTTACATGCAATTGAGTTTGATTCATTGAGTTCTCAAGAGCTTTTTTAAAGTCCAATGTTAGAAAACTTGCTCAATAAATCTTTGAAAGTTTCCCACATCCCACATTTGACTCCATTAATCATTTACTCTCCAAACTGTGCTTCAATTTATTTGAATTTGCAAAATGGTGTTTGTTAAGGATATGAGCACAAAGAAAATACTTGACCATTTTCTTAACGCTGCCCAATAACATGGGCAAAGAATAAGCAAAGACCCTAAATAAGAACAGCAATCCAGAATTTGATTTTGCTTTTAATGTATTTATTTGGGGTTCACAAGGTGAACTGAGGGCCTATTAATAAACTATATTTTATTGTATTCAACTGCTAAAGTTGCAGAGTCTGAGTTGGTGATAAGCAAGAAGCAGTGGATTAAAACTTGACATAGTCTGTCTCTGGGTTTTTTGGTCTCAGTGACTGATTTGTCCTCAGGATTAAAGCAACAGCCTATAGTGTCAACGAGGATAAGCAGAGCCAAGATCTGGGTTCTGAAGAAAGCAGAGAAGGAAAAAATACTCAAAAGACTTCTGGCTGTTGAATAAGTGAAATAAGGAATTGGATGTATCAAACACGCAAAAGTGGAGAAATTTCAAGGAGTGGGAGGAACAAAATGGAATTCTTAGTATGTGTGTATGGTTAGATCACTTGGATCAAGTTAGAAATGGGAGGAAATGTGAAAAACACATTGGTGTAACTGCTATATTCTGGACACCCATCCCTTGAAGAGGCTCAGATTAGAACATTATGAATTCTAACAGTCACAAATGTCACGGGCCACTAGGGATAGATGGTCATAAGGGAAATCCCTGCCCTGAAATACTTATAAAAGTAACCAGGAATTAAGTAGGTGCAAGTATGACGTGGATGACTGATAGGGAATGAGCAAGAAACCAGGAAGTTTGAGACTGGTCAGGAAAGGCTTCCTTGAGGTGTCAGAGCCGGAGTTCTGTGTAGCATAGCAGAGATGATTTGAGCTACAAAACAAGGCCAAAAATGGGCAGATGAAGTTTGTTTTTAGTGACCCCTGACCATCCCATTGGTAATTCTCCCAGCATTTTTGCTTCGTCTTATTCTTGCTCTGTCAACTATTCTAGCCTAAGGTGTAAGCGAATCTTTTTTAAAAACCTATTTTATTTTTTTATTAAGGTATCATTGATAAACACTCTTATGAAGGTTTCACATGAGTAACGTTGTGGTTACTACATTCACCCATATTATCAAGTCCCCCCATACCCCATTGCATGTCACTGTCCGTCAGCATAGTAAGAAACCAGTCACTGTGTGTCTTCTCTGCGCTACACTGTCTTCCCTGTGACCCCACACACACCATGTTAAAAACCTATTTCAAATACAAACCTGAGTTTGCTTCATAAAATCCTCCAATGCCTTCTTCCCTCCAAAATTATATTCAAGTCCCTTAACATAACATGTAAAGCCCTGACCTACCAGGCTCTTCTCCTGCCATTCACCCCTTACTTCTCTACACTCCAGCAAATCTCCTGGCTGTGGACTTTGCTCATACACTAATCTCTCCAGCCTTTTGCCTGTGCTGTCTTTCTTCTACCTAGTCTTTTCTTTTGGCCAACTCCTACATATTCTGCGACCTCCAGGCTACGTCTTTCAAAACCCAGTTCTCCCTCTCCCCAAATGGGGGTTTGGTGCCTCTCCACTAGACATAAACTGTTTACCCCCGTTGTTTTAAAATTGTTTAAATAGTTTTGTTTAAATTGTTTGCAGATACCTGTCCATCTTCCTCAGCAGAGTATAAACTTGAGACAGACACATTCCTACTAACATATATTCTCAGCACCTATACAGGCCTGGCACCTAGAAGGTGTGTTAGTTTGCCAGGGGTGCCGTGAAAAATCCTGCAAGCTGGATGGCTTAAACAACAGGAACCAGTTTTCTCAGTTCTGGAAACTAGAAGTCCAAGATGAAGGAGCTGGCAAGTTTGGCTTCTTCTGAGGCCTCTCTGGTTTGCAGAAGGCCACCTTCTCACTATGTCCTTGCATGGTCTTTCCTCTATGCATATGTCTGTATTTCAATCGCCGTAAGGACACCAAACATCTTGGATTAAGACTCACCCATATGACATCATTTAACCTTCATTATCTCTTTTAAGGGTGTACCTCCAAACACAGAAGTTTGCCATACTGGAGGCTTAGAGCTTCAACATATGAGTGTTGGGAGGTACGGTTACACCCATAACAGAAGGCATTCAATAAATTTGCCGAATGAATGAAAAATTTCTTGACCCATTTCAGGGGCTGCTGATCCTTGCCAGCCTGACCCTCTCTCTCCCCAGCCTCATTCTTTTAACATGCTTCTTATTAATCACAGCCATTCAGCAAGTTGTGAAGCCTCTGGCGGAGCTGGGCGGAACTTCAAGCCGAGAGGAAGCATGTTCGGTAACGGGGAGGTGGGGGTAACTCTTCTCGGGGTATGTTTCTTTGGACCACTGATCCTTCAGCCTATTTTATAGATACCTTGGGATTGTCATGAACATCTCAAATTTTGTAAGAACATGTAATTAGTTACAATTTCAAAAATGAAACAAATATTTCATAGTACTTTCCAATGTCTAGTTAATGAACTCATTGAATTGATGATATAAGTTCCAGAATTCAAAATGTATATAAGGGTGTACAGTAAAAATCTTTCCTCCTACTCCTTCCCAAGCTACCCAGTTCTCCAAAATCAATGTTACCAGTTTCTCAGGTATTCTTCCAGAGATATTTTAGGCATATATAAGCATACTTCCATACAATATCATGCATAAAACACATATTCTGCACCTTGCTTTTTTAAATTATGAATAGTTACATTTTTATTATAAGTCGTTCTAAATTATGAATTACAAATTCATGACAGATCCTCTTTCATCTATACCCTTACCAGCTATCCTTGTTCTGGCCACCACGGCTGGGATTCGGGTGAGGCCAGCAAGGTGTCTGGGCACACCTTAAGAAGGGTACTCACTCTCAGGGTTGTGCTGGCAGGTTGGAGTGTGACTCCTTAAGTTTTGCTCCTTAAGCTTGCCTCGTCTGAGATCCAGCTCTGCTGGCTCCACTGGATATTTTTATGTAAATCTCAGCTATATCATAACTTGCTTTTTCTCTCATTGTATACTGACTGTCATTTCAGGACACAGCTCCTTCAGTCTTGACTATAGCATAATATTACACTATATGGATATGCAATAATTGAATTAGTCTCTATGGATTGACGTTTAGGTTGTTCCCTGTTTTAGTATTTTAAACAAAGCTGCAATGATTACATTATATCATATATAAATTTTTCTGCAGGATTAAATATCTAGAAGTGGCATTTAATAATTTACCACTTTTTGATCTTTGCCAATCTAATGAGGGAAAATGATCTCTCAGTGTAGTTTAGTTTGCATTTCTTTTATAATGAGTGAAGTCAGGCAACTTTTCCTATGTTAGAAGATCATTGTATTTCCTTTGCTATAAACTCATTGTTCACATCTACTACCAATTTTTATTTGGGGTCTTTGGGTCAGATTAGTAATGGGTGCAAATTATTTTAACACACTTCCTATCAAGAGTTGGGCTCTATTTTTCCAGCCCTTGAATCTGGCCTGGGATGTGAACACTGTACAAGTTCCAAGCGTGGCCTTTAAGGGTTCTGTTAGCTTCAACCCTGGTTTCTTAGAGCCTTGGGCCCCCATATAAGAAAGCATACTCTGCCAGAGAGAGCATGTATGAGGCCTTGAGGCTCCATAGACATGAAGACAAACCCAGCTGAGGCCAGCCTTCCAAATACACACACTGGAGCAGAAAAATCACGCACCTGAGCCTTGCACAAAATCATGAATTATAATAAAGTGGTGGTTGTGTTAAGCTAGTAAATTTTGGAATGTTTATTCCAAAATTGAACATTTGAGAACCAGAACAGCTTTTTGTTTTTCTGGAGAAGGGGTGGGATAGTTCCTTATAAGTTAGTAGAATTAACCGTTTGTTTGATGTGATACAACCATACTTTTCCCAAATCTTCTGACTTTGCTTACTATAGTGGATTTTATTTTAAGTCATGCAAAACTTTATAATTTTTATGTAATTGAATTTATGACTTTTTTCCTAAAGACTGGCTAGATCATACAATTGAGGAAAGGCAATTTTTAAGAACAAGAAAGATGAAATATCTATGATTAAATGATAAACTAGAAAGAAGAAACTAAAAACTAAATAAAGCTAAAAACTTAAAAGAATTAAAGGAACTTTTAAACAAATAGAAAGACATCATATACTTAGATTTTAAAAATTCTAAGTTCTGAAATTTAATGTAATCATAGTAAAAATAAGTTTTTTAAATTAGATAAGCTAATTCTAAAGCTTGTAAGAAACATAAACAAGAATAGCTAGGAAATTTCTCCCTAATTCTAATACTATCAAATAAAACATTATAAAGCTACAATACTTTTTACAGTGATAATGGTCCATAAATAGACACAGATCAACTGAATGAAATATATATATGTGCGTATATACATATATATATATGTATATACACACAGTACATACACTTGGCATGTTATAAACATGATATTTTAAATTGAATGGGGAACAATGGGTTGTTTTAATGGTGATGGAAAATTGGGTAGCCATCTAGAAATAATAAACTTGTATCAGTTCTAGGATATACTGGGATAAATTCAAGATGGATCAAAGATTTAAATGCTAAAAAATCTTTAGAAAAAAAAGCAAATCACTTCTAATGAGTTGTATAATCAAATGATTGGTTATAGGGCTCAATCCCCAAGAGTTTAGGACTCAGGACTTCAGAGATACAGGAAAATGCAGAAACAAGGAGCTAAGCCTCTGTGCATCTGAGGTGGGATGGGTATACTGATGTGTTCTGTCCATGCTATCTTTGAATTCAGCAAATCTTGAGTCTCCTCTCTGCACAACCAGATCCTCTGTTGGGTTTGGAGCAGGGAAATTTTAAGAAATCATTATCCCATGTGTTTTATAGCTCTTATAGTTTAAAAATCACTTTACTATTTTTTGCTCTCAACTTCTTTATAAGGTCGGCGTTAAAATTATCCTCAACAGAAGGCCTCAGGCAAGTTCTGATTCTGCCACTTGCCCTAAGTGGTGCCCCCTTAGATGAGTCCTTTCAACTCTGAGTTTGTTCCCTCGTCTATAAGTCAGTATTCCAATTCAATGCAAGTTCTGCCAAGCCACAAGGCCATGACAGAGCCTCGCAAATCCCTGCTGCTCCTCCTCCGGCTGTATTACCAAGGAAACGATATGTTCGAACATTGAGGCCTTAACGTTACACTGCTACTTCATTGAATCTTCACCCTCACGAGGAGGAACATTTTAATCTCCATTTTGTTAACAACTAAGTCGAGACATGGCCAGGTGGAGTAACCTATCCCTTGGTCGTACACCATAAGCGAGCTGGATTTGAGCCCAGCAATCAGATTTCAGGGCTTCCACGCTACATAGCCATGGTCTGTGGCCACCTTATAATAAATAACTCCCCATAAAGTTGATGAAGTTTCACTTGGTTACTGGAGCAAACCACAGTGTCTGGCTTTGAATTTACGGGCACTGTGGCTGAGAACGCTAGATGTGGGAGCCCTGGGCTTAGGCTTCTCGCTGCCCTACCCTCTGCGCTACCACGCTGCCGTCAAGCCTAGATTCCAGGGAAACAGGCCTTAGGTAAAGCGCTAAGGCAACCTGTTTCACAGACAGGGGCAGCCACGTGACGATTCCGCTCTCTGCCCACTCAGAAAATGCCGGCGCTGCGGAGCCGGTGCGTCGGCCGCCTGCCCCCGCGGCGCTCCTCCCGCTTTCCTCCAGGTGGCGCTCTAGGACCGGCTCACGTTCCAAAGTGCGGTCGCCTTCTTTTGGCCTCCCCCGGGTGCTATGAGGCACCGAGAAAAGCGCTCCCCGTGGCTAGAAAGGCATTTCCCAGAAGCCGCTCAGGTCGCTGCGCGGGCACCACCCACTTCCGCTTCCGCTTCCTCATTCCGGACGTTGCTTTTTGAGGAAGCGTGCGGGGCTGTGTGGTCTTTGTTAGCTTCCACCATGGCGTACCGTGGCCAGGGCCAGAAAGTGCAAAAAGTGATGGTGCAGCCCATCGTATCCTACGTGGGGTGTCAGGACTAGGGGGTTCGGGTCAGAACACGGGGGCGAAGGAGCAGACAGGCCTGACGGAGCGGAGTGCGGAGCCGCATCCCGTGGGCCCCCGGGGCCACCGAGACCGGAGAAAGCGCGGGCAGCTGCAGGACCGGTGGGGTGGGAGGTGGGCTCGGGCCGACCCCTGCGGTGGGAGATGCGCGAGTGGAGGGGAGGAGCGGAGGGAAGACAGCTGTGACTGGGTACGGGTGGAAGTCGGAGCTGTCGGTCTCCAGAGGGAAGACATCGGCTCCAAGGAAACTCCAGGAGAACAGAGCGGGAGGGGATTCCTTCCGAGGATTTGGGGGACCCCTAATGTCCCAGTGCGCGCTTTTCGTTGCGTAGACCCCAGACCTCTCGTTGAGAAAGCAAAGGCGAGGTATGGGGGTAGGATTGAGCAGTTTTAGGGAGCAGAGTCTATGCTCTGCGTGTATTTTTTCCTTAACCGCTGGTGCAGAACCTCATCTTCAGATACTTGCAAAATGTACGTAAGTTGTTTGCCGTTTCCTAATTCCTTTCTTAAGTAAAAGGTGAATTTATTTGGTTGTGTCATTTGTCTAGTCACTGGTTCCTAGAGTTAAAAGTAGATGAAACGAGATTGGAGGGGCATTTGAGGTGAAGGGGTGCAGGAAAGCGCCGAATAATAAAATGGTGTGTAGCCACGCCAACCCCCATGCAACAAGAATTGTGCCATTATTACTTTGCAATAGCAAAATTACTAATTTCAAAAAGTAGGTAGTGGTGGACGTGACTGACATTGGTGCTGGGGTATTGGTACTTTAGTTGGTAGTGATTATGGCCAGAACATTGGAACCTTCTACCCTGCTTCCCCCTAGGTTGAAACACAACAAGAAGAATCCAGTCAGCGTTTAAACCGTGTCATAGGTTGTGTTTAGTACCTGGGAGAAAGGTTACGTATAGAAAAAAAGAGGGGAGGGATAGATTCAGAGGATTAAGTGGCATTCTCTTTGTTTTGGGAGGAATTTCAGCAGCTCCCGCTTTGAGTTTGCAGGACAGCGTGTTTAAATTACATCTGAAAGAAAATTTAGCTCCTGTTGCTCTGACAGATTTTACTCTGTGACAGCACAGTTGAAAAAAAACATTAATTTCAAGCCCCTGTAACTAGAACTGAAGGTTCCTCCTATGGTTGTTTGGTATGAGATATGGAAAACTGAGAACCTAGAGAAAGCTGTTTTGGACCTGGATTTTGCTGTAGCAGATCAGAAAGACGCCCTTGGTCATTAGAAATGTCTGCGTTTGCATATTGTCACAAATTTTCCCTCTGAATATATTGAGGCTAGAAGCAGTAAGAAATAGTTGAGTCCTAAGATCGCAGGACAGTTATTAACTTAGTCCCAATAGAGCATTTATTAAGTGGGAATTTTTCTTGTCAAGGAGCTAGTGTTGGTTGTCAATTCTAGATATGAGTCAAGGGGTTAAAATTCTTGGCTTTTATTAAAGTTTTTCTTAGGAGCCGTATTTCTCTACTGTTTGACCAAAATGATTTTGTTTACTTATTTAACATTTCTTTGTGATTATTTCAGAGATCTCGGATTCAGGTGTGGCTTTATGAGCAAGTGAATATGCGGATAGAGGGCTGTATCATTGTGAGTACCCAGGGTATTTTCCTTCAGAGCAGTTTGTTCGTAAGAAAAGACTTCACAAAAAATGTCCAGCCAGAGCAATATACAAAAAAATCAATGACCCCAACCTCAGGACAGTTTATCAGGGCCCACGGTCCTTGCCTCGCTGTTCTATTTTGTAGGAATTGGGTAGTTTATAAAAGAGAGGCAAAATTCATTGTTAAAAATTATTTGAACAACAACGGTAGTGTTTGAAGGAGGGGACCACAGAAATAAACTTAGAGGGGAGTGAGAATCAATGGAGTATTAGATCTGAATAAGGTGTTACCTGAATGGAGCTGGGTTGGGTTAGTTAAAGACTTCCAGGATGGCAGAATATCCTATATAATGTTTTCAAGAAGGGCTGAGTATTATATATAGCACGACATTGCATTCCCTTTAGATGTTGTAGTTCCGTCGGTAATCTTCCTTTCCATCCTTTTTGGAAAACAAGTGCGGTTAGTGGTGATGTTGTTTTGTGCGGAACATGGGCAGCAGTAGTAGTAAATTCATATATGTACACACACAGTCTCGGGCAGGCTGTAAAAGATGGGAAAAATGCCTCTGGCATAGCCGATGAAATCTTAAGTCCAGAAGGTTCCAGAAGTACTTTGGAGTACATTCTGGCTTTCTTTGTTATTTAAAAGGAGGCTTAGGGTGGGAGGAGGTAGTATTTCAGTTGAAAGATCAGTAAAGTAATGAGTTTCTGGTTAGTTGGCATTTCTGTATATTCATTTAGAATGGTTTGGATGTGATCTTTCTTGAAGATGACAGTTAATTGGCTTGCTTTTCTAGGGTTTTGATGAATACATGAACCTCGTATTAGATGATGCAGAAGAGATTCATTCTAAAACAAAGTCAAGAAAACAGCTGGGTAAGAACATAGATAGCCTTACAGAATTCTGAAAATTTTTATTCACCTGCAGAACTGAAATAACTTGCAATTCAGTACCTCCTTAAATTTAGTGTGCATTTGAAAATTTATTATTTAGAGTAATACACTCTTGAAATTATCCTCTCCTCATTCTTTACCCCACTCTCATTTCTGCTATTCTCTCTCCACTCAAGGCAGTGCTCACCAAAGTCATTAAAGATAATAGTCTTAACAATCTAATGGCCAATATTAGTCATTTTTATTGAATACCAAACAGCATTTGACACTGTTGGCCATTCCTTAAAACATTTTGTTCCCCTGGCTCTATATTATGGTTTTCATTTTTCATTTGTAGTTACTCCTTTTCAGACTTCTGTATATTCATTCTTTGGGACCCAGCCATTAGATGTTTGAGGTGCTTAAGGTTTGGTTGTAGGCCCTCCTGTCACTCAGTATTATTTTCCTAGGCACTCAAGACTACACCTTCACTTACCATCTGTTAACTCCCAAATTTTCGTCTGTAGCCCGGTACTTCTCTGAGCCTGTTGTATTTGACATTTCTATTTGAATATCTCAAACTCTTCTCAAAGTTAGCATATCGGAAATCAAATTCAACCCTTACCCTTCACACACTTAGAGCTATTTAAGTGTACTGCCTTACTGAACAGCACCAAGTTTCATTTATCATTAACAAATTGATTTCTCTGCAACTACCTCATTCCCCTGTAGTTTGCTCTGCAGGCTGCAGTCGTCTTTTAAAAACACCAATGTGCCTTCATCCCTTTGCTTGAAATCTTTCAATGGCTTCCTGTTGCTTGTAGAATAAGAAAACCTTTTAATACATTCTGCAAGGGTTCTTCATGATCTGGCCTTATCTCCCTTTGCTTGTTTTGTATCACACTCTGCTTCATTCATACTTGTATTCTTCCCATTCTTTGAATCTGCATATTTGCCCTACCATTAATAGGGCATTGTAATATAATCTTTTTACATGCTGTTCTGTGTGTTTTGAGGACTCAGATCAAATATCAAGTACTCCCAGGGTTTGGTTTTGTTTTGCTTGGGGTGGAAACGGAGGGAAGAAGAGTGTTCTGTGTTCTCTGAATTTGTAGTAAGACATTAATTAGTGGGACTATTTGCTTAGTGTCTCTCCCACATGCTCCAATAAATGCGTGAGTCCTTTTTTGCTCCCTAATATGCTCAGTGCCTACCACGTAGTAGAAACTCAAAAATATTGGAAGAATGAATGCGATCTGTTAACCCAATTAACAAATGGTTTTTAGTATTCATGGCTTTATCAAGACAAACTGAACCATTTCTGTTAAAATCTCATTAATTTGAGATTTATTTAGGTACTTTGTCTCTTAATTGTTTAATGCTCCAGTCTCCAGCTCACTAGTACTTATATCAGTATCGAGCTTCAGGGGTCTCTTTTTCCAGACCCTGTGGGTTCACTTGAGCCTGTACTAGACTTTTAGAAAGTAGATTCTGAGCAGTGGTATGTGTTATGCTTATCTCCACTTAAGATATTTTTCTGAAAGCCTGGATTTTTAAAATTTATACATGTCTTGCCAGGAGGAGCAAGCTAAACTTAAATTATTAAAAATTATTTAGCCTTATATTATTAAAAAATGATTTGAAAAGTGTTGAATTCCCGTGACAGTGCCCATCCTGTAGAGTAGAATAGACTACCTGTTGTGGAGGCCTGGGAAAGTGAAACTGTAGTCACTGTTGGGGTTGATTAGTATTTCTCAAACTCCTTTACTGTACACCAGTGTTTCTGAAGATACTTAGATATTTCTCAGGAAAAAAGTATTCCCTGTTCAAATAAATTTAGGACCTGTTGAGTAAAATTTAAACAGGTTTCTTTACTGCAGGATGAAGTTTTTTATATACTAAGAGCTTTAAGATTGTGGTTGTAGTATACTGCGTTTCCTAAACTTAACTTATTTCCCAATATATAGGAAATAACTTATTTCCTAAATATAACTTATTTCCCAACTTCAAAAATTTAGATCGTTGGAAAAAGTTGGGGTAGACCTATTCAGTTGATTTAGTCTGCACAGAAACTGTATTTTCATAATACAACATTTCTCTACCTTCATTAGGTTATTGTTGAAAAAGTGCATATATTCTAAAATACAGAGCCCTTTCAATATGTGGATATTTGAAAATGTTCACATACCTTCACAAGAGGGAAAATATTTTCAAAACTGCCCAAGAACGATCCAAAATTCTGAGGCTAAAAGGTGGTTACACAGTTGTCTGAGTGGCTATTAATAGCTTTTTCTTCCCTTTAACTTTGTTGCAGGTCGGATCATGCTAAAAGGAGATAATATTACCCTGCTCCAAAGTGTCTCCAACTAGAAAGGATGAGTGAAGTGAGGAACTGCTGGGAAGGCAATACAGTTCGTTTTTCTAGGTGTCCTTTGTTGGGAGTGTAGTTCTAAGAGATGTGCTCATATTGTTTTAATTGCTTTTATGTTATTACCAGATGGCAATAAACGCTGTGGGATTGTTTTTATTAAAAATTTTACATTGTTTCTTATGTTCAGTGGGAGAGACCTTTTACACAATGACACTATTAGCTGTTGGTATTTAAAGTTTTCTGAAGGGCGGCAGTTGCCCTGGGCATTTGCTTTTCACAGAGCCTTGAATCTGTAATTCTTAATTAAGGCAAGGAGTAGTAATTCTGCCTGACAGGTAAGCTTCTGATTGGGTGATAGAGGAGAAGAGGGTTCATAAAACTAAAAATTATTGCCATAACATATGCCTTTATCATCAATTCTAGTTTTGGATGCGAGTTTCTAACCACAATGGGTTGGGGACATTAAAATAGCGCCAGTATTTGCTTAGCACTCTCAGAGTCACCCTGGGTGGTCTTTGTGAATTCTTTTATCACTGAGATTAGGGTGTGAGAAGTACTTGTGGATAGAATGAAGTACCTTAAAAGTACATTAAAAATGAGCTATGCTCATCTTACAATGGTGATGGACAGTGTGGGGGGTCTTGATAATATGGGTGAATGTTGTAAAAACCTTCATAAGGTTGTGAATCAGTGATACCTTACTACTACTAATACTAAAAGGAGCTATGCTAAGAATTCACAGGAGGGAAGCTTCGTGAGATTGGTAATCTGAAAAAGGCCACAAACTGCTGGTAAATTATAGGCAGAATAATTGGTTAGTTGGAGAAACACCTGTATTTTTCTTACCTCTTAAGAATTTCGTTTCCTCAGTAAATCCTTATTTCCTAATTGAATTATGTAAATAAATCTCTCCCTCCCCCATCTCAGGGTGATTCTAGTTGGAATTCTATTAAACAGTATTAAGCATCTGCTGTTAGATAGGCACAACGTTGAATAACTGCAGTGAACAGACTGGCAAACAGCCTCAGTACCATGTGTTAAGTGCTATTTAAATTGTATCTCGAAAGAAAAGTAAGGGCCTACCTTAAATTCTTGTCAAGGGCGATATTATTAAGGGTGGGTGAGGAAGGACCAAGAAGTGGCCCTTGCTTTTCCTAAGTGCATGTTGGGGAGATACAGAGCCTTTCCTTGAATAAAAGAAACCTTTTGTGAGGGGAGATTTGTAGGTGAATGTAGATACCAGTCCTGCTCAGAATTTGTCATTCTAGCTGTTTGTCTCCGATCTGAACTTGGGCCTTTTTGGTCATATCTTGAAGTAAAGAGTTTCTTTAGCTCTTAGACAACATTTGAGTTTCAAATTAATTTAACCGATTACAGCATGCGAAGAAGACATTGGGCAGCAGAGGGAGTTACAGCCCTGAGACTGCTCCAGCCTTTTTAGTGAAATCTTTTTCAGAGCACAGCAAAGACCTCCCTGCAGCTTTCTTGGCACCAGAATAAGCTAAGAAGCAGAATAAAAGCTGGAGCCGTATAATCCCTAAGAAAACCTGCTGGCTGCTGTTCCCATTTTCCTGTGTGGCCTTTTTGCTCCGGCTGCCGTGTGTAAGCAAAGCTGTTCCTGCTGTGGCTTATTCTGAATGGATCAGGACATGGACGGTTCTATTTTTGACAGAGCAAATGGTGATAGAAATAAGGTACAGTGAACTCTTACAATTGAGCTCTGTATTTAGAAATCTCTGCTTGCTTTCCTGCTCTACTGTAACCTGTGGTGTTTGCTTTTTAAGTTGTACTTTTCCACGATCTAGATCTAAGCAGAATTCGTATTGCAGGAGGCGTTGCTCTCTGCTTCATTAAGGTTATTAAAACATGCTGTTGGGAAGCTGCTCTTGTTGGCAGCCCTTGATATGTGAGCAATTACTTTTTCTGGAATGGTTCTTGGTTTCTGAGGGTGTTTTGCTTCTAACCACCCACCGACCCTCCTGTATCATTGTGAACGTGAGGGTGGGAGGAGAATCAGGCTCTGAAAAAGTAGTGCTGATGTAGGTCTGGTGTTCTCAGTGGTAGGTAGAAAGGAGGATAAGAATAGTTATTTATTTCTAATGATAAAAATGAAACGTATATTGTAGAAATGTTGGAATATTCAGAAAGGAAGTGGCAGAGAATTTTTTTTATTAAGGTATTATTGATACACACTCTTATGAATGTTTCACATGAAAAACAATGTGGTTACTACATTCACCCATATTATCAAGTCACTGCCCATCAGTGTAGTAAGATGCCACAGATTTATTATTTGCCTTCTCTGTGCTACACTGTCTTCCCCATGATCCCCCACACCATGTGTACTAAGCGTAATACCCCTCAATCCCCTTCTCCCTCCATCCCCACCCGCTTTCCCCAACCCCTCCCCTTTGGTAACAGCTAGTGGAAGTGGCAGAGAATTTAAATCTCGGATAATCCTGAGATTTAACAACATTTATTGTTTTAATTTGTAGTATAGTTGATATACAATATTATACTGGTTTCAAGAACACAACATAGTGATCTGATAGTTATCTGCATTACTAAATGCTTGCCCCAGTAAGTGTAGTTACTGTCCGTCAACATAGAAGATACTAGAGTATTGACTATATTCTCTATGTTGTGCTTTAATCCCTGTGATTCATTTATATTATAATTGAAATTTTGTGCCTCTTTATCCCTTTCACTTACTTTACCCACCCACCTGAACACCCCTCCCCATGGTATCCACCAGTCTCTTCTCTGTGTCTATAAATCTAGTTCTGTTTTGTTTGTTTTGGGTTTTTTGGTGTTTTTTTTTTTAGATTCCACATACAAGTGAAATCATGTGGCATTTGTCTTTTTCTGCCTGGCTTATTTATTTTTCTTAGTGTAATATGCTCTAGGTCCATCCATGTTCTTGCAAATGGCAAGATTTCCTTTTTTGTGATTGTATGATACTCCCTTGCATACATGTACCCCTTTATCCATTCATCTATTTGATTGACACTTTGGTTGCTTCCATATCTTGGTTGTTGTAAATGATGTAGCAGTAAACAAAGGAGTGCATGTAATTTTTAGAATCAGTGATTTTTTTTTTCCCAGGTAAATTCTCAGAAGTGGAATTGCCGGGTTGTATTTCTTTTTTCTTTCTGTTTTTTTGAAGAACCTCCATACTGCTTCCCACAATGGCTAGATCAATTTACCTTCCCACCAACAGTGTAGGAAGGTTCCATTTTCTCCACATCCTCTCCAACACTTGTTTTTTCTAGTCTGGATTGTAGCTATTCTGATGGTTCTGAGGAGATAATAACCTCATTGTGATCTTGATTTGTGATCCCCTAATTAGTGATGTTGAGCATCTTTTTATGTACCTGTTGGCCAGATGGAAAAATGTTAAGTTCCTCTGCCCATTTTTAATTGGGTTATTTGTTTTTGTGTTGTTGTTTATTTGGGTATTAACCCCTTATTAAATATATCATTTGCAGATACATTGCATTTTCCTTTTGTTGATGGTTTCCTTTGTTGTGCAGAAGTTTTTTAGTTTGTTGTAGTCCCACTTGTTTATTTTTGCTTTTATTTCCCTTGTCTGGGGAGATGTATCCAGGAAAAAATTGCTCATGCTGCTGGTTCAAGATTCCTCCCTGTGTTTTCTTCCAACAGTTTATGGTTTCATGTCTTAAATTTAGGCCTTTGATCCATTTTGAGTTTACTTTTGTGTACTGTGTAAGACAGTGATTCAGTTTCATTCTTTTGCATATAGCTATCCAGTCTTCCCAACACCTTTTATTGAAGAAACTGTCTTTTCCCCATTGTATGTTCTTGCCTCCTGTGTCATATTATTTTACCATATATGTATGGGTTTATTTCTGGACTCTCTATTGATCCATGTATCTTTTCTTGTGTCTGTACTATACTGTTTTAATCACTGTAGCTTTGTAGTATCACTTGAAATCAGGATGTATGATGCCCCCAGCTTTGTTCTTCTTTCACAAGATTGCTTTGGCTATTCAGGGTCTTTTGTGATTTCATATAGATTTTAGGATTATTCACCGTAGTTCACTGAAAAATGCCATTGATAGTTTGATAGGGTTGCACTGAATCTGTAAATTGCTTTGAGCAGGATGGTGGTTTTCACAATATTAATTTCTCCAATCCATGAGCATGGGCTAGCTTTCCATTTATTTGTGTCTTCAGTTTCTTTCATCAGTGTCTCATAGTTTTCAGAGTACAGATCTTTCACCTCCTTAGTTAGGTTTACTCCTAGGTATTTTATTCTTTTGATGCAATTGTAAATGGAATTATTTTCTTCATTTCTCTTTCTGCTAGTTCATTATTAGTGTATAGAAATGCAACATATTTCTGTATATTGATTTTGTATCCTGCAACTTTACTGAATCCATTTATTATTTCTAATAGGTTTTGATGGAGTCTTTGGGACTTTCTGTATATATAGTATCATGTCACTGCAAATAGTGATGGTTTTACTTCTTCCTTACCAGTTTGGGTACTTTTGTTTCTTTTTTTGTCTGATTCTTATGGCTAGGAATTCCAGTCCTGTGTTGAGTAAAAGTCATGAGAGTAGAGTTCCTTGCCTTTGTTTGATCTTGGAGGAAGAGCTTTTAATATTTGTATGTTGAGTGTGATGTTTGCCATGGGTTTGTCATATGTGGCCTTTATTATGTTCAGGTACGTTCCCTCTAAACCCACTTTGTTGAGAGTTTTTAGCATGAGTTTTCAGCAAAATTCAACATTTTGTCAAATGCTTTTTCAGCATTTATTGAGAAGATTATATTTTTATCCTTTTATTGATGTGGTGTATCACATTGATCTGCAGGCATTGTACCATCCTTACATCCCTGGAATAAATCCCATTTGGTTGTGATGAATGATCCCTTTGATGTTTTTGAATTCTAATTCAAAATACTTTGCTAATATTTTATTGAGGATTTTTGCATCTCTGTTCACCAGGGATATTTGTACTTTTCTTTTGTTGTAAAGTCTGTCTGGTTTTGGTATTAGAGTAATGCTGGGCTTGTAGAATGAGTTTGGAAGTATTTCCTCTACTTCTATTTTTTGGAAAATCTCATGAAGAATCGGTATTAGCCCTTTAAACGTTTTGTAGAAATAACCTGTGAAGCCATCTGGTTCTGGACTTTTGTTTGTTGGCAGTGTTTTGTTTACCAATTCAATTTTGTTAGTTTGTTCAATTTCAATATGTTCAGATACTCAGTTTCTTCCTGTGTAAACCTGTTAAGTCCACCTGGTCTAATGTGTTCAAGCCACTGTTTCTTTTTTTTTTTTGTAGATAATTATTTTTTATTGAAGGGTAGCTGACACACAGTATTACATTAGTTTCAGGTGTACAACACAGTGATTCAACATTTATATACATGATAATTCTAGCTACCAGCTATCACCATACAAAGTTGTTACAATATTTTGACTATATTCCTTGTGCTATATATTACATCCCGGTTACTTTTTTATTTTACAATTGGAAGTGTATACTTTTTTTTTTTTTTTTGAGAGGGCATCTCTCATATTTATTGATCAAATGGTTGTTAACAACAATAAAATTCTGTATAGGGGAGTCAATGCTCAATGCACAATCATTAATCCACCCCAAGCCTAATTTTCATCAGTCTCCAATCTTCTGAAGCATAACGAACAAGTTCTTACATGGAGAACAAATTCTTACATAGTGAATAAGTTACATGGTGAACAGTGCAAGGGCAGTCATCACAGAAACTTTTGGTTTTGCTCATGCATTATGAACTATAAACAATCAGTTCAAATATGAATATTCGTTTGATTTTTATACTTGATTTATATGTGGATACCACATTTCTCTATTATTATTATTTTTAATAAAATGCTGAAGTGGTAGGTAGATGCAAGATAAAGGTAGAAAACACAGTTTAGTGCTGTAAGAGGGCAAATGTAGATGATCAGGTGTGTGCCTATAGACTAAGTATTAATCCAAGCTAGACAAGGGCAACAAAACATCCACGGATGCAGAAGATTTCTCTCAAAACGGGGGGTGAGGTTCTAAGCCTCACCTCTGTTGATCCCCATTTTCTCACCAGATGGCCCCCTGCGACTGTGCCTGTCTTAGGTTGTTCCTCCCTTGAGGAATCTTACCCGTCTCTGGCTAACCAGTCATCTTCCGGGGCCATACAGGGAAATGTAAAGTTGGCAAGTAAGAGAGAAGCAATATTGTTTGAAAAGGTTAGCTTTTTACTTTTTTGCAGATTTATGCCCTGTGGCTTCTATGCCCAGCATTTGTCTTGAGGTGTCTTTACCACTTGGAAGAATTATGATACTCGGTAATTTCGATATGAGGCACAAATTCTACTTAGGGATTGTAATTATGAAGGAAGAAGAGAAGCTATAGAAGTAGCAGACAGAAGAAAACATGGGAAGATTGATTATTTCTTTGACATACCTTCTTGTAGTGTACCATAAGAACTAAGTGTGTATAGGTTTTAAATTACTAATTAAATTGCGTGCACACATTAACATAATAGGAATACAGCTACATAACCAAAGCAGACCTACAATTACCAGCCATCTCCAGTGAAACCAAGAAAACCAGTTAGGCACCCTAGGCATTTGTGAAAACTTAATGATATGATGGATATTGTTTAACTGAATTTGAATATTTCGAGAAAAATCAGACAAATTAAAACAACACATTCCTGGGAACTGTTCACATCCCATATGTGCTTTTAACAGTAGATAGTCTATATTCGCAAGATTTTGGAGCACTGCAACTTGCACTTCTCCTAATTCTTGGTTGAGTTCCAACAGTATAGATCCAGTCAAATTTGTTGTTTTACTGTATGCACAGGCCAGCTTAGATATCTCCTTCCTCATTCCCATGGCAAGTCCAGGAACCGGTGGGATGAATGCAGCTACAACTGCAACAGCACCAGGATCTTTGTTGAAGTTTTTTGATGATCATCTTCTGGAATGACTCTTCCAGAGAATATTGATGTTGAAAGTTCTTCTTCATATCGTGTCTTAATTCATTTTCTGGGTAACCAAATTAGGCTTTGATCCTCTGTATAAACACAAACAAACCCTTTGTCCACACTTTGATATGCCCTTTATACCGTTGTGAAGAACTTATTGGAGATCACCACACAGGAACTGCTTTTTTTTTTTTTTTTTTTTTAAAGAGAAAGGAATATTATCAGAAAAATGTACTTCCATAGCTGATCATCTGACACCCTTTAAGTGATCAAAATTAAGGATATTTAAAGCATGCATTAATCGGTGATTTGCAGTTAGTTTTATTCTATCAGGGAGTAATCTCCCTTTTCTTCCTTTTTTTTTTTGTTATCATTAATCTACAATTACATGAAGAACATTATGTTTACTAGGCTCTCCCCTATACCAGGTCCCCCCCACAAACCCCCTTACAGTCACTGTCCATCAGCATAGCAAAATGTTGTATAATCACTACTTGTCTTCTCTGTGTTGTACAGCCCTCCCCTTTCTCCCACCCCCCCATTATGCATGCTAATCATAATACCCCCTTTCTTCTTCCCTCCCCTTATCCCTCCCTACCCACCCATCCTCCCCAGTCCCTTTCCCTTTGGTACCTGTTTGTCCATTCTTGAGTTCTGTGATTCTGCTGCTGTTCTGTTCCTTCAGTTTTTCCTTTGTTCTTATACTCCACAGATGAGTGAAATCATTTGGTATTTCTCTTATTCTGCTTGGCTTATTTCACTGAGCATAATACCCTCCAGCTCCATTCATGTTGTTGCAAATGGTAGGATTTGTTTTCTTCTTATGGCTGAGTAATATTCCATTGTGTATATCTACCACATCTTCTTTATCCATTCATCTACTGATGGATACTTAGGTTGCTTCCAATTCTTGGCTATTGTAAATAGTGCTGCAATAAACATAGGGGTGCATCTGTCTTTTTCAAACTTGAGTGCTGCATTCTTAGAGTAAATTCCTAGGAGTGCAATTCCTGGGTCAAATGGTAAGACTATTTTGAGCGTTTTGAGGAACCTCCATACTGCTTTCCACAATGGTTGAACTAGCTTACATTCCCACCAGCAGTGTAGGAGGGTTCCCCTTTCTCCACAACCTTGCCAACATTTGTTGTTGTTTGTGTTTTGGATGGTAGCCATCCTTACTGGTGTGAGGTGATACCTCATTGTGGTTTTAATTTGCATTTCTCTGATAATTAGCGATGTGGAGCATCTTTTCATGTGCCTGTTGGCCATCTGTATTTCTTTTTTAGAGAACTATCTGTTGAGCTCCTCTGCCCATTTTTTAATTGGATTATTTGTTTTTGGTTTGTTGAGGTGGGTGAGCTCTTTATATATTTTGGACATCAAGCCTTTATCAGATCTGTCTTTTACAAGTATATTCTCCCATACTGTAGGGTACCTTTTTGTTCTATTGATGGTGTCTTTTGCTGTACAGAAGCTTTTCAGCTTAATATAGTCCCACTTGTTCATTTTTGCTGTTGTTTTCCTTGCCCAGGGAGATATGTTCAAGAAGAGGTCACTCGTGTTTATGTCTAAGAGGTTTTTGCCTATGTTTTCTTCTAAGAGTTTTATGGTTTCATGACTTACATTCAGGTCTTTGATCCATTTTGAATTTACTTTTGTATATGGGGTTAGACAATGGTCCAGTTTCATTTTCCTACATGTAGCTGTCCAGTTTTGCCAGCACCATCTGTTGAAGAGACTGTTGTTTCGCCATTGTATGTCCATGGCTCCTTTATCAAATATTAATTGACCATATATGTTTGGGTTAATGTCTGGAGTCTCTTAATTGATATTCTGTGTGGATGATGTATCCATTAATGTTGGGGGATGAAGGGGTGTGGTGTTTAATCCCCTACTGTTACTGTGTTACTGTCAATTTCTCCCTTATATCTGTTAGGATTCACTTTATACATTTAGGGCTTCCTATTTTGTGTGCATATTTACAATTACTATGTCCTCTTGTTGGACTGAGCTCTGTCTTTATGTAATGCCCTTTGTCTTTCCTTGCTTTTTGTTTTGAAGTCTTTTTTTGTCTGATATACTATTACTACTCCTGTTTTTTCCTCTCTTCCATTTGCCTGGAATTTCTTTTCAGTCTATACATGTCTTTAGGTCTGAAATGAGTCTCGTGTAGGCAGCAAATAGATGGGTCTTGATTCTTTATCTCTTCAGCCACCCTGTGTGTTTTGATTGGTGCGTTTAGTCCATTTACATGAAAGTAATTATCGATAGGTGTGTCCTTACTGCCATTTTGTTAATTGTTTTCTGGTGGTTGTATAGTTCCTCTGTTTCTTTCTTCCTCTCTTGCTTCCCTTGTGATTTGTTGATTCCTTTAGTATTATACTTGAATTCCTTTCTTTTTATTTTTCATGTACCTATTATAACCTTTAGGTTTATGGTTACCTAAGGTACCCATATAATTTCCTAAGTATATAACAGTCTGTATAGTAAGTTGATAGTCACTCAATTTTTGAACATATTCTAAAACTACTACTTATTTATTCTGTTTCCTCTTCCACATCTTATGTATATGATGTCATAATCTCCCCTTTTATTTTGTGTGTCCCTTGACTAATTTGTGTATAGTTGATTTTACTATTTTTTGTCTTTAGCACTTCGTAATTGCTTTGGAAGTGATTGGTCTAGTGCCTTTACTGTAGGTTTGTTTTCACTGATGAAAAACATTTAAAATTAAAAACATTTCCATGTAAAGAAGGCCCTGTAACACACCCTATAAGGCTTGTTTAGTGGTGGTGAATTCTTTTAACCTCTGTTTATCTGGAAAACTTTCAATTCTCAGTGATAATCTTTCTGGGTAGAGTGTTCTTGGTTGTAGTTTTGTTTTTTTTTTTCTTTTTCTTTCAGCGCTTTAAATATTTCATGTCATTCCCTTTTGGCCTGTAAAGTTTGTGCTGAGAAGTCTGCTCATAGTCTTAATAGAGCTCCCATTATAGGTAACTGTCTGCTTTTCTCTTTCTGCTTTTAAGATTCTCTCTGTAATTTTTGCCATTTTAATTATTATGTATCTTGATGTGGAACTTACTGGGTTCATCACCTCAGGGCCTCTCTGCACTTTCAGGACCTAGATGTCTGCCTTCTTCCGCAGACTGACGAAGCTTTCAGCTATTATTTCTTCAAATGGACTTTCTGTTACTTTGTCTCTCTATTCTCCTTCTGGAACGCCTGTTCTGTGAATATTGTTTGCTTTGGAGTTGTTGCAGAGCTCTCAGTATCTCTTCAATTTTAGAATTCTTTTTTTCTCTGTTTCTCAGCTTTGCTGCTTCCCACTGCCCTATCTTCCAGCTCACTGATCTGTCCCTCTGCCTCCTGCAGCCTACGATTCATTCTATTGTATTTTTCATTTTGGTTATTGTGTTCTTCAGCTCTGAATGGCTCTTTTTTAAATATTTTCTGTCTCTTTGTTGAAGTTCTGGCTGAGATTGTCAATTCTCCTCCCCAGTTCAGTGAGCATCTTTATGACTGTTATTTTGAATTCTTTTATCAGGAAGATTTCTTATCTTCCTTTCATTTAGCACTTTTCCTGGTGTTTTGTCTTGTTCTTTTGTTTAGAACATGTTCCTCTGTGTCCTCATTTTGTCTGGATCTCTGTGTTTCTTCCTTTGTATTAGATGCACCAGCTGTGCCTCCTGGTGTTGAAACTAGTGGCTTTATGAAGTCGACATCCTGTGGTGCCCAGAACACAAAATCCCCTGCATGCCACAGCCTGGTTCTCTGTTCTTGCTGAGTTGGCTTTGCTGTTGGTGATCTGTTGGAGGGGCCTGCCTTCTGCTTGTGCCAGGAATGGCAGTCCCCACTGCTAGCCTGTGTGCCTGTCTGACAGCAATGGTGAAACCCCACTGCTGTGCCTTTGTGTGATGTCTGGTGTTTCTGCTGTGATGGGCGGGGCCACCTGTCAGCAGTGGCAAACTACTGTAGAGTGTTTGGGTGAGGCAGGTCTTTGGAGGGATGGGGTCTGCGCCAGCAGGGTAAGTGAAGAGTTTCAGAGCTGGCTCCCTCAAGTGTCTGGCCAGTTGGGCTGAGGGAGAGCTGGGGAAGTGTCATCTGCTTGCCTTTCCTTCCCTGGAGAGAGCTCCTTAGACCCCCACACCTCCAGCACACTCCCCAAGGCTAGCAAATCTTTCAAACTGCCACATCTCTGTTGGGTCTCAGGGAACCACAGAGCACACCGGTCTTCCACAAGTGACCAGACATTCAACCCTCCCCTCACCCCCTGCACCACTCTGCACTGCAACTCTCTCTGGTGTCCAGCCCTGTTAATCTCAAAGCCCAGTACAATTGGTACTCTCCTTCCCAGAGAGATCCCCAGGGCCAGGTGTGCCGGGTTTCTGAGCATTTATCCCCTTCCCACTCTGTTCCTCTCCTTCCCACCTGTGGGCTGAGATGAGGGTAGAGTTTGGAGCCTGATCAATAATGGCTCTGCCCCTTTAACCCTTCTCAATGTGTCCTCTTTGCCTTGTGTAGACAGTCTCTTCTGCAATCTTCAGTTTTTTTCAGTTGTATTTGATGTAGTTGCATCCTTGTATATGTGGGAGGAGATTAT
Organism: Manis pentadactyla; assembly: GCF_030020395.1. NCBI lineage: Eukaryota > Metazoa > Chordata > Mammalia > Pholidota > Manidae > Manis > Manis pentadactyla. The sequence continues at coordinate 123,670,767 of NC_080027.1, read as the reverse complement.
CACAGTGACCTCCTATTCTGCAGTCTTCCTACATCTCAAGAATAGTTTTAAAACTGGGATTTTATGTTTGCAGGCACCCACTATTGTCATTATATCACAATTGTCACAGCTTTAGGTTTAGAGTGTGGATCTTTAATTTGGATTAAGGCATTTGTTAGCCAAGAAATGTCAGGGGCAGTTCCTGGGGTCAGGCTAATAGGCAGCATTTCATGTTAAGTGGATAACACTGCAGCTTTTCCTTAAATACTTCAACCTTTTAGAACCAATCATAGCTACCTACTCCTGGTGTGCTGTTGTGGGATGCTTGGTAAACTTTTTCTTAAGGTGGCCTGAAAACTTCAAGTCTATTAGTACTTAAAACTTAATTTAAAAGTTACAGCCAATGGAATTTTTAAAAATTGAATTAGTAATATTAGCTTAGTACATGTTTATGATCAATATTCAAATAATACAGAAAGATACAAAGTAGAAAACAAAAGTGTCTCCTTTCTCCATTGTTCTCCATAGACAGTCACTATTAAGAGGTAAGTGCTTGTCCTTCTGAACTCTTTACAAGTAGGTATAATTTCATTTGTTTCTCATTTTGGTATTTTTATTTTTACTTGAAAGTTTTAATTTTTAGCTGTGGTAAAATGCACATTTTTTATCTTAATTCTTTTTAACGGTATAGCTCAGCAGTGTTAGTAGCTCATGTTGAACAGTCCATCTCTAGAACGTTTTTATCTTGCAAAACTGAAACTCTGCCCATTAAACAACAACTTGTCAGCCCTCATTCCCCCAGCCTCTGGCAACTACCATTCTGCCTTGTGTTTCTATGAGTTTAACTACTTTATACCTCTTATAAATGGAGTCATCCAGTATTTCTCTTTGTGACCGGTTTACTTCACTTAGCATAATGTCTTTGAGGTTCATCCACACTGTAGAATGTATCAGAATTTCCTTCCTTTTTTAAGGCTGAATGATATTCCATTGTATGTATTTTCACATTTTGTTTATACATTGAACTGTTGGTAGACATCTGGGTGGGTTGGTTCCACTTTTTTGCTATTGTGAATAATATTGCAGTGAATGTGGATATACAAATAATTCTTCAAAACCTTACTTTCAGTCTTTCTGAGTGTATAGCCAGATTTTTTTTTTTGAGAAGCCATTATATGGTTTTCAACAGCAGCTGCACCATTTTACATTTTCATCAATAATGCACAAGGGTTCCAATTTGTCCACATCCTTGGCAAGATTATTTTCTATTTTTGATAGCCATCATCCCAGTGACTGTGGGGTGATAGCTCATGGTTTTGATTTGCATTTCCATTATTGGTTGTGTTGAGCATCTTTTCATATGTCTATTGGGCATTTGTATATCTTTTGGAGAAATGTCTATTCAAGTTCTTAGCCCATTTTAAACAGGTTTTGTTGTTGAGTTGAAGGAGTTCTTTATTCTGGATATTAATCCCTTATTAGATACAATGTGCAAATATTTCCTCTCATGCCTTAGGTTGTGTCTTGATGCACAGAAGTGTTTAATTTTGATGTAATCCAGTTTTATCTGTTTTTACTTTTGTTGTCTGTGCTTTTGGTTTCATAGGTCTTTATGTACACATACTCTGCAGCTTGGCTCTTATCAACAAAACCTGAACATAGTTCCATGTTAAACAGCTGTAATATATTCCATTGTACGAGTCTCTCAGTTTAAGTTATCACCCCCTGTTGGTGGAATTTTAGGCTGTTAACAGTTAAAAGTTTTGTAATGAACATCTTCATACCTGCTTTTGTCCACTTACATGTTTCTGTGAGATGATTTCTTAGACGTGGAATTGCTAGATCAAAGGATATGCACATTTAAAAAATTCTATAGGTACTTCTAAATTGCCTTCCAAAGTACACATGAGAAAATTGTTTTCTTTGTACCAGCCAGCCATTAGGCAGCACTTGAATGAAACTCACAGGTGTATTGAATAGGCCACTATGAAATAATAACTGCTGATATCCTAAGGATGCCAGAGTAGAAATGCAGAAGAAACTTGGTCTTTGATGACTTTTAAGCCACTGCATTAATCATCTCTGGAACCTCTCTACCACCAAACTTGTTATGTGAGGGATTAAATTTCCTGGTTGGATTTTCTGTTACTTACAACTAAAGCATTGTTATCTGAGAACAATGTCAGAACAGGGCCACCTGTATTTAGTGCATCTTGAGCTTGAAAGGTAACCAGTTGTTCAGTGAAGAATTCTTAAACCGTATTTGAGAAAGTTGGTAATTGAAGTGATAGTCTCAGGCTATAGGGGGGATACAAATGAAGTGATGTGACTGGTTTTATTCAGTAAGACAGTAAACTTTATTTCCTTCCCTAGTTAAGAAAATAATTCCTGAGAAAGATGATCTTGGATCATCATTCCATGTCCATAGAAACTACAATCTCTGGAGTATTAACAGATTAGCCTTGTCCCCAAGGTCATCCTGAGTTAGAGATGTTTTGCTGGGCTGGGAAATTGCATAAGGGAACTGGAGAAAATAAACAAATGAATCCTTCCTGATGGGCTGGGTTGTAAACCAAAAATAAAAGTTGGACAGTAGGAGTATAGTGAAGGAGGGACGATTTTCCCCAGAAAAGCAGCCTTCTTTAGGTTCTGTATTTGATAAGGTGCTCAGTTTGGGAAGGTGTATCTTGTTTTCCACCAATGTCAGCTTCTACTGGTTGTTCTTACATGCCATACATAATGAAAAATACATAATTCCGTCCTTGTGTTAGGAGACTTGGGGAAGTGATGAGGTGTAAAGGGAAAGATGACATTGGGAGTTCACATACCTGGGTTTCAATCCCAACCTTAGAATTACCCAAGTCTCTCAACCTCAGTTTCATACAGTTGTTGGAAAACCTAATGGGATTATAATACGGTTTTGCAGGCCTCGGGAAAGCTCAAGAAGTATTTCCAAATGATAATTTGTAGTTTAAAAGATTTTCTAGGAACATGTGTGGGGAAAATATAAACTCATTCCACATAGAGCCAAGATATCATTCTGGGAATCTGTTCTGTTTTTTTCTTAGTCAGGTTTATTGAGGTGTAATTTTCACATTCTAAAATTTATACTTTATACACATACGCTTTACTGACATTTAACTGAATGGATGCAATCGCATAACTACTACCTTAGTCAAAACAGTATTTCCATGATCCAGTATGTTGCCTCAGAACCCTTCACAGTCAGTCCACTTCACTCACCCTAGCTCCAAGCAACCACTGATCTGATTTCTGGCCTTACAGCTTTACCTTTTTCAGAATGTCATATAAATAGAATCTTAGAGTATGAAGCCTTTTATGTCTGCTTCCTTCATAAAATATTTTTGAGACTTGTGTTCTATGTATCACATTGCTGAGTAGTACTGTGTTTTATGGATATACCACAATTTGTTTATCCACTAACTAGTTAATGGATATTTGTGTTATTTCCAATTTGTGGCAGTTGTGTATATTGCTGTACAATTCACATGCAGGCCTTTGTGCAGAAATATGTTTAAACTCTTGCATAAATATCTAGGAGTGGGATGTCTTGGTCAAAAGTAAGTGTATGTTTATGATACACTGTCAGACTTTTAAAAGTGGCTGTACTGTTTGCATTCTCATTAGCAGTGTATGTAAATTCCAGTGCTCTGCATCCTCACCAGCAATTGATCATTATTGTGTCCTTCCTTCTACTAGCTTTGAGCTTCATTTGTTCTTTTTCTAGTATTTTTAGATTGTGAGTTTAGCCTGCTTATTTGGGATTGTTCTTGTTTCCTGAGGAAGTCCTGTGTCGCTCTGTATTTCCCTCTTAGAACCTCTTTTGCAGTGTCCCACAAGTTTTGAACTGTTATATTTTTGTTTTCATTTACTTCCATGTATTGGTTTGATTTGTTTTGAATTTTTCATTGATTTATTGATTATTTAGAAGCATGTTGTTTAGCTTCCACATGTTCATGAGCTTTTGTTTTCTTTGTATAATTTATTTCTAGTTTCATACCATTGTGGTCTGAGAAGTTGCTTGATAAAATGTAATTCTTTTTGAGTAAAGAGGCTCTTTTTGTGGCGTAGTATGTGATGTAGTCTGGAGAACGTTCCATGTACACTTGCGAAAAATGTGTGTTCTGCTGCTTTTGAGTGGAATGTTCTGTAGATTTCTGTTAAGTCCATCTGATCTAATATGTTGTTCAATGCCTCTCTTTCTTTCTTTATTTTCTGTCTGGTTGATCTATTGATGTGAGTGGTGTGTTAAAGTGCCCTAATACCACCAATGAATTGCAGTTTCTTTCCCCCTTTAATTCTGTTAGTATTTGTTTTAACGTATTTAGATGGTTCTAAGTTGGGTGCATAGATATTTACATATAATGGTTATATCTTCAGTTGGACTGACCCCTTTATCATATGTAACATCCTTCTTTGTCTCTTGTTATGAAGTCTATCTTGTCTATATAAATACTACTAGTATTGCTTTTTTCTCCCTATTATTTGCATGAAATATCTCTTCCCATCCCTTCACTTTCAGTCTGTGTATGTCTTTGGGTCTGAAATGAGTCTCTCATAGGCAGCATATTGATGGGTCTTGTTTCTTTATGGATTGTGCCACTCTGTGTCTTTCGATAGGTACATTTAGTCTATTTACATTTAAGGTAATTATTAATAGGTATGTACTTATTGCTATTTTACTAGTTGTTTACTGGTTGTTTCTGTAGTTCCTCTCTGTTCCTTTTTTCCTCTCTTATATTCTTGTTATTTGATGGTTTTCTTTAGTGTTGTGATTATATTTCTTTTAAATTTTTGTGTCTCTACTATAGGTTTTAGGTTGTAGATAGCTTCCTAACTATGTAAGTCTATGTTAAGTTGATGATCACTCTATTTCAAACACAATCTAAAATTTTAAAATTTTGCTTCCTCCTCTACACTTTATGTATTAGATGTCATAATCTGCATTTTTTATGTATCCCTTGAATGATTTTGTATATAGTCAGTTTTACTACTTTGGTTTTAATTTCAGACTTGCTTGGTAAGCAGTCTACTGTCTTTACTGTGGGTTTATTTTCACTGCTGAAAAGCATTTAGACTAAAAATGTTGGTTTAGTGGTAGTGAATTCTTCAGCCTGTGTTTATCTGGGAAATTTTTAATCTCTTCCTTCAAATTTGAATGATAATCTTACTGTGTAGAAGATCCTTGGTTGAAGGTCCTTCTGCTTCAGTGTATTAAATATTTCATGCTACTCCTTCCTGGCCTGTAAAGCTGATGGGGTTTCCAATACAAGTAATCTTTTCTTTCTCTTTGGCTGCTTTCAATACTCCGTCCTCATCCTTAATCCTTGTCATTTTTTTATTATATGTTTTGGTGTTGTTTTAGGATTCCTTTTGTTAAGGGCTCTCTGCACTTCCAGGACTTTAGTGTCTGTTTCCTTCTCCAGATTGGGGAGATTTTCAGCAGTTATTTCTTCAAAGAGACTTTCTATTCTTCTCTCTCTCTTCTGGTACTCCTATTATACAAGTATTGTTTCGTTTGGAATGTCACACAATTCTCATAGCATCCTCTCATTTCTAGAGATACTCTTTTCCCTTTGTTCCTCAGCTTTGTTGTTTTCCTGTTCTCTAATTTCCATCTCATTGTCTCTATTTGCAGCAGTCTAGTATTCATTCCCTCCATTGTATATTTTATTTCAGTTATTGTATTCTTCATCTCTGAGTGGCTGTTTCCAACTCATCTCTTCGTTGAAGTCCTCCGTGAGAGCATCGGTACTTTTCTGCAGATCAGCGAGCATAATTAGGACTGTTACTTTGAAATCTTTCTCAAGAAGATTGGTGATCTCTGTTTCATTTAGCCTTCTTTCTGGTGTCTTATCCTGTCGTTTTGTTTGGAATATATTCCTCTGCCTCCTTGTTTTGTCAGGGTTTCTGTTTCTTCCTTTGTATTAGATGAATCTGCTGTGCTTCCTGGTCTAGAGAGTAATGGCTTTATGTAGAAGGCATCCTGTGGTGCCCAGAAGCTCAGGACTCTTTACTCTTCGTGCCTGGTTCTCCTTTGCAGTGGAACACCAGTTGCTGTTTTAGGGTTGTGGGCAGGGCCCCTTTCTGTCTGTCTGCCAGCCTGCAGTGATCTCTCCCAGTCCCCTGTGGATGGCCATTTGCTTCTGCCAGCCCTTTGTGAGCCCAGCAGCAGTGCTTCTGCTGGGATCATCGTGTCTGGGGCTGCCCTCTGCCTACCGTGCAGCAACAGAGCTCTGCTAGGCTAACGGGGTGGGCGAGGTAGTCACACAGCACCAGGCTGGGCCACCAGTAAGTAGGGAGTGCTTGGAGCTGGCTCTCCCAGGTGCCTACCCAGTTGGGCTGAGATAGCCTCCTGCTTGTGGGGTAGGGTGGGGGAAGGGCTGGGGTCCCCACTGATCGTGGCTTTGCCACTTTACCCTTCTCTGTGTGGTCCTCTCTTCACCAGGTGTAGGTGTTCTGTTCTGCAGTCTTCAAGTCGTTTTCAGGGTTAGTAGTATTTGCTGTAGTTGTTTTCCTGTGTGTGTGTGGGAGGAGGTTTGTGCCTTACCTTCCTACTCCACCATCTTTCCCCCCCTTCACCAGCAATAGGTATTGTCATATTTTTTGTCTCCATTCTAATACATGTATAATGGTATTGCATTTTAATTTGCATTTTCATAGTATTTAGCAGTTTTGTTTGTCTTTTCATGTGCTTTCTTGCCATCTATTACCAATTTTTTGGTGAAGTGGCTCTTCAGAGATTTTGCCATTTTAAAATGTTGAATTGTCTGGTTTTTCTTTTTGTGTGGGAGTTCTTTATATGTTCTGAATAGAAACTTACTAGATAGGGGTTTAATATTTTTTTCCCAATTTGTGGCTTATCTTTTCATTTCTGTACAATGTCTTAAAGAGCACAATGTTTTCACTTTTTCTACTTTCAAGTTTCATTTATCAAAATTTTTTCTCTTACAGTTCATGCTTTTGTGTCCTAAGAATTCTTTGCTAAACAAAAGGTCACAAAGATTTTTTTCTGATGCTCTCTTCTAGAATTCTTAGATTTTGCATTAAATGCATAATACTTTTTGAGTTAATTTTATGAGATGAGGCAAGGTATAGATTAAGGGTAATTTTTTTTTTCAGTTGTATGATCTGTATTCCAGGATGACTTGTTCAGAAGACTGTCATTTTCCATTGATTAATCTTAGCCCTTTTGTTGAAAATCTGTTGACCATATGTGTGGGCTACCTTTTCTAGACTGTTCTTGTTCCATTGTTCTGTAGATCTGTCATCTTATCAATACCATATTATCTTTTTTACTATAGCTTTGTAATAAGCTTTGAAAACAGGTAGTGGGAATCCTCCAGCTTTGTTCTTCCTTCTCAGAATAGTCTGTTTTAGGATTTTTGCATTTCCATATAGATTTTACAGCTTGTCAATTTCTACATAAAAAGACTGCTGGGATTTTGGTTGAGTGCTTAACTCTGTAGATCATTTTGGGAAGAACGGATATCTTAATATTGTCTTCCATTGATGAACATGATATATATCTACGTTTATTTAGGTTTTCTTTTATTTCTCTCATCAGTATTTTTCAGTTTTCAGCATATAATTCTTAAACATATTTTGTTGGATTTATCCCTTCCTATGCATTTTGTGTTTTTTGATGCTGTTGTAAATGGTACTCTTTTTCTAATTTAATTCCCACTTGTTTATATCTACTATATAGAAATACAACTGATTTTTGAAAATTGACCTTGTGTTCTGTGACCTTTCCAAACTCAGTTATTAATTCTAGTAGCTTTTTTTGTGTGGATTACTTAGGATTTTCCATATAGACGATAATTTTGTCTACAAATGAAAATGTAAGAAATTTTTAAAAATCCAAATAAGAAGTTTTATTTCTTCCTTTCCAGACTAAGCTTTTTATTTTTCTTGCCTTATTTTAGTGGCTGGGACCAGCCTATATAAGTGGCAGGACTACATATCCATATCTTGTTTCTGATCTTAGGAGTATTTTCAGGAAATCTTAGGGAGAAAACATATAGTTGTAGGATTTTTGTATGTTTCTTTATCAGGCTAAGTTCCCTTCAAGTCTAATTTGCTTAGAGTTTTTATCATGAATGTATGTTGAATTTTGTCATCATTTTTCCTGCATCTATTGAGGCTATCATAATGCTTTTTCTGTTATAGTCTGATAAAGCAAATTGCATTAACTGATTTTCAGCAATGAACTAACCTTGTATTTCAACCTACACCCACTTAGTCATGGTTTATTATCTATTTTATGTGTTGCTGAATTCAATTTGTTTAAGGATTTCTGTGTCTGTGCTCATGAGGAATATATGTCTGGTTTCCTTGTAACGTTTTTGTCTGGTTTTAGTATCGGTTCTAGTGGCATAAAAATTGGGAAGTGTCCCCTCTTTTATTTTTTGAAAGAGTTTTTATAGGATTGATATCATTCCTTCCTTAAATTTTTAGTGTATTTCACCTGTGAGGCCATCTGACCTAAAATGTTTCTACAATTTTCCCACAATTTGGAAGTCTTTATCATGTGACCTATTCTAAGGAACTTACAAACTTGCTTAGGGCACTGTATTACACATATATCCCATAGAAGAAATTACAAAGCATATATAAATACTAAAGAATAAATGGCATAATCTCAGAAGGTGGTCTGGAGCATACTGTGAAAAGGCATTGTCAATGCACTTGAAGTTGAAGTCCCTTAGCCTGGCTTTCAATGCTTTCTAGATTTAGCCTTATCTCCCAGGACTCCCTATTATAAGAATACTTCTCTGTATTCAAACATAACTCACTGTCTCATAAGCTCACCTATTTTTATAACTTGTTTTCCTGGTAGAGGATTTTTACTACTAATTCAATTACTTTAATAGATCTGTGGGGCTATTCAGATTATCTACATTTATTGGGTAAACTTTGAGAGTTCTGTTTTTAAAGGAGATTGTCCATTTTATCTAGTTGTCAATTTTACTGGCATCGAGTTGTTCTAATATTCCCTTATTCTTTCAGTGCTAGAAGGATCTGCAGAGATGCCTTCTCTCTCATTCCTAATATTTGTAGTTTGTATCTTCTGTATTCTTTCCTTGATCAGTCTAATTAGAAACTTTCATTTTTATTGAAATACTCTTTTGAACCAGCTTTTCATTAATGTTTGTTGTTTTCATTAACTTGCCTCTAATATTTTACTGTTTTCAACTTCATCTATTTCTGCTGTTATTTTCTTCCATCTGGTTGCTTTAGATTTGGTTTGATCTTTTTCAAGTTTTTTAAGGTAGAAACTTAGAGTATTGCTGCAAAACGTTTACTTTTTTAATGTAAGCATTTCACCATGTCTCACAAATTTGATATGTTGCATTTTAATTTTTATCAAGCTCAAAATATTTTCAGTTTCTTTTTCAAATTTCTTTGATTCATGACTTATTTAGAAGTGTATTGTTTAATTTCCAAATATTTGGGGTTTGTCCAACTATCTTTCTGTTATTGCTTTCCAGTTTGATTCTGTTGTGTTCAGGTAATATATTTTATATTACTTTAATTATTTTTAACTTGTTAGGTTGTTTGATAGCCCACACACAGCATGTGAGCTATCTTCGTGACTATTCCACATGGACTTAAAGAGAATGTGTTCTGTTACTAGGAAATGTTCTATAAATGTTAATTAGGTCAAATTGGCCAGTAGTATTGTTCAGGTCTTCTATATCCTTATTAATTTTCTGTAATTCTCGTTCTTCCCATTACTGTGCAAAATGGGTTTATTGTATATATCATACATTTAGGTCCAGCCTTACAGTCTGTGCTTTTTAATTGGGGTGTTTACATTATTTACCTAGAATGTGATTATTGATATGGTTGGTTTAAATCTGCCATGTGGTGGGAGACGGTTCTTAACTTCTCTTGCATTTCTGTCTGTCTTGCAAGCAAGGTAACTGGCTGCCCTTTGTTTCTGTCTTTGCACAGATATTTAGCCTACAGCATTGGAAGATAGATACTCTGTCCCTCTAGAACAAGAAACAGGCATGCTTTCTGCCCACATAAAAAATTAGTTACCCAAATTCAGGGTTTTCCTGCTGTAACAACCCATTGCATATGTCAGTTTCATGTGGCCATAGTTGCATTGCTCTGTGGGAATGGGACTTGGGGAACTGGTGCGAAAATGCTGATACTCTGAATATCACCAGTGATGTAATAAACTGCCTTTCTGTATCCCACATCCATAAGCCTGTGGAAGGCCAACTTGTTAGCTTTCAAGTGGGGTAATATTTCAGATACTTTACAGTTCTTAAATGCATCTTACTGCGTTTTTGTTTCTCCCACCTCTTTCCTTTTTGTCTGATTTCTGTCTTATTAGCTATACCCCATTAAAAAATTTTTTATAAGATTCCTTAGGGATTACAGTATACATCTTTAACTTTTAGTTTACCTTCAGTACTATCTTTCTGCTTTGTGCACAGTGTAAGAACATTTATACCTCTAGTTCCTCCTTTCCATCTTTTGTGTTCTTTTTGTCATACTTTGATGTGTTATAAATCCCACAATGCATTGTTTAATGTCTTTGCTTTAGGTAATTATCAAGATTGACATTGTGTATATGCCAGTCCAGTCAGGGAGTCCCATCTTTTCTCTGTCTTACAAATCTTGAAAAACTTAACATGACCTTTTGGATTGGAACTAATTTTTCAGATTGTTCATCTTGAAGAGGTGTGAGGTTTGGGTTTTGGGGTGTGTTTTTTTTGACCAAATGGATCTTTTCTTGGCTTCTACTTGAGATCTTTCCATACATAACCTTCCTACTTCCTCTTAGAAGAAACTTGAATGCTTGGTCCATTTCTGTACGGGCTGCCCTTTTAGAGTGTCGGCCGGGATTCAGTGTTAGGGAATCAGCAGGAAAGGCTGGAGGGCAGGTCAATAAGGGCATTTCCTTTTTTTCTTATTGTTAATTTCCTTCAGACAGCTAAAGAAAAGAAAAAGTACTTTCTGCTATAGTCTTTTTATCTTGTTTCAACTGCGATGTGTTCCTTTTTTCCATATTCCATTGTTAAAAAGTTTTTTATGACATTCAGGGATTTTTTAAATACCACCCTTAATCATGCTTCCTATAATAGCCATTTCCTGCTTCCTTTAGGTTTTATGTATAGTATTCCATTGATTTAACAAATCATAATTATGAAACATTTCCTTATATATAGTTTAAGCTTTTTCACTATAAATTATGCCATAGTGAACATCTCTGTGCATCTTTTGTGTCTCACAAGGGTATATTTCCATTAGTAGGTTTCTGTATTTAAAAACTAACAAGATTTTTACAGTTCTTATTATATATTGTAAAAGTATATTAGAAAGAGGAGGAAATTTGGAACATATATACCCTGGGGGAGGGCAAGAAATTGTACAAATTGGCCTAGAGACAAAAAGGTGAGTCAAATTGATTATAGACTTGTGGGAGGCAAGCTATTGCAAAAACGTTTTCAAAAATTTGGTTATGGATCTCTGTTCTTTTCCACAGATTAGTATTTAAGTATTTTTTTTGTTTTGTTTTGTTTTGTAGATAATTATTTTTTATTGAAGGGTAGTTGACACACAGTATTACATTACATTAGTTTCACGTGTACAACACAGTGATTCAACATTTATATACATGATAATTCTAGGTACCAGCTATCACCATACCAAGTTGTTACCATATTTTGACTATATTCCTTATGCTATACATTACATCCCGGTTACTTATTTATTTCACAATTGGAAGTGTGTACTTTTTGTTGTTGTTGTTGTGAGGGCATCTCTCATATTTATTTATCAAATGGTTGTTAACAACAATAAAATTCTGTATAGGGGAGTCAATGCTCAATGCACAATCATCAATCCACCCCAAGCCTAATTTTCATCAGTCTCCAATCTTCTGAAGCATAACTAACAAGTTCTTACATGGAGAACAAATTCTTACATATTGAATAAGTTACATGGTGAGCAGTACAAGGGCAGTCATCACAGAAACTTTTGGTTTTGCTCATGCATTATGAACTATAAACAGTCAGTTCAAATATGAATACTCATTTGATTTTTATACTTGATTTATATGTGGATACCACATTTCTCTCTTTATTATTATTATTTTTAATAAAATGCTGAAGTGGTAGGTAGATACAAGATAAAGGTAGAAAACATAGTTTAGTGTTGTAAGAGAGCAAATGTAGATGATCAGGTGTGTGTGCCTGTAGACTATGTGTTAATCCGAGCTAGACAAGGGCAATAAAACATCCACGTATGCAGAAGATTTCTCTCCGAACAGGGGGGGTGAGGTTCTAAGCCTCACCTCTGTTGATCCCCAATTTCTCACCTGATGACCCCCCTGCGACTGTGCCTGTCTTAGGTTGTTCCTCCCTTGAGGAATCTTACCCGTCTCTGGCTAACCAGTCATCTTCCGGGGCCATACAGGGAAATGTAAAGTTGGTAAGTGAGAGAGAAGCCTTATTGTTTGAAATGGTTAGCTTTTTATTTCTTTGCATATTTATGCCCTGTAGCTTCTATGCCCAGCATTTGTCTTGAGGTATCTTTACCACTTGGAAGAATTATGATACTCGTTAAATTTGATATGAGGCACGAATTCTATTTAAGGGTTGTAATTAGGAAGGAAGAAGAAAAGCTATAGAAGTAGCAGGCGGAAGAAAACATGGGAAGATTGATTATTTCTTTGACATTTCTTCTTGTAGAGTAACTTCAGCATGTATACGTTTTAAGCTACTACTTAAATTGCGCACACGCATTAACATAATAGGAGTATAGTTACATAACCAAAGCATACCTGTAATTACCAGCCATCTCCAGTGAAACCAAGAAAACCAGTTAGGCACCTTAGGCATTTGTGAAAGCTTATCTATGATATGGTGGATATTGTCCAACTGAACTTGAACAGTCTGAGAGAAATCAGACAAATTAAAACAACCCATTCCTGGGGACTGTTCACATCCCATATGTTCTTTTAACAGTAAATAGTCTGTAGTTGTAAGATTTTGGAGCGCTACAATTTGCACTTCTCCTAATTCTTGGTTGCGTTCCAACAGTATAGATCCAGTCAAATTTGTTGTTTTACTGTATGCACAGGCCAGCTTAGATATCTCCTTCCTCATTCCCATGGCAAGTCCAGGAACTGGTGGGATGAGTGCATCTACAGCTGTAGCAGTGCGTGGATCTTTGTTGGGGTTTTTTGATGATCATCTTCTGGCATGAGTCTTCCAGAGAGTGCTGATGTTGGAAGGTCTTTTTCGTATCGTATCTTAGTTCATTTTCGGGGTAGTCCAATTAGGCTTTGATCCTCTGTATAAACACAAACAGACCCTTTGCCTACACTTTTATATGCCCTTTATACCCTTGTGTAGGACTCATTGGAGGTTTCCACACAGGAACTGCCTTTTTTTTTTTTTTTTGGTATCATTAATCTACACTTACATGATGAATATTATGCTTACTAGGCTCTCCCCTATACCAGGTCCCCCCTATAAACCCCTTTACAGTCACTGTCCATCAGCATAGCAAATGTTGTAGAATCACTACTTGCCTTCTCTGTGTTGTACAGCCCTCCCCTTTCTCCTACCCCCCCATGCACGCTAATCTTAATACCCCCCTACTTCTCCCCCCCTTATCCCTCCCTACCCACCCATCCTCCCCAGTCCCTTTCCCTTTGGTACCTGTTAGTCCATTCTTGAGTTCTGTGATTCTGCTGCTGTTTTGTTCCTTCAGTTTTTCCTTTGTTCTTATATTCCACAGATGAGAGAAATCATTTGGTACTTGTCTTTCTCTGCCTGGCTTATTTCACTGAGCATAATACCCTCCAGCTCCATCCATGTTGCTGCAAATGGTAGGATTTGCCCTTTTCTTATGTCTGAGTAGTATTCCATTGTGTATATGTACCACATCTTCTTTATCCATTCATCTATCGATGGACATTTAGGTTGCTTCCAATTCTTGGCTATTGTAAATAGTGCTGCAATAAACATAGGGGTGCATTGGTCTTTCTCATACTTGATTGCTGCATTCTTAGGGTAAATTCCTAGGAGTGCAATTCCTGGGTCAAATGGTAAGTCTGTTTTGAGCATTTTGATGAACCTCCATACTGCTTTCCACAATGGTTGAACTAATTTACATTCCCACCAGCAGTGTAGGAGGGTTCCCCTTTCTCCACAGCCTCGCCAACATTTGTTGTTGTTTGTCTTTTGGATGGCAGCCATCCTTACTGGTGTGAGGTGATACCTCATTGTAGTTTTAATTTGCATTTCTCTGATAATTAGCGATGTGGAGCATCTTTTCATGTGTCTGTTGGCCATCTGTATTTCTGTTTTGGAGAACTGTCTGTTCAGTTCCTCTGCCCATTTTTTAATTGGGTTATTTGTTTTTTGTTTGTTGAGGCGTGTGAGCTCTTTATATATTCTGGACGTAGTAGAACCTTTATCGGATGTGTCATTTTCAAATATATTCTCCCATACTGTAGGGTTCCTTTTTGTTCTATTGATGGTGTCTTTTGCTGTACAGAAGCTTTTCAGCTTAATATAGTCCCACTTGTTCATTTTTGCTGTTGTTTCCCTTGCCCGGGGAGATATGTTCAAGAAGAGGTCACTCATGTTTATGTCTAAGAGGTTTTTGCCTATGTTTTCTTCCAAGAGTTTAATGGTTTCATGACTTACATTCAGGTCTTTGATCCATTTTGAGTTTACTTTTGTATATGGGGTTAGACAATGGTCCAGTTTCATTCTCCTACATGTAGCTGCCCAGTTTTGCCAGCACCATCTGTTGAAGAGACTGTCATTTCGCCATTGTATGTCCATGGCTCCTTTATCAAATATTAATTGACCATGTATGTTTGGGTTAATGTCTGAATTCTCTAGTCTGTTCCATTGGTCTGTGGCTCTGCTCTTGTGCCAGTACCAAATTGTCTTGATTACTATGGCTTTATAATAGAGCTTGAAGTTGGGGAGTGAGATCCCCCCTACTTTATTCTTCTTTCTCAGGATTGCTTTGGCTATTCGGGGTTTTTGGTGTTTCCATATGAATTTTTGAATTATTTGTTCCAGTTCATTGAAGAATGTTGCTGGTAGTTTCATAGGGATTGCATCAAATCTGTAGATTGCTTTGGGCAGGATGGCCATTTTGACGATATTAATTCTTCCTAGCCACGAGCATGGGATGAGTTTCCATCTGTTAGTGTCCCCTTTAATTTCTCTTAAGAGTGACTTGTAGTTTTCAGAGTATAAGTCTTTCACTTCTTTGGTTAGGTTTATTCCTAAGTATTTTATTTTTTTTGATGCAATTGTGAATGGAGTTGTTTTCCTGATTTCTCTTTCTGTTGGTTCATTGTTAGTGTATAGGAAAGCCACAGATTTCTGTGTGTTGATTTTGTATCCTGCAACTTTGCTGTATTCCGATATCAGTTCTAGTAGTTTTGGGGTGGAGTCTGCAGGGTTTTTTATGTACAGTATCATGTCATCTGCAAATAGTGACAGTTTAACTTCTTCTTTACCAATCTGGATTCCTTGTATGTTTTTGTTTTGTCTGATTGCCGTGGCTAGGACCTCCAGTACTATGTTAAATAACAGTGGGGAGAGTGGGCATCCCTGTCTAGTTCCCGATCTCAGAGGAAATGCTTTCAGCTTCTCGCTGTTCAGTATGATGTTGGCTGTGGGTTTATCATATATGGCCTTTATTATGTTGAGGTACTTGCCCTCTATTCCCATTTTGCTGAGAGTTTTTATCATGAATGGATGTTGAACTTTGTCAAATGCTTTTTCAGCATCTATGGAGATGATCATGTGGTTTTTGTCTTTCCTTTTGTTGATGTGGTGGATGATGTTGATGGACTTTCGAATGTTGTACCATCCTTGCATCCCTGGGATGAATCCCACTTGGTCATGGTGTATGATCCTTTTGATGTATTTTTGAATTCGGTTTGCTAATATTTTGTTGAGTATTTTTGCATCTACGTTCATCAGGGATATTGGTCTGTAGTTTTCTTTTTTGGTGGGGTCTTTGCCTGATTTTGGTATTAGGGTGATGTTAGCTTCATAGAATGAGTTTGGGAGTATCCCCTCCTCCTCTATTTTTTGGAAAACTTTAAGGAGAATGGGTGTTATGTCTTCCCTGTATGTCTGATAAAATTCCGAGGTAAATCCATCTGGCCCGGGGGTTTTGTTCTTTGGTAGTTTTTTGATTACCGCTTCAATTTTGTTGCTGGTAATTGGTCTGTTTAGATTTTCTGTTTCTTTCTGGGTCAGTCTTGGAAGGTTGTATTTTTCTAGGTAGTTGTCCATTTCTCCTAGGTTTCCCAGCTTGTTAGCATATAGGTTTTCATAGTATTCTCTAATAATTCTTTGTATTTCTGTGGGGTCCGTCGTGATTTTTCCTTTCTCTTTTCTGATACTGTTGATTTGTGTTGACTCTCTTTTCCTCTTAATAAGTCTGGCTAGAGGCTTATCTATTTTGTTTATTTTCTAGAAGAACCAGCTCTTGGTTTCATTGATTTTTGCTATTGTTTTATTCTTCTCAATTTTATTTATTTCTTCTCTGATCTTTATTATGTCCCTCCTTCTGCTAACCTTAGGCCTCATTTGTTCTTCTTTTTCCAATTTCAATAATTGTGACATTAGACCATTCATTTGGGATTGTTCTTCCTTTTTTAAATATGCTTGGATTGCTATATACTTTCCTCTTAAGACTGCTTTTGCTGTGTCCCACAGAAGTTGGGGCTTGGTGGTGTTGTTGTCATTTGTTTCCATATATTGCTGGATCTCCGTTTTGATTTGGTCATTGATCCATTGATTATTTAGGAGCATGTTGTTAAGCCTCCATGTGTTTGTGAGCCTTTTTGCTTTCTTTGTACAGTTTATTTCTAGTTTTATGCCTTTGTGGTCTGAAAAGTTGGTTGGTAGGATTTCAATCTTTTGGAATTTACTGAGGCTCTTTTTGTGGCCTACTATGTGGTCTATTCTGGAGAATGTTCCATGTGCACTTGAGAAGAATGTATATTCTGTTGCTTTTGGATGTAGAGTTCTATAGATGTCTATTAGGTCCATCTGCTCTTCTGTGTTGTTCAGTGCTTCCATGTCCTTACTTATTTTCTGCCCTGTGGATCTATCCTTTGGGGTGAGTGGTGTGTTGAAGTCTCCTAGATGAATGCATTGCAGTCTATTTCCCCCTTTAGTTCTGTTAGTATTTGTTTCACATATGCTGGTGCTCCTGTGTTGGGTGCATATATATTTAGAATGGTTATATCCTCTTGTTGGACTGAGCCCTTTATCATTATGTAGTGTCCTTCTTTATCTCTTGTTACTTTCTTTGTTTTGAAGTCTATTTTGTCTGATATTAGTACTGCAACCCCTGCTTTCTTCTCGCTGTTGTTTGCCTGAAATATGTTTTTTCATCCCTTGACTTTTAGTCTGTACATGTCTTTGGGTTTGAGGTGAGTTTCTTGTAAGCAGCATATAGATGAGTCTTGCTTTTTTATCCATTCATTACTCTGTGTCTTTTGATTGGTGCATTCAGTCCATTAACATTTAGGGTGACTATTGAAAGATATGTACTTATTGCCATTGCAGGCTTTAAATTCGTGGTTACCAAAGGTTCAAGGTTAGCCTCTTTAGTATCTTACTGCCTAACTTAGCTCGCTTATTGAGCTGTTATATACACTGTCTGGAAATTCTTTTCTTCTCTCCCTTCTTATTCCTCCTCCTCGATTCTTCATATGTTGGGTGTTTTGTGCTGTGCTCTTTCTAGGAGTGCTCCCATCTAGAGCAGTCCCTGTAAGATGTCCTGTAGAGGTGGTTTGTGGAAAGCAAATTCCCTCAGCTTTTGTTTGTCTGGGAATTGCTTAATCCCACCATCATATTTGAATGATAGTCGTGCTGGATACAGTATCCTTGGTTCAAGGCCCTTCTGTTTCATTGCATTTAATATATCATTCCATTCTCTTCTGGCCTGTAGGGTTTCTGTCGAGAAGTCTGATGTTAGCCTGATGGGTTTTCCTTTATAGGTGACCTTTTTCTCTCTAGCTGCCTTTAAAACTCTTTCCTTGTCCTTGATCTTTGCCATTTTAATTATTATGTGTCTTGTTGTTGTCCTTCTTGGATCCTTTCTGTTGGGGGTTCTGTGTATTTCCGTGGTCTGTTCGATTATTTCCTCCCCCAGTTTGGGGAAGTTTTCAGCAATTATTTCTTCCAAGATACTTTCCATCCCTTTTCCTCTCTCTTCTTCTTCTGGTACCCCTATAATATGGATATTGTTCCTTTTGGATTGGTCACACAGTTCTCTTACCATTGTTTCATTCCTGGAGATCCTTTTATCTCTCTCTATGTCAGCTTCTATGCGTTCCTGTTCTCTGATTTCAATTCCATCCATGGCCTCTTGCATCCTACCCATTCTGCTTATAAACCCTTCCAGAGTTTTTTTCATTTCTGCGATCTCCTTTCTGGCATCTGTGATCTCCCTCCGGACTTCATCCCATTTCTCTTGCGTATTTCTCTGCATCTCTGTCAGCATGTTCATGATTCTTATTTTGAATTCTTTTTCAGGAAGACTGGTTAGGTCTGTCTCCTTCTCTGGTGTTGTCTCTGTGATCTTTGCCTGTAGTTTTGCCTTTTCATGGTATTAGGAATAGTTTGCAGAGCTGGGACGAGTGATGGCTGGAAGAACTTCCCTTCTTGTTGGTTTGTGGCCCTCCTCTCCTGGGAGAACAGCGGCCTCTAGTGGCTTGTGCTGCGCAGCTGCGCGCAGACAGGGTTTCTGCTTCCTGCCCGGCTGCTATGGAGTTAATCTCCGCTGTTGCCGTGGGCGTGGCCTGGCTCGGGCTGCTGCTCCAAAGTGGTGGAGTCGCGTTGGAGGGGGAGCGGCTGGGAGGCTATTTATCTCCGTAAGGGGCCTCCCTGCTCCCTGCAGCCCAGGGGTTCGGGTGCCCAGAGATCCCGGATTCCCTACCTCTGGATTAAGTGACCCGCCCTGCCCCTTTAAGACTTCCAAAAAGCACCCGCCAAAACAAAACAACGACCACAAAAAAAAAATTTTTTTTAATTGAAAAAATTAAAAAATAAAAATAAAAAATGGCCACTCGTTTTTCTTTATTCTCTGGCGCCAGCCTCAGGCCTCTGCTCACTGGTCTTGCTGCTCTGTTTCCCTAGTATTGGGGTCCCTATCCCTTTAAGACTTCCTAAAAGCGCTCGCCAAAACAAAACAGGAAAAAAAAAATGGCCGCTCGCTTTTCTTATGTCCTCCGGCGCCCGGCCTCCGGTGCCTTCTCACCGTTCTTGCTGCCCTGTTTCCCTAGCATCCAGGGCCCCCTGGGCACGCACTGTGCCTGCACTCTGGCCCGGATGGCGGGGGCTGGGTGCTCGGCAGTCCTGGGCTCCGTCTCCCTCCCGCTCTGCCTGCTCTTCTCCCGCCGGGAGCTGGGGGGAGGGGCGCTCGGCTCCCGCGGGGCCAGGGCTTGTATCTCACCCCCTTCGCGAGGCGCTGGGTTCTCTCAGGTGCGGACGTGGTCTGGATATTGTCCTGTGTCCTCTGGTCTTTATTCTAGGAAGGGTTGTCTTTGTTATATTTTCATAGATATATGTTGTTTTGGGAGGAGATTTCCGCTGCTCTACTCACGCCGCCATCTTGGCTCCAGCCCCTAGGGATTTCTTTAAAGTATTAAGTTTTAGCTTAAACATTCATGTGGATTTTGCTTATATTTTATTCCATTTATTTTCATCAATGTTTAACATACGAAGAATGTGTTTAAAAACTTAACTCGTCTTCCACACTCCATCTCTGAAGGGGAAGAAGAGAACAGAGTAAAGCCATGCTTTATTTTTGCTATTTTGCTTTACATACTTGATGACTTCTTATTTTTCCATCTTTCTCCTTGAGTTTATCATCTGGGAATATGGTATCTGGAAACTTATAAGTAACTCAGAACCCAAGTAACAGTAGCTTAAATGTATATCTGTCTCACCATAAGGAATCTGACATGTTAATCCGGCTCTCTGCCGTCCTCTGGCATGTAGCATGTATCAGTTAGCGTGGTAGTCCGGGGATGGCACCAGGTACCAGGCTACTTCCATTGTTCCCTGATGTTCCCCTTAGAGCATTACCCTTCCGGTCCCCTGTGATCACAATAAAGGAATGCTGTTCCGCTAGGAAAATGGAATCTGAAGCAGCGTGCCATCTGGGTCTGTCCTTTTTTAAAAAAATTTTCTCAAGAGTTTCTACTCAAGGAATTCTTCATATGTCGTTAGCCATAACCAGGCCTTAATGCGCACTTCCTTGCTCCGAGGACGTCTGGGAAAGTACGAGTGTCGGCGTGATTGCAGTTCTGCTGTCGCGGAACACCACGGAGCAGGAGGCCTAAACAACAGGAATTCATTTCCTCACAATTCCAGAGGCTAGACGTCCAAGACCAAGGTGCTAGCAGATTCAAGTTTTAGTAAGGGCCTCTTCCTGGCCCTTCCAGGAGGCTTCCTTCTCCTTGTGTCCTCACGAGGCCTGTCTTCTCTGGGCTAAGAGAGACATGCTTGGTGTCCCTTCCTCTGTGTAAGGACACCAGTTCTATTGGGTTAGGGCTCCACCTTTATGATCCCACCTAATTACCTCCTTAAAGGTCCTATCTCTCAATACAGTTGTAATGGGGGTTAGGACCTCAGCTTCTGAATTTGGGGGGGACACAATTTAGTCCATGACAGTAAGTATTTTTAGCTTGACATTTAGCTAAACCCGATTATGACTTACTGGGGCTGACTATCAGTACCGATCACAGGTGCCTAGGCCCACCCTGAAGGCATCCGTAGACCAATTGCTGTACACAACAGTCGCTTTGTGCATCTCTGCCTGGCTGCATTCTCTGGACACTGGAGCATGCTCAGTCCGCATGCTGCCTGAGATTTAATGATTTTGAAGCAACCCTCACTTAAGGGACTGGAGAGGAGGAAAAATACCCTTGGTACAAGGCTGAGGCATATTCTGTACCGTCTCTCCAAGGGTCCCCAGCAGATTGAGCCCCCATTACCAACAGTAGTTAACCAGCTATTATAAAAGCAAACTTTATTAGCTTTCCTGCTATCCCTGTTTACTTCTGTCATACTGTGCTTCCTGCAGTTACCTCCCAAACAAACTACTTGTTCCCAAATCTTACCCCAGGGTTGGCCTTTGAAGGAACACAAAATAAGACAGTAAAGTAGAAAAGGAGAATGGATACTGGTAGATAGCTTGGAGTGTATGTTACATTGAGAAAAAGTGCGTTTTGTGATAATATGCTTGTATGTAATGTTAAATTCCATTTTAAGACTATAGTAGATGTGTGTATGAGATTCTTTAATCTATCATATCTTACGTTGGTAATCTTGGGTCCTTTATTTAAGCTTATATTTCAATTTCCTTATCTATAGAATGGTAATAATAAAATGAACTCCTTCACAGGGTTGTTGTATGAACAAAAGTAGTTAATTCACACAAAGTACTTAGCACAGTGCCTGATATATAGTAAGTACTCAATACATTTCTATTATTATTAGATTCTATTTGAATGTGTCTGTGTTATCTCTGTCAGGACCACATATGCCTAATGAATCAAATTTAAAACTTTGCGTCTTTTTTTAAGGTAGAAATTATATAACATGGAAATTTTAAATTTCTTGGAAGTTTTAAATAATTTACCCATGAACCTAATAAGCCCAGCTGATTTCTTTTTAATAAATTTTAAAATTATGGAGTAATTTTAGATTTGCAGAGAAGTTGCAGAGTTCTCATATGCCTCCAATCTCCCCTAATGTTAATTTTTTTCTGTAATTATGGTACATTTGTCAAAACAGAAACAGAGACTCTAGAATTTCCCTTAATGAAGATCTGTGGTGACAAACTCTCTGGTTTTCTTTGTCTGAAAAAGTCTTTATTTAAAAAAATATTTCCACTGGTCATAGAATTTCAGGTAACATTCTTTTAGTGCATTAAGCACTTCATTATATTACTTCACTATCTTCTAGTTCCCATTGTTACTGTTGATAAGTCATCTTTCATTCTAGTTGATACATATATTGTGATAATCCATCTTTTTTTTAATGGCTGACTCTAACGTGGTAGGTTGTTTTGTTTCTGCTTTTGCTTTTGTTCTGTCACTTTCCAGTTGTCTGGGTATAACCTTCTTACGTATTTTGCTTGGGATTCATTGGCTCTCTTACATCTGTGAATTCTTTCTATAGTTCTAAAGCATTATTAGCCATATTTCTTTAATTATTGCTTCTGCCCCATTTTCTTTCTCTCCTTCTGGAACTTTGGTCATTTGTTTGATCCTTGCATTATATCCTTCATTACCTCTTTCATATTTATCATCTTTTTCTCTTTGTTTTGTATAATTTTTTTCAGGTCTAGCTTCTAGTCCCCTAAATATTTTTAACTACTAAACCCATCTAGCAAATTAAAATTTTTATTTACTACCTTTTTTAGAAGTTCTTTTTGGTTTCTTTTCAGATATGTTGGCTTTTAATCGTGTTTTCAATGCTCTCTTCTATTTCTAGAAATGTATTAAATATACTTTATTTCCTATTTGGTGTCTGGTAATTCCAACGTCTGATGTCTTTGCTGTTCTGGTTTTGCTGCCATTTCTTCTGGCTCTTGCTTATGGTACATTGTTTCCTGGTGGTTTCATGATATTTCTTTTCATTTTGTTGTGGTTTTACTGTTAATTAATTTTAAAAAAGGGTTTTTTTCCTTCAGTCAGTCTTTAAGGCCTGAGATGAAGATGAATTCCTCCAAATGGATTTGCTTTTGCTTTTTCGAGGGACCTGAGGGCATCATTGTACTAAGACTACTTTAAATTTAATTCTTGGTTTAAGATTTTTTTTAAGTATCCAGGTTATATGTATTTGGGCTGCAAACCTGCTAAAACTAGCTTGTGGTTATAGAGGTGAGATAATCTCCTCTTCCCAACTCAACACCAAGTTTTGAGATGAGCAATTTCTATTACAGTGCCCTGGTGGTGATAGTGTGTGGTGTGGTAGAGAAATGGATGAATCACAATTTACTTCACACTGAATCACACACTTTGGGGAATCAGCTTTATGGGAGTTGAGGGAAGAATTTCCTTTTAGATTCTCTATTTTCGGTGGTCATGGGCTTTGATTTATAACTTACATGTTACACTATTCTATCAAAATTGAATCGTAAGCTCTTCCAGTTTGGGTAAATATCCTCCATATTTCACTCCATTCCTGCTTTAATTTGTCATATTTTGTTATTCAAACTACACATTTTTTTTACGTTTTAACATCTCTGAAATTAGTGCACATCTTAAAACTGATGGCATCCTATAATGGTCGTACCTAGGTTCAGGTATAACATAGATGTATATGTATTATATATTATGTATTGTTTATTTGTGTATGAATATCAAAAGTGAAGTATCAAAACTTGCAGAATGAACATCAGTGGCTTTGAAAAAAATCTTGAGGCTGATAGTGGAGCATTCTTTTAACCCCTAGGATTCAAATGTCTGTGGAAAAGAACTGTTCTCAGAGTGAATCAGATGTATTCAGCAGCATTCCTGAAACATGAGTCAAAAGTCGGTCAGCACTACATGATTGCAAAGGCAGGCTTACGGGCCCAACATCCATGCTTTTTCAATCTCTTAAGGATTATTTTATGAAATGTTCTTGATAGCACAGAGCATTTTGTGGAAGAATAAGATTAAATGTAAGGAAGTTTTGGGCATATCTTAAATGATTTTTTTTCACTTATATTTTACTATTTATATATGCTCAAGTAATATGTGCTAAAAATAGATGACTAAGTCTAAAAGATCTCCTTCAGTAAGTGTAAGTAAAAGTTTTAAGTTACAAGAAAGCATTAGGTCTTAGTTTGACAATATTTTTTCCTTTCTTAGTAATAAAGTAATGGCATCTCTTTCAACCAATGCCTTAGACTACACGTAATTTTAGTTGATTTTAGCAGTTGGTTCAGTCTTCTAGTGCCTGGTCTGCTATGTTCATTTCTTCTGCTATGCTAACAGAAATGTAAGTCTTGTTTTCACTTTATAATAAAAACCCCATACATTATTTCCAAAAAAAATTATTTGGTTTTGAGAGGGTTTTTCAACAGAAGAGTGAGCAAGGTCTGTAGAAAAGAAAGAATCTTCTTTAGGGCAGGGAAAAGTTTTTCATGTTCATGTATTACTTACCTCCTTGTTTCTAGTATTTTGTATCTATTTTCTCTCATTAATTAGATTCCTGGGGACTTGTCTATTTCATGATGTTTACAAAAGCAATTTGCTTTTATTTTCCAAATTTGTTTTGGTTTTAATTATTCCCATTCCTTTACTGTTGGAGATTTGGGTGTTTCTTTTATGTAACCTTTTTTCTCTCTTAAAAATAATATATTTAAACTAGACAGTTTCCTCAAATATTATTTTGACTTTATCACAAAGATTTAGATAGGTTGGGATTTTCATTATCATTTTTGAATGATTATTTATAATTATTATGTAATAATTATATATATATATAATTATATAACAAATATAATTAATAATAATTACTAACATTTGCCATATACTTTTATAGACTACAAAACACTCTTTTTATATTTTCTCTTTCTTTTTGTCTAAATTCTTATTTGTGGGAACTGTAGTTACTAGATTAGGGACTATTTATTTATAAGACATTTATAGGTTAATGCTTAATTGTGTATAAAATTATAGCCCATTAAATGTTTTCCTTTATTGTCTTTAATGAATTTTTTTCTATAACCTAGTATGATCAGTTTCAATAGAGAACATATATGGATATTATTTGTAGAATATAAAATCTGGAATAATGTTCTGCATTATGAATTATGCTCCTCCTATGAGTTTAGACCCTCCATGGCTTTATATATTATCTGCTTAATCTGTCATTAATACCAGAGAATTAAAATCTCCCACTGTAATTGTATTTTTCTCACTTTCTCATGAGCCTATCAATCTCCATTATATACTTAGCTGCCATGTTGGTCCACATCGTTTCCTTATTATTTTATTTTCATTGTTAACTACCTTATCTCAGTGCAGTAATTTCACCTGCCTTAAGTGTTTTTACGCCCTAATATCTGATTTATCTGATGTTAATGTTGCTAGCACTGCTTTCCTTTTTTATCAGTTTAGCTTCTTTGCCCATTCTTTTATGTTTAGCCTCTTTTTGCTTTTAGTATCTATATACAATATACTATTTAATTGATAATTTAAATAATCATTCATGGTTTAATTTTTCTGTTTTTGGCTTCCTAACTTTCATTCTTGCTTCTTCGGTTCTGCCTTTTATATGGGTTTTACTTTGTTTCCTTTTACCTTTTAAATCAATATGGAAGGGAAACTTGCAGCTTAATTAAGCATGTATTATTAGACCCAATTTCTAAAGTTAGGAACCCGGGAGTGGTTTAGCTGGGCAGTTCTGGCAAAGGGTGCATCATAAGGTTGCAGCCTATATGCTGCCTGGTGCTTCAGTCTTCTCAGGAGTTGATGGGGGGCTGGAAAGTTTGTTTCCAAGCTCACTTACTCGGCTGCAGTCAAAGACCTTACTTCCTTGATGGCTGTTAGCTAGAGTGCTCATTCTTGAACACATGGACCTCTCCACAGCACTGTTCATGACATAGAATATGCCTCCCCAGAGCAAATGAGACAAGAGAGAAGGGGAGATCAAGACACAAACCACAATACATCTTTTTAAACCTAATCTCCCTAATGACGTGCTATCACTTTTGTTAGTCTAGTGGTCATTCAGACCAATCCTAGTGCAGAGTGGGAAGAGACAATTCAAGGACGTAAGTACCAGGAGGCAGGAATGTTGGGTACTGTCTTGGAGCTGGCTACCTCAAACACCCTATTTTAATTCTGCTAGTGAGTATCTTAAGTCCAAAAACCTCCTTAACTCTCTAGAGTTGACCCTTGAGCAATGCAAGGGTTAGGGGCACTGACCCTTCATGCAGTCAAAAACCTGCATAAAACTTGTGACTCCCCCAAAATTTAATTACTAATAACCTTCTGTTGATCAGAAGCCTATGTGGATTTTTTTCAATATATTGGATAATTTTTTGGATGTGTGTAACAATTTCAAAAAACGTTTTCTTTTCTCTAGCTTACTTTATTATAAGAATATGACATAATACATAGTACATACAAAATATGTACTAGTCACCTGTTTGTGTGATCTTCTGGTAAGATTTATATTTCTTAAAATCAATCTCTTTTCTGTATCTTTTTCTAATATTTTATCAATGAAGAAGAATCACCAACAACTGTGGTTAATATCACTGTGTCAGTCGAGTTTTCACCAGAGAAGGAGAACCAGTAGGAGATACGTATTATTGGAGTTTATTGCAAGGAATTGGCTTTTGCAATTGTGGGGCTAGCTTGAAAAATCTGAAATCTGTAGTGTAGGCATCAGGCAGGCCAAGCTGTAACTCTGGTGAGCTGAAGTTTGGTAGAATTTCTTCCTAGTTCTACTCTTAAGAGCAACCTACAGGCCCACTCAGATTATCTAAAATAATCTTCTTTACTTCGGGTTAACTGATTATGAACCTTAGTCATATCTACAAAATACCTTACAGCAATACCTAATTTAGTGTTTGATTGAGTAACTGGGGTTTATAGCCCAGCCATGTTGACCCATATAACACATCGCTTTTCTTCAAACAATAGCTTTCAGCGCTTGGTGCTCTTGAAGACACCAAACATAAAAGATATGTACCTTCTAGATCTTATTTTTATAGGCCCTTTATTGATATACAGTCTTCTATTAGTTTCAAGTATACAACACAGGTGTTCAACAGTTAACTGTATTATTAAATCCTCACCCCCGCAAGTACAGCTAATATCTGTCAACAAAGGAAGATGTTACAGAATCATTGGCTGTGTTCTCCATGCTGTACTACCATCCCCATGACCAACCTACATTATGATAGAGTTTTTGTGTCCCTTTATCCCCCTCACTCTTCCCACCTGCCCACCCCAACCCCTCCCCCCAACCCCACCCCTTTTGTTTACTTTTGTTTTGTTTTGTTTAATATTATGGCAGGGTTTGGACTAGTAGGCCAGGAATCAGGAGAACTCTTTCAGTTCCAGTTCCAACTACTCTTCTAAATACCCTATGTAACAGTCTAGTGTCTTCCATTTTATGGGCTTTAATTTCCCCATATTACAGAATGTGGAAAAAAAACCTGCAGGGTTTTTTTTTAGGATTGTCAGGAAAAATGTAAAGGTTTACAAGAAAGACAAGAAGATTCGTGCCTTTCAGCAAATATCAGGCTGAGGGTAGGACATTTAGAGTGGGAATGGAGAGGCAGGAAGCTGGAAACAGGTGAAGGAAATCATTCATTCAGCATTTGTCACAAGTCTATATGACAGGCTATCTGTTAGTTGTTTTATATAAACTATTTCAGGTAATCTTCACAACCACTTTGAGAGCTGGATTTATTTTTTCCTATTTTACAATAAGGAATCCAACTCAGTACTAATGCATTACCTAGATAGTTGAACCCACTTTGTAACCTTCCTAATAAAATCCCTTTCTCTTTCTCAACAGGGATGTTCATTACAGTAGTATCTATCATTTTCGTGGGTGCCTTTTCTCATTTACTATGTACTATAATACATACTAGTGTTTTTCCTGTTTCTAAACTTCATTTAAATGGGATCACACTATAAATATTATTCTGCAAATTGCTTTTACCATTCAAGATTTTGAAAATATTTATCCATGTTGGTATATGTAACTCTAGTACATTCATTTTAATTATTGATATTTTTCTTTGAATGAATATACCTCAATTTATATTTAGTTACCTAAAAGGACATTTTGATTGTTCCAGTTTTTAGTGTTACATCAATGCTGCTATGAGAATTCTTGTACATACATCCAAGAATTCTCTAGACTAGTGTGTTCATACTAGGAGGAGTGTTATTGGGTCATATTTCACGTGCATCTTCACCTTTATTAGTTATTGTCAAATCACTTCCCAAAGTGGTTGTACCAATTTACCTTCTACTGGTAGTATATAAGTTCCTTGTTTTTCACATCCTCACCAGTACTAGTTTCTGTAGACTTTTAAATGTGTTTTGGTCTGATGAATATTAATGAAATCTACTTTTAATTTGCATTTCTCTTATAAGAAGAGAGATTTGAGTTTCTTTTCTTGTGTTTATTGGCCACTTGAGTTTTCTCTTTTGCAAATTGCTTGTTCACACCTCTTGCTCATTTTTCTATCATTTTATTTTTTATTTTCTTACTGTATTTCAGCAGTTCTTTATATATTCTAAATATTAACTTCTTGTCAGTTATATTTATTGGCAGTTATATTCTCTTAGCCTGTGGCTTGCTTTTCACTTTATTTATGGTGTCTTGTTTTAGAGAAGTTTTAAGCTATAATACTGTTAAATTATTCATCTTTTTCCTTCAAGTTTATGTCCAGTATTATTCAAAAATATTCTCCAATCTATGTCTTTGATCTAGCTAGATTTTTCTTGTACATGATATAAAATAAATATCTATTATACCTTTTTTCAATTATGGATTAGTGCTTATTCTAATATTTTTTTTAATCATTTTTTTGCTACAAAATTTGTGATGCCACCTTGATCATATTTGTATGTGTCTGTGGTTTTAGTTTGCTATTCTGGTTCATTGGCAGCCTTGACAATCCCTATACTATTACCATGGTATTTGATATTTTCTCTTTTTCTTTTATTGAAGTACTGTTGATATACAATCTCCGTTTCAAGTATACAACACAATGGTTTAAGTTAGGCATAGTATTAAATCCTCACCCCCACTAGTGTAGTTACTATCTGTCAGCATAGGAAGATGTTACAGAATCATTGACTATATTCTCCATGCTGTACTCCCATCCCCATGACCAACTTATATTATGATTGAGAAGTTTTGTGCCCTTTTATCCCCTTTACCCTCCCCACCGACCTACCCCAACTCCTCCCCCATGGAAACCACCAGTCACTTCTCAGTGTCTATAAATCTACTGCTATTTTGCTCATTTTGTTTTGCTTTGGTTTTATAGTTCAGACATTATCTCTTTATTATAGGTCTTATAGGTTCCTGTGACTTATTTATTTTATAACTTAAAGTTTGTAACTTTTGACCCCCTTCACCCATTTTGCCCACCCTTCCCCCTCTAACATCTATTGGTCTTGATATTTGGAAGAAGAAGTCCCTCTATCTTGTTCTTCTTTATACTTGTACTGGCTGTTCTTGGCCTTTTAATCTTTTATGTGAAGTATAAGTGCTACAAAACAGTTCTATCGGTATATTTTTGGAACTTCATTGAATTTTTAGATTAATCTGGGCCAGACTTACTTCCTTATTAACATTTAATATTGAGGTTTCCCATCCATGAATATGTATTTTATATTTAGTTAGTTTTATTTTATGTGTTAAAGTCTTAGAATTTTCTTTATTAAGATTTTTGAAGATTTATTTTTTTGGTAGGTTTTTTTCCTAGCCTGAAATAGAAACAAGTACATATCAGGGAATGTGGAAATGAATACTCAAAACGCCCTGAAGAATAAGGGAGGAAAAGTTTGTAAAGCCTGTCCGGTTGTGTATTGATTCTTATGATAGCTTTGTACTGGGTCAACAGTAGCTAAGCTGGAACTACATGTCCCATAACTTTTTTCCCTGTAGCTTCTCGGTTAGAATTATTGTCCACAAGAGAAATTTGCATGATATTTTGAAGGTAAAAGTAAAGTAGTAGCCCTTTTTGTGCTCCGAAGGTCAGTGTAGGGCAGATGCAGTTATGTAGCTCCCATGTCACCATAGCGGCTTATTTTGTTCATTTGGGGCAGGAGCCATCTCCCACTGGTTCTCCTCCTCCATCTTCTCCAGCCCCTGGGCCACGTGCCTGTACAGCTCTGTGCTGAGGAATACCAGCTGACCCTGCACATCACCTGCAGCATTTGGAGTAGAAGGAGTAAGAAAGAGACCCAAGTTCGTCCTCACGGGTTCCGCTCTGTCCTTTGTCTCTCCCGCATCATGTCTATCTTTCCTTGCCGACTGCTGGGCTTGCTGATTTATGGCCCAGTGCCAGATGCAGGTGCAACAGATTTACACAGGCTGCTTAACTAGCTCCCAGGATTACAGAAGACCTAATCCCTATAATAAATCCTTCATTCTGTATCACTCATAGTGATCTGCTTCCTTGGTCAAATCCTAGCTGACATAATTTCCCTAAAGCTCCAGAGGGAACACTGGAAAAACAAAAGAAGAAAATGATTAATTGCATATGAGCTCTGAGGGAATGAGAGAATATCTCAGAGAATTCAGGGACAGGACATAGTTCTTTTAATGAAATGCATAAAGATTGATGCTATGGAAACTACAATGGTTAGTGTCAATGGAAAGGAGTCAGAGACATATTTCCATAGTGCTGTACAGATTCAAAATCACTGGGCAGGAGGCAAATTTGGGAATGCAATATTTATTTTCTAATTAACTTTGTTTTTTATTGGTGATTTATTTTGGAAGCCCCTCAATATAATACTTAACACAGTATGCACTCAACAAATGTTTGAGGAATTAATCAAAATTAAACTCTGTTCCTGAGGATATTGTGAGACTCACCTTTGCTGAAATACTATTAGGACAAAGAGAAATATCATTTCCCTGTCTTTGAGAGAGGAAATGAATACTTAGATAATACAGTCTGTTTTCATGGGAAAAAATGGACAGGATGATAGAATCCCTGAATTTTAGAATAGAAAATAAGTTTAGTGTAGCCCTGTCACTTTCCAAATGAATCAGAAATTAGTTGGCTTGACAAAGTCAGTGGCAAAGACTGCATCAGAATTATGTTCACAGGAATCTCAGCTCATTGCTGTGTTTACTAAACCAGTCTCTTCCCTGCAAGACAGTTGGGTGAATTTGTTATTGATTGAAAAGTTAAACCCAACTACTGATAAAGACCAATTTCAACTGGGAGAGAGATCTCTAAAGGCCCAGGCCTTACCACATGTTACATTTTCTTCAACATGGATGAAGACCTATAACAAATACTTAGGAACTTTTCAGGAGGCGTAAACTACAGTAGCTACAATGGACTGTACTGACCTAGTGAGTTAGGATTCCAAATTCTAATTAATAGGCTGTAATGTTGAGCTAAAAGACAAGCGCAGGAATGATTTAAAAGTCCACTGAATACATTAAAATATATTGTAAATACAGGAAGAGAAAAACTTGGTTTTCTAAGCAGTTTATGAGAAAAAGGCCTACGAGTTCATAGAAGCCAGTGAATGATTCAAAGGAACCTAAAAAAATAAGTTTATACAGTCTTCAGATGTAAGAAGATGGAAGCGGCAAATGGATTAAGGATGTAGGTAAGGGTACCATCTGGAAAAAGGCCTAAGACAAGCTTTAAACTGGAATCTAAGTCTTTTCCTAGAAATCAAGAGAAGCTAGTCCATGGCTTGTGGGTGTCTCTACTATACTAGACCTTGCTTACTTCCGGGTATTCTGCCTCCTCATCGTACACCTGTCGTGCTCTGCCTTCACACATGTCAAGTACCTGTAAACGACCTTTCTCCTCTGCTCACCTTATTTCTGTCTTTCATTCAAACCTCGCTTCTGCCTCCCATTTCTCAGCCCAGCTGAGAACTTTCCCTTCTTCTGAACTTCTTTAGCATTTATTTAGCCCACATCCTATACTATCCTTCAGCTTGTTGCTTTTATTTAATGATCATTATAGTGGTGATACTTGTAGCAGTGGTGACAAATGACATTGGCAATGTCTAAGATTTATCTGAGAATAATAAACCTTTGAGGAGAGATTATTCATTTCTAAGAAGACATAAATGTAACTGTAAAAGCTAAAGAATGAAGTAGTTTGTCAAAACCACTCTGTAGTGTTGCTTTGAAATCTGGCTTTTAAAAAAATTTATAGAATTGTCATAGAGCAAAAAGGGGCAACATATAAAGAAACTGAGTCCCACGGGGTTAAGTGACTTTGCCGAGGTCACTGAAAGAGAGAGAGAGATCTGATCCCCAGGGTGCCGGGGCCTCCTCTGTGTCCATCAGGAAAGGTTTCAGGAGTTTATGTTGTGAGAAACAGAAGCCAACTATGGCTGATTTAAGCAGAAATGGAACTTATTTGGTCAACACATCTACAATCTATATTTATTGAGTGCTCACTCTGTGCTAGGCATTCCTCTAAGCCCTGGGGATATAGCAGAAAACACAGTCCCTGCTGTCAAGTCGTTTACATTGTAGTTGGGGAAATTGACAATGAATGCATAAATGTGTTATATTTCAAGTGCTAAAGAAGAAAAATGAAGGGAAATTATTCAGATGTTAGAAAAGAACAATAAAGGATCTGACAGAGGAGAGGAGTACTATCTTAGGGTAGTCAAGGCAGTCTGATAAAGTAACATTTAAATAGACCTGGTTGGTGTGAGATCACCTGGGTATCTGGGGGAAGTGTTCCCGGCCCAGGGAACGGCAAGGCTAAAGGTCCAGCATCGGGAGAGGGCTCGGCATTTTGAAGAATAGCAGGGAGGCTGGTGCAGCCAGAGCACAGCAAGCGAGGAAGTGACAGGAGACGGACTTAGAAATAGCAAGCGAGGGGCGGGTCATTGACCTCAGTAAGTATTTCGGATTTCATTTTGAGTAAGATGAGAAGCTATGAGAGGGTTTTGAGCAGAGGAGTGACAGGATCTGACTTAGGATTTTAAAAGGTCACTGACTGCTGTGTGGAGACAGGACTTCATGGGAACGAAAGTGGAAGCAGGAGGCCAGTTAAGAGGCACACGCTGTAATGCAGTAAGGAGAACGGTGGCCCCGGCCAGGGACTGCCAGTGGGGGGGCCAGGCTGCTTAGAACTTCCTGATGGTCAGGTTAGGATAAAGGGTTACAGAGAAGACTGAAAGACATCTCCAAAGTTTAGGCCTGAGCAACCAGAAGAAGTTGGATAGTTTTAAGGTTTCCTGGAGACTCAAGCTCTGAAAATAGGCATAACGAGTGGGGAGGGAGCTATAACCACGGCCAAAATCATACCACAGGGCCAGGCTGATGGAGCCTTCCCCCTGCCAGCCCTGGACACCAATGCCACCCCTGCGTGGGACCAGGATACTGCTCTTGCTGGAATAAATTCATTTCCCCTGTTTCTTTCTCTGCATTACTTTTTCCTGAGTCAAACCCCTAGGTGGGCATGTCCAACTGACCAAGCTCAAGAGGCACTGAGAAAGTAAGTATCTGGTCCTTCTGCTTCTAAAGTGGGATGCTGGTCCTGCTTTTTACTAAAGTTCAAATGTTAGGGAATTCCTCAGGTACAGGTAAGAGAGTTTAGATGGGCAGCCACAAAAATAAGGAAATATACACCACATTATGAAAGAGCAGTCACTGTGGAGATGCTAGACCGCAGATGCAGGAAGCTGTATTACTCATTTAAGAGCTTGATGTTTTAAGGGAATTAAAAAAGGAGAATGTAAGAGAATTTCATTCATAACTGGGAAAGCGCTTCAAGCTTCAACAGGAAGATGAACGCTCGCGTTATCACTGATGCCGCCGAGTATCAGCAGCAGACTTCCTCCTGCTCTGCCCTCTTCTCTCACCGCAGCCCTTCAAGGCTGGTATTCTTCAGAAGCAAGGTTTGCCTTCAAACTACTCAGGGCCCTATCGATGTACTACTTATCCTTAATCGTTGCAGCATCAGGGGACGGTGAGCCAAACAACCCTGCAAGGATTGCTGAGGGAATCAAATGTGCATGAGCTCAAGGGGCTGCACCAGTCAGGCATTACTGAGCAGAGGATCAAAGTTTTTGACAAAACTCTCCACATACCTCCATAGAATGTCTGAAGGTCTTGAAAAAAAGTTTGAAAACCACTGGGTTTTGTGAAGAACACCAGGTTAGGGTATCTAAAGAACCTGAGTTCTGGGTATGCCACTGGGGTTAAGTTAACTGCATCTCTGTAAGCTTCGGTCTCTGTAAGCCTTGGTTTCCTTCCATAAAATGGAAACAAATAGCCATCTCACAGGATCATCATAAGGATTAAATAAGACAATAGATGTAAACCTAGCTTAACAGCAAAGTGCCCATTGAAGTTACAGTAACTACTTCTCACAGGTACGTGGAACTGAGACTTCTAAGCCTAGAGCATTTAGGTCCTACCTCTGTATTGCCTGGGAAATGCCTGCTGTCCCCAAAGATTTGGAGGCCCAGAGGTTCATGTGCCATTCCTCAAGGATGTTACATCACTGATGATAGAACAAAGCTCACAGCCTTTCATGTCCCCACCACTTTAAACACATTGTCTGAGCTCTGGCTTGCCTTACTGCCTTGATTTGTTAATGTTTGTGTGAACTGATTGCCAGCAAAGTTCAGGTGTGAATTTTTGTAACCCACTGGATTCCCAGCTCCACTCAGGAGTGCCTTGCTTGTTCTTTCTGCATCTGCTAACACAGGAGCTGCTTTCCATTTTCTCCTATTTGGCCCCAAGGCCTCCTACTCAGAGACCTGTCCCCACAGCCTGTGAAAAGCTGGTTGGCTAGAAAATTCCCATCTCCACCAGCCTTGGTCTCTCCTGGCCATTCCATGGTTTGTGGTTGAGTTCCCCTGGGAGACAGTCCTCTGGTTGGTGGCCTTTATTTAGGATGCATGAACGTAAAGCCCACAAGCTGTTCTGTAGGCTTTTCCAAACTTCTCTGTGGGTTGGGTTGGGAAATTTCCCAAGGCTTCCATAATACTTTCTACCTTTGGAAAATAATCTCCCAGGTCTGGCCAAAACTGGAAGGATGAAACTGACACAGGGCACCTGAGTCCTACTGGGAGAACTGGGGCAAAGTAAGGATTAATGGTAGGCAAGGGCCTTAGGCATTGCCTGTTCTCCATGAGGAAACCAGGAGAGGAGGAGAGTGTGCTGTGAGCATGGGGCAGAGGAAAGGGCTGCAGGGTCCTGTGTCTGTATTCTGGCATTGAATGTGGAAAACATTTAAATTAAAATATAAATATATGCGAAATGGTTTCTTATTTATGAATCATTTGTGTGGGACCCTTGTAGTTCTGAGCATGTGAAATAGGGAAAAGAAGTGACGGGGCAGGTCTTCTGCTTTACTACATTTTAAAAACACATACACAGAAAACCTTTTGAAAGGGCATGGGTGACCTTCAGTCCCTAAACTTCTCGGTAACTCACAGAATCCCCTTCTCTTACTGTATATTCAGGAAGTGACTTGCTAGAAATGGAGCCTGGGAGCTGTGAATATTTTTCACTAGACCTTTTGTTTTCCTACCTATGTAATATGTATATTATTTAAAAAATAATGTGTTGCTAGGTTCCACAATATAAGATCAGAGCCTAATGCTGATCTTTGGCATTAAAATTTGAGATAGGTGTACTTATAAAGATCCAGCCAGCAATAAAAGAAAACCAAAGCAATAGTGAAGTAGGATTAAGATATTTTCATGAAAAATTAATAGATTCTGAGAATGAGGGAAAATTTGACAAAAGTTGAGAGTTCAGTAGCTAGGAGAAGTGTTCAGTTAGGAGGTGTCCTAAAGGAGAGGGAATTACAGGATCTCTTTGAATAAAACTAATTCTGTACACTCTCCAGTCTGTAGCTTGTTGGGGAACGGACTCTTGTGATAGGGAGAAGTCAGGGGCTTTTAGGGCCCTGGTTCGGTCATTAAAGACCGTTAAACAGTTCTCTTCTGCTCTGGCAAATCACAGCAGCACCGGATTTGTGGGGTGCTAGTGGGCTCTCAAGATGCTGGCTTTCCGGAGGTGGCTGCCGCTCTGTGCCCTGTACCTGGAATCAGGCCACTTTGAAGGTTAATTGTCACATCACCAATCTACAGCTGAAAGGGCCCCAGCAGATCTGGGAAACAAGATACCATCAGTGCTGTTTCTGCAGAACACTGAGCCCCGCAGTCAAGCAGGAGAGGAAGGCAAGCAGAAGGGGGCTGCTGTGGGAAGTGGGCCCACCCTGGGCAGCTGGCAACTAGTGTTCCTATACCCATCAGCACCTACATCTTTGTGTAGAGCAGGGAGCTCAAGATTGATACCAGTTACTCAAACCGCAAATCATGTCATAGCTGAAAGTAGGACCTCAGTTATCCTGCATCAAGTTTATAAATGTTCCCCATAACAAAGGGAAAATCCTTGGGATCTGAGCAGCTCAGGAACCAATAGGAACTTCTGGACACTTTACTGCCTTTCCACTCCTTTGAACAATTCATTTTATTTGTGAATCCTACAGAATAGAGTTATGTCATATTATGTCATAATAGTCTTTATAAGAATAAATAAGAATTATTTACCAAACACCAGCATATGCATAATATTATGCTAACCTGGTAGGGGATGCAAAGAAAATAATGAAATCTGTACTTCTATAAATCTTAATACTTTCCAGAGTTCTCTCAGGTCCTTGCAAGATTATCTGTATAACCTCTGCTCATCCTTTCCAGGAAGCTTTCTCCCACTAACTTTACCTTGTATTTATTCCAATACCTGTATGTATCAGCTTTTGCTGTGACATGCATTACTTGTCTAGCTTCAATGCATGCTTGATATGTAGGTGTGTGCACTTTACATCTGACTGTTTCTTAGAGCAGGCTCCTTCATTTTCCCAGTTGCACTAGAAGTACTCTAAGGACTGGAACTCTGTCTCATCCAAAAGATTGAGAGCCACTGTTAAGACAACAATTTTTTTAAATTATTCACTTAAAAAAATTACATACAGTAAAATTCACTTTGTGTACATTCTGAGTTTTGACAAATGTGTACAGTTGTGTAAACATCACCACAATCAACAAACAAAAGTTTCATCTCCTGCCCAGCAAATCCCTTTATGCTGTCCTTTAGTAAGCAATCTGCCCCTCCTCCAACCCCTGCTCTAGCTCCTGGCAATCACTCATCTGTCACCTATCCCTATAATTTTGTCCCTTACAGAATGTCATACATGTGGAATCATACATGTGTAGCCTTTTGCACGTGACTTTTTTCACTTAGCATAATGCTTTTGAGACTCATCCATGGGGTGCAAGTGTCAGTACTTCTTTCCTTTTTACTGCTGAGTAGTGTCCCAATCATGGATATACCATAGTTTATCTTTTCACCAGTTGAAGGTGTTGAGAAGGGGAGATATTTTCCCCCTACCATGCTTGGTTCTTTTGCCTGGTCTAATAATTAAATTGACACAAGACAGATTAACAGGAGGGAAAAAACAAATTTAATTCGTGTGAATGGAGGTCTCATAGATATGGGACCTAAGAAGTGACCAAGACAGGCAGCTTTTATACTTTTTTTAAACAAATGGTAAATTTGTGAGAAATTGATAAGACAAAGGAATTTAGGTTTGGGTATTAATTAGTGAAGAGTCTAAGCAGTTTGTTTACATAGCCTTCTTGGCCCTGAATTCCCTGTCTCTGATGAAAAGGGTGTGTCTCTCTACTTTTGCAAGGAGGTACAGGGAGGGCACCTTTCACATATGAGATTTTATTTCCTGCTTTTTGGAGACAAAGAAGGGTCAGTGTGTTCTAGCACTGGCTGTTTCTTAAATAATTTTAATTCAAAATAATCAGTATGCCACTGTTGTATATCTTGGGGCCACATACCCTGAACTCCAACAAACAACATTTGGTTTTTTTCCTGTTTTTTTGTAATTACGAATAAAGCCACCATAAACATTTATGTACAAGTTTTTGTGTGGACATATATTTTCATTTCTCTTAGATAAAATACCTAGGAGTGGAATTACTGAATCATATGGTAACTATATGCTTAACTTTAAAAGAAACCATAAACCTAAAACTGCTCTAAAAATATAAACTCTTTAAAAAGAAAAAAGAAAGAAAAGGAAAAGGTATCTCAAACTGTTTTCCAAAGTGGCTGTTCCGTTTTGCATTCCTACTACCATTGTGTGAGAGTTACAGTTGCTGTGCATCTTTGACAATGCTTGGTATTGTCAGATTTTTTAATGTTAGCCATTCTATTAGATGTGTAATAGTTTCTCATTGTGGTTTTAATTTGCTCCTAAAAATGGTGTTGGACATCTTTTCTTGTGCTTATTTGCCATCTGTAAATATTCCCCAGTGAAATATCTCTTCAAATCTTTTGCCCTTTTTCTGTTGGGACTTTCGTTATTTTATTATTGAGTTTTGAGAGTTGTTTATATGTTATGGATACAAATCCTTTGTCAGATATGTGGGGTTTTTTTTAGGTGAATACACAACCTCAAAAAATCTTAGATGATAAAAGTGATTTATTGGCTCACATAATTATAAAGTCCAAAGGTATACTACACAAATTCAGGATTGGTAAAATTCAGTTTCTCACTGTCTTCACATATCTCGCCTCTGCAGCCCAAAATTTGAGAGGTGTAAAATGCCTGACAAATCATTAAAATCTTATCCCAGTACATAAATAGTCATTCAACAAAAACTGGAAGACCTATTGGTTCAAGTTGTTTGAGGAAATCCCTGTTCAGTCATTATATGGCTACACTATTTTCTATCTTCTATACTATTTTCACATGGCAAAGAATGGGTTTTACAACATTAGTCCAGGCAAGTCACTAAACAAAT
Source organism: Manis pentadactyla (assembly GCF_030020395.1). NCBI lineage: Eukaryota > Metazoa > Chordata > Mammalia > Pholidota > Manidae > Manis > Manis pentadactyla. Next base: position 123,632,204 of record NC_080027.1, on the reverse strand, counting down.
ACTGAGGAGGGGATGAGAATTTGACTTATAGAGTCACCACATTATATAATTTAAGTGTCCAGTTTTCAACAAAAAAACTATGATATGAAAAATATGTCTCATATATAGAAAAAGTCAGTCAATAGAAAGTATTTGAGTAAGCCCAGATATTGGGCTTATCAGACAAAGACTTCAATTTAGCTATTGTAAGTATGCTCAAAGAGCTAAAGGAAATTGATCTAAAGAATTAAAGAAAAAAATGAAATTATGTCTTACCAAAGAGAAAATCAATTGAGAAATTATTAAAAATCAATAGAAATTTTGGAATTGAAAAGTAAAATTACTGAAATGAAAAGTACACTAGACAAACTCACCAACAGATTTCAGTGGGCAGAAGAAAGAACCAGAGAACTTGGAGAAAAGTCAATTGATATCCATCCTGAGGAATCAAAAGTGAAAGAAGAAAATGAACTGAGCCTCAGGGACCTGTGGGATAACATCAAGTAAACCAACACAAGCATAATTAAAGTCTCCAAAACAGAGGAGAAGGTAAAAAGGTAGAAGTTTCAATAGATTTTAAAGAAATAGTAGCCAAAAATTTGAAGAAAAACATTAGTCTGTATATCTACGAAGCTCAATGAACTCTCAGGATAAATTCGGTGGTATCTACACCTTAACATCTGATAGACAAATGGTCAAAAGACAAAGAATTTTGAAAGCAGCAGAAGAAAAGTAACTCATCATTTACAAGAGCACCCTAATAAGATTAACAGCTGGTTTCTCATCAGAAACTATGGAGGCCAGGAAGCAGTGGAATGACATACTCAAAGTGATTTAAAAAAAAGACTTGTCAACCAAGTGTTCTATATCCTGCAAAATTATCCTTCAAAAACCAAAGTAGTGAAGACATTCCCAGATAAACAAAAACTTAGATAATTCATCACTAGCACACTATAAAGGAGTCTTTTGTGCAAAATGGCAAACATAAATCCTACCTCATCAGTTACTACACTGAACATCAATGGACTAAATGCTCCAATGAAAAGGTAGATATTGATAGGAGAGATTTAAAAAAGACGTGATCCAACTATAAACTGCCTACAAGGGATATATTCTAGATATCAAGATACACAGAGGTTGAAATTAAAAGAATGGAAAGAGATACACCATGCAAATAATAACTGAAAGATAGCTGGAGTGTCTATATTAATATTAGACAAAATAGATTTTAAGACAAAAATACGTGGGCAATTCCTCAAAAAGTTAAACAGAGTTACCATATGCCACAACAGTTCTACTCCTTGGTATATACCAAGAGAATTGAAAACATATGTTCATACAAATGCTCACTAATGAGTGTTCATAGCATCATTATATGTCCACATGCTTATTAATGAGTGTTCACAGCATCATATTCATTTTATTTCAAAAAGTAAAAATAACACAAATATCTATCAACTGATATATAGCAAATCTCTACAGTAGAGTATTATTCTGCCATAAAAAGGAATAAAGTTCTGATACATGCTATTACAAGGATGAGCCTTGAATATGTTATGCTAAGTGAAAGAAGTCAGACACATAAGACCTCATATTGTATGATCAGAAGGTAGATTAGATTTGGTAGTAGTGTTGATTACACAACTCTGTGACTATAGTAAAAGCTACTAAATTGTGCACTTCAGAAGAGTGAAATTTCTAGTATGTGAATTATATCTCAAAAAAAGATGTTACAAAAAAGCAAACAAATCTGGAATTTTTATGTTAATATCAAAGTATAATCCAGATAAGAAAAGATTACCAAGGCTAAAGAGAGTAATTCCATAATGATAAATATGTCAGTTTATCAAGAGGACATAATAATGTTAAATGTTATAGCAGAGCTATATGTATAGTATAGCAGAGCATACATGACAAAAAAACTGATAGTAAAAATAAAAGAAGACAAATCCACAATTATAGTTGGAAATGTTTACACCTCTATCTCAACGATAGATACAAGTAAACAGAAAATAGTTAAGGATGTAGAAGGCTTAGTTCACACTATCAGCCAATTTCACCTAGTTGACATTTGTACAATGCTCTATAGAATAACAGAACTGTGTAATAGAGAATTTGGCCTTGCCCAAAGAGAAGTCTGTCCTTAACCCTCAGCTTTTGGGAGGTAATCTATGCTATACCTGATAGGATTGTCTTTGTCTTAGGGTAGGAGCTGGTCACATTAGATCTTAAGGTAGGATGGCCACACATAATAGTCTTAGGATAAGCGCTTTGGTTCACTCAGTATCAGTTGACCTGCAGACTGCATTCAACCCTGTGGGCAATCAATCAATCATGCCCATGTAATGAAGCTGCAATAAAAACTCTGGGCCCTGAGATTCAGGTTGAGCCTTGGTTGACAATACTTCTGTGCATATTATCACATCAATGTCAGAAAAACAATGCATCCCAAATCCATAGGGATAGGCAAACAGAGCTCTCCACTTGGTACTTCCCCTGGATTCTGCCCGGTGTGTCCCTTCCCTTGGCTGTCATTAATCTGTATTGTTTTCCTGGGATAACCTATAACTGTGAGTTTATTTTCAGTGAGTTCAAGAGTTCTATGAATTCTAGCAAATGATCAGAAGTGAGGGTGGGAATACTTTGAGCTTGCTGTTGGTGTCAGAAGTAAGAATGTCTTAGGGACTGTGACCTCTATCTAGCTGAAGCAAACTCTTGCAAGAATATTCTTTTTTAGAGTACATGGAGTCACATACCACAGACCATATTCTGGACCATAAAACAATGTCAATAAATTGAATTCAAATCATACAAAATATGTTCTTGTACCTCAATGGGATTAAATTAGAAATCAAGATTAAAGTGAGACAAGGAATTTCCTCCAATTCATACATGACAGTCATAAGGTTTACCATCCTCTGGTTGGGGAAGCAGGGTGGTGGGGTTTAGGATATTGCAGTGATAGAAATAGATGCATGCTAAGGGAGAAGGATTCCGCAGGAGGTCAGTCTAAAGCAGAAAAATATTGGGCATTCTCTGTTGAGTGTAAGGTTTGAACTACCTGGGGGACTCTGAGGTTAAGTGGGAACCCTGAGTCCTCAAGGCCTTCAGTTAACTTTACAGCTGCTGCCACTACATACAAACGAAGAGGCAGGCTTTTGCTGCCAGGTCAAGTGAGAGGCCAAAATAAATGATAGGACTATGCTACTCGATGTCTACTGAGTTTTCTATTTAGAACCCCCAAACTGGTACTGGTCTTTGAGGTATACACAGAAAGGTTTAAGATAGTTGGGGAGTTCAAGGATAGGAAGATTTTTAAGGGAGTCCCTTAAATTTACAGAAAGCAGTCTGTAGATACTCTGTTCAGGGCAAGAACTCAGGTATTTCTGTTCTTATCAGAACATACAAATGGGCAGCCAATTCTGAAAAGTTAGGAATTCAATGTCTACAGTACCCTATGAGACTAAAATCCTTGACCTTGTCTTTTGGTAATTGGGTGGGGACAAGGCCCAAATAGCTTTCGATATATGAGTAAAAAGAGACTTTCCACTTTCTGTGATGTCATGGCCTAAACAATGCACTTGATCTGATAAAATTGGAGGTTATTCTTAGAGACATGTAACCCCTGTACAGTAATGCTGTCTGCAGACGGAGGGAATCCGATTTCAAGGGTCTCCATCTGGAGATTGTAAGAGGTCATCATATTGTATAAGAATAGATTCCTGAGGGAACCAAGTCTCTCTAAGATTATAATGGAGTATTTGGGAAAAATAAAAGGGTGCTTCTTAAACCCTTGGGGCATAATTGTCCATGTGTACTGTTTCCCAAATGAATCCAAATGGATACTGTGTTTGATTGCAAGTATTCTAAAGAATATGACACATAGCTCTACCCCCGCAGAGTAAGTACTGTCCCAGGGATTGAGGGTAGGATGGAACTGGGATTGGAACTGCAGGGAAATGAGGGAGAACAATCTTGTTAATGGCTCTTAAATCTTGCACAAAGTGGCTGATGAGCCTGTTGACCTTTTTTGATGGGCAGAATAGGGTTAATACAAGGGCTAGCTTAAGGAATAATGTGTTTTTCCTGGTGGTATATGAAAATTATGGCCTAAAGACCTTCAGCATTCCTCCTTTTTTGTAGTATGTTTTGGGTTAATCTTGGAAGGGTATAGCTGGATCAATTGAGACCTTTAAGGATTCAGCCTCTTTTATGCATTCCACATCTGAACTATCTTTGGACTAGAGGTTGTCAGGGCTCTGTTCAAGGTCTGAGACAGTAGGGGAGATGGCAAGCAGTGGATAATCAATCTGTGCCATCATAAAATCATTGGTCAAATTATGCTTCTCTAGTTACAACAGATTCACTGGAGTCAAATTACGACTCAGACAAGCACACTGACTAGTAAAAAGGCCCAAATGAACAGGATGTGGCTGAAAGAAAGGCAGAGTCTAAGGTATATTTGAGATTTCTACCACTGAAAACTTGTTACTCTAAGGTATTGGAATTATAGAAAGGTTGTATGGTTTATGGTAGAAATAAAACATTCTGGTTTGGCAACTGCATGGAAATCTCTCCCTTTTATGTTAAGCGAGATTGTGGGCAGAGCAGAGCAGCTGTTTCCACAGAGAAGTGTCATTTTAGTAGCCAGACTTTGTCCTTTGTCTTTTTAGATGGTATCTTCCAAGATGAGTCCGAGCACTTGTTCTTCCCATGAACCCTTTCCTTACAATGTCAACAGGTGTCTTTGTCTAGACTAGACATAAATGTGTCCTTGTTCTAGTTCTATCTAGTTACTTAATCTAAGGAGATACTAATTTGGTCTGTGTAATTTTTTCCAAGTCAAAGTATCTTCAGAGGGCTCTGAAAAATCACTGTGCTCTGTAATTTAGAGAAGGGGGCATACTATCTTCTATTTTTTAACTAAATCTGCCACCTTAGTTTAAGACCATCAACAATGAAATTACATAACACCAGTGATCTCATTGACCTAATCAGATTTGAGTGTTCCTGGAAATTAAGTGGTCTGCAGTTAGGATGGATTTATTCTTTCTCTGTTTACAAATTTGATTTGTTGACCAAATATTTTACAGGAAAGATTTTATAGAAAGCTACCAAGATATTGTTTCCTATTCTTGTACTTTTAAGTGTCCATATCTGCTCAAATTTTGATGCATATGTTTAATGCAGTTTGGTGATAAGTCCAGCCTACCTTTTCTATCCAGGTTTTGCATCCCCAGAAAGATATGGATTAACCAGACTACAAGTTTTTAGAACAATCCTAAATCCTCTGGTGAATTTTTACCTTTTCTTGAGAAGGCATGGAAAGTCCTTAACTAGATTATGTAAATTTGATTTTGGCCAAGGTTTAAACTTGTAAGTACATTGATGTAAGGAGTGATCTTTATTCACATCATATTGTAGCCATTGTGAGGAGATATTGTCAGTGAGAGGAAGCGGTTGGACGAGAAGAGGGCCTAGTGACAGTGCAGGGAGGAGGGGGAGGGCAGAGCAAAGGGAAGGGGGTCAAGATACAGGCCCATCAGGGGTTGGGCAGAAGAGGGGGAGTAGCCTTTAAGGTTCGATTTTTAGGTTCTTTAGATTTTTTTTTTTTGCTTTATTTTGTGATTCAAATCAAGAAGCTTATACCTAAGACAATAAAGGGAAAGAATAGAAGATTAGGTGACTCTCAAGAGAAGACAGTGGTACCTTTATGAGGAGCAGGGCTTACTCAGCTGTACCGTCACTGGGACCCTAGGAAGGGAGACAGCAAGAGTTTCTGCCCCAGTGATCCAGGCTGAGCAACAAATGGTACAGGTCACAGCGCCAGAAACTGTGGAAGAAAGTCAACCACAAGACTGAGGCATAAGCCTTCATTCAGAAAGCTGCAGCCTGAGGGCCATTCCGATGGGATGTTCTGTCTTGATGAAGAAAGGTAGAGATTGTACAGAGCTTTAGCCCAAGAAGTCAGCCTGAAGTTCAACTAGTTTTGAGAATAGTTGGTCAAAAATGGGTCTTGGGAGATGAGATGGAGGTATTGTTTTCCAGTTTTGCAGCCACTGATTGGGCACTACCAGCTGAAAGATACTAGCATTATGATTACTAACAGGCCACCAAGTATAGTCTGATGGAAATGAGAAAAGGTATAGTCTCTCAGAGGACAGAATTTGTGGCAACTGAATTCTTTGACTAGGAAACTCCAACCCAATCTCTGATCAAGGACATGAACACTTGACCGAATACCACTGAGATCTGTAGGTGTAACATTTCACTTCAGTATCTGTCCAGCAGGACCTGGCATGCTCTTAACTGGTGATCAATGTCTGGAACTGTCTTGGAAATTTCCTTTATTTCCTTTTCCTAAGAGGAAATCTTTATTATATCTGGGCTTCTTTTCTCCATGATTGTACAGTAGGACTGCAGCACGTGGTCAGCCTGGCTAGGCAGTCCACTTGGAGCTGGGCTGCCCGAGTTGGAATCCCGGCCCTACCACTCCCGAGTCGTGTGACCCACCTCATGGTCACGTTTGAAATTTTAGAATTGAAGTCCTAATTTTTATCTTTCAGTGTGTCTGTATGTTCATATGTCTACAATTCAGAAAGTCTTTACCTCTCATTGTGGAAATATGTAATATTTTCCTACCTCCAGATGGTATTATAACATTAGATTATAAAATCTGTTATGGGAGTTCTATTTTGATTGGCTTAGAAACAAAGAAGCACTTATATAAATTAAATTCTTGTAAAATTCCCAGAAATTGAGAAAATTGAACTTCTAATATTTTTAATGTGAAAAAAGAGGGTTTTTTTAAAGAAACTAATCAGAAATATTTTAAGAACTCAAGTTAATATAATCTAGATAAATCTCTGACAAACAAAACTAGTGTAATAATTTTGGCTTAATAAACATTGCTGTATGTCACAGGAATGAAAATACAGCATAGAAAATATAGTCAGTGGTTCTGTAACATCTGTGTTGACAGATGGTAACTACACTAGGTGGGGTGAGGATTTAATAATGTATATAACTGTTGAATCACTATGTTGTACACCTGAAACCAGTATAATATTGTATATCAACTATAATTCAATTAAAAAATTCAAACAAGAAAAAAAACTATGTTTTCTCTGTTATAGACATTAAGTATAAAATAAGTGTACATTTTTATTCCACTTACATATGTTCTTAAGTTTATATAGGTTTACTGACTGAATAAGCCATCATTACTTTTACTTAATGTTCAAGATTGCAAAAAGTTGTGTTTAACCAAATATAATAATTATTAATTATATACTATACTACAATAATAGAATAATTACTCTGACAAACTTTATTTTAACAAAAATTAATTTGAAGTTAGTGTCTAAGATCTTAAGGATCTTAAAACCTTGAACTAAATTGAGTTAATTGATGGATATTCATTAGACACCTAAGATAATTTCCAAGATAGAATACTGAAGTTCTGATTACTAAGAATAATGTAAGTTTATATATTTCTTTTTTTATATGTTACAGAAAGGTTGTATATTTAGGTTTTTAATGAATGCATTCATTTCTGCCACTTTAAGAAGTCTATAAATGTGGGTGTGTGACAGACAATACACAAATATCCACCTCTTTTCTCTGTCCAATGGAAGTTACTTTGGTTAATTTGTGCCATGCATTTTGTCTCATACACTCCAAAATATCTAGTATCTCTTGAAACCATTTCTGTCTTTTTATTTCCATTACAACCACCACTTCATTTCCCAGGCTGTGATTATCTTTTACCTGGACTATTGAGCTAATTTTTAAATATCCCTACAATTTACAGTACTATTAATAACATTAAAATCAGAATATAATATTTACTTCTTTATAACGGTCAGTGTCTGCTCATTGCACGGTCTGACCTCATCCTGCCTTTTTCCGCCTCCACCCTCTGTTCCTTTTCTGCACCCGCTTGAGCCACACAGGCTTCTCCTGGTCTGTGTGATCATCTTTCCCTCCCAGAGCCTCGGTGCTCACTGTTGCTTCTGCCTGAATGTCCTTTGCCTGATCAGATCAGATCAGATCAGATCATCATCCAAGTCTTACATGAGGTCTTTCCTGGCCTCCCTAATCCAAATCAGCCCAGGCCCCACCGCATTTCCATTTTTATATTCTTCTTGGTGTCTACCAAGTACCATGATCTAAAATTATTTTAGTCATTTTGTGCTTGATTATTTTCTGTTTTCCCATCCAGAACATAAGATCGATGAAAGCAGGGATCTTACATTAGTCACCACTGTTTCCTCAAGGCCGAGAATGTGTCTAGCACATGATAGGAGCTCAATAAATATGTGCTTCTGGATGAAAGAATGACAGTAACATTGCGGGGTCTTGCCGCATGTGTACACGATTCCTACTGAACTGAAAAATCAGGCCTGGGCCAGGACTGTTGGTCTTCCATTTCTTAGCAGCCCCAGTTGTTTTCTGCTTAGTGGCCTTAGCCTCCAGGCATAGACCCAGAACAAAGAGGTAGAAAGAAGTTCGCAATGAACCTATCTTCTCTAATCTCCCCAGGAATGCTACCCTTGTCCCCCAACTGCATTCCAGTGGTAGCCTTGGAGTGGCGGCCCTCTTTAAGCAAAGGCATGCATGAAAAGAGGCTCTTCAGGGGCTGGGGTCAGGGTTCCAGAAATTCCTGATGCTTTCCTCATATCCCCATAGAGAGTTTCAGGATCCCACTTGCTCTTCCCAAGAAAGTGTATCAATCAAGTCTCAGACAAAATAAAAGAGTAAATCAGAGTCTTTGGATGGCTGTATTTGGGCCCGGCAAATAATTGATTTATTGATCTGTATTTCAGAATCTGATTTCTGGTTCTGCTTCAGCTGAACTGGAATTTGTCTTACTGTATCTGTAAGAATACTCAACCTACTTTGAATAGTCTAGCATTCATTCAACAGATATATATTGAGTGTCTACTATGTACCAGACACTGGCATAAACACTTGGAACACGTCAGGAAATAAAAGTTCCTCACCCCAGAGGAGCTCCCATCACAGTGGCATGGGCAGTGGGTGGGATAGCAATAAATAATAAACATAGTAAGTAAATTGGATAGGATATTGGAAGGTGATAAGTACTTTGGGGAAAAGAAGTAGATGGAAGCAAAGAGATTGTGGTGGGGTGAGGTGATTGCAATTTTAAACAGAGGAACCTCCTTTAGAATGTCACATATGGACAGAGTGGAAGGAGGTGAATTAGATATTCAACCATGTGAATATCTAAGATTTTCAGCCATGTACATATCTCAGAGTAGAGCATTCCAGGCAAAGGCACCAAGGAACACCAAGGCCTTAAGGCAGGAACATGCCCATCCTGGTGTGTTGGAGAAGAGCAGTGTGGCTGCAGGAGGGGGAATGGGAGTGGCAGATGAGGCCAGGGAAGCCATGGGGTCGGCTCGTATAGGGCCTTTAGCTCTTGTAAAGACTGGTTTTTGACTGAGTGACGTGTGAGTCATGGCAGGATTTCTGACAGAGGAGTGATAGCATTCATTGAATTTAAAAGGATCCCTCAGGCACTGTGTTGAGAACAGACTGTAAAGACACTGTAAAGGTAGAAAGTGAGAGACCTGACAGCATAGAACAGAGACCTGTTACTATCCCAGTAATCCAGGCCAGAAATGATGTGGTAGCAGGAGAAGTAGTTATAGGAGAGGAAAAAGTTGTCCTTAACTCTCTTAGGGTCCCTGGTTGGGTCGGAAAATCAAACTGATAATGAATAACAGGAGCGAAGCATGCATATTTATTTTATGTGACATGACAGTCTTCATAAGGAAATGAAGACCTGCAAAAGTGATTAAACCTGAGTATTTGTAATGCTAGGTTTGATGGAGTGGAAGGTCATGGAAAGATACGATAGGGCAAAGAGTGTGTGCACTAAGAGCGGCAAGCTGGGGAAAATCAGCAAGGCTTCCTCACTCAGATTCTGTCCCTCATCTTGGAGGTAAGGGTGCGCCTTCCCTCCGGGTATAGGGAGGGCACCATCCACATGAATGTCTTACGACCTTCTTCAGAGAGAAGAGGCAGTCAGAGTGACCTTCCTGCTTTTGCCATTTCCTCAAACTCCTTTAGCATAAAATATTCAATATGCCAAGATGCCATATTTTGAGATAGTGTGTCCTGAACCCCATCATAGTGAAAAATGATTAGATTCTGGTTATAATTTGAATATAAGCCCTCAGGAAGAAATGTCCATGACATTTGAAAGAAAGAAAGAAGTCAAAGATGACTCCAAGGTTTTCTCTTGAAATCCTCAGTCACCAGCAAAGGAGATGGGAAGGCCGGAGGGACAGCCAGTTTGAGGTGCTCTGAGGGGAGAGGCCGGGCAGGCTTTAGGATACACAGGCCAGAAGCTCAGGAGAGAGGTCTGGCCACTGGTGGCATATAAAGTACTTAAAGCCATAAAACTGAATAAAAGCGTGAGAGTAGAGAACAACTGATGATCAAAGACGGAGCCGTGGGGCATTCCGACACACAGAGCGGTGCTGACAATAGAAACGCAGTGTGAGTCACTTGCATTTTAGGTTGTCCAATAGCCATAGTAAAAAAAGAAGAAACAGGTGAAATCAATTTTAAACTATATTTTATTTAAGATCCAAAATGTTACCATTTCAACATGTGATCACTAAAAAATTATTAACATATTTTTTCTTTCTTTTAATGGTAGATAATATATAATATATTGGTTTCAAGTGCACAACGTAGTGGATTTGACAATTATTTACATTATTAAATGCTTACCCCAATAAGTGTAGCTACTATCCTTCAATATAGAAAAATGTTACAGACCTACTGACTATATTCTCTATGCTGTACTTTCACTTCCATGACTAATTTATATTATGATTGAGATTTTGTGCCTCTTTATCCCATCCACCTATTTCACCCACTCACTGCAACTGCTCTCCCATGGTAATTCCCAGTCTCTTCTCTGTGTCTATGAGTCTCTTTCTGTTTTGTTCATTATTTTGCTTTGTTTTTTGCTTCCACATATATGTGAAATCATTGGATATTTGTCTTTTACTGCCTATCTTGTTTCACTTAGCAAAATACCCTGTAGGTCCATCCATGTTATTACGAATGGCAGGATTTCTTTCTTTGCTCTGGCTGAACAGTATTCCATTGTGTATATGTACCACTTCTTTTTTATCCATTCATCTGTTGATGGGCACTTTGATTGCTTCTATATCTTGGCTACTATAAATAATGTGGTGCTCAACATAGGAGTGCATATAACTTTTTGACTCAGTAATTAATTTTTTATTCTGGTAAGTTCCCAGAAATGGAATTGCTGGGTGGTATTTCCTTTTTAAGTTTTTGAAGAACATTCATACTGCTTTCCACAGTGGCTGGACCAATGTACATTCCCAGCAGCAGTGTCTGAGGGTTCCCTTTTCTCCACGTCCTTGTTAACACTTGTTATCTCTTGTCTTTTGGATAGTGGCCATTCTAATGGGCCACTCTACTGAGATGTGAGGTGATATCTCATTGTGGTTTTGATTAGCATTTCCTTAATGATTAGTGATGTTGAGTATCTTTTCATGCACCTATTGGCCACCTGTATTTTCTCTTTGGAAAATGTCTCTTCAGGTCCTCTGCCCAATTTTAATTGGGTTGTTTTTTGGTGCTGGGAATGTAAATTGGTCTTGTCTTTATCCCTTCAGCCACCCTATGTCTTTTGATTGATGTGTTTAGTGCATTTACACTGAAAGCAATTAGTGATAGGTATGTCCTTGTTGCCATTTTGATAATTGTTTTCTGGTTGTTTTTGTAGTTCCTCTCTTGCTTTCTTCCCTTGTGATTTGATTGTGTGTGTGTGTGTGTGTGTGTGTGTGTGTGTGTGTGTGTGTGCGCGCGCGCGCGCACTATGCTTGGATTTCTTTCTCTATTTTTTTTTTGTATCTATTATAGGCTTTAGGTTTGTGGTTACCATAAGGTTCATATATAGCTTCCTATATGTATAACAGTCTGTATTACATTGATGGTCACTTAATTTTGAACACATTCTAAAAGTACTACTTTTTTATTCTTATTCCTCCTCCACATTTATGTATATGACATCATAATCTACACCTTTTATTTTGTGTATTCCTTGACTATTTTTTGTATAGTTGATTTACTATTGTCTTTTGAACTTCATACTCACTTTGTAAGTGATCGGTCTGCTACCTTTACTGTAGGTTGGTTTTCACTGATGAGTCTTTGAAGGCTTGTATGTGTTGGGCACTTACAACAACCACATTTCTAGTGCTCTATAGCCATGCGGGCTAGTGGCTAACGTGGGACAACATAGATAAAAAGGTTTATAGAAGAGTGGCTGGCAAAGGAGATTGGGAAGGAGCAATCTCTGAGGTAGAAAGGAAGCTGTGTAGGTGGAAATGGTGATAATATATAGAAGTCCTCTTATTATAGTTTCAGTTTTTTCAGTAATGAAGCAAGCCAGGTTTACTGCCCATGTTGAGGATATGTGAGAGGGTTTTAAAGTATGAAGAGAGGAGAGACAGTGGGAGACAGAAGAGATTAGGGAAGTAAAGGATGACTGCTGGGCAGCATGAAAACTCACTGGGACTGATAATCATTCATTTAAAATGAGAACAAGTCAGTGAGGTTGGGTGTTTTGAACAGGGTGAGATAGACAGAGACCTGGGCTTAACCAGATAATGGTTTTATGCCCTCCTCACTTGGTTTTGGTTAAAATTCTGGTTGTAAGTAACAGAAATCAGCCCATATTTGGTAAATCAAAACAGGAAATTTATTGGAAGGATTCTAGATAATTCTCAGAAATGAAAGCCTGCCAAGAGAGTCGGGAAGCAGGCAGCAGGCAGGAACCGAGCTGCAGGCACTCTTCTGCATGTCTGCCACCTCCTCATCAGCCAGCATACCTCCTCTCCTGCTTCTCCATCCATGATCCCACAAGAGGTCAGGGGGAAAATCATGGGGAAAAGGCAATTCAAAATAGTCTTATTTTGCAAAAACATGTAACACCAGAGGCTGACACCTGATAAGTGTTCTAATGAAGTTTTGTGAAATTGTCAGTGTTAAAGTATAACCTTAAAAGAAGATAAAATCATGATGCCCGTACAAATATAAAATGGACACATATCAAAAATTTTATTTATCTCATTAATTAACAAAGGAATAAGTAAGATGTTTCAACCAGTTCCAAAGAGAATTCAAAGGCCGTGTATATATATATGTAGGCCATAAAATTAATTTACAAACATATGCAAAAGTAGTTCTTTTAGGATGGGATGGAAGGGGAGAGAAATCAATTGTCCCTTCACTGGATTCATTTGCAACTGTATAATACAGTTATTTGCATTGCTATGTTATCTACCACTTTTGGTGTTGTAAAATAGCTCAAAGACAGTGAAAGGTTCAAACCTCATAGAATCAGATAACTTAGAAGGGTATGTCTAGATAATGCAGTTTTCCATTGAATACATCCGGTCATTCTTTGATTCATTTCAAAATCTTTCATAATTTTTCCTGATAACTGAAAAAACCTGAGTTGGTAGAAAGTATATTTCTTCATGATCCTCTCAGTGTCCAATATTTTCATGTGTTCAAAATTATTTTGGGCCTTTTCATTTATAAAAGTGAAGTTTTATATTTAATTATTTAAAGTCATATGGCATTCAGAATCACGCTCATACACAATGAAATATTCGATGTCTAGATTCCTTTGGAAATGTGCGTAAGTTTTCTCTTTAAGCTCCAAAGTTCTATCATCTTATCCATTTTTGTTTTTTCTAAACCATATTACATCTCTGCCTCTAATTTAAAAAAAAATGTGACGACTATAAGTGATATGAGAAAATGCTGCTATAGAGGATCAGGATATGCCACCCCAAAATATATCACTTTGGCATAAGCATTATTTTGAGCTGGAGGCAAATGAGAGTCAACAGATGTGCAAAGAAGCCTACTCAGAACTTTTTCTGTCTGACTAAAAGCAGAAACTTCTGAGAAATGAGGACTGCCGTAAATCTCCTCTACTGGGGACATTTTATGGTCATGAAAAAGACAGAAAGTCAGCACTGAGATGGGTTTGCAAACAAAACTTACTGAAATAACCCTTATCTTCCATCAGTATACCCCTCTATTTACTTCCCCACAGTTTGCCATCCCTAAAAACCTAAACTTATTTTCTTTTATCTGGTTACTTCTCTACAAATTGCTTGTTCTTTGTTAAGATGCTATGTAAGCCCCAAGTTCTAACCACCCCTTGGAGTTACTCATCATTGGGTTTCCCCCCATGTGTATATACTCTGCACTTGTTAATGAACTGTTTGTTTTTCTCTCCTTAATATGTCTTTTGTCAGTTTAATTCCCAGGGCCCCGACCAGAAATTTATTTTCCCTTCCCTGCACTCATAAGATTAATATTAAACTTTAAAAAGCAGGATACAAATATGTTTCTTCTATTGGATCTAAACTTTTTCCTTTGTCTTCTTGTTCATTTTGAGAACTTTGAAAACCCAGAATATAATTACCTATATTTCTCCTCCCCAGAATTCCTAGCTGTTAACAGTCATATTTTTCCAGTCTTTTTGGCTGTTTGATAGATTGTCTTAAATGTTCCCAAAGTATTCACACCCTTTCTTGAGAGAATTATATGCACCTCCTCCAACTGCCATGTGATTCTTCGGAATACATCCCATTTATGGCAGGCTTGGCCAACCGAAATTGTTTTGTGGGTTAAAAAGCTTTGTACTACCTCCTAGATGATGCTCTGTGATCATCTTTAAATGCCGGAGCACTCCACTTTTCTTTTCCCTCTGTCATGAAAACAGCTTCTTCCTAATAGGAGCTTCTGCTTCCACTGAAATCTCAGAATAAAGAAGACATGGAGAGCAGAGCCCTAGCCAACCTGCAGCTGTGTTGGCATAAGCAAGAAATACACCTGTGATTATAGGTTTGGGGACTTGGGGGTGTTGTTTGTTCCTGTAGCATCACCTACCTATGTATTGCCTTTTTGACAAAATTACACATGTGGTATCTTCTGCTGAACTTTGCATCCTATGTTTTCTCCTTCAGGAATCACTTTTCTTGTTGTTGAAATCGTTCTTTCAGTGAGAGTCTGTGGTTACTAAAATTTATGAGCTCTTGCATGCCTTAAGATGTCTTTATTTTACTCTTACTCTGGAAGAATAGTATCACTGGACATAGAATTTTACATTTAACAATATCTTATTTCACCATTTTGAAGATTTAATTCCATTGTCTTTTGGCATCTGCTGTTACATATAAGAAAGTCTGGTGTCATCTGATTCTTGTTTCTTGATGAATAGTCCATCTTCCTCCTTTGGTAGTTTTTAATATGTCCCTTTCTTATCTTTAAGTGGTTAAGAGTTTTTAAGTCTGTTTCCTCCCTCATTTTATGTGTTCAGAGAAAGGTGAGGAGGTTTCAGCATCTGCTCTACGTGCTGTCTCAACCCAGAGCTTGGCTCCTGCATCACTACGTGGCGTGGACTTGCTTTGATGACATGTACTCATCATTTTTTGTCCCTTTTTGTATAATGTTGCAAAAGCCTGATGACCCTTGGCAGCTGATGAAGTTGCCCTTGTGTTACTTACCCTAAGTAAGTCATTAATAAACTTCTGTGTCTCCTTTTAGAATTTTTTCCCCTCTTCTCTTCCTTTAGACTATCAGCTGCCACTTCATTCAAATGCCCATATACTCATCCATAGCAATCTTCTAAAACGTTGCGTGGCCTCTTCCCTGACCCCCAACCACCTCAGAATACTCCCTCCTGCTTTATTGTGCAGGGCAATTAAGTTCTCTCCAGCCCCTGCCTCCAAATTCAGTTTGTGACTTCACTTTGGAAACCTACAGGTTTATTCATGTGCTCTAGTACACAGTGGGAGGTATCTTCTGATTCCTTTTCTAAGTAGTATGGAAATTTATTTCTTCATTAACATAAGTCATGTTATGAGAACTGTTCTGACTCCTAATAATAAAGACCCAAATTAAAGGGGTTAATCTAATAAAAACTTTTTTTTACTCCATATACATAAATTTCAGAGGTAGGCAGTTTGAGGCTAGTATTGTGGCTCCTTGGTCAACAGAGAACCAAGCACTTTCTACTTTTCTGTTTGGCTTTCCTTTAACACAAAGCGTTTAAACTTGTCCCTTCATGGTCACAAGGTGGCTGCTGTCTCTTCAGCCATCACAAACACATTCCAGCCAGACAAAGAGGAAGGTGAGAGGACAAAGAGGTACGCCTCCCATCTGAGTCAGCCCCACAAAGTTCACAGACATCCACCTCTTCCATTGATATTTCATTGGCCATCCCTAAATACAAGGTAAATATTTTGTTGTCTCAAATAAATTGGATATATTATCTTTATGCCATCACTTTTGGTTCCTCTACAGTGTACATTAGCTTACTTCCTGGTCCTCATTATGTTGTAGTTAGATGGGGTGGGACTCAATTTTTAAAATGAATATGTCTTTAGATTTTCAGGGCCCTTGGCTATTTTGCCAAAACTGAAATCAATAGTTATAAAAATCGATAAAACATTAATTGTCAAAATCACTGACTGTACCAAACTTGAAACACTATAGAGGGAGCACTGTAGAACTGGCAAAATTAAACTCACACAATTGCTAATTAACTCAGCTCCGTGTTTACTGAGAGAGGCTTCCGTGATGGCTGGGATCCAGTTACCTATGGTGAGTACTGAGAACAATCAATATGGCCCTGTGCTTGAGGACAGGTGACTCACAGATACCTGGAGGCAGGGGAAAGCCACCAAATGGTTTACACAGAGGAGGGATATGAGCACATTTGTGTTTATGAAAGATAGCTCAGACTATATAGGGTGAACAGGAAGAGAAAAGAGGCAGGAGGCAGGGGATTTCATTCCAGAGGCCAAATATTGCTTAGCATTGCTGTGGCTGTCCAATCACCACACCTTGCCTTCTGTGCCATGTTCCTCATCTGTCCCCAGATTCTCACTGTCTCCCACCCTTAGGTTTCTCTCACCTCAAACGTTTAATTCCATGCTTACTATTCCTGGAAGTCCTGAGGTAGTCTAAGTGATTTTTCTGGAGTCAAGAGTCTATGCTGTCTTCATTCATTCTTTCTTCGTACATTTCCTATACTATCTCTGGGCTCTGCAATGAAGATAGGGTTGAAAAGGTAAATCAGACTCAAGTCTTGCTCTCAAGGCAGGCACAAATTATTTTTGCTTTTCTTTATGCTTAAGAGTACTAAGAATCTAGAGGTAATTTTGGCTGGGGAAGGGGGATAGGGGAGAAGAGCCGAACAAGAAGCGAGCATCTGGGATGGACAGCAGTGCAGTCTGGGCGGTCTGGGGTCCTCGTGGTGGTTTCTCCTAACCCCGGATTGCCCCCTCCGCTTCCTTCCCCTTCCTCCTCTTCCTCCTCCTCCTGTCTCCTCTCAGCCAATCTGGGCTTCCATTCAAACTTTCCGGAAATCCCCTACCCAGTTTCCAGCTTTTGAAACAATGACTCTCTGGAGACTATTCTCATTGTCCTTGGAACTAGAGCAATGAGGGAGCAGAGCCTCCTCTCTGGCTTCAGGCTACATCCCTGCTCCCAGCCTTCACCCCAGAGCAAAAGCTTCCTCAGCTCCAATCCCTGCCCCCATCTGCCCGGAGGCCGGAAGCCGGGGGAGGTAGACAGAAAGCACTTTCCATTAACTGCTCCTGAAACCTGGTCAGCCCCAGCCCTGAAGTACTATGCGGGGCCTGTCCTCCCGTAGCTGGACGTAGAGGGGACTCCGTCCACACCACTGGACTCTTGGACAGGCTGGGGATTGGCAGGCGAGCCCAGGGTTTGATTCCTGTGTCTTCTGAATCTTTTGAAGCCCCGGTTTCCCCCAGGCACGGAGGTGGGAGGGCCAGCGCCATTCTCTAGGGATTGGCAGTCTCCTCTTTTCTCACTGCCCAGCTCCTCTCTCCTCCCAGCCCTGACCCCGGGGGACCCCAGTCCCCTCCTTGACCGGTTCTGCCAAAAGGGCTGGTAGATGGGGGAGGGGCGCGGGCGGGTTTCTCTTGCCCCGTCGGGGCGCCTGGCTGGATCGGGTTACTGGAGGCAGCCTGGATTTGAATGCGCAAATAAACAGAAGTCGCTTTGATCCAGGAGGCTGGGAGGGAGGGAGAAGCAAGCTGGCTGCCCTGGCCAGAGAAGTGCACGCTGGGCACTTAAAGAGCGTTTGGGGCGATGTGGAGCGTGAGCGGTCCTTACTCTTCTGATTGGACCAAAAACCCTGTTTTAAAAAAAAAAAACAACAGAGGCTCCCCAGAAGGAGGCAGGGACACACGTGTGCACCCCGGGCGTTTTAGGCCTCTTACCCCATTGGCCTTCCCTCCTGCTACCGGGAGAGGAGAGGGCGGCTTGGAGCCCACCCTCCCTCACGGCTCGCCCTCCTTTGGGACGTCTTGGGGGCCTCTTGGGAGCGGGAGGGCAGGAACGGAACTCTGCAGTGTGGGGGGTTCAGGGCGGCCGCAGGTGGAGGGGGGTAGGGCCTGTGGTCTCCCTGGGCCCCCATCCACAGCCCCAGGCGGGCCCAGAGAGGGAGGGACAAAGGAGGAACGGGGAGGGACGGAGGGAGCAGCGATGAAACGGTAAGTAAAGGCAAACAAAAGTGAACGGGGGAGACAAAAGCTGGGAACAATATTCCCCAGGCAATAGGCTGGGGGAACAATAGGGACACTGACAGCCCCACAAAGCGCCAGTGTCTCCAAGTAGACGTTATCTCAGGCAGTGGTTGGCAGCCCCGCTCTGGCTGCAGCTATTTTCAGTGCCGCTTTTGTGCCATGCTGAACAATATTCCTTGCATGGCTGCTGATGGAAAGATGAGAAGGTTTCTGTTTGATTCTCCTCCTCTTTCCCTCCCCCGTCCCCCTTTCCAGCCCCCTCCAGCTACAAGCATTCTGAGCTCAAGTCACTGGCCTGGTGAGGGGTGTGTGTGTGTTGTGTTGGGAGGGCACCAAGCCAGAAGGGTCTCTATCAGGCCTTCCAGTTGCCCTCAACCTCACCAGGTCTCCATGGAGGGCGGAGAGGAGATGAGAGCTGGGCAAACAGGTGCTGGAGAGCTGGGCTGCGTGAGGACGGCTCAGGGAGGTGGAGTCGCCTTAGCAATCCAAGACTAGCCCCGCGAGGCCCTTTAAGAAGGCCTACTCAGCATGTGTTTTGCCCATTGCGGCTGGCTGTTCATTTAATAGGCAAGGCCTAGGGGGTCCCACCCTGCCTTCTGCTCCCTTCCTCCTTTGCACCAGCAAGTGTTCCCCACCCTACTTCCCAGAGCTACTGCTTTCTCCCAGCTTTGTTTATAGTATTTCCAGTTCTTTGACTAGCTTCCAACTTTCCCCCCAACCTCTGCCACTCCAAGTTGAACCTAAGGGCCAGGGCAACTAGTCCTAGCTTGGGAAAAGCCTGTCTGGTAGCGCTGGCCTTTCTGTAGCTTGACAGCCATTCCCAGCAGAGTGCGCCTGACAGCAGCCTAGCCAGTCCCCACTCAGTGTCTCCACCCTCTTCCTTCCTAAAGAGGCCCTGACCCCAGCCCATCAGGTCACAGGTGTCCTTGGCATGGGATGGGCACCCTTTGAGTTTCCTCAGACTTGTCTCACTACAGCTGCCCTCGTGGCTTAGAAAGAACCCTACACTTTTTCAGCTAACTGATCTCTTGTTATTCTTATTCTTCTGTTCAGATTACTTTTCTAGGTGGCTAAACTACTACATTTAAGGTTTCTGGCATCCACAAGAAAATCGAGACCAAACTTCTCAGGAAGGCATTGATATAAGAGTTTTGGGGAGAGTGCTTTCCTGGGAAACTAGACACTCAGAGGAAGACCCAGAGGTCGAACCATCACTTAACATGAGGGATTTGCGGCCCTTTGTCTGCCTTTCTCAATATAGGTTAGCTCCCTGAAGGCAGGAAACACATCTTATACATCTATTGGCTCCCTTATGGCATCAGGGTACATAATAAGTTCTCAATGAACACTTGCTGAATGGGACCAAATTTAAAGAGTCTAAAGGAAACCAAAAGCTCATCTAGTACCTCGCTACTCAAAGTGTGGTCCCTGGAGCTGCAGCGTTAGCATCATCTGGGAGTTTGTTAGAAAAGCAGAGTCTCAGGCTCTACCTCAAACTGCTGAATCATAACCTGCATTTGAACAAGCTCCACAGGTATTTCACATATAAAAGAAGCATTAATCTAGTATAGCTTCTCCCTCCCCACCTCCCCACAACTCTTACCTACTTCCCAATGTATTGTCATCCATAGCACAGAAGAATAGAAACTGTGCTAGACCATCTACAGGAAGATCTCTGTAGAGATGAGCTCACCATCCATGGCCTTGGAGCCCACTTTGTCTAGGCCACAGTTAGAGTCAAATCAGAATTAAATTAGCATTCAAAGAGTTTAGGGGTGGGACCTTGTACTTAGTATAGGCTCGGTCAGAGCTTGTTAAAGGGGAAGGTCTAAGTAATTTATTATGACCTCCCTGGATGATCCCTGTGACAAGTAATTCTGTGGACATGTGGTACTCAGACGTTTGGTCAAACATTATTCTGGATGTGTCTGTGAGGATGTTTCTGCATGAGATTAACATATGAATTGGTAGATTGAGTAAAGCACACTGTCTTCCTTAATGTGGGTCAACTTCATCCAACCAATTGAAGACCTGAATAGAACAAATAAAAAGGCCGAATGAGAGGGAACTTTGCCTGCGCCGACTGCCAACTGGTCTTCTATCCTCAGACTGGAAACGTAACACCAGCTCTTCGTGAATCAAGTCTGCCAGCTTTTGGACCGTAACTTACACCCCCAGCTCCCCTGCCTCTCGGGCCTCTGGACTTGGACCGGAGCTGCGTCGTCGGCCCTCCTGGGTCCGCAGCTTGCAAACTGCAGATCTTGTAACTTAGAATCATGTGAGCCAATTCCTTATGACAAATCTCTTCAAATATATATATAGAGAGAGAAATGTAGATCGTATATATATATATGGTTCTGTTTCTCTTGAGAACTCTGACCAATACAGATTTTAGTGTCAAGAAGAAAGGGCCTTTGGAACTGGGAACTGGATAGAGGCCTCAGGTTTTTGACATGTATGTTAGATATGAATGTTAAGGATGATTCTGATGAGGTCTCAGAAATGAGGAACGTGTTATCAGAAACTAGGGGAAACATAATCCTTGTTGTAGGGCAGCAAAGGACTTGGCTGAACTATGCTCTAGTGTTTTGTAGAAGGTAGAGCTTCAAGCAATGAAATTGGATGCTCAGCTGGAGAGATTTCCAAGCAAAGTACTGAAGGAACAACTGGGTTCTTCTGGACTCAGTAAAATGTGAAAGGTAAGAGAGAGATTGAAAAAAGAATTATTAAGTAAAAAGGAACCAGACTTGCAGATTTGGAAAATTATCCCCCCTATCCATATTTTTTTAAATGAGGAAGTCTTGTTCTAAAGAGAACACTAAGGGTGTGGCAAAACAACCATTTGCTAAAGAGATTATGGATGCAACTCATGGATTTAACCAGGCATCTCAGCCGATGCCAGGGATAGAGATGTGATTATACAAGCAAAGACACTGCCAATGTGAACTAGAGAGGACAGAGAAAGTGAAACAATACGAAGGAAGGCCATTGGACTTTCTAGATCCTACAGACAGGATCGTAAAGTTATTTGGCTGCAAGTGTACGGGACTCGTCAAGTAAAAGGAAGAACAACCCCTCAGGTAATTCGGAGATCCCCAAGGCTGCCCCCTTGGCTTCAAAGGGTGGGGCCGTTGCCTCGGCTGCAACAGACCAGAGAGCTTCCTCCGGACCAGAGCTGTGGAGGAAGGACCACTGCCCCAGTGGGTCCAGAAGTTAGGGCATCAAGTCAAAGAGGATTCCTCTTAAGCCTTCAGATCTAATGGCGTGTACCCTGCTAGGTGTGGGGATTTACGTGAGACCCACGGCCCATTTCTTCCCTCGGCTTCCATTTGGAATGGGAATGTCTATCCCGTGCCTGTCACCATTGTATTTAGAAGTGCATGACTTCTCTGATTTCACAGGTTCAGAGCTGGAGAGAAATTTTGTCCCCAGATGGATGTACCTCAAGTGTCATGCAGACCTTATTTAGATGATATTTAGGTGGGACTTCAGACTTTAGGGTTGGTACTATAATGAGTTAAGACTTTTGGGGGCTGATGCAATAGGATCGATGAATTTTACATACAATAGATCATGGATTTGGGGGGTTCAAGGGTAGAAATCTATGGACCAAATTGTGTCCCCCCTGAAAATTCATACATTGAAGCCCTAAATCCCAACGTGACTTTATTTGGAGTATGGAAGTAATTAAGGTTCAATGAAGTCATAAGGGTGGGGCCCTGATAAATGTAGTGTGCTGTATGAGGAGACTCCAGACAGCTCGCTTTCTGCACACCAGGTGAGGACACAGTGAGAAGGCGGCCGTCTGTAAGCCAGGAAGAGGGCTCTCACCAGAAACTGATCGTGCTAGACCTTGATCTGGGGCTTCCCAGTCTCCAGAACTGCTAGGAAATGAATTTCTGTTGTTTAAGCCACCCAGTCAATGGTACTTTATTACGGCAGTGGGGGAGACTAATATAAACGTCTAATGATGTGAGAGAAGGAGAGGCCTCTAGGCCTGCAAGGGGTGGACTGAAGGGCCCTTGAAGGGCCTCAGTGCAGAGGACACATGGAATCTCATTCTTCCAAAGCAGAGATGGCAGCATCTCCTTTCCTCTGACGTGTTTGGTGCAAGCAGGACAACAGCAGCGGGCCAGGTGGAGCTGCTGCGTGCCCTGCAATTCAGAGCGACTCCCAGGTAGGACTGGGCAGACTGTTACGATGATATCAATCCAAAATGCTTTTCTAAGACTGAGAGAAGATTTTCCTGTTATTGTTCAGACAATGGTGGTGCTATCTCCTCAACGTGTGTGTGGGGAGTTACCGATGAATGGAGACATGTTTTTACGATCACTATTTTTCTCTCCTATGGGTCAGGAAAAACCCACAACACCATTGTTGGTGCTTACGTACGGAAAGGCATTATCCGCATGGTTGTTTTAATCCCCGTGTGTTTGATTTCATCATCTTCCGTAAAGATCGTCATGACTCCCACATACTCAACCAATCTAAAAGGATTTATAAACCATTGCAGAGTGTTTATGTGACTGTCTTCCCTTATGAAACCAGTCAGTTCCCTCCAGTGAAATGAATAGCAGTGTCTTTCTGATCTGTGGGTGTCATGCTTTGGGAGGCAGGGAGGGTGTCTGGGACTGGTGATCTACTGGACAGCCAAACTGGAAAATCAACTTTTCAGAAGATTCTTCCTGACTCCTCCCAGGCTGTTTATCTCAGATATCCTCCATTCTCATTTCCCAGATCAGGGGAAGGCAGAGAGGAAAAAAATATTAAGGTTTGAGATGGACTGCCTACCGCTGAACATATTTGTAATTAGTTCTGAATTCTCAGCAATGCAGGACAGGGGTCGATGTATCGTATGTTTTTTCAACATTCAGCAAGCAGCAGCCAGAGCAGCTGTGTTCTTAGATCTGCACAGCACAGCCTGGGCAGGTCTGGGGTATCAGACAAGAGCCTCACATGCTCTCCTACGCCTTTAGCATGTTTGTGTGTCTTCCGTGACATGGCCTACCCACCCAAGACTGGCTACCTCTGAAATATGGGAAGGTCCCCTGGCTACCCCATACAGAAGATGGCACCATCTTCTGGAGTCTGAGAGCAGTCCTATAGGACCCAGGCAGCTAGTGCTAGGCAATGGCTAAGAGTTCCCAAGGAAGTTCAACAAAGTGGAAATCAAGTCACTGCAGGGATGACCTAAGGTGGGGGACTGGGGAGCCTACTCATAGAATGCCAATGAGGGGTAGCAGAATATGTCACCCCAAAATATGCCATCTTGGCATAGGATTGTTTAGAGCTGGAGGCAATTAAGAAGCAGACACATGAAAAGCTCTCTGCCTTCCCCCTGTTTGTTTAAAAGCAGGGCATAAATTTGTAAAGGTGCCTCTCCTCCCTACTCTACCAGGAAGAACAGAGGCTAATGACTGGAGATAGTGCTAGACCCTCATCAGCCCAGAGATGGCATCTACTTAACAACTTTACTGAAACAACCCTTATCCTCCATTAGCTCTCCCGTAGTTTTACTTCCCACCAGTCATTGCCTTAGAAACTCAAAGTTCTTTTCCTTTGTCTTGTCACTTCCCTAAAAATTATTGTTAAGATGCTGTATAAGCCCAAGTTCTAACCACCTCTTTGGATCATTCATCATGAACTCCACGTGTACACAGCAATGCACATGGTAATAAACCTGTATTGTTTTCCTTTTGTTAATGAGTCATCTATCAGTTTAATTTATAGGTTCCCAGCCAATGAACCTAAAATGGGAGGAGGGAAAATAGTTCCTCCCCACGACATCAGGGAAAAGCAAGGGCCTCTGGGCTCCTTGGGAGAGGAGGGGAGGGTGGCCCCCCCCCAAAAAAGGGCCTTCTGAGTTGCGGAAGGTGAAGAAGGGATTTCGGCATCTGCTGATAAATAGTCACATGTAAACTAACTGTAAACTTGAGCTCTTAAGAGTTAATAATGCAATTTTTATTTGTTTGTTTGCCATAGGCCCTAATTAGACCCCTAGGGAGAGTCATTGCATGTGCACCGTCTCCACCACTCTCCGCTCCCATGGCCTCTCCCATCCCATCTGACACACACCTGGAAGCAGGTGGGTTGTCAGTCTCCCTTTTAGGGGCTCATTTCCAGTTGGTATACAGAAGGTCCACAGAGACTGCCCTGAGATGAGGCCTCCTGGAATGAGCAAAGTGTGTGGCCAGACTCATTTTTTATTTTCAAGTTGATGCCACGTCATGGAGGCACCAAAGTCTCCCCACTCCCTTCCTCAACCCCGAATCCCTGATTCCTAGATTGCTTTCATTGCACATTTGTGCAATGCTATCCTTGGAGGCAAGTGTAATCTCAGCCCACCCTTCACTTTTCATGAGATACTAATTTAGGCTCTGCTGGTGGGCTAGGTGTCCTATACCAAGGACTACTTTCCTTCTAGGTGAGAAGTTTTAAGTCTTGAGATAAAATTATCCTTCTTTTCTTCAAAATCCTATTCAAAACTCAGGCATTCCAGGATTAAATCCTGGATTAAGCCAGCCAAGCTGTGGTCATCGACCTGCCTCTTTCTTGGGACTCATTACCTGCTTAGCACTGCATCCATCTTCACTCTGACCTGTTGGTTTCTTATACTCCCTCCTGGCCCACGTTTTCTCCATGAGTGACCCTGCTGTTGTCACTGGGCATTGCGCTATGACTTGAAAGAGGCATCATCTGGCACTGCCTCAGGATCAAAATCAAATCCACAAATAATCTTTCAGCAGCCACTGTCCTGGGAAGAATACTGCAAGATGAGCAGGGAGATGCAATGAGGTGGAGGCTACCCCCGCCCTCAAACGGTGGACAGCGAGCTGGAGAGAGAGACTTAAGCGCGTGTAGAGTGAACTGGTATCATGAGATTTCAAGTTGACAATAAACTAGAACTGAGAAGGAAGTATAAGAATGTTCAAAGAAGATAAAGCCCATGTAGGTAATACAAGGGGCAATAGAAAATAAGCCTTGAAGTAAGGTGGAGTTGGGTAGGCAAAAAGGAGAAAGAACACTATTATGGCCTCAGGAAATGATATAAACACAGATGCAGTCCATTCTGCTATAAGGCTTGTTTTGAAAACATGCATTAGTTCCAATCTGATTCATATACGAGGCAACACTTCGAGCATAATGCAAATTTTGCAGCTGCTCATGCTTGATTTTGCTCTGAGAAACACTAAGTGAATGGAGAAAAGTGCACCTAGCTGAACGAAGCAGGGTAGGAATACGTAAGATGTACACAAGCACACCCCTCAAATTTCCACCCCCTACCTAAGGTCGCAGACTGGTGTAAACTGCATCCATCCTTTTCTGGTGTGATGACTTGCTTTCCAATCTCATTTCATTTTATATATGTACCACATCTTTTTTATCCATTCATCTGTTGATGGACACTTTGGTTGCCTCTGTATCTCAGCAATTATAAACAATGGGTCAATAAACATAGGAGTGCATTTAACTTTTTGAATCAGTGATTTTATTTTCTTCTGGTAAATTCCCTGAAGTGGAATTACTGGGCTGTATGGTATTTCTATTTTCAGTTTTTTGAGGAACCTCCATATTGCTTTCCACAATGGCTGGAATTTACAATCTCAGCAGCAGTGTAGGAGGGTTCTCTTTTCCCCACAACCTCACCAAAACGTATGATTTCTTGTCTTTTGGATAATGGTCTTTGTAACTTGTGTGAGGTGATATCTCATTGTAGTTTTGATTAGCATTTCCCTGATAATTAGTGATGTTGAGGATCTTTTCATGTGTCTGCTGGTCATCTGTATTTCTTCTTTGGAAAAATGTCTATTCAGGTCCTCTGCCCATTTTTTAATTTGGTTATTTGCTTTCTTGGTTTTGAGTTGTATGAATTCTTTATATATTTTGGATATTAGCCCCAATGGGATATATCATTTGCAAATATATTCTCCCATATAGAAGGTTGCCTTTTTGTTTCGTTATGGTTTCCTTTGCTGTGCAGAAGTGTTTTAGTTTGATGTAGTCCCACTTGTTTATT
Source organism: Manis pentadactyla (assembly GCF_030020395.1). Lineage (NCBI taxonomy): Eukaryota > Metazoa > Chordata > Mammalia > Pholidota > Manidae > Manis > Manis pentadactyla. Next base: position 123,605,552 of record NC_080027.1, on the reverse strand, counting down.
TTTGCTTTTGTTTCTCTTGCCCCAAGAGATGTATTCAGAAAAAAATTGCTCGTGCTGCTCTGCAAGAGATTCCTGTGTATGTTTTCTTCTAGAAGTTTTATGGCTTCATGTCTTACATTTAGGTCTTTAATCCATTTAGAGTTTACTTTTGTGTAAAGTGTAAGACAGTGAGCCAGTTTCATTCTCTTTCATGTAGCTGTCCAGTTTTCTCAACACCATTTATTGAAGAGACTGTCTTTTCCCCATTGTATATTTTTGCCTCCTTTTTCATATATGAATTGAATACATGGTCATGGGTTTATTTCTGAGCCTCTATTCTGTTCCATTGATCTATGGGTCTGTTCTTGTGCCAGTGCCATACTGTTTTAATCACTGTAGCTTTGTAGTATTGTTTGAAGTCAGGGAGTATGATACTCCCAGCTTTGTTCTTTCTCAAGATTGCTTTGGCTATACAGTCTTCTGTGGTTCCACAAACATTTTAGGATTATTTACTGTAGTTAATTGAAAAATGGCACTGATGTTTTGATGAGGATGCATTAAATCTGTAAATTGCTTTGGGCAGGATGGTCATTTTGACAATATTTATTCTTCCTATCCATGTCCATGGGTTAGCTTTTCATTTATTTGTGACTTCTTAATTTTCTTTCATCAGTGTCTTATCATTTTCAGATAAGGTCTTTCACCTCCTTGGTTATGTTTATTCCTAGGTATTTTATTCTTCTTGGTGCAATTGTAAATGGAACTGTTTTCCCAATTTCTATTTCTGCTAATTCATTATTCATTTTGTATCCTGCAACTTTAATGAATTCATTTTAGTTCTAATAGTTTTTGGTGGATTCTTCAGGTTTTCAAAAGATACATATAGTATCATGTCATCAGCAAATAGGGACAGCAATACTTTTTCCTTACCAATTTAGATGCCTTTTGTTTCCTTTTCTTATCTGATTGCTGTGAATAGGACTTCCGTGCTGAATAAAAGTGGTGAGAGTGGGCATCCTTGTCTTGTTCCTGATCTTAGAGGAAAGGCTTGCTTTTCCCCATTGAATATGATGTGAACTGTGGGTTTGTCATGTTTGGCCTCTATTAGGTTGAGGTGTGTTCCCTCTATACCTACTTCATTGAGAGGTTTAGCATGAATGGATGTTGAATTTTGTCTAATGCTTTTTCAGCAACTATTGAAATGATCATACGGTTTTTAATCCCTCTTTTTGTTGATGTGGTGTAACATATTGATTGATTTATGGACATTATACCATTCTGGTTTCCCTGGAATAAATCCCACTTGGTCATGAAGAATGATCCTTTTGTATCATTTTTTGCTAATATATTTTGGGGATTTCTGCATGTATGTTCATCAAGGATATTGGTCTGTGTTTTCCTTCCCTCCCTCCCTCCCTCCCTCCCCCCTTCATCCCTCTCTCCCTCCCTTCCTTTCTTCCCTCTCTCTCTCTGTCTCTTTCTTTCTTTCTTTTTTGTAGTGTCTTTGTCTGGGTTTGGTATTAGAGTAGTGCTGGTCTCATACAATGAGTTTGGAAGTATTCCCTCCTCTTCCATTTCTTGGAATATTTTAAGAAGGATGGATATTAGTTCTTCTTTAAGTGTTTGGTAGAATCCACCCATGAAGCCATCTGGTTCTGGACTTTTGTTTGTTGGGAGTTTTTTGATTACCAGTTCAATATATCATTACTAGTATTGACTTGTTCGGATTTTCTGTTTCTTCCTCGGTCAGTCTTGGAAGACTGTGTGTGTCTAGGAATTTATCCATTTCTCCTAGGTTGTCCAATTTATTGGCATGTAACCTTTTATAGAACTCTCTTAAAATTCTTTGAATTTCTGTAGTGTCTGTTGTAACTTCTCCTTTTTCATTTCTGATTATTTGTGTCCTCTCTTTTTTCTTGGTAAGTATTGCTCAGGGTTTGTCTATTTTGTTTATCTTCTCAAAGAACCAGCTCTTAGTTTCATAGATTTTTTGCTATTGTTTTCTTAGTCTCTATTTTGTTTCTGCTTTAATCTTTATTATGTCCCTCCATCTACTAACTTTGGGCTTTGTTTGTTCCTCTTTTTCTAGTTCCTTTAGTTGTGAGGATAGATTGTTTATTTGGGATTTTTCCTGTTTCTTGAGGTAGTCCTGTATTACTATGTACTTCCCTCTAAGGTCACTTTTGCTGCATCCCATTTATGTTTAACCATTGTATTTCCGTTTTCATTTGTGTCCATGTACTGCTTGATTTCTTTTTTGATCTGTTCATTGATCTACTGATTATTTAGAAGTATCTTGTTTAGCTACCACGTTTTGTGTTTTTCCCAGTTTTTTTTTGTAATTGATTTCTAGTTTCATACTTTTGTTATCTGAAAAGATGCTTAATACAATTTCAGTCGTCTAAAATTTATTGAGACTTGTGTTCCATTATGTGATCTATGGAGAACATTCCATGTGCACTTGAGAAGAATGTGCATTCCGCTGGTTTGGGGTATAATGTTCTATATTATGTATCTGTCAAGTCCCTCTGGTCTAATGTGTTCTGCAACACCACTCCTTCCTTACTGATTTTTATGTCTGGATGACCTATCCATTGATGTATTGGATTACTTTTGATGTATCCCCTACTTTATTATGTTACTGTCAATTTCTCCCTTTAGGTCTGTTTAGTATTTGCTTTATGCATTTAGATATTCCTGTGTTGTGTACATAGATATTCGCAATTGTTACATCCTCTTGTTGGATTGATCCCTTTGTTATTATGTAATGCCCTTCTTTGTCTCTTGTTACTTTCCTTGTTTTGCAGTCTATTTTGTCTAATATAAATATTGCTACTCCTTTTTTTTCTCTCTTCTATTTGCATGGAATATATTTTTTCCATCCATTCACTTTCAGTCTTTATGTACACTTCAGGTCTGAAATGAGTCTCTTGTAGACAGTATATAGATGGGTCTTGTTTCTTTATTCCTTAAGCTGTCCTATGTCTTTTGATTGGTGCATTTAGTACATTTACATTGAAAATAATTATTGATAGGTGTGTCCTTGCCGTTTTGTTGATTGTTTTCTGGTTGTTTTTGTAGTTCCTCTCTGTTCCTTTCTTCCTCTCTTGCTTTCTTCCCTTGTGATTTGATGATTTGATTGGATTTCTTTCTCTGATTTTTTGGGGGCATCTATTATAGGCTTTAAGTTTGTGGTTACCATAATGTTCACATATTGTTTCTTATATATATGACAATTAGGCTGATGGTTTCTTAATTTTTAAAACATCCTAAAGGTACTACTTTTTTATTCTTACTCCTCCTCTGCATTTTAGGTATATGATGTCAAAATCTACACCTTTTATTTTGTGTATCTCTTGACTAATTTTGTGTATAGATGATTTTACAATTTTGTCTTTTGAACTTCATACTGGCTTTGGAAGTGATTGGTCTACTACCTTTACTCTAGGTTTGTTTTCTTTGATAAAAAACATTTAAACTTAAAAACATTTCCATGTAAATAAGCTTCTTTAACATATCCTATAAGGCTTGTTAAATAGTGATGAATTCTTTTAACCTCCGTTTATCTGGAAAACTTTCAATTTTGCCTCCAATTCTAAATGATAACATTACTGGGTAGAGTATTCTCGGCTGTAGACCTTTTTTCTTTCAGCACTTCAAATATTTCATGTCATTCCCTTCTGGCCTGTAATGTTTATGCTGAGAAATCTACTGATAGTCTTACGGAGTTACCACTGCAGGTAACTGTCTTCTTTTCTCTTGCTGCTTTTAAGATTCTCTCTATATCTTTAATTTTTGCCATTTTAAGTACTCTCTTGATGTGGACCTCATTGGGCTCATCATTTTAGGGCCTCTCTATGCTTCCAGGACCTGGATGTCTGCCTCCTTCCACAGACTGGGGACATTTTCAGCTGTTATTTCTTCAGATAGACTTTCTGTTCCTTTGTCTCTCTCTTCTCCTTCTGGGACCCCTATTCTATGAATATTTTTTCATTTGGAGTTGTCAGAGGGCTCTCTTAATATCATCTCATTTTTAAAAATTCTTTTTTTCTCTGTTCCTCAGCCTGGTTACTTTCCATTACCCTATCTTCCTCACTGATCTGTTCCTCTGTCTCTTCTACCTTACTATTCACTCACTCTATTGTATTTTTCATTTTGGTTATTGTACTCTTCAGCTCTGAAAAGCTCTTTTTTTATTTTCATATTTCTTTGTTGAAGTTCTTGCTGAAATCATCGATTCTTTTCCCCACTTCAATGAGCATCTTTATGACCATTACTTTGAATTCTTTATCAGAAAGCTTGCTTATCTCCATTTCATTTAGCACTTTTCCTGATGTTTTGTCTTGTTCTTTTGTTTGGAACATTCTTCTCTGCCTCCTCATTTTTGCCTGGGTCTCTGTGTTTTCTCCTTTGTAGTAGATAGATCAGCTTATGCCTTCTGGTTTTGAAAGTAGTGGCTTTATGAAGAGGGCATCCCGTGGTGCCCAGAAGCACAAAACCCCTTGCTTACCAGAGCCCAGTCCTCTGTTGTGGTTGAGCCTGGACTGCTGGTGATGGGCTGTAGGCAGGGCCTGCCCTCTGCCTGTTGGCCAGCAATGGTGGATCCCCACTGCTGTGCCTTTGTGTGCTGTCTGGCATCTCTGCTAGGATGCACTGTGGGTAGGGCCACTCTGCCTGTCTGCTGGCAATGGCCAACTTCCACTGGGCTGAGCGTGTTGGGTGAGGCATGTCTGCAGGGGAACGCCAGGGCTGAGCCAGCAGAGTAGGGAGAGAGTTTCAACACTGTCTCCTGCAGGTGCCTGACCAGTTGGGCTGAAGGAGGCCTGGAAAAGTATCGACCACCTGCCCTTCTCCAGAGAGAGCTCCCTCAGACCCCACCCCTCCAGCACACTTCCTAAAGCCTACCAGGTTCTCAAATAGCCTCTTGTTGGGTCTCAGAGGGATCAACAGAGCATGCTGGTCCTCCACATGTGACCATAGACTTGGTCCCCCACAACACTAACTCTTTTTGGTGTCCAGCCCTGTGTATGATCAAAGCCCAGTGCAATGGTGACTCACCTTCCTGAAGCAGATCCCCAAGGCCAAGAGTGCCCCATTCCTGAGCATTTTCCCCCCCACTTCTCTTCCCTCTCATCTGTAGACTGGGATATGGGGAAGGGCATGGATCCCAATCAGTCATGGCTCTGCCCCATTACCTTTATCAATGTGGTATTTTCTTCTTTGACAGGTGTAGACAGTCTGTTCTGCAGTTTTCAGAGTTAGTTGTATCTGATGTAGTTGCTTCCTTGGTGTGTGCATAGGAGGAGGTTATCACAGTGATCTCATATTCCACCATCTTCCTCTGACTCCAAGAAATAATTTTTTAAAGGCAGGAGATGTAACAGCATGTTTGTGTGCTGAGGAAGTGATTACAGGGAGGTGGGAAAATAGGGGAGGATTGCTGGGGCAAAATCTTGAGCAGGCGAGAAGAAATAGGATCTAGTGTATGATTGGACCCATTGTCCCCATCAGGAGGCCCAGACAGTGTGTCCCCCAGGAGGTGGGTAGAGGGGGTAAGGCCTTCAGAGGAGGTGTTGGAGTTTTGGAGGAAACAGGAGGAGATGTGACAGTGTCATCTAGGAGAGCTGGAAATAAGGCATGATTGCTGTGCAGTGTTAGGATCACGTGAGATGAATGATCATGAATCCAATGCAGACTAGTCAGCACAGCCATGTATTGTTCCCAGCCATGTTCAGCTGTATGGGACTAGGTGCCGAGTAGTAGGAGAACTGGGTTTAAACAAAGCTGTGGTTTGGCTAAGTGAGCATGACATGAGTGAGAAGTGTCTGGCTCTCCTTATGTATGTCCTGTAGCTGTGAAGACAGCATGTGCTGGTTTGCCCAGGATAGTCCTTTTTATACCTGTTTTCCCAAGGTGATTAGTAACAGTGCCCCCTGTCACTTTCAAAGCTATTTTGATTTGGGCAATGAATGAAATGATCATTCAACCAGGGAGCCAACATGGAGTCCCTGGAGTTTTCTGAACAAGTCATTGATCATTGTTTGACATTTAAGCGCTAACTGAATTGTAAATTCCTTGACATCATTATCATGTTTCATACTTCTTGTCCCATGTATCTAGCATAACATTTACATGTGATTTTCTTATTGCTCATTCAACCCAGCAGAAACACAGGTATTTAGGACTAGAAGAGCCATTGAAGATAATCCCAGTTTTAGCCAAACTCTCCTAAATCTCAAAACAAACGAAGGGGATTGAGGCAATTTATACATTAAGAGGACATTTCATAACCTGGCTTTGGGGGACAGTGGGGACAAGGCTTGAGTAGGTAAGTGTTGCAGGAAGGCCACCCAAGGCTGAGAATCATGCAGGGGGCAGGCTGACCTAAGAAGTATTTCAAATGTAACTGTTTTGGTTTCCTGGTGCTTCGTAACAAATCACCCTAATATTTAATAACTTAAAACAGCAGCAATTATTTTACTCTCTCTGATTCTGTGGGTCAGGAATTTGAATAGGGGTTGGCTGGGCAGTTGTGGCTTGGGACCTGTTACACGGTTGCTGTCAACTGGCTAGAGCTGGAAGAGTAGGGCCCTGCGCAGTTTGGGGCTAGCAAGCAATTTCACCCTGTTCATGTGGTCGCAGGGCCTTTCTGTGTGGTCTCCTGCTTGGGCTGATTTCATATACTCCTAGCATGGTGGCCTCAGGATAATCAGGTTGCTTACGTGATGGCTGAGAACTTCAAGGGTGAATGTGCTGGCAACTTCACCTTGGATGTCAGTGGTACTTCCTTTTTAAAAAATTAATTAATTAATTTTATTGAGGTACATACTATAAAATATACAAAATGAGCGTGTGTACACACTCATGTCACTATCACCCAAGGTCAAGATAACAAACATTCTCACTAATTTTTTCCCCCATCCCCTGTTTCACCCATTCCCCCCACACCCTGCCCCTGTGGCAACCATTAGTCTTTTCATTGTGTTTATGGTTCTATTTCTGTTTTGTTTGTTTGTTTATTTATTTTGCTTTTTATATTCCACATATGAGTGAAACCAAATGGTATTTGTCTTTCTCTGTTTGGCTTATTTCACTTAGCATAATACCCTGTAGTTCCATCAATATTGCTGCAAATGGCAAGATTTCATTCTTTTTTATGTCTGAATAGTATTCCATTGCTTATATTGTACCACATCTCTTTATCCATTCATCTATTGATAGACACCAGTTGCTTCCATATCTTGGCTACTGTAAATAATGCTGAAGTAAGCACAGGAGTACATATATTTTTTTGAATTAGTGATTTTGTTTTCTTTGGGTAGATCGCCAGATGTGGAATTACTAGGTCATATGGTTTTTCTATTTTCAATTTTTTGAGAAATCTCCATACTGCTTTGCATGGTGGCTAAACCAATTTACATTCTCACCAACAGTGCAGAAGGGGTCCCTTTTCTCCACATCTTTGCCAACACTTGTAATTTCTTATTGACATTTGCCAGTCACTCATAGTGTTACTTCTGTCACAAGTCTGCCCAGTGTCAAAGAAAGATGAGGTGGAAATCATTTCTCAGTGAGAGGAGCGTACAAGTCCTTTTATAGGATGATCACATGGGATGGGCGATATTGTTTTGTCCATTACTGGCAAATACATTTGTGACAACAGGTTTGGTTTCTTCTGTCTTCCTTACTTCCAAAGATTTTTTTTGGAAGGCTTAAGACCACACATTCTTGTTTATTTGTTAACTTTTAACCATGTTTATGTAGAGAATTCTTCCCCAAATGGAATTTCTTGGCTCCCTTTCTAATATGTAGTGCTGTATGTAAAGGGTTTGCCCAAAGTCCAAAGGGTTTAGAGGATGGAGACCGTAGGCTGTCACCTCCTCAGAGAGAAACTTGACAGTGTGATACACACAAACTGCTCCATTTCAGCAGTTCAAAATAGTTATCAGAATGACATCACATGTATTAGTATTTTTACTGATGTGGAACAAATTACCACAATTTAACCTGCTTCAAACAACTCACGGTTGTTATCTCACGGTTTCTATGGGTCAGGAGTCTGGCACTGGGTCCTCTGCTCATTGGTCACAAGGCTGAAATCAGTATCAGCTTGTTCTGTCTTTATCTGGAGGCTCAGTCATGGACATGTCCATGTGCAAACCCCTCAGGCTACTGGCAGAGCTCATTTCCTCGTGTTGGTATGACTGAGGTCCCAGCAGCTGCTCTCAGCAACTAGAGGCTGTTGCTCTCAGGTCCTTTGACATGTAGCCTTCTCCACAGGCCATCTTAGCACAGCAGCCTACCACTTCAAGGCCAGCAGCAGAATCTCTGACCGCAGGCAGGGCCCTGTTCCTTTTAAGGGCTCAGTGAGGTCAGACCCATCCAGGATAATCTCCCATTTGACTTACTCAAAGTCAACTGATATGGAACCTTAAATACATCTTGCAGAATCCTTGCACATTTGTCATATAACATAACCTTGCCCTGAGAATGAAATCCATCCTACTCACAGGTCTCACCATGTTCAAGGGCAGGGAATTGTTCAGGACATGCACCCTGGGGGATGGGAATGGTAGGGCCACCTTGAAATTCACCTACTGCACTTGATCATCGGAGAGCTTCTGGGAAGTGGGTCTCTTATACATCAATTAAGTTAAAGTTTTTGAATCAGGCAGGACATGTGGTGCCCATTAAAGAGAGCTGGAAGGGTGAACTAGAGGGAAAAACCCTCTCACCTCCTTAGTTTACAGTGTGGGTCAGGCAGAGCACAGCTCAACTTAGAACTGTGCTTATGACTCCCATTTAATAAACTAACATAAAAGAAGTTATTTTTTAAAAAGCAAATAAGAAAGAGATAAACTAAAGAAAAAAAGATGGAAATAAGCAGAAAACTGAAGCTGTGTAAAAGCAAGGCAACACTAAAGTGAGAAATGATACAGAGAAACGGAAAATATGATCGAGAACAAAATGTTTAAATGAAATTTTAAAAAGAGGTAAAAGTAGTAAGAAAAGACAAAGCATATTAAGAACAATTAAACTTTGCCCAATCAGTGCATGCTAAAGAGTGAAGGATTAAAACAAATAACTTTTAAAAGCTAAAATAATAAAGGTAAATAAAACGTAAGAAACAAGGAAATAAGGAAATATAATAAATGTATCTAAATATGGAGCAAAAACAAATGAAGTCCAAGGGGAAAGAGACTGGGGAGAATGGGAGGGTAGGGAAGGATAAGGGTGGGGAAGAAGTAAGAAGGGGGCATTATGATTAGCGTGTATAATGTGGGGCGGGGGGCACGGGGAGGGCTGTGCAACACAGAGAAGACAAGTAGTGATTCTACATCTTACTACGCTGATGGACAGTGACTGTAATGGGGTTTGTGGGGGGGACTTGGTGAAGGGGGGACCCTAGTAAACATGTTCTTCATGTAATTGTAGATTAATGATAACAAAATTTTTAAAATAAAATAAATAAATAAAATTAAAAAAAAACAAATGAAGTTAAGGAATCTCACGCTAAGTCACTCAGAATTCTTGAAGCTGAAGCAACCATAAAATTCAACATACCTACACGAGTGTCTTCTTCAACCAGCTTTCCGATCTGAACCACAGAACACAAAGGATTGGCGTGAATGTTTTCTCAATTCTCCCAAGGATGGTACTGAACTAGTACCATCTAAATGCAAAGGAGAGAAGCGAATTTATTGCCTTCAGTGGACGCCTTGAGCACTGGGCTTTCTTCTTCTGTCACCAAACTGGCTGATCTGTGTCAAAAAGTATGCAACCACGAGAGATCAGTGGATTTGGCATAGAGTTCTGTGGTGCTTTTGAGAGAAAAGTTTTAGGCGAGCAATGGAAAGTGAAGTCAAATTCCTGGGACATTTCCCCCTCGAGCACTGACTGCTCAGTCAGGTGGCGACTGACAAAAGCCCAAGTCACTTTGGATCATTTACTGAAAATAAAAGCTATCAACAGATGTCTTGACTTCACCCAGAGGAACTTAGAGGGACAGCAGAGAATATTTATTTATTTGATTTTACTCCATGAGCCTCCTGGCCAAAGACACAGGGAGGACTTTTTAAAAGACATAGTTAGTGTCTTTTTAAAAAATAAAACTTCTTCCAAATGCAAATTTCAATGGGCCAAAACTGTCAAGTAAGTGCGGACTGATGCTAGACCAGCCCCCCAGATGCTCCTTTTTCCTCTTCCCTCCAGCATTACATTAGTGAAAAAAATGACCGTTAGTTTCACATGGTTGTATTCATCCTGGCCAGGGGTCCTACAAAAGCTCTCTTAAGACTTCCTCAACTCTGGACTCAGGGCCCACCAGAAGGTACCTATGAGCACAACCTGCTAAATTCTGCTTTGACTTCTTTGCTGCATGGACATGATGAATCAGTCTTCCCTGGAAACAGTTATTTCCTCATTGTATTAGTTACCTGTTGCTGTGTAAAAAGTTACTCCAAAACTTTAGTCACCGACCACAAATATTTATTATCTCGTGGTTTTTGTGGGCCAGGAACTCCAGGGCGTCTTAGCTGGGTGGTCCTGGTTAAATTCTCTCGTGGAGTCGCAGTCAAGGTGCTGGGCCAGGCTGAAGTCATCTGAAGTCTGGACTGGGGCTAGGACCACTCAAGATGGCTCATTCCCATGGCTTTTGGCGGAGGCCCCGGTTCCTCTCTGCTGCTCAGCTGGACGCCCCAGCCCCTCTCAGGCAACACCTCCACAGGCCATTCGTGTGTCCTCACAACATGGCATAACTTCCCCTGGAAAGAAAGAGGAGGCATTTTCAGTCCTTTTTTGAACTAGTCTACAAGTTCACACATTGTCACTTTGACTTTATTCTATTTCTTAGCAGTGAGTCTATAAATCTAGCCCACACTCAAGGGGAAAACAACTAGATTCCACCTCTTAAAGGAAGGAGTATTATGGGGGAAGACAAAAAGCCTCTTTCCTCTACCCTCTTACGTTCGTTACCTGGGGCCCTGCAAATTAGACTGGCAAAACGCAGATTAACAAGAGAACAACAAAGTTTATTAGCACAGACAGAGCTCATGCATGCAGAGAAACAGTGATGAGTAGCTCAAAGGGGTGGTTAGTACTTCAGCTTGTAGCATCTTACAAATCAATACATTTGAAGAGAAATGACAAGACAAAGAAACAAGGTTTTAGGTTTTCCAGAGCAGCAAACTGTGGGAAGGTAAATATATGGGGAAAACTAATGGAAGATAAGGGTTCTTTCAGTGAGGTTTATTATATGGATTCCGGGCTGATAAGAGTCTCTGGTGATTAAGAGCCCAAGCCTGCTTTTAGGAATATAGTGGAGGAGGGTAGAGAGCTATTTTTGGTGTTTTCTGTTTCTCAGTTGTCTTCAGCTCAAAATAATCCTTGTGCCAAAGTGGCATATTTTCAACTGGCATATTCTGATCCCCTACAGTTTCAAATAATTCATGGGCATATTTGTAAACCACCCACTTGTCTTTTGCAGCAAGACAGCTCCCCTTGTTGTCTTCCTATGTCTCTGGCCACTCACTCTCAATGTCCATCTGCAGGTTCTTGTATTATTTCTGTTCCTTGAATGTTGGGTTTCTCAGGCTCCTGTTCCTCTCGCTCCACGTGATTGCTCTGGGCTACCATACAACTCCTATGTACCACCTTTGGGATGATGATTCTTCACGCCGGCAGGGTTGGTATATGTTTTCTGAAAGGGCCATGTTGCTTAGTGGGCAAAATTGCAAATACAGTTGACCATGGAACAACATGGGTTTGAGCTGCACGGGTCCACTTATATGCAATTTTTTTTCAATAAATACATTGGAAAAGTTTTTTGGACATTCATGACAATTAGAGAAAACGTTTTCTTTTCTATAAATTACTTTATGTTAAGAATACAGTATATAATACATATAATAGATAGAAATTATGTGTTCAGTGACTTTATGCCATCAGTAAGGCTTTTGGTCAGTGGTAGGCAATCAGTAGTTAAGTTTGGGGAAAGTCTAAAGTTAAACTCAGAGTTTTGACCATTGGGGGCATGAGCACTCCTGACCCCCATGTTGTTCATGGGGTCCACTGTGTTCAGCTCCGTGGCTATAGTGCAAAAGATGCCACAGATGATGTGTGAATGAACGGGCCTGTGTTCTGATAATACCTCATTTGCAGAACAAGCTGCCAGCATGCTGGCCCTAATTTGCTGACCCCTATTATAACTTACCTCACTCTCTCAGACCCTTCTCCTGGTCTGTAGATACATGCCCCCCTGCCCTCTGGGCATTTCTTCTTGAATGTCTCCAGGCTAGTTCAGACTCATCTCCCCCTGCATGGTACCCGCCTCGCCTGGCTTTCCTCTACTGTGTCTCCCTGCGTCTATGAATGACATCTCCGTCCGGTCAGTTGCTGGAGCCTGCAACCTAGGAGTGGTCCCTGCTCATCCCTCCCCTTTATCTCTCACATCCCATCAGTCCACAGTCAGTCTACTTCCTAAAGTTATCTCAGCTCTGTTCCCTTGGCTCCATCTCCTCTGCTACTACTCAGCTTAAATGATCAGTGCATCCTGCCTGAAATACCACAGTAGTCGCCTGTGGCAGACAGAACAGCAGCCCCCAAAGATGTCCACGGCCTAGTCCCCAGGACCTGTGAATATGCCATTTACACGGCAGAAGGAGCTTTCTGGAGGGGACCAAACTAAGGACCTTGAGAAGGGAGAGGGTCCTGGCTCATGCAGGTGAGCCCAGCGTAGTCACAAGGTTCCCCATGAGAGAGGGGTGGGGGGTCAGCCAAGAGGGCTGTGGCGATAGGAGCAGGGGGTGGGGGGCCGCCTTTGAGGGTGGGGGAAGAGGCCACACCTCAGGGACTGTAAGCGGCCACTGGGAGCCGGAAAGACGAGGAAACAGATTTTCCACTCAAACCTCCAGATGGAGCCAGACGGAGAAGGGGAATTGGCTTTAGCACAGCGCGTCTGACTTAGGGCTTCTGATCTTCAGGACAGAAGATAACACAGCTGTGTTGTAAGCCACCCGATTTGTGGCGCTTTGTTATCGTAACCATAGGCAATGAATCCGCCTCCTGACCCGCCTCCGGTCTTCCCTACTCCAGCCTCTTCCCCACACCACCCCAAACACAAATTTGGTGACGTCCCATCCCATTCAAAACACTTCCATGACTTCCCTGCATCCTTAGGATAAATTCCAAGCTCTTATAAGACTCCATCCCTGGGCCCCATAGATTCATATAATAAATTTCACGTCGTGCTCTCTCCCCGTCGGACTAAAGGACGTCGGGCCGGGATCCGCTTCCCTCCCCTCTCACCTGACTGACTCCTCTCAGCTTAGAAGCCCCTGCCTCAGGGACGGCCCGTTGGTCCCGTTCTGCCGGAGGCATCGCCCTCAGGTCCCTGTCACGCCCCAGCCCACTTGATGGCTATGACTTATGAAATCAGGGAGGGCACGTCTTTTTTGTTCGCCACTCTGCATCCAGCACCTTGCACAAGTCTGGCACACACCGGCGTAGTGAGTACATAAATGGGTGAGAAGCGGGTCCAGGGAGATCTAGTGGAGGTGGTGGTCGGAGTCTCCAGGACTATCTCGTCTCTCCTTGAGAAACTGAAGAAAAGCCCCCGGGGGCAGAGAGATCTGGGGCAAGTGGGGGTCTGAACCGCCCTCCTTTCCCTTCCTGCTCAGTCTGGTGGGGAGACGCTAAGAAGGGGAATCGGGCGTTGCTGCCCTCCTGCTACAATTAGACGAGCCTTTATTCTCTCTCTACAAAGAGGGGAGAACAAATCAAAGGGACATAAAAGTACATGTCCCACAAAGCACGTGGAGATGAGGGGGATGGAAGGGAGTGTGGTGGGACGGAGGCAGAGGCAGAGAGAAAGCCCTGGGGTCCAAACAAAAGCCTAAAACCAGCCAGTCCCAAGGATCAGACAGTGGAGACACAACAACAGGAAGAGAGTGGGCCACGTGGGGATCAGCAGCCCCACCAGCCAAGGAGGAGAGGCAAGGAGGGAAGATAAAACACCTATATGAATGGCCAGAGAAGAGGGTGGAGAGGGGCCCTGAATGGAAGCAGGACAAAAGCGTGAAAAGACAAGATTGCCACCAGCCCATGAGCACCGCCCCCCAGGGAAAGCAAAGAGGAGCTGGGGACAAAAGCAGAGAGAGGAAGGGAGGGGGCACAGCGAACTGCCCTGTGCTGTAAGCGTCGGGGGTCAACTGAGGCTCCCAGGAGGGAGATGTAATCAGGGTTCTGGCCTATTTTGATGAAAGAAATACTACCTGATTAGGTTTCTTATGTTTGAACTTCATATAAATAGAATTTAAGAGATGAACAAACAGAGCAACAGGGTCTGGAGGCTTCCAGCATGTGCGCTTTTGTGTCTGGCTTCCTTCAACATTATGCTTCCTGGAAGTATAGAAAAGTCTTTGTCATCGCTGTGTAATATTCCACCGTGTAACTATGCCACAATTTATGTGTCCACTATTCTGTCTACTGGAGAATTTTAACTCAGGTCCACATTCTCTTATCTGAAACCTTGGGGCCACGTGTGTTTCAGAAGCTGAGAGATGATAAGGTGCAGACATACGCCCTGTATTACACAAGTTCCCTGTGTATGTCGGCTCGGCTGCGGTTCCCTGAAATCAAACACCTCAGTGTTTCTGTAAGAAATGCTGGGATAATCATACTGTAAATAGCTTTACTTCAGGTTTTGCCACAAGATGAGTCCAGGCCAGATCAGATTATGCCTCCAAATAAAAGATGGGCAACATTTTTGGTTTTCAAGATTTCTGGACTTCAGAACTGAGAATTAGGCATTTGTGGACCTGGACTTTACTAATTCCCAATAAAATTTGCTTTGGGAAATCCTGGCAAAAAGATGACTGGATACCACCTCACAGCTCTCAGAAACAAAAGTCCAACAACATTTAAGCAGTGAGAAGCAGCCTACAGGGGATGGGGGGGTCGGCCACCCTGGTGGTCAGTCCCCACCTGCGTGAGACAGGGAGGCTCCGGCGCTGCTGGCGGCTCATCCCTGGTGGCCTCGGCCTCTTTCAACGCTGTAAGGATTCATTGTGTTTATAACCTCCGCTCCTCATCTTATAAATGGTTGATTATATTTTTGTATAACTTTAAAGCTCATTTCTTTCTTTTATCCTTTTAATCTGTTAGTCCTTTAGTTCTGTTTTACTTATCTTGATCATTCCTTATCTCTATTTTGTCCTTTATAGTTTTATATTACATTCTTTTATCTCATCTTATCTTCTTGTTTTTGTTAATGGGCTATTTTTAGTGACTGAGAAAAGACCCCTGGGGCTTGGGGGTGTGAGCAGTGATCGTTCATCTCCTGCTCCTCCCTCGGAGCCACAGTCTCTGAACTTGGGAGAGTTTCTGTCCCTGAGAAGGTTTCTTGGTGGTGGGGAGCCCTCAAAATTTCAGTTCAAGCCTTAACCAAGAATTGGTCCTGGGACTTTTGAAGCCTTTCAAACACCTGGTCTCAAAGCAGGAAGCTGTTCTAAACGGTGGGGATTTATATCTGGGCAAGAATTTCCTTGTTCTGGGAGACTAGATGCCGGGCTTCAGTGATGTGGCAGAGATTCCCTCCCCTGTCCCCACAAGCAGGTGCTTTCATCCTTTTACAGGCTCAAGAAACTGTGGTGAGGATGCGGCGGTGTGTGTTTACTCCCGCCCCTCCTTGCCGATGCTTCTCTTCTGTAGGGACGTTTCCATAGTTCCTGTACACCATGGAGAGGAGAGAGGATGCAGCCCTGTTCTAGCTATTGCTACATGGGGCACAGAGAGAAGCTGCTGGAAGGAGGGGCGGACATTATGTTCTCCTCCAGCCGGCAGAGATGCCTTGGAACAGCCAAACTGAGATAACCTTAGAACCACCCTGGGGGAATGTTGAAGTTTCCCTGTGGGGTTACCCAGATTGAAGAACCCCACTTTGGGAAATGTATTGAATGGGGAGAGAGGCTGGTTAAGCCCTCTACGAAGACCTAGGCCAAGTCCTAGACAATCTCTTCGGTCCCAAATGGGTGCACATTCTGTCAGTTGCTGTAGGAGGGGGCAGACCGCAGGGAGGAAGGGCGGCCTGGGAGCAGTGGGCCTGGGAGCGCTGTGGCTCCAGGGATCCCCTCAGGAAAGCCTGGGTGTGCCCCTTCCTGGGGAGAAGGGAAGCAGGCTGGGAGCGGGCCGTGGGGACTCCAGCCCCTGATCGGACCTCACATACAGTCCTATGTCTCTCCGTGCCCCAGGCCCCTACGGCCCTACGACTTCATGCACATTTTGTCTGAAGAGTTCCCCCAGATTCCAGCTCAGCAAAGGGCAGTTAGGAAGCAGCCTGTGTCCTCACTGAGGACAGAACAGTAGAGGGGAGACTGGCCTCGCGTCTGCCCTCCCAGGGCGGGGCGGTTGGGACAATGGCCTCACCGGGACCCTCCTGGGGTTGTGCTCAGCAGCCCGAGGGCTGACCCCACAGGAGGGCTGTGGGCTGGGCGGAGGGTTGTCTTCAGTTCACTTCATCATTTAGTTGCACACAGCTCTTCATGTCATTTTAATGATCTTTTTATTTCTTTTAATTTATTTTTTATGCACTGCTATATAATTTTTTTTCTCTCCCTGTTTTCTATTTTTTCGCCTTAACAATCTGGGTGCTGGGGGCCCAGGCCTCATGGGGAGAGCCGTGAGCCAACCCAAGCAAAGAAGGCTGGGTGCTCTGTTCTCTGATTGGGCCCCAAATCCCCTTACCAGATGCATCTTGTCCCCAGTGACACCTCCCAACTTCTTCTGCGGAGGTGAGAATGTATTAACTTTCTAATGGTAAAAACAGTGTTACCAGCATCTCCGCGAAGGTCCAATATATTTACCTACACTGGTAACACCTTTGAACTAGGGAGATGCTGGCAACACTATTTTTATAATTAGAAAGTTAATACCTTCTCATCATCATCATCAAGAAATGATGCTTGTCAAGCATCAGTCAAGAAGTGCAAACAATGTATGAAGTGAGAGGTGAGAGAAGGTCCCCCACCTCCCAGGCCCCGCCCCAGACTCAGTCGCCGTGCTAAGGCATGTGTGGTAGGCACCTGTAGCAGAGATATACATGCCCACTTAAAATTTGGTAGGCAAGGCCAAACTCTCCTCCAAAAAGGCTAAGCCCATTTCTCTCCTACCAACAGCTTATAAGAGGGCCTCTTTCCCCTCTTGGCCACAGCCTCACCACACAGCAGGAGAGCCCAGAGCCTCTGTCCGTACCAGCTGCCCCTAAGCTGCTCCCCACCCCCACTCCCAGGCTGCTTGGATCCCGGAAATGGGGTCCACGCGAGTGGCCCTTGACCATTAATCACTAGGAGATACCATGTCCTTGCTGGATGGGGTCCTGCCCCGATGCCACCCCGCAGGCTACCACTGCAGGGTCCACTCCTGCCGCGCATGCCAAGGGGCTCTCCCTTCATATCAGGAGAAGCAGCAGCCTTCCTACTCACGCAGGGGACCCTCGGGCGGGCTTGTCCCTGTGGGTAGACACCCACTGAGCACCAAGCGTGAGGCATGCCGGAAGGTCGTCTGCAGTTCCCCCAAACCCTGACCCTCTCCAGAGGGAGTGGGCGGAGCCCTCCCCGCCTCACGCTCCCCCCACATCCAATAGCATGCTGTCACTCTGGGGAAGCTTCCCTGCAGCGCCTGTGTGCCAAGGGGCATGGGCTCTGAAGGGGGTCTCCCTGCAGCCCACTGCTGTGGGGCGGGCTGGACATGTGTGGGGAGGCAGGGAGGACGTGGGTGTCAACACACTCAACTTCAGAGACACCCCGTGTGCAGGTGAGAGATGAGTGGGAGGGCAGCCCAAACTAAGGGCACAAACAGGTGTGCCTGTCAGATGGGACTGAGTGAAGAAGAGCTAGAGGTGGGAGGAGGGGAAGGGGCAGAGCTGGCTGGAAGGAGACCCCCATGTACCCCGACCTGGGTCCTCCTGTCTTGCCAAGGCCCAGCAGCTGACTGAAAGGTGACGACCGGTCACCATCTCAGACACTGGTTTGACGTCTTCTTCTCTGAGCTAACTGAACAGTTATCTTTGGCCTCAAAAAAACAGCCATAAGTTTTATTAGTTGCAAGCTAAGACAGACTTCCTCTCCTTCTTCAGTGGTGGGGCTCTGCAAGACAGGACCTGCCAGTGGGCAGCCCAAGGTGCCGGGTGCCTGGATAGACCACCGGGGTCTGCCTGGTCGTGGTGGCAGAGGGGTCCCTGCAGGATTAGATGTCCCTTATGCCCCAGATGCCCTCCGTGGAACAAAATATCTCCTTTAAGGAGAGGCAGTTTGAGTCAACAAGCATTCCTTTAGTTACAGGCAGGCTTACCCACACTCGTTCCAAACCTTCCCTTACCAGTCTCCACTCCAGCGGCTGGAGAACTAAACCCACTTTCTTTGTCTTCAGTAGCTGTAGATGACCTTTGACAATGTTCCTGGCCAATTAGACGTGAGCAGAATCCTGTTTGGCTTTTGGGAAACTCTTGCTTTTTAGAAAATGGAACAGTTGTGTCTGGCACCATCCCTTCCCCCTGCTGCCACCTTGCCCTGGGATGTAATACCCGGAGCTGGGACATCCATACGGTGACTCTGAGAGAAAGGCCCAAAAACATACAAGATGCCATACGAAATATGCTAGTACCCTAAACCAATGCCATCCACTGACAACCTCCAGACTTCTTTTTATGTATGTTTGGGAAAATAAATCCCAACTATTTAAGCCCTTGTCAGTTGGGTTTTCTGTTTCTTGTTATTGAAAAGCATTCCCAACTGATAAGGTTGCTTACAGATGTTTTCAAAGGAAGGAGGCTTAAAGGAGCCGTTCAGCCCTTACAGCTGAACAGGAGGGAGTCACCCAGGCCCTCCATCTAGGAGGAAATATCTGGAAGGGCCTCTGTCCCTCCCCAGCACGTCCTGGACCTCCCAGCTCTGCTCAGGTGCCTCATGTTGGCTTCAGCTGGGCCCCAGATAAAGGGCCCTGTATTATTCCCTCAGTTCGGGATAAATCTAGGCCCCTGGGTTGAGAGCCAAAGCAGAAAAAAAGACAGCTCCATCCTGATGACCCCTCTGCCCCTCTTTTCCCTGATGATCCCAAAGTAAGCTCCCACGATGTGAGCCAGGCCTTGGGCCTTGCTCCCAGGATGGCCCAGCTGCTGTAGAGGCATGCTTTTGTCTGCCACGCCCCCTTCCCTCCTCCCCGGGATCCTGGGAGCAATGAGACCCTATCTCATGAGGCTTTCCAGACAGACTGTGGGGAGTCAGCCAACCTGGAAAATAAGAGACAGACCCCAGGGCATAAGCAGGATGAAACTAGAGTCTCCGTGTATTCTCACTTTACCACCTTTGTAAAGCGATGTTAATCCCCTAGTTAATCCTTGTTGATTGTTCCTTCTTGGTCTCCTTCAAGGACTCCCTAGCTTCTCCTCCTTGGCCTGCTCTCCAGGCATCCTCCATCCTCCACCTTTCCTCACTCTTATCCTTCATCCATTTCTATGGCTTCAATATCTTCTGAAACCCTGGGTCTCTGCCCAGCCCAGACTCGCCTCCTTTGCTCCCGCCGCAAATACCCGGCTCTTTCCTGCGCATCAGCACCTGGGCTCCACACTTAACATGTCCCAAACAGGTCTTCTTTTCTCCTTAATGGCACCATTACTCCCTATATTGGTTTCCTGTTGCTGCTATAAAAAATTGCCACAAATTAGGTGGCTTATGACATCATAATTTTATGGAAATCAGAAACCCAAAATGGCTCTCAGTGGGCTGAGCTCAAGGTGTTGGCGGGTTGCATTCCTTCTGGAAGCTCTAGGGGAAAGTGCACCTCCTCACCTTTCTCAGCCCCTAGAGGCTGCCTGCATCCCTGGCTGGAGACCCCTCCCACCTTCAGTGTGAGCCGTCACAGCATCCTAAGCTTTGCATCTGTCCGCACACCTCCTCCAGGTGTCTCACCTCCCTCTCTCACTTGTAAAAATTCCTGTGATTACATCGGACCTACCTGGGTAACCCAAGATCATCTCACCATCTCGACATCCTTAATTTAATCACATCTGCAAAGTCCCTTTTGCCATGTAGGTAACAGATTCATAGTTTCCAGGGACTAGTATGTGAACATCTTTAGAGGGCAATTATTCTGCCTACCACACCTACCTAGACTCTTCCCTTTCATAGTAATTGCTACCATTTACTGAAGATACTTTGTTCAGTACCTTAGGCTTTGGGATGTTTTTTTTTCTAAGTATTTTCATATGCTATAGAGACAATACAAAATGAGAAGAGGCCTTTGGATTTCCAAAATTCTACTGGCAGAAAGCAAGCTGAGAAAACTACTCAGCTGCCAACAAATGCTAGCTTTCATGAAAAGGGAATAATGACACAGAGATCAGTGCCAAGAGGTGTGAGGGGAAAGAGCCATGGAAAATCATTCAAATCATCTGCCTGGCTGGATTTCAGAATTGTTATGGACCACTTTTCCCCTTTCTGAACAGGAATGTAAATAGCAGCTATCTTATGCCTTTCACACTGTACAATGGGTGTGTAGGTGGGGCCAGATAACTCATCTCTTTAACTGGTCGAGAGGAATCTTTCAGGGTTATGTTTAAGGTACTATACCTGAGGAGCCTTATCTGCACCTGGACTTGATCTAGATGAGATACTGCTGATGCAAAAAATGGGGTAAGACTTTGGGTTTTTGGGGAGGGAGTGACTGCACTGTATGCAGGGGAGATATGAACATTAGGGTCCAGAGTGCAGAGGTAGCCAGCCTCTGGACGGCCCTCACGGCTCACCGGTTCCTGATAGTCACACCTCTGTGTGGTCCTTTGCACACTGCACAAACAGCACATGGCAAAAGTGATGGCATGTCACTTCTGAGATAGTCATTAAAGACTGTGGCCATTGTTTTGGGTAAGCTATCTCTCTCTCTGTCTGTGGAGCAAGTGAAGGTTCCTATGGCCAGGATTCTCATCTGGCCCTGGTTGGCTTGCTCACTCCACACATGTGGGCTATATGTTGTTACTGACTCTATATAAAGAGCTCTGCCCAGTGCTCTGGGTGATGCGGTGACATGGCCGCACAGCTGCAAGGCTGCAGGAGAGCAGAGACTGGAATGATGGCAGCACTAAGGACAGAGACTGAGTTGGCTGCAGGGGCAGAGAGGCCCAGAGGCAGAGAACAGCTTGCTGCCTGCAGACTCGCTCTGAGTGGACGGATTCTAGTGATTGACCTGCCACCGTGGGAATAAAGTTGGGTATAAACCCTTTCACCCCAGGAACGTTCTGTTGTCATTCTTTGGTCTCATTGAATCCATAGTGAATTTGCCCAGGGCTGAAACCCATTGGCAAGACACTGTGTCTCACTGAGGCAAAGCAAACTGCCATGTTGTGAGTAACCCTATGGAGAGGCCCACATGGTGAGGAACAGAGACCTTGAGCCAGAAGGACCGAGCTAAGCTGCTTCCAGAATCCTGATCTTCAGAAACTATGTGAGGTAATGGGGGGAAAATGAAAGTTCCTAAGGCCAGGATCCTCACCTGACCCTAAACTACTTGATGATGTAATTGGCCTACTGCTAGGCTACTGCTTCCACACCTGTTAGCAATGAGCTGGTATTGACTGAGTCAATATAAAGAGCTCCTCCCAGTGCTCTGGGTGGAGGCAGAGACGGAAGTGGATCACAGACCGGCAGACTGCTGGGTGCAGACGTGATTCCAGCGCTCGACCTACCACGGGGAGGATAAAGCCAGGTACAAACCCTTTTACCCTAAGAACGTCCCATTGTCATTTCTCAGGCTCACTCAATCTGTAATGACCTGTGGAGGCTGAAACTCTCAGGCAAGACAGGTAGTATGTTCATTGTTTTATGCTACTAAATTTTGGGATAATTTGTTATGCAGCAATAACTATTTCAAGGTGCTAGAGAGGAGTGAGTGAGGGGATCTCTTAGACAGTCCCACTGTTCAACTGTCCTGAAGCAGTTCTGTTGACTGGGGCCCCTTTTGCAGCTGTTTCCTCAGCCTGGGGCCCCTGATTTTCACAGGGCTGAGTTTCTTATCAATCAGCTCTCTCAGAGAGGTTCTTCTGGCTGCCCAACCCAGAGTGGTGCTTCTGTCTGCAATCTCCATGCCTTCCTGTAGTAATTCTCTGCTTAGCATTCTGATATGTTGGTTTGTTTGGTTCTCACTATCTGTCTCCCCACTGGAACAGGAGCTCTGTGAGAGCAGGGAGCTTGTCTTCTGCTCAACACCCACAACAGAGCTTGGCATAAATCAATGAGCCCAGCCAGCTCTCAGCATTTCCTGCCACGACTTTCCTGCAGCTGTTCCTCCTGTCTTATTTCAGTCATCCTGTTTCCCACATTGTTCTTTCTCTTAGCATGCCTTTCCCCATCTTCAATTGATGAAAACCTCCACATCTTTTAAGAAAGTTCAGCCACCTGAGTCCGGGGCCTCTCCTGAGCACTCCCCATACCATCCAGGCTTGCCCCTCTGTCACACGTACCATCCACGGTGTGATCTGTTGTCTAAGTGTCTGTGTCCTGCCAGATGTTGAACTCTGGGGGCCTGGGCCATGTGTCCCTCACTGCTGCAACCCCAGGGACCTGGCAGAGTGCTGGGCCTGTGCGTGGCAGGATTCAGGGAGTGTTTGGTAGGTAGAGAACTGAATCACGAGAGAGGGTGAGGCCATGTGAGAGGCGCCTGGGGTTGTCCTGTGCTGGCACTACGTCCTCGCCTCTGGGGACTTGCTCCTGCCAGCTGGGGAAGGGGTGGGGTTCATCCTGCACCTCCGTCTACACGTGAGTGTCTCCACCTAAGTAACTCACTGTGTGAAATGATATGGAGAGAGCCAGGTGAAATGTGGGTGCTGGAAATAGCCATGCAGGTGGAAAGGAATGACCTGAGCTGCCAGGCACTTGAACCCCAGGACAATTTTCCATTCATCTCAGTGGTAGGGGTGGCTGGGTCACCTCCCCCTCACTCTGGGTCAGATGGGTTCCGTGGTCCTGGGACCTCTGCTACCCCCTGTCAGCCTATAACACAGACTAACAACTGCTCCCTGTCTGCCCTGGTTTCCTACCACATAACGGTTGCAAGTAGGGGGTGATGGCATCAGGGGGAGGAGGGAGGATATGAATTAGGGGGTAGTGGAGGAAGAAGAGAAAGGAGAGGGGCCACTCCTGGCTTGTACAATCTAAGACTCTCCCACTGTGAAACTCCTAACACAGCCCCCTGGATGCACGACACCCCCCAACACAGAAAGCCCTTTCCCAGAACAAAAGCCCTTATTTAACAATAACAGCAAAACACACAAGGTACAAAAACATTTTTCTCAAAAAATTTCCTACTTCAATTCAACAAATATTTATTTCCCTGAAAAAGCAGTGATACATAAAGAAATAGAAACATGTGGATTTTTTTTCTTGTTTTGATTGAAAAGCCTATCGGCGTAAGCAGCCGAACAGCAATGCCCCAGTGAGCCGGAGCACAATGGGAAAGCATTTCTAAAATAGAAAAGAACACTAATATATAAATATACCAAGGTACTTTTAAAACACGGTACAGCCTCAGTGCTGGAGAGGGGGATGGGCCTCGTGCTCCCGGGCCGCTTGTGTTCTGTCCTCTCGGGGGGCTGCCTGGACACGGTTTAATCCAGGGTGAGGCTCAGCCATCATGTCAACAAACGACATGATCTGGGGTCACGTGGAAGACTGTCATCAATAAAGATATCAACTAATATTTAACTAGCAAAACCAATCTGAAAAATCATTCAGAAAGCAAATGGGAGCCCAGACAGCCCGGTGCTTTCTTTGGAAAGAACACTGCGTTTCCTCATCTGTGAAATGGCTTGATGACCTCTACTGTTCCTTTGCGGGGTAAGAACAGGCTAGGTTGTAGAGGAATGCAGGGCAAATATGGCGGAGGAGACATGAAAACCCCATTAGGGACCTTATGGGGACCTGTATTGGACATGAAGGACCAGGCCTAATAAATTGCAACCCCAAACTCCTCTAGGGAAAAGCAATGTGTCTGCCTCAAACACTCGTGGGGGTGTGTCCCACGGGCCATGATTCCTTCATAGTTTCAGTGGGGTGTGAAATTGATCTTTGCCCCCACTGTGGACATACATCTATTTTCATGATATGTGTCATACAGAATGTGGATCTGGGCAAGTTGTGTGAGGTGGTACCACGTCGGGCACAGCCTATCGCCAGGTAGAAACAAACAGTGCCGAACTTCGCAAGAGCTTTGCCAGGACGGTGTCAGGGAGAGACGGAGCTCCTGGATGGGTGACAGGTCTGGGTGGGTAGGAAACAACCGTGCAGGCTTTCCTGGGTCCTGCAGCCTCGTGTCCTGTGGCAGGGAGTGTCGTAGTTACGCTGACTGCTTTAGTTGTTTTGAGACCTTTTAGTCCCTTCAAGGACACTGCCAACAACTGCAGGACTCGGAGAGGTGCCCTGAACACGGTAGAGAGCGCCTGGGGAGGAGTGGCCTCCACGGGGCGCTTCCCCGTGTGTCTGCCTTACTGGGCAGAGAATGAGGACTCTCGGAGCTCCCTCTGGTTCTTCCTGCCCTGGAGCTCCTGCCCACCTGGGCTGCCTCCCTCTGTCTGCTCTGTCTGCACCCCACACGGATGCGCTGAGAGGGTCCTGCCACACCCTGTGGCCCTCACCCACAGACGCTGCTCCCCGGAAGGCCATTCCACAGCTTATTTGCAGGTCTTCTTACTCTTTTGCATTTCCCAAAGTCCAAAGACTCTTCAGATAACTGAGCCTGGAGGGACAGGGGAGAGATTTCCCCCCAGCCCTGGGGCCATTGGAATCAGATTGGGCAATTAGGTCATAATTGATCTTTATTGTTGTAGCTGAAGATTATCAGCTTCCCAGAGGTGCGTGTCACCTGATGGCCCCACCCTGGCTCTCGGAGCTGAAGCTGACCTGCCTTGGGCGGGAGCCCTGCCCGCAGCCAGCGTGCAGAGGCTGTTTATTGTTTTCTCTCCTTGGGGGCCTCGGCAGTTGTTCCTCCCCAGCCTCCACTGCAGACTTTACTGCGTTTCTTGGCACTGCCACACCTTTTGTCTTTCTGGCCCTCGCAGCCCTTGGGCCTCCCACCCCCATTGGGCCTCCTGGGGACCACAGCCCCAGGTCAGACAGGACTGCCCAGACGTCTTTGCGGAGTTCCCATCCTGAGTTCGCAGAGCTTTCCCAGGCTCGCCCTGGAAAGTGAAAGGAAACAGGGGCGGAGGATCGAGGTTCCCTAAAAATACATCTAGATTTCCCAGGGGAGGGACGAGTGGGAGGGTAGAAGGCAGGACTGTGAACCACACTGGACCCTCAGCAACACTCTGTCCCCAAGGTGCAGAGGCTCCTGCTGCAAAAAAGCTCCCTGGAAAAGAACAGGGAAGAAAAAAATTTCTTCTACCCACAAATAAGTCTCCAAGGGCGTCCAGGGCCATGGAGATTAATTCTATTGTTATTTGCGATAATAATACATTTTATAGAATATTCAAAAACATTTCTAGTGATATAATTTTGCTCATCAGCAGGACCTCATTTGTGCAGGGCGATGAGGCAGAGCAGGGATGAGCTCCAGGCAAGCAGAGAGCTGGGGACAAGCGTGGCTAAGTGACCAGCAGCCAATGTCCTGCCGCACACATTGTGTGCTTCCTATGAGCGCAGCAGGGGCTCCTCGGGGAGGCTGTGACTTTTACCTGCTCGATTGAAAGCCGCTGCCAAGACCACCAGGAGATGCATAGCTTCCCCTGACATGGGACTCAGGGTCTCCTACTTCTCTTACGTGGCAGGTCCTGCCTGGGCCTACCCATGTCACCAGGCTCTAGGGAGCGGTGGCCCCTCAGAATGAAGGACTGACCACGGCCACCTTTACTGCACACCTGCTTTGTGCCGGGTCTGTGCCCTGAGTATACATGGATTATCCCACTTAATTCTCCCAGTAACTCGGGGTACAGGGCTCTTTAATCACTTTTATTTCTCAATGAAGACCAAGTCAATCTGCCTAAGTAACACAGCTAGTAAGAGGCAAGGGCCAAGATGTAAGCCCAGAACCTTCACGACTCTGGAGAAAGTGCCTTTAATGGTGGAAGATGCACTGTGCCATAGGTAGGTGCTCTCTGGGGGAAGCACACCTCCAGCTTCCGTACCACCTGATTAGACTTAGGACATTGGAAAGAGAAACCCAAGGGCAGTGAGGATGAACTCAGCTCTAGAGAGTATGGATGTGGCCAGGGCCCCTAGAGATGGCCTGCTGGTGACCACAGTACCAGTGAGAAAATGGGGGCCCACAGAGAGGAAATGAGGTCCCTGGACCACATGGCAGAGCCGGAACTAGAACCCGGGTGTCCTGGCTTCCACGCCCAGAGCTGTCACCTTGACCCACGCCAGTTGACTGGCAGCTTCGTCCTTCAGCTTCACAATTTTCCCCCCATTGCCTGCCATGTCAGAGGCCTGCAGCAGATTCTATGATCGCCACCCATTTTCAGCCTGCAAAGAAACTTCTTGGGTTAAAAACAAGCCCCCACCCCACCCTCCAAACAAGCAAGAAAACAATTCCTCCAATAATTAATGAGGTCCTCATAGGTTCAACTCATGACGTGTTCAACTCCTGTGGCCTCCCAGCCCGTTCCTCCACCCCCACCCGCATGCCCAGTCCCTGCTGTGCTTGAACCAGGCTAAAGAAACACGTGGGCAGCAGCGGCCGCCGCCCCACCTGGAGCTTTGGTTTGCCTCCCAGGCCCTCGGAACCCAGTGGGGCAGGGAAGGGACACCTCTCCGAGTTCTAGAGCCTAGGCCAGGAAGCTCCCTCTCACGGGCCATTCCTGCCCCACTACTGCCTGCACCACAGCTGTTTTCTTAAGTGCGCAGGCCTCCAATCCCCTGGGGTCTGTCCAGAGGGCCAAAAAGCCACACCTGCCTGGTGACACCTGGACAGGGAGTTCAGTGAGGTCAGCAAAGCCCTGAGTGAGCCTTCTCCAGACCCTGTCCAAGAAACCAGCTCTCAAAAGAAAAAAAAAGGCCCTGGTTTGTACAGATTGCTGATTTCTATGGTGTAAAAACTTGTGTAATGGCTGATCACAAGCTCCCGATGGATGCAACATTCCTGAACATGTAACGCCTGGCCCCGGTGAGCTGCCACGGGCTGGCTCCAGCACACTGTTGCCCCTCCCATGCTGCCCACCCTTGGCTCCCAGATGCCTTTGATGCACGGGCAGTTTTTAATTTTGTCTCAGTCCCTGGCAGGTGTCTGACAAACCGTCTAGGAAAAGCAAGCCCCAGACAGTACATCTCCCCAAGCTCCAAGGTTCCAGCCACAGGGGAAAGAAGCAAACAGTGTAAGCCTTGATGTTTAAAAGCTTTTTTTCTTCCAAGGAGTTCAAAGCAGTTGCTGTGTCTGATCTTACCTGATCCTCCCAACACCCTGGGAAGGTGGAGAGACAGCAGGAATGATTTTGGTATCCCTTCCCAAAAGATGGGGACACTGAGGCCCAGAAAACTTAGCTTGGTCACAGTACAGCAGTTGGGAGCCGAGCTGGAATGGGAGCCTAATTATGCCTTTCATTCTCTGCCTCATGGCCCCGTACCCCTCTCCGCCTTCTCCTGAACCCACAGCAGGAGGAGATGGGGGTGGAGAAGCCTGAGATCTTCCCGTGGTTTTCCCAGATGGAACCCGGGTCTCTACTTCCCAGCTCTCCCAGCTCAGACCACACACCCTTAGCGCCTCCAGGGGAGCTGGCCCCACAGGCTTCCCTTGGGGCTGTGCCAGCTCTCTCCACTCATTAGCAGGTCTGTTTCCAGGTGGATCCACCGGAGGGTCATTAAAGCAATAAACAAGTTCCCGATTGTTGTCGGTGGGCTGGACCTGGCACCCACCACTCCCTTCATTGTGCACCGTTCCAGCGCCCCGCACAGCCCCCGAAACAATGCCTCACTTCCTCCCAGGAAGCTGCAGACCCGAGCCAGTCTCCTGGGCTCGCCCACGTGCTCTGGCCAAGCCATTGTCTCTAAGACAGCCGGGTCCAGCCATTCCCATGACCAGGGTAATTGCATCCTCTTTGCTGTCCAAAAGTTTGCCCTGGACAAGGGGCTGGGGCAACGAGCCATAGGTCCCCTAAGGATGCTGCTGCTCAGGAGGCCTCCGGCCCCCCTGGCCATCTGAGTCCATACCTTGGGCTCTTCCTGGAGCAAGGGTGCAAACAGACTCCAGAAACAAATGTGGGCTGGGGCCTTAGCCAAATCTCTCAGCCCTCCTGGCACCCTTTTCTCTCTGTGTTTGGCTAGGACTGCTCCTTCTGTCCCCAAAGCTTTCATGGGTATGTCCCCAGGGAGGGGCTAAGTGGTGGCAGGGAATAGGGTCCATCAATGACGTGAGCAACCAGCCCATCCAGCCTCACACAGGTGCTGGCCTGGTGCAGGGGAGCACATGCCAGCCCAGGGCGTGCTTTCTCAAGGGATTCTAATGGCTCCTCAGTGGGGCCTATGCCACAATAGCTGCCAACCTGGATCCCTTTCTTTTAAACAACTCTATTTGGAATTTCTTAGATTCAATTTCTCTACCAAGAGGTAGAGAATGAAAGACATAATTAGGCTCCCATTCCAGCCTTGGCTCTAAACTGCTGTACTTGACCAAGGTAAGTTTTCTGGGCCTCAGGGACAGGAGAGGACGTGGGGAGACTTGGGGTGGGGACGAGACCAGGAAGCCTAGGCCAGATCTGGAACTTCTTGTGCCGGCCAGAGCACCTGGCCCTGGCGGTCCACAGGCCAAAGAGCCATGAGGTCTGAAAGCAAAGGTGCCAGCCACTCCGTGCGCAGTCTCTCGCTCTTGCCAAGACCCAGAAGGAGCTGGTGAGGTTGACGTGTGGAGTTGAGGGCCAGCTCTGCATCAGCTGAACACAGTTTGGCAAGGCTGCTCAGCTTGGACCCCAAGCCCTTCCCTGGGGAAGCCCAGACAGCTCGTCCTTAAAGCGAGCTGGTGGGGTACAGGAGACCCTGGGTCATGGAAGCTGGTGTGAAAGGTCCTGGTTGGGGTGGCAGGTGGGGAGGACAGGCTGGGGAAGAGAGCTGGCACGGGGGAAGGAGCCCGCTGTGCTGGAAATGCGCTGAAGGGGGATGGGAAAATGGGGACTTGGGACCTGTTCCAAACCATACGCCTTCTGTGTAGGATCCAGCAAGGCTGCCTTTTTTTCTTTTTAAATTAACTTTATTGAGATACAACTTACTTAAAATACAACATTTTTAAGGGTATAGTTCCATGAGTTTTGACAAATATATAAACCCATGTAACCAACACCACACTCACGATATCGAACGTGTCCATCACTTCCAAAAAGGCCCCCTGCTCCCCCTTGCAACTGGCCTTCCCACAGCCCCTGGCACCAGGCAAGCGCTGGTCTGACTTCTGTCATTATAGGAGGGTTCAGCAAATTCGAGATTTTCATTTAGACAGAGCCATAGATATGGACTCTTTTGTGTCTGGCTTCATCCAGTTGTTGCACACCTGCATTTGTTTATTTTCATTGCCGAGTGTTCCATTGCGTGGCTTTACCAACCTGTGCATCCATTCACCTAGTAATGGACATTTGGACTATTTCCAGTTTGGGGCTGTTATGGATAAAACTTCCTTAAAAGTTAGTGTAAAAGTCTTTGTGGATATACATTTTCATTTCTCTTGGGTATCTAGTTCGTAGGGGAATTGTTGGGTCATAGGGTAAGTATATATTAACTTTATAAGAAATCGCCAAGCTATTTTCCAAAGTGGTTGTAGCATTTTACACACACACCAGCAATACAGGAGAGTTTCGATGCTCTGCATCCTTGCTCACACTTGGTACTGTCTGTCCTATTCTTCTAGTCATTCCAGTAGGAGTGTAGTAACGGTCTCACTGTGGTTTTAATTTGTACTTTTCTTGATAACTAAGTATGTTGAATGCACTTATTGGCCATTAATGTATTTTCTTTGGTGAAATGATTGTTCAAGTCTTTTGTCCATTACAAAAAATGTACTGCTTGTCTTCTATTGAATTGTAAGAATTCTTTATAGATTCTGAATCCAAGTCCTCTGTCAGATATATATATTGTAAATACTTTCTCCCAGGCTATGACCTTTGACTTCCTTTTCCTTTTCCAAAAGTGTCCTTTGAGGAGCAGTAGTTTCTAATTTCAATGGAGTTAAATTTATTGTTTTGTTTTTGTGTCCTTAGAAATATTTTCTTACCCCAAGGTCATGATGATTTTCTCCTATGTTTTCTAGAATTTTATCATTTTAGCTTTTATTTTTAAATGTATGATCTATATCTAGTTTATTTTTGTATGTATGATGAGGTTAGGGTCAAGGTATAATTTTTTTCCCTAAGACTATAGATTTTCTAGCATCATTTGTTGAAAAGATATCCTTCCCTCTTTAACTTCCTTTGGGACCCTTGTCAGAAGTAGGTTGACAGACACATGTAGGACCATTTCTGGACTCTCTATTCTGTTTCACTGATCTATATATGCATTCTTTATACCAATACCACACTGACTTGATTGCTATAACTTTATAGTAGGTCTTGAAGTCAAGTAATATAAATCCTACTTTGCTCTTCTTTCTCAAGATAGCTGTGGACATTCTAGGTCCTTAGAATTTCCACATAAATATTAGAATAAGCTTGTCAATTTCTGCAAAAGGTGCTGGGTGATTGTCTTAGTCTGTTTGGACTGCTAAGAGAATTCCATAGACTTACCATAAGCTTATACAACAGAAATTTATTTCTCATTGTTCTGGAGGCTGGGAAGTCCAAGATTGAGAGAACAGCAGATTCACTGTCTAGTTAGAACCTGCTCCCTAGTTCACAGATGGCCATCTTTTTGCTGTGTCCTTACATGGCAGAAGGGGCAAGGGATTTCTTTGGGGACGTATTTTAAAGGCCACTAATCCCTCCCATTCATGAGGCCTCCGTCCTTATGACCCAATCACCTCCCAAAGGCCCCACCTCCTGACACAGTCACACTGGGATCAGGCTTTCAACAGAAGAATCCGAGCTGGACACACAGACACTCATTCTACAGCCGTGCTTATGACTGGGATCGCATTGACTCTGTACATCAACTTTGGGAATATTAACATTTTAACAATAATGAGTCTTCCCTTCCATGAACATATGCCATGAACATAACCTTGTCTTTAATTTAATTTCTCTCAGCAGTGTTTTTTGTAGTTTTCCATGTAAATGTCTTATACATCTTTCATTAAATCTATCTCTAAGTAGTATATGTTTGTTGATGCTATTGTAAATGGCATCTTTTCTTTTTTTAAAAAAATAATTTGTTACAAGTATATAGACATACGACCATTTTTTGTATATTGCCCTTTTATTCTGCAACCTGGCTCTATTGAATTAGTTCTAGTAGAATTTTTTTTGTAAATTGCTTAGGGTTTTCTACACACATATCATTTTAGCTGTGAATAAGAACAGTTAGATAAAACTTCCTTACTGTCTATATTTGCTGCATTCCCGGACTACTCCACTTGGTCCTGATGTATTATCCTTTTTTGTACATTGCTGGATTCTATTTGCAAAAATTTTGCTAAGACTTGGTATCTACGTTCATGAGGGACATTTAGTCTGTCGTTTTCTTTCCTTGTAATATCTTTGGTTGTGGCATTAGGGTAATACTGGATTCTTAAATTGGGAAAAATTCCTTCCTCCTCTGTTTTCTGAAATGATTAATATATGATTAATATTATTTCATCCTTACATGATAGCATTTTGCAAGTTTTTTTAAAACTATGAATCCAAGTGTGTAATAGAAGGCTATTCAGATTTTCTATTTCTTCTTGGGCCAGTTTTCCTAATATATATGTTTTAAGTAATTTGTCCATTTCGTGTACATTGCTAACTTCATTCTATAAAGTTGTTAATAATACTCCCTTTTTTTTTTTTAAATGGTCATTGTGTTTTATTTATTTATTTATTTATTTATTTTTAGATAATTATTTTTTATTGAAGGCTAGTTGACACACAGTATTACATTAGTTTCAGGTGTACAACACAGTGATTCAACATTTATATACATGATAATTCTAGGTACCAGCTATCACCATACCAAGCTGTTACAATATTTTGACTATATTCCTTATGCTATACATTACATCCCGTTACTTATTTATTTTACAATTGGAAGTGTGTATATATATATATATATACATATATATATATGTATATATATATATATATTTTTGTGTGTGTGTGTGTGAGGGCATCTCTCATATTTATTGATCAAATGGTTGTTAACAACAATAAAATTCTGTATAGGGGGGTCAATGCTCAATGCACAATCATTAATCCACCCCAAGCCTAATTTTCATCAGTCTCCAATCTTCTGAAGCATAACGAACAAGTTCTTAGATGGAGAACAAATTCTTACATAGTGAATAAGTTACATGGTGAACAGTACAAGGGCAGTCATCACAGAAACTTTCGGTTTTGCTCATGCATTATGAACTATAAACAGTTCAAATATGAATACTCATTTGATTTTTATACTTGATTTATATGTGGATACCACATTTCTCTCTTTATTATTATTATTTTTAATAAAATGCTGAAGTGGTAGGTAGATACAAGATAAAGGTACAAAACATAGTTTAGTGTTGTAAGAGAGCAAATGTAGATGATCAGGTGTGAATAATACTCCTTTTTATCCTTTTAAGTCTGTAAGATCTCAAGCGATGCTCCCTCCCTTTAATTCCTGATACTGGTGATTTGTGTCTTTTCTCTTTTGTTGTTGATCAATCCAGCCAGAGGTTTATCAATTTTATTGATCCTTTCGAAGGACAAGCTTTTGCTTTCACTGATTTTCTTCCTTGTTGGTCTGTTTCCTATTTTATTGATTTTCACTTTTATCTTTATTATTTTTTTCCTAACATTGCTTTTTGAAGTCATAGAAGGACATAGGTTCCCACTCCCATCTTTAATCATATATCACAGAAGGTCTGAATGGAAAGGGGTCTCAGTCATGATCTTGTCCAACCCATTCATTTCACAGGTGAGTAGAAATCCAAGGGGTAAGGAGTTTTCCTTGGGCCACTTGTTTTTCTTTCAAAGCCAACTCATGTATTCCTTCCTTCATTAATACGGTCTTATTCATTCATATATTTCTTGAGCTTTTACTATGGGCTGGAGACTGTGCTTTGTTGTAAGAACAAAGATGAATAACTCAGAGTCACTGCCTTCAAAACTCTCCCATCCTAATGAGAGAGACAGCAAGTCATTGGACACTTACAGAGCAGAGCCAAGTGCCGTAACAGAGATGTTCTCAGGATGCCATGAACGCAAAGGAAAGAATGACAACCAATTGCTGGTGTAAAGATGAGGGGGGTCAGGGAAGATTTCAGACAAGACTTTTAAAATGGGTTCAGCAGGCAAAGTAGCTCTTCTTCATTCCAGAGGGAGCTTGTGAATCTATGAAATAAGGAAATAGAAAGCAGTGCAAGTTTCAATAAGCAGCTATCAATTAATCAATTAGCTAATTTTGTGTCCAGCGTCATGCTAGGAGGCTTGGGAGAATACAGATTATGCAGATGATTCAATCATGCTTTCTAGAAAATAAATATTCTCTTACAGTTCCATTTACTGATTTTCTCTTATTGCAGATGGCTGATCCCACCCATAGAAGGTAAATATATTTAGAAGCTGTGACATTACCTTATTGATACTGACATCCTTATCTATTATCTCCTTACCCATTGCTGCATAATAATTACCCCCAGACTTTGCAACTTAAAACAATAGATATTTATTGTATCACACCGTTTCTGAGGGACAGGCATCCAGGATTGGCTTACCTGACTGTTCCTCACAGGAGGTCTCTCACGGAGTTATTGGCTGGGGCTCTGAGGACTTGAGTGGGGCTGGAGGCCCTGCTTCCAAGCTCACTCCCGTGGCTGTGGGCAGGAGGCCTCAGTTCCTCACCATGTGGGCTTTTCACAGGGCTGCTTGACATGGCAGGTGCTTCCCCCAGTGTGAATGATCCAAATGTCACTCTGCCTTTTATGACCTGGTTTCCAAATCACATATTGGCACTTCTGCCTCATTAGAAGTCAGTCACTAAGTCCAGCCCACACTCAATGGGAAGGGATCACATCAGGACAAGGGCATGCACACCAAAAGGTGGGGATCGTTTGGAGCCATCTTGGAGCCCTAATACCAGACACTCTCATAGACTGACTACAGTATGAAGAATCTGGAATCTCAGTGACACTGAGATTGAAATGGCCAATTCACTTTTGCCTCCTTTTCCACTTATAGTTTTAAAGAAAAGGGAATTTTTAGAAATGAAATTATTTTGTAGAATCTAGTCCTCTTTATGGACATTACACTATGACAGCCTAAAATAAAATGTAATAGGAGTTTTTAACTGAGAATCATATCCACTCCATGCTATGAGAAATACCTTAAATATTAGGAGGCAACTTCACAGAATCTTCTGGAAGGATGTAACCATTATCTTTCGGCAGTTTAGAACTATGCAGTATTATGGCCCTAAATTTGTTTAAGGATTGAAGGTGTAGCAACGAACTAGAGAGAGGGAAGTGGGGATGAGGCATATATGGACTGAATATCTGTGACTACCCCCAAATTCCTATGTTGAAGCCCCAACCCCCAGTGTGACGGTATTTGGAATTGGGACTTTCAGTAGTCAGTTGGGTTGAGATGAAGTCATGAGAGTGGTGGCCCCGTGATGGCATTGGTTTTCTTCTGAGAAGAGCAAGGGAGATGAATGCTCTTTCACTTCACCAGATACAGATACGGGGAAAAGATGGCAGTCTTCAAGCCAAGAAGAGGGCTCTTTCTGGGGACCCAGTCAGTGGCACCGATCTTGCATTTCCAGCCTCCAGAACCGTGAGAAATTAATTTCTATTGTTTTAAGTCATGCAGTCTATGGCAATTGTTAAACATTCCCAAGCAGACGCCTGTAAGGGGCTAGTGTCACCTGAATGAGTAGAATCCAGGTTAAATTCACAGTTTTAGGATCCTACAGAGTTTTCAGTGGTGGAGAAATCTGCAGGCTTTCACAACAGCCTCTGTCTTCAGAGGGGCAGGGCCGAAGGAAGGGAGCTCCAACAGCTGAGGAAGTTACTGAATGGGGACTGGGGAGCGTGGAAGTAAATATTTAAAAGGCCAACTTGGAGTTCTAAGCCAACAGCAGACTATTGGGAGAGGAATCACATTGTTGGTGGGGGCGTAGGGTCAGCGTGCTCCTTAGAGTGGATTTCCACGGATGAAATTGTATTTAACAGAATAGGTTATTCAGGTAGCATAAGTACTTTGCATGAAAAAGGTATTTAAAGTGGGAACAAGTGCTAAGACCTAGCTTTCTTTTTCTGGACTCGGAAGAGAACAGGACAGTGAGGAGGGTGTAGTCCTGGAATGCAGCAGATCGCCCGCCCTCAGGCAGCCTGGCTAGAGGAAGGGCTCTTCTTCTTGCCTATATGAGTAGCCAGGCAGGTTACTCCTAAAAGCTCGTGGAAGGATATGATTCTAAACTCACCTCAAAATAAGGAGAAGTTTTAGGGGATACGTATGTGCTAGAGAGCTGATTCAGCTGCTGTAACAAAGGCCAACATCACAGTGGCTTATACAAAATACCTGTTTATTAGTCTCTCCTGTA
Source organism: Manis pentadactyla (assembly GCF_030020395.1). Lineage (NCBI taxonomy): Eukaryota > Metazoa > Chordata > Mammalia > Pholidota > Manidae > Manis > Manis pentadactyla. The sequence continues at coordinate 123,569,904 of NC_080027.1, read as the reverse complement.
ATTGTTCAGGAATAAACACCACAGAGCTTTATGGGGGCTCCATGGCATCAGACACCCAGACTCCTTTTTCAGTGCCTTTCTTTCATCTCATGTCCTGAGATAGCTGCCACAGCTCCTGCTGTCCTGCCTACATTCCAGTCCACAGAAGGGAGATAGAGAGAATGGGAAGAATACACCCTTTACTGTTAAGGACATAATCAGGAAGTTGCATATGTCATTCTGCATACGTCCTATAGGGCAGAACCAGGAAGTTGTATGTATCACTCCTGCTCAGGTTCTGTAGAACAGAGCCTAAGCACACGGTCATATTTAGCTGCAAGGGAGGCTGAAAATGCAGTCTTTTGATTGGCAGTCCTTTTCTCAGCTGAAATTTGTGTTATTCTAGAAGGGAAAAACAAGTACTGAGGGACAGCTGGCGTCTCTGACATAATAGCCTCCTGTAATCTTGTAAGGAAAGCAAATCAGATTGGGCATAGGTACTATCATTTTTTTAGACTATAAACATGATAGCAAAAGGACCCTAGCTCTGTTGGATCTTCACTTTGTTGTTATTGCTTAGCATCATTCGTGGCACATAGTAGGTAGGTTCTCAGTACATACTTATCAAATAAATGGATTAGAGGCAGCCAGATGTAAACATTCTAGAAGTCCCCTTCCCAGACATTTTTGTTGCAAGGCTGTAGACCTCTTGGTTTCTTGTTCAAAGTGAACCTGAGGAGGTATGTTGAGAGCTCTTCCTTAATTGACATTTCCTATCCACCACACCCACCCATCAAGTAGTGTGATTTCTTTATAGCATTCATCTGATGTTTAGCAATGGTAAATTTTAGATGATGTAGTGCACAGATCAGTTTGATGGCTTATTATGTGAGAACGCCAGCCTCTTCCAGCATATATAATGCGTTATTACTATAAGCAAACCTGCTATCTTCCTGAGAGAATTTTATCCCAAGGTCTCTTATATTACACAGATTAATTCTTATACATAGGGGAGACTAGCTTTGGAGGTAAAGGGGGCGTCTACTGGGGGCTGCTGGGAGGGCCGGCTTGGAGAGGCAGGGCAGCCGGCCCTCCAGCTGGGGCCTGGCCTGGCCTCGCAGCGATCCCCCGAGGGCTGTGTTTCCAGCCTCCACATTTAATAAGCTGGGAGAATCGAAAACAGTAAAATATGGAAGATAATGCAACAGTCAATAAAAAGATAAAATAAACTAAGAAGAAATAAAAAGCTGGTAAAAAACAGTACAAAAAAGAAAACAGCAGGCAAAGTGATAATCTGAACTAAATATAAACCAAATAAACTAAAAAGAAATGAAAAGATAGAACAAAGACACGATACGCCAAAGGTTAGAAATAAAAGATGGAGAATAAAAAGATAATACAATAACAATAAATCTGGAAGATAAGATGAGATAAAAGTAGATAGTACAAAATAGCTAGAAGAAAGACAAAACAGAGATTAAAAATGACTGAGGTAAGTAACATCATTAGAACCAGAAAAAATAAAAGACTACAGGGATTAAAATAATAAAACGTGTTAAGCCAATACCAAAAGAAATAAAAAATTTAAAAGACTGGGCGATGGGAGAAGACAGTAATAGATCAATTTTGGTTCGAGTTAACGTAATGCTTCAGTGCAAAAATACAAGCCTGACCCCCTTATGCGGACACATTCTTTGAGTCCAGGCAGCCTCAAGGCTACTCAGACCTCCCAGCCTCTAAGCATCCACACTTCGTTGCTAGGGCTGCCCTGACAAAATACCACAGACCGCATGGCTTAAGCAGCAGAAATTTGTTTTCTCTCAGTTCTGGTGGCTAGAAGGCTATGTAGGTTGTTTCCTTCTGAGGCCGCGCGGGAAGGAGCTTCCCCAGGCCTCTCTCCTTGGCTTGCAGACGACCCTGTTCTTGTATCTCTTCACTTCCTCGGTGGGTCTGTGCGTAAATTTCCTCTTGTAAGGGCACCAGCCCTACTGGGTTAGAGCCCACCCTAATGGCCTCATTTTAATTTAATTACCTCCATAAAGACCCCGTCTCCAAATATAGTCCCATTCTGAGGTACTAGGGTTAGGACATAGTAATTTGGGGAAGGAGGGGACACAGTTTAGCTCGTGACAGCACCCCTACAAGGAGTTCCGGGGAGGACAGGAACCTCCTGCCTGTCAAGAGGACTTCTGACCTCTTGCCTGGTTTGGGGCCTGTGATGGAACTGATTTCTTTTCTCCTTGATTTTAGTTTGTGATGAATATTCTTTATGTCATTGGATCCGCAGAGCAGTAAGGCTGAGCCCTAGAAAAATAAGGCTCTGGAGTCCCTAACCCATTTTCTATCATGATGTTAGGTTTGCTAGAAGCAAGAAATGTCCTGGCAGCCAGTCTCCTATGGCTCCCGGAGAGGCCCTCTCACGAGGCCGGGCTGGTGTGCTTGGCTTCTGCTCTAGAAACCCTTGTGAGGCGGAAGGCGCCTGCTAACTGCCCCCAAACTGACAGCATGCTCCTTAGCAAGGGGTTGGAGCTCCTACCTTATTGCCTCCTGCATCTTCCAAAACAGGGAAGCCGGAGCGCCCCATTCCTGGGAAGGAGTTTTCTGTGCTTGGTTTTCCTCTTGCTCTGACATGGAGCTCAGAGCCGTGTGCAGTAGAGAGAAGCCTGAAAAATATTCTCGCATCCTAGAGGAAGCACAGACCCATAGAGGGGGCAAGCCACATTGGATCACCTAGTTCAGTGTCGTTGTGATAGTGCAGGAAATGGAATCTGGGAAGTGTTCTCTCTCTTTCCCGTCACACACGCACACACTGATCAGGCCGACAGAGCCCAGGCCCAGGTTACCTTCTGCTCTGGGCTGGCTTCATGGGTGTTCAACGTAGACAGCTGCATAGGGCCCTGTGCTCAGAAGGGCTTGATTTAATGCTCTGCTATCACCATCTTGAATTCTTAATCATTTTGGAACAAGGGGTGCTATGTGTCATTTTGCAGTGGGCCCTGGAAGTTGTGTTGGCCTGTCCTGCCCCCGAGTCCACTTCCCACCATGTTCTGCTGAGGAAGGAATTACAAGCCACTCAAACTCCTTTCGACCATGAGCTGTCCAGAGCATAGACTCTGGAAAAAGTTCTTAGCCCAAGAACAGGCTTCAGAAAAGAAGGAAGGGGAGCGTGCCTTTGACGCAGGCCTCATGGCTTTCCCTTTAGCCTTGGCTCCCCAGCAAGTTCTTAGCTAGGGCATGGAGTCACCCACTAGGCTCTCCACCTGCAGACTTGGCCTGTCCCGGCCCCCCCACCCTTCCCTGGCGGAAACCCAAGAGGGTGGGAGAGGGGAGGGAAGAAAGGAAAGTGAAAGTATCAGCCTCTCTAGATGTCCCCTTCTCCGCCACCCCCCCCGTTGCCATGGAGATCAGAACAAAGCCTCTCTTTCCCCTCTTTTCTGGATTGTTAATTGTCTTTACTCCATGGTGCCTTTGTTAATTGTGGCCCGTCCCTCCCAGGATGAGGATCTAGGTCTCCTCAAGACAGGAAAGAGAGTTTAAAAAAAAGTTAGGGGTGGAGGAGGGGCCCTAGAAGCCGGGTTGGGGGCAGGAAGTGGAGAGGAGCGAGGAGGCCATATCAGGACTTTCTGAGCTGCCCCAGCCTCTGGGAAGGGACCCCCCGCACCACTTCTCTCCCCCACTCCCCGGTAGGCTGCCTTTTCAGGTGGGCCCAAGGCCGCCTCTGTGGGAAGGGATGGGCGAGAAGAGAAAGAAAAAGAAACACCCAGTGGTGCCCGTGCGCGTGTGCGGGTCTGGCTCTGCGCTGCACCCATTCCACGTGGATCAGTAAGACCTGTGGCGGGATTTTTACCCCCAGCCTTTAGGAGGACAACTAATAATTAAATTTACACAGAGGAAATGTGTGCTAGCGCTGGAGGTGAGAATGACTGCTGCAGCCCAATTCCTCACGCTCGATTCCCGATGGTAGCTTGGCACGTGAAGTCCGGAAAGTGTGTGTGCGTAAAAAGGGCTCACAACATTCACTGGGTGGGGTCCCCGGGTGTGTGCACACTTGTGTTGGGGCTGGTATGGGCCAAAGTCCTCCATATGGGGGACAGGAAGCCGAATGTCACATTAGAAACAGCCATTTCTACTTCTAGGGTTTAGGTTGTTGAATAATATTTAAGTGCTAGTTTATATGGTTCAGAATCTAAGGACCATAAACCCCATAGGAAGCAAAACAGGATGCTATAGCAGAAAGAGCATGGATTTCAGGCTAAAAAAACCTGGGTTCAGATGTTATTCTTGTCCCTTCATTATGTGTTCTTGGAAACTTTTGCTTCTCCTCTGAGTGTCATTTTCCTCATCTGTAAAATGGAACTTTCCCCATCTTCACAGAGTTGTTGTTAGGTTTAAGGAGATGGTGTATAAAGTGCCTGCCTTGGGCAAGATACCTTCCCTTTCTGTGCACAGAGAGGAGCAGGAGGAGATGGTTCTGGAAGGCAGATTTCTCCCAGATCTTAGGTTCCCAGATTCTGACCTGCAAATGAAATAACGCAAACCAGCCTGTTACTTTCTTGGTTCATTTCCAAATCCATGTGTGACTCTCTGGAAAAGGTCAAGTAGACCTGAGTAGAGCCCACCAACCCTCAGCCTGAATGGACAACCTGCCTCTGAAAAGGGGCTGCGGTCGATCCACCGTGATACAAGACCCACCTGAGCTGAGCACTTGTGTCGGCAAAGCCTGGCCGTGGCCATGTGGAAAAGCACTTGCCCAGCCAGTGGCATGAAGAGCTGGTGCCCACACAGCTCTAGGAGGCTGAGCCTGCCCTGCCCTGCCCTGCACACACCCTCCTGCGGGCTTGAGGAGGAAATGGCCCTTCGTCAGGTGCGGGTGGTCCAGGGATAAGAGGGGAGGACTTTCCACAAAGCATGGGACAGGGAGCCCAACGCTCCGGCCTTCTCCCAGCTCCTCACCTCACTTGCCCTCTGGGAGGTGTCTCCCCCTCACCTGCTCCAGCCCCACGGAGGGAAGCAATTCACACCATGCTGTGGATTTCATCCTCTCATTAGTCTCCCCAGGCATTTGCTCTTTACACCTTGTCTCTAACCTTGGAGGCTAAAGGGGGTGTGTGGAACCCCAGTGCCTCTGGGCATGCAGCCCTCAGGGTGTCTCACGAGCAGACTTGGAGTGGGTGGGAGGCCACATTCACCGAAGCCATCAAAGTCACAGCAAATAGATTTTGAGCATGGACTGTGGGCTCTGAAAATTAAACAGAAAATAGAGCAGACAAGGTTCTTTCCTTACAGAACCTACAGTCTAAAGGGCAGAGAAAAGCACAAGAAAACAGATAAAATAAGTACCAATTGTGATAAGTGCTATGAAGGATGCAAATGAGGCTGAGAAGAATAAAGAGGATGTTTTGAGATGTGGGAGGAGGGCAGATGAAGGAAGGGACATTTGTGTTGAGACAAGAGGATGAAAAGGCTCCTGCTCTGGGAAGAGCAGGATTTAGGAAAGCGCTTTGCAGGTAGAGATATTTATAGGTCTTCAAGTCTGGTTTAAGCGGATCTTACCCTATGGAATCTGGTTGGGATTGGGCAGAATTTGTGAGTAACAGTTTAGGACTGGGGGACGTAACACGGGGAGGGTCTTCAAAAATAAACAATTGTTTGATTAGCTAGTGGTTTGCCAGGTTAAGCAAACTATTGTCCTTAAAAAGGGGGCTGTTTGAGCAGTCTGTTGTTCAGATAAATGGATTCTCAGAAAGTTCCTAAAGAAAATAATGAAGTTATTTATTGGTTGGTAGTCCTGGACATGAAATTTCTGGAACAAATATTAAAGTCATGTTCATGTACGCAGCCTTCTTTAAGTTATGTGTCTGCAGGTGGTCTCGTGGAGAGATGATGATGGTCTGGGCTAGGGTGGGGACAATGAAGACAGAGAAGTGGATGGATTGGGATATATTTCTGGAGATAGATCAACTGCACTCATGAATTTGATTGGATGGGAACAGAGGAATCTAGGATGGCTTCTAGGTTTTAGGCTCCAACCACTGGGTGGTACCATTTCCTGAAATGGGAAAGATGTGGTGCAGGGTGTAAGCAGGCTTGGGGGTGGGTGGGTAAAAGTTCAAGTTTGGACAGGTTAAGTTTAGGATGTCTGTGAGATCCTTGGGTAGAAACATCAAGTGTCTGGTCTGAAGTGTACTAAACAGTCTTGGAGATTTAAATAAAAATTGGGGAGAGTCATCAGCACATAGTTGGCATTTAAAGCTATGGAACAGATAAAATTTCATCTATGGAGAGAAGGTAGCGAGAAAGGACAATGGGTGCAGGAGAGAGCCAATGGGAAACAACCTCCCGGAGGTAAGAGTGAAGAAAGGAGTAAAAAATCAGGAGGCTGAGAAAGGGCAACCAGTGAGATCAGGAGGAATTCAGGAGAGTGTGGGGTCATGAAGTGAGTGTTTCAAGGAGGAAGTGGTTGACTGGGTTAAATGGTGTAATTTTGATGGGTGTTCCCAGGAAATTGTGTGGCAGTATAGAAAGTCCTAGACTCTTCAGAGTCAAATAACTTCCTCCCATCACTTATTGCTTGCGACCTTGAATTTTATTATCCTCACCTCCAAAATAGGGACAATGATGCTAACCTCACAGAATTAGGATAAGGTACAAATAGATATTGTGCCTGAAAAGAGTACCATGCACAAGACACAGTGGACAGATAACTTTAAAATATTTCAGTGGAGGGGCAGTGATTGGGAAGGGTGGACACCAATGCAGTGAGATCTAGTGGGTGGGGGGGGTACAGTCCTACCTCCCACCTCTCTGTTCCTCCTCTGTCAATCTGCTGTGGCTAAGGACAGCTACAGGGAGGGACACATAATAAAAAGTTGCCCATTGAAGCTGATCAGGGGCCAGAGAAAAACAACTAGACATATGCAAAACACAGGCAGGTAGGCTGGGAGGAAGAAAGGCTTGGGGCACCTGGGTAACTCTTGTGGTTTCTGAAATGGCTTCATCCACAGTCACCCAAAAGCCTGACCCTTGAGTTAATATTGACTTCCCCCACCTCCTTACCCCCACACTGCCTCTTCTCCATCCTCCCTACCCCTAGCTTAGCTCAGGCCTGCATCATTTTTACCCTGGCTACTGCCATGTGTGGTCATCAGCCTCCCTGTCTCTGGCTAGACTGATGTCATCAGGGACCCTGTTTAGAACCCCTCAGTGACTCCCAATTCCCTTCAGTCAACGAACTGATCAACAAGCATTTATAAGTGACTGCTCTTTGCCAAGCCCCGGATAGGCACAGGGGATATAACAGTGAGCCAGAGACATATTCCTGCCCTCACGGAGCTTACAGTCCAGCGGGGACAGTCAGATAAATGGATAGTGAGGTTCCCACACTAATTATGAGACCTACAAGATGAATAACGAGTTAGCCAAAGAAGGTGGTGGGCAGAATGATGAAATGCAAAGCCCTTTGAAGCCCTTTGAAGGTCTTATGAGCCTTGCTGACCACCACCTGCCCTGTGGGCACTTTGTGACTTGCGGTTCCCAGAGTGACACCCCTTTAACCTGCTCTACCCCCACAGGTCCTTCCAAGACCCCGTTCAGGTGATACCCCCCGAAGAAGACTGATGCCTGTCCTCACCCCCTAGTGCCATTGGTGGTCCCCACACCCCATGTGCTTGCCTGATCGTGGCACTCTTCCACTTCACTGTAATTGTGTGTTCACTCATCTGTTCCTTTCACAAAATAGGAATCCAGATGGGGCTGGCACCCTCTTATTCATCCTGGTGTCCGCAGCACCATTTGGGCCAGACATATTGTAGGCATTTAATAAATACCTTAAAAGTAAACGAATCCACCACCACCCAATATGGAACAAGGCAGGAAAAACAAAATAAAGGACGTTTGAGAGAACGCAAATGACAGGACTCGGGAGCGGTCTGAGCCGCTGGGAAGCCGGCTGGCTGAGAGGGGGTTAGGTTCCTAGGGGTGATCCTGAAATGGGGTTTAAAAAACCCAAACTCCAGGCTGCCTGGAGGGGGTAGAGGCTGCGAGCAGGACCGACGACTTCCTGGGTCTTGCTCAAAGAGTGGTGGACTCTCTGTGGCGACCCTCGTACCTGGGCAGAGGGAGTGGGTAGAGTCACCTCTTTCTTCTACCCCCTGCACCCCCTCACTCCACCTCCACCCCCGCCAGCGCCCCGGAACCTCGGCTCCCCGCTCTTCCAACAGAGGTTTCCAGCTGCCGATGCCGGGCCGGACCTGGCTGCGGGGAGGAGGAGGGAACTCTCCGTCCGTCCCTCCCTCCCCGCCTCCCCACCCTCCCCACCCTCCCCCTGCCTCCTCCCCTGCCCGCCCTGCCTCCCTCTTTCTCCTCGGAGGCTGTGGAGTCGCCTCGCAGCGGCGAGCGGCGGGCGCCCAGCTCGCAGTCCCGGCTTAGAACTGAGCCGCGTAAGTGCGCGTCCTGGAAGCCCGGCCCCGGAGCGGCGAGCCCGGGTCTGAGCCCGGAGTGCAGCGGGCCGCCGCTGCGGCCTGATTCGGGACCGAGCCGAGGCGCGGAGCCGGAGAGCCGGGCGGGCGGGCCGGCGCAGCGTCCGGGCGAGGCAGGGAGCAGGACCGCGGGAGGCAGGGAGACGGCCGCGGGCAGAGGGCAGAGGGCAGAGTGCACAGAGCGGCCTGGCTCGGAGCAGGGCGCCGCCCGGCCGCAGCCAGCCCTCTGCCCGGGACGGCGGGCCGCTGTGGGGCGCAGACCCAGGGTGGCCCCGATCCCGGAGCGGCTCCCGGGCCGACGGCGGGGGGCGTGCCTCCCCCAGCCCGGCCGCCCCAGCCCGCTGCGTGGCCGGGCATGTGAGCGGGAAGCCCGGGCTGCCGGCCGCGAGGACCTGCAAGGAGGAGCAGGAGCGCGGAGCCGCGAGCGCCGAGCCCGGCACCGGGCTGAGTAGTAAGTGCGCCCCCTCCGCGCCGCGAGCGCTGCGTGCCGCCGCGCCCCTCTCCCCGGCCCTCCGAAGTTTGACACTCGCGCCCCCACGTTGCTGGGCACACGCCGTCTCTTATCTCTGCGAGTTTCCGCCTTTTGCAAAGTTTTCTGAGAAGGAACGGACCCCTACGTATCCCCAACAACGCGTGCCGGTGGCGGCTCCCCGCGGGCAGACCCAGGTCCTTGGGAGCGGGGTGGCAGCCTGGTGAGGCCGTGGGTGGCTGTTTGTGTCTGTGTGTGTGCGCGCACCACCGAACCGAGCATGGGGTGCCCCACCACGCCTGCTCCTCGCCGACCGGCCGGGGGCACTGGGTCTTTCTCACCAGGCTTTATACGCCCAGGCCGAGGATTTCCCAGCAGGAATCCGAGAGGACCTGTGCGCGCCCAGCGTGGGGCTCGGGTACCCGCGCTGAGACGCGGATCCACCCGCCGCCCTGGTTGTGCGGGGTGCCGGGGGCCAGCGTCGCGGTCCTTTCCATCCCTTCAGGTTCGTCCCCAGCGGACCAGCCGGGCGCTGCAGCCTGTTTGTTTTGAGCTGCGGCTGCTCCTGTTTCAGCGCCCCCCGCCCCTCGCCCCCCACCTCCCCGCCTTCGGATGGCGGAGGTGAATCTTTTCATCCCTATTTCACTGCTGAAGGAAATCGTGCCTGGGGCCGGAGCGGTGGGGAGGGGGCTAGCCGCTCTGTTCACAGCGCTCGCCATTGTTTTCCCACCCCGAGCGTTCGTACGTAAACACACACATACACATATACACAGCCGCGCGCGCGCGCGCGCGCACACACACACACACACACACACATACACACACACACACACGTGTGTGTGCGTGCGTGCGCCGGCTGCTTGAGTCCCCAGACGCGCTGGGACCGCCCGCGGGATTTTCCTAGCTGCCAGCCTGATTTCCAGGCTGGAGGTACCCCTTTACTTATCTGGGGCCGGGAAGGGCAAGAGGCGTGGGGGTGCCCGCGAGCCCCGGGCGGGGCCGTTCGCCGTGCCTGCACGGGAAGTGAATTTTGAACTTCAGCCCTGGACCTTTCCGGGAGGACCCCGAGCGCACGAGCTGCGGCTCCCGCCCCGGAGGGCCTGCGGCAGCTGCAAGAACTCCAGCGGCGCCCTTGGCAGCCTTCTCCGCGACGGGGGCTACGAGGAAGCCGAGGCGTTTTCCCGGGAAGTTTGCTTTGACTCTGTGGGAATTTCCGGGCAGGGCGCCTCGACGCTGGCGCTGGTGGAGGGGTCTGGCAAAGACAGCCAGAGATGCTGCTGCTCTGGGCGGAGTTTCCAGAAACCCTGGTTTTCCACTGTGCTCCCTTAGGAAGTGGCGCCCAAGAAGCTGGGATTCAGCACGTCTTGGTCCTAATTCCCCACCTATGGGCAGCGTGAGCTCAGGGGAGTCCTGTAACTTTTCTAGATTTTACCCTGTGCAAGATGGGAAGAATTGTGCACCCGTCTTTGAAGCTGGCGACGACTAGTTTGGAAGGCATGAGTTCCAGGAGGGTAGGGACCCCCGCCCCACTTGGACCCCTGAAAGCTAAGTATAACTTAGTGGAAAAGAGCCAGGGCTCCGGAGTTAGGTGCCAGATACTGGCCACTGACGGCATGATCTTGAGCAATTTACCCTGGCTGCTCTGTGCCTCGCTTTGCTCATCTGCAAAATGGGTTTAATAAGAACAGCACCTACCTCATGAGATTGTCTTGATGATTCACAGTATAAAGTGAAGTTCGTAGAACATGCCTGGCATGTAGTGCGCACTGGACAATGTTAGCGCTCACCGCCACGGTCACTGAGCTCACCTTGAACAGAGCCCAGATGATGGTCACTTTGGAATTGTGCTCATTTAACCAGTTAGAATTGTCCGCTTTTGGGAATGAAGAAACCTCATACTTCTTCCCACCCTTTCTTGATTTTGGCTTCTAGGGTCTTCCTATTCCTTGTCTGTCTGTATCTCATATAGACAGACGCAAGCCTTTTTTTTTTTTTCTTTCTCCCCCTTCCGTTCTTCCTCTCTTCCAATTCCTGTGAAAGACACTTCATTCCTTCCTCTTTCTCACTCTTAAAAATCAATTCTGGCCCAACTGCAGTGTTCTCTCAGTGGAAATGGGGCCCCAGGAAGGAAGTGACTCCACAAGGCTGTCCCCCCAGTACCCTGTTCTGGGCTGCTGGCTCCAGATTGGATGTGCATTTGTGTCTCTGGGGCTGGGTGAATTTCCAGAGAGAGGAGCCCAGGTGTCTGGGGCCTGGGGGAGAGTCACTCAGGATGGGCTGGCTGTACCTGGGGGAGCTCTGCTCCTTGGTGGGGTCTGTGTTACCTGGGGCTCACTTGGGAACCTGGAATATCCCAGCAGCCTGGACAGATTGCATGTGGGATTTGGGGGTAAGCAAGGGGCAAAAGTCTGGCCTTCAACTTATCACTTGCAGTTAGAGTGTTTTCTAGGAATTCGGGTTTGTCCCAAGCTCCTTGTCAGATTCTGGGCTCTGCAAAGGCACAGCACAAGTAAGGGGTGAGCTGGGTGTCAGGGAGGAAGAGTAGGTGGCTGCTGCTTTGGACAACCCAATCCTCTTCTTTCTCTGACCCTGTAGCCATCACCCCAGGCATTGGGGAAGATGGCTAGGGGTGCGGCTCTCGGCGCTTGGAGAGCCTGCAAGTGGGCTGTTTTTGGTGATGAGAACCAGCATTGCCGTCCCCCCCTTCATTCCTTTGATAGAAATTTGTTGAACGCCTATTATGTGCCAGGCCCTGCCCCAGGCAATGAGGCTTCTGGAGTGAGCAAGACAGGTTAGTGTTAGGAGCCTTCTTCATAGTGGGAGGAAGCAGGCAATACATAACTTGAAATAAGTATCCAAGACAATATTAGATCCTGTGTGATGTGAAAGAACTAGAACAGGTGGTGTGACAGAGAATGAAATGTGGAGGCAGGCCTGTGAGAGCTGCCCCAGGGAGAGGACACTTCAGTCTGAAGGAGGAGCTGCACAGAGAGACCTGAAGAAAGGAAATTCCAGGCAGAAGGAACAGCACATGAAGAATCCCAGAGGCCAGGGTTCGCAACAGCAATGTGGCTGCAGGGGGAGATGAGAAATCAGAGCAGGCCCAGAGCCTGGTCACAGGGTACCTGGTCGGACTGGTTAGGACCCTGGATTTTATGGCCAGGGCAATGGAAAGCCATTGGAGGGTGTTAAAGAGAGTGAATGGATGTGATTGATGATTTTAAAGGATTATTTGGTAAGCAAAAAAGGTAATCAGAGTTTCCCCAGGGGAGGGAAATGGTGGCTGGAGGGATGGGATGGAGGAAAGATGGTGTTTTCATTGTAGACCCTTTCATCCTTAATAAATAAAGTACCATGTGCAAGTATCAACTATACCCCAAACACCCAAATGCAAAAAGCACAGTCAGAAAAGAATAGCTTATAACCTGGACAATGTGCATGATAAAAAGTGAAAAAAACGATACAAAACTATTGTATAGTAGCAGTTTTGTAAAGATAATTACATGTGTACACATGCTCATCATGCATACATACATAGAAGGCGGTGTCAATTGTTTATGGAGGTTAATTCTAGATGCCAGACATATGGGTGACTTTTATTTCCTTCTTTATTGTCCGTTGATTTTTTCCTAAGGTACAATGGTCATGAATTACTTTTAAAAGTGGGGAAAAATTTAAAGAGATTGGTTTGGCTGCTAAGTAGAGAATAGTTGGAAGGAGAGCAAGAATGGAAGCAGGTTAGCTGGGAAGCTGATTCCGACCTGAGATGATGACTTGGATAGGGCGGTGGACGGGAGGCCATTCTGGAATCAGAGCCAGCAGGCTGCACTAATGTGCCACTGCAAAACATGGTGGTCAGCTCTTGCCTAGAGAGGGCCCTTCCCCCCCCAACTCAGATTTCATGCTCAGGAGCGCTGGGATCAGTGATGGTGAAGGACAGTTTCAGTGTTGCTTTCTTTGGAATTATCTTGGCCTCCAAATACATCCTTATTCCCATATTTCCTCCTGGTAGGGGCAGCCCTATCCTAAACATTTTGCCACTTTGATAATTAGCAGAGTCAGGCTAACATCATGTCTACAGTAAGAGGGATTTAGAGTCAGGAGAGGTGTTCATCACGATTGCAGAGCCTCCATTTTCCCATCTGTGAAATGGGACAGTAACAGCGACAATACTTAACCTCTTAAAACTCACGTCCCCTTCAGTCCGCAGCAGTGTACTATGAGCGGTGGAGGGCCGGGCTTTGCTGTTGACAGACAAGTGTTTGCTTGAGCCAGATCTACTACAGAGGATTCAGCGGTTCCTGCTCTTGAGGAGCTGACACTCACTCATTCTACACAGATTTTCTCCTCTCTAGGGTTGCTTTGAGGTTCGCCCTAATTGGGCAGCTCCCAGTAGGTCACCAGGAAGCTGACGCCACTGGAAAGAGTGGAATTCAAATGCAGCTGTGTGGGCAGGCCCCCTCCCCCAGCCATATTCAGGGGTGAAGCTGAGTGTTTGAAAAGGGCTCTGTGCTGTGAAGGCCTGACCAGGCCCACAGTAAATCGTGCTTTGAATGGGAATTACTTCTGTGCTCAGTGTTTGCTTAGGAGGGCTCAGTCCTGCCTGAACTCGCTGCAGTCCTCACCCTTTGCTAGGCCAGGAAAGCTGTCACAGTGCCCGTCAATGGCAGGGGACCAGGACCCATGGTGCTCGCTTCCACGTCCCTTGTCACCTCCCTGTCACCCTGCCTTTGAGTAGGAAGGCGTGCCTTGGTTTGGGGGGCACCTTTGCCTGGGTGACTCCCCATTTTGACTGCCTCTTCCTCCTTCCCACAACTTGGGAAAGACTTATTTAGATTTAGATAAGTTACAGGCCAGCTCAGCAGGGCCACCTTCAACCTCTGCCAGCTGCTCTGATCAGAGGAGACTCTGTTTCTTTTAAAAGTTCAAATACTGTCTCTGAGCAACAGGGATACAGTGAGAGTGCAGGAGGGGGGTGCATCCAGTTCAGCCCGAGTGCCTGCTCTGTGTCGTGGACCTTAGCCAGAGACCCACGAAAGCATCCCTGCTCAACCCTGGGCTGCTGAAGGCTCATGCGGCGTCCCTGGGAAAAGGTTTCTGTCTGCTCTGTGTGGTCCGCAGCACAGGACCTCTGCCTCTGTTGGGAGGGGCCGGGAACACTGTACTTCGCCTCCTTACCCCCTGCGCCCCTGGTGTTCCTAGGTGCTGCCAGGGAGGATGGGACAGTGACAGTGGTCACACCACTGAGGCTGTGAGGTGAGGAGGAAGTGGCTGGGATATGCCTCCTCCCAAGGTCGGCTGTGGGCAAGTGAAGTCCGGGCACGGCCCCGGAAGTGCTGTGTGCCGCCGAGCATCTCGCTGACTGCGCACGTGGGAATGAACTGGGAGCGCAGCAGGGCCTGAGATTCCTACCCAAAGGATGAGGGTTCCAGCCAGGAGTGTTTGGTAGTAGGAGTGTGTGTGGGGTGGTTGAGAGGAAAGAAGTGGGGACGGTATCTTAGCTGCCCCCGTTTTTCCTAAATAGCATTCACGACTCCAGCCCTTCTGGTCACACCAGGAAACCTTACACACAACATCAAATCTGAATTCAGTTCCTTTGATACAGTGTTCAGACTCCCCTCCTCCAGCAGTGGCCTTAGCATTTAAATGGCCTTGGCACAAAGCTCCATATGCAGCCAAGGGGATTGTGGCTGGGTTGGGGGGAGGGTTAGTGTTACCCCCCACGTTGTCCCCCGGTGTCTTCTGGGGACATGTCCAAAGTAGCCTATCAGTTTTTCAGCTTGAGAGGACAAGGGGCAGGAGCCGCAGACCGAGCAGGAACGCGGCTCCCTTGGGCCGGTGGTTTAGGTCTGATCCCTGCCAGGCCTGGAGCTCCCCCGGGGATCCGCTCTGGAGGAGGCCTGCCTGTTCTCCCCCACCACCAGCTTTACCTCCCCCAGGCCCCGCCCCCTGCCTGACTCAGAATGGAATGTGCAGCCTGTGGAACTGGATGGGGTGAGAACCAGTTCCCAGAGGCCCTTGGTCCCAGCCCCCTCCCAACCCCCCCAAAGGGGGTGGGGGGCCTTGGGGCTGGGTCCTTCGCTTGTTGGCGCGCCGAGGTGCCCTGCTGACCATCTGAGGCCCTGTGCTGAGTTGGGGCAGAGGTGGGTGTCATGGGGGCCCAGGTCCAGCCATTTGAAGGAATGGCCAGGGCTGGGGGATTTTTTCGTAAGTCCAAGATGAGAGTGGATGGCCAGTCAGAGGCCAGGGGTAGAGCGGGCCAAGCAGACCCATCGCCACCTCCAGCTGGGGGTGGCGTACCCTGGACCAGAATCCTTTAACTTCTTTTTAAAAAATTGTTGCTCATACGTATTTTCTTTTTTCTGTAGTTTCCAAAAGTAGTCCAACAATGTGTATTACTTTTGTAATCAGAATGGAAACGATTTAAAATCTGTCTGGAACTGCCAGACAGTGTAACGGGACAGGTAGTGTTTTTTCTCTGGGAGACCAAGAGGAGTCGAGGCTGACTGACACTAGAAGATTCTGCAGAAGGAGGGTCCCTGGTGGGAGGGGTGATAGCGGAAATCGGGGAAGAAGCCTGTGGACTGGGCCAGTACCCTGTCAGGATGACAGCTGAGTGGGTCCCTTGGGCCCCCTGGTGGGCTGGGGGCCAGGCCTGTAGCCTCCTGCCTTGACCCTGGCACCTGGGAGGAGGCATGGAGAGGGAGTGAAGCCTGGCTTAAGCTGCCCTCACTTGGACTCAGTGGAGTTAACTCCCGCCTGGCCACCTAAGGTGGGCCCTGTGCACCCCTGGGTGGGAGGTGAGGAGAGGGTTCTGTCTTGGTGTGGGTGTGGGAGTGAAGCTCAGAGAACAGCCCCGAGCCCTGCTGTGGGAGCCTGAAGTCGGTCACCCATCCACTCCCGTGAGGCTTTAGTTCTGGGCCTGTCCCCTGAGAGGTGGGGTGGGTGGGAAGGAAGGGCTGATGTAAGCTTAGTGGGGAGGTGCTGGAAGGAGCCTCAGAGGCAGGTGGGGAGTGATCAGGGAGCTGTTGAAAGTGAAGAGAGGGGCCCTTCCAGCCCTGCTCTTTCTCTGGCTTGCCTGGCTCCCCTTTTCTTGGCTGGTGGAGAAGGGTGTGCATGTTTGTGGGTTTGTGTGCACACATATGCATGTGTGTGTGCACATGAGCAGCTGTGTGTCCAGGCAGCTAGGCAGGGCCCTGCACTCCAGAGACCTTGGTCATCCCCCTCCGGCCCTGGGGGACCAGGCTACGCCTCTAAGGGCCCCAGGGAGGTGCGGGGGATGTTAGACCAGTGTTAAGAAGGAAAGGGGAGAGTGAGAGGGTCAGAGCAGGTGGGGTGCTGAGGAGAGGTGGGGTGGGGGGTGGCCACTCGTGCCTCCCTCTGAGCATCAGTCCCCTGGAGCCTCTGGTGTCCCATGTGGATTGGGTGTCCACCCCAGACTACCTGGGGAGGGGCTGGGCAGTGGGCAGTCACCTCCTGCCCTCCTTGCGCTCTCGGTAAGCTCAGTTTCCTCCCGCTCTGCCATTGTGATCAGCGAACCACAACCCCCACCAGGAATGGACGATATGGGGAGTCTGGCCAGGATGAGGGGCTGGAGGAAGAGAGGAGTGGGGAGGGAAAGAGCCAGTGGGGTCCCCAGCTGGGGCAGGTGGGGCAGGGAGGCAGAGGCCTCTCCTCTCAGCCGGGGTGAAGGACTCAGCCCTCACTCACAGGTACCCTGGCCCAGAAACAGGGTCAGAGAACAGGGGAAGGGATCTGTGTCGCCTCTTGTCCGGGACAGAGGAGGTAGCAGGAGAGCCTCCTTTTTGGTATCTAGAGGAAGCCAAGCTGTAATAAGTACACCAGTTTGGGTGAGCAGGGCTCTTAGAGTTGTGCAGTGCACAGTGTATGCAGCGGTGCATGGTGGCCCTGCTGGAACTGCTCAGTGTCAGGGACCTACGGCTTTCATGGTGGAATGTTCCTCCTCTTTTACCAGCTCTGCCTGGCCGTAGATCCATACTCCTCAGCATGACACCCCAACTTGGGGGGTGATTTTGGCTGTTTGTTACCCCTTTCTGGGGATTGAATGACTTGGAGTATGGGGAACCAGAATGGAGGGGAGGGCTTGTGTGTGAGTCAGTTGGCCGCAGATGCAAGGGACCACCTGGTTCCCGAATCAAGGCTGGTGGGGTCTGGGGAGGGCTGGATGGAGCAGGGAAGCCTCACAGCGAGGTGGAGGGGGGTGCAGATGAGCGGAGGGCCGGCCTCAGGTGCGCACCCCACCCCAGGCCCACGCGTGGCCTTCAGCCCACAGGGTCTTCCTGGTCTGTGCCTTCCCCCCCTCTCCCCTCAGCAAAACCCAGCCGTCCCTTGTCACTCAGGATCTCACTGTTGATCTCTGGGGAGATAACTTAGGCTAATCGGATTTACCAATCTAAATTCTTGTGCTGGTGGCAAATTAGCAGGTGATTCCTGAAGCACAGGAGCCTTTTAACCAGCCCCTGGGCTTTATTAGCCCAAGAGGTGACTATCAGAGTGGGAGCTTGGGGTAGATGGGGAGCGGTGCCTGCCTGACGGCTGCGCCTGGGTCTCTGCTGGGGCTAGGGGGACCAGCCAGGGCTCTGACACAGTTTTGACCAAGATAAAGAGACATAAATTATCAATTAGATGCTGACTGACAAAAGTGAAGGTAGGGAGGTGCAGGGTGGAATGTTTTGGGAGCACTGAGGGAGGGCACCACAATCAGATTTGCGCAGTCAGAGAAGGCTCCCTGTAAGAGGACACACATAAGGACCTGGAGGGTGAGGAGAAGATGGCTTAGCAAGAACAAGTGAGAGAAAAACAGATTGCAAGGGCAGATCCCCTAAGTCTCTGGGCGCCTCACCTGGGTCTCCAAGGGCAAATCCTGTCCCTCACCAAGAACCTGGGGGCATCGCGACTTTGGGGGAAGGGGGAGTGGCGGGCATTCAAAGACACGGTGGCTAGGGCTCCTGGCAGCAGAGGCCTTGTTCAGCTATGAGCTATGTGTGCCAGCAAGCGGGGGCATGGGTCTCACTCAGGTGCACGGGTCTGTGTGGGATGGGGGTCTGGGGCGCTGTGGGTTCTTGTGGGACTTGGGCACACTGTGGTGTGTGGCCCAAGCGGCCCGGGAACTGGAAGCCCAGGCCTGTCCCAGGCAGCTGTGGGGGTGGGGGCAGGATTGCCAGGGCCAACTGCAAATTAGCCAGGCTGGCGTTAAATGCCTTTGCTGCTTCTCTCCTCCCTACCCCCTACCCCCTCCGCCCCGTTCCTCCCTGTGCTCCCAAAAATCAACAACTGTGTCAACAGCGGGGTGATTGTGCTTGGCCGGCAGCCCGAAGCTGCCAGGACTGGGCAGGTGCTGGCAGGGCTGCTGGAGCCCCACGCTGGGAGCAGGCTGGGCCTGGCTGCCAGGGCTGCAGGATAAACAAGGCCGCACACAGGCTGGCCGCGAGGGAGGGAGGGAGGGAGGCCACTGCAGGCAGGAGGGAGAACAGGTGTCTCAGGAGCACTGCAGACACAAAGGGCTCCTGTCTCCTCCTCCTTGGCCCTAGGGAGCAGCCCCCCTCCCCCTCTCTGGCCCTGCCCAGAGAAGTGGCCAGGTCAGCCAGAGGGTGCTGGGACTGAGGGGAGGGTAGGTGCTGACCTCCACACACCCCAGCATCGCAGTGATCATTTTCTCCCGCTTGAGGCAGAGGTAAAACCAGTCCATACAGAAGCCCCAGGGGCAGGAGACCTGCTTGTGAGCAGCCGGCCACGCGGCCTCTGGGGGTCTCAGTTTCCCTCTGGAAAGACAGCAAGACCCCTCGGGCCTGCTGGGGCACCCAAGGGAGAAACGGAGAGGAGATGGGAAAGCCACACGGAGCTTTCGGAAGATGGAAACTGTGTCAGGAGTGATGGAAGGTGGGGTGGGAAGTAGGGGTACCTGGGCCAAGGGACTCCAGGTGGGATCTGGAGCTTGCTGTGGCTCAAGTGCAGTGACACTGGCCTCCCTCCGTCCCTCTTGGTGAAACACCTTTTCTGAACACATACCCTGTGCCAGGCCCCGCAGTAGGGCTGGGGAGGCAAGGAAGAGGATCTAGGGCAGCAGCCAGACTGCCTGTGTGCGGCTGGGTGAGTAACTCACCGCGGGCACGGTTTCCTCACCTGGAGGCTGGAGGGGGTGACACTCCCTGCCTCGAGGGGCTGCTGTGACTGTGGAAGGCACAGAGACGCCGGCATGATGCCTACTGTATAGAAAGGGCTTGATAAGAGAAGGTCGTTGTTGTCCTTGCCCCTGAGAGAGTACCAGGGGCTCAAATCTAGCCAGAGCCTAGGAAGTGGACAGGTAAGTAAATAAATGCAGTCCAGTCAAGTCCTGGAGACCGAGGATGTCCACGGGCTTTGGGATGCCCTGGACGAACAATCAGTCAACTCTTCCAGGATTATTGGGGAGTGGTGTATAAAGGGGGGGCAGCGTCCATGCTGGGCTTTGAGTGGGGTGTGGGTTCCTGGCTAAGCATGGAGGAGAAGGACCTTCTAGGCAGGGGCGTTGTGTGAGCCGGAGCCCAGAGGTGTGAAAGTGCCCGTATTCTGCGTGTGTGAGGACAGCTGGAGGGTGGCCGTGTGACACCAGAGGGCCGCGTGCTGGGTGAGGGAGCTGGGGCTCATCCCCCACTGGCACCGGGGTCAGAGGCCAAGGTCAGGCCTCACCTGGCAGCTTTGTTCCTCCCCGCCCACCATAGTGCTTTATGAGTAACACTCTCACTCACTCTGGAATATTCTTCGATGTACAGAGAAGCAGGATAGTTTAGTGAAAGCACCAAGGAGTTTTAGAGTCCAATGTGGATTTGAAATTTGGAGCTTGAATCTTGATCCTGGGCCTGATTTGTTTGAGCTGCGTTTCACTCATCTATAAAATGGGGTGCTGTCTCCCTTACCGTGGGGTTGGGAGAGGATTAGAGAAAAGGTGTGCCGAGTGGTGAGGGACTGCTGATGGACAGGCGGTGTTTACCTCCCTCCTCACAGTCACTGGGTTACTTTCTGTGTGGTCTTGTCCAGGTCAGACAGCTCTCTGCGTCCTGCTCTCTAGATCTGTGACGTGGAAACTGTGGCCTGTCTCCTTCCTCCCGTGACTTTCTATGGTAGTGGGCCAGGCTGCCCACTTTCTGGGCAGATCAGTCAGGCCAGCAGGCCCAGGATCAGGAGGACCAGACGGTAGCCTTCCCGGGGCACTGGCCAGGCCTGCTGGACTGCGGCGGAGGGAGCCGGCCCCACGGTGGCTGCCGCCGGTGGTCCCAGCATCAGGCAGTGGTGGGAAGCCCCATCCCGCCTTTCCCTGTGGGTGAAGCCCCTGCAGTGTCTTCTGACTTTCTCTAGTGCTGCCCTGATGGTCAGGGGGCGGTCAGGCACCTGGGGCTAGTGGGCGCCAGGGGACACCCAGGCCCTGGACCAGCCCGTGTGCCCTCAGGCCTGTCGCTTCACCTCTGGGAACCAGCTTTTCCCGTCTGTGACGTGGGAAGGACCATTTTGACCCCTCCCGGGATAAAACTAGAATGCTGTGCTGCTGCGGTGATAGATGAGGACGGGGATGGCCACCCTGGGGATCGTTGTGGCGTTGGGATCCAGATGTGGGGTCAGGCATGTGGTCACAACCCCACAGCTGCGCTTAGCAGAGCCCTCCGCGTGCGCCTCCTCCCGTGCTGCTTATCAAGGGGTGCCTCACAAAATCTCACGTCAGGAAGGACCCCCATTTTGTGGATGAGGAAAACAGATTTGAGGCAGGGACTGGTCCAAGTCGTGAGGCTGCAGGTCTGCAGGGATGTGGCATGTCTGACCCTGTGCAGGACAAGTGGAAACCCACGCGGGGGTCTTGCTGCAGCGTCCCCTGGCCTCCTGCCGTGGATTCTGAGGACTTGGTGATGGGAAGGCCTAGGGGCAGGGAGGAATGTCTAGAGCCCATCTGACACCAGATCTGGAAGGATGTTGGCCTTGGCAGAGGCCACCATTCCTCTCCCTTCCCTGCTCCTGCTCACCTGCCACCTTGGCCAGTGCCCCGTGGGCACAGCCCCGCTTTCTCTTCCTCTAACACACTCGCATGTCTCAGGTGGCTTTGAGGAGCGGTGAGGCCGAGGAGGGGAGTCGGTGCAGGGGAATGCTGGGCCGGGGGACAGCACTCTGGGATCCTCAGCCAGGCGGGCAGATAGCCTCCTAGGTAGCCCTGGAAACCGCCCAAGAGGGAAGCAGAAGGAGCATCAGTGACATGTGGCTTTTTCCGAGGGCCATGCACATGTTTATGTGCACTTTGCATGTCACCCGTACACTGAGCACAATGTTAGAATCCATCCCCCCCACAGCACGTTCAGATCTGCCTTTACTATTGTTCTCTGCAGCGATGGCTGCTCTGGCGTTTTGCTATTTTCTTTGCCTTCTCACTCCTGTCCCATTTCCCCGACCCCTCTCTCGGAGGGCAGGTGGCCGGGAGCAGCGGGTCCGTATTCCCTGCTATCGATCTGCCTTCCCTGGGTGAGCACAGAGGACCAGGCCAGCCACAGCCATGCTCTTTAGAGCGGACACGGGCCCAGTCTCCCCACCCTGCCCGGTGGCCACCCCTCACCTGTGTGCCTTCCCATGCAGATCGCAGTCCTTAGCCGTTAGCAGGTGCTCAGTAAACCTGAGGATAAAGCAAAATGAGAGACAGTCATCTCCCTGGGGCCTGGCTTTTTGTACTGTGAAGGGTCACTGATGCTGGTTGGGGGGAATGAGTCTGTAGGGGTCCTGGGGGAGGGAGGGATCGATTTTTCTCTCTGACTGTGGCCAGAGGAGTGCTTTCTTTCTCTTCTTGGCTTTGCAGGAAACAGAGTCGAGGACCAGAGCAGCAGAAAGGAAGGGCCAGGCCTTCTCTTGTTTTGTTTTTCAGATTGAAAATTTGTTATTAGCAGTTTATGACATCCAGGTCTCCAGCCAAGCACATTCTGTTCTCTAGTGTTGGGGGAATACTCTTAGGGGCCATGGCAAGAGGCTGGACAGGAAAGAGGAACAGGTCAGCAATTCGTGATTGACTATGTAGTGTCTCGGCCTTCGCTGGGGGACAGTCTTAACAAGGGGCCAACCCGAGCCTAGCCCTGTGTGGAGAGATGCCCTTCTGGCTGCTGTGGCTTACCCCCTGGGAACCCAAATGGCTCTGGTAAGCAGAGCGACTGGGCTCCCCTCCCACACTCATCCCACTGGGCCTTGGGCACCAGGTTTTCTCTGTGAAATGGGGTCAGGGTGGTGACACACAGAACACTGAGTCATTATTAGTCTATCGAGATGGTGAGCCTGGGAAGACCCCTATGAGGGAAGGGGAGCAGCTATGTGTGCGACGACCCCGGAAGAGGGGTGCGGGCAAGAGGACCACCTCTGTGGAAAGAATGGTGCACAAAAAACAACCCCCTTCTGTAGAAGTGCTGAGCTGGTGGAATTTAGCTCCGCAGCCGCAAGATTGGGGCAGTAGATAGAGCTCTGCAGGCGCCTGGGCTGTACGTGTGCAGGTGGTTATGTGGGGGTCCCGGAAAACAACAGAGAGGACAGGAGCAGCATCTGTGGCACCCCCTCCACCAGGCTGGCCTCTATGCTTCCCTGGACTCAGTCCCTGTCCCCAGTTTTGGAAGCAAATCCCCTTCCTCCATCCGCCCCTCACGTAAGTTGGTCTATTTGTTCCTTGATTTTCCAATTCTCCCAACCTTGGCTTCGACTAGAAGTAGCTACCTCAGCCGTTCTTCAAGGGGTCAGCGTCCCCTGGGGAGCCGTGGTGCCGAAGGGCGGGGAGCTTTGTGGCGTGAGGGGTACCTCTCAGGGTCAGGGGCGCTGGTCCCATGGCCTCTCCCTCAACGGCCGCGAGGAGACTGGCTGCTTTGGGAAGAGCGAATGCGTCAAGTGGTGCATCCTTGCGTCCCGGCCAGGTCCCCAGCTTGGTGCTGTTGGGTGGTGGTTGAAGGGCAGACGCGATCCATGGGAAGGAGGAGAAGCTTCTGTGGGACACTGGGCAGAGCAGAGCAGAGAATGTGTGTTGGGCAGCGGAGGAAAGGGGTGATGGGCGAGAACAGGCCCGGTGTCCAGCTGCGAGGCTCAGACTATTGTCTTACTATTATCCTCCTACCGCCGATGGCCACTCCGTTGAGGCGGGTTGCTTGTCCTCTGTTCTCCGGGTTGGCGTCCTCCTTTCCAGCCAGCTTGAGGCCCTTGCCGGGGGTTCACGAAAGGATGAACTCCAAGGTTCACTTCAGCGTGGCTAAGTTCAGTGTGTATGGAGCACGTACTCTGGGCCCAGCACCAGACTCCGGGCTCTCTCAGCAACCCTGTGTCCTGCCAAGACAAATGTCCGCAGGCCAGCTCTGTGCTAGGTGCTGTAAGGTGCTGTGACAATGGTGGCTGACCTGCCAGCCCTGAGCCCTGCTGAAGGGTGGCGTTAGCTTAGACTGCAGTTAGGTGGAGAGCGCCGAGGTCAGGGCAGGCCAAGGAGTTAGGACTTGGTTGACAATGAGGAACCAGAGAATATTTCAGACAAGTTTCAGAATGGGTGGCTCATTCATTCAGACTGAAACTTCTCTTTCATTGTTATGTGAAAATTCCAGCGGAACCCTGTTTCTTTCTTCCCATTCAGAGACACTGCTGCCTTCAAATCAAATTGTGCTGACTTCCCCTTCCTGCTGGGGCTGGGGGGCTCCCAGGGTGTGGGGCTGGCTGCCCTTGGAGGGGAGGGGGAGTCATTCCTCTTCCCTGTCTTCATGATCCACGCTGCCCTGGGCTTTGGACCCTCTGGCATCCAAGTGAGTATGGCCAGCTTGCCTGGGAAATCCAGCATGTGCCATTCCTTGATGAATGGGCAAACACGTTGTTCAGGATTCAGGAGTATTAATATCTAGATGTCTTTTTAAAAGGCAATGGTCTGATATATTTTTGAACAGACATGCTACTCAGGAAATGGGTAAGTGTTACCTCATTATGTGAGGTCACTGGGTGAGGTCCGGGAAGCTGCAGCCTGTCTGGGTAGGTGAGGCAGAATCATGGGCAGCGGAGCTGCGTTGTGGCTACAAAGCCTTTCAGCCGATGGGCAAGACTGGGAGGGCAGAGACACTTCCATCTCGGCAGCCTTGGGCCGGGAGGCTGCAAGGTGCAAGGTGGAGTCAGACCTGGGTTTGAGTGCTGGCTCTGCTTGCTCTGCTGAGCTGTGTTGATTTCTGGCAAATACTGGAACCTTCCTATGGCCTCTTTTTCTCACCTGCAAAGTGGGAGCAGAAAAATACCTACCTCACAAGGGTGCCAGGATTCAGTGAGGTGGCGTATATATTGCAGTGCTCAGCGTGAGTGGGGCCAATACCAGTACCATGGCCGTTGTGGTGTGGTTGGTACTTGTGTTGGGGTGCAGATGGCGTGGCTCCCCTGGGCCTGCCTGGGTGTGGGGCTGGCAAGCACGGCCTCCGTGGGATCTGGGATAGGAGTGTGGGGAGGGTGGATGGTTGGCTCTCACACCTCGCTCAGCCGTCCACCCCCTCCCTCCTCCAGCGGTGACACGCTGATGGTTGTGCGGCACTGGCCAGGTTACTTGGCCTCTCTGTGCTTCAGCTTCCTCGGCCGTGAAGTGCCGCTGACCAGCAGGCCTGTGTGTTGGGAGGATTAAATGCAAAGCTTTCCTGGGAAAGTGTTCTGAACAGTGTCCGGCGCCTGGATCCTCTCCGGGCATTTGCTGCTGTTCCTGTTGGTGTGGTGGTTTGGTTACCAGCGTGACCTACTCACTCAAAGAAACCAGAGAGAGAGCTGCTGGCCCAGGTGCTGCGCCGGCCTTGAGCAGCGCTGCGGGGTGCGGTGGGGTGGAGGTAGGCTGGGCCACGGAGCCCGCCCTGCGGGTGCTTGGGGAGCAGCCCAGGACAGGGAGTGAACTTCTCACACGCTAAGTGCCGGCGGGCATTGCCGGGTGTAGCAGAGACGACGGTCTGGCTCAGAGTCTGGCCCTGCCTTCTGTTGCTTGCCCAGTGCCAGCTCTTCTTAAACTGATCGCTCAGGGGGCAGTTCTACTCTTAATGGGGTGCATTTTTGTAAAGCCTATGAAACTTACATGTAGTGGGGATTGCTTCGAGGCACGGAACATCTACATTCACAAAACTCAACTGCTGGTGAATTTCAATACTTTTTTTTTTATGGTCTCATTGATATACAGTCACATGAGCAACATTGTGGTTACTAGATTCCCCCCATTATCAAGTCCCCCCCACACACCCCATTACAGTCACTGTCCATCACCAGAGTAAGATGCTATAGAGTCACTACTTGTCTTCTCTGTATATACTGCCTTCCCCGTGCCCCCCCCACGTTATGTGTGCTAATCGTAATGCCCCTTATTCCCCTTCCCACCCACCCTCCCCAGTCCCTTTCCCTTTGGTGACTGTTAGTCCCTTCTTGGGTTCTGTGAGTCTGCTGCTGTTTTGAATTTCAATAATTCTTAACAATAAACAGCCTTCAACCTTTGGACCCTGAAGCTGCCTACGGAACCTGGCAGGAACCAAAGGTGGTCCCCTCAGCACCCAGACCTCAGGGAGGAGGGGTTAGTTGGGTTTGGAGGGCCCGTGGGGAGCATTGGTTTTTGCTTGACTTGGAGTTGGGCACATTCCGGTGGGATTCTGCCTCTACACGTAGCTTCAGGTGCGCATCTCTAAAATGGGTTTTGTTGTTGCAGAAATTACCTGTGAGGTGCTCAGCCTCGTGTGGCACTCTGTGAACGGCAGGTGCTGTCATTATCTTTCTGCTGATTTGGGGTGCAACCTGCAGGCGGAAATCAGGGGCTTTCCACCCTTGTATCTCTCCCTTGTATCAAGACCTTGGTGCCCTCCCCCACTTATAATTTTATCTCTGGGAGAAGAACTAGTAATTCACTCCATATACAAGGGCAAAGACAGACCTTGGAAGGCTGGGTGTTGGGTCCCCCACAGTGAGTCAAAGGCGTCCGTGTCCTTTATTCCATATGGGGCTTTATAAACCATCACGGTATGACGTGCTTTGACGTTTAGAAAATCACTGTGCTGAGGTGCCTAGCAATCGAGGGGTGTGCATTTGCCTCCCAGTTTACAGATGGGGGAAACTGAGGCTCAGAGACTTAAGACTTGCCCAGGACTGCTCCCTGGGTTTGCACCAGAGGGAGGACTCAGGCTCGGACCTTCTCCCCCAGACTCAGAGCTCATTTGCCCTGGGCTCTCAGCTCCTCTCCTGGGCCTGTCTGATCCTCTCTGCAAAGACCTTTTCCCTCCATATAGGTGGCCTGTGAGGGTGGACAGGCTTGAGCTGGGAGGGAGAGGGTTAAATCCTTCCTAAGAAACGGAGCTGGTTTTGAGCTCCTCGCCTTCGCTGACCCCATCACTGACCCCCACCCCCTGGGTCGGAGGCGGGCTGTGGGGGAGGGGGGCAGAGCAGCCGTAATGACCCAGCAGGAGCGCAGCGAGGGCCTGGGGAGGCGAGGGGGGCGGGGGCGCTCCCCTCTCCCTCTCTGGACAAAGATGGGCAATGATGTCGGTGGCTTTTCTTGGTTTCTGTAGGGAATCCCTGAGGGCCCCTTGTGGACTGGCGTCAGCGTGGCCTGTACCCTGAATCAGGCCACAGACCACAGGCAGCCCTTAGAGACACTGGAAGCCCTGCGACGTGCTCCTCGTAAAGTGGGCATTAGGATATTTTTCACCAGCCAAGGCAGCGGTAATAGAAAATAGAAATGGCAAGCCAACCTCCCGCCCCAGGCACTGCCCTCGGTTAGCACAGACCTGGTTTAGGGCCCCCGCTTACACGTTTGTCGCTGCGCATGGACCTCAGGACAGGCCCCGAATAGTAGGATAACTCGCCCAGGTTTATACAAGTTGGGGCAGCCCCGTGCTTGAACCCAGGGGTCAGCCCAGTGCTTTCCTTGAAACTGCCGTCCGATGAAGGACATTAGAGGAAGGGATTTCCAGGAAAGCCAAGGAAACGACTTCAAGGGAAGCTAAATCTCTTCTCTATCCCCATCTTCCTGCCCCCAGATGCCTTTCTCTCCTTGCTGAGGAATCCTAAATACACCTGTCTCTGTGTGGCAGCTGGAAGCCCGTAATAGTTCTAGAGGAGGGGAAGGCCTTCTGGCTGGGGGGGCAGGTCTGACACTGTCTGGCTCTGGCCTTTTCTAGACACTTCAGTTAGTGACGTTAATTACGGCTTTGTGAGCATGGGGTTCTCCAAAGGGAGCCCGTCTCCAGCCTGCCGCCCGCCCTGCCGCCCGGCCAGTCTGACACGAGTCCCTGGCCTGTGAGCCTGTGTCTATGTTCTCACCTCTGCCCAGCTGCAAGATGAGAGGCGCTGTGAAAGTGCAAATTATTAGCAGTTTCGTGTTCTTCATCCCTTTTTTATTGTGGCAAAATATACAATAACAAAATTTACCATTTTAACCATTTCTAATTGTGCAGTTCTGTGGCACTAAGTATATCCACGGTGTACAACCATTAGTGCCGTCCATCTCCAGAACTTTTCATCCTCCCTAACCGAAAAACTGCGTACCCACTAAATAACAACTCTACCCTCGCCCCTCTCCGTAGCCCCTGGTAACCTTGATTCTGCTTTCTGTCCCTATGAGTTTAACTATCCCAAGTACCTCATGTCAGTGGAGTCATGACGTACTTGTCCTTTTGTGCCTGGCTAATTCCACGTAGCATGTTTTCATGGTTCAGCCATGTTGAAACATGTATCAGAATTTCCTTTTTAAGGCTGATAAGATTCCATTGTATATATTTATACCACATTTTGTTTATTCATTTGTCCCTCCATGGACACGTGGGTCATTTCCACTGTTTGGCAATTATGAATAATGTGCTGTATAAACATAGGTGGACAATATTTCAAGACCCTGCTTTCACTTCTTTGGGGTGTAGACCCAGAGGTGAACTGCTGGGTCATGTGGCAGTTTTCTCTTTAATTTTTTGAGGAACCTCCGTATTGTTTCCCATGAGGCTGCACCATTTTACTTCCCACCAGCAGCTGTGCGCATCCTTGCTGACACCTCTTTCTTCCTTGCTTCTTGCTTCCTTTCTTTCTGTCACAGCCAGTCATAGGTGGTCTTCACTGTGGTTCTCCATCTTTCTACGGGGAAGTCAAAGCCCTGAGAAAGGCTGAGGCATACCCTCTGTGCTGCAGAAGCAGTCAGGCCTTGGGCTCAGGCTTCCGCGTGCCCGTCTTCGCCTCCATCCTTAGCCCCTTCTCCCTTGACTGGTCTGTCCCCGGCCCATCAAGAGGGCCTCATGCTGTCCACAGACTGTCAGGGTCGTTTCCTTGCCATCCGTCCACAGGAGCAGGATGGCTGTGACCCACCAGAGGAGGGTGACCTTGGACGTAAGGATGAAATTTCAGTAATAGTAGGTTTGAAGAGTTGAATCTTCTCAACCATGGGCATTGGGTAAAATAAACGTATGGGGCAGCCATAGGGGAGAAGATGTGCCGTCACTCCAAATGGCTTTATAAAGAAATACTTAATGATTTCCAGTTGTTAGTAACATAAAAACTTCCCTAGGTACAGTGTTAAGTATGTGTTGGCAGCAGGGTGGGTGGGGAAGTAGTATAAAAACTTGCTTATGAGCTCAATGATGAGAAAGAAAACCATATAGAAAAAAGAATTTAAAATATGCCAAACTATTATGAGTAGCTACCTCTGGATTGATGGGAAGTGAGTGATTAATTTTTCTGTATTTTATTCTAATTTGGGGGGGATTTTCTACAATGAGGCACATTCCTTTTATATTCTGAAAAAAACTGATAAGAAAATAAGAATGAGTGCCACTGTTCATCAGATGGACCTGTTGCAGGGGCCTGTGGAGGAAGTGCATCACTCTGCGTGGTGCTGCTGCGGGTCAGGCCTGAGAAGCGGCCGTCAGGAGTAGAGGCATGAGGCTAAGTGGCTGGAAGGGTGGCCAGAACCCAGGGGAGGAGTGGTGCCTGGAAGGGAGGTCGGGGCTGGGGCAGCCTGGGCCTCTGGAATGCTGCCCCTAATTCACTTGGAAGCCACTGTGGTAGGACCCTGGCTTTGAATCACCTTATCTCTGCAAATGCTGTGGGTCGGCCACCCTGAGCTCTTGCCTGCTTTGACCTGGTCTCCTGGCGTGGCTGGGAGGAGTAAGCAAGGCCTGCAGCCTGTGAAACCAGGGTTTTCTCAGCCCCAGGCTTGCCTTTGACTTCTCTTGTCTGAACCCGGACCTGCCTGGGTTCCTTGCGCACCCCCATCGTGGGAGCTGCCCTGGCCCCGGTTGGAGGTGGAGAGCAGGTGGCTCAGGATCCAGGGGATGGCTCTCTTTGGCTCTTAGGACCTCAGGCCAGTGGAAGAGAAACCAGTACAATCCAGAGCTTAAAAGATGGGACTTAAAAGCCAGTTTCTGGGTTCAGCCTCTTGGTCACCACTCACTGGCTGTGACCTTGGGCAGTTGCTTAGCCTCCTTAAGTCTCTTGTGTCCTCATTGGTAAAACAGAGATGATAGCAGCTATTTCACAGGGCTATTGAAAGAATTGAGAGAGTTGATCCCCTGTAGATGACACTTAGCATCTTGTGTGCTCGATTCCTGTTCTGATGCTACACTACCAGGGCTCAGATCACCTCAGGTGCCTCAGTCTGGCCACCTGCAAAACGGAGGTAATAATACCGTCTACCCCAGGTGGCTATTGTGAAGATTAAGTAAGTTAATATAAGTAAAAGTGATTTGGATAGAGGTTGGCACACTGAAAATGCCCAGCAAACGTTAGCTGTGATCCGAGGGGGTCTTCAGCTGATACACACCAGTGTGGCAACTGCTTGTCTGTCTGTCATCTGCCAACTCTTTGATGGTCCCAAGGGTCCCATCTGATTGGTTAGTGCCCACACTTGTTAGATCTTTTGAATGCTACTGTTACTATTTCGTGATTATTAGCGTTGTGGGCTCCAGATGTCAAGAGCGCTCCCGGAGTCACACCTCATCCCACCCCGTTCCTAGATCTGCCTTTTTGGTTGAGGGGGCCTGCCTGCATTTCCCAAGGTGTGCTGGCGCTGGAGGGTGGGTCCCAGGCCCACCTAGGGGTAGGTGGCCCCTGTGGTGTGATGAGCACTTTAGATGAAATCGAGACTAACTACGTACTGCTCTCCCCCCCCTGGCTTCTCTGTCCTTTTGAAGTGCAGCCGGAGCCAAGAAAAAAAAGCCACCCGTAAGCAAAGCGGACCGTGAAAATAACAGAAAGAAAGAGGAAATCTTGCTTTTGCGGCAGGCTTGGCTGCCTATGGGGTAGATAATGGGAGAGGAAATGCAGCCTTTGCAGAGAAAAAGAACAGGACACTTTGTTCGCTGGAAGAATGAAGGCAGCCCGAGCAAGAGCTGCTGAATCGGGGCTTCCGACGAGTGAGCCGTCGGGGGGGAGATGGTGGTGATCGGGCTGTACAGGGCGCAGGTGGTGTCCCGCCCAGAGCCTCCTGGGGCAGGGGGGTTGTGGGAGGGGGAGGCGGGGGGCAGCAGACCTGAGCGGGGACTCGGGGGAGGCCAGTGCGCGCCGGTGCAGCCATGGCCCCTGGCCGCCGGGACTGCCTCTGCCATCGCCTGCTTTCCCTTTTAAGCTGGGGAGCTACGTGCTCGAACCCCTCTGGAAGCCCCCAGACCTTGTCTCACGGTGTATCTTTTGTGTGCCTTAGGGAGGTACATCCCAGGGAGGAGAGGATGAGGCCAAGGTGGATTTGCTGACTATTTGCCGACTTGGTGGGTTCAAGGCTGTGTTCCTGTCAGTGCTGCCTGGTGGCCAGCATTGACTGACTCTTCTTCTTCTCTCGTACCAACTACCCATCTCCATTGCGGACCCATTTCTCCCATCCCTGCAGTGGATGGCTGAGGCAGGAAGCAAGAGAGGAAGTGGGGAGAGTCAGATTCCTTTCCTGAGCCCTCGGGGACCGCAGGCTGGGATGTGAAAGTGTCCTTTTGGGCCGGGGCTGCGGGCTCACGGACGTGTGGAGGCTGACGTTTGAAATGCCTTTCAGAAAGGCCTTCGAAACTCAGGCTGGTTTGGGGCTGAGAGCAGAGGTCCCCTGGAAGCACATTCATTCATTCATCAACCACAGCGATTCTGCTCTGTCCCAGGCATTGTGCTATTTTATGTACAGTACTTACTAATTCTCTTAACAGCCATGAGAAGTAGGTACTGTTAGCCGTCTTTACAGATAAAGAGGTGCAAAGAGGTTAGGTCTCAAGCATTCCCTGGGCTCTTACTTAGAGCGGTGTGGAACCGGCTGACTCCCCACTTGGCCACCCTTCAGCCCCCAGCACTGGATTGCAATGGTGATACCCCTTCGGTGTTCACAGCTGTGTGTCCGGCTCCGGGCTTTACCTGTACTGCCTTGTGTACTTCTTGCAGCCACACTATCGGATATGCATTACTAGTCCCACGTGTAGGTAAAGTTGTCGGCTTACAGAGGTGAACAGGTTGGCCTGTCCATGTCACTAGTAACAGGGTGCCGGGGTCTGAGCCAACCCTGCACGTCCCCAGAGCCTCCATGTCACTGTGTGCCGCGAGAGCTCAGTCTGCACGGCTTAGATTGGTTGCCAAGCAGAAGCCAAATGTGCCCAGCCCATGCCAGGCCTGGGAGGAAGGATGTGGCAAAGATGACCCTTTTCCAGCCTGCTGTGTCAACATGGCTGTTGTCCCTCTGTGCCCGCTTGTCCTTCTGCCCCTCTTGGGCCCCAGAGGAAACGAGGGAGCTCGTGAGTTCTACAGAGCTTTTCTGTCACCAGCCTGGGCAGGGGAGGCACGGCAGCTCAGCCAGATACGCAGTGGTGCTGAGTCTGTGGGGTTCCCTTGGCAAATTCGGGTCCTCTCGGCCTGTCTTCACGGGGGTGGGGGGGGCCTTGGTGCCTGACTAAGCATAGGCTCCCAGCAGGGGAGATTCCAGGCTGACGTTCCTGATGGGACATTCAGACAACCTAAGTGGGGTGGTGACACAGCCCCAAAGAGTGGGAGAGACCTACAGGGAGCAGGTGGAGGAGGGGGACGTGAGCTGTTGTTTTCCAGATGGGGGTCTTCTGGGTGTTTGGCCACGAGGGGGTCAGGGAGGCCTCCCCAGGGGTATTGGGGAGGGTTCAGGGAGCAAACTTGTTTTGCTTTTGACAAACTTGACATTCAGTGTTCTCAGTTATTCAACAAGATAGTTATTTCTTCCCTTTTAGAGATAGAGAAATAGAACCCCCACCCCCCACCCCCAACGCTCCTCCATTGTCACATAGCTAGGAGTATACCAGTGGGGCCGGGCTTCAAACCA
The DNA here is from genome assembly GCF_030020395.1 of Manis pentadactyla. Lineage (NCBI taxonomy): Eukaryota > Metazoa > Chordata > Mammalia > Pholidota > Manidae > Manis > Manis pentadactyla. The sequence goes on along the minus strand of NC_080027.1, from coordinate 123,537,704 downwards.
CAAAGGGGTGGGAACAAAGCCTATTTTCTTTTTGCCATGCCAGGATACCTCCCAGCAATGCCAGGGGGCCACGCCCATCTGCCTGCGGAGAAGCTGCAGGCTACGGAGGGGGCCATGCCAGGGAGGAAGGCGGGGGTGTCCTTCCTGGCGCTCTGGGGGTTGGAAGGGAGAGATCCCCTCTTGCACACGGTCTGTCCCTCCCTCCTCCCCTGAGCGCTTATATTCTGGGCCAGACTCTTCCAGTAAGCTTTACCTTCTAATCACAAAGCAGGTATCAGAGTCCTTACTTTTACATGTGAAGAAACTGAGGTTTTGAGAGGTTGAGTTTTCTCCCCAAGGTCCTAATGTGGCCTTGGTTTCTTTTGACTAATTCTTTGGCCATGACTCAAGTCAAAAGCAACTAGAATCCTGTCCGTGGTGAGGACAGTGGCAGGTCTGTCCTTGCTGGGTGGGATCCGTGATCTGGGGTAGAGGGTGCGTGGCCAGGGCGCCAGGTGACACAGGAGAAGACAGTGCTTTGGGCCTTAGTGAGGGTTTTGGGTTCAGGGGCCACCGGTGCTGGCCCTGGGGGGGAGAGGGAGTGCGTGGCATGCCCCTCACTCAGTGCTCTGTCCTTGAGTTTTTGCCCTTTGTGCTTTCCTTATTGTGGTTAATGTTTGTGGCTGTCGCAAAAGGGAGGCCTTTGACTGGGTATGACAGCCCCAGCTGCACCATTTCTGCCGTGCTGGCCTTGGGCTGAGCCCTGTGCGTGCAGAAGACCAGACCCACTGGGCCTGTGCAGGACAGAGGCTTGCACTGGTCCCTGGGAGACATGGACACGTCATGCGGCTGCCTCCTGGCCCTGTGTGGGGGTGCTGGAGAAGGCATCAGGTTCTGAGGCAGGCGGGCCCCCAGAGAAGGGACTCCTGAAGACCCTGGTACCTCTTCTCGGTTTTATCCCAGCCACTGGGGAGCCTTGCTAGCGCTCCCAAGCTGTCCTCTCTCCCCCTGGACTCTCCCCCTGGACTGGGCGAAGACTCAGTGCCTCAGCACCTGCCAGGGACATCACAGCCACCGTCCCACCTCGGTGCCGGAGATGGGGGGAGGCTGTCCCTCCTGCAGGCTGGAGGGCAGGAGCTCGGGGGTTCACGGAGCCGCCATCAGCTGGTGTTGGCTGCTCTGCCGGGTGAACACCACCTCGGCCAGCCCAGAACAGCCCAAGGACTGGGGCTGCTGGCTGTGGCGGCCTCCTGGGCTGAGCTAGACCAGGCCCTGAATCTGTTACCCACCAAGGCCCATGGAGGCTGGAGAGAAGGGGCCTCTCAGGAAAGCTTGCCCCAAGCCCTTAGCCGGCGCAGCTCCCAGTTCTGAGTAAACAGCAGAGATAGGATCGGGCGTAGCCAGGAAGGGTGGCAGGGTGCGGCCTGGGAGAAGAATGGCAGGATGTGGCACTGGGGCACAGTTCTGGGCACCCACGCCTTGGGCTATTGTTTAGGGCTGCCTGGGGCTCTCAACTCTCTGGGGCTCTGAGAGGAAGTGACATTCCCCTGGGACTCAGGCCCTGCCCCACCCCTACTGTGTGGATCTCTCCCCTAGATGCCCCTTGGCACCCCCCGCTCAGGGCCAGCTTGGGAGTGGGAGCCTGCAGTAGGGGTTGGTGTGTGCATGGTGGGAAAATGCAGTCACCGGCTGCCCTCCGAGGGTCTGCTGTCTGTTCAGTCTGTCTTCCTGTACCCTTGGGTTTGAGTCACCCGTCATGCTCCGATGACTGGAATTTATCTCTATCTTTATCTGCATCTAGATATTTGGGAGGGGGGCTTTCGTTGTGGAGGGAGGAAGGGCTCAGTGAAAACTCCTTTGATTCCAGTCCAGCTGGGCTGGTCGTTGGTCGATTGGGGGAGGAAGTGGCTGGTGATTTGTTTGGGGTAGAAAGGGGCCCCGTGTGTGTGTGGGCCTGAGTGGGGGTCGGAGGGGCTGGGAAAGGGTTGGTTGTGGGGAGGAGAAAAGGGAGAGGATCTTCACCTGCAGTTCGCTCTGTCACAGAAGAGCTGTGTGCTCTGAGCCAGTGGCCCTCCTGGGGGGCAGGCGCTTCTCTGTGCCCCGTCCTGGGAACAGGATTCGGGGGCCCCAGCGCCTCTCAGCACCTGTTCAGAGACTCAAGGCTCTGGCATCAAGGCTGAGGATGGCTGGAGCCCTCTCCCCCTAGGGGCATTCACCTCCTACCGACGCTCAGGTGAGACGAGGCCTAGAAGGCAGGCAGCAGAGGACCGGGGTGGGGGTGGGTGCCCAAGAAGGGCAGCTGTTAGGCAGACCAGGGATGCTGTTCGGTGTCCCAGCTGGTGGGAGGTAATCCGAAGCAGTACTGCCTAAATAAGCCCTGTGAACTTGACCTCTCCAGGCTTCAGTTCCTCCATTTTAAAAATATGAGTATTGCTGAGTAAGAGGGAAGAGACTGGTATAGAGGAGCACGTCCACCCACCCGAGTGGAGGCTGACTAGAGTGTCCTGTGGCCTCAGGGCCTTTGACCAGGACCTCATAACTTTGCTGGGCTGCTTTGACTGACGGGCCTCTGGAGAGAGGGGCAGGCGTGGCTTCTGGCCTTAGAACCTCCTGAGAAACTGGATGATTGAAGCATGGAGCGGACTCTGTAAGGAAGGTAAAGGAATTTGAGGCATTTAGTCTCTGGAAAAGAAGAGACTTAGCGGAAGGCTCCGACAGGGTCTTGAAATCCGAAAGGTATGGAGAATGTTACTTGTCCCAGGGTAACAGCAAAAGGAAACGGACTTGCTTTGCTGCTGGGGTGACTCAGGTCACTCGCAGGAGGAGCTTGGGTGCAGGGAGGAGGCCGCTGAGGGTAACTGATGTGAAATGAACTGCAGGGAGCAGCATCTGTAGTGATGGTCGTACAGACGGTCCCCTACTTAAGATGGTTTGACTCAGGATTTTTCAGCTTTAAAATGGTGCAGAAGTGAGACCCAAATTACTAGAAACCACATGTTGAAATCAGAATGTGGATCTTTTCCCAGGCAGACACATAGTCCGACCCTCTCTTGTGACCCTGGGCAGGGCAGCGAGCCGCGGCTCCCGTCAGCCACATGGTTGACGGTGGGCACCTGACATGTAGCCATTCTGGCTTTCACCTGCAGTTCAGTGTTCAATAAACTCCATGAGACATTCAGCACTTCATTATAAAATAGGCCTTGTGTTAGATGATTTTGCCTAACTGCAGGCTAATGTAAGTGTTCGGAGCATGTATAAGGCAGGCTAGGTTAGGCGTAGTAAATACATTTTCGACCTAAGGATATTTTCAATTCACAGTATTTATTGGGACATAACCCCATCGTAAGGAGAGGAAGGTCTGTAGTTGTCAATTAGTAACAGCCAGGCGGCCTCACGCTATGCTGCGGAACTATGTTATGCTCTCTGACCATTGTACACATATGTGCTGGGCACCTGCTATGCTCCAGGCTCAGTGCTGGATTCTGGGGCTACGGTGTAGAGTAAAACCACATATATTTCCACAGTGCCCCGGGTCGGGTTGAGTAAGTTCTCAGGCTACTGCGTGAGTCAGAAATAAATTAAGCAGGTGAAGATAATCTTTATCAACCGTGATAAGTACTTTAAAGGCCAAATTCAGGCTGCTGGGAGAATGTAAAACAAGTGCATCTTTTAGCATCTGGAGTATTAATGGAAGGCTCAGCCTTTCATACTGGGTTCTCTTATTCCCATCTTATTGAGGAGGAAACAGGTTCAGAGAGGTTAAGTTACTTGTTCAAGATTGTACAGCAGTAAATTGGGCAGAGTTGGGATTAAAATGTACCCAGGTCTGCTTGGTGCCAGATACTTTTCTCTTAACCACCTGACTCTTCATGGGCACCTGTGCAGTATAGGTTCTTGTACCCATTCTGTGGATGAGGACACAGAGGCTCAGAGTGAATTAACTTGGCCTAAGGTCACACAAGGCAGCTGTGTTGGCAGGGCAGGAATTTGAATCCAGGTGGTTGAATTCAAAAGCCTGTGAGTTTTCCAATCCCTGTACCGTTGACCCCTGCCCCCACCCCAGGTACCCTCCTTTTTGCAGACAGAACCTTCAGGTGTGAAGCCGCCCGTGCAGGGACACCCAGCTGCGGAACAGCAGAGCAGGGACTGTGTATCCACTCCAAGCCCCACCTCGTTCTTTCCTCTCTCCTTACTGAGTCTATCACGTGGGGCTTTCGCTGCACGCTCTGGGAAAAGAGAGGCGAGGTGGTGAGGGTCCAGAGCCCAGCACTCATGCTCTGCAGAGAGGCTTTCCTCTCTGCGGGCCTCAAGGCTGTGCAAGGGCAGGGAAGGCAAGCTGCTCTTCTCCAGCAGGCCTGTGTGTTCGTGGAGGGCGAGAGGGAGGCAGGCAGGGTAGTGCCCAAGGACCCTCTCCTATGGTGAGTCCCAGGAAGGAGACCAGCAGGCCGGGGCTGTTGCTTCTCCATCAACAAATGGGTCCAGAGGGGACGGACTGAGCCAGTGCCCAAAACTGAATGATACACCTGTGGGAGTTATCAATACACCCGGCAGGGCTGTCTGGTGGGCACCCCACCCTGGTGAACAGACGGACGCCTCCGAGTCAGCTTGGCTGGTCACCAGGAGCCATTTTCTTGGTTACCAGGCACTGTGCAGAGAGGCCAGGACGAGCTATTGGGAGCCCCGGGAGGCAGGCTTCCCAGTGTACAGGTACCGCACGGAGCCCGGCCGGGGGTGCTCCTGGGGACGCCGTGTGAGTAGAGAAGCCCAAAGGGGGACGTCCTAGCGCGGTGCAGCGCTGCCCAAGAAATACGTGAGCCACGCGCGCAGTTGAAAATTTTCTGGTAGCCACGTTAAGAGATATAAAAATTAACTGGTGAAATTAATTTTAACAACTTATTTAACCCAGTGTATCCAGACTATTATAATTTCAACATGTCATCAGTGACCAATCATTAATAAAATATTTTACATTCCGTTTTTCCTGCTAAGCCTTGGAAACCGGGGTGTCTTCTACACCCAGGACATTTGCATCGGGACTGGCCGAGTTACAGGTGCTCAGTCGCTGCACGTGGTGAGTGGCTGTGCTCTCGGGCAGTGCGGTCGCAGAGTTCTTTAGGGCCGGTGGTCACCCCTGCCTCCCGCTCGGGATGGCGGGAAGGTCAGCATCCTGCCCTGGGGAGGTGGCAGCCCGATAGCTCGGAGGCCTCAAGGCCTTCCCAACCTGCTCCCCGAACCACGTGCCCGGCCGCTTGCTGGCATCCCTGCGCTGCAGCGGGAAGAAAGGCTTGGAGGTGGGAGCCGGAGGGCCGCAGAGCTGGGACTGGAGTCCAGAGCGAGGAGGTGACCCGGTGACCTGCGCAGGCCTGTGGCCACAGAGCCGTGGGTGTGGGACGAGGTAGCGCAGGGCCACGCCGGGGATCAGAAGCCCACAGGCCCGCATTGTCCGCCTGTCACACTTCCTTTGGCTTTATTGCCTTTGTCCAGCACCCTATTGTCTGGTTTCCTTTTGTCCCCCTTTCAGCACCGCTGCCTTTTATTTTCCAGCCAGCCTGGTTGTTTTCATTTCTTTTGTCTGAAGTTCCTGAGAGGAAGGTTTTATTTTCAGCGGTTTGATTAATTCACAGCTTGAGCCCGGGGTTTGTTTGTTATGTAATTGCTGCCCTCAGCCTCAGGATAATACCTCTCCCTGGCTTCCCCTCCCCCACGGCCGGCTCCCCCCCTCGGGGCCTGGCTCTGCGCCCCTCCCTGCACCCGGATGGGCTGAGCCGCCTGCTTCCTGGACGCTCTCCAGGTCCCTGGGCGGCGGGGAGCCCGACCGTGAAGCCCCAGGGTGAGCTGGCCGGGGTCCCGTCTCTCTCCTGGGCTGGTGTCCTTGGGGTCAGGTGTGCCCCTCGCCCTGCAGCACCCTGTCCTGGATCCCACGCCAGCCCCCAGGGCACCCTGCCCTTTAGAAGTGGTGGGAGAGTCTAGTCTGGACTGCTGTCGAGGGTGGCATCATATCAGATGCATCCCATTGAACCATCGTGCGTCTGCAGTTATTTAACGCTGTGCCTGGGCCCTTTGTATATGGCACATTGCGCCACCCATTATACGTTACAAGAAACCTTTTATTGTACAGAGTTGATGCAATATACAAACAGTATACACACCTGCAATTGAGTTTAAGGAATGTTTTACTATATCTGATTTTTGCCTTACACTCCCCCTCCTAAAAATTTAATGGCTGTGTAAAAAAAAAAACTTTTTAAATTGTACTTAACAGTGTTTCTTAAACTAGCATGAATCAGAATCACCTGGGGCACTTACTGAAACAGACCCCTGGCCCCGCCCACAGTGATTTGTGGGTGACCCATGACAGCGCCTCTCAAACAAGCACCTCTGGGTCCTTGTACTGCAACTAGTGGTTTAACAAAGGCACATCTGGGCTTCCTGGTACCATGGTTGGTGTTCTGGTTTGTTGTGAACACCATGTGAGTTTTATCACAACTGCCCATTTTACAGATGAGCAAACCGAGGTACGGAGAGGTTAAGTAACTTGCCCAAGGTCACTCAGCTGCTAGTCAAGTAGCCAAGGTAGGACCCAGGCATATTGGAATCTGTTGTGTGTGCCCATGGCTCTCATCTCAGTGACTTTGGATGGTGAGCAGGTGAGCTGTGGGCATCTGCTGCTCTGGCCCGAGCCTGGCATGACCCCTGGAAACTGCTCCCCGGGATCCTTTGATTGCTCACCTACTCCGGATGTCTTAGGTGCTGGGGAGGCAGCATGGGGGCCGCAGGTTACCCCAGGGATTGCAAATGCCAAGAGGGGCCAGGCTCAAAGCGGAGGTCACTACGAGCTAAATACAAGACAATACTTTCAAGCCATGCGTATCCCAGCCTGTTACTTATTTTCCCACTTCTGGTAGATACATGGACGTAAGAAATATTTCACTTGTATCTTGTCTCTATTACAAGGAAAAAAGAGAACAAATGTAGACATAGGGTTGCTTATACTTGGTTTCTCATTGCGGAGTGGTGAGGACTAAGGCACCTGGCCTGTCCGTAGGGGGCCTGCCGTTTGAGTTCAGCCAGTTGCCACAGGCCAACTTCAAGAGAAGTTCAAATCCATGTTTTTTATGTGATATTTTGTGATTTTTAAATGTTGGTAAATAATTACAGCTATTATTGTGTAATTACAAACACAAACATTCACAGAGACACATACATGTTTGTGTAAATTTGGCTTTTTTGGGCTCAGAAACAGCCAGCTTTCAACCTTGTGGATGGACCCATCAGCCCAGTTCCAACAGGCTGTGCCAAAGGTGGGGGGGCCCAGTCTTCTCTCAACCTTCCTATTAAAAAAAATTAAAATGAGGGATCAAAGAATCTTTCAAAATTTTTCACCGTGGGATGGAAATGCAAGTTAGAGTTTGTGCATGTCTGTTCTGGGCCGGGGAACGGGTGGGGGTGTGGAGGGCACTGCCCCTGGGGCTCGGGACTTACCTGCTCACCCTGTCTCTCCTCCCTCAGGATGTCCATGAGGAGCCCCGGCTCTGCCCAGCTGGCCCTGGAGGGCGTTGGCACCATGGTGAACTGTACTGTCAAGTCAGAGGGGAGGAAGGAGCCTTGCCAGGAGGCCCTCCAGGGCTCAGCCGCCGCAGCCGAACCCCAGCCTGGAGACCCAGCCCGGGCCCCTCAGGATGGTGCTGACCCCCCAGCTCCAGCCCAGGTGCCCAGCCCTTTCCCAGGGGCTCCTGGGTCAGTGTCCCCACCCACACCTGTGCTCTGTACCTGGCCTCTGCACTGAGCCAGGTGGGCACTTACCCCCTACCTGGGCATAGGGGCGGGCAGGAACATTCATCTCTGGGGCAAGACTTAGGTGAGTGGGGAAGGGGCTTCCAAGTTCAGCCAGGCCACCTGTCTGAGCGGGTCATGGACTCACTCGCATGATATTAAGTGCTCATGCACAGGGGTAGTCCTTACCCCCAAGGACTAGTTGGGGAGACGATATATATATACATACGCTCCAACTTTGGCTTAAAGGTAAATCTACCAGCTTTTTTACATGACGAGGAAATCAGCCTTACTGTCCAAGCCAGAGTTGAATCGCAGTTACAGACAATAGGTTGGGGTTCTCATCCTTCCAATGAAGGAGATAAACGACCCAAGCAGTAAGGATTCTTGTGGCTCTCAAAAATTCTGATTCCATGCAAGAGGCGTAAAAAGGGACCATGTGATTAAAAACCCAATGAGTGAACATGAGAGTTTTGGGTTTCTGAGGAAGGACCCAGCCTGAAGGAGCAGGGGGTGGGGAGGGGGTACTGATGGTGATTGAGGAGGACTTCCTGGAGGAGTAAGCTGGGCCTCCAAGAACAGAGAGGACTCAGATGAGAGGAAGAGAGAGGACAGTGTTAAGAAGGGGTAAGGGGGTCCCTGGGTGGAGCTGTGGGTGTTGGCAAGCGGGTGATAATTAGCAGCTGGCTTTGGGGCCCTGAGTCGGCAGTACAAGCCTCATTCACGTGCATTAACTCGCTTGATCCCAGCAGCTAGCCTGTGACAGGCAGGTATTAGCATTTCCATTTTCAGAAGAGGGGAGTCAGGTTCAGAGAAGTTGAGGGACTCATGTGGGATCAAGCACCTTGTGAGTCACTGTGCCTGGCCTGAAATCCCAGTCTCTTGCTTCCAGCCTTTTGTTCTTTTCACGTAGGGAAGGGGGGGCAGGGGGAGGGCCCTCCTGAGGGGCCAGGTGGAGCCTGGAATTCCCCAGGGTGCTCGTCCCTGGGGTACTCAGCTCCCCCTGCAGTCTGCCTCCCTTCTCCTGAGGGTGACAGTGACACTCAGTGTGTCTTGCAGGACTGCAGCTCGCCAGAGAGCGACGGGTCCCCAGGACCCAGGAGACCAGGAGGTCCTGCGGCTGCTTCTGGAAGCCAGGAGAAGCTGGACTTCCACCGGAACTTAAAAGAAGGTAAGATCTGCCCTAGTTGGAGGCAGGGACCTGCGCTGGAGGTTTAGGATGTTGCCTCTCATCCCCTTGGTGTTTTCCAGTTGTGCCGGCCATCGAGAAGCTGCTCTCCAGTGACTGGAAGGAGAGGTTTCTGGGAAGGAGTTCCGTAGAAACCAAAGATGTCAAAGGTAAAAAGCCCCTGGGGTGCCAGGGGGGCGTGGCTGAGCCCCTTCCCTTTCTGGCCTGGCCATGCAGTCTGGATCTGTAAGGGAATTCTTGGGGTTTTTGGTACCCTCATACCTGACCTGCGCCACTCTGGATTAAAAACCCAGCTCCGTCTTCACCTGGGGACCCAGCATGTGGATCTGGCTCATCCCCAGGCAGGAGAGGCCTGGTGGGAATCACAGCTCGTGGGTATGAATTTGGGCTCTAGTTACTAGGGACCCTTGTAACCTCAGGCACATCATTGCCACTGCCCAGATCTAACTATAAAATGGGCCAAATATTCCCTTTCACTGCTGAAAATTAACTGTAGGCCACCAGGGCCTCACTAGGTGAAAGTAAGGCGCTGCTTGGGTTCATTGCCATTATCATTTTCCTAGTGTGGGGGTTCTCACCCGCAGAGGGAGCTGTAGACAGTAACGGTGCCACCTCCTGAATGAGAACCCCAGGAGCGGAGGCCTGGGCATCTGTATTTTTCAGAGGCTCCCTGAGTGATTCTGATGCAGATGCTCTGCGGCCTGGCATTTAGGAGCAAACTGCTGCATTGACATTAGCTAACGTGGAGGGCAGGAAGTGCTAGCATTTACTGGCTGAGGACCGTGTACCAGATCCTGGACTCCTGTCTTTACATTGATGGTCTCTGTACGGCCCAGTGAAGTAACAGTTACTGTGCTCATTTATAAACTGAAACAGCTCGAGTGCAGGGAAGTTGGTTATTTGCTCAACAGCTCCTGGGCGGGATGGGTTGAAATGAGGATTTGAACGCCGCTCTGTCTCGCTCCAAAGCATGGTGTGTCCCACTGGGCTCCTGCCATGGGACGATGACCCTCCCTCACCTGTGGCAGGCCAGGAAGTGGGCTGGGGCTGAGATGCCCACCAGTGGCATTTCCAGGACTTGGAGGCAATGAATGGCGGGAACTTCTAGGGCAGCTGCTTGTCAGCGAGCCCGATGAGGTGCCTGTCCAGGTCAGCGTTCCGGCCACAGTCTCCCTGCCCTCAGCCCCTCACAGCCTGGGACAGGGCAGTCGCTCAGTCCTGTCAGGTGGCCAGGTGCTTGCACGGGTGGACGGGACAGAGGGACAGGGGTCAGAGGGACGGGGACAGAGTTCTCAGTGGCAGCCGTGCCCTGTGGTGCAGGGACCCAGGAGAGCCTGGCGGAGAAGGAGCTCCAGCTTCTGGTCATGATCCACCAGCTGTCAAGCCTGCGGGACCAGCTGCTGACGGCGCACTCGGAGCAGAAGAGCGTGGCCGCCATGCTACTGGAGAGGCAGCAGCAGCAGATGGAGCTGGCGCGGCAGCAGCAGGAGCAGGTGGGGTCGGGGTCAGGGGTTGGGGGTCAGAGTCTCTGTTCCGGGGGGGTCAGGGGTCAGGGGTCAGGGTCTCGGTCCCAGGGAGGGTTTGGGGTCAGGGTCTCCCAGGGAGTAGGCACCAGGCCTAGGGGGGCAGGCAAGCAGGGTCGGCATGGGTGGGGCTGTGCCAGGGCGGCAGGGCCCCGTCTCTGGCCACTCAGAAGCCCTGTTGGGGGACAGCAGGTGGAGGGGCACCAAGCCCCTGCTGAGCCTCCCTCCGGCCTCTCGGGGGAGGGTGAGCTGCCCAGGAAAGGAGGATAAATCCAGGGTTGGCTCTTCCTTCTTGCCACCCAGCCCTCCTCCAGGGTGTGTGCGGGCGTGGAGGGCAGGGTGTGGCTGGGCCCTGATGGCGGCCTGGGCCATGGGCCCAGGCCTAACCCAGCCCCTGGCCTGCCCCCGTCCCGTCCCCGCAGATTGCCAAACAGCAGCAACAGCTGATTCAGCAGCAGCATAAAATCAACCTCCTCCAGCAGCAGATCCAGGTAGGAGGGGAAGGTGGGGTGGTGTGGGCGGCAGGCGGCATGGGGTCACGTGGGTCATCTTGAAGACTGTCCCTGCCCCAGTCCCTGAGCCACTCATCTCTGGGCCCATCCTCTGTTCCTGCGGGAGCTGTTGGGGCCCCCAGGGACTCACACAGGGTTTCTTTGCCCTCAGCAGGTCAACATGCCTTATGTCATGATCCCGGCCTTCCCCCCGAGCCACCAGCCTCTGCCTGTCACCCCAGACTCCCAGCTGGCTTTACCCATACAGCCCATCCCCTGTAAGCCAGGTGAGTGTGGGAGGCAGATCCCACCCTGGGGGCTGCGCTGGGGTCGGGGAAGGAGCCCGGGACCACCGTCCTCCGTTGATCCGCAGTGTGGCCTTTCCCGGCCTCACTTCCGGATCTGTCCAGGGGAAGAATAATCCCCTTTCCAACTTCACTCTGAGAATGAAAAGAACAGCACGTGGAAAACCATGCAGTGCTTCCCGCGTGAGCAGACAGCCAGTCCCGGTCTAATCTCCCACGTTTTCTGCCCTTGAATGTCCACTGAGGTTTATGCATTTCCCAAATCACATTCTTGTTCCTGCCCTGACCATGTCACTCCTGCCTTCTGCCCCGTCCCTGAAGTTCGGCAACACAGACAGAGGACCAACCACGTGTCAGGCCCTGGGTAGTCCGGTGGCTGTGAGGGTGATCAGACGTGGACTTTGAGCTCAAGGAACTGCAGTCCGGGGAGGGAGGATGGGAGACACCAGAACCCGGGGAATCTGGGAAGGAGTCTTGAGGGGGCTCGTGACTGGGCCTGGGAGAGTGGACTGGGGCGCGAAGAGCTGGGGGCTGACGGTGGGGGTGTGGGCTGGGGGCTGTGCAGACTGGGGCCCGGGGGCAGGAAGCTGCCGGGGCTGTTGGAGGGGGGGGCAGCGTCAGCCCCTGCAGGGTTGGGGTGTGGCTGGGGAGGGCTGTGGGGACCACGCATGGAGTTTGAAATTCGTTTTGTAGGAGGATGCGGACATGCTTAAGTGTTTGAGTTGAGGATGTGCTGCCGTGCTGGCTGTGGGTGATAGGGAAGCGGAGGGGCACCTACTAGAGGCTGGACCGCAGGGGCTGCTGAGGATAATGATGGAGCGGCAGCCTGAACTTCGCAGTGACAGGAAGGAGGCAGAGGTGGAATTACCAGGCCACGATCATTGGTTCTTTGTGGAAGGTTGTGGGACAGGGCAGAGAGGCTGCCTGTAATGGCCTCAGCAGTGGGAACAGCGTTCGAGTCAACCCCCTTGGGGCCACCCTGACTTTGCAAGTGACAGAGCAGGGAGCTGAGTTCCTCTGGGCCCCCCACCAAGACCTGTGGTCAGCCCCACTCTGCCACCGCCTGGTTCTGCACCAGGCACTCGAGGGTGGGGAAGGCGGAGCATAAGGGACTAGAAGAGTCAGGCCCTACCTTGAAGGAAGCTTCCAGTGAGGGGGTGGGGGGGCCTGGGGAGCAGAGGGTTGGAGGTGGGGGATAGGGCAGCAGCCCAAAGCCAGGTGGCTGTGGTGCAGAACCGCAGGGGTGAGGAGGGCAGGGGCCTGGCCAGGACAGAGGGCCACGTGCGCCCCGGGCGAGAGCAGCGGACGTCAGCTGGGGAAGACCTGGACTGGCCACCTGCTGAGTTCGCTCCAGAATCCCAGCGGGTGGGGCCCGCAGGCAGCGGGAGGCCCCTTCCCAAGGCCGAGGGAATGAGGCTTTTCCCCGGCTCCCCAGCCTTAGGTGGTGCCCCATTGCCCTGCAGTGTGGAGTCCAACTCCTGCTCGGCCTTCAGGGCTCTGAGCCCACCTTGCCTGTCACCGGCCAGTCTCATTTCCCATGTCTCGCCCTCACACCCACCTCCATGCATCCATCTCCACCCGCCAGCTGCAGGCACCAGCTTGCAGCTCACCTCCTCCTGGGAAACCTGCTCCAGTCACCCCTGCTGGAACAAAGTTCTCTGGCGTGCTACGCATACAGCCGGCCACGTGGTTTGCCATCAGTACACCTGGCTTACCTCTCCACCTGCACTGTCAACTCCTCAACACTGGGCCTGGTTGAGGGAGAGTAAGGGAGGCCTGGTAGACTAGAGAAAGCCGTGTGGATGTGGAGTAGATGTGGGCTGTGGAGTCTAGAAGGACCAGGGTTCATGTCTTGGTGCTCTCATGTATTAATGATGTGGGCAACTCATATGAATTCTCCAGGCCTCAGTTTCTTTATCTGTAAAATGGGATAATGTATTGAGCACCTGCCACATGCAGGTAGCTGCCTTTGTACCCTGCACACAGGTACACGTACCCACAGGATGAGTAGATGACAGAGATGTTCTTATCTCACCACTGGGGTGGAACCCCAGGCTCAGTGGGTTGGGACGGGCAGGAAAAGGCTGAAGATGTCCATCAGTGTGCAGAGCAGAGGTGGACGAAGCCCCAGGAGGCCCTCAGCGGCGTCCCGGGGCTGCAGAGGGCAGTGGCCAGAGGCAGCTGGGCTAGCTCCGGGCTCCGGGCCTCTGGCCGTCTCGTGCTGCCGGGACCGCCAGCCGGGCCTGTGCTATTCTGTGCTCACCCGAGATGTTCCCCCTTGCCTCCTTTGCCACAGTGGAGTACCCGCTGCAGCTGCTGCACAGCCCCCCTGCCCCCGTGGTGAAGAGGCCTGGGGCGCTGGCCGCCCACCACCCCATGCAGGTACCACCGTGCCCGCTGCCCGGGGCCCTCCCTGCAGTGGCTGCCCACTGCCCAGGGAGCAGGGGGGGCCTTTGTCTCGTTTACCTGCTCCTTCCATCTCTTCTCTTCCTGTCTCCTTGTCACTCCTGGGTCACCATATGTCCCCTCTGCCCCTCTGTGGGGTGTCCTTTGGTGTCTGACCCCCTGACCTCCGGGTCTCCCTCAGGAGCCCTCCCAGCCCCTGAACCTCACAGCCAAGCCCAAGGCCCCCGAGCTACCTAACACCTCCAGCTCCCCGAGCCTGAAGATGAGCACCTGTGGACCCCGTCCCCCCAGCCATGGGGCCCCCACACGGGACCTGCAGTCCAGCCCCCCCAGCCTGCCTTTGGGTAAGCTTTCTGCCAAGTGCACCTTTCCTGTCAGCATTCGCCTCGAGAGCTGGAAGGGCGTGATAGGGCCGTGGGTGGGTCCCGACCCCTCCGGAAGGGGTCAGACCTGCTGTGTCCGGAGGTGCCTGCCCCACTCCCCACCCCCATGTCTGACTAGGTGCTCCAGGATCAGAGGTTCAGGCCACTGAGATGCTCACTTTCGAGGGGCGATTCTTACTTTTGGTCTGGGTACCTCGCAAAAGCCAGTATCAATGGCACCCCCTTGGGGATGAGCTATGCAACAGCCCTGGGGCGGGGCAACAGGGAGCCGCAGCCTTGGCAGGTGCCTCACAGGAGTGGCAGGCTGTGACCTGGGTTGACCCCTCCGCAACCTGTCCCTTCTTGTCTTACCTTTTCACGCATAGGCTTCCTTGGTGAAGGGGACGCTGTCACCAAAGCCATCCAGGATGCTCGACAGCTGCTCCATGGCCATGGCGGGGCCTTAGAAGGCTCTTCCAATGCCCCCTTCCGGAAGGTACGGACCCCCGCTCTCTTTGTACCTGGAAATAGGCAGGAGATAGGCTGAGCCACCAAAGGGAGGGGAGGGGGGCATCGGGGTGACACAAGTTGGCCCTGTCAACCCCAGGACCTCATCAGCCTGGACACATCCCCAGCCAAGGAGCGGCTGGAGGAGAGCTGTGTGCACCCGCTGGACGAAGCCGTGCTGGGCTGTGACATGGATGGTGAGGGCCCCCACGCTGGGCTGAGGGGCAGGAGGACCCCCTCTGCTTCCCACCAGGGCTGGCGGGGTCAGGCTGTCTGTGTGCGACCCCTCCTGGCCCTTTGTCTGTCTGTGGCGTCCTCTTACATGGCTGGTCCTGGTCTGTCCCTGGGTCCCTGACTGGCCTTCCCTGGTCACTGCTGGAGCCTCCCCAGCGCCCCCTAGTGGTCAGGCGTGGGCCATCGCTTTCTGCCAGCCCTGGGGGACTGTGCTCATCCCCAGACCTGCCGCCCTGCTGGCTGACTCCACCCCTGCCCCCCAGGTTCACGCCACTTTCCTGAGTCCCGAAACAGCAGCCACATCAAAAGGCCCATGAACGCCTTCATGGTGTGGGCCAAGGACGAGCGGAGGAAGATCCTCCAAGCCTTCCCAGACATGCACAACTCCAGCATCAGCAAGATCCTCGGTAAGGGCCAGTGAGCGGGGGCCCTGGGGACTTGAGGGGGCCAGGAGCCGTGGTCCAGCAGGACCTGGTTGCAGGAACAACGAGGTCTACCTGGGCCTTGCTGGGTGATAGTCCACACCATGTGGAGCACCAGTGGGGTTTGACGGGGTACGGGAGTCAGGCGGGATGTGGGGCAGCTGGGTCCTAGAGTCTCGTACCACTGTGGGGCTCTTCTAGAACCTGCACCCAGGAACTCAAGGGTGTGTGTGTGTGCGTGCACACACACGCACATGTGTACATTCCTTAGCCTCCCATCTCCCTCCCCTGTCCTGCTGTTTGCTCAGACCCTTGCAGCTGGCTCTGGCAGGAAATGGGAGAGACTGGTGTTTTTCAGGTGTCAGTAGAAAGGTTTTTAAAAGTATATGTCCTGATTAGAGGCCGAGGAAGGACACAGGGCAGGACACGTGTATCGCACCTGTCCTACCTCCTTCCTTAGAAGAGGGACGTTGTTTTTAAGACTGAGGCTCCTCCAATGTCTCCTGTCAAGTGAGACACCAGGTATTTTGTCCTCAGTAGGGAGCCTGTCTGCATTGTTGGGGACCTGGGGTGGCTGCTCCTTTGTTTATGCAATTCATACAGACTAGAGGCTTCCAGAAGTTGCTGGGTAGTTTGGGATTGGGGTGGGTGGGTGCTCTGTCTTAAGCTGGCAGTCAAATACCCATCTACATGCCAACTTTATTCATTTGCAAGACCGAAATCCAAGGGGCACACACACAGAGCCAGGCCCTTGCTAAGTGCTTGCACAGATACCATTTTGTTGACCCGCTTGGAGACCAAAATCTTCCAGGAGCCTCCAGGGCCTGCAGGGGATTGGGGGTGGCTGGCGAAGCTCAGAGCTGACTGTTTGCCCCGGGGGTCTGGGCCAGGCTCTCGCTGGAAGTCTATGAGCAACCAGGAGAAGCAGCCCTACTACGAGGAGCAGGCGAGGCTGAGCCGGCAGCACCTGGAAAAATACCCTGACTACAAGTACAAGCCGCGGCCCAAGCGCACGTGCATCGTGGAAGGCAAGAGGCTGCGCGTGGGCGAGTACAAGGCCCTGATGAGGACCCGACGCCAGGATGCCCGCCAGAGCTACGTGGCCCCGTGAGCAGGCCCTCCCCGGGCGGCTGAGACTGCGTGCGTGTGCGTGTGTCTGTGCAGCCCACGTCAGTGGCCGGGTGGTAGTGTGTGGCTTGCCTTTGTGACTCCAGGAGCGTGGTGTGTGTATGTGTGCTTAGCTATGTGGGTGGCATTTTCTGTCTGGCTGGGTCCGTGTGCGACCATAGAGGTGAGTGTGGCTGAGGGGGCCCAGCCACGTGTATCTGGAGAAATGTGCCTGCGAATCTCATTTCTGGCAAACTCGGGTTCTAGGGATACCAGAAATCATACGAGGATTCCTGATTTGATCAGAAGGAGCACCCTAGTGGATTCCTTTAAATAGGAAATGTCCCGGGGGATTTAAATGTATAATTTCCAAAAACTAGATTTGCACACAGTCCTCCAGGAATATCTGGGGAACACATGCAGGTCCGTGAGTCTGCGTGTGTGTGGGGCACCGTAGCCAACAATGAATTGGGCCATCAGAAAGCAGACCAGGGGGGCAGAGCATCTTGGAAACGAAAGGGGGTGGGGCAAGAGGGCTTGCCCTGAGGAGGCCAGCAGGGGAGCTGGGTTGGGGGCGAGGGGGGGTGATCTGTGACCACAGGTGTTCTCTGCCCGCAGCCCGCAGGCTGGCCAAGTGCAGATGAGCTCCTCAGACGTCCTGTACCCTCGGGTGGCAGGCATGGCCCTGGCACAGCCCCTGGTGGAGCACTATGTGCCCCGGAACCTGGACCCTAACATGCCTGTCATCATCAACGCCTGCAGCCTCAGGGAGGAGGGCGAGGCCGCAGAAGACAGGCACTCGGTGGCCGATGGGGAGATGTACCGGTACAGTGAGGATGAGGACTCAGAGGGCGAGGAGAAGAGCGACGGGGAGTTGGTGGTGCTCACGGACTGACATCAGCTGGGCGGGCCCGGGCCTCTTCCCTGGGGAAGACGTGGCCCCAAGATAGGCACAGCCTGCCGACCTGGACCATGTTGGTACTTGGACTTGGACATACCTGGGAGGTGGGCACAGCTGTGCACCTGTAGATACATCCGTGATGGGAGAGGCTCCCACCCACTGCACCTGCACGCACACCCGAGGAGCTGTTGGCTTAGGTGGGCAGCACTTGCATGGTGGTAGTGGGCCAGCCACCTGAGCTCCTTAGCCCCTGGGGCTCATGGCCAGGGGACACTGGATGACCCCTCTTGCAGGTCTACCCAGCCCAGGGGTGTGGCAGCTCCAGACCTGTCCCCCTGGGGCCATATGCTTTGTCTCCATTCTTGTCCTGGCTGGACCAGCCACTGTGGGACCAACACCCCCCCAGATCGCCCCTCCATCACCAGGACCACTTTGTTCTTTGAGCAAAACGGTCTAGCTTCCCTCCTGTCTGTCTCTTCTGCCAAGCCTGTTGTGCCTCTGGCTGCTCTGTGTGTGTGTGTGATGTATGTGTGCGTATACGCATGTGTGTGTTTGCATCTTTTCATTCATTGCACAAGGTATTTATTGAGTGCCCACTATGTGCCAGGCTCTGTTGCTGAGTTCCTGTGGGTGCGTCTCTTGATGCCACTCTGGCTTCTCGGGGGCCTCTTTCTGTGCTTCTTTGTCCCCAACTTGCTACCTCTTTGTCAGTCTGGGTGTCTCAGGTTCTGTGTGTTCTGTGTGTATTTGTCTCTGCAGGGCCCTTTTTGTGTCTCCCTTTCTTGGTGTCTGCCTCTGCCCTCTGAGTGCCCACTGGTCACGCAGGTCTCTGGACCCCTGGCCTGCCCCTGGGCCCACCAGCGCCCTGATGTCCACCATCTACCCCTTCACTCCCTCCCTGACTCTGCTGGTCAGTTCCCACGGAGCCATTTTTAGCTCCGAGCAGCATGGGAATATGCTCAGCCGCCAAGGGTACCCAGCCCCTGTCCCAGCCTGAATGCCCAGAGTGGGGGCAGGGGATTGGTGGTGCCCCCTTCCTGTGTGCGACACAAGCACTGGAGAGCGGGGCTCTCATGGCAGCTGGTCTCCATTCCTCCCTCATGAGCAGGGCGTGGAAGGGCCCCCCATTCTTGGTTAGGGAGAAGGCTCAGGCTTGCCTGCCTGTTCTCTGCTCCCCCACTGTACATGGGGGAACTTGCCTCAGCCCTGATCATTTTCACAAGTTATTCTGCCAAGAAAATCAAATCCCATTGGCACCTGACTCCAAAGATCCAGAACAGCCCTCGGGTAAGGGTGGGGAGGGAACCCCAAATCCTACAGGGGCAGATGTGGAGCCTGCCTGCCTCCCATATTCTCCCCTCTTCCCCCACCCCGTGCCCAACTTCTCTCCAGGCTGTTTCTTTTTTTATGACTGTAAACATAGATAGTGCTTTATTTTGTTAATAATAAGATAATGAGTAACTTAACCAGCACCTTTCTCCTGTTTACACTCGGGGAATTTTTTTTGTTTTCTGTTGGCATAATAAAAACCATTTCAGAATCTGGCCCTTGGTGCGGGGGAGGGGGAGACTGGCCCAAGTCCAGTGCTGCCAGCCGCAGCACCAGTGCCCCGTGGTGGCAGCGCGAGGGAACTTCAGGAGTGGCTTTGGAGTGACACCCCCGCGGATGGAGCCCACACACCCGCCCTGCCCCTGCCCTGCAGGACCTCGCCACGTAGCATGTCCTGGGGAAGAAGGTGGTGGTGACAAGAGCACTGTAATGAGTCTGGGAGTCAGTTCTCTGGAACTAGCCACATGGCCTTGCAGTATGTGTGAGGGGGTCAGGTCTCTCCTTTGGGCCCCACTGTCCCCTGAAAACGAGGCTACGCCGTGCCTGTCATTCTTAACGCTCTTTTGGAGAAGGAGACCTTTGAGAGTCTAATGAAAGCTGTGTACCCTCATCCTAGAGAAGGGCTCACACGGACACCCTGAGCCCATTTATGCCCGCTTCAGGCTGATGAAGCAGGGCTTCTAATGATGTGTGTCAGGGCTCTGTGACCTTATGCTTTGAGTGAAGACTTCAAATGTTAACCCACTAGGAGAAATAACAGTCCATTAGATCTGAAAGGGGAGGTTGACAAACTGAAAATGCATGGTAAGGATCAATAAAAAGACCAACCCTGGTTAAAAATCCCATTAATGGGGAGTGGGGGCAACAAAGCAAAATGGCAGTTCTTGGGGAAGAGTTAGACTTGGGTTGGGTTAATACAGGTGTGCATTCAACAACAAGGGAGGTGAGGGGCCAGGGCACACCAACAGGCCTGGTCCCAGGTGTGTCGTGCCAGTCCCGGCGCCCTCAGTAGGAAAGACCACTGCGACACCGCGCGCCCTGAGGCAGGCACCCTGCATGGAAGAGGCCTGCGGGGAGCCCGTAGATAGGTCCTTAGGGGCATAGCCGAAAGGGTCAGGGATGTTTAGTCCAGAAAAGAGACTAGGGGAGGGAGGAAAAGACGGGATTGCTTTTTTCAGCGACATACAAATATTCTATGTAACTCATGAAGTAGGACTTGGCCACTTGACCCTCAGGGTCCATATTTGGCTTAACCTAAGCATGTAGGTATGGATGTTCAAAGTGGTGTGAACTTTGCAACAAAGTAAGTATTCAAAAAGAGGCTCTTGAATGCTGGAAAGGGGACGTCTAAGTGGGATAGCGTGGTGTGAGAGGTTAGGTGTGGGTGATTCCCAGGGAAGCAAATGGGAGGGAAGACCCCCCCCAAGAATTAGGGTCCTGGCCTTTAGGTCTTGGGAACAGCCCAGCTGCTGGCTTTTGCTGGTTTTTCCCACGCCAGCCTCCCAGAGCTTCGGGCCTCCTTTCCTTTGCCCTCCCACTGCAGGTCTCCTGCGGGAGCCGGGGCAGGCGGCAGAGCCCAGCCTGGCCCCTGGCATGCAGGAAGCCCTGGGAAAGAGCGCGTGCGTGACCGGTGCTGCCCTCTGGTGGTTGCGTGGGAGAGCCGCTCATTTTAACTTCATTGTCCATCTTGCCCCCACCCCCACCCCCTTTCACCCCTCTCCAGTCCCCGCTAACCCCACTATCGCCCCCCCACCTTTTTACAGATCGAATCCGGGCAGTCTAGGCAGGGCACTCCCGGCCAGGCTCCTGCGCACCCTCAGCCAGTCCTGAGTTCCTTTCCCTTCCCTATTCCCAGGTCCTCTGCGGCCTTGGTGGACGCTGAGGCCTGTCTTGCTCACCTCCCGCGCCGGGAACCCTTGTGCCTTCCTCGTCCCGGCTGCTGAGGCAGTCCCGGGCTCTGCACCCTTTTAGGATGGGAAGAACCCTCCAGGGGAACGTGCTAGTGGTGCCCTGGACTCCCACCCCAGCCACAGGAGAGGCAGGGTGGGGTCAGATGAGTGGGGAGGCCAGGCACAAGAGTGTCCTGGTCATTACCGCGAAGGCTGGGGCACTAATTTGTTCCCTGCCCACTTTGTGCTTTTCCTGTGGAGGCCAAGGGTCGGAGACCAGCCTCTGACCCGGGGTGCTTTGCCCAGACCTCCTGCTGAGTGTCTAGGAAGGGGCCTGAGGGAATGGAGTCCAGGCCACCCTTGGGAGTCTCCAGGGTGCTGAGCCAGAGGGTAGGGGTGCTGGTCAGTCTGAGGTGGCAGTGAAAGTAGAGATGGCGGGACCATGCCAGGCTTTGTGGGGAAGAGGGGTGCCTAATTACCCCCCCAACCCTGGAGACCGGAGGAACTGGGGGTGTGGGCCTCTGGTGTGGGGTGGGCACTCCTTTGGTGCAGGTGGTGGCCAGGGCCAGAAGGGCACAGGATGACTCCTGGGGGGCCCTGTTCCAGCTGTGCCCTGCTCACCACCTCACCGCCATCTCCCCCGCGGACATCCAGGCCCAGGAAGCTGGGAACAGGGCCGCCTTCACAGGGGTCACTTCTGCCCTCAGTTCCACAGGTGGGTCCGAGAGGATCAAGGCCAGGTGATGCCATAGAGTCCCTGGGAAGCTGCACCATGACCGTCTGACCCCATGGACAACCCTCAGGGGCGCCACGTGCTCATCCCTGGCCTCATCCCTGTGCCAGGACGCCCTCGCCCAGGTCCTCCTCTAGCGCCCCCCAGGCCCAGCCACACCGGACCACAGTGACCTTGAAGGAGGCACCCCAGCACCGGTGGCAGCTCCACGCCAGCGGTTACCATGGCAGCCTGGTACTATGCAGAGCCAAACAGCCAAGTTCACCTGGCAGGTGGCCACTGCTGCTGTTGTGCTGCCCCTAAGGGCACAGGCACCTTCTGGAGGCCCTGGAGGCAGCTATTGTCCTACTGTCCAGCGCAGAGGGAACGGCCTTAGCAACATGGGCTGCAGAGGGGAGCCCCCTGCTCACCTTTGAGCTTCTCCTCCCGCCTCCCTCTGGCGTTCTGAGGAAGCAACAGATTGCTTCCAGAAGTCACCCTTGCCTGCCGTCAGGCAGAGCAGCCCCTGCCCCCAGTAGCTGGGAGCCAGAGAGGCTTGAGGGAGCAGCCTGGGTGCTGCTGGTCAGGGTCTCACTGGTGTGTCATCTCAGTAGCCACGTTCTTGGAAACCAGTCTGGTTTGCTCTGAGCAGCACCTTTCCAGGGGCCACTTACAGCAAGAGGGTCAAAGGCAGAGGGGCTTGCCCAGGTCTACCCCAAACCAGGAGCCCGGGCCTTGGGAGCCAGGTGCACAGAGGGCGTGGTGGAAAGGGTGCAACCCCAGGGGGCCCTGGAGAGGTGGGACTGGAGTGCCCCACCACCTCCCGATCAGGAGGGCTCATCACAACCTCCACGTCAGTTCCTCATCGGCACTCAGATGCAGAGTGGTCCAGAAATGGCCATTTTAATGCAGAAAACCACAATAATATACAAATGAATCACTATGAGCCGGAGCCAGGAGGCTGAGGGCAGAAAGGAGGTGGAGGCACTGAGAGGGCAGTGAGCTCAGTCAGCACCTTCACGACCCACTCTACACAGGCTCCTGCACGCCGGGCGAGCTGTGCAGGGGCCTGGGCCCTGCCCTTTGACTGCCATTAGTCATTCCCTAGTGGGAAGACCTCAGGTCACCTTTAGGACACAGGTGGCGATGGAAAGACAGCCTTTGAGGTAAGGGTGTAGAGGGCAGGGGAGGGGATGAGGCTGCCGGCTGCTGGCAGCCCACTCCACTCTTGCCCAGTCCCCTCCGGCTGAGCCATGCATGAAGCAGAGCCCAGTTTTGGAGGCTCAGGATGTCACCACCCCATCACCTTCCCTCCCAGCAGGTGGCAGAGGGGTGGGACACAGGACTAAGCCAAAAGGGCCCTAGAGGGGAGCACGTGTCTTTGGGGAGTTCTGGGAAGGGGTTTTTCATTGGGTCTGGCCTGCAGAAATGGAGGGACCTCAGATGAGGTGGCTGCTGGGAGAGCTGCCAAACCCAATTGTAGACTACGTCCCCCCAAATTATGTACATCCATCCGTCAGTTGGCATGATGCTGGTTCGGGCTCTGCACCTCCCACATGGGGCATGCAGGGGAGACGGGCTGGAGGCTCAGGGCACTGGAGGTAGAAAGGAGCCCTCCCACCTGCCCCCTTTCCCCAAGCCAGGAAGGTCAAAGGTACATCTAAGGCAGCCCAGATTCCAGCATGGCCAGGGAGTGCTGGGCTTCCCAGGGGTGGTTGTGGCCTGTGCCCTGGCTGGCTACACGCACTTCCCCTCCGGTCTGGCAAGGTGAAGGGGACCCCCAGAGCTGGGTCCTATCAGTTCCTCCAAACATGAGAATGTGGTCTCCAGCAGCACCCATTGGGAGCCAGTGGCAGGGGCAGAGTCTTCTCCCTGGACATCCACCTGTCCCTCTCCCACCTTGTCCAAGGGTGTGGACCCCTGAGCAGACCAAGGCCCTGTTGAACAGCTCTGGCCAGGCAGCTAGGTAAGGGAGGGATGGGGACGTCGGTCACTTTGGCATTTCCAAGGCTGACACTTGAGGCTTCACCTTGAAGTACTGGTTGAATCGGATCACTGCGTACCTGCCAGAAACCAGGAAATGGAGCCGGGGTGAGAAGGGATGCCAGATGGGCCCTGCTGGGGGAACGCATACCTTGAGGAAAGTTTCTCACCAGCTTAGCCCGTCTAGATCTGGGCGGGACAATTGCCCAGGCTGATTTTCTTTGACTTCAACTATAATTTCATTTTTCTTCTTAGATCAGACTGGAACAAGCCTTCCCCAAACATGTTTGCTTTTTTGATTTTTTTACAGCTCGGTGGTGGTAAGTACAGTCACATATCTCCAGACCTTTTTCATCTTGCAAAACTATAACTCTATATCCACTAAACAGCAAGTATCCATGTCCCCAGTCCCCAGCCCCTGGCAGCCACCATTCTGCTTTTTGTTTCTATGAGCCTGACCACTCTTAAGAACCTCACGTGGGTGGAATCACACAGTATTTGTCATTTTGTGACTGGCTTAGTTCATTTAAAACATAGTCCTCAAGGCTCATCCACACTGTCGTATGTAACATGATTCCCTTCCTTTTTCAGGCTGAATAATATTCCATGGTGTGTGTGGACCACAGTTTGTTTATTCAGGCATCAGTGGGCACTTGGGTTGCTTCCACCTCTTGGCTGTCTGTGAATAATGCTGCTGGGAGCATGGCTGTGCAAATATCTCTTTGAGACCCTGCTTTCAATTCTTTTGGATCTAAACCCAGCAGGGCGACTGCTGGATCATATGGTAATTCCATTTGTTTGAGGAAGCACAATGTTGTTTTCTGTAAGAGTTGCACCATTTTAACTCCTAATAGCAGTGCACAAGGATTCCAAATCTCCACATCCTCACCAACATTTGCTATTTTCTCTTTATTTGATAGCAGCCATTCTAATGGGTATGAGGTGGTATCTCATCAGGCAAGGCCAAAGACCTGCATTTCTTGAATGACTGTGGGCACTTTGAAGCCAGGGCAGTGATTCCTTCCAATTGAGGGTGAGCTGGCAGAAGGGCAAGGGGGCCAGGCCACAGTGGAGGGCAGAAGGACTCCTGGCCCTTTGGGACAGATGCGCCTTGCATGCTGGGGTCCCCCAAGATTCAGTACTTAGGTGCAGTGTCAGGACAGCACCCAGTGTCTCACTAGGGGCCACTGAGTGAGGAGTTGGGTCTGATACCCCACGCAGTGAGCACCAGACCACCAGAGCAACCTTGGCGAGTCACAGCTGCTCTGGAACTCTGTCCCCTTCTGCTATAAAATGGGGGTTGGGCTCACAATCTTTTAGCCCAATTTTCAACAAGTCCATTCACCACCAGGCTCTGCAGCTTGGAGTGCGGGCAGCAGGGCGGACGCAGAGGAGGAGGCAGTGACGTGTGGTAGGGAAGCAGGGGGACAGGCTACGAGTGCCTCGCGCCTCCCTTGAAGTGTCCCCACTGGACACGGGTCGGCTGGAGTGGGGACGAGCTAGCAGAGCCCGGGGTGGTCTCTGCATGTCCTGTGTGAGCTGCCCTTTGCCCCCGCACCCTCGGCCCAGGGCTCCTTTCCTCCCCCTGGCCGCCCCCGTTTGTCCCCTGCACTCACCTGAGGAAATCGAAGTTGATGGTGGAGAACTGGTTCTGGATGAGGGCCCAGAGTGCCCAGATGAAGTGAGACGCCTAGACACAGACCAGAGGGGTCAGCGCGGCACCCCTCCCGCCTGCCACAGAGCCCACGCACCTAGAGGGGCGCAGCCACTCCTGGAGGACACAGAGTCGGGACACTGGCAGGGACATGGGGCCTCCCTGGCAAATTCTGGAGGTGCGGTCACTGGGAAGCATTTGGGGGCTCCACACCCTCCAGGCCAAGGTGAGCAGAGGGGGAGGGAGATCAGGTTGGAAAATGAGTGCAGATGTGGGTACAAGCAGCCCCGCGTCGGGCACCAAGCATTCTACAGCTCTCCCTGTAGCCAGAGGCACCCCCAGGGCTCAGGTCACCCCAAGCCCAAGAAGCCAGCGAGCTGTGCGTCCTGCTGCCCCTGGCGAACAGCAGTGAAACTGTTTCCTTCCCAGGCCAGGATCCTGCCCCCCTGTGGCTCTCTGCCCCGCCCCCAGCCCACTCTGAGTCCTGCTTGCTCTGCCGCGGGCACTACAGTACCGCCCTCCGTGCCCGGCCCTCTTCGGGACTTAAAGGGGGCACAGGTCCAGGAACAAGGACACATGATCACTGAGGAGTTAGCAAGAGGAAGGCATGGGGGAGAGCCTGCTGGAGAGTCAGTTTTGTGCCACTGAGGACAGTACAACAGGCAATCCAAAATAACAGGTAAGTAAAGGCTGTACTTAATTCCAGGATGTACCATGAAATTCACGGCAGCTGACTTGTCTTCTTGCTTATGCATGGCTGACATTAACAAGACGGGTCAGCGATCCCCCGGGCGTACACCAGCGGGGACCTGGCATAAACCTCGTACCAGGGATGAGCACACTCAAGATGGGGAACTGACAGCCCGGGAAGCTGAGCAGGAAGGGGCTGACGGGAAAGGCTTACCCAGAGCTGGGGCAGTGAACGAGGAGGGTCAGAAAGGGCATTCTTTACCCCCTCCAGGGGCAAAAACAAGGGATGTGTTTAACCACAGGGTGAAGACTAAGGTTAGACACAAGAAAGACTACTTGTCCAAAAGAGAATTAATAAAACAGGAAGCTGGGGTCTTTCTTGGAAGTAGTTCTGCAGGAAGGAGAGAACCGAGACTAGTTTTGGTTCTGGAAAGCAGGGAACTGGGCACCTTAGTATTAGGGGGCACCCGAGATGGCTCTTCCCACCCCCCACCCCCAGGGGCCCCGGGACCTCGCCCCCGCCCCAGGGCGGCCCTGAGCCCTCCTCCTGCCCCCCAGGCGAGCACCCACCAGCGCAAACTTGTTGACTTGCACGTAGAGCCGCTCCACCTCCCCGGGGCTCGCGGCCATGCCCTTCTGGGCCCGCAGGTAGTAGTGCAGCCACTGCAGCTGGGTCTCCCGCGCGGGGGTACCGGCTGTAGTCCACCTCACTCACACCTGAGGGGGCCGCACAGAAGTCACCGGGGAAGAGGCTCCCCTGGGGGCCTCCTGCAGCTCAGAAGGGGCTCCCTGCTCACCCCCCCACTGTCTATGCCCTGCGAGGCTGGACCTAGGAATGCAGCTTCTTTGACCGCCAAGTTTATTGCATGTGGAGGGTCCAGCCCTATCCCAGTTGGGGTGGAGGAAAGCACATAGAGAGGCCAACTGGCCCTGGGCGTGACGGGGGGACGCCCTAAGACACCACCACTGCAACCCCCTCCACAAAGCCCCAGCGCACAGAAGGTGTCGGTACAAAACACGGATCAGGGCCTGGTTGGCTCAGGACTAGCGCTAACCTCCAGTTAACCACAGACAAACCCTTTCCTCTCACTGGCCTTAATCTCTTCACCAGTAAAATGAGTGGGCCAGGCTTAATGCATGTGTCTCGACCATTGCCTTCCCGGGCCAGTGTTGAACTGGCTGCTTAAAAACATCACTTGGCGAGCTTGGTAAACACAGATTCCCGGCACCCCCATCCCCTATCCAATTCTCCAGGTGAATTCAGAAATGCAGCCAGGCTTGGAACCCCAGGACTAGGCAGCCTGGATCCCTTCTAGTCCTGCCCTCCTGGAGTCCTCATGCTACAGGCCCAGTATGTACCAGCTGCGCTCTGGCCATGGGGGCAGAGGTCTTGGCTCTAGAGCTGGCAAGGAAGCAGCAGTTAAGACAGGACCAGGCCTGGGCCGCTCTCCCCCAAGTCTCTGTCTCCCTCTTCTTGCCTGCCTGGCCTTGCCAAGCTTCCCTTATATTCCTGGAGGAACACGCCCTCAGTGTCCTGGGGCCTCAACAGTATGGCTAGAAAAGAATCTCCTTGCACAGATGTAGAAATGAAGGCCAAAGAGAACTTTGCTCTGGGTCATACAGCCAGTCAGAGGTGAGTTCAGGGCTGGAACCCTGATCCCCCAGCTCCCTGTGCTAGGTCTCCGTGCACCAAGGACCCGGGAGGCCCCTCTCCCTAGCCCCCCATCTCCTCTCTTGCCTTCCTACTGCCCCCTGCTAGGTTCTTCCTCTCTCATTCCGCACTTGGGAGCAAGAAGCAATCTGCCCCTTGGGAGAAATTCCAGCTGGACTTTGCTCTGTGGGGTGCATGAGGACGTAAAGCGCTTAAGAAGGACCCCTTCTGGAAAGGCCAGCGGGTCTGGCGGCTGAGCACCCTCAGGCCCAGCGCTCTGCCGGTGCCAGGCTCTGCTCCGCGCCACACCCCACACCCCACAGCCCAGCTACTCGGTTCAGCTGAGGCCTCACTGTCCCTTGGGCTCCTCAGTGCAGCTGGTGACCACCCTGGGGAGTCATATACCCTCAGCTACAATCAGTGCTTGACAGACCTGGTCACCTGGGGGTCCAGAAGGGACACAATTGGCCTTGACTGGGCTGGGGAGTGGCTGAGGTGGGGCCAGGTGGTAGCTCTACAGCGGGCCTGGGTGTGCCTCGCCTACCCTGAGCCCCCGGGCTAGCTGGCCACATCATGCTGAGCACCCCACACTGCCAGCTGTGAGACCCCTCCAGCCCAGCGTCCAGTTCTATCCATGAGTGGCGTCCTCCGTCCCATCTAATTGTCTTTTTATCAACTAAGTCCTCAAGCTAGAAAAACTTGCCCTGCTTCCTTTCCACAGGTGATTCTATTGTGCACAGCACATCTTTGTAGAACCACCGCCTCCCCCTGGGACTCCCCTCCCCCACCCTCCTCTACTCCTCCACCTGCCCCTCTCCCCGCCCTGCCTACCAGCAGCAGCAGATGCCAACGATGGGTGGTGTGTGCCATACCTGTGTGTGTGGAGTAGGTACTGTCCTAGTCTCCAGGTCACAGAGGCACAGGCAAGCAGTAACCTGCCTGAGCGCCACACAGCTAGCAGGCAGCAAAGCCAGGATTTGAACCTGGGGAGTCAAGCTGCAGAGTGCACGCTTTTAACTAATTCCACCTACATCGTTCTCATCAGGCCACCAGGCAAATAGCTCCTGACAGCTAGATCTGCTCCTCCTCTGCATGCACAGCCCTTATTTTTAATCACACAGCTTGTACTGGACATAAAAGAGCTTAGACAAAGAGGGTAAGTAGAGGCTGAGGCTGTCCCATGCTGGCCCGGCTGGTGTGGGCTGTGGCCGCCCAGGGGAGAGGGTGCTTTTCTAACTCACGTGCCAAGCTGAGTATCCTCAGGGATCCTACAGAGGACATGCTTTCCTCATTTGTACCAAACTGCTGTATGGGCTAGCAGGGGTCAGCTCTGGGCATGGGGTCCCGCCTCCCCCATGACACCCGGAGCTCTCTCAAGGCAGGGTCAGTGTGCCGGATCCACTCAAGCTGGGATGTTTCAGAGGTCAGGGGCTGTCTAGCCTCCATGCCCCAAGTTCAGGACCCCCTTGCACCAGGACCCCCAGACCTGGCCCTCTGTCATAGGGAGGGTATCTTGGGCATAGACCACATAGCAATGCCCCCTCACCTGCAAATTCATTGAAATGGTTGCCGATGTCAAAAGCTTGGTAGTTGTAGCCAGCATATTCATAGTCAATGAAGCGCACGTGGCCTGTAAGGCAGAAGAGAGGCAGTGAGGGCTGGTCCCGGGAGAGCCGGAGCGGGGCCTCGCCAAGCTTCCGCAGACCTGTGGGACGCACCCACCGACTTGCCCTGGCTTCGGCAGCCACCCAGCCTGACCCGCCCTCCTGGGCGGCAGCCTCCTCAGCCGGCCCCCGTCTGCTCCTTTGTCCGTCCGCCCTTCCCCCCGTCCAGCCGTCCCTCTCACGCAGTGGACCTCAGGCTCTCCCCCCCTAGACACCTGCGCTGGGCATGGCGAGGGCCAGGAGTAAAGCCGAGTCCCTCTGGGGGTGCAGCTCTTGTCAGCACCATGGGGAGCCTCTCTGTGAGGGCCTGGGTGGCCAAGATGTTCCTGGAAGCCCGACACACTGCTGGGGGGGTGGCTGGGGTGCCCTCATGTGGAGAATGTGGGGGCCATCCACAAACCCCGAGTGTGAGTTTGTTCCCGGCACGGGATTTTCTAAGTGGAAATTTCTTGTGTCCTTCTCCCTCTCTGTCCTACAAATTAGCTTAAGAGCTGAACTAGAAGGGCTCCTTTCGCTTGTCCAAGTCCCAGCCCAAGGACTAGAACCTTGAAGGCAGAGGCTCAGTCAGCCCAAGCCGCGCGGCTGCCCAGCCAGGGCCACCAAGCTGTACCTTTGGTGCTGTCATAGATGATATTCTTGCAGAGCAGGTCGTTGTGACAAAAGACCACAGGGGAGTCCAGCTGGGACAGGTGCTCCTTCAGCCAGACCAGCTCCCGCTCCAACACCTCTACCTTCGGGACATCTGCAGTCAGGCTGGACAGTGGCGAGAAAGGCAGTGGTGGAGGGGGGGCTGACAACAGACGGGCAGGTGCGTGGCCTCAAGGGCTCTGAGCTCTGGCCCCATCACACCTTTTACTGCAGAGCAGCCTTGGACAAATGGCCCACCTTTCGGACCCTCGCTTCCGTCATCTGTAAAACAGTGCTAAGGCTTCCTGGCCACCTGACTTCCTACGTTTACCCTGAGCTGATCAGAACAGCCTGGGCATTAAAGCATTTCACAAAGCCTATCAGTCCCTGACCTAAGGCCATCCTGCTCCTAGGTGAAAGGGGGAGGAGGGAAGGGAAGGGGGGCGGCCCAGGCAGAGGACGGGGGAGGTGAGAATGTGTCCGAACTCAGGCACCCAGAGCACAAGGACAAGGGCAGCGGGGAGAGCTGCAAATAGCCCGGAAACACTCCTGGGGCCAGGTGTCGCTCTCAGAGCACACTCTCCCCGCCGAATTCCGCGGCGCCCAAACTACAGCGGAGGGGCCGGGGCACTGGCGGCATCTTGAGGAGGCAGAGGAGCGTCCTGTCCTGGGCCTCCCTCACCCTCTAGCTGCCGGTGTCACGGGTGGAAAGGACCAGAGGCCAGGGAGTCTAGCTTCTCATCCCGTAGAGAGACCACTCAGGCCCATGGAGGAGAGCAAATCGCCCCTTGGGCTCATGCCCACAAGGCCAGGGGTACGTCAGGCCCTGCCCTCTGACATGCGTGTTGGGGAACGAATAGGCCGACCAGTGACACACACGGTCAGGGCCACGGGCAAGTTGGTGAGGGTACACTGTGCTCAGACGCTCTGAACTTTGGTCCCCAGGAGGCACACAGGTCTGTGTACACTGAACAGCCAAACAGCACAGCCCTTGAAACCTCAGAACCACCGACGGGTGGATGGGAGGAGGCTGGGGACTGACCTCCACTCATATGTCTCCTGTTCGCTTTCTGGTCCAGGGCTCTGAGTAGGTGAGGGAGGATGAAAATGAGGTACGTCCTCTCGACCCTCCCTCAGGATGCCCCATCTCCCCCTCACACAACCCAGTGGCTAAAACATGGAGTAGAGTAGGTGGCAACTAACGCACCCCGTGTTGCCCCTGGACACAGACACTGGCAGGCTCTGAGAAGGTCAAAGCTAAAGAGGATCTTTGCTCCCCAGTCCAACCCCATGGGGAAACTGAGGCTCAAGAAAGGGCAGTTTTTCCTTCCAGCTCCCAGATTCCTCTTGCACAGCTAGCTACTCTCTACTTCCTCACCCAAGGAAAGCAGTCCCCAGCCTGTCCAAGGGTCCAAAGCCAAGCTGAGCCTCCTGACCGGGACGGCCTCTGGGAGTCTGCTAGGGGTGACCTGGGGGAGGCCTCACTCCATCCTCACTGGACTTTGTCTGGATTAACGGGTCTGTATAAGATGTGTTTCAATCTTGGCTCTCCTTAAGAGGCCCCTTTTTCTTTTCAGATTTTTTTTTTCCTTGGACCAAGACCATCCAAAGATAAGAATTAGAAGCCTTCCTTTGATTTGCCCAGTTCTCAGCTTAGAAAACATCTTTGACATCCAAGATACCTGCTGCCCAGGCCCTGACCTGTCTGACCCCCACGCTACCCACCCCAAGGCCACACAGATGGTTACTGTGGGAACAATCCAGGCCTTCTATCTCCCTTGGGCAGCCTCCCTCCGCTGCCCTGACTCCCTCCCCAGACCACCTGAAACACGACCAGCTTTGCTGCCCTCAGCCCTGACTCCACCAGGCTCTCCTTCAAGGCCATGGGGCTGGCAGAGTGGTGGTCACACCATGGCAGGGAACCTTCCCACCCCAGGAGCACTGCTCCGGCCACTCCTCCATCCCTCAGAGGTGGCAGGACGTGATCCAGGAGCTGCCCTCCTCCCCAGGGAAGCCTGGGGGCCCCTGATGCAGGGGCTGCTGCCTGGCGGTGCCCACTCAGCTCTCGGGATCAGGTGGGGAAAGTGCCCTTTCCCACAGTGGACCTTCTAGGGCTTCCTGGCTCGTGCCCTTCGCCCTCACACCACTCAACCCGTCTGAATGCCACTGTTGCAGTTATCAACCCCACGTTCTCCCAGCAGGCTGGACACCTCCATGCCCAGGCGAACACCAAGGGTACCACATCTCTTTCCACCGGGTCTCTGTCTCACCCCCTGTTCTTCACCCCCACGATGACGCTGCCCTCAGTCCGTCTTCCTCAAAACATGGTTCCTTGGTCCCCCTACCTCAGAGTCACCTGGGGAGCCTGTCAAAGTGCAGATTCCTAGGGTCTAATGGGAGGCCCCCAATCAGTGTCCAGGGTCAGGCCAGAATTTGCACTTAGCAAGCAGCCCAGGGGACTCTCATGCTCAAATCTGGAGAACCCTGGTCCTAAATGTTGCCCATTCAATCACAACACTCCCTCAGAGGGCCTTGCTACCCCTCTCCCACCCGAGTCTGTCCTGTACAGTGCTGGGAAGCTTTCTTCCTAAACCACAGTCACGGTCAAGTTACTGACCTGAGCCCTGGCTCAGACACCTTCTCAGTGACTTTCCAGGCCAGCTGAGCTGAACTACCTCTTGGCTCCTTAACCTGCATTTAAGGCCCCTCACAATCCAGCTGCAACCACCTCTGCGGCCCCATCTCCTCCCACCCCTCCCAGGCCCTCCTGGAGCTCTGCCCCAGCCAGCCTCAGCTCCTTATCACCCACGAACAAACCGGGCTCATGCCGTCTCCTC
This sequence comes from Manis pentadactyla, assembly GCF_030020395.1. Taxonomy (NCBI): domain Eukaryota; kingdom Metazoa; phylum Chordata; class Mammalia; order Pholidota; family Manidae; genus Manis; species Manis pentadactyla. The sequence continues at coordinate 123,505,469 of NC_080027.1, read as the reverse complement.
TAGCCACTGTGGCCTCCCTTCTCACCTGCCATGAAGACTGTCCCTGGTTCTCCTGCCCCCAGCATGCAACGCACACCCCACCTTCTCTTGTAGCTGTGCACAGGCAGGTCCTATTTTCCCGATGGTTCTAAACTCCTTGGGGGCAGGGCCAATGGCCTGTTCATCATTTTTTATTGTTTTAAATCCCAATCAGTCACTGTTTGTGAAATGAAGGATTGACTAAATCCGGGTTATTAGGCAGAGACTAGATTTCAAATGCTTCATCTCATCCAAGAGATTGCTCATTGTTGTCCTGCTTTGGGGCAGTTTGGGAGTTTCAGGCAGGCATCATCCCCTGAAGAGGCTCAGAGGAGTTAAGCAACTTGATTTGCCCCAGGGCAGAGGTGTGACAGGAGCAAAGAGAGCTGGCTGGCTCTTTCCCAGAGACCACTCTTCCCCCATCAAGATTACCCCCCAAGGTCACAGTCAAAGGGGCTGCTGTGGTGAGGCCCCTGCCTGACCATCAGACCTGGACTCAAGCCCTTGAGCCGCCACTGGTCAGCCATGACCTTAGGCAAGTCCTGTCCCCTCTCTGGGCCTCCGTTTTTCCATCTGTCAAAAGAAAACGGTGGGCTGGCTGATCAGAGGGTCCTGCTGGCTGAGACCCTCAGGATTCTGTCCCCCATGGGCTGTGTGTTCTGGTCCTAAGGGGGAAAGCGCCCTTGTCCTAGACATAATACTTGACACAGAAGGAGTGAACATGGGCCATCCTGGACAAATAATCCCAAAGCAGTGGCTAATAATCATGCAGGGGGAGGTCCAGATGAAGTCATGCATGTGTCCTGTATGCGACAGAGACGCACTATCAGGACAGAGTTAGTTACTGTCCTGTCGTCATAGAGGAGAGAGGGAGATCCGCTTCCCCCACACCTCTTCCCTAGCCTATTCCCATGAACACTTGGAGCAATGTGATGTTCAGCCCGGCAGGGAACATGGAGGGTCGGAGACTCCCTACTGCCTTCTGGGGGGCGACACCACTCTGCTCCGTGCCTCCATCCTTTTCTCGGCACTCAGGGACAAGCTGGAGAGTCAGGTGTCTGAAGGCTGGACAGACTCTCAGGTTGACGGTCTGGGAACCCCATCTTAGCCGGGGAAAGGCGATGTCGGGATGGGTGGAGTACCCCTTCTCAGCAAAGCGCAAGCTGTCAGTCTGAACGAGGTGGGGAGCAGGGGCCCCAGGGGATGAGAGGTGCCCGGGCAAGTAGTGGGAGCCTTGATGCCCCAAGGGCTTGTCAGCCGATGCGCCAAGTTCCTTTGACTGGCTCTGAACTCAGCCTCACCCCATTTTCAGAGGGCTGGGCCCTTGCTTCTCATTGCTCAGAAGACAACTCGGGTAGGAAAGGCCCTGGGCTGGGAGACAGAACCTTGCCTGTGACTGGCCCCCCGTCACTGGGCAAAGCTTGGTCTCTGAGCTTGCTACCCCTCTCCCACCCGAGTCTGTCCTGTACAGTGCTGGGAAGCTTTCTTCCTAAACCACAGTCACGGTCCTTTCAGTAAAATGAGGAGCCGCTGTCGCTGACCCTAGTCCCTGCCACAAGCCGGCAATCAAGGAGAAACCAGCACATAGGAATAAAACCGTGGATCTAAGCTCCTGAGACTTCGTTGGTTGGCCCAACTCTGGAGAGACTCTGCAACCAGGACTGAGGCCCTAAACTTCCGGCTGGGGTGGGATGGAGTGAAAAGCATGTGTGTGGGGGGGTCACATTAAGGCAATAAAGACAGTGGCAGCCTGGAACCCCCCCAGATCATTGTACCTGGGGTTGATCTCACTCTTCACAAGGGTGAAATAACTGTGCATCTTGTGCCAGAGGGTGGGCCTGGGCAGGCTGCCGTTGGCGTGGATGGTGTGAATCTTTGCCATTTCTAAGGCGATTAGCCTACAGAAAACAGGAAGGGGAGAGCATCAGTGTGGGGCCAGCCCTCTGGTTCATTTGCTCCTGACCAGGAAGAGGCCCTCGGGGTCTACCAGGAGAGAGGACCGAGCGTGGGGCTATTACAGATCTTCTAGGAGCTCTCAGTCCTGCACAAGGAAGGTCTCAGCAGAAGGCATGAAATGAGACAAGGCCTTTAGCCCAGCCAGCAGCGCCCTTTCCAGAAAACCTGGGGCTGCTTCAGGCAGTGGGAGGGCAAAGCAGTGGTAACTGGCCACAGGTCAGTGACCCAGTCTCACCCCAAGGTCATGTACCCACAGCAACCCCTGGGGACCGAGGGATCACCTGTGAATGGGGGCAGTGTCCCTCCTCCCACTGTGTACTCTGACCCATGCCCTCAGAACGAGGTGGGCACCAAGGGATCAGGGGATGGTGACACCAGGCAGGGCAGAAATGCCCGCCTCTTATCAGCCTGGCCAAGGTGGGGAGGGAAGCAGGCCCGCCCAGGGCAGCCCCTTCCTCTGCAGCGGGGAGTTGATGCTGGCGGCTGGGTGCCAAGGACGCAAAACAAACCAGGGTTCTATTTCCAAGTTCTCCTGTGGACGTTATCCAAGGTCCCGGGAGAGCAGGCGGGGGTGGTGAGGAGGAGAAAGCAGGACTGGGGAGGGCTGCTGGGAGTGGGCAGGGGCGGACGGAGGACTGGCCGGTCAGAGAGGGCGGGCCTTGATAAGGCACTCGGCGTCTGAGGCCCAGGGTCCCAGCTGGGCTCCCCCAGGCCTCTGCCAGCGCTCCCTTCTGGAGCCCCACCCCCGGCCAGGCTGCCAAGCCTCCAACATTCAAGCTTCCTTCGCCTCTGCCTGTTGCTCGAATAATAATCACTGGGAAGGACAACAAAGGCATTGGCTATTTGAAACCTTGTTACCAAGCTGTTCCAGGGGCACCCCTCCCTTGCCAGGTCCTGGGAACAGGCAGGCCATCACCCAACAGGATAACTGGGCAGCTGAGGGGCACCTCCGGAAGCCCCCCAGACTCCCACCTCCCAAAGGGTGGAGGGGCAGGGGGTGTGCAGCTGCCCGGTGGGTGAGAGATGGAGGCTGTGCTTTCAGAGGCTGGAGGCCCTGGGGCCCAAGGAGCCGCCAGGGTTGGGGCAAGGCGGGGCAGGCAGACCTGAGACCCAGGCCTTCTCTTCCCAAAGGAAGATTCGGAATAGAGCATGAACAGAGCGTTTCCTTGAATATCAATAGGGCTGTTGTCTGAAAAAGCAATGAAAGTAACCTCAACACTCAGCATTTTTATGCGGCAAAGCCTCCGCAGGCAAGATGGGGTCCCAGGGAACGTGGAAAGTGGCTCCCCAAGGCCTTCAGAGAGCCAGCTTCACCCCAGAAAGTAATGGTCTCTCCTGGGAGAACCATCAGGAAAGGGCCTCCCTCCTACCCCCACGCCAGTTCCTGGCTCTCCCCCAAATGTAAAGTTCTCATCATCAACCCTGAATCCATCCTCAGCCTTCCTGACAGCGGTAGCTGTTTCTGTGAGAGAAGGAGTGGCAGCATCAGCGAGCACAGGGGCGGTGGGGGGCTGGGGGTGCTGAGGACCTGCCGGTACTTCAGCTTATTTGCATGAGACTGAAGGAGAGCTGGGAGAAGCCAGGACAGGGGTCCCCCACCTCCTGCCTTGCTCTGACCTCTTGTCTGGAGGCTGGGCGCATTTGGAGCTGTTCATAGAAAAACCCTTACATGGTTTTAAAGGTCCCTGCCCCTCCAGGCGCACACACACCTACAACATCAACTCAACACGGACCAGCTCCAGAGGCAATGCTCAGGAGCACCGGGCTGGGGAAGGGCTCTCAGAAGCCCCTCTAAGTCCCTAAGTGGCCTGCCAGGGGTTCTCCGCAAATAGGGCCAGGTGCACTAACTTGGGGTTAACTGGGTAATGGGCTCAAGAAACTTCTTGGTCTGCTCCCTAGGTGGGAATCATTGCTTCTCCTCAGTATTTGGAAGGCTCCTTCCCCTTGGGTGGGACAGGATATATCTCAGACAGACCCCCTGTGTCAGGAGTAAACCTCAGCCTGCCTGGGGCCTTACCCTGTTACCTGAGTGCCCTGCAGGCGGGCGTGCACTGGAGGACGGTTGACACGGCCAACACCCGGCCCAGCACAGTGAGAGGAGACAGAACGCACAACGGGCTCTTCCTTGGCTCGGCCCTTTCCAAACCCCACAGAGGCATCCACGGGGCTTGAAGACTGAGTTGAGTTCCTGGTTCTAGACACCCAGGCACTTGATGGGAGGGGCTCCCCAGGGGCCGCGGGTTCTAATGAGCCTCTGGAAGAAGTCTCAGCAGCTCCCCGAACCTGGGCTTCCCCCTTGTAAGGGAACCTGGGTGAGGCTCAGACTGGGGGAGTCTCTGGGCTGATAAAACGACTGTGCTCCCAGCAGGCCGAGCTCTTGGCAGGAGGGGAGGGGCAGGAAGCCCTGAGCACTCTGGGGATTTAGCTCAGATTTCATTTCCAAGGCTACAAGATGTTTCCAGGTCAGTCTTGGGGTGGGCAGAGGGCTGAGGCAGGGCCAGGAAGTGGATCCCTGCTGCATTTTGGGCCCACATGCACCAAATCCCCATTGCCTCCCCAAGAACTCATCTTTCCAGCAGACCCCAGCAGAAATCTATAGAAGCCATAGCGCCTCCCTGCAGAGCAATGCACATCAACATCCACATTTCCCATGCAATTTAAGGGACTTCATGGACGTGAGGACCCCCATTCATGGACTCCACTGCACGGAGGCAGAGCGCCAACCCAAGGCCTGAGGAACAGTGCGGATGAATAGGCCCTGGGCCCCCTTCTCACCTGAAGAGCCGGGGCTCGCGGATGTGCTCAGGTCCCAGGGCCACGCCCCGCATGTACTCGTAGCACAGCCCGTTCAGGAAGGTGCAGTAGAGTTGGGGGGCGCAGCCATGTGCTCGCAGCAGCTGGAAGTTCCTGACCTCGTTCTCCCGGTCCACCAGCAGCTCCGTCCGCTCCCCGTACACCCGTACCAGCACGCAGTCCTGCATGTCTTCCTCCACATAGCAGGCCACCAGCTTGTTGGTGATGCCATCGGTGAAGCGCTGGCATAGGGAGAGGGCAGTGCAAAGGTGTGTGGAGCAGGGGCTCTGCTCCTGCCTCCTAGCACCCCAGCTCCAGCACAGGGTGCTCATTTGAATGCTGAGCACAGCCCCACAGAGCTCCCAGGCCTTCAGTGCTCTCAACAGAGCTCAGCACTGTGCCTGATGCTCTACCGTGTCCCCAATACTCCGGGTAGACTAGAGTGTTTCAGGAAGACATGGCAGCCTGAGTTCAGCCCCGGCACCCTCACTTTGCCTGGGTCGGCTCTAGTACGTGGGTTTGGCAGTGGAGGAATTTCCACAGCACATGGAGGGTAGGTGAAGCCCCTCCCCCTCTTTTACTCCTCCATCCTGATCCTGAAAGAAACCTCCATGGACCGGATATGGCAGAGGAGGGCTGGGAGTTGCCCAGGATGAGTACATCCCGACCCAGCTGCCTCTCTGCCAGAGGGCTCTCTGCCATACCTCCAGTGGCAGAGGTACAGGAGGGCACTGCGGTGGCACCCACCCCAGGGCTGGTGGGCAGGGTGCCTTACGGCCTCTGAGCTCCATACCAGGAGAGACGACAGACCCTGGGCTGGAAGACCAGGTTCTCTGGGTATGGTCACAAGGAGGAAGGGACACACCATGGAATTTATGGGGCACAGTGTGACAGAGTTGGATGGGCCTTAGAGGACATCTGAACCAATTCCAGGTGGGGAAACAGGCCCAGAGAGCGGAGGGCCTGGCAGACAGCATGTCAGGTTAGTGCTAGAATTAACCTCTGGCCTGCTTGATACTTTGACCACCTCACACCAAAGTGTGTCTTTTATTTTGAAAATGTTACCCACCCATCCAATCCCTCCCCCAAGAGGAGTCTCTCAGCCTCTACACCTGGTCCAGAACCTTGCCTTTCTCCACCCAGAAGGCCCATCAGCATGGCGCCCCTACCATCCAGGGCACCTTCCTTCACAGGCAGCTCCCAGAGCAGGGAGAAGGTGGGCAGGCAGGTGAGACTCTTTTCAGAGGATGCAGGTGGCTGGGGAGTCTGCCTGAGGCTCTGCCCACATCTGGGACCCTGAGAGTGCGCCCAGCTGGGGCTGGGAAGGCGCCCTGTGTGAGGGGAGCTGAGCCAGAGCCTGCGGCCGCGGTGAACCCTAGCACCCAGCACAGGAGCTCAAGGCCGGCGGGAATTCCATAGGGTGGCTCCAGGACCCAGCAGGGGCCGTTTCAGCCTGGAAACTTTGCTCCCACCATGGGGTGGAGAAGGGACAGCCATATGAGTGTGAGTGTGAGTGTGAGTGTGAGTGTGAGTGTGTGTGTGTGTGTGTGTGTGTGTGTGTGTGTGTGTGTGTAATGGGGCCGGGGGGTTCCCTTGAAAGTTTCTGCCTCCGGTTTCAGAGTGGGCTGGCCAAGCGCTTCTGGGCAGTGAGGGGCACCAGCACGCGGCGACAGGGGGTGGGGCCCGCACGCGCGGCGCACTGACCGTGGGCAGGCGGACCTCCAGCGTGCCGAGAGCCCCAGAGGGGGGCTTTGTGCAGAGGGCTAGGGAAGGTGGGAGCCTATCTTTGCTTAGGGACCAAAATGGTGAAAAACACGCGCACACACACCACCATTTCAACCTCGCCTGCGCAGCTGCCGCGTGCCCCTGAGATCGACACCCGGAAGGATGCACGGACAGACGGCCACGTATCCCCGTTCTAGCCCCGGCAGGGCCCCATCCCGGTCCCCGCGCCCGCTTGGCTACCTTGGTCCGAACTTGCTCGGGCTTCCAGTGCGGCCGCAGCTCCTGGATGAGGCGCAGGGCGCCCGGGAGGATGTCGTCCTGGTCCACGGATACGCCGAAGCACGGGACGGCGGCAGCCCTCGGGGGACCCGGCGGCTCCGGGCAGCCCGCGCTGGCCGCCGCCTTCTCCTCCATGCCCCATGAGCACTGCGGGCAGGGCGCCTGCCTCCGCAGGTACAAGGGCGAGCCCGGCGGAGGAGCCGACGGGGGCCCAGCCATCCCGGCAGCCCCGCCCCCCCGGAGCCGCGGAGCGCTAGCCCCTGCGGGGGGGCGCGGCGCGGGCGCGGGAGAGGAGGGGCCGGGGGAGGGCCATGACTCAGGAGCCCGCGTCGCTCGCCGCCTCGCCGCCTCGCCGCCCCGCGCCCAAGCCGCCCCGGGAACGCCGCGGCCGGCCGCGATTGTGACATCACAGGCGGCGGCGGCGGGGCGGGGCCGTGGGAACGCCCCCGCTCCGCCCTCGCCCCGCCCCAGCCCCGGCCCGCGGGCCGCGGGGCCGCCGCTACCTGAAGCGCGGGGCGGGGGTGACGCCCCCGGGGAGGCCGTGACGCCAGAGGCGGGGCCTTGGGCGGCCCCGCCCCGCCCCGTCCCACCCGGTCCTGGACCCAGGGCCTGGGGCTGGCTTCCAGGCTGGCCTCGTCGCTCTCGCCTCCGCTGGGCAGCTCTCCATGCGCAGCCTGGGGCAGGGTCGGGGGAGGGCTCTTCCTGCGCCCCCCACTCCATTCTGGACTATGGAGATCTGGCCGCTCCCAAGAGGTCAGCTTGGGCTAGCCCACCCGGGTCCCAGCTTCCGGCCCCCAGTCCCTGGGCTCCTGGAAAAGGCTCTGCAGGAGCGGCCCCTGCAGCCTCTCCAAAGGCCCTTCCTTGCAGGGAGCTCCCCAGGCAAAGCCCCCTTCCCCCAACACACACGGACATACTCAACGGAGAGGGTATATTGGGTGATGTTTGTTGAGGGTGGGAGTGCCAATGAGGACCTCACTAGTCACCAGCCCGGGTGGGAGAGCTCTCATGGCCTCTACCCCCAAGAAGGAGCCATTTTCTATTTGCCCAAATTGTCCCCTTAGCCTATTCAGGAACCTCCCAGCCACGAGGCTGATATCGCTCCAGACCAGCTCTGCCTAGCAGAACTTCTTGGACGATGGAAATGTTCTATACCTGTGCTGCCCAGTGCAGTGGCCGCTGGTCACTTGTGACTATCCAGCACTTGATATATGACTAGTGTGACACTCAACTTTAATTTTAATAGCTGTATGTTGCTATCATGTTGGACCACTTAGGAGATGATGGGGAGGCCTGCCTACTTAAGGCCCCAGGATGTCCAGCTAGGAAGGACAGTAGCTCCAACCCTTCTTTTTGCAGTGTGGAAATAAAGCCAGGCAGGCAAGCAAACTCAGGGGATGGGGGGCACGGTCGGGGTCCAGAGTCCTGAGCACAGGCTCACGCTCTTGGCTCTGCACACGGATGATGCAGATAGCTCCTGCCTGCGGGTCTGCGTCCTAGGGAACCCTTGGGGGTCCCACACAGTCCCAAGAGGCTGCGGTTCTGAAGGTATGAGGTTCCCTGGGCCTGGCTGGGCCACTCAGTGCCTCACCCTTTTTGGTCCAAGAAGCGGTGAGCCACTACCTGAAGAGGGACAGCAGTGGTGGCTTCAGGTGGACTCTGCCTCTCATTCTCCAAGCTACACACCCCTGTACACAGCCCAAGTGCTAAGAGTGGGGGAGACATCAGCCCGAGGAGTCCCATGTCCATGAGACAGAGGAGAGCAGTGTGTGTCTGCACGCTTGTGCACCCGGTCCCACACAAGGGTGTGTGAAGCTCTGTCCTTGTGAAGGTGCACCTGCAGATGGTAATGGAAAAGCCCCCAGGACTCGAGCTGGATGGGCTGGGTTTTAGTCTTGATTTTTCATACTTCAACAAGCAGTCTTGGTCAAATGCCTTCCATTCTCTGAGCCTCAGTTTCCCCACGTGTAAAAAGGGGGTGTCAGATCTCTGGTGTTCTGTGTTTTTAGGTGATGATGTCTTAGACTGCATGTGTAAATGGCTCCCTGGGGAAGGGGCTGGGGGGCTTGCGGTGCATGAGAGGCAGGGCTGCTAGCTGAGAGGTGCGGGGCCTGAACTCGGGGCTGGCTTCCACGAGCTGGGAGCATCTTTCTGACCCCAGTCGGCTGTAGCAGCATCAGCCCTGGTCCTCAAGGGGCTGAAGGGGCTACCAGGTTGGCTCTCTGCAAACTTCCCACCCAAAGTTGTGCAAACACCTGCACCTGAGGTCTACTGACATGGGACAGATGACATTATCCTGCACACAAAAACCTGTGCATGCGGTGAATGTACCGTCATTCTATGTCACATTACTGTGTGCACATGATCACACGGCTGTGCATCCTTATTGCAAACCCTACTAAACCCAGGGGCAACAGCACTGTGAACACGAAGTCTTTATTCTGTTTGTCCTCACAGCAGGGAAGAGCTGGTGCTGGGGGCAGGGCAAGCGTCCGGGTGGAGCCCACACCCTGTGCCCCTGCATGAGGGCACAGCACAGGCAGGCAGGGGTGGGGGGGCCCTATCTCTGGGCTACAGATGAGGGCAAGGACCACCTGGGTAGGAGAGGGCCTCAGCAGGCCAAGGCGAAGCCAATACGATTGTTATGCCGATCAAACTCTGTGTAGAACTTGCGGATGAAACTGGCACCCAGGACCCACACAGGCCCAGTGGGTGGTGGGATGTCCAGACCGTGGAGCGCAAGTGTGCACAGATCGTCAGTACTGTAGGGGTCCTGGCAGGAAGTAAAAGAGTTTCCCCCACTGCCCAGCACATAACTATTCTCCGTTCACCTTGCCTGACCCCAGCAGCTGTCCTTGGCAACATCCCCCATCCACACTTGAACCCTGACCCTTGACCCCATCATGGATTGCACCATCCTGGATGCAGGCACTGAGCTAGACATGGGCAAACAATATATCAGACACAGCTCCCCCCTCAAGAGCTCAGAGTCTGGCAGAGCTGATCATAGACAAAGTAACTTTTCTAAGCCTACTGAATGTATACAGAGGGTGAGGATATGGGAGCCTAGCATTAAAGGGAGCATTTGATGAGAAAGTGGAGATAAGGGATGGGCCCAGTGTTCCCAAAGTTGGCTCTGCATGGGATCACCTGGGGAGGTTCAGCAACACTGATGCCCAGGTGCCACCCCCAGAGTTCTGATTCAATAGGTAGGGATGTGGCTTGTTTCTGGGACTTTTTAAATCTCCCAGGTGACTCTAACATGCAGCCATGTTTGAGAACCACTGATCTGGTATGTTACCTGTGCATAATGACTTGCCCCTTCTCGAGGGCCCCTGCCCACCCTTCCTGCCTGCCACTGAGGGGCGGGTTGCAGCCTCACCTGTAATACATAGTCCGCACTGGTGAGCGTGTAGGCCCTGCCCCCGAGGTGGAAGGAGATGTCAGGGAGTGTGGGCACCTGGTTACAGTTCACAACATACTGAGGAGAGAGTAAAGGCGGCCCCTTTGAGCGCGGGGCGTCCGCCAGCAGACACGGCCCTGTGCTTGTGGCCTGGCCTCTCCCCTGGGGAGAGCTGGACACATGCCCTCCCCTCCCCCAACTCCCCAGGGGACCAGGCCCAGGAGTGTGAGAGGTGAGGATGGGAAGGCCTGAAATGTGAGGGGCTGGATCAGGTGGTGCTCCCCCAGGCCTGGCGCCCCTCCTGAGCTGCTTACTTCATTGGTGCTTAGCTCCTTGGCCCCCAGGTTCTCCATGAGCAGCCTCAGGGAGCTGGTGGGACCTGAGATGTAGGACGCACCAGTGTCCACCACTGCCATGCAGCCCTCCTCACAGAGCAAGGCGGCCGACCCTACAGACACCCTGAAGGAGGTCGCAGTCAGGCAGGCAGACAGACAGAGGGCTGCAGGGCCACTTCCAGCTGCAGAGCTCTCCCAGTGAGGGCAGGGTGGGGGCCACGCGGTAGTCAGTGGGGTGCGAGGACAGGAAGGTGTGAGCCAGGGGGCAAGGGCTACTGTCCTCCTCCCTCAGTGTGTGGTTCTGTGACCCCCACCTCCTCTCCGTGGCCCCACTCCCCTCTGCTCCTGTTTCCACATTCCCCACCCCTGGACGAGCAAGCAGAGAGCCCTGGCTGTGCCTGAAGAAGTGGCTGCCTTAGGAGAGAGCAGGCGGGTGACAGCGCCCAGAGGGGAGCCCTCCCCGAGCAGCAGCAGCGCCCTGCAGGGTGGGCAGGGTGCAGGAGTCCTGACCCTTTCATTCTGATCTGCCAGGAGCCAGTCTTGCTGATGCTCACGTAGTGGAAATTCCCTTGGTAGTACTGGGGGTCGCTGCCTCCCAGCACGATCTCCCCGCCCAGCAAGTGGGAATCCCTAAAGGAAAGATCAGAGGCTCGTGGAGATCCAGCGAGATGAGCAACAGGGGGAGGTGGGCATGGGTGCGGGCCGGGCGTTGGCAGGGCTGGCAAGCTGCGGAACAGGGGGTTCCTCCACCTCTCTGGCACCGCCCCAAGCCCAACCGGAGACAGTGCCAGCACAGTCCAGCTGCACCTGACAGCGTGTCCCCAGGGTGGTCACAGAAAAGGAACCCACACCAGGACTGTGAGCGGGATGCGAACAGCGGAAACGGGCCCCCTCATTTGGGCTCAGGTTGCTGCGGGTTGGGCAGGTGCTGGGCAGGGGTCTCGGGGAGCTGCTGGGTGGAGTGGAGCGGGTGCATGAGGCGAGCAGGAAGGAGGGGTGGAGAACTCCGGCATCCAGCAGAGCCCGGCCTGCTGAGGTGGGTTTTGGGTGGGTGGTGTGTGTGATTCTGGGCCGGGAGCTCTGGAGGGTCAGGACCAGTGGGGGGTTTCATCTCCTTACTTGGAATTTCTGCAGAGAAAGAGACACAGCAGAAAGGAAGCCTTTGTTTCAGGTGGGCCTCACCAGCCCTGTGTTATGCACTCTCATTACTCTTCAGGCAATAGAGTCACCCACAGGTGAAGCCATTTGCCTGCATTCACCCAGGCAGTGACGGCGTGAGTGGGGACTAGAGCTGGAGATGCTGGTGCCTAGCCTGAACCTCATCCCCTTGCTCTCCTCTCCTCCACCCTGCACAGTACGTCCCACAGCTCAGGGTCTACCTTAAAGCTGGTTTGCAGAGTGTGTTATGTGTGAGATGGGTTTTTCCAGCATTCATAAGGGGATGCATGTGTACATGCACACATATGCATGGGTGTGTAGGCGTGCCTGTGTTATTTGTGCAAATGCAGTATGTATGCACGTGTGCCAGCACAAGTTCCCTCTGCCCCCTCTCAATGCTTCAAGATCTCTCTGGATGTTTCCTCCTCCTCACCCAACCCAGGATAAAGGAAGAGGAGGCCCTCTCTTCATCAAGGCCCGGCATCCCCCTGCTGGCTGGACCCTTCTCCCTCCCGTGGTTCCCAGGCTCTTGCACCATCAGGTATCTCCTCTTTCTTCACATGTTCAACCTCTCACTTTCCATTGGTTTCTTCTTCCACCTGCAAGCATGGCCAGGCATCCGCTAGCTTTTAAAAATACCCACCCTTCTTTTCCCTGTTTCTCCCTCATCTCTGCCTGCACCCCCACCTGTCAGTCCTCCCCCATTGATTTTCTCAGGGCAGCCTACATCTGCCCTTCACTTCCGGACACCCACAGCCACCTCTTCACTGCCTGCCATCTGGCCCTGCTGCTCCTCTAAAACAGCTCTTCCCACGACAGCTCCTGGCTGCCACTGTGGCCTTTTTGCAATGCCTCCCTTTTTCTCACCAAACCAGACACTCCTGTCCCTTTTACCTCTGCAGTTTCTCTGCACTGTGACCACCCCCTCTGTCCTCAGTACCACCGGCTTCATGTCCTTATGCTTCTTATTCTTTGTCTCCAGCTCACACCGTCATTCTAAACCCAGCAGCTCAGAGTGGATCCCACCCCTGCTCAGCTGCTATGAGCCGCTTCCCAAGGCTGGCTGAATTGCACATAAGCTCAGCCTGGAGTTGAAAATACCAAGGGCGCTCAGCTCTGTGCTCTCCGCTGTTCATGACATTATAATGGTCCCTCTCTTCCCTGCCAGACTGTAGGCGTTACATGGGCAGGAACTCTGTCTTGCATGCTGTGTTCGTGGCTGCACCCGCAGAGCCTCTACAGTGGCTTGGCACGTAAGTACCTATGTTTGTTGACTCAGTGAGAGAGCAAATAATGAATGAAGCCAGCTGTCCCTGTGAGAGGAGCCAGGGGCCCTCACAGGGAGGGTCCCCAGGTCCCAGCAACGCCTTATTTCCCATCATCCCCCCCTGCATTCTCCTCTTGTTCTGGAGCAGTGCTGCTGAGAACTTCCTGCAGTGATGGAAATGTGCTCTCTCTGTACCATCCCATATGGTAGCCCCTGGCCACTGTGGCTGCTGAGCGCTTGAAATGTGGCTAGTGACACTAAGGAATTGAACACCTAATTTTATTTCATTTTGATTTGTTTAAATTTAAGTAACACCTACCATATTGGGTGGTACAGCTCTGCATAGGGCTTGAACACCACCTCCTCTTGAGCACATCAAAATCCTCTGAACCCTGCACACACGCTCCCAGCTCTCAGGCCTCCCTCCCGCTCCCCCGACCCCCAGGCCCCTGGAGTCCCAGGCCCACCTGCTGTAGTAGACAGAGAAGACGTCCTCCTTTAGCACCCCCTGGGAGACGATGTGGTCAAAGACAGGGGTGACTCCGCCAACAGCCTGTGCAGGGAAGCCCATGCCCAGGACCCCATCAAACTTGGCCAGCATGAAGGGTATCAGGGGCAGCTCCGTGACCTCTCCAAATGTCTGTGTCACCGTGATTCCACCCACCTGTGGGAGGAAGGACCATAGGAGAACAAGCCAGGGCCTACTGCCTGGCCAGGGTCCAGTCTGGGCTTCCACTGTGGGGGCCCCAAGGACACACATGCTCAAGGGCATAGCATGCAGGAAAGACCGTGTCATCAATCCCCCACACATATCCTCTCTAAATATGCATCTAAGCTGTGGGGTCCAGAAAGAACTGGGGTTGCCCAGTGACTGGAAGGTTCAGAGACTGAGGAGGAGGTCCTGCCAAGCAGCTCCCACAGTCCCATGTCCCTCCCCAGTGGTCAGCTTTCACATCAGCAGGACTGGTCTCAGTGCCCCCCACCCCCCCCACACTGCAGGCTAAGATTTCTGCAGCACAGCCAGGCCTTCCTTTGTGCCCCATTCTCCCTGATTTCGCTGCGTGGGGGGAAGTGCTCACTGATCCCCTCTCAGGGTCCTTGGGTAGCCCCCGCTGATTCTGACAGAGCAGGGGCTGAGGAAGCTCGGAATGGGGAAGGGGTCAGCCACAGACCAAATGAAAAAGAAAACCAGGCCCTGACCTTAATCCCAAGTCTAACCTCAGCTGCAACCTTAAACCTTTTGCCAGACCCCAAAACCAGCCCTGACCTAATTTCAGTCTAGGGTGTCATTAAGAGCCCAGTCAGAGCTGGGAGACCTCAGGCAGGTTACTTGACTGGTGGCCGTGGGGCTCAGGACAAGCCCTCTGTGTGAGTTACCCACAAAAGCCCCTACAAATCGGGCATGGAGCCAGGGGTCCAGGACTGCTCTGTGTCGGGTGCTCTGCTTTGCATCTCTAGCAAGAGGTGGCAGAGCCGATGCCCCAACAGCCCCCCGGCTCCAAAGCGGGCTGGACTACACTTTCCCCAAGTGTGGGCCCTAGAGTGGCAGGAGAGGGCTGGGGACAAGATGGGCAGGGGCTCAGATGACTGGGGCAGTCCCACTTACTGTGACCATGTCCTGGCTCAGGAAGCCTCTGACCTTCCCAGATCCGTAGTGGATGGTGAATGCCGTTCCATCCTCCATGTAGCTGGAGGATTCCGAGGAGTCGTAGAGACTGTGAATCTCTGGTAGAGGGACAAAGGCTCAGGTCTGTCCCAGAGGGGCCCAGCAGGGGGCTCCAAGGCAGGTGTGTTGTGGGTACGGCCTGTGTGGTTGAGGACTTAAATGCAGGGAAGGCCGTGAGGTCAGAGGCTTGGAAAATGTGTTTCAGCAATCAGGGGCTATGTTTCCTGGGCCCCTATTATGTGTCCATGTCTCTGAGAATTTTGTCTCGAATGAAGCATTTTAAAGTAATTTCTAACACTGGGATGGGGAGAAGATTCTGGTCACAGCACTCAATGAGAGGCGGTTGTTAAAGGATGGGGTGGAAGACCCCAGTGCCTAGGAATTCAGTCCCCTCTCAATCTCAGGAAGGATGAGAAGTGGACTTCTGGGTGGGCTGGGGCTCCTGAAGCTTGTTTTTTTTTTTTACCCTAGTGGCCATATCAGGAAACTGGGGGACATTTTCCCCTCTCCCCTGGGGGCGGTGGGAGTAGAGGCAGAGAGGAAACAGCTCACATGATAGCAGAAGGGATTCAGCTGGGCATGGGGCTCACCACAGGCCGTGTAGAGAGGGCTGCACTTGGAGGACGGCACCCAGAGGTTGGCTGAGCCCGTGTCAAAGACGACTTTGAAGGTCTGGGATGGGGTACCGATGCCGATCTCGCCATAGTACTGGGTCTGTAGAGGTGGAAGGAAAGGGGCGGCTGGAGGGGCTTAGGGGGACTGGGGCCCTGCGGTCTTGCCTAATGTTCCCCACGACGTTTGGGGTGAGATTAAGTAGATCACACGGCCTCTGAGTCTCAGTTCTCCAGCAGGGCCTCGGTGGGAGACTTAGCACTTAATTGTCTTATGATTTCCCAGGAAGTGAGACAAGAGGGGAAAGTAAAAACTGAAAATGAAGCTGAAAGGTGGCCCGCCCCTGAGGAACCGCTGACCCAGGGAGCAGTCGAGCTGCTCCGAGCCTGGTCACAGGATCCCACATCTGCGGTCACTCACCCCTCCTGCCGACCAGCGACACCCCCGCTTGAGGCCCAGAGCCCGGCTTCCTGGGTTCCAAACCTAACCCTGCCTCTGGGCAACTCCCTGCCCTCTGTGCTTCCAGCTGTAAAGGGGGAATTTTATAGGGTGCTTAGTGATCCTCAGCAGCTCAGGTACTGTGGAAAGAGCAAAGAAAGCCTAGGGGCAAGAGAGATGAGACGGAGGCGGGAAGGGCCTGGGCCAGGCACTCACATCCAGGTAGTTGGTGAGGACCACGGGGGCGGTGCTGTTGCCAAAGGAGAGCCTCGTGGCGGACCGGCTCCACTCAGCACCGAGCCTGGCCATATCCACGCCTCGCTCCCTCAGGCTTTCCCGGATTGAGGGCATTTTCTTGAGGAAGATCCTGGCCCAGGGAGAAGGAATCAAACACAGAAGAGCTCTGCCCACCCCCCACCCCCCACCCCAAAACAATGGCAGAGTTCCTGAAGCTTCTAGCACGACTCTCCCTAACTCAGTGCAGGTGCCTAGGAATCACTTTCGTGCTCTGAGGCCTCTGCAGGAGAATTTACAGGCCTCTTTGGGTCACCCGCATCGGCCTTGAAGAACCTTGGCAAACATGCCTCTGTGGTCTGATTTTGGTCCGTGTCACTGCGAGGCCATTTGTCCATTCACACATTCGTTCTGTGACCACATGCTGAACGCCTCCCCTTGCCCTGTCCCTCCCTGGATGCTAGGGCTGTAGAGCCTGTCTCTGCCTTCAGGAGCTGTAGCTCCCCTCCGGGCAGGGCAGAAGGCGGCAGTGCCCCGTGGGGCCTGGAGGTGGCAGCAGATGCCAGCAGCAGTCTGCGGGAGGGGGCAGGCTGTGGAGGTGTGGGGGGCGCCAACTGAACAGGCTGGGGCAGGGAGAGAGGCTGGCATTTCCAGGGTACCAATGCACACTGTCCTTACAAAGAAGTCCCGGTCCCTTGTCTTCGTGTCCTGACAACTTCCTTTCACCTTCTGAGGCAGAACTAGAGACCTGGGAACCTCAGAGCTACCTGGTGAGTGCCAAACGCTGTACTGGTGAGTGCCAAACGCTGTAGTCACCCTCATGACAAGTATGCAAACTAGCTGTCCTTATTGTCACTTTCCAAAGAGGAAACAGAGGCTCACAGGGACAGGGGACTCAGAAGTGATGGAGCAGGGATTCAAGGCCGGGTGCCCTGTCTCCCGTGGCATCCCCGGGGCTCCACATGAAGGCCATTTGCAGGAGCTGGAGGTCAGCATCCCTTGCAGTTGGCCACAGGCCACAGGGGGTCCTGGCAGTGCAGCCCAATTAGTGGAGACCCTCTCTTCCTTTTCAGAAGCTGACCCCCCTGTGCTCGCTCCTTCCCTTCCTCCTCATACCCCTTGCCTTCAGTATCCTGTCGGGCCCATGGACACGAATGCAACGTTCCTGCCTGCCAGCCAAACACTTCAGCAGAAGTGACTTGTATTCATGTCACAGTTCACTGTTCACAAAGTATTTCCACAATTGTGATCTCATTTGATTCTCAGCCATCCCATGTGGTGGGTAATTGTATTGTTCCCATTTTACTGATAGAAAATGAAGGGGCAGAGGCGAAGGCCCCAGACAGTGCATTTTCCACAGCTCTGAACAGCTTCTGCTCTGAACGTTCTGCCTTTCTCCTTCCAGAAAGTCCCCTCCTTCTCCCCCAGCCCAGTTCTTGTGTCCCGCCAAGCTCAGCATGCACCCCCACCTCCAGGAGGCTTGCCCCAGGAACTCCAGTTCCCACCGGCCTCACCCTTGCCTGGGCGCTGCCTCTGCTTTTCCCTGGGCGCTCACTGCACAGCCTGCCGCTGGCGGAGGTGGTGCTGATGGTGGGGGCTAGTGGTTGTGGGGACATACTTGAATCCCCTGTTACCTGTGTGACTCGAAGCAACTCACCTAACCTTTCTAGCCTTCTCTGAGCCCCCATTAACTCCTCTATAAAAGTGGGCTTAACAGGAGAATCACTGTGCAAATTAAAAAAGCTCCCCGCTCCTCAGTACATGTGTATTGTTGCACGTAAAAGGCGTTTTGAAGCGCCCTTGCGACTGGCACAGCCCTGCGTGCTGCTCTGCACACAGCAGGTGGCAAAATCCCTGTCACTATGTTTCCAAAGGCTGACCCCCTCTCCGCCTGGGTCCAATCCCATTCTCCTTCTCTTTTTGAAGAGAACAAGGGGGGATGTTTTTACCCGACTCTGCCATTACCCTGGGGGTGGGGAACCCCCAGTCTCTCACCCCACACCCCTACCCCAGCAGTTACTCTCTGGGAGCCTTGGAGCAGGGAGAGAGGCTTTGGAAACAAAAGGCCCGGTGTGTGTCCAGGCTCAGCCTCTCATGTGTGATCTCCCTGAGCCTCAGTGTCCTCATCTGTAAAATGGGACAGTTGGGTTTCTGGGAGGAGGGTTTCAGATGAGATCTGCGGAAGATCCTGTACAATCCTATGTATTTTACAGGCTTAGCAACTCTTGCTGTTTTGAAAGCCTGCCCTTTTACCCCCAGGCCTTCTGGTGCCATCTGTCCTCCCGAACCTAAACCCTCTCTCCTTGAGGTCCCCTCCCACCTTGCCCCCCCGCCTTCTGCACCCTTGCTCAGCTGCTTGTTCCCACAGGGCCTTGCAGTGAGTGTGGATGTTGGTTGGGTCTTTCTCCTCCCTCCGTTGGGCCGCCTTGAGCCTTTCTTTAAACACTTGTGAAAACCCATGCTGCTGGCAACGTGCCAAAGGCTTTAATGCGCCGTCTCATTAAATCTTCAAAGCATCTTTGTGAAGTACCACCTCTGCTTTGCAAATGGTAAACTGAGGTCTGCAGAGGTTAAGTAACTTGCCCATGGTTCAGAGCTAGTTAGTTCTGCTAGTGGAGCAGAATTTAAACCAAGATAATTCAACACCAGAAGACTTGTGTTTAACCACTGTATTGTGCCTCTTCTCTGGTAGGTAGAACCATACACACCCTTCTTAATAATTAGCTGTGAGCTCCTTGAGGGCAAGGGGCATATCTTAATTACCTCTGAGTTCCCCACCATGCCTAGCATGGTGATCTGTATGGGAAGCAAAAGATCTGTAAGGGATCAAAAATTGCTTTCAGGCCTGACTAGTGCTTGGCTGTGTGACTTTGGGTGAGCCACCTGACCTCTCTGAATGAGACTATAACCCACTGCCCAGCTGGTTGTGAGGACCAGATGACATCACATACCTGAAGGCCAGGAGTGTTAGGAAGGTGGGAACCCCTGCCTCCCTCCCCCCTCCCCGGGCCCTCCTTACCGTCTGAAGGCGCTGGGGTCTGCAGGGAGGCCGAGGGTGCAGGAGCCCCAGAGCACCAGCAGGAGGCCCCAACGAGGCATTCTGCTCCGTTGAGCTGTGCTGCGCCTGGGTTCCCCGCTCTCTCTGGGACCCGCTGAAGCCGTGAAGCTCTCAGAACTCTTCTCCTTTTACGTGCTCCACACTCGGGTGGTTGCAGCTCTGCTCTGCCCTGATTTATTACCCCGGAACCGATGGCAGGGTAGCGAGTGATAAACTCCCCCTGTGGGACCCAGTGAGGTGGGTGCAGGGGTGAAGGGCGACCAGGTTCCTGACCTGGAGCAGAGGAGCTGGAGGGAAAGGGGCTGTGGGAAAGCCCCGCTGTGCCCAGTGACGCCAGCAGCCCTTTCTCAGCCTGGCCCTGTGACCCCAGAAAGGTGCAGAGGCTGATGAGAAACAGCACTGCTCAGGCACAGGGTCGGGGCTGGTACAGGCCGAGAGCTAGGTTTCCAGGCGCCCTGCCAGACTCCCCCCGGCCCCATGCCCTGGGAGCACCATCTCTGTACGAACTTGGCTGTGCCCCCGACTGGCTCCCTCCAGGCCGTACCTCAGTGTTCACATCTAGAACATGGGTGATTCCTCCTAGCTTGTTCCTTGACAGAGCCAGACCCAAGGGCCCCGATGCCACCTCCCTCCAAGCCTCTGCCAGCTGTGGCTGCTTAGGGGTGAGGGCACCACAGCCTGGTGGGAGGGGAAGTACCTAGTGTAGCCCTCCGGAGGCCAGAAGCAGGGCGCAGGGCCGTGTGTCCATCCCCAGCTGGCCTGAGAAGTGTGGAGTGAACAGCAGCCCGCGGAGGCCCGGGGAGGCTTCCGCAGGTGAGCGAGGGAGGGCAGCTGGTCTTCCCACTCCTCTTTCTCTTTCTGCTTGGCCCTAATTTAATCATTTCAAATATCACCACCTCCTCCATGAAGCAGGGCTTGATTCAGGCCGGAACTGAGTGCTTTCTGAGGGAGGTCCCACAGCACGATGCCAGCCCCTCTGTGAGAGCGTGGACCTTAACTGTCCTGTATCAGAGTTATTTCTGTGTGCCTGCATTAGCCTCTTGCCCAAAGTGGTGCTTAATACTTATCACATGAGTGAACTAGTGAACTAGCTCTGCCCTAGTCATCTGAGGCCTGGGTTCTATTTCTGACTCTACCATGAGCTTGCTGGGGGACACTGGGCCCCTCCCTTCCCCTCTTTGGGCCTCAGGTCCTAAATCTGTGCAATGAAGCGGCTGTTGGGTGCCATGCTGCTCACTCTAGTACTGGGCCCTGCGCCATCAGGAGCGCTGCTGCCTGCACCAGCTGGGGACAATGAGGACTCAGTCAGAGGGACCGAGTTCTGCTGCTGGCGAGTATGTTTGGCCTTGAGATTGTAATACCCTCACCAACAGTTGGAGAACGTGGTGTTTCATGGTATAAACTCTTACTGGAGAATTTTCAGGCCCTGTAGTTGGCCATGGGAGAAGTATTTGAGGGCAGGGGACAACTTTCTAGAACTCAAAGTGGGGGATCTGCCTTGTCAGATGGAATGAATGTTTATTTATTAAGTATTCCTAAAGGCCTCGGTGCTTTTTCATTCCTCTTTTATTCATTAGAAAAATAATCATCAAGCATTTATTATTTGTCAGACACTTTTCTAGGTGCTGGAGTTATAAAGGTGACAAAAACAGTTTCTGCTCCTGTGCAGCCCACAGCCTTGCAGGAGACATAGACTGTTATCGTGGCACCACAAATGTAAAACAATAACGGTGACTAGAACTAGTCAAGGAACTCCAGGAAGGTTACCCCGAGGAGATTACACCTGAGTGGCAATCTCAAGGCTACCCAGGCAGGTAATGATTAGCTGAAGGGGGAAAGAAAGAGTCCCAAAGGGAATAGCATGTGCAAAAGTCCTGCGGCGAGAGGGAGCATGATAGAATAAGGGCCCAAAAGAAAGCCAGTGTGGTAGACAGAGAAATGAGAGTGAGGGGGGCAAGAGATGAGACTGGTGAGGCAGAGGATGGTGAGAGCTAACACTTACTGGATGCTTATTATGCACCAGCCACCATTCTAAGTGGTTAATGCATTAATTCTCACAACCATCTGAGGTAGTACCCTTATTACTCCATTTTATAGATGAGGAAACTGAGATACAGGAGAATTCAGAAAGTAAAATGCCCAGGGTCACAATGATGGAGTTAGGCTATAAATTTAGGCAGTGTGAGCCAGAACACATTACATAAAAGCTCTTGAACTCCATGCTATGTTCACCCTGTCAGCGATGGCTACACAGGTGAACTATCTAATTATAATTGGAAGTGCTTTGCAAAGACAATCTGGCTACAGTGTGACTTTAGCAAGGACTTAGGATGGTCCACAATCATGTGGCATATGCCAGTTAGGAAGCCACAGCATAGCATGGACTAGGACAGGTGAGCATGGAGAAGATAGAGAAGACTGGATGGATTTGAGAGAAATTTAGGAAGTGAACTCCACAGGATTGGGTGATGGGTTGCATACAGGGAGTGAGGGAGAGGGAGGTTTCTGGATGCCTGGCAATACACTGGGTGCAGTGAAAGAGAACAGGGTTCCAGAAGGGGAAGAGGGCTGGGGAGGCCATGAGTTTGAGCACCTGCTGAGTTCAGGATTCCTTTGCGATATCCCAGGGGTATTGGTAAGTGGCAGACGCTTATTATAAGGACCTGGATGAAAGATGTGTGTGTTATTTGCAATTGGTAATTAATGCCACAGCTATGCATGAAATCGGCCAGGGAGAGGGCAGTGAGTGAGAAGGCCCAGGACCCCAAGCTTCAGTGGGCCAGTGGTGGACGAAGCGTCTGCAGAGGGGACCAAAGAGGAAAGGCCAGAGAGGCCGGAGGACCCCAGGTGTCCCTGAAGCTGAAGGAAAAGTGGTTGAAGAGGGAAGGTGAGCAATGGCGAGCGCTGCCAGGGGGTCCCTGAGGACATGGGGTGAAGCACAGACATGAGGCCATCCGCGCTGCGAGTGGGAGCTGTGTGGGCGATGCCAAGGGTGGGGGCCAGACGGGGACGGGTCTGAGAACGGTGGGAAGCGGGGCGACGAAGGCCGCGTAGAACATGCGGCCCTTTTGAGAAGCTGGGCTGCGATAAAAGGGGAGGAGGGTGACACTGGGGGGCTGAGGACCGGCGAGGCGGTTCCTCTCTTCTCTCCTCCGCCGTCCCTCTCTCCCCTTCCTTTCTCTCTTCTGCCCTCCTGCCCCTCTGTCCCCTCCCTGCTCCCTTCCTTTCTAATGATGGGAGAGTGAATATATTTACAGGCAAAGAAAGGACTGTTGAGAGGAGGGGATAATCAATATAGTCCAATTCCCAGTTCTGAGAGGGCAGCTGGACCAGGAGGAAGGGCTCTGGGAAGGCAGGGCACGAGCTGAGGGGGCAGCTCTTTGCTGGGTATTGGAAGCTGAGCGACTTCTCCGAAGAGATGCTAAGACCTCTGCCGACGGTTGGTGGGAGGGTGTTTGGAGGCACGAGTTAATGGAGAAGGTTTGAAATAATTGTGGAAGGCGGGAAGAAGTTGACCAGGGAAGCGAGGAGGCTTTCTGGGGGGAATTAAGACTCGATAGGAAGCTAGTCCGCCCTGTTCTCTGCCTCTAGGACCGCCGCACAGCGCTTGGCTGCCTGGGTACAGATGCAGGGCAACGTGTGGCCGGCTTCATCCAGGGCCGGGGTGGGGCCAGACACGGTGAGCAAACAGGAGGGACCGAGGCATCTGCGGTTCGGGCAAAAATGTCACTGACTGATGGACTGGGCACTCGGAGTGGGAGGGAAGCCGAGACAGGGCAGGGTGGATGGACTGGAAGGGGGCACAGGACCATGGACGGCCGGAAAGAAAGAGCAGCGATGGGGGGAGTATTGAAGCGTAGAGCTGGGTGAGAGTGGGACGCTTCCGATAGGGGTGGGGCAGCTGCAAGTGATGACAACCCAGGGCAGGACCTGGGGCGGGGGGTGGCCCAAGCGGGGTGGGCGTGAGGCCGTGGAAGGAGCGCACTCAGGAACTGAGGGGCCAGGACACCGGCCGGGTCACCGTCTGCGTGGACGGTGATGTCATCCGGGAGGTCTGTAGAGGGCGCAGGGCGGAGGAAGGCTGGGAACCAGAAGCCAGAGTCTTTGATAAATGATGGGGCGGGACCTGCATGTTCAGTAGCGACAGCAGTAGTGAGTCGGGAAAGGGGTCCAAGGGAAAAAGCACGGGCCGGAGGCAGGGAGGGTCTCCCCAAGGGTCCAGCTCAGCCCTGGGAGGACCCCTGGGAGGTGTCCCTCTAACACAGCAGGAGACCAAGGCTGGGGGTAGGAACGTGTCTGATTCACAGCTGTAAGTGGCGGAGTGGGGCCTTACATTTCCCCTGCACCATGTCCTTTGCTACACGGGGGTCCGGCTGCCCAGGTGGTGGGGTGCCCCGCCCCTGACTCTCACTGCTCCCCACCTTGAGGCCCTCTGCTGATGGAGTCAGCCAGGAATCTCAGGAGAGTGACTTACGAGTGACCTTGTCTCCTTTCCCACCTCAGACCCTGAGGAGATAGCGACCAGTCGTGGCCAGTGAGGGCGAACGGCCACCTGCCTTCCTGTCCCTCCCCTCCCCACCGGCCCTAGAGGGGAAGGACCGAGGAGCAGGGGGGGAGCAAGTGGGGAGATGGGGCCTTCCCGGAGCTCCATCAGAGCACTAACCCCACCACCACTGGTTATTGAGCACCTACAATGTGCTGTCAAGGACTTTGAATACCAATGTATTTTATTGTCTCAGCAGCCCTCCGATGTGGGTGCTGTTATCCCCACTGCTGAGGTGAGGACGCTGAGGCTTCCGAGAGCAGGATGAGCAGAGGGTCCACCTGGTGATTCCTGGACCCTCTCTGTGGCAGTGGGTGTCAGAGATGACTGGCAGATGGCAGAGCCAATGGAATTCAAAAGAGGGCCCTGCCGCGCTGTGGCTGAGCTGTGGGGCATCCTGCCAACAGGCAGAGCTTTCTGTTCAGGGGAGAGAGCCTGTTAAAACCCACCCCTAGCTCCAGTGTAGACAACCAGGACCCTCATTAGGTTAACATTCAGGACTCTTGTATAGCAAGGGCAGGGCCAGAGGGTCGAGCCCGCAGGTCTTGGCCCCCGTGGCCCCTGGCATTCTCCAACCCCAAACGCCCGCCCTCCCCACATCCCTGTCTCCTGTCGTGTGTGCAGCATGTCCACGCTGGCCCTGAGACCAGTAGTGGGACCCAGGGGTGAATAAGAAGGGTGAATAACCTCACCAGGGGCGAGATGCATAAAATATGAGGCTGCTGTCAAGTTGTAGACAAGAGCTGCAGGGGACTAGGGGAGAGGCAAGGAAATGAACTTCTAAGAGGGTAACGGCCCAGAAATAAGGGTATTTTTTTACCACGTGATACATCAAAGTATATTGATATCAAACAAAAAATGTATTTAACAATGCCTCAAAGAATACTTCTATCAGGCACTTCGTGCCCTTTCGTTTTCCGTGGCCACTTCAGCTCATGGGCTGGGAGAGGGGCAGCCAGCCTTGATCTCCTCAAGGGCCCCTCTCAGGCCCCCTTCTCAATCCCCGTGGGCCCGAGATCCTAAAACCAGACCCCAGGTGCCACTTGCAAGCAGGACAGTTCTTGGTCTGGAGTCTGAATGAGCATGGATTCTGAAGCCAGGTCCCAAAGGCCCACCGAGGGCTCTACAGAGGCGTACCTGGGACAGAGGAGTCTGGGGGTGAGAGGCCCTGGAAGGACTCCCCCAGGCAAGCAGAGCCAGGCCATGCAGCCCCACCGGGCAGGAAGGATCCAGCTTTAGCTCTGTTCTAAGGAAGGGCTGTCCGGCATACCCCACAAGGGGCGATGCCCTGGGGGGGGGTTGACCTCCGACCCTGGGACAGCCAGCTCGTGAGGAGTTGTGAGGGGTCTGTGTGCCCCGACCCCCCTGCCAGCCGGCCTGACCCATTACTCGCCCATTCCCACTGTCGGGTGGAGATGACCAGAAGGAGGGTGGAATGCCCTGAGGGTCTTTCCTCTCTGAACTTGGCCTTCCCGCGCCCTGGGCTGTGGGGTGGAAAGGAGAATAAGCAGGGACGCTTATCAGGTTATCTCCCAAGCCCGGTCAGCCCAGGGGTCCAGATTTTCTCACGAAGGGTCCCCGGGATCCCACATCTAGGCCCCAGGCTATGTCACCTCAAGGTCGGGCGGAAGTGAGGCTGGTGGAGGCAGTGCACCTGCCCTGACCCACGGGGCAGCCCAGGACGTGAGAACCGTCCAGGAGAAGCATAAAGCCATCAATCCAGGGGGAGCCCGGCCCTCTGGTGTCCCTTCGGATCCCACACTGGGCATGTGCAGTGGGGGCGGGGACTTTGGGGTGGGCGCTCAGGGAATCTCTCAGAGACCAGTGGTGTCAGCGTTTCCCGAAAAGTGGCCCCCAAACTCACTTTGCTCCCTGATAATGATCTGAGGAGACTCGAGCGTGACCAAGGCTGGGAGCAGCCGGTGGAGGGCAAGGGTAGAGGGAGACGAGGCTGGGGGAGCCGGGAGAGCCTGCTTACGTGTGCCGCTTTGAACCAGGCATGCGTTTATTCCTGGTCACCATGACTTTAGTGGAAACCCTTGCCACAGCCACTGCCCTGGGGAAGGAGGTTCGGAGGCCGAAATCCAACTTATGCTTAGAATCGGGAAGCTAAGCATCTTTGCACTGGTCCTGCTGCTGTTCACAAAAAGCAAGAGGAAGCAGGGGGAAGGTAAGATGGGGCATGTCTTTCTTCCAGCTGTCCTCCCACATCATGCGCAGCCCCGCAGCCCTGGGGGGCCCCAGCTGGCTCCTCGGAGGAACTTTTCAATCAGATGGGGGCACTTAGCACAGCAGAGATGAGCAGCTGCGGCCTTGAGGGGGAAAGAAAGCCCCAGAATGGAGTTAAATAACCAGCCAGGGCTGCCTTGGGTGGGTGGGCCCGCAGGAAGGAGTAAATACTTGGTGGGCTCTGGGGAAGGCATTGGGCTGGATGGGGGGAACCTTGGTGCTGGAAGCAAGGGTGGAGAGAATCAGGCGTCCTTAGCTGTTCCTTCTGGGGACCTTGGAGAGGTAGGAATTCAGACACACGGTTGAGTTGATTCCGTCCTGAGGCCTGCTCATGTGGTGACTCAGGAAAATAAAGGCAGGTCACATGGGTCTCGGGCCTGGGAGCAGGAAGGGCCTGGCAAGGGGTGGGGGCCTGCTAGGAGAGCTGGTCAAAGGGGTGTTCCTGAAATGAGGGGCCCCACGGTAGTGGGACAGACACCATACGCTGAGGCTTGAAAACACTAGAAACACAATAAACTGCTTTTCTCCAGACGGCACTGGAGGTCTGTTGCATGATCAAAATAGTTTAAACTGGAAGATGCCTTTACCAGAAGAGGGCATGACATTGGAGCAGCTCAGCAGAGTGTGTGTGGTGGTGGTTGGGGGTCGGGGGACACGCAGGGACTGTGGTTTTAATGGGATGGTGCTAAGGGTGTCACCAGCAAAAGTATAGCTGGGGTAGGAGACGGCAGTTAGGGAGAGTGGTTGTGTCCCAGAAGCACAGTGGACTTCACTTTCCTTCCCTCCCTTCCACCTCTCTTCCTTCTTTCCTATTATTTTTTTATAAGAGAAATAAACACTCTAGTTTTAAAAGTCAATAGAACTAACAAGCTTACAATGAAAAAGAGCAGGCACCTGTCCTGTCCCAGGCCCCAGCCCAGCTCCACAGAGGCAACGCCTTTCAACTCTCTCAGCAGTTTTGCTATTGTCTGTCATCCGTATTCCTAAAGGTTATGCTATAATGTCATTTCTTAATTCTTTCAGTTTCATGCATTATTTGTTGATCTCGTTTTATGGCAGATTCTGTTATATTCCACTCCTCCAACTTTGCAAAAGCAGAAGTCAGTATTTACATTACTCAAATCAAATTATTGTTCGCTGAGCATTAATTCCTTTCTTGGGTCACTGTTTGCTTTCATTAAGTTCATCATTACCCCTCTCCCTTCTTTTTTCTTCTCCTTGTTTTTCTAGGGGCCTGTGGCTTCTGCCCAGAGGCTCCACCCCCCACCCCCCCACCTCCACCTAGCATAATGCTCAGGTAAGGTACCAGTGGGATTTTCTCCCGGGAGCTCCGTGCACCTGGGTCTGCTGCACATCATTGTTTGGGGCCTATCTTCGCTGCTCTCCGCTGTCGCTTTCTGTGTTCAGGCTCTGGGGGGTTCTTCTTTCTCAGTTTGCATCTTTGTTTGAGCGTATGCTCCCAAAGCTTGCTGAGAAAGGGTGCACGGGAAGCAAGCATTTCCAGTCCTGGCATGTCTACAAATGTTTCCATTCAACTCTTACTCTTCTTTATAGTTGGGGCGTGAAAAGAATTATATAGGTTGAAGCTTATTTTCTCTCTGAAACTCAAAGTTGTATTTTTCCAGGATCTTCTGATTTTAGCAAGTCTGGTGCAACTCTGTCTCCAGACTCTTCTGTGGTTTGGTCTCTAGGGGCTTTCACCCCCTTTTCCTTATCCCTGGCATAGGTCTTTTTCCATTCATGTGCTCAGCCCTCAGCAGTGGGCACCCTCAGTCTGAAAATTTGTGTCCTTCCATTCCGGGTAGATTGGCCTGCACTAATTCCTTGGCCATCTCTTCTGTTTTCTTTTTTCTCTCTTCTGGAACTCATATTAGTTAAGATACTGCAACTTCTGTTTGTTCTCTAAGTTTCTTACATTTCTTCTGATTTTTTATGTCCCACCTTCAAGGAGAACTCCTTAACATTATGCTCCCAGAGGTACAGAGACACAGGCTGTTTGAGGGATGAAATGCCCTTCCAAATATCCACAGCACCCCCCTGGCATGCCATGCTGACATGAGCTCACAGCAGTATGGATAATTTGAGAGACCCTGGGGGATGGTTTCAGGGTAGGGAGGTAGGGTGGGGTAGGTGGTCACGTTCCTATGGCAGCCAATTGCGTTGCCATAGCAACACTGTTCTGCCTTCATTCTGTGGGGTCCTGGTTTCTGCAATGGGTGACACACTGTGGGCCCCACAATCCTCCTGGGAAAGAACATTTCCCCCCTAAACCAAACAGAGCAGGAGTAGCCTGCGGCTACTGTCCAGTGGGGCTTTCTTGTGGGCAGAAGGGCAGATATCCTGGAGTTTTCCTGCAGGCAAGCTCTACCCCTTCCTACAGTAATTCCAACTCCCCAGCTGTTGGGGGCCCCCAGGAATGTCCCCACAAGGCAGACTGACCTTCCTGATGTCCACCATATTGGACTCAGATGGAAACCCTGCCATCTCAGAGAGGCCTGACAGTGAGGTGAGAGAGCCGGTTCTGGTGTCAGGAGACTGACCCCACTTGCCTCTCATTGGCTGCGTGCCTTCCGTGAGTTACTTATCTTTCGGAACCTCAGGGTTCTCACCTGTGAAAATGCCCATCCCTGGATGGCTACCAGGATATACAGAAGTGATATGTGTAAAGTACTGGACCCTTCCACGGCTTTCCCTGGGGAAAGGTGCATGGATGGCCCAGCCCACTGCTAACACCCCTTGAGCACAAAGGGGGGCTTCCCCACCTTGGGGCTGGGCACCCCAGCACAGGTCTGACTGTGGGGCTAGGGTGACATTTAAGCCAATGGACAGGGCAGTGGCTGGCATCGTCTTCCAGATCAAGTTGTCCAACTGGCAGAAAACTTCCCTGGGAAGGGGTAGGGTATTTAAGCCGTCTGACTTCCCCTGGGCTAGGCCAGCGCTACTCAAGGTGCGGCTGTGGCCCAATCCCTGTGCAAAATGTTCGTTACCCATCTGTAGTGAGTTAAGTCCAGGAATTAAGAGGGTAGCTTCAGAATTATTGTAATAAAGATTTGGCATTGCCGAAACAGCTAAACAGCATCCAATTTGGGCTTCTCATTAGTTATTTTAAAATTTTTCAGTTTTTTGGCGCTTCATCTTCATTGTGTGGGTGTGTGATTAGAAGTATTGATCTGCATCTGGTCCTTCACCAGACTCTATTGAAAACCCCTGACCTTGGTAACAAAGCCGTCTTAAAACCAGGGGAATATCCAACTGAGGAGAGAAGGGCAACGATCTCAACAGCGCTGTTGGCAAAAATTGGCCACAAATCACACGCGCGGGTGAGTCGGCGGCATCTCCTTTATTGCCTCAGGACGAAGCTCGAGTCCCGCTCCCGCAGCCCTGCCGCCCTGCCCCGCCCCGCAGCCCCGCAGCCCCGCAGCGCGACCCCGGGCCGGTCGGGGGAGGGAGTTCACTGCCGGCCCGTCCGTGCTCAGCGCCGCCCCGCGCCTCCAGGCGGCGCCGTCTGTCGCTTGCCGTAGCGCAGGCCGAACGAGTTCCAGTTGTAGGCCGACAGGTCCTTCTCCCGCTGCACCAGCACGGCGCCCCGGGGTGCGGGGATCAGGCGGCTGCGCGGGGCGCACAGGCCTGGCGCTTGGGGCCCCGCGGGGCTCCCGGGAGGCGGGCACAGCGAGGCCCCCCGAGCGCTCTGCCGAGCCGCTGGCTTCGCCTCCCTGCACCCTGGGCTCTGGTCCCCGGCGTCCGCGAGGCCCAGGGGTCCGCGCCGCTCGCCTAGGACAGAGCCACAGGGAGAGGCTGTGACGCAACGCCGCTGACATCCCCACCCCGTGCTTCCCTCTTGCTCCTTGACCTCCAGGGAGCAGAGCTCAAGACCAGGCGCCGCCGCCGGGCGCATCTTAGCTCACCTTACGCCGGCCTAAGAGGGCCATCTGCGCCTCCTCCTCCAACATAGCTTTGATTTCAAATGTTTTCAGAATTATCTTTAATATCTCCTATATGAAATTACTTCCTTGTAGGAAGCAAACAGGGTAAATTAAACTAATGAAGGATTTGCTGGACACCCAGCCTAGGCCCTCTTGCGGATTCACTGCCTGGCCACGGGTCCCTGTCTGCATCAGGCTGCCCGGCTGGACTCCGAGCCCCTTGGCGTGGGTGGGGCCATGTTTGTTCACCTTGGTATCTCCCAGAGTGCTGCAAACAGTGCCTGGCACGGAGTAGGGCCTCAAGAAATGCTTTTAAATATATAAAAGCTAAAGAAAGCTTGTAGTTACAGAAACCAAGAAAGTAGAGCCAAGATCATTATGCCTCCGCTCTTCCCATAATGGTGACCCCCTGATAAGATGTATAAGGACGTAGTAAAGAACGGGAAATTATCTGGGTCACCTTAACCGGCTCACCTCCTCCACTCTGGGTGTAATCTCTTCCCTTCTTACTGAGGGTTAACAAGGCTAATTTGGAAGGCACTTCACATGAAGGTTCATTAAGTTGACGATCATTTTTGGCAGTAAAATAGTGCAACCTGCTCTGAGCAGACAACAGCCCCAGCCAGTTGTGGCAAGAGATTCGTGGAAATGAGGCCTGGTGTGTGAGTGGGTGCGTGTTGCAGGGGAGGTAGTCGGCTTTGAGCCCTACTCCTGTCCTCAGTGCCCCAGCGTAATTTGAAGGAGGACGGTGGTGGGGTACGGTCCAGAGTAATGAAAATCTTCCTAGGAGGCCCCTCCCACCGTGCTTAGGGCCTGGCTGAGATGGAGAGGAGCAACGGCTTCCTTCCCTGTTATACCCACCTTCCCAGCAGTGGGATCACGCTCAGGCTGCTGCTTGGGCCTTACCTAAAGCCCTTTCCCAAAAAGAACCAATAACTCACTGTCCTTGGGGCAGCGGTGAGGTTATTCTCTGGGGAAGCCTCCCTCCCCGAGAAGGGACACCCTAATGCAGGGACGGCCGCTTCTCTTCGCTCTGGGATGTTTTACGGGCACAATAATATCACATGTGTAAAGCATGACTCCAAGTGCCACAGCTAGAGGAACAGAGGCCCAGAGAGGCTAAGCCACAAGTCCAGTTTGCCCAGAAGGCAGAGTCAAGCCCATGACACTGGCTCGGGGACCAGCACACCCTCCTAGCTCAGAAACATACTCTTGGGGAGCTCCTGCCCCTGCCGGACTTCTGCAGCCTTGACTGAGTGACTTTAGGGAGGTTTCTTTCCCTCTCTGGGCCTCGGTTTCTGCAGCTAATCAGTTCCACAATGAACTGCTAAGGTTGACAGGTATTAAGGATCAGTCCTTTGTTTAGGTTCTTTTTTTTTTTTTCTAAATTCCCCATAAAGAGTCTGAGATCACTGATAAAGACACTTGCATAGTGAATTCCTCCCCAATGGATCTGCACAGAGAGGTGGTTGGCACAGAGCAGAGAACACAGCATAAGAACCATGAAGGAGCTCTGTGGCTGACAAACCCCTGAACCTAGGTGAGCTCTTGACGCCCATCACAGTGGGAAGTCATCTCTTACTTGCAGGGTTGATGGGGCCCCTAAATGACTTGCATGGGCCAGCCTTAGATTTCCATTTAAATGCAGTGTTAAAATCATGTCCATAGACTAGCCATCATCTGAAAAATGTGGTTAACTCTCATTTTGTAACAATTCACTTGCCCACCACCCTTCTTTCCAGACAATGCATACCTGTGGATCTAGGATTCTCCGTGGGTGCCACCTTTTCTAATGTCTCCCTGAAGGAGGTGGCACAGAGGAGAAGCATCAGCTTCCAAACCAGTGAGTTCATCCTGGTGAGAAGACGCAGATCCAGGAAGTGCCCTGAAGCCAAGACAGAGAGAAGGAGGAGGGACTAGGTTGGGAGCACAGTCCCGGCTGGGTGCTAGGGTGAGCTTGGTGGGAAGGGGAGAGCCCTGGAATAGAGGAGGCAGCCCCTGTCCTTGGAGGCCCCCAGTGGAGGGAAGGGTCTGAACAGATGATTCATGGAAGTGGGACTGAGGCCTATTGCACAGTATAGTCAAAGCTGAATTCATGCATAAGGATCATCAAGGAGGGCTTCCTGGAGGAGGTGAAGCCAGTAAGGTTAGGAAGGAAGAGCATCTTTATTGGTGGAAGGGACAGGACTTCTCTGGTTGGAGAATGGCCAGGATTCTGAATCTTTGGTTTGCTCGAAAGGAATGTTGGAGGAAAGAGGAGTGAGGTGTAGTGTGTGGCTGTGAGCAGGAAGGGGTGAAGTGAAGTGGGACAAGAGGTCCACTGAGTGGAGGGCATTGAGGCCCAAATGTTCTCTTTGCAGCCTGGGAGCAGGCTTGTCCTGCAACCCTGGGCTCTGCATAAATCCACGGTGTTCTGTGCTCCACTCTCCCCATTAAAATGAGCCTTCTTGAACCTGGCCTGGTTCCCTTCTATGGTAACAGAAACTTAATTCTTTTCCTTTTTCAAGAAAAAAAGAAGAATGAGGCAATCAACTCTCTTTTTCTCATAACTCTTTACAGCCTTGAAGAGCATTATTAAATTGTTTTCTTGCCTGTAATTCAGGGGAGAGAGAAACCTTTCCCTGATTTATCAGGTCAATTGTCTCCATATTCTATTCTCCCTGGGCTCTGAGAGGATATGAATTGAATTGACCTCATAATTTTGGCTATTGAGATGGGAGCTATGTACTCTGACCCTCACTTCACCTTCTTTCTCTTTCCCCTCTCATGTTCCCCCACAGCCATTCCAGCTCCCACATCTAATTTCTCTTTGAAAAAGTCACCAGGCATTTTGAGATTGTCCAACAAACATGATCAAAGACAAACTGATGGGAAGGCAGGTTTGAGCAGAAAAGGTGTTGGGCCAGACCTAAAAGGCTAGAGCCCGTCTCTGCGGTCACGGTCATGGTGGGCGAGTGGCGGGAGGCTGTGATCTGTGCCCATCAGCTCCTCATGGACGCTCAGCCCCATGCATCCCTCTGTTCTTGCCCTGTTCCCCATTCCCCTCCCTGCTCACTCCAGGACCCGAGTGTGGGGTAGAGAGTAGGAATCCTGAACTGGGATCAGGAATTCTCATTTCCAGCCCCAGCTCTGCCCTCCTTTCCTATGAGATGTGAGCAAGACCCCCAGCCCTGATCTCTGGACCTTATTGCTCCATCTGTAAAATAAGAACATTGGATCAGACTGGCCACCAGCTGTCCGCTCAGATGGTCCCCTCTCCTTGCAGACTTTGATTCTGTGACACCCTGAAATCCAGACCAGGGATTTCTGCATCAACTTTAAGGCCTGGAGTGGGGCATGGAGTAGAGGCAGGATCAGCCTATTAGACAGAACAGGGCAAAACCCTTTCTTCAGACCATGGGTGCACAGGGGCCAGGCTAGTTCAGAAATCATTCCGGGTGGCAGCACCAGCTAGGTGCAGTGCTGGGTGCCAGGCGGGCACCGGTGCGCTGACACTCAGGATTGCCTGCCCCCAGCTCCTCCCCCTGGATCTATCACAAGAAATTGAGTTGTAAGCCAACCGTTTCAAAATAACACCACAAATGACAGGCTGGAGACGTGTAAGCACCCAGGGGGCTGTGGGAGCCACAGGCAGCCCAACCTGGAGGGCCAGGCAGGCTTTCTGCAGGGCGTGGTGCCCGAGCTGTTTCTGAGCTCCAGTCGGCCAGTTTGCATTAGGCATTTCCAGCAAGGAGCGCTCGAGTGGGACAGCCCGGACTTGGCTGTGAAGGCAGCTGCGGGCTCTTCCGCCCGCCAGGAGGGGGGGACTTCCCTGGAAGGACAGAGTGCACGGAGGCTGCATCCAGGAGCGGTCGGGGCCAGAGCGAATGCGTGGCGGTCTGCGTTTCGGATGGAGCATCCTGGCCGCTCTGCAGCAGCAGGCTGGTGAGTGAGGGCCGGAGCGGGCAGGCTGCGTGGTGAGAAGGTCGTTCTTCCTTCCCGCGCCTCTCACCCAACCGCCTCCTCCCCATCACAGCACTGACCATGGCGCCAAGTGAGAAGTCTGGCTTTCCCCCACTACCCGTCCCCAACACACACACACACACTCCCCAAACTCTTAGTTCACTGCCTAACACACGGTCATTTAACATCTGTTCGGAAAATTCCATCAGCTTCCAAGGGGCCTTGAGGGGCTCACTGCTGGGGACGATTTTTGTGTCCCTTTGCGCCCCTGCCCCAGGGGTTTGTACCTAGTGACACGGACATTCCAGGTGTGATCAGAAGGCTTTAGAAGGGGGGTGGCTTCCTTCCAGGGGGACCCCAGTTCCTAGTGCCGGGATAGCCGGGGCTCCTCTTGGCCTTGTATCTGCCATCCGTAAACTGGGGCCACTGCTCAGAGGGGTCCTGGGGAGCCTGTTAGCCCTGAGGGGACCTAGCTCCCTCCAGAAGCTTCGGTGGCCTCTGGTCCCAGCTCTGGATGGGTCATTCTTTATGGTCATTCCTTCTCGGTGGGGAATCCCAAGCCAATGGACTCACCAGACAGGCCAGAATAATTTGACCAGCCTGGCAATCAGGAAAGATCAGGCCCCTCTTTGCCTGCCTGGGACACACGTGTCAGCCTTACAGTTGCATTCCTGCACCCACCTGGGGGCCCCTGGGCAGACCCTCCGTCCCCAGATGGGTGCTGCAGGCCACCTACCTTGGCACGGCCTTGGCAGGAGAGGCTCTGCAGACTCTCCCAGGGGGGCGCTTCTCCTCAGACGGGTGGACGCTCAGCGAGGGCAGCTGGGCTTCTGGGCTCTCTGCCACCAGCTCTCCCACCCAGCCCCTTTTATGAAGCCCAAGGTGACGTCTCCAGGCACAGGCCCACTCCCGCCTCCCCCCACCCTCAGACCCCCTCAGGGCGTGCAGTGCTCTGGCCTGACAGGCCCCCATGCCAGGCTCTCAGGACTGAAGTCAGCCTCTTCACAGCCCCCAGCCCCCGCGGGGCCCGCCCAGGCTGGCTTTCTGACTCCCACTTGCTCTCTCCGTGCTCCTCAGCCCCGTCTCCCAGACCCACTCAGCTGGAGGCCCGTTCTACCCACACCAGGGAATGGACTATTCAAGAGGAGGCGGGAGGGTCAGCGTGAACTGTCCGCCTTCCAGACACGGGCTGGGAACACACCCAGTGGGACGTGCGCGTGACTTGGGGCAGAGGGAGAGGAGAGGCCACAGTGTGATGGGGTGAGCGTGCGCTCCTGGGTCCCCACGTGCCCCCAGCTCTGGCCAGCGCAGCTTGGGTCTCAGACCAGAGGCGCTCCCGGGCTGTGTGTTCTGCGACTGGGGGTGGTGAGGGAGGGGTTCTCTCCTTTCTTCTTCCCTCCTTTCCCCGATTGCTGAGCACTTGCTCAGCACAGGGTTTGGAGATTAATATGACTGGTCAGGTTGGGGAGATAGGATGGAAGCAGTGCTAAGAAACAGAATAAACTGATGGCTCCAGGAGGAGGGGGGACCCAGGAAGTGCCGAGAGAAGCAGAGAAGTGAGTCCTGGTGCCGCTGACGGGGCTGCTCCTAGGACCCATGTCTGGTGCACCGGTGATCACATTCTGCAAGTGCTGTGTGGCTGGCTTTGAAGGCAGGGACCGGTCTCCTTCCCTCGGGACCCGTTCCGATGCCCAGTACACACATACAGGGCCCGCAGAGAAATGTACTAGGTATATGCATTGCCAGGGACCCGTCCCTTTCTTGGACCAGTAAGAACACTCTCTTCCCTTGGCCGAGGGGCTCCTTGGGACAGAGACTGTTCCCTCTATCGGACTGGGGCTCTCAGAAGGTGGGGGCTGTGTCTCTAACCTCAGACAGGAAGCTCTCCCAGCACAGGCTCTTATCTGGTGGGTATGTTGTGCAAAGATCCCCCTAACTAATGGTTGAGAAGCACTTCCCACCTGTATGCAGGGTAACACCCACCACTTGTCTAATGCTTACTGTTAACTGGTGCTTGCAAACATATTATGTCACTTATTACGACTACTGAACACCAGGATAAAGATGGTGGCCTCTGAGATCAGGCCCGCCCCTCGCTCCGTGGGGTGATGCGTGCATCCACCTACCCTGAGTCAATGAACAGACTTAACAGGCTAGAAACGCTGCCTTTGAGTCTCAGACACACTGACGGCTTGGAGATTTTGGAGATTAATCTTTGCTTTTCCTCCCATAAATAGAGGCCCTGGGTCTCTGCTCCCCACAGTCCTGACTGCCTGTTGAGTTGACTTGGGGATTTGAAGTCAGTCCTTCTGGACTTGGAGAGGCCCAGGTATGACGGGGAGATGAGTCAGTGCGGGCTGGGAGCCTGAGGGGGTGGCCCTCATTTCCTTTTCAGCCCCTTCAACCACTGGTCCATGTTCAAGGAGCGCTTTCTGCTCTTCAGACCATTGAGCTGGTGCCTTGAAGCCTCTGGAACAGCTGTGGGAGCCAAGAATCATTACCCAAGACAAAGAGTGGGGAGCAGACTCAATATCTCGGTTATTACCGAGCCGCCCTTGAGAGCTGGGAGCCGCGCCGGGGGCAGATACGGAGAGGGGGCTGCACGGAGGCGCCCAGCTGGCAGGCGCGGCGAGGTACTGGCTGTAGGGCCTCCCTGTGCTTTGCCAAGAGCTCATTCCTGTCAGGTGCTTCAGCGAAAGGAAAGGGCAAGGCCTGGGGACCCCTGCCTCATGTGCCTGCCCCAAGGAGAGGACAGAATCTCCACCTACTTTGCCTGCCGTCATTGGCTATCACACGACCTCTTCGTGCCTGGAGCCCAGACTCAGCCAGCTCCTGAGAAACCTCTGCTGCTTGCCAGCTGGGTCACCTAGACTCTCCAAGTCTCCATTTCTTTGGCTCTAATAAGGAGTTATTAATAGCCACCTTCTATGCCCAGATCACAGACACAGCTGCTCACAGGTCCCCTCATCTCATCTGCTCTTGGCAGTTGGAGAAGGGGTGGGGATGGGGGGAGGTCTGCTGAGGCTGGCCAACCCGGGCAGGGCTTTGGGAGGGAATGGGGAAGGGGCCACTGCAGCTGGCGTGGCAGTTTTACCAACTCCATGTGGTCTCCCCACCCCAAGCCACCAAGCCACATGCATAATCTACTTACCGCATTCAGGAAGGGGATGTTGAAGGCAGTGCCCAGGAAGCCAAAGGCGACAGGGAGGAAGCCCCTAGGAGCAGAAGGGTGCGGGGAGGGCTCAGTGATGGCCCAGAGGGGAGGGGGTCGCGAGGCTGCGGCCCACTGAAAGGTCCAGCTTTCGCTCCCAAGAGAGTGGACACTGGGAGCAGGCCTGGTTCTGCACCCCTGGTTTTTAAGAGGCAGCTAATGAAGTGATTAAAAATGAGGGCCCTAGGCATTATGATTAGCATGTATAATGTAGGGGGGGCAAGGGGAGGGCTGTACAACACAGAGAAGACAAGTAGTCATTCTACAGCATCTTACTACACTGTTGGACAGTGACTGTAAGGGGGTATGTGGGGGGGACTTGGTGAAGGGGGGAGTCTAGTAAACATAATGTTCCTCATGTAATTGTAGATTAATGATACCAAAATAAAAAAAATGAGGGCCCTAGGCAGAGGATCTGAACAGACATTTTCCCAAAAACATATGAATGGGCAACAGATATATGAAAATGTGCTCAACATCACTAATAATCAGGAAAATGCTTATCAAAACCACAATATCATTTCACATCTCTTGCAATGGCTATCTTCAGAAGGATAAACAAGTGCTGGTGAGGATGTGGAGGAAGGAGAACCCTTGGGCAGAGCTGGGAGGCACGTAAATTGCTGCAGCCACTATGGAAAACAGTTATGGAGGTTCCTCAAAAAATTAAAAATAACACTAGCATATGTCCAGGAAATTCCACTTCTGGATATTTATCTGAAGGAAATGAAATCACTATCTTGAAAAGATTATCTGCACTATCTTCACTGCAACACTATTTACAACAGCCAAGACACAGGAGCAACTTGGGTGTCCATCAACGGATGAATAAAGAGAATGTGATAGAGTATTATTCACCCATAAAAGGACATCCTGTCATCTGTAAAAACATGGAAGGACCTTGAGGGCATTAGGCTAAATGAAATAAATCCCAGAAAGACAAATACTGCACGATCTCACTTACATGTGGAATCTTAAACCAAACTCACAGACAGAAAGAATGGACTGGTGATCGCAGAGGCTGGAGGTGGGGATGGGTGACACGGGTGAATGTGGTGAGAAGAACAAACCTTCAGGTATAAGATAAGTCTTGGGGATGTAATGTAGAGAATGGTAACTATAGTTAATAATACAGTATTTATATTTGAAAAAAAAAATGAGGGCCCTAGGGTCAGACTCCGTGGGTCCAAATCTTGGCTCCCCCACTTAGTGTCTCCATCAACATGGGCAAACGCCTTACCTTCTCTGAACCACAGTTCCCAGCTGTAAAATGGGGTTGATAACAGGAGTATCTGCGTCATGGGGCCTTACACAGAGAAATCCTTGGGCACTGCTGCTTTTTATTACCGTCCCTGTCTTCTGCCTAGGTTGGGTGTGTGCCACCTGCTACAGGTTCCCTGGTCTCCACGCACGGGCGGGCAGCTGCTAGAGGCTTGCTGAGGCTCATTCTCCCTCCTGCCATGGTAGTACCATGCCTGGAGCCACCCTTTGCCCTTGGCCCCCCCTACTCTTACCAAAGACACCCTGGCAAGGCCTGGCTGGGGCATATGCGGGACACGTCGAAGGGCTTGGAGGCGCCAAGGTTGGCGTGGGAAGTGGGCCCTCTGTGCAGTGTGGAGGCGAGGATTGGCAACCTGACTTCTCAGTTGCTTCCTTTCCTTGGGCCTCAGTTCCCTGAGGCCCACCTGCATCTCCGAGGCTCCCGGCAGCCCTGGTACTTCCCGAGAGTGCTGCTGTGTGGGGTCTTTGTTAAGGTTTACTTTTGTCTTGAACAGCTGAGTCTATGGCGGCCTCGCGCACCCTGCTCAGCCTCAGTAAGTGGTGACCGTGTCGGGAGTGACTTGTGCCCACTACACTGCACGCTCCTCAGGAAGCTTCTCCCTGTCTAGTGCCCTAGCCCCACACCGAGCCCAGTGTTTGGCATGCAGTGGGTGCTTTTTAGATATGTGACTATTTAAATAAATGACTGTTTGAATCATGACATGATTGAAAATTAAATAATGGATGGGAGGACGTGTGTGAGAAAGTGTAGTTCTCCTGAGCCACACTCCGTGATGTTCAGGAGGTCTGGGGCACTCAGGCTAATGCAGGCATTGTCAGGGTGGCACGGAGCAAATGGAGGCCTTCCTGAGAACCCAGGTGCTCCTCGTCCCAGCTCCCTCCCATGATCCCATAAGCCATGATCCTCCCCCCCATCACTCCTGTCCCAGCCCCACTCTCCCTACAGTGTCCCAGAGAGCCTCGGGGGCTTCCCTCCCCACCCCTCCTCCCTGAAGGCCTTTCCTCTAGTCTTCTCTTAGGCTCTGCCCATCCCTTGGGACCTGTCTCAGGTCCTGCTTTGTCTAGAACACCTCCCTGGCCCTGACAGCGGCCACATACCCTCACTGAGTCCCACCCAGGCTGATACTAGACAGGCCAGGGGATGGGGGGCCTGGAGCCAGGGACACCTGGTCAAGTTCAGACCCTCTGCATGCTACTTGTAAGACTTCAGGCGAGTGGCAGCCTCTCCGAGCTGGTTTCCTTGTCTGTAGAGGACAATCCTACAATGGACTGTGGACTCAACAAAATGGGATGGTGATTATAAGCATGCTTGGTGCTTGTTAGGGGCCTGGCAAATGTTGTTCCCTGCCCTTTCCCCGCATCTGCATTGTCCGGCTTGAGGGCAAGGCCCTGTGTCTCCTCCTTGGTGACAGGCACACAGCAGGTGCTCAGTGTTTGCTCATGGATGGGCTGATCCTTCCAATGTATGCTGGAGGGGCCTTTCTGAGCATCCATCTGATGCCCCCCCCCCATTTTCAATCCTTCCATGCCCCCCAGTCCAGGATAAAGTCCCCCAGCGTCTGCACATCCTGCTGGTTGGGCTGCCAAACCTGGAGGGGTAACCTCAGCCCTCCAGAAGCCCAGGTGGGCCTGTCCAGGGGAGAGGGGCCTGCACTTACCTGAAGAGGC
Organism: Manis pentadactyla; assembly: GCF_030020395.1. Lineage (NCBI taxonomy): Eukaryota > Metazoa > Chordata > Mammalia > Pholidota > Manidae > Manis > Manis pentadactyla. Next base: position 123,465,733 of record NC_080027.1, on the reverse strand, counting down.
TAAGGAACCCGTAGGTTTCCAGGCACATGCCCAGGAGGGGCCAGCGCAGGAGCACAATGACCACACCCCCCAGGAAGAAGCTGGTCCCTTTGAGCTTGTGCTTCTGGAAGAAGAAGGAAAACGTCTTTCTGAGGCCGATGATGAGGGAGAGGCCAGTCAGGAACAGCAGCTGAGGGAGAGAGAGGAACATGAGATCAAACGCACCAGCCCCGGGAGTCCAGGGCCAGGCCTGGGGCCATGTGTCGGCCATGGGCAGCGCGTGCTCACTCTCCAAGGAGGGACAATACCAGAGGGTGAGCCAACGGCATGCAAGATCCCAGAGCCTTGAGTGATTTGAGCTTGCTACCAGAACAGCCCAGAGGCAGGGGCATGGACAAGGGGAACTTTGAAGGTGTCTAGCTTCCCACCCAATTGAACCCAATTTCTCGGATCGGCCTTGTGTACCTTCCCCACCAACACTGTTCATATATGACTTCATTTCTCATCACACCTCCCAAGGAAGATGGGACAGACAGTAGGATTCTCTCCATTGTACAGAGGTGAAGACTGAGGTCCAGGCCCTCCACTAGATGAAGGCCTGTCTTCCACTTGATTCCTAACGATCCCATGAGACAGCCTGGTGCCCATCAAATTTGACTCTCTGGCTTTCTTCCAGCATGTTCCATGTTTTCTCCTCATCACCACACCTTTTCTCTTGCTGTTCCACCTACCTGGACGTGCTTTTCCACCTCCACACTCATTTCCTCTCCAAATTCCTTTACATCCTTCTCCAACTCGGCATGCTCTCTTTCCCCCAAGCACCTCGTTTTATATTAAATGTGTTTATCTCATCGTGGCTTTACCACGGCTCGTGCCTTCTGCCTCAGTTGTGTGTGTCTGTGTTACATCCCCATCCCTAGGTGGTGGGATTCCAGTGGCAGGGCAAATGCCTGATTCATGCTGGCACCCCAGAGCCTCCCCCAGAGCTCGGAATGAGAATCCAGGTTCTCAGATTCTGTGTGTTCCGCGGGCCTTGCTGTCCATCCCAGCCACCCTCGCCTGCTGACCTTGATGGTGCCTGAGCCCTGAGCTGCAAGAACTTGGGGCTGGTCCTCCTGGCCCTGACCCGATCCTCAGGTAGGCTGGTGGGGAAGGTAGACGAGGCTGGGGGACTTACATTTCCGAAGGCTAGGAGCACGGAATCAAAGTACAGGAGTATTCCAAAGAGGATGAAGAAGATGCCGAAGCCGGTGGTACCCACACCAATCTCTGCAATGGGTAAGGAGGTTGTGGTGGGATAAGCTTTGGGGAGCTGGTTGCAATTCTGGAACTTTCCCCAGTGACCACTGGACAGGTGCCCCCTGGAGGGTGGAGGACGAGGTGGTTCCATTTCCATTCAGGAATCCCAGCTTTGAAGCTCTCGGGAATGATGGGATGGGATGAAAGGAAGGATGGGCACGAATCTACGTTTAGCCCCTGGAAACTGCTGGTCGGTTTTATCCATTACGGCATTCTGTCCTCACAAGAGGCCTGTGAGGTAGCTGGTGCCACCCTCACTGCCTCCTCTGGTTCAGTGCCACATTATCCAGACCATTGTCAGGGCTGGGTCCCTGGCTGAACCGCACCCAACCCTCTACCTACGCTGACCTCCCCTTGCATCTGGGAGCCCTGATACCCAGCTCACACCCAGGCAGAAGGGGCGCTACAAACTCGCGACCGCTGGCCCCGAAGGCCTTGGGCCACCCAGCTGTCCTGCTCTATTTCTCAAGGGGCTTGCCCTCCTGAACAACTCTCCCCACTGTCTCCTTTCTCCTCCAAACCTCCCATCCCCAGCTTTCAGGGATGACCTCTCACACTCGATTGGAAAGCTGGAAGTCATCAGTCAGGAATGGCTCACTTTCCACCGGGGGTACATCCCAACCAACCCCCGCCTCACCGTTCTCCCCCCTCCCTCCTGCAGTGGCTGCCTGGGGTGCCCCACTGCATGCCCCTTGCCTCCTCTAACATCAGCCACTACGGCGGAGCAGTTCTGTGCCAGGAGGACCCACACGACCGCGCCCACTCCCAGTGGGCAGTGTCCTTTGCTTGGTGTCTCAGGGCGTCCTTCGAAGCTGCAGGAGCTCGCTGAGTGTGGGTGAGCACAGCCCAGAGGTACAGGATTTGAAGGTGCCTTGTTTGTTCAAGGGCTACGTTTTTGACATTTTGATACGTATTTCAGATTGCTTCCCTCCTGAAGAATTGTGCCAATAACCAGACATCAAGTTGCTTTTCTCCTAAGCCCTCCCGGCCACATGGAATTGTTAATTTCCCTTATCTTTGCCACTCTGACAGTCAACAAATGGCAATTTGTTGTGTTGCTTCATTTTTACAGTGAATCGAATGGAATTTTTAAATTTTAAATTGTGTTAAAAAAATACATAAAATTTACCATCTTAACCATTTTTAAGCATACAGATCAGTGATATTAAATATATTCACATCACCACCAGCCACTCCAGAACATTTTTCATCTTGCAAAACTGGAACTACCCATTAAACAAGTCCCCATTCTCCCCTCCCTCTCAGCCCCTGGCACCAACATTTTACTTTCTGTTTCTATGACTTTGATTGCTCTAGGTATCTCATATAAATGGAATCATACGCATTTGTCTTTTTGTAACTGGCTTATTTCACTTAGCATAATGTCCTCAACGTTCATCCATGTTATAGCCTGTCAGGATTTCCTTCCTCTTTAAGGCTGCATAATATTCTGTTGTATGTGACATTTTGTTTATATATTCATCTGTGGATGGAACACCTTTTTGCTATTGTGAATAGTGCTACTATGAACATGGGGGAACGAATGGCCCTTTGAGAGCCTGCTTTCACTTCTTTTCAGTATACACCCAGAAGTGTAATTGCTGGATCATACGGTAATTCTATTTTTAAGTTTTAGAGGAACTACCATACTGTTTTCATAGCAGCTGTACTATTTTACATTCCCACCAATAGGGCACAAGGGTTCCAATTTCTCCACACCCTCACTGGCACTTGTTACCTTGTTTGTTTTTGATTGCATTCATCTTACTGGGTGTGAGGTGGTATCTCGTGGTTTTGATTTGAATTTTCCTAATGATTAGTGATGTTGAACGTCTTCTCATGTGCTTGTTGGTCATTTGTATATCTTCTTTGGAGAAGCATTTATTCCAGTCCTTTGCTCATTTTTAATCGGTTGTTTGGGGATTTTTGTTGTTGTTGAACTGGAGGAGTTCTTTATATATTCTGGATATTAACCCTTTATCAGACATATGATTTTCAAGTATTTCTCCAGTTGCACAGATTGCTTTTTCACTGTTTATTGTGTCTTTTGATGCAGTTTTAATTTGTAATATAATCCAATTTACCCATTTTTTTCTTTAGTTGACTGTATTTTTGATATCATATCCAAAAAATCATTGTCAGATCCCGTGTCATGCAGTTTTTTCCCTATGTTTTCTTGTAAGAATTTTGTAGTTTTAGCTCTCACTTAGACCTAAAATGAACTTTGATTTAATTTTTACATGTGGTGTGAGGTAAAGGTCCAGCTTCATTCTTTTGCCTGTGGATGTTCGGTTTTCCCAACATCATTTGTTGAAAAGACTGGCTTTCCTCATTGAATGGTGTTGGCGCCCTCACTGAAAATCATTTGGCCGTATAGGCCAGGATTTATTTCTGGACTCTCTACTGTATTCTACTGGCCTATATGTCTGCTTTTATGCCTGTTGCACACTGTTTTGACTACTGTAGCTCTGTAATAGGGTTTGAAATCAGGAAGCGTGAAACCTCCAACTTTATGCTTTTTCAAGATTTCTTTGGCTATTTGAGATCCCTTGAGATTCCATGTGAATTTTAAGATGGGTTTATTTCTGCAAAAAATTGGGATTTTGATATTGATATGGCATTGAAACTGTAGGCTACTTCCGGAAGTACTGACATCATAACAATAGCAAGTCTTCCAATCCATGAACATTGGATACCTATGTATTTGTATCTTTAATTTCCTTCAGCAATTTTGTAGTTTTCAGTGTACAAGTCTTTTGTTTCCCTGGTTAAGTTTATCCCTAAGTGTTTTATATTATTTTCTGATGCTATTATAAATGGAATTATGTTGTTTGCTTTTAAAAAATTGCTATTGAGATTGTACAACTTCAAGTTTATATTGTACACAAAGTTTGAAACTTGCTTTATGTATATAATATAACTAGAATGCCTTATTTTCTTCTTATTGTAAATTATATGGTGGATAGGAATACAGCAACAATGTCTTTTAAAACTACAATGTGTAATTTTATTTAAAATGGCTTAATTTTAAAAAACTGAATTTGGCTTAATTTTTAAAATTAAACATATAGGTAATTTTTAAAGAAAAGTTTTATTAAACTTGTTAACTGACATCTCAGAACTGATCCTCACAATCTGTATGAAATTAGTATTATTGCCATGCTTTTACAGATAGTTGTAAAAAGTTTTTAAAAGTCTGGCGTTGAGAGGCATAACTGTAAAAACAAAATAAAATAATCGAGACTAGACTTACGGATAAATTATAATTACAACTGAAAAAGAATGAAACTCAATTGTCTTCTGGGTGGTTAATTTTTCATAATCTATTATCATATAGCTCACAAGAGAATTAGGATCAGTTCCAGTAGAGAAATAAGGCAAAGGGCTTTTTTACAAGAATCATTAAAAATATAGACATGAGATTTATTGTTTAAATTATAGACTGAAAACTCACTCAACTCACAGTCTGGAAAAAAGCCAGTCTTCTCGGGTCTCCCTTTTGCCAAAGATGGATTTCATTAGGACCCAATGCAACATCATTTCTCTCAACACAGCACCCAGCTGCCCGGAATCTGTCTTCTATTAATGGGTGATTCCTCCTGTCTGACAAATCTTCACGATCTTCATGGCCTTGTTTCCTATTTGCACTTCCCAGTAATGCTTGCCTGAATTAAATCTCTTAGAACCCAGGACACTGGGCAGAGTACAACCCCCTTGGTTCACTACGAAGGCTGTGTTCTTTCTTTCTCTATTTAATTATTTTTCTATCATCAGAGGCAATAAATTAATGATCTGCAAGTACACACACTTTGTCATGATAATTTGATATAGGTCAGGATATTGTGGAGGAAGACCACAACCATGTTTCTTTAATCAGACTGACAAGGTATTTTAAGCAGTTTATACCTGCCACAAAAATATGTCATTGATTCCAGTTCAGATGAATCACCCTTCCCACCTCTATCTCCCTTAGTGGATGTTTTGGTGTGGAAACATGGTGTGAACATTTTGTTGGGTTTTGTTTTGCTACAATATTTGTATGTCCATTCTGTAAACACTTAAGAACAGCCTCTTACTCATTTTCTAGAAAGAGCATGTTTCTCAAATTCACACGTTATGTCTTCTCTCCTAAACTTCCTTTTGCAACGATTTTGCTGGCTTGCATAATTATTACTTTCCAACTTGTTCCACATCTTCTTTATGGGCCCCACAGTGCTGCCAGCATCCAGTGGAGAAACTGCACCATGGATGCAAAACCGCACAGAAAAGGGTCAGAAACTTTATCACACACACGCCTCAGACCTTCCTCTGCCTCTCGCTTCTGCAGTGGCTTAGCGATTTCAGTCAAGCTACCATGTGGGGGTTGCTCCTGAAGTTCTCAGGGCAGCAAGCACGCTGAGAGGGCGGGGGACGGGGCATGTCACCAGGAGTGACAGAGGTGCCTGCAGCCCACCGTCCCCATAATCCAGACAGATGGGGGCAGCACGCCCCCTGCTGGAGGTGAGCCAGAGACGTCTCAGGCTACGGAGCAGGGAACCTCTGGGAGCTCTCCAGGGTGCCACCTAGTGAGGAGGGGAGACCTCCCCACGCCTCAGAGGACCAGATTCAGCGTCCCTGGCCTTAGGGCTGACTGCTGCCACCTCCTGCAGCTCCGGGCAGCTCCCAGCCTGCTGTAGATGAAGCCCTCCGTATAGCTGGCATTAACTGAAGCCAGCTTCAGTCTTTCTTGCTCCAGAAAGCAGCAACAGTACCTCAGATCAGGACTATGGGCCCCCTGGCCTGAGGCTGTGTAGGGACCCTCAGAATACCAGTCACTTCTCTCTCTCTCTGTAAAAACATCACAAATGGACAGAAAACTTGCAAGTACAGCATAAAGAATTCCTTCTTGAGCCATTTGAGAGTAGTGACCATTGGGTATCTCATCTCCCCTTAATACTTTGGTGTGGTTTTCCTTTATTCTCTTATGCAGCCAGGATACAACCATCAAAATTGGGAGTCTCCCTTACTGTTCCCGCCACCTCATCCCTTCAATCCACAGCTAAGTTTTATTGCTCTGTTTTTTCACATGCATCTTGAAAGCTCTCCATTTCTCTCCACTGTCGTTCCTAATCCAAGCCAGCATCACCACTTTCCTGGGCTCCTGCAACTGTGTCGTTCGTTTCCTGTTTCATTCCTCTCGCCCTCTTGTCCCTTCTTCACACAGTAGCCCGGGATCTCAGAAAGCATGTAATCCAGCCTATTAGTGTACTGCCCAGACGTGATGGGGCCTAGACTCGCGTGTTCAGCGTCGTCTCCTGCCGCTCTCCCCTTTGTCCACCATATTCCAAAGGCTTAGTGTTTCCAGGAGGAGCTTTCCTGCCCCAGGGCCTTTGTTTAAGCTGTTTCCTCCCACTTATTATCTGCCTAGGGCTTGCTTATTCTTCAGGTCTCAAGACAAATGTCAGTCCCTTAGGAAAACCTGGTCCGTGCTCTGTTACCTGACCTGAATCTGGTTCCTTCATTTCTCTCTCTCACAGGACTCAGCACATTTGGGTTTCATAAACATCGGCCTGCCCCTGGCTCAGGCCTCAGGCCTCTGTGCTCTATTTTTATTCCCTGGGTTGGCAGTTCTCAACTAGGGGTGGGGAGGGGGGCGATTTTGTTCCCCAGGGAACATTTGGTAATGCCTGGAATCACTTTCGATTGTCACATCTTGGAGTGTGAGTATGCTCCTGGCATCTAGTGGGGGGAGGCCAGGGATGCTGCTAAAGTCCTACAATGCCCAGGACAGACGCCCAGAACAAAGAAAGATCCCGCAAAACTCAGTAGTGGGGACGCTGAGGAACTGCATGATGTCCTGGACCCTCACGGTTCCAAATACCGTGTAGACCCTGGCAACTCCTAAATTTCTCTCCCACACTCAGGCCTGTACCTTGAACCCCAGTCTCATGTGTAACTAACTGCCTACTTGACACTCACCCCAGTGCCTAATAGCACATCAAATTCAACGTGCCTAAAACCTAACTCAACCCTTCTGATTGCTCAGGCTACAAACACTGGAGGCAGTCTGGAGTTCTTTCTCTTACACCAGACATCCAATCTATAAGCAAATCCTTCCAGCAATTTCCTCAAAGCAGATCCAGCATTGAGCTCTTCACTGCTACCATCCTGGTCTCCACCATCTGTCACCTCAGACCTGGTCCCCCTATTGTGACTTCACCCCTCTGCAGTCTATTCTTAACCTAGCACACATAGTGATTTTTAAAAAATGTAGATCATAAAAATATAAATAGTTATAAATAACTCCTCTGTACAAAACCCTCCAATGGTTTCCCATCTTATGGAGATAACACCAAAGTTCTTACACAGCTGGGCCTTTCGGTTACCACCCTGACCTAAACTCCTACTGTTTCCCCTTTACTCACTTCACTCCAGAAACATCACCAAGTATGCTAATGCCCCAGGGCCTTTGCACAGGCCCTTCTCTCTTCCCAGAACAGCTCCCCCAGCCCTGCCCCCATGCTGCATGTCTTTCTTCCTCATTTCTTATTAAGTCTCTATATAAAAGGCACCTCTTCCTTGCAGCCTTTCCCGATCACTCTATACACAGCAGTTACCCCTCCTGCCTCGCACTGCCTAGTCTCCTTACCCTGTTTTACTTTTGTCTGGAGGATGCATCACCATCTGACATACTACATGCTGACTTCTTTATCTGTCAATTACCTGTTTTCCACTCTAGAATGTAAGCAGGGAATATGTCTGCTCCATTCACCATTGTATACTTACACCCAACACAATGCTTGGCACAAAGCAGAGACAAATTGGTTCAGTGAATGAATGATCACCTCAAGTTCACAGATAAGACACCGGGGCTCAGAGGCTTTTAAGTAATTCACCCAAAGGAAACTCACTAAGCCAGGGCTCTCTTGCCCCTCCCAGGGCTGTGGACTACCTCCTTGCCCTGTCCCCTAAAAGAAGAGCAAGGGTGTTTAGGAGTGAGGATATGGTGATTTGGGGAGGGCAGAGAAGTTTAGTTTCTGATAAGAAGGGACCCAGGGCCTTGGGACACTCTGAGGGCTTGGGGGAAACATATCTGAACCCCAGTGGCCGCCTGAGCCCACCTATGCAGCACCCCAGGTCTAAGCACCCTTAATGGGAGGGACTAGCTTGAGCGGTGACCTTGTCAGTTCCCACCAGCCCCTGGCCACCTGGGGGCCCTGAGCAGCCGGCTACCAGTGGAGGCGGGGAAGCCATACCCAGCCTGGTCCCGCGTCTGAAGGATGCCAACACAGCAGCTCCCTGCCACTGGCTCCAGAGGTCACTTCACAGGTTCCCAGAGAGAGAGCCAGGGAGCCACAGCGCCCCCGCCGCACCCTAGCCTGGATACCCCATTCCAGCCCTGCCCTCTCCACAGCACCGGCCCCCGGCACTCACTCTGCCACTCGGTGATGGAGATCATGCTGCAGGCTGCCTGGGGGGCCTTCCAGGACGACGCTGCCCAGGGCTGAGGAGCAGAGAGGACCGAACTGGCACATGCTCAGGGAAGCTGACCCTTGGTAAATTGTGAAATGGGCCTCCGGTGAATCAGTAACTTCCTCGGGCCTCTCCCACCCCACCCCCGCCCTCCATAAGGATGCTTAAAGCCGCAGGCTCCCTTCTCCCGGATCTTCCCACTGGGCGCTGCAACCTCCCACCCGCCCCGCCCACCTGGAGAAGGCAACGCCCACCTGGCCCTTCCGTGGCCCTCCCCCAACTCCCACGTCCTGAGGCTGAGTTCAGCTGCTTCCAGCAAATACGCAGAACTCGGACTGTACATGGAAGAGCTGGGATCTCGGGGTACCAGGTTCCTTGCTTAGTTTATTGGAGGCTGTGGGAAGAGTGGGGATCCGCGGCCCTTTGGAAAAGTATTAAATTCGTCTTGTAAGTAAGGTGTGCTTGCTTTGTGTTATTACCCATGCTGGACGCTAGGGGGAGACAGGTAATTGAGTAAAACCTGTGGTTGACAGTCTCCTGGGAGAAACAGATTCTGTTAAATCAAGGGCAAAATCTTCCCAGGGCAGTCAGACACAAAGGGCTTTACCCTCCTTTCCCTCGGTAGTGCCCAGCTTTGGATTCTGAGGTTGAGTTACAGAGGATGAAAGATGAATTTGGTCTTGCAGTAGGGCTGGACGGGTCAGGAAGCCTGGCTCTGGTCCAGCTATCAGCTGCATAGACATGGGTACATCCTCGCTGCCCTCTACAGGCCTGAAAAAAGAGGGGGCAGACAGTTCCTCACCGGCTCTCTCCCCTTGCAGAGCAGGGCTTCCCAACACCACTAGAGCCAGCACCCCCTTTGTAATGTCCCTTCTGTCCTGAAATGAAGTTCATAGATGATATCACCAATCTACATATACTATTTTAAAAACTGCAAATAAAATTGCACTAAAGGGGGAAAATAATTTAAAACACAATGTTTCTCAATCTGTAAGTGCTCAGGCAAGACTTATCAGAGGACATAAATGAAACGGGTGGACTGCGTGTACCTACCTATAAGAGAAATAGACCAGAGCCATTACATACAAACAAAAAATCAGAAATATCCATCCTCCTGATAAAATGGAAGAGTTGTAGGAGGTGAACACTAGATAAAAAGTGTTAAGTCAGTAATAACAGAGATGTACTTGTATATAAAAAGAGAAAGAGGGAAATAATCTTAATGGAAGCATGGATACCAGAGTGGGCAAGTTAGAGGTGGCAAAGGAGGAAGAGAGGGGGGCAGCCGGGGGGCACCACGGAGGGCTGAATGGCAGGGGCTCTGCTGATGGAGCCCGCAAAGGTGGGGGCCTGGGGACACCCTCTCCCTCTTGCCCATCACAGCCCTGAAGGCAGCCAAGGGGTCTATACAATGTCACCACCACGTCCTCACATTTGCAAATGAATTTGAGTTTTCAAAGTGTGTTTCATCCATTTTCTCATTTGGCTTCCTTGAGAGCTCCATGGTAGTAACAACCCCACTTCACACACGAGGGAACTGAGACTCAGTGATTTAGTGAGTTGTCTAAATTGTCGCACAGACAGCAAGGGGCCAGGCCAGGAGCTGAGCAGACATCGCCTTCTCTCTCTGCAGCCTCAGCCTCCGGTGAGCCAACTCTGCACAGGCCGCTCCGGATGAGGCAGGTGTGGTGCGGCCCGGCTCCCTGGCAGAGGCAGTCTGAGGCGTGCCTGCCTGCCTGACCCCAACACACCTCCCTTCGAGAGTAAACACACAGGCTACAGCACCACTCCTGAGAGGGCATTCTGCTAGCTGATAATTCAATTACATTTTCTGTCTACCGTGCCCTTTGCCAACTCCAACCTGGCTGGATGAGACGGCTGATCTGGGCCAGGAGGTGGGGTAGGCAGAGGGTGCGGGCGTCATCCCTGGAGAGAAGCCAGCCTGTTTGTGGCACAGCGACACCCAGTGGTGCTCTGGGCACCCACGTCCCCCCTCCTCTGCAAGCCACTGGCTCTGGCCCACAGGGGTCTGCAGAGGGAGACCCGGGCCCCGGAAGTTGACAAGTTGTCTCGTGCACCTCCTCTGGCCTCAAAGGCTTCTGAGTGGAGCCTGCATCTGGTCCCAAATCTGATTCACAAAGGACACCAGGGTTTATAGCTCTCCTGGGACCATTACAAAATTCAAAATATAGTCACTTCATTTGTAAAAAATGAAAACCCAAAACCAAAGAATATATCACCATCTTTTCAGGGATGAGAACACATGTCCAGAATTCAAAATCAGCCATTAGAATCAGAACAAAGCAAACTCAAGAATTAGGAGCTTGCCTTCCCATTTCCTCTCATGTTCCCTTCTTTGAACCAATAATGTCTCCACGTCTCCAGACTCTGTGCAGAATCTCAGCTGAGACCTGCCATTGCCCTGGGCTCACTTGCTCTGCACCCCACCCGCAGAACTTATGGGGCTTCTTGACTCTTGCACAGAAAGATTTCAAACTGAGAAGCCCTCGTAAAGTCCTTCGCAAGGAACGTCAATAACTGGTAACCACCAGCACCTGCCATGGGAACTAAACTAAAGGCACTAAGCCTGGACAAGAATAACTCAGGTGGTCTGATGCCCCCCGTCATATACATTCTTGTACCCTAAAGTGGGAATACAGAGCATTGTGCAGTAAGCAAGGAGAGCTTGCTTACTTTTTTTTTCTCCTAGAGTCCTAGCCTCAGTCTTACAGATGAATCGGGAGGCGATTCCAGGGCCTGAAGCACCTGATACTTCCATTACACAGGACCTTGGGACCTGCCTCGATGTGGGGTCACCTGGACCCAAGAGATGGCCATGGAGTTGGCAGCATGCCACAGGGAGGCAGCGCTCTTCCGAGAGCTCCAAGATTCCTGCCTGGGAGGGAGGCTGGGACGGGGCCTGAGGTGTGGGGGCACGGGGTGGCACACAGACTTTGGGTTTAGCTTTGCTCTTAGTCAGGGAAGGCCCGGCCCCAGAACGCTTTGCCTTTTACTGCCAAGCCTGCAAATTGCCATGGACCCAAGACCAGCCACAGGCCAATACAGAGTATGAAAGACACACAACTTGTACAAAACATTCATTTTATTTCCTGGATTGAGTTTATACAAACTTGCAAGATACAAATGCAGAGCTCATGGGATTCTTCTGGACCTCAAGGGGGAAGTAAACTCACCTATCAGTCAGGATGATGCACCCCCTGCCCCACCCCACACCCAGAGAAGGGGCTCCTTGGCTAGAAAGATGCTAAGGGGCTGCTACAGCTGTATGGTCCCCTGAAAGAGATACCCTCTGTTTATCTAATCTTGATCTTCTTCTAAGGTCACTTTTATACTAAATAAAGACACTGAGATCATACATTTCCTCATATGATTTATCATCTAATACTAGCAAATCAAATTGGCCCCAATAAGTGCATAAATAGATATACATGTATATGTGTGTGTGTGTGTGTGTGTGTTTATTTTATATTTTGTCTTAGTTTTAAGAGCTGCCAGGTGGGGGATGCCTACAGGGGAAAGCATTGATTCCATCTGTGCGGTCAGTCAGCCTGAGAACATGCCTCTCACCAAGCCAGGGGAGCCGGTGTGCAGAGCATGCGACCCCAGAAAATCTTTAAAGTGACAGTAGCAGTATTTTATAGCCTCTTGGTTATTGATCAGGGAGGTAATATGCTACCTGGAAAGTTCCTAAACTAGTAACCAGGGCTGTCTGCAGGTGAGTTCCTTAGCCCTGAGCCTCCACTAGGGCCCCATTCATTCATGACAAGATGCTCTAGGCTGGGAATAGGGTGCCAGTAAATGTCAAAGGTGGGAGGCCAGGCTTCAGATGCTGTCCAGAAGCTCAGTGCCAGACTCCAAAACCCTTGATTCCAGATCTGGACAAAAGACTTCAGTTCTGCCCAAATCCTTGCAAGGCAAGAACCCCTTGCCCACTTCGACAGTCAGTCAGAAGTTTGGAAGGCTGAGCTGGCTTAGTTCAGCACCCCAGTGGCAGCCTGCCAGAGGAGAGGCCTGGGGGCTTCTTGGGCAACACTGAGATGCCACATCACCCATGGGCCTTTCCTCTGCCTGGAAGCTGGCTTCACAGTCAGGATGCCAGACGGAGGTCCTGCCCCTCACCAACAGCCCCCAGAGGAAAGTCACAGAGGGAGACATGCCGTAGATGTGACGCAGTCCAGAGAGGGACCGTGTGACCAGGCATGTGAGAAGTCCAGAGAGCCTGACTGTCTATGGGCTGAAGGACCCACAGCCCCACACCATCTCCTTTGGCCTTTGCCTTGTGTCCCGGGTCCCTCAAGGAACAGAATACTTGGAGCAGTTTACAACAGCGTTAAGCCATCTGTCCTTCCCTGCAGGATGGTGCAGGGAGGTGGCCCGGGAGCACGCGGGCGCTGCGAGTGCCTGTAGAGTTCTTGAGCACACAGGACTGTAAACATTCTTTAGAGGATTCACAGGCCAAAACCCTAGAGGGTCACCAAGAGTTAACAGTGTGATCAAATCCCTAGATAGGACTTCCAAGAGAGTGCGCTGCCCTGGCAAGACGCTCTCCAGGTGAGCTCTGGGGGGCAGCCCTCGGCAGACTGGAGAAAGGGGGGACGCGGGAAGGGTGTAGGGTTGGACCTAGAGGCAGCCACCCCAGTCTCCGCACATCATTTGCCAATTCCATTCAGACATTGCACATTTTAAAAATAGGTTTGCTTTTGTAACAAAAGCGTAAATAGATCTGTCTTAAAATAAGTCTTTCCTCTCCCCTTTTTTGGATCAAAAGGCATGGGGTACGGCCCCAACATGCTAGAAATGGTATGGGAAGGAGAGAAAACAGGCCCAGGTGGGAGTTTTAGGAAAGGATCAGACCTCTAAACAAATATATATATTACATATATATCTATACTACGTGTAATCTTCATAAAACATATATTAAGGCATGTAAAGCAACATAAAGAGCCAGCTTCATGACAAAAGTGAGCGGTGGCGGAGGTGCAGACATGAGTCCTTGGTATTTTACATGTATTTCTGCAAATGTCACTTAAGAAAAAGGAGAGACAAATAAAGGGGAAGGCACGGAAGGCCCCCCAAAATCTGTTTCTTGTGGATGCAGAAAGGTGGGAAAAGAGGGGGAGAGGGTTACCTGGGAGCCACCTGCCAGTCTGGGGAGAAAAGACGGATTCAGGGATGCTTGTTGGGCTGTGCTAAAGATGGGAAATGTAGCCAAAGGTCATGTTCACAAGCCCTGCTGGACGTGAAGATAAGAACTCCCCTCCCCAGTCTGTAATGCCTCAGAAGCATGAGACTATCCTAAGCACCTAGAACAGAGCCTGGTGCAGAAAAGGTGCTCCATAAGTATTTGTTGAATGAATTGCCATCTTTACTTGCATATGAACCTGAAACTGTCGCAGCCATGAAGGAGTGGAGAAGAACTGGAGGAAGACAGAGCAGCTGTTCTTGTGGCCACTGGAGGTCAGGCTGAGGTCTCTGGGCAACAGCTCTGGCGAGGGGAAGGCCTAGGGGCTCGGTGTTTGCAGCTTCGCTCTCCTCTCCCTCTTCTCTGGCTACATTCATCTCAAGGTGGGTGGTGCGGAGGACGGTGGAGCTTGGCTTCTTTCTCTCCCGCACTAGCCTCGTGGGTACGTGGATGGTGAGAGTGCCTGGGCCGGTCCTCATCTGGGATGCTGGAGATGGGGGGTAGGGTCCTAGAAGCTGGCCTCCCAGATTAAGGCCGCGTCCCCGCTCCCTGAGGCCCCCTCTCAGCTGGCCCACAGCACATTCCAGGGGGAAGGGGGACAAGAAAAGGTCTCAAAAATGGTTACAAAAGCCCCATGGCTGACCACACCCCACATAAGGTGGGTCCTTCCCTCTGCACCTGAGCCCCTAGGGGGAGGCAGACCCCAGGCCCAGCGCATGAAAGAGCCTCCATGGAAGCCCTCACCGCACACCTCCATCCCAAGCCAAGCACCTCAGCTGAAGGCCGTCACGGGCTTGCGGCAGAGCCTCCTGGGGCTGGGCTTGGGGTGGGGCAGCAGAGCTGACAGGCTGGCACTGCACCTGGCACTAAGCTAAGGCCCCCGTCCTGGGGAAACCCATCCCACAGCCCCTTCCCATCTCCGCGCCCTCCTTTACTTGCCTACGAGTCCTGCCGTTGTCTCCTCCCACTTCCTCCGTGCTCTCCCTCCGTTACCCCTTCTCGACCTGCCCTGACCCTGCACAGACCTGCCCGCTGCTCTCTGACCACAGCCAGCGCTGTCCCTGCTGCGGGCCAAGGAGCCCCCCCTCCCCCCCGCCATCTCTCTTCTTGTCTTTGGCTCAAGCAGCGTGGGCCATGCCCACCGGCCCGCAGAGGAGCACCCACAGGCAGAGACGTGTCAGAGCCCTGGATAGAGCTGGGCCGGTGGGGCGGGCGGATGGGGAAGGGGGTGACGGCAGGTGCTGTCCTCCACGTCAGGACGGGCCGGAAGGGCCAGTGTCCACGTCCTCCTCCTCTTCACCTCAGTCCAAGCCCAAGAAGCCAGGGCATCTTCCCCACCAGGGCGCCTTCTCCATCAGGAAATGTTTCGGTAGGGCCACCACAATCCCGGCCACCACCAGGCCCGGCCTCTCTGTGACTTGGGCGTCAGGCAGGATGGCACTGCCCTGCCCTCTCCAGCCCCGGCCCAGGACCACCGTCCGAGTAGCGAGGGCTTCAGGCCAGGTGTGGTGGGCGCGTGCGCATGGAGGTACCTGTGCCCCTCTTGGCAGCCGCCCCTGGCCCCAGCCCGGCTCCCTGCAGCATTCCCGTGGCAGCACAGGGGCGGGGGGCCAGGGTGGGGGCCAGGACCCCAGTGGGCAGAGGAGGGCTTCAGAATGTGGCTCTGTGGAGCTTCCCAGCTTTGGCCTCAGCCAGGGCTTGCACTGAGGAGAAGAGAAACAGGGTGAGAAAGGCCGAGGCCTGGCCGGCTCCCCAGGAGGTTGGCTCTTGCAATGCCCACTACATGCCCTCACCTAGGCTCTTTCCCATTTGCCTGATACTGAGCAGCTGTGTCCTAGGGGTAGGGAAAGTACACAGCCTTTGGCTATAGTCTCCAATGTTATTTTGATTTACAAGATTTGGGGAAATAAGATCTGGAAGAAACAGCTTCTGGGGGCTTCAGAGGCTGGCAGGCTTGTCTGCTCTGGGAGGGTTTGGGGTGGGGGTCAGGGAACTCCTTCCCTGACAGTGGACGGGGAGGCCTCGGCGCTGTTTCCTGCCTGCTTCTGGAGAAGCGAAGCCCAGTGGCGTCCAGGAAGCGGCCCCCGCCAGCTGGCTCTGGCTCAGCACCGCGTGTGGGCGCTGGTGGGCTCAAGCGGGTGGACGGAGGGGTGAGGGCAGCATGGCGGAGCAGTGCTGAATGACAGGGTGTAGATGGCTTGATGGGGGTGATGGTGGGGTCCCACTCCCGAGTATGGATGAGGTACAGTAGAGAAGTGCTTACGTCAGAGCTCAGACCGCATGGTTTGGCTGCTGTCGGCGCCCCGCAGGGGTTCAGACGAGAGGGGGTTGGCTGGTGGAGTCGGGGAAGCAGGGGAGGTGGGAGGGCTTGGGGTGGCACATTGCACTGGAAACAGAAATGAACAGGCAGGTGAATTGGGCGTGGGGGTGGGGGGTAGCGAGGAGGCTGGGCGCCCAGAGCAAGCGAGGCCCGCCCCCGGCGGGGGGCACGGCAGGAGGCAAGCAGAGCGAGTGCTGAGCTGGGTGCCTGAGCAGGCTGAGGCAGGGCTGGCCTCGTCCTGGGGCCCCTGGAAGGAGACCTGCCCCTGGATCCTGGTCTGCTGAGGACCGGCGTGACCGTGGGTGAGGCCCGGCCTCTCTGGGCCTAGGGCTCCCCTCCCATCTGCACAGTGGGGGGATTCACACCCCTGTCCACTGCTGCGCAGGTAGCATGAGGGATGGCGGGTGTGAACAGCAATATCATTCATGATAATGACAACAGTGCAGTAAAATCACACAATCCAAACCACCAGGCCTCCATGAGTGACGAGATCCTGGTGGAGTGATCACCAGGTGAAACAATTCCATGAATATGGAGGCTCTGATAGGCTTAAAGAGGGTTGTTATCTTAGCTTAAGGGCTCAGAAACATGTTCCTGATATCACCTGAGACCCCCTTTTCATCACCCCACCCCTGAACAAACCATTATGAGCCTTAAAGTGGTGACATTTGAATTAATGAGATTTTACTCTATTATCATTATTATTCCATATTGAGAAGGGCAAAGTGGGAGGACCATGGAAGAGGAGCCATGTTGCTGGGACAAGCGTTCGGCAGCCTCCAGACCCCACCATGCGCCCCCCGTGCGGCTGGAAGGCAGCAGAATGGCAGAGAGGACGTCCTCAACTTGAGTTCAGAGGAGAACGAGACCTCAGCCAGGGTCACACTGCGTTTCCTCCAAGACACGGGTCCTGGTGTTGAACTTCCTAGTCCCTTGCTCCCCACCTGGCCCTGGACCTCACCACCTTCCCTGCATCCGTGCAGGAGAAAGGGCCATGCAACTACCATCATATAGTACACATACATATGCACGCATATGGACGTGAACATGGAACTCTCATGAACAGGGACGTGTGTCTGCCCACACACAGTACACAGGTTGTGCATGGCATCTAGCCACACCATCTCTTTACCCTCGCACACAACTCAGATGCGTGTGTGCTCACTTCCAAACCCGTGCCCTTCCTTCCACGTGACCCAGCACACTTGTAACTTCACCCCCAAATACATTTGCAGATGCTTTCGAAATGTATTTTTGAATACACTGGTGTGTATATCTGTATCACAGAACCAGTGGCTTTAATCTGGCAACTTCAATTTCTAAGACAGTCAAAAAAGAAACCCCCTAAACTTAGCAAGGAATATCTCAAGGAAGCCAAACAGATGTTACAACCTGCATGTAGGGAAGCTCCTACAATGTATGCATAGAAGTGCTCCTGGGGGTCCTGCCACTCTGATTTATACAACAATCGCTGACTTGCTGGGTTCCCAGCCCATGGGAGGTTAGAAACAGGAAAACTAGAGAGGAATTGAGAAGTCCACTGACATGTATAAGAAGGCACAGCTGAAGAGAGGAAGTCTTTTGTACAATGTAGACATAGTGATTTTTAAAGTGTAACAGTTTGGGAACATTTAGCGTGGCTACAAACAGATCTACAGCCATCACGGCCCCTAGCACATCCTTTCAACCGAGGTCAGCAAAATATGCTTGTTTATGATACAAAACAAGCAAGATCAAGAAAAATTAATTATGTTAAACAAAACTTCTTTAAGAAACCAGAGAAATACTAAATATGTATGAGGAATATATCCACTGAAATTATTAAGAGTCACTATTGGATAGATGTGATATTGTAATAGCGCACTCACTGCATAAATAATCAGTCACGCATACTTATGTTCATGAGACCACGCTTTTCCTGATCCTGCACACACAGACGTATGTTCACAAACATTGCAATACATACACTGTGCACAACATACACACAAATACGTTTCTCACTTCTTATACTGCAAAAGAGAGCCAATCACACATGAAAACGTGCATTCATAAACACTGCCTCCACCCTTTGTACATTCACATGTCCGTAATCTACACTCCTCCAGTTTACCAAATACCAGCTGTGCTCATGATGATGGGCCTCCACATAGCACCCATAGGCATCTTGCACACATACACACTCCTATATTTGTGCCCAACATTCCCTCCACCCACACCACACTCTTGCATACACACAAACACACATGTATCTACAAACATTTCCTGATACAGACACTGCTTATGACATCCTGCCACACACACACAGACTTAAAATTGCTGCATCTTTCCATACACTGCATACTGGAATCTGCACACAGCTGTGTACTGACAAACGCTATGCTTGTCAGACTATGCCGTCCGTGTCACACACCCACACTCAGGCCTATGCCTGCTACACGGTCCCAAGACCCATGTCCAGCACTCCAGGCACACAGGGCCCAGGCAGGGACATGCGCCCACATTGCACGTGCCCAGGAACAGTCCCCGCTGGGCCTGGAGGAGCTGCAGCTCCGGGAATCTGGGCCACAGGCCAGGGGTGGCGGGGACAGTGGGCTAAGGCTGAGGTCTGGCCCTGCCATAACCATTTTTTAAATAGTTGGGGTTTTGGCAGAAGCAAGGTGACCGTTTGCTTTCGGTGCACAGATCCTGAAATGTAAGCTGGTGTGTATCATGGGGGAAATCTGATAGGCTGGGGTGGGTTTTGTTTTCTTGGAACCTTTGGCAGGGGAACTGTAGTAGAGAGAGCCAGGGGCCGGGGCAGGGCCAGAGAGGAGTTTTCAAAGCGGTGTTGTTCACTCTAACCCTTGAAACAGGAAGTTGCCTTTTGCTCAGGGCATGTGGAATTTGATCTTTGGAAGATTCAGGTTCATTTTTCAGCTAAACTATAGGGAGGCTCACAGAGGCCTCCTCGCAGCCAAACCGGTTCTTCTGCCTTTTGGTTGCAGGATGGAGCTCTCCGAAGCCCATCCCTCTGCTGCAGTCGGCTCCAGCCCGACTCAGCCCCTCTCTGAAATGCCCCCAGGGGCTCTCCCTGGGCGTCCGCCACACTGACTTCCAGTGGTCCTTCCTCAAGGCTTACTCAAATCCCCTCTGTCAGAGCCTAAAACCCTCTGGTTTCTGAAAATATCCACATCTAAAATGCTAGAAAAAACACAAACGGCTCCTATTTCTACTTCCGCTCTTGCTGTTTCACCTAGCGGCTTCACCATCAGCACCACCACTACAGCTGGCTAGCACTTCCTGGGCACTTCCTGAGTGCCAGGCACTGTGCTGGGGGCTCAGCACACACAGTGTCCCTTCCTCAAACCCCCAAACAGGTATCCTGGCTGCAATTTTACACACGAGGAAATGGAGTCTCAGAGAACCAGAATTCAAATCCTTCCTGATCACCCGCACCAAATGCCATTCCTTCCGTGGCCCTCCAGCCACAGACCTTATCTGCTTGTTGCCTGACTCTTGGCTCGGGTGACTGGGACTGTGGCCGGCCTGCCAGTCTCTGCACCGCAGGCCTGACATCCTTCCAGGGCCTTCCTCCCAGTCGGCTTGGGTGGTCCTCCCCGTTCCTCTCCCCTGACCACCTCTCGTCCTGAGGAGGGCAAGGACCTCGTCCATCTCCCAGGCTTCATGACTTACCCGCTGCCTTCCAGCCTCCCATTCAGGCTCAGCCCTGCCCTTCCTCCTAGTTACATGCCCATCCACTCGGGGGGGTGTGGCTCAGGCTGCCTTCAGTCTCAAAGTGTCTGCTCGGGACCCACTGGCCTTGGTACCGGTGTGGAAGAAGCTGCCCACACTCATCTTTTCTTAGCAGGAAAGTGAGTTGGTCAGGAGCTGAGGTGGTGACTGCACCAGCCTCAGCTCCCTGCTTACCTGCACCACCTCCTCTTTTATTCTCCCTATGTGTGGACAGCAGGAGTAGGGAGTGCAAGGCCCTCGAACGCCTGTCCCTCACTGCACTACTGCCAAATACTGTGATCCTTCTCACTCAAGCTCAGTGGATCAGTTCTTCTCTGTGCCTTTCCCTGACTTGTCCAGGGACGATGGCTCCCTTTCTGCGTGGCTGCAGCCATTCTGCCATAAAGTGGCCAGGAGGCTTGTCATGGCTCTGAGCTCCTGGATGTCAGCCACTGTGGCCCCTTTGTACCCACAGAGCCCAGCAGAGTACCTGGTGCTCAATAAATGCTCACCCTGACCATGAGGAACATCTGCCTGGCCCTGCTCCTCTCTGTTCCTGGCCCCCGGCGGCACTGCACTCCCTCCCCGGCACCTGATCAGCCGGTCTCCCTGGCAGAGCGAGGCCCAGCCCCTCTCACCAGACAGCATGCGGCCCCTGCGGGAGGCCTCGGTCGCCAGGGCGCAGGAGATTTCAATCCGCTTCTCCTGCTCCTGCAGCTGGCTCTCTGAGTCCTGGGGCACGTCCACAAGGTCCCCCTCGCCGATGGGCACCACGTTCTGCATGCTGAAGAGGCACAGACACACAGACATGGAGCAGGGGACAGGAGGGTCCGATTGGCTTGAGCAGCCTGTGGACCGAGGCTGGCAGGGGGCCGGGGCCTGTGAATGTGTAGGCTCTGGTTCCCAGCAAGGCTGTCCCCAGGGGTGAGTGACACCCCTGCAGAGCACACACTGGGCCCCCTACCCGCAGTGCTTTAAAATGAATTAGAAGGTTCAAGTGAACATTTAGGGCAGCCTTGAAGGGAAAAAAAGCCAGCAGCGGGCAACCCACCAGTTTGCCTTGATGATGGCACGTGCATGAGGCCAGCAGGCCTTCTGGGCTCCCAGTGGCAGCGTCACTGCCCCACCGCATGGCCGGGCCCTGCCTGCTGCCTGGAGCCCCTGCTTCCATTCGGTCTCTGCTGGGGAGTCTCAGGGCCCACAGCGACGTGGGGTGAGGCTCGGATTCATGGCACTGGTGCACCAGATGTGCCAGGTACTAGGGTGGGCAGTGGAAGCTGAGGTTCACCCAGGTTGGTTACCTGGACTTGGCAATGAGCGTCTTGATCCTCTCCACCTTCTTCTGCTTCTCCTTCAACTCCTCGGGGCTCAGGGGCATGTCAGGCTCCAGGTCAATGTACCGTTCGGGGATGAAGACTTTGTCTGGCGTGGAGAGCTGTGGACAGGCCAAGGTCATCCCTCCATCCCCTCCCGGGCTTCTCGCCCTCTGCCCCTCTGGGACTCCGCTCACCTCCTTACTGATGTCCACGTCATAGTGCTGGGGCTCCAGCTCCATTTTGCGAAGCCGGGCGATTTCCTCCCGTGGTGTCTCATAGGCCTGCCCACCAGGCTCCTCTGCCCGCAGGGCTGCCTCCAGGTTAGAGATGTCCACCTCATGGATGCTACGGTGACGGCGCACCTAGGGGACAGCATCACATGACCACACAGGGCCTTTGTTCACTGCTACCCATTCCTCCAGGCAGCCCCAAGCACGGCTATGTCATTCCCGCCAGCACCCCTGATCTGGCCACTGTCCCCCACTGCAGATGGGCTGTCTGTCCTTCCATGCTGCCTGTCCAAAGCCTGCCCACCCGCAAGGGCCCAGAGGTGCTGTCCCATCAATGTCATTCGTCCACTTTGTTCCTCCCCATCCCACTGTAGCCTGTGTTCACATTCTGTGCCCTGTGTTTTGGGCAGTTGAATCAGCATGTTACATTGATCACTAATCATCTCAGATTATAGAAGTTCCAGTCCACCAACTAGAATGTAAGCTGTTTGATCTCAGGACTAATGGATCCTAATTTTTCTGTGTTTCTGAAATTTGGTGGAAACAAAACTTAGGCAGAAGCCTGAGGCTACTCCCAACTCTATACTTAATAGCTGTGTGGCCCAGGAATCCCTTAATTTCTGGTGACTTTGTTTTCCTATCTCTGAAATAGGGATTATAATTCCTAACCCAGGATTGTGGAAAGAGAGAATGTGATAACCTGAAAGAGACGTGTGAATTGTATTGTGCCAGACAACGGTGAGCTATTATAATTATCTTCCGTGTATCCAGCTCAATGCCAAGTACATAGAAAATGCTCTAAAGACATGTGTAAGTGATGGCTATTTCTGGGTAGTGGCTTTTGTATTGTTCTCTGTTAACTGAATTTTGTATAATTCATTTCAACCAAAATAGTCAAGGCATTCCTTTTTGTGAGTTACTTTTCTTTAAACACTAAAAAGCAAATACTTGTGGCAGTATCTTTTCTGCCCTGCAGGGACAGGGCTGCCCCAGCCTTCCCAGGTGCCCATCTGGGGTCCTTCCCGCCCCCTCTCTCCACCCGCCAGGCTGGCCGTGCCCTGAGATGGGCAGTGCTGTCAGGTGCCGGGACATTACCACTTTGTAGGCGGGCCGGGGGCTGGGGTCGGGGGCGGGACTGGCCGGGAGCTGCAGGCTCCGCCGCTTCTCCTTCACGGAGCCGCTCTGGTGCCGCCGCATGCGGTCGATCTGCTCCTCCACGCTCATCTTCGCTTTGCCCTCCCCAGGGAACACAGCACTCTTGGGGCGCTCCTGCGCAGCAGGAGAATGGGACTCAGACAGATGCCTCGTTCCCCCTCCCCCGTTTTTCATCTACCCTAATCCTCTAAATTTCCCTTCTCTGGGAAGCCTGCCTGACATGCCCAAAAGATATGTCCAAGCCCTAGCCCTCTGCACCTGTGACTGTGACCTTGCTTGGAAATAGGGTCTTTGCAGATGTGACTGAGTTGAGGACCTCCAGATGAGATCACCCTGAGCTAGCGTGGGCCCTGAGTCCCCTAATGGGTATCTCATAAGAGACAGGGAAAGAAGGCACGGTGAGGCGAAGCTGATGTCTGGAGGCAGGGATCGGAGTGATGCGTCTACACCAGCCAACAAGCACCACGGACCACTGGCAATCCCCGGAAACGAGGGGGAGGTGTGGAATGGGGGCTCCCTCACAACCCCTGGGAAGGACCAGCCTTGTGACACTTTGATTCTAGACTTCTGGCCTCACCAGGTGTGAGAGAATAAACTTCTGTTGTTTCAAGACACCCAGTTTGTGGTATTTTGTTAATTTCTTCACAGCCCTAGGAAACTAATACACTGCCTTAGGTCAGCACGTGTGACTCTGACCACTGATTTTTGCTGCATTTGTAACTCACCTCTGGCATGTTATGTTTGTCAAATATTCTCGTACCTTTATTATGCACATCTTCTTCCTCCCTTGATGCGTCTCCCCAAAGGAGAACATCCCCAGCGGGGCTGCCGCCCTCCCCCCACCCTGGCTTTCCTGAACAGGGACAGGTGGGTGGACATGCAGTGAGGCCCCTGGGCTCCCGGCCCAGCCCAGGCCGGCACTAGCTCGTGGAGCCTGCTGTGCACTCACCCGGGGGGACAGCCCATTGGCGAGTCCGCCGATGTTGGCACTCCTCCTCACCACTCTTGATGGAGTCACCTCAGTATCAGTGGGTGACTTTGTCCGAGGGGGGACGATGCCAACTGCAGGGACACAGAACAGCCAGTGGGCCTCAGGAGGACAGGAGGGCAGTCAGAGGAGCCTGCTTCTTAGAGAGCCAGCTGAGGCAAGCACTCCCTCTCTGGGGTCCTCTCTGACCCTTGGCTTCACTTCTAAGGGATGATGGACAGGCAGTACCTTTGTTGAGAGCTGACTGCTTCTCTGCCTCCACCTCTTGCCTGGTAGGCACAAGGCTCACGTCTCTAGAGGTGTCCAGGGTTGATGTCTGGTGGGGTTCTTTCTTGCTTTGCTCGCAGCTCACCTTGGGCTGGGAGACAGGATGAGAAGATGGTTGATGCTAGAGTGACTGCCAGGAATTTGGCCCCAGTGGTGTTTCTCTGCAATGGCTGGAGAGCAAGCTCTTAAAACACGGGACAAGGAAACTATGTGTGCCTGCAGGGAAGTAGGTAGAATGCACAGGCACCTCCCACCAGGCAATGCTGGGCCATCTTGGGGAAATGAGGGCTCAGGGCCTCCAGGAGGCCCATCAGAGAGGCCCTGGACCTGACCCATCTTCCTAGGAGCATCAGTGTGCAGTGAGCCCGAGAGAAGGAATGGCCAGAGGACAGGCGACAAGGCCGAGGGTCACTGGGGATTCCGTCGGGATCCCACCGGAGGCTTGAACAAAAGAACCAGGTAGGCTTCGGTGCCAGGATATTGGGGGAAGGAAAAGGGCACTTTTCACAAGACTAGAAGGGGCCTCGGAAGCCACTGCGCCATCGCCTCCTGCTGTAGAACTGAGGCCCCTAAGTCCCGGTGAGGGAACAGGGAAAGAGGCCGAGGCCAGAGGTCAGAGAGGGCAGCCCCAGTCCAACGGGAGCCCTCTCTCCTTTCTTCAGGTGAAACAGGTGCTGTTACCTGCTAGGCCCACCGCACTGGGCAGCCCCTCGGGGGCCATGCAAACACCGCAGCTGAGCCTGGATGGGAATATGGGCTTCCCAGCTGGGGCACAGGACTCTTTCTACTCACCGTGCAACCTCCTCCAGGCCTAACTGCACATCTCTCCTGGACCTTAGCCAGGGATCCAGGTGAGAGAAGACGCCAGAGCAGGGGAGAAAGGGGCCTGTGTCCTTATACTCCAGGGACAGATGAGACCCAAAGAGGACACAGGCAAGGCAGACAGAGAGAGAGCACGGGGGCCCTGGAGTCTGAGGCGGACAAGGGGAGGAAGGGACTGGAGCGGCCCGGTGGGGGGCCACTTGATCCCATCATCTGGGGGGGCATGCCACCCCCACAGCCATGAGCTGCCAGGAGCTTGGACAGGGGCAGGACCTCAGCTGCCCAGTGTCCATAGGAAGCAAAAAGGGCGAAGGGCCTGTGGGAGCGTCTTGCCATCCGTCCCTGTCCCAGAGCCCAGCTGGGCAGAGGGGAAGTGGAAACGGAGCTGTGGGGAAATCAGCACCGGAGGGGGACGGCGACTCCGTGGCCTGCCCTGGCCCCTCGTGTGGTCCTTTGCCCCGCTCCCTCCGCCCCTGCCCTCCAGGACCCAAGGGGACTGGGTACCTGACCCCTGGCTGCCTCGCCGCCGCGGTGCCAGGAAGGGGAGTTGGGATATGGCCAGAAGTGGCTCTCGCTAGGGAGTGGAGGCACGGCTGGGGGAGACTCCAGGGGGGCGTAGGTTTTGGGGAGGGGAGGCCGCGGCGGGCCGGGTTCCTGAGGCGGAGAGAAGCCAGAGCATTAGGAGGACAGAGGAGCCGCTGTGAGAGCAGGAGAAGAGAGTGTTAGCAAGAGGCAGACAGCGATGCCGCTGGGCCCGGGCAGAGGCCTGCGCCACCAGACTCCCACCCATGGCCCGGATGGAGCTCCAACTCCAGGCGAACGCTCAGCCTGGCCTTGAAGGCTCTCCCCAGCTGAGCCCCCACTGGGCACTGCACCCCGCCCCTGCCCGGCATCTCTCTGAAGCTCTCTTCTCACTGCCCTACCACCGCACGGGCACATTCTCTCCCACTGGGGCCCTGCTTCCACCACCTCACCCACCTACAGTTCCTTCCCCTTGGTCCTCCACCTGTCCCCATGCTTAGTGGCCTAGCTCAAGTCCCCTCGTCTCTTTGCAACACCAGAGCATTTACAGAGACATAGCCACTACCTTGCTGAGGCTGGTTGTTTCCTGTGAACTGGTCCCAGTCCCCACTGGACACTGGGCTCCCTGGGTGAAGGGCCCTGGGCATGAACACGTATCTTTCTGAGAAGCCCTGCTCCCAGGCCTCACCCCCAGTAGGGCATCAGCAAACACTGACTAGGAAACTGCTCCCTACACAGATGAGGGCTCTCCTGCCCCCCCAGGCCCATCCTGGACCTAATTCCTGGTCAGTGTTTGGTATCTTTGCTAGCTGCCTGGTGCTCTGGTAGATACCTCCTGGAAAGGAGGCTAAAGATGAGAAAGGGAGATGAGAACAGGAGAAGGAGAAATCTGGAAGGAAGTTCACTAAACTGGGTGTGAGAATGACTCCCTTAGAGCCGAATGTGGGACTGGAGGCTTCTGGGGAAGAGATGGGCGGAGAATCTGTGTAGTTTCAGGCAAATGAGGACCTGGCCCTCCCTTCCCCACCTACCTTCTACTCCTAATTTGCTCAACTTACCTCACTGGACCCAGGCTTGGTGGGGGACCCCTGAGAGCCAGATACCAGAGAAAAGGGGCTCAGGGGGCTGGTGAGGCTGGTGGAGCTGAGAGGGCTGGCGGGGCTGTTAGAGCTGTAGGTGGCCGAGGGGCCAGGTCCTCCTGGGGGAAAACAGAGAGGAGATTGCTGAGGGGCGTGTGGAGGAGCTGTAGCCGGGCACGTGGGTGTTGGTTTATGGGGTTGGGGGGATGCAGGGCCACCTGGGCTGCTGAAGGGGCTTTTCACAGGGCGGGGCCACAGGCTGAGAGGTGTGCCAGGCAGGGGAAGATGATGGTTAGAAACACCAGTGTAGCCTGAGACTAGGGCTTAAGGATGACATTAAGCCAACGGTCTTGGGGGCAAGGGAGAGGCAGGCGGTCTTTGACCTTTTCTGGGGAGAAATCTAGAGTATCAGGGTCAACAGTGTCTCTGGCTGGTATACCTGGTCCACTCTGGGGAGGAAGGGGTGAGCTAAGGGAACCCTACCCGGCATCCCAGGGTCCAGGGGAAGATTTGGGAGCCTGAGAAAGCCCTGACTGGCCCTGAGCACAGTGCGAGGGCCAGGAAAGGCATGAGGGTTGACGGCGTGCATTTCAGGAGGCCAGCGGAGAAGTACCCACCTCTGTGCTTGGCCGTGTCCGTGCCCCGGGAAGGGTTATTCTTCCTCAGCCCCTCCATCACATCCTGAATCCTCCAGATCTCCTTCTGGATTTGCCGGGTGAGCACCTCATTCTGAGACAGCCAAGGAGCAGGTCAGAGAGGTGGCTGGTGGGGCGTGTCCCAGCCTTCTACCCCCATCCCTCTGGACCAGCAGTAGGCAGGAGCTGTGCGCACGCATACACCCACGCACACACACACGCTTCCAGCACATTCATCTTCCTCACGGGCAGCCTCTGCCTCTTCTACTTCTATAACATGGAGTTCCAGAGCTGCCAGAGGAGAAAGCCTGTCATCGCAGGAAAGAGCCCATTTAGGCAAACATGTAGCCTCAGAAGCAAGAGAGAAGAAACCCACCCCATTGAGCTTCCCCGGGGTGGTCTTGAAGTGAATGCCCCTCTAGGTGGACACTTGCCAGTAGCCTGTTTTTTAGGGGCAAGAGCTTCCAGTTTACTGTTTTTCTTTACATCCAAACAGCCTTTTGTAATACCTACACCCAACGTATGCCTAGATAGTCATGAGTTATATTCAATTATATTCCATTACACTCTTTGAAAAATAATAGCTACCATTTACTTAGCTTCCCCCTGTACTGGGCACTGTGCTAAGAACTTTGCCTGCGCTAACGCATTTCAGGGGCATGAAAATTCCAGAGGCAATGGCAACAGCCAGTGCTCTTGACTTCAGAGAAAACTCACGCCCAAGACCACCTGTCAGTGAATACCGCACCCACCACCTGAGGCTGGGTCTGGTCCATTTGTCTCAAGAGCCGAAGCTCTTGACCACGGTGCTCTTCTTGCCTAAAATGTCTGTGTTGAAAAGGAGACTTGCCCACAGGACATGGTGCCTCTGGGTCCTCTGGGCCGGGGGAGCCTGCTCCTCACCCTCCCTAACCAGCTGCAAGGTTGGGGAGCTGAGTTTGTCTACCAGGAGGGACCCTGGAGGAAACTAGGGGGAAACAGGGTATGAGGTGCACCCCAGAGACAGGGCTTGCAAAGCCAGCCAGAGAAGAGGGAGGGCCCGGCCAGAGAAAGGACGGGGCGGAGGAAAAGAACAAGAACTCCCCAAGACCAATGTGTGCAGCCTCCTGCCTCCAAGCAGAGAGTTTCTAGCCCATCCCAGGAAGGGAGGCCTCCTTCCTACCTTCAGATTCCCGGGTGGATTGCTCCTAGACTGCATGTTCTCCTGATGTCATGAGATGGGTTTATACTTATTTTTTATGTATCTGCTAAGTCCTTTAAGTCATAAAACACTTTATGTCTGACCTCAGTCTCCCATGCTTCAGCTTTACTCTTCCTCTGTGATTTTTCTTTAAAGAAAAATCCACATTATCTTTATCCTGAAACTTAGTCTTTTGAGGTGGCCCTGAACTCTGCCTTTCGTCTCAGGATGAACGGCCTGTCTTAAGTCCCTGACATCCCTCAAGCAAGAAAGGAAGCCTTTTGGGGGCCCCAAGGAGAAGGGAAGGCCCAAGGCCTGCCGAGGCTGCCTGCCCGGGGCCCCTTCACCTGGGAGTCCAGGCCGAGCTGCTCCCACAGCTCGTCGTGCAGGGCTGACACCTCGGACTCCAGGTTCTCGTACTCCACAGTGCTGTTGGTCAGGGCCTGCGGGGACAGTGTATGGACAAAGAGTGCCGTCGCCAAAGCTTTCCCCTCATCCTGCCACGGGGCCCGGGGCCAGGATACCTGAGGTGGGGCCGGCCTGGGGAGGAGAGCCCACGGGGACAGGAGGACAGGGCACAGGGCTGAGACACTCGGTTGACACAGAAGAGAGCCTGCGTCTCTTCTCAAGAGGGGCAACAGCCCGGCCTACTGCACACCCAACCACGGAGGAAACCAAATCCCCCCCAGATGTGTGGATAGGCCAACAGGGAACCACATCATCCTTGCCCTCCTTTCTCCCCAGAGTGGGCGACAGGAAGTGGAGGGCCCAGGAAAAGAGCCAGAGGGGGTTTGACCTCCAGAGGTTGGAGACCTTCCTCCTGCCTGGGCCCCGTTTCTGGGGAGATGCCAGGGCAGCAGCATTTCTGCTGGTGCCCTGGTTTTCCAGGGGCCAGGAGTGGGCAGAGGTGGGTGGCAAAGCTGTTAGTGCATCTCAGGAAATAAGTGGCCCTTGACCTCACACTGTCCAGAACAAATGCAGGTGCAGGAACAGTTTGTAGGAAACAGGTTGGTTTCCTTTATGAAGACTCAATGCGATGAGCAGGCTGGCCCTGCTGCCTGGACGCCAGGCAGTGGGAAGGCCTTTATTAATGCCCCTCCTGGGTGGCAGCACCCTGCTCTCGCCCTCAGAGGAGAGTCGGGACTAGGAAAGCACAATCTGGGAGGGTGGCTCTCCTGTCCAGGTGTTGACAGGGGTTGGGGCCAGGGGGCATGGACCTTGAAGGCTCCTGGGAACAGAAAGACAGTTTTCACCTTGGGAGACTCCCTAAGGACCCACTGGAGGGAAGATGTGTATATCCTCTGAGGAAGGGAGTCAGCGGCAGAGGGCAGAGGGCAGAGGGCAGAGAGCCAGTGTTAAGCTCCTGCATTCCCGTCCCCCTGGGGGTCCAATGCATGAAGGGTTGAGGGGATCGTGTGGCCTGGCCTCCTGGGCAGGGATGGGCCATAGGGGCAGGCAGCGTTTCTGAACAAGCAATCTTGGGAAAAACCGGCTCCTGCTGGGCCTTGGGACTACCGTGGTCGCCTGCGACAGCTCCCCCCGAATGTTGATGAGCTGGTTCTGCAGTGACTCCTTCTTGTGCAGCAGCTTCTCTGGGTAGGCAGGCTGGTTTCCAAACATCTCCAGCTCCTGGTGGGTCCCCATCAAGGCACTTTCCAGGCTCTCCTGAAGAACAGCAGGAGAATGGCCAGGAGCTGCCTAGGCCTGAGCCCTTCTGGTCACCCAGGCAGCTTGGTGAGGCTGTCCTCACGCCAGCGAAGGTGTTCAGAATCTCAGCAGTTCCAGGAAAGGGCAGGACAGAAGTTTCGGGGCGACAAAGCTCTGTCGGCTTAGGATGGAGATAGCAGCCCACACCTTCTCCATGCCGGCCCCACTGCGTGCCCGTCCACGGCTGCCCCGTGGCTCTTACCTTCTCAGCCCGGAGCTGCTGCACCAGCCGGTCCTGCTCCCTCACCACCTTGTTCTGCTCACAC
Source organism: Manis pentadactyla (assembly GCF_030020395.1). NCBI lineage: Eukaryota > Metazoa > Chordata > Mammalia > Pholidota > Manidae > Manis > Manis pentadactyla. Next base: position 123,435,602 of record NC_080027.1, on the reverse strand, counting down.
AACTTGCCCAGCAGCGTCTGGGGTCCCAAGGGAGCAGGGGGAAGGGAGGGAGAGAGAAGGGAGTGAAGGACAGTTTGATGGGACCTGGGAGTTAGGTTGGTAGGGCCTGGCCTCTGGATACCAACTCCTTTCCCCCACTGAGGAGTCCTGGGCCTTCACCTAGACCTTGAAGGCTCCCGGGAACAGAAAGACGGTCTTCACCTTGGAGACTCCCTAAGGACCCACTGGAGGGGAGATGTGTGTATCCTCTGAGGAAGGGGGTCGGCGGCAGAGGGCGGGGGGCTGAGGGCTGAGAACCAGTGTTAAACTTTGGCATTCCCATCCCCCTGGGGAGTCAACGCATGAAGCGTTGAGGGGATCGTGTGGCCTGGCCTCCTCAGCCTCCCAGGCAGGGATGGATGGGAGGGGTAGGCAGGGCGTCTGAACAAGCAGTCTTAGGAAGACCTGTGAATGAGGTAACCTGGTTCCCCAGGCCCAGAGGACCGTGTTCTCCCTGCCCCCCTCCAGGGTCTCAGGATGGCAGACGCTGGAGTCTGATCCTGCCTGGATGGAAGCCTGGATGGAGGCAGATAGGGCCAGACTTAGCTTCTGAGCTTTCCTGCAGCCACATGTTTATTCATGCCATTCCTTAAATACCCCCTTGTCTCTTTTCTGCTGAGCCAAATCTTTCCCTCCGAGCCTTTTAATTCCAAGGCCCAGCTCATGTATTTCATCTCTGACCTACAAACCCACCCCATCTCAGTGGCCTGTACTTCTGTAGAACCTGCTATCCCTCCATCCAGTCTATGAATCACATGCTGCCAGATGCTGGTACCCGGCACCTCCCACTTCCCTGAGCTCTGTGGGGCACGGGTGGGCCATGTTCTTTTTCCCAGTGCCCTAGGGACGCTGCCACCTTGGGCTCAGAGGAGACCGACCAACCTCCCTCCTAACAAAGTCTGTGTGCCTGTACTGAGCCAACTCCACCGCTGTAGACAGGAGTGCCTGGAGCCCATGGAGAGACACAGCTGGGGCAGGAGGAGGGCAAGAATGGGTAGTGAGATCGAGAAGTGAAGGGGCGAGGAGGGGGCAGGCAGAATGCTGTCTGTGGTGAGGACGTGAGCAAACGTATGAAGAGCCACCAGCAGGGGAGATGGAGGGAGGGAGCCCCCCGCGGGGGACAGCGAGCATGAGGGTGGCTGCGGGAGGGCTGCTCTTACATCTGTATCTTGCTCGTTTAACTTGAAGGTGTGGAGGCTGTCCCGGAACACCTCTGGGTACGGAGGGACCTGCAGGAACATGAGGCCGGTTACCGCAGCAGGGGGCAGAGGGGCACGCTGGGGCTTGCTCCGTTCTTGCCAGAGACTGCCGTCCGTCACCTCCGGAAGCTTCTGTTCTGGGGCCCTGAGCTGAGCTAATTTTCTGTCCCCTGGCTGGGCAGCTTGGGACGGCCCAGTCTAGGCTCCATCTCAGTTGTCCTGGGCTGGCTTGGGAGATACAGGTGCTGCTCAGCTAGTGCCCTGTGTTCCTCTCCCCTAAGCTCACGGATCTGCTGCCGAGAGGGCCTCTGGGGTGGCGGCCTTGGTGGTGACCACCATGAGAACAACAGTCAACCGTTGGGAGAACTGCATGAGCACTGGAAATACCTAAGAAGCACTGCCCCGGTAGGCTGGACACTGGTCACAGGGCTTGTGCCTAAACCAGACGTGTGTCTGAGTCCAGCCAATGTCGCCTCCCCGTGGCGACATAACTGGTAACCGCAGCACATTCTGCACAAGCTTGGCGTTGGGTGGCTCCATAGCACACCCCTCATACCCTCAACCCCAACATCTATTAAGAAGACACCAGATATGAGATGGACACCCCGGACATGAAGAAGCAGATCTGTGACCCCCGGCATGGCATGAGATGTTGGTGCTGCTTTGATGGTTCGCGAAATGGGTCTCGGGTTCACCCATGAACGTGAAGAATGGAGGGGACACGGCAGAATTAAGGGAGGGGGACCAGGCCAAGCCTGGGAGGTGAGGCCTGGCCAATGAGCAGGTGAGGCAGCGCAAGCCCCGCCCCAGAGGGGGTGACTCGGCCACGCGTGCAGCTGAAATGGTGCTGGCAGGAACCATGCTGCCAGGCAGAGGTCTTACTTGCATGAAGAGCTGGGCCCTGGGGGAAGAGTTTCCCACCATGCGGTTCACCATACTGATGAGAGTCTCACTCTCACTCATCTGCAGCAGAGGAAGGAACAGACGACGCCAACTCAGAGCCGCACAGAGACGTCTCCCCCACACCCCACAGACATCTGCCTGTGCTCGCTCTCCAGGGGACAGCAAAGGGCCTCCGGCACCCTGTTTGGCCTCACCTACTGCACGCTGCTTGTGAACTCTCTCTCAGGACCAGCACTGAAGCTGCCCTTGAGGAAAGGCCACAGAAGGGAGCTGGGAGGTGGGGGGCCCTGGCTCACAGCTCTGCAGAGGCCCCGGCCCACGACACACCTCCAGGGCACCTGAGCGGTGGGGTCTCACCCGCAATGTCAAAGGTTGTCACCACCTTGCGCCAGCTTTCATTGCTCACACTGCTTGGGTCAGAGACCGCACAGGTGGCTGAAAAGGCCATTCTCCCCCCAAATTTGAACTAAATGAAACCTCCGAAAGAGAAGGCCTGGGACCTGCTCTTTGGATGCGCCTTCACAAACAGACAGGCACAGGACTCTCTCCCAACCCCTGCCCACCTCTTAGCTCTAGAGTAGAAAGGAATGCTAAACACGGTTTCCAGAGCTGGGCTGGTAGCATCATGCTGAACTCGGATGGCCAGGGAGCACAAAAGGAGGCCCAAACAAGCAAGCCACGTTAAAGGGACACCAGTACTGGAGCACTGCTCTCCCAACAGGGGGTCTTTATGTTTCAAGGCTCATTAGGAACATGGGTGGGGGGTGGGCAGGTTATGTGCCAAATGAAAAAAGAGAGAGAGAGAGAGAGAAGGGTGAAGGAAAGGGGGAGAGAGAGGGGACAAGCCAACCAGAGCAAGCAGAGCCGCCATCACTTTCCCCACTGGCGACAGCATCAGCATGTTTTAGGGAGTGTCCTTGGCTGTGTCCCTTTAACTCAATGGGCCTACAGGCGAAGGCAGCTGAAGACGGAGGGAGTTGTACAGGAAAAGCTTTTGGGGGAAGGGAAGCAAGTGAGGGAAGGGACAGAGCCACCTTAGGGCAGATCTTCAGGGTCACAGTTTGGGGACCCCCACCACCACCCCCTTTGCCCCTGTCTTCCTAGTCTGCGTGGGACCCACATGTATTTCCTTCTTACCCCTGTTTAGGTAGCAGCCCAAATGCAGCCTTGCTTCTGTGCGATGTTGCAAAGTCGTCTGTGAGCTACAAAGGGCAGCTATACAATGTCCATTTTATGACTGAGAAGCAAAGACCCAGAGAGACTAAGTGACATTTCCAAGGTCAAAAAAAAAGGAAATTCTTATAAATGGCAGAGCTGGAACTCGACTTCAGTGTCTGACTCTACATTCTGGACTCATCATATCAAACTGCCTTTTAAAAATATTACCCTTTATCTCGGAGGAGGTCTTCCAAAAGGTAATTTCTGAAGCCCCCCAGCCTCGGGGCCCACCTGCTCTGAGGGCAGAAGCCCCAGGAAGGGGTCCTGAATGCTCGGATAGCCAAGCACTGGGGCTGGGCCACTGGGAGGAGAGGCTGCCCAAGATCCTGGGAGGCACTGAGCTCTGCTCCCCGTGACTCCACGGCACTACAGAGCCTGCTTCCTGTTGGCGTGACCCAGGATCTCCCGGTCCTAGTCTGGGTTGGCACGCTGGGGCGCATCCCCACATGGCCTGGCATGCTCATGAGGGGGACGCCATGTGCTGCTTCTGGAACTAAGTGCCATCTCCTTGAGGGTCGGGAGCTGTCCTGCTGACTACAGTACGGACACCAGTGCTTCCAGTCTTCGCATGAAGATGATGTCACTGAGACGCGGAGGCCCTGTGAGACGAAGGGCACGTGGCAAGTGGTTTATGACTAGAACCACCAACAGCCGCAACTCTGTCCTCTGATTTCAAGCTTCTGGTTCTTTCTGCAGCTTTGAGAGCACAGAATCATCCTGACGAGGTTTGACTCCAGCTGCTTCATGTATTAGATGTTTCCTCAGCTGTAAACCGGGCTGAAAGCTCAGAGTCACATTCCAAGCTCTGCCATTCACTGGCTGTGCGTCCTTGACAGGTAATTTAACCTCGGTCTTTAGTTTCGTCAGATATAAAATGGGGATAACAACAGTATCCACCTTGCAGGGTTGTCATAAATTAAATGAGTTAGGATCTGTACAGTGCTTAGAATAATAGGGGGCACAGAGAAAGGACCCAATTATGGTAGCCCTTGCCATTATCATCATATGCCATTACTACCACTACTACTATTAGTAGTATCTCTACCAGCCCAGGCTAGCTCCACAGCACAGTGCTGTGTAGGTCCAGGTCCCCTATGATGTACAGCACAGACCTGAACAGAAGAGGACGTGCTCATGTAAATGCCTAACATACTGACCCCTGGCAGGTCTACACCTGGTTGAGTATCACAGTCTCCTTAGCCTTGAAAGGCTCTGTAGCCAATAGTTAGAACCTGGAGCCAGGAGCCTAGGCAGACAATTGCTTCCATCATGTGGGGACACTCACTGACCCTCCTGTAAACCTGAATGGACAACATTCCCCCTGTCCACCGCACTGATCTCTCAGGAAAAGGAGCCATGTATGCAAAAGACCTCTGTGGAGGAACTAATAAATATACTGAATGAATATAAGCTTTAAAAATCATCTTAGAGCAGGTCTGTAGTCCTGTTTACAAAAATTCTGGGGTTTAACCACAATCTGCAATAGACGATGAAATAATTACCCACATTTGGGCTGAACTAAACTTCTAGCACTTTTGGCCCAAGCACTGAGAGAACTTATCGCCCTCTCCTTCCTCCCTTTACAGTCTCTGCCTCTCTCGGCAGCAGAAATGCAGATTCCCGCCTGCCCCCTGCCGCCCCACCTCCCAGGGGCAGTTCCATCGAGTTGGAACACAGAGGAGGTGGCATTAATTATTCATGAGGTCACTCATTCTCCTTTCCCCAGGAAACTCCCAGCTGCCCTAAAGGGCTTTGAAGAGAAGGGGTGTGAAGGCGCAAACCAAAATATCAGCCACTTTGTTGTGTCCTGGTTGTGTCAACAAAGGTTGTCAGATGGATGGAAGATGAGGAGGTGGGGAGGAGTGGGGAGACGAGACAGGAGGGCAGGAGGATGGTGAGGGGGCACCAGCTCTGCCTACCTGCTGATCCAAATACTCTAGGTTTCTTTGCAACTGAAGGTCTAAAAGTTCATCCTACCCGGAGCCCGAGGCCCAACGGCAACACAAACAAACAGGAACACGACAAAAAAAAACAATAAAAAGGAAGCAAAGCAGTTAAGAAAGAGCTGGGCAAGGACAAAGAATGGCCTCTCTCTGCCCTCAAGGAGCTCTGGGGAAGGGAGGGGGTGAGGATGCCGGCAGGCAGGGAGGGTGCCTACTGGACACACCCAGCCGGGCAGGGAGGAGCACACCAGGGCCCGAGTTCCTGCTCCTAGGTTGGCCTGGCGCTGTCCCAGGAGAGGCAAGCATCAGTGAAACGAGCTAGTTAGCACTTCTAGCAGCTCTGAGTTTTCTGGCAAAATCCCTTGTTCCTGGATGGGTGCCTGTGCTGTGTGTTAAGCCTACAGAGTCTGGACCTGGCAGGGGAGCATCGGAGAAAAGGGAAGGAGGACCGACAGCTCTCCCCGCCTCCACCCAGCCTCCTGGGGCTTTTTCTGGAGAGGGGTCAGTCACCGGGGACATGGATTCTGCCCCTTGGTTCCAGCAGTGCTCCCCAGGCCTCCTAGCGGAGCATCTGATCTAGTTCTCCAGATGGAGATAAACATTCTCAGGATTCCAGGAAGACACACAAATAGAAAGAGAGAAAAGGAGGGGACACAAGTGGAATACCTTTTCTTCCTCATCCTACCACTTGTTTCTTTCCCCAAAAGTCGCATTCCAAACAAGGTCAGACTGGATGCGACAAAGACTAGAAGACCATGCCTGTTGTTGGGAGCTCTAGCCTGACTTTTCTTCCCAGCCCACAACCTAAGCCCCCTTTCCAGGCCCCTCCGTGTGCCGCCCGGGAGAGTTGTTCTGAAGTCGAGAGGACTGGGACATTACAGATCTTGGCCCTGCCCCTCTGGCCTGTGTCACAGAGAAGGGCTGACTGGCACCCTGTGTTGGGGTTAGAGTCCTGGCTGGGGGGGAGGAGGTATCCAGAGGCTGCTAGAAACCAGATGAGCCAGGCATTGGGCACAGAGCATCCCTGGAGAGGCCCTGAGGGGGAGAGGGGTGGGAGAGAGGACGTACCATCTTATCGTGGACCGTGGGGGATGGTGGGTAGTTGTAGGGGAACAGCCCTGCAGGGACTGGCCGCCTGTCTCCCAGGTAATCATACTGGAAGAGAAAGGGGATTGGAGAGGTGAGAGGGTTGGGCTGGGACACGTAACTTCCCCACCAGCTGAAGTTCAAGGTTAGGGATGTCTGTATCCTGTCCCAGAGCAGATTCCAAACCAAGACAGGCCACATTGATCCACTGCAGTATCTTCCAATGATCTGCCCAAGTTCTCAAGATTTGAAAAGACAGAACCCTCCTTGCCCTTTTGTACAGAAGTAGGGTTCCTGGCACAGCTGGGAGGGGCACAGAGAGGGTTCCTATTCAAGGGGCAGTAATCCCCCAAGGCCATTCTTCTATGGGCGGACCCACAGGGCCAGTGGCTCCCTGGGGCAGCACTGCCTGTCCTGCAACATAGCCCAGCCTCGTGTGTCCCAGATGTCTTAGGTTTTGGGGGAGGCCTCAGGGGATGAGGAAGAAGGGGCAGGCTGGTGGCTCACCTTGGGGGAGCTGATGGACCGCCTCATCACATAGGCAGCGGGGTCAGCATAGATGTCCTCACTTCGAGGTGGCAGCCGCTCAAAACGGGCACTGGGTGAGCGGGCGGGGGAGTAAATGTGGGCACGGCTGTAGGAGCCCTGGCTGGGAGAGCGGGGCACGGAGTGGGAACGGGGCTGCAAGGACAGGCGGCGCAGGGAGCTGGAGGTGGCGTCCAGCTCATCGTAATAGACTGGCTGCCGGGCCGGGCTGGGGATCCAGACGGGGCCGTCCTGCCGCCCGTAGCCTGCCGGCTCCTTCCACTCCCGCAGCTGGAAAGCAGGGCCGCCTCCGTTGCGGAAGGAGTGGCGCTTGTCGTCCAGGGCCCAAGGTGGGCTGAGCCGATCGTAGGCCGGCATTGAGCAGATGCTGTCCGGCCGCACCCCTGCTGGGTAGTACTGGTAATCATCGGGGTACTGGGAGGAGTAGGGGCCATAATACTCAGGGACCCTGCGGGACACGGGGTAGAACCTAGAGGGACTGAGAGAGAGAGGACATTTTAAGGAAGCCAGACCACATGGGCACATCCTCACCCGCCCCCTGCACCCCAGCCCTACCTCCCTTCCTCCAGCCTAGAATGGGTGTGACTAGGGCACAGCACCCCAGCGACCTCGCCAGCCCAGGGGCCACACTGGCTGCACTGGGCCTTGTTTCCCGCAGAGCTCAAGACACTGTCCACGAAGCCCCCTCCCTCTACCCACTCCCTGAGGCCAGAAATTTCACCTTGGAAGCTTCCATCTTTGTCTCTTTAAAACAAAATACCCCTGGGAGAAACTTTAAGCCTAGTTAGCCATCGCTATCTCAGCATGAACCAGTGTATCGGATCCTCTGCAGAGAGGGGACTGGTGTAAAGGCAGAGGGACGGAGCACCCGGCCCTGGAGGAGGGCTGCGGGGGACCCGGAGGGTGGCCTCCCTGATTCTGTCATCTTGTCAGGGATGGAACCAGGAGGGTCCTGGCCTCAGCCCAAGTGAGGGGCTCTCCCCCGCACAGAGCAGTGCGCAGCCCTCCTGGGGGGGTTGCCTACAGTCTCCAAAGCTGCCCAGATCCCAGGCCCCTAGGGAAGGAGCAGCAGCCCCACCTGCCCTCGAGGGTCATCCCATTAAAAGTCTGCAAATGCCTGAAAGACAGACCCTAGGTGAACAGCAAACTGGTCTAGAGGGCAGAGCTAGGAATGATGAGTGGCAACATTTTGTTTGTTAATTTTTCTTTTTCAAAAATTACATGTAAATAATGGCTTTCAAACAATTAGAGCCCTTCAGAAGTGGAGCGAGTTGGCTTGGCAGTTAGTGAGTCTCAGGTTGGTGGGGCCACTGCAACAGAGGGTATCACCAGAGAGACAGAAGCACAGACATGCGTCTGGCTGGAAGAGCTCGAAGGCCCCTCGCGGTGACTGCCACGTTTCCTGGGCCACCCAACATCCTCGTGGAGAGGCGCTGGCTGCTCCGTCCCTTCCTCTGGGCGGGGCAGACGGAGAGAGCAAGAATTAGGGGTCAAATACTATTGGGGGGCCATGGGCAGTTAAGAATTTGGACAGGCTGGGAATCCTGGGGTTCCTTGGTTTCCCAATTCAGCCTGGCTTCCAGAAAGTTTCCCCCAGGGGTGTCTCCCATGCTGGCGCCCCGGCCCCATCTCCGTCTGGCTCCACCCCCAGCCCCTCCCAGGCCGCACCTCCGGAGGTCCTCGGGTGGGGGCGCCCCTCGGCGCAGGTTCACCCACTGCTGAAGCTGGTCCATGGAGCTCTTGCGCTGGGCGATCTTGTCTGGGTTGGCTCGTGGGGGGACGCCCCGCCGGTGTCCCCCACTCTCGGAGTCCGGAGGCGGGAAAGCTGTGCTCCCTGGCCGGCCCGGGGAGCCACACTGCCAGCCATTGGGCTGGGCAGGCCGCTCCCTACCCCCTGGGACCCTCGGGCCCTCGGGGTAAGGGCTGCCTGGCTCCGAGGCTGGTTCTGGTCCAGACTGGACACCATTGGCTTTCACCAGAGGCTCGCTCTTGACTTCGGGCCTCTCGGGCCTCCTCTCTGCCTTCTCGCAGCCTCGGCCATCCCCCTCTCCTCGAGTCTTGGCCTCCGGTTCCGGCTTGGGGAGGCTGTTGTGGGACGGTTGGTGGTGTTTGCTGGGGGGGATGTCCTCTGAGTCCGGCTTCTCGTGGCTGCAGGGCGCCAAGGGAGATGTTGTTAGTGACCCCAGCCCAGCACGGAGCTGCGTGGAGGGCGGCAGAACGGGAGGGAGAAGAGCGGAGGCTGGGCAGGTAGGTGGCAATGGGAACAGGACTCGGTAAATCACAACTGTTTCCTAAGTCCCCCCATTTTGTCTTCTGGCTCCACTCCCGGGAAATTACTGCGCAACAGAGTCTAGCCGTGCCTGCACGTCCTGTGCTCATTTTGTCTCCAGGTCTTCTCCGTGGTCACACTCTGCTCCCATCCGCTGACTCGCCTCGAGGGCAACCTTGAAGCTACGGCCAAGACTAACCTCACCCAGACTCGGTCTCCTCTGTCGTCCGTCCCTGACCCAGACCTCCAAACTTGGTGTGTATTATACCAAAGCCTCTACCAAAGACCCTCCTTGGTGTGCCAGCTCTAGAGGCTTGGCACAGGGCGGCCCTCTCCCCGGGAGGAAGTTGGTTAACTTCCACAGTCCTCGGGCTCCTGGTCTGCAGGATGGACGTGACAACACTCCCATTACAGGGCTGCTTGAGACAGAGCATGGCAGGCGCCAGGGGCCAGAGCTGCTCCTCACGTTCACAGGAAGAGAAGCACGCTAGTCCCCTTCTCCCAAACACGCTTCTCTGGTGCTGACTACAACATGCGCCCAGAGGCAGGAGCATGTCTGACATTTTTCTCCTTTGCTTTCCTAGCGCCCAAATATAGTGAATTACACATTTCCATTTACAGCCAAAACTTAAATAATGAATGAGCGAACTTCTGGAAGTACGCCCCTTGGTTGGAGCAAAGATGGAGTCTCGTGACAGGGCTCTCCCTCACAGCTTCCCAAATTCAACACATGCAAGCATCCCTGTTGAGACATTGCTTGGTAAACGCCTCTAAGACATGCAAATACACTGGAGTCTGTACTGTGAGACCTGCTTCCTCTGGATCCCAATAACATCTAACTCAAGACTCAGTCCCTGGGTCAAGTAGAGGCAGGCAGATGACAGTGGGTGACAGGAGTGGCCACATAGTGAGTGTTCACTGCATGGCAAGCCTTTTACACGTACCATTAGTCCTCACGACAGCCAGGAAGGTAGCGTTTTAACTGCTGTCTTTGAGAAGAGGAAACCCGGGTTCAGAGAGGTTGTACTTACACTGAGGTCCACCATGGGCAAGAGGCCCAGTCGGGGTTCAAACCTGAGTTCTTCTTCCTCCAAAGGCCATGTGTTTAACATGTACAGCCAAGAAATAATGAGCAATTGACCCTGGCCTTTGGCTCCTGGCCAGGCCCTGACAGCACCTGGCTTCTCTCTTGGCCTCCAGCAGCTCAGAGAGAAGAGGAGGAACCGGTTGAGGGAAGAGAGATCATAGGCTCTGAAAACACTTAGCCAGGACGCTTGCTGGGTTGCAAGGAGATATTTCCCATGTTTGCATGTTCTCGGGGGTTCCAGCCAACATGCTGGGCTCAGCGATGGCACAGAGCCAGGTGCTTCCCCACCTCCTTTCTCTGGCATTGCCCTCGCCTCTGCTCAGAACCCCGGCACTCACTTCTGACGCATGGCTTGGGGCACCGACTTCTGGGCTGGAGGGATCTGTACTCGGGCAGCCTCCCCCATGGCCTGGATCCAGGCCTCCTGCTCCTCGGGGCTCTCAGCACTGAAGAAGTAGGTGCGGACCCCAGCATGCTCGGCCTGTGGGGAGAGGCAGTGCGTGGAGCCGGCCCCGGCCTCATCCACCCAGCACACAGTCACCTGTAGGGAGAAGACACCCGCACCCACAGAACGGACGGTCAGGCAGACCACTCCCTTGACCTGCAGTTCTTTTCCTCACATGGAGCTCAGGAGCCAGAGAGGAGTGTGCCCAACTGTACCAGCTGGCATCTGGGCATCTGCCCTGGCTAGCTCTCTGGACACCACTAGGCAGCCCAATAGCCAGGTAAGCTTCCCTGCCCAACTTGAGGTGATTATAAGCAGGAGGGACAATTACAAGGCCCACTGTCCCATCGAGTTCCATCTTTGATTTGAAGGGCAATTATCCAATGTCTGGGAGAGATGTCCCCCCCACCCGGAGCACATGCTAGTCTCAGCCCCAGCGTGGCCTCTAAGGTGCTAGCACTGTCTCTTCCTTGCAGAGAGACGGCTAGGCCTCTATCTCCACGGGCATGCAAGGGGCAGGCACAGACAGTCAGAGCACGCTACCTAGTTGGTGGCCGGGAGCAGGCGCAGCAGGCAGGAACCCAGGAGAAAGCTCCTGTCCAGAGGAGGGGTCCTCACGCAGTCAGAAGGAGAAGAAGCAGAGAACAGGTCAACCAAACACCAGAGGGAGAGACAGAGACGACGTGGCAGGAATGTTGGGGAGCAGAGGGAAGTTGGGAGCCATTCAGACTATCCCTTCTTCTCGGGGTCACCATGAGGATGACAGCACCCAGCAGGCCCAGTTCAGCCCACCAAGAGGACAGAGGGGAGAGCTTGCGCCAAGGGAGTTTGGGCTGGTGGTGGAGAGAGCCCAGGGCATCTCTCTGCTCTGTCCCTGACCAGCTCTGCAGTGACAAACAGCTTTCTTTTTGCTGTGGCCTTAATTGATGTATCTGTTTAATGGGGCAGTATCTACCTGGTGAAAGTCAAGGTTTTTAGGCCACCAAGAAGAGATTCTCCAGCGCTCGGTTCTTCCTAGCATCTCAGCATCCCCCCAGGGGGAGACCTTCAGTCTCCCAGCAAAAGCAGGTGGCCCTGTTTATCCCACTCAATGCAAGAGGTCCGCAAGTGACTATGAGTCTCAGATGTGAGCCTCATTTTGGCTTCTGATGTTTTGGATGCTAAAATCTCAGGCTCTGGGGGTTGGCAGGAGAGAAGACAGGGTTCCTCTGACCAAGCCCTAGGGCTCACGTGAAATCCACAATGTCCAGATGCTTCTCCAGCCAGACCGCCAGCACACCGCAGCGCCTGACCCCAGCACACGATTCTTCCTGGCAGGAGCCCTAACCCAGGGAGGGTGTGTCCACCTTGCCCAGGGCAGAGGGCCTCCTTGCTCTGGATATGCCAGTCCCCAGCCCCCACAGGGGGCCCAGCACGTGGGCAGAGGCAGGGAGGTGCCAAAGAGAACCCAGCAAAGCTATAAGGGGCACTCTGGGGGTGGGGGTGGAAATGGCGATATGGAGACCAGGGGCCCAGGCAAGCCCTCTGGAGTGGAAAAATGTGGGGTTGCTATAGAGAGACAAAGGTGGGCCTTGTGGCTGGCAGGAGTGGGCAGCAGATAAGTGAATTTGCTAAGCACCTAGCAAGCGTCCTGTGCGTGCAGAGCTCTGCTCTGGGCACCAGTCAAGGAAACAGAGACATGCGTTTTGTACTTGAAGAGCTCACAGACAAGCCGGAGGACAAGACACGTCCACAGGGAAACCAGGAGGGCACGACAGCGCAGAACACCTGCTGGCTAGAGGGCAAAGGCAGAGGGCCTGGGAGCCGGGCTGCGATGGGGAGCTGGGAGGGGACGCCAGCCCGGACAATCGGAGGGGGCCAGAGGATCGAGGGTGGTGCCTCAAAGGGGTGAAGTCCCCTGCACCCCCAGGGGGCTGGGTTAGGAGGAGGTTAAGGTATTCCACAGTAGGCTGGGCAGGCACGGTGTCTGGCTCATTATTAGCCATCCCAGGGTTTCGCTTGGTGGCCCAGCAGGACCAGCCTCCCATCTGTCTCAGTTCTCCCTTCCCTGGAGAAGGAAGGGCCACTCAATAACCAATGAGAACCTTTTGCGGGCCACTGAGCACAGCCCTCAGAAGTGGGTTTTAAAGAGGGGAGGGGAGGAAAAGGAGGAGAAGGGCTGGTGGTCCAGAGATCTGCGGGTTTGGGTGGAGGTGTGTGACCGTCATTTGGGACATTGATCCAACAACACCTGCTGCTGGCAGAGCTCTGAGCGGGAGCGTGTTTCTGTGCACAGGTCTGGTGGGGTGGGTGGGATGGGCTGTTTGAGTGTGTGGGGGTGTGTCTGCATCTAGCAGGACTGTCTGTGGTTGGTTAAACAGCATGTTCCCATCTCCCCTGCTAGAACCTGGCTCCCTGGAGCCAGTTTCCTTAATTGTTCATTCTGTTCACACCTCTGGCAGACAGGACCCCGGGAGGTGGGAAACTAATGATGTGCCAGAGAAGTCCTTCCTGGTTCCCACAGCAGCTCCGCGCTCTCTGTATGCTGCACACCTCTTTCCTGTGGCCTGGCCACGGGTCTGAAGGACATGAAGAGGCAGCATCTCCGAAGCACCTGCAGGTGCAGGCCCTGAGCTGGGGTGAGCTGCTGCAGGTCCTACCATCTCCCTCCAGAGCTCTAGGTTTTCAGGGTCTTGGAGAGCAATTCTCAATTTTGGGAAAGAGGGCATAACACAATGCATAGCCGATACCATAATTTTATATTTTCACAGGGAAAAAGATGCCATGGTCTTTGCATCATAAAATATAAATAGGGCATGGGATTTTTATCATGTAATGGGTCATGAATTTTTTAATGTGGAAAAACACTGGCGGTGGCTGAGCCAGCTGCAGGCCCGTCTTTGATGTGTGGACCCCCCAGGGGTTTGGAAGGACTGAGGCTGAGCAGGCAGGGAGGCGGGGGCATCTTCCTGGGCCCTTTCTGTCAAGCTGTTGTCTATTGAGGTTTGCATTTCTTGACTGTAATGAAATTCAACCCCTGATTTTCTCTAAAGATTGAAATTTGAGTACTTTTAATGGGTGGGGTCTGGTGTGCTGGGTCCAAGGAGGGAAGGAACCTCATCAGCCCACAGCTCTCGCCTCTGCTGGGAGGGACTTCCAGGTGCCAGGGCCCAGACCACTGGGCAGAGGGTCTGTGGGCTCCGGATAGAACTATTTCTCCCCCAGGAAAAGCCAAGGCACATTTCTACTGGCTCACCCTGGCAAAAATGACCTGCCCAACTCCTGAAAAAAGAGAAGGGGGCACTGGTACAGCCTCACCTCAGCCTGACAACAGCCTGCACTGAGTCCAGGGGCCCCTGCCTACTGCTCACTCCACCACCACTTGGCATTCCCTCGGAGGTGCTCTAGATCCTTCTCCATCCCCACATGTTCTAGAAGAGCAGGCCTCCCTCCCCCGCCTGACCTGGGAGAGGACGGCCACTGACCTTAAAAGTGTGCTTTCGGCTAATGTTGTCTGAGGGCTGCACCGCAGCCACGCGGAAGCTCAGGAGGGGGATGCTGCCCAGGACGTTTTCCTCCTTCTCATCTGTAGGTAAACAGAGGCACAGGTGAGATGCGTGTGTGTGCGGGCAGGGGCTGGGGAGAGGAGCATATCAGCTCTCTCGTGAGAAATAGCAATAAGCATTTGCTGCTCACCTACCATTGGCCAGGCACTCAGGGCCACTGCACAACCGCCAGGGGTGTGCTCCGCAGAGGGCCGACAGGCAGAGGCCCTGCCGCTGGGGAGCAGACACCGTTCTGGACACTGGGACCACAGAGGTGAATGAGAGCGGGGCAGTTCCCCTCACTCAGGGAGCCTACATCCTAGTGCACAAGTAAATGGCAGCTAATGTTTTGGGGTGTTTGGTATACATTGGACACTGTTCTAAGTTAAACGCCTGAACGGATTGAACTTTCCCAACAATCCTGTAAATAGGGACTGTTATTACCCCATTTTATAGGTAAGGAGGTCTTGAGACACAGAGGGGTTAAGTAACTCATCCAAGGTTACATAAGTACAAAGTGGTGGCCTGGTCTTTGCACCCAAGAGGCTGACTCCCAAGCTAGCATTCTTTTTTTTTTAATTAAGGCATCACTGATTCACAATCTTAAGATGGTTTTACATGAGCAACACTGTGATTTCAACATTCACCCATATCGTGAAGTACCCCCCCCATTGTAATCACTGTCCATCAGCGTAGTAAGAAGCTACAGAGTCACTGCTTGTCTTCCCCATGACCTACCTATACTGTAAGTGCTAATTATAATGCCCTAACCCCCTCCCCCCACCCCCCTCCGCACCCCCCCACTCTGGTGACCGCTGGTCCCTTCTCAGAGTCTGAGAGTCTGCCAGGCTAGCATTCCTAACCATGCTGCTGCCCCAAACAAGACGGTTCCATTAGCAGTCCATGCAGCCTGCTCGTGAGAGGACAGCGCAGGGCCGAGCGGACAGTCCCTCCTTGGGCTCCGGCCCCTCTGGGTGACTGTTTCTAAGGTCCTCTCGGGCACCTGGCAGCTTCCTTTGGCCTCTCCTGACATACACCCCTCCTCTTTATCGTCCCCCGTTTCTCTACAGTAAAACACCTGCCTACACGGCCTCCTGGCCCTCTGGGCTCCCGGGATCAGGCTAACAATCAGGCTGCTGTGTAATTCATCCTGCATCTCCAAGGGAGCCTGAGGGGTTAGCTTGGCAGGTCCCCAGCTGTCAGCAGGAAGCCAGAGAGGGCAAGGGTGCTCTGTGGACAGGGGAGGGGCAACTATGAGGCCTTGGTGAGACCCTTCCCTTTTCCCTGGGATAGTTCATTCCCCCTGCTGGAGACCCTGTCAAACCCTCAGTTAGGGTTCAGAAGGACACTGCAGACTGTAAACTCCGCCAACCCCCCTTCTCCTCTGAGTCATTGCCTGCACAAGGTACTCGACTTAGGGTCCAGCTTCCTGTGCAGACCTCAGCATGGTGCCCAGAGGAAGGGCTGGGCCGAAGGATCAGGAGGGACCTGGGCCATGCTTCGGGCAAGCAGAGGCTGCCATCCTCTGGAGGGGACAGGCTCCCTGGTTGGCAGTGTTTAGGGGGCCTTCTGAGAATACCTTGCAGTGGATAATGGCCCCATCACAGTCCCCTGGAGCCCAGCTTTTGGAGGGTCCACCCTCGTGCACGTCCCACAGTCTCTCCTACAGAGGGCCTGGCCTTCCTGCAGCCGCATCCACACTCAGGCTCAGGGGGGTCGGCCAGCCCAGGGGCCAGCACTGGGGGCCTGGCCTGGGCACATTCTTCTCTCCCAAGCTTGGGGTTTCCTCTGTGACTGGACCCCGTATACGCAGACCCTTCCTGATTTTTCTCTCTGGGGATCAGGTGGCAACAACTCAGGCACAGGGACAGCATTGTTCTGGAGGGTCAGCTGGTACAACTTTTGTCAAGGTTAATGATTCACTGAGTTGTTCCCAGAAGGCCTGGAAAAATCAGGGTTCTGCCATCCCTGCGGCGTGGAGGAAGGGAAAGTGCCTCTCCTGCTACAAAGCCGGTCTACCTGGTCCTCTAGTAGCCCTGCATCAGCACCACGGGACCATCACTGTCACCACCCCTCGTGAGCTCCCTGGCGCCCCCCAGGACACAGGCTGCTGTGTGTACTAAAAATACCTTCCTGGAGGCGGCTGAACCAAAGTGGCCAGAGCTTTGTCCTCTGCACCCCTTTATTTTGAGAGGGTAGGGAGTGAGTGTCAGGGCAGATGGAGGGTAGAAACTGGGGGATGTTCAGTTATTCGACACAGATTGAGAACCTGTTACGAGCCACACACTAGTTTTAGGTGCATAGGTCCAGCAGTGAACACAGCAGACCAGACCGCCGCCTTCTTCCCCGACTGGGTCAGGCTGTCCGGTGAGCCCAGAGGCAGCTCCACAGACCAGCTCCAACAAGCAGGTGGCCTGCTAGGGGGGACGAAGGACCTTCCTCTTCTCCCTCCTTTGGGCCCCCATTCCACCCCCTGCGAACTTCACCGTCATGAATGTCCCTTTCGCCCATGGAATCGCTAGTCAGGGCTCTGCACTCTGCCTGGAACCTGGCAAGGCCTTGGTAAATATTGCTGAATGCCATGTGAGTGTGGGGGTGAGCAAGAAGCTTTGTCTTTACCCCATGGTGGCACCGCCAGTACTGGAGGCTGCAGAGAGAGCTGCACCCCTCCACGCCACCCGTGTCCATCCAGAACACAGCCAGTGATCTGGCAGAATGAGAAAGAAAGGTGGGCCCCGGCTTCCGGCCACCCTGCCAGCCCCGGGCAAGCCCACCTTTGTAGTAGAAGAGGCAGCGATCCACCAGGACGAACCAGCGCTTGTTCCACTGCTTAACCCCGGAGCTGGCCTGCGGGCGGGAGGGACAGTGAGCTGGGCAGGGCAAGAGGGGATGCGGTCCGAAGAAGCCTGTGCCAACTACAGGGGCATCTTGCCTTGTTGCAGCTCAGCCTCTGAGAAATGGCAGCCACTCCCTTGAGGCCTCTGATGCAGGGAACTGACACTAAATGATTGCCTGTGACGTTCCAGTGCTGTCATTCTGGGCCTCAGCGCCTCCCCGGGGAAGAGAAAAGGGGCAGGATGAGCCCGAATGACTGAGGAGGAGGCAGGGACAGCGGCAAGGTCAACCTAGGCAGAACTGGTAGAGCTCTAGGCTAAGGGAGACACCCCCTCCCTTCACAGCAAGATGGACCTGCTGAGAACGGGGCGATGGGGTGCTCCGACTGGGCTGGTGACACAGCATATTTCCAAGTCACTGCTTCCACCCATCGGGAGACCTGGCTTGATGCCCAAACTGGACAATAATTTTCTGTGTGATCTTGGGAAGAAATCACACTTGTCTGAGCCATTGTAAAATTAGGAGGTTCACTCACAGAGACACACCAAATGGGACATGGGAGGACAAACCAAATACAGATGCCCTATTATATTATACACGGAGGAAAGGCGGTGCTGTGAGGGGAAAGTGGCGGTCAGTTACGGCGGGCAGAAGGGCAGGGGGCACCTCACCTGTTTGAAGAGCCAGCCCGCCTTGGTGACAGGTGTGCTGGGATTCCGCTTCATCGAGTGCGAGCGCTTACCAAAGGCAATGGCCTTGCGGGACGCTCGGGTGGCCTGGGGAGGCAGAGGGAGACACGGCCTGACTCCCCACCCCACCCAACTCCTTTCTGTATCTCCTGCTGCGAGAGGTGGAGCTGTGTCTCTCTAGGATTCCCTGGGGTGCCCTGAGGCTGAGAGGACCAGGTGTGCATATTGGATCTGCTTCTAACTTAATGGCATGACCTTCCAATTCTTTGGCTCTTTTCCTTGTCTCTAAAATGGGGTTCAAAATAATAGTCCTACTTTTCTCACAGTGCTGTGGGCTTGGGGACTTTTTGGAGGAGAAAAAGGACTTCGCTTTACTCCTGGCCTGCCCTTCCACTGTCCTGCCTCTCTGCCTCTCTCTGGAACCCGTTCAGCCCCATCGTCATTTCTCAGAGTTCTGTTCATTCTCAAATGTCCAACATGCCGCAGAGCAGGGGGGATATGCAGTGTTTTCCCAGCCCCTCACTGCCACATGGACACCGTCACTCTTCCACATTCTGGCAACATCTGCCCCTCGAAGCAACGCCGATCTCCTGATGAGACTTTCTGTCGCTATCGGCTTCTAGATCATTCGTTCAGAGCCTAAGGATTTTGACCATCCTCTTCATTCTAAGTCTTGCTCTCACTGTGGCATTGTTCTTGAGGGTGAGCCAGCCAGTGCCCTAACTTTATGCGACTCCGACGTCCTCAGTTCCAAAATTCTCTTCCTCCACCCCAGCCCCACCCGCTCACTCCCACGGCTACACCTGAGGCCTGGTCGACACCCAAGCCACTTCACCACTAACCTCTTCATTCTATGTTTCTATTTTCTGATCACAACCTTCCATCCTTTGGGCTCTTTCACTCCATTGCTCAGCCATACCAGGTTTTCTACTCCACTGGGGACCCCAGCTTCCAAATGCATCCCTTTTCCTCTGTATCCATCAGCCACCTTCTGGTTTTAGTCATTTCCCTACAAAGCTTGGGTGTCAATGGTAGAGAAGATCTGCTTGATATTCTCTAAAACCCCAAATCCCACATTAATCAAATGATCCACCCTCCCCGCTCTCACAACTAGTTTACGGAGCTGCTAGGGAAGACCACAGGGCGGTACAGATGAGGCCACGGCCGACCCACGGTGCCCAGCCCCAGCCGGGCTCAGCCCGGACGGCAGTTTGGCCCCACACCCTCGCCGCTCTCTCCAGCCCTGCGGCCTCACCGTCTGCCTCTCTACAGTGGACCCGGCTCCTCCTACACAGAGAAAACTGACGTGATCCCACACATACTTCCTCAATTTCACACCCTTTTACCTAGAAAATTATTGCCCTCACCACTACCTTTGCCTCCTTCCCTCCAATGTCGAAAGGAGGGGCATTTTCCTCCTTCCCAAGGCAGACCCATCATCCCACTCGCCGTCTGCTCTGAGACTTTGCTTCACCAATATCTCCTCTTAAATCTATCTTCAACTCTCCCTTCTTTTCTGGCTTCTTTTCCTGAGGACGGTGCTCAGTTCTCTCCACCTTCAAGCATCTGTCTGTCTCTGTCTCTCTTTCTCACGCACCCACACACACTGGAATTCCCCCGTAAGCCTCCAGCCACTGCCGGCTGTCAAGGTCACACCTTCCCTCCTTCTCGGCACTTCTCTTCAGGAACAGGCTACTTACTGGGAAGAGTCCTGGCCACCTCTTCCCCTTCATTCCTAAGCCCCCCCCACTTCTTCTCTGAAATGGCCATGGCACGTCACTGAATGGAGGTTGCTCCGTCTTTGACTAATCTAAGGCACTGGGCAATATTAACCTTTCCGTCCTGCTGGCCCCTTCCGGTTTCTGTGACACGATGCTTTCCTTTTCAATACCTCCGCCTGTGGTCTCTGCTTCTCAACCTCCACCTCTAGTCTAAGTGTCAGTGGGCCCCAACCAAACTTTTATTTACTCCGTTTTTCTCATTAAACATTGTGCCTATTAGATCCATATCATCTATTCCCACAGCCTCACCTACCCGCAAGATGCTGAGAATTCTCTAATTTACAGCTGAGACCTCTCTCCAAGCCCCAGTTCATTTTGTTACTGGTTGGCTAACCAGGATTAAATACGTGCAAAGCCAAACTCACCCTCTTTCTGGCCAAAGTGCTCTTGGGTATTTCTCATCTTGGTGACTGGTAGCACACTGCACCCAGGCACCCAAACCCAAACTCTGAACAGCCTTCCACTGCTCCCTCCTCCCTCCGTTCTCCTTAAACAACCACTTACGCAGGCCTGATGAGTCTATCTGCCTACTGTTTCTCAAATCTGATCTTTTCTTTCAAAACCCCACTGTTATGCTGGGTAGGTCATCATCTCTCCTTGCTGTCCGCCCTCTGCAATGAACTAAGGTTATCTTTCTAAATCACAACATAATCACATCACTCTGCTGCTTAAAATTTCTTACTACCTCTAATCACTTAGAAGGGAATTCAGATTCCTCAGCACAGCACACAAGGATAGGTCTGTAAGATCTGGCCAGGCTCACAGCCCACCTTCTGTCACTCTGCCAGGCAGGGCCCGCCGCTGACCATGCCAGGCTCAGTGGTCCTGTCCCACCCCCCTGGGCCTTTCTCACCTTGCTCTCCCCAGGGGGATGGGGGCAGCCCCACCTCCCTTGTCCACTGACAAATCCCGGCTCACCCTTCAAAGCCTAGAGCAGGACCCCTACTGCACGAAACCTCCCTGGTCCCTGGAGCCGTAAGCTGCTCCCCCTCTCTGTACGCCCTCATCGTCTCACTTGTCACCCCACAGTGGAATGGCTGGCTCCGCCCCCTTCGCTAGACTGTGAGCGCAACGCACGGAGGAAGCTGCTTTGTTCAGGCCCATCACCAGAGCCTAGCAAGGTGTCTGGCAATGGCAAGCATTCAGTAAATACTTGCAGAAGCAAATAAAGAAGAAAGTGGGCTTTATCATAATGTACCACCCAAAGGAGGAAATCAAATTATTTTCTGAACTTTACTAGTGAAAATCCACATAGAATGGCTGAGGCGAGCCATCTGGAGTCGCGTACCACCCCAAGAATGTGCAGACCCCCAAGTCCTTCCCTTCCCTCTGAGCTGTCATCCGTCACAGCTTCACCTCCGGCCACCTAGGAGCTGCTGCCTGTCCGTCACCACATCGGCCGTTCTCCTGCCAGCCCCTCGGCGCCCTGGCTTCCTTATCTTTCTGCCACAGCTTCCCAGGGACCCTCAGCCTTGGGTCAATCCAACCATCTGGCTCCCCTGCTGTCACAGTTACGCTGTGAGCACCGCCGGAGGACACCGCGCGCACCCATGGACCGGAGCCACCCAGGTGCAGTCTGTGGCCTTGCAGGACCTTTTCAGCATTATTGAGCAGGGTTTCCTAGGCCCCCTGTTAATGCTGTTCCTGTTCTCCAGAACCCTGGGCGTATTTTCAAGCCTCCAGTGCCTCTCCACCCAACCCAATCCTCTCAGCAGAAACCCCTACCTCCTATTCCCTGCCAAAGTTGAGGACATCAGGTAGGAATGTCTGTGACTTCCTAGACACCCCGCCTCACCCCACCCTGGCCTCCCACACCGGTTTTAAGCAGTGTCAGGAAGCGTGCCCTTTCCCCATCCAGGCGGACTCCACCTGTCCCCACAGAAAGGGGACCCACTGGCTATCCCCCTTCTCTTATCTACTGAGTCATTTCCCTTCTGCCTCTAACATTTTGAAATGAAACAGAATGAACAAAGAAAACCTTCCATCTTGCATAACTTCTGGCTTCCACCCCCCACCTCTCATTTCCCCCAACAGTCAAATTTCATTAAAAATACACTTTTTAAAAAATATTTCAAATGTTTCAGAAAAGTAGGGAATAAATCACCACTACATGTTGTCTTCTTCCCTAATAAAACATGACACACAGAACTGAAACTCCCCTTGGGACTGTCCCATCTCATTACCTTTCTCTTCCTCCCTAGAGGCAACTACTGACCCAAAATTAGTCTGCTTGCCCATAGTTAGTAAGCTTGTACTGCAAGTTTATCTGTAAATGGGTAGCCTCGTTTTTCATGTTTGTATATGTCACGTAAAATGATATCATATTTTTCATGTTCTGCAGCTTGCTTTTCACTCAACATGATGTTTTCAAGATTTATCCTCGTTAACTCATATAGCTCTAGTCCAATTCCACTTTTACGGAGTACTCCGTTACTGTCGAGTTTCTCAGGAGAGTAGTTTCTGCTCATCAGTGTTTCTACATCTCCCATCTCCTTGCCCTTGTCTGGCTTGCCTTCTGCCCTCAGCACAGCCTTGGAACTGTCCCCAGTCACCACAGGTTGGTGAAGCCCGTGGACACTTGAGCCCTTACCTTGCCGACCTCTCTGCAACATCCTTCTCCACCTCCCCTGAGCCTCTCTTCCTCCCCGCCCTCTGAGCTTCCAACTGCACGCCCTTCGTGAGTTATTCTTCTTTTGCTGTGCCTCTAAATCAGCAGCTCTCAATGATGCTGGGGCAACTCTGTCCCCCAGGGCCCATCTAACAATGTCTGGAGATATTCTGGGATGTCACAGGGCAGGTGCTACTGGCATCTAGTGGGTCGATGCCAAGGACGCGGCTCAATTTCCTACAGTGAGAGGAGAGTCCCGCACTACAGAGAATCATCCAGCCCCGAACGCCGATAATGCCAGGGTTGGGAAGCCCTGGGCTAGAGGCCAGCCTTTTACAAGGTTCTGGTCGGAGCCCTCCCCGCTTCCCGTTGTCCTCCTTGCATCGCCTCACCGGCTCCGTGGCACCTGCAGACCCAGCTGGACAGGCTACAACACTTCCTAGGATTTCCACCTGACAGCCTGCCTTGGGACTGGACTTACCCGGACGCTGGGCCGCTCTGGAGGGACCTCGGACACCATGTTGTGGTTGGGTAAGTCACAGTTGGTAGTGGCCGGGCGTTTGCCACCTGCCTTATTGGACATGTCCAAGGCCGATCTGATTTCAAGTAGACCAGAAGAGAAGACCAGTGAAAGCCAGGAAACGGCGGACAGCCCCTGCCCCTTTTCCCGCCCTGCCCCCTGTTCAGCGGCAGCACAGGCGTAGATCCCCTAAGTGCTGTCAAGAGGTCATCTCAGCGGCAGCCTCCTCTCTTCTTAAATTGTATCTATAACCCTGAACATTTTCCTCCTGTTTTTCTATAAACTTATTTTAAAAAACTAGACCCTAGGACTCCCCTTCCTTCTAATTTGAAAGACACAAAGGCCCGGGGGACTACAAGAGTCATTTAATTATATTTTCTTCTTTCATTCACTGAGCCAAGATCCACAGTCAGAGGAATTAGCATTTGGCCCTCATGGTTATATCGGATTCCCTCCCAGGCCTCTGGGTGACGTGCCAACCCCAGACTGTCTCACTCCTTGGCTCAACCTGCGGGTCGCACTAACCTGACATCTGCTAGATTCTGGGAAAAGAGGATGAGGGTGTCAAGCCACATGGGTCTCAGGAGCTTCGGGTCCTCAGAACTGAGGTGAGCGGCCCTGAACCCCTTCTGCTTGGCTCATCCCCTTCTTCCCTTCCCCTTCCCACCTGCAAAGTGGCAGCAGACGGTGGCAGTCAAGGATGGAAAGGTTAGGCAGCAAGCTGGGGCAAACGTACGTTTTCAAGTCGAATTTTTTGTTTTCCCCTGGGACCTGGCCAGTCACTGGGTGTAGAAATGTGTTCCGTCTTTCATTGTGGCTGTAGAGGCAATAAAGAGAAAGAAGTGGTAAAAATGCAGAAAGCAGAGATGCAAGCCAAAGGGAGGACAGGCTCTGGGCGGCGACAGGGCTGGGTGACCACATAGGCACTTGTCCCTCCCGCTGCCTTCCAGTGGTGGGATCCGGGGGGGCCGGTGGTGCGCTGGGCTGGAGAAAAAAGCAGCTGCCGTCAGTGGGGGCGGTGTGCGGAGGACACCCGTCACCACTCAGGGTTAACTACTTACTAGAGGCCCCTGCGGCTGGAAGTGAGCCCCACTCGGCCCTTCCAGCGGTCACCCTGGTTGCATATGTGGGTGGTGGGGAGGGGGTGCCAACAGGTTCCTGTGCGGCGGGTTCTCTCCTGGAACACCTCCCACCAGTGCGCCACATGAAAACTGCTCACTCATTATTTGCTGAAAGAATTCTCTTGTGACCTTGGACTGCTCCCTCCACTGCTTTATATTCCATCTCTTTCTTTAACTGAAATGAGAAATCCATGAATTCTATTCCTGAGCCTGGGCTGGGACCCACCCACATTCTAAGTCCAGGGTCTCCCCATTTAAGGGGTTACCTGGTATAGCTGAGACCACAGGAGCTGTCAGGCACTGAGGTCAGTGCTGGCTCAACAGTCAGGTCTAATTAAGGGAGGCCCTGGCCCGGGAGAGGGGTGGGGCATTGTGGGGTCAGGCTGCCAGGAAGCAGGGGGGAGCAGGGACCGGGGACATATGGGGGGCAGAACGGTGGGGGCTCCTTTGGGAGGCCCTGCTGTGGCGCTTCTGGCCGAGTGACTGTCAGGCTGGCTCCCTAGTGGCTGTCATGGGAGGTAGGGGAGCAGGGCTGGTGCAGCGGGTCTAAGCCACAAATCGCAGCCATCTGACGTAGATTCTGCAAGCTGGGGACCCACTTGGCAAGGACGTTGTATGAGATTCAAACATCCAGTCAGAAGGGGGCTGGACGAGTTTTAAGGTCCTCTTCACCCAGCCATCTTGAGAAATGCTATGAGAGCCCAGAGCAGGTTCAGGTCACCCCAAGCAGCAGGTGCCCAGACAGAGCCTCCTC
Organism: Manis pentadactyla; assembly: GCF_030020395.1. Taxonomy (NCBI): domain Eukaryota; kingdom Metazoa; phylum Chordata; class Mammalia; order Pholidota; family Manidae; genus Manis; species Manis pentadactyla. The sequence continues at coordinate 123,411,035 of NC_080027.1, read as the reverse complement.
GGGCTGCATGCAGCTTGTGGGTCCCAACACCAGGCCCCATGAACACTCCATCAGCAAAGGGCCAGCACTCTGCCTGGCAAGCAGCGGGTCAGCTGGCACCAGGGCAAAGAGATCTATACTCAGTTCCTTCAGCACAAGAGAAAGGTCAACTAACCATTTGGAGACACCCTCTTCAATAGCCCAGGACACATCCCAGCCCTTGAGCTGTCTGCTGAAGGTAAAGATAAATCAAAGGGTGATTTTTCTGCTTCCAGACCAGTCATGTTCAGATGGAATCCCCAGGCGCGGAGTAGGTAGGAGCACAGTGGGCAGGGGTGATGGCCATGTGGAAATCCTGGTTTTGCTGCCCAGGCTTGCCAGCTGAGACCCTGCTTTGGCCAGCGTCCACCAGGCCTGGGTTCTCACTCTAGCGTGTGGACAACCTGCTCCAGCTGCTTAAACTTTATTTCCTCTTCCCTCCCAGACCCAACAAGGATGCTCCCTGTAACTGCAGGGGATCGTTGCAAGGAAGAGCAGCTGTTTCCTTGCATCCCTGGCTCTGCCCTTCTCGGGCTCAGGGGGCAGGCAGTCCATGACAACAAAGGTCCTTAGAGTGTCAAGGTCTTTGCCTTCCCAGTGGCACAGGACACCTGCCTCCCACACCCGCATCCCAGTCCCCGTCTGCTCTCCATGTTCCCTGTGCTCACTGCTGGAACCTTCCCTGCAGGCACTGGTGCAGACAGACACACACAGAGTAGCACACTCAGTCTGCTGTCAGCCGGCACAAGTCTTTCAAGGCACGGCGGATTTCTCCCTGCCCTAGACTGTCCTACCCAGCAACCTCTACAAATGACGTCCTCTCTCCATCCCAGCGCCACCAACTTCAAAATAGCTTCCCCTTCACAGGCACTGCAATGCAGCAGTCATTGACCTAACTGCTCTTCCTTCTGCAGGTCGTGACAGGCAGGCCCCTTGCTCTGGAGCCCCCCGATCCAACGAGCTGCCAGCTCGGTCTGCTCTCACTCAACTTGGCCCCACGGTCCACCGAAGAAATCCCTACCTGATCCGTCGATCGGCCCGAAACTTCAACATTTTTTTGGCAGCTCTGGCTCCCGTTTGGCAGCCTCAGCAGACCCACTGGCCACCCTGCTCCTACCATCCCTCTGAGAGGTAAGTCCTCCGGTCCCGGGGCTCGGGGCGCCGTGGCCAAGCTCCAGGGCCAGCCGAGGCGGGCTTTGCCGGCCCCCCTCCTTCAGGCTCCAGCCCTGGGGAAGGGGAGGGGCTCCCCCTGGCTGGTGGCAAGGGGTCCCAGTTGCCCAAGGGAGCTTGTGTCTTCTTAGCATTCAGCCAGAATGCTGCTCGTCAGAGAGCTGGAGGCAGAAAAAGTGAGCAGGGGCTGATATCCTCCCCATTCAGGTCCCCAAGGAGGAAAGGCTGAAACAGAGAGGCCAGCGCACACAGAGCAGGTGTACAACTTCCAGGTGCTCCGACCTCGCTGAGCCAAGGACACGAAGCGGCCGGGCAGGCGGGGGAGCCTGGGGCTGCGTTCCCATGTGCACAGCAGCAGCTCACGCCAGCCTGCCCTGCAGGAAGACAGGGCTCCCTGCCTCCTGACTCCCGGCCCAGAGCCCAGGCCCTTGGGCTGGAACCGGCTTGCTTCTTAGAGACCCTTGCGATGCTGTGGCACAAGGGTTCGGCGACGCTCCAGACTCGTGCGCTGTGGCTGCCGTCGTCAGGACGCCGAGCTTGATTAGCCTCCTGTCTCCTCGCAGCCTCCCAGCCTTCTTCGTGTACTGGCAGGAGCAGAGGGAACGAGGCTTCGCCCTGGCGTCCCCCTGCTGTCCCCTTAGACACAGCCCCAGCCTGTGGGCCCTCCGCTTGGGGTGGTCCAGCGGATGAGGAGCGATGGAGCACGTGGGCGTGGGCGTCGTGGAGCTGAGCTGGTAGCAAGGAGCCGGCTTCTTTGCTCGGGTGAGATGAAAGGAAAGCTTCCTTCCAAAGCTTCTGAGGAAGAGGGCAGCAAGTGGGGCTCAGAGGGGAGTCATGGTATGCTTATTTCTGAAAATCTTCCCAGATGCCATGGGATAAATTCCAGCTGGTGACTGCCAGATCTGCTCCAGGGCAAGGGAGCTTTCTCCAGAGGCTGAAGATGGTCAAGTCTCCCCTCTTCCCAACGTCCTTGGACTGCAGGGGCCTTCTGAAGGTCACCTCTTCCATCCCCCTGCCTCTAAGGTACACCCACTTGCCAATCAAGCTCATTAAGAGCCATGGTTGTTTGTAAAGGGTTCTAGCAAAGGGGGTTGCAGACTGCCTGCTATCTTACACTGCCGCGATGTTCTTTTTTTGATATCAAATTTCAGCTCCTCTGGCTTTCAGTATTATTCCATTTTTGTCTTCGGATGACAGAATCCCTCAGACCAAGGTGGTTCTTTCTGGCAGCACCAGGCATTCTGGTGAATCACGGTCTATTGTTATGGCAATTCTGTGCTATCACAACAGACACTGAGAGGGAGGGGCTCATTTAATTTTTTGGACTGCCGACAGAACTCAGAGAACAGTGCAATCAGTGGAGGAAAAGCAAATGGACAACATTATCATTTAGCCTGAGATCAGACGAGCCGTTTGGATATGGCTGGGTTCAACAGCTGCTGATACTTAGGCAACAAATCCTAAATCCAAAAGGTCAATGTATTCAGCCATTTAGTGGTACTTGGGCAAATGTTTTATCCTGATGACAGGCTTCAGCTTCTGGACCCCACCTCTCCCTGTCCGGGCCCAGTTACGTGAGCCCTGCTGTGGTCGTGGAGATCTGGGCCCTCCCCTGCTGGCTGCGGGCTGGAGGTCTCTACCTACACACAGTAGGTGCCCAATAAATATTTGCTGAATGAATGACCAAATTCCCCATGCTCTGGTTTAATTTTTAACCACCTGCATTTGGAGTATATGACATTCTATTACCAAGGGCTTCCCTGTCTGCGTGCTCTTAAAATTAATTACTTCCTCTTCATGAGAGATGCTCTGTTTCTGCTCCCTCACCCCCTCAACTCAGTTCCCCTGCCTGGCTCCCCCTTGAATATATAGGTTGGCTTTGATCCATCTTCATTAGGAGGGGAAGAAAATTAAGCTCATCTGCACAGGAGGAGGGGGTGGAAGTGCATTGGGAAAATGAGTTTTCTTCCTCTGGAAGGCAAAAATATCCCCTTTCTCTTCAAGCTGAGCTCAGGGGCCTCCCACAGCCTTTGCTTAAGTTGCAAGTTAAATTACTTCTCCCGTGCCCGGTGGAGATAAGGGAATAGCAATGAAGGGCTCAGGGGTTTCCTCTGCTTGTTGAGAGCTCTGAAATCCTCAGGTTTAAGCTAGTCCACAGAAGGCCTAGCCTTTTCCTTTGCCGCTAAACTGCACCAAATGACAGGTTATTTTAGGTTGGACAGCAGGAAGAACTTACAGGGTGCAGAATATTACAGAAGGGAAACAAAGACAGGTAATCAGCTTTCTCTCGTCTTTCCTTTCCTTTCCTTTTGGGATGTCAAAGGCCTTCACTGCTCAAGGACAAACGGTTATGAATACATCTCCAAATGAACCTCCCAACCTCCACCCAAGGAAAGGGAGAATCTCAAGGAGGAAAGGAGATTTTGTGATGGAGGCAGGAGCATCCCTAAATTCCTGGGTTGTCCACTAGGTGGTCACCTTATCCACTGTACCTGCGCGGGTGGCCCCAGTGACTGCTCTCAGTGGAAAGAGAATTTAGTAGGACTAAGTTTTCAGTCCAAGACCCAACATGAATTAGCAGTAGGACCTGACTTCTACGGCTCTCAGCCTTCTCATGTGCTAATGAGGTACCTTCTAATTCTATGAAATTATAGCTATGGACTTTCAAAATATGAAATGTTTTATGCATAAGAGATAATGGCTATAATCAGTCTGCTTAAAAACAAATCAAGAAAAAAGCCAGGTGCCAGAGGTAGAAAATGAAAACGCCCAGTCTCAGGCTTAAAAAGACTGTATGGGGCAGGACCTCTGGGCGTCTGGGCGTCTAGGCGCTGGCGTTCCAGAAGTGCCCAAACCAATAAACTGCAGCGAAAAGATGCAGATCCTCTCCACCTTCCAAGCATTTGTCTCTCCCTCGAGTTAGGGCTTTTCTACAGTGCAAGACACACCCAGGCCCTACGTCCCTGTGACAGCCTCGTTATGGAAGTACGTGTACCGATTCGTCTCCAAACATCCTCCCCAAGAACCAGCATCTATCTGGAGTCATACCTGGCACTATGCAGCCAAAAGAGCAAAATCAACCCGGGTCTTCATGACCTTTTGCAGGCACACACACACCCAGGCTCCTACCGGGATAAATACTGAACTAGAGAAATACGCTCAACTCCTTCCACCTTCTGAGCGCCTCTCGCTTACCTGCCGTCCACAAAGCTGCTTCATTCCCACAGCTCCTGACAATCTGCTGACAGAGAATTAGCCCTGGCCAGGCCTCCCCATCCTGAGGATGCCTTGGGCTTCTGGCACTACAGCTCATTAGACGGAGGGGCCTGTGAGGTGTGGGAAGGAGGGCTGCCTGTGGCCCAACCCTCCCACGTCCTTCCTCCCCCAGCACTCAGATTCCAAGCGGGGCCTGTCTGCACTCCAGGGAGGATCTCTGCAGCCCACAGTGGAGGCGGTGGAGGGAGGTCGGCTCCTGCTCTCCGCCGCCCCCTCTGGACCTCATCACAATCTCCAAGGAGCTTCATCTGCTCCAGCATTCTGTCCCAATTAAAAACCAACTTGCTTTACATGCCCAACAGTCCTGATAGGCCTGATTCCTGAAGCTCCCCCAGTCATTCCTAGGGAAAAACACTTCCCCAGCCCACTTTTCCGCACACAGTCCCCGGGTTCTCCTTACTGCCGCCACACAAACGGGAGGCCAGAGGGGGTTATACCCTGGGACGGGCTCTGCAGGGCATCATCTTTTCCATGTGCTGCCCACAGGGCAAAAGGCTAACTCTGCAGGCTCTAAGCGCCTGGCTGCCAGCCTTGCACTTGAACTTGCTCCCTGCCCTCTCCCCGGCCTGGCACCAGCCCTCCTCCTGAGCCGCAGTGATTTCCCAAATGGCAAATATAGGATGTCGCCCCCCCAAGCAAGCTTGGGACACCCTAAAATGCCATGTGACTGACCTGAGTGTCTAAGAGATAAGACCCTCTTCCTACTTAACTCTGCCTGACCTCACAGCCCCCATCCCCACCCCAAAGGGCCCAAGCACCTTGTCCTCGCCTACTGCTTACATACAGCCAGGGATGGAATGCAGGGGGAGGGCCTCCTAAGCTCAGCCCCTACCTCAGACACAAAGCAGAAGAGCTGATCGGGGGCCAAGGCATGGAAATCACAGGTCTGGGGCCCACAGGGCGTCCTCGCCTCCATCCTGTGCAGATGCCCATCCCTGCCTCTCACGGCACCATCTCCTAGCCACAGCCCTGCGCCTTCTTTTGATTCCTATAATAGGAAACAGGAAAGCCTATGATGGCAGAGTAAGGGGGGGTACTCTTGTGCAGTCTCCAGTCTGGGTAATGATTCCGTGTGTGTGTGCATGTGTCTGCATGTGCGCACGTGTATGTCTGTGTGGTGTGTGTGCATGTGTGTGTCTGTGTGTGTGCGAGTGCACACGTGCCACGTGGTAGAGAGAATGTGAACCTCACTCAAGGGACCTTGACGGAATCTTCATGCTGATCTTTACCCTAGCTTGGATCACCTTATCTTCAAACTGACTATCTTCCTTTACGGAATTTCATCTGTCTTCTGAAAAATGAAGATAACCTGGGTGGATATTCGGCATAACCGTGCCGGTTACTGTAATGTCGGGATTCTTCCTTGCGGGTCGGTGAAGAACTGCCCCAGGGAGCCCCTGGAGTGGCCCTCCCTACCCCCCGCCCCAGGGCCCCACAGGCACTCCAGGACTCCAGACCAGGGTCCTTTCTGGTTATAAATTATTAAATGTCGCTCCTGGGGTAGCTGTTCCTTAATGTCGGGACACGGGCGGCCCTTCCAAGTGTTAAGAACTGTGATTCTGGGACCTGGCAGTCATCACGGGCAGGAGGGGAGGCAGGCCACCCTAACCCAGCTTGGAGAACTGGGGCAAGCCGGCAACCTGGGCCCTGCCCACGCCTCGGCCTCGTGCTTCTGTTCGGTTCCCTGCTCAGGGAAGAGGACGTGAACGGAGGAGGAAAAGGAGCTGCCTGCACCTCCAGCCCTAGTTTCCTTCTCTCAGCCACCCGAGTGACCCCCCAGCTAGGCCAGCTAGAGGCAGACGGAAAAAGGCCCCAGGCCCTTCCCCTCAGCCTCCAAGTTGCCTTCTCCTGACAGTCAGCCATGGGAGAGAGTCCCACAGGGCAACGGAGCAGGGTAATCATTAATTACCCCTTCTCCCCCTAGCTCGGAGCTGCATCCCAAACCCTTGCCCTGCAGAGGCTGAGGCGGCCCAGCTGTCCAGTTCCAGACTTGGGGAGGCCTTTGGAAGCGGCTCTCTTCATTCCTAGCTCAGCATATTCAGTTCTGGTTCCCCCCCCCGAGAGCAGTCACCCCACCCCACCCCGGGAGAAGGAATTTTACAAAGTGTTTGGAGAGTAATGCATCTGGGCTGATGTCCCTATTTCCACACCCTCAAATGCTACAAAGGCCTTCTTGGTTCCCAAATAAGCAATCTGGGAGGGTCAGGCTTTTCCATGCCTTTGATTCCTTGTCTTAACACTAAAACAATGGCAGTAAGTGATGCCATGTCTAACCAGACTAGACAGCAGAGGCACAAGGCGACGGTGCTCTGAGGGTACAGAACAAAGGGAGTGATCACACTCACATGGTCTCTGGTCCTTGCACTGGGAGGGAAGCAAAGCCCATTCAGAGTCAGGGAGGCTGGGAGCCAGGGCTCCAGCTAGAGCGACGGGAGAGGTACGACGAATCCCTCTCCATGGCTGCCCCCAGTCCCTGCTACTTGTCCAACCTGAGTCCTTGTCTCCAGGGAAGGAAAGGGAGAGTTTTGTGGTTTGGGGGGACTCGGGCTCTGCAAGGCCTGCAGCAAGAACCCAGGGATGACAGCACCAGCTCTCGCTGGAAGCCCCGGGGGCGTCTGGGGACTGTGATGTGGGGTGGGCGGTCCTCGTAAGTGTTCCGTTGGCAACGCCTGCCTAGGCACAGAGATGTGCGAGGGCAGCCACATACAGACAGCCTGTAGCCGGGCCTTCTTTGTTGCCCTGCCCTGGCCAGCACCCCACGCACAGTAGGAACCGAGTGGCTGTTGGACAGAGTATCTAGAGGCAGCTCAGTGGCCTGCCTGCCCCAGGAGGAGGGGACATGTGCCATTCTGCTTTGGGGTGCTGAGCTGTGAGGGAGAGAGGCGGGAGAGCTCAGCCTGCAATCCCTCTCACTCGGGGACACAAGGCAGCTTCCATCTGCTCCGAGGCCCCTCTGCTCCCTCGCCCCTCCCTACTGGCCAGGCCACTCTGATAAGAGCCTACAAAGCAGGGGCTTTGTCTGGGGAAGAGGAGGGCAATAAATCAATGAGAGCTGCAGAGGAGGAGACTAGGCAGTCGCTGTTAGAAGGAGCCCCACCTTGGGGGCAGTATGGGGGGAGGGTGGCAAGGGCAGGAGGCGTGGCAGTGGAGCTCAAGCATTAGGTGCTCCCTACCTGCCCAGGGGGACGTGTCTGCCTGGCTTCCCCAGGGAGGGCTCAGCTGCTGTCTCTCCTGGACAGGGAGTAACGGGCAAGCCAGGACACAGATGGATTGTGGGAAAGTTTGAACACCTCCTTTTGCCAGGAGTGAGGAGTCTGGAAATTCCCATGTACTTGGGGAGCTTGCCAAGGGCTCTGAGGGCAGAGGACTCTCCCCAGATTGCTGTCTGCTGCAGGGAGAAGCCACAGGAGCCTGGGGACATGGGTGGCCGGTGGAACCTGCCAGAAAAGGGCTGTGTCTGGGGAAAGCCGTAGCCATCCTTGCCCTCTGTGGACTGAGGATGGTCATCATTAGCTCCCCTGACATCCCAGAGAGGAAGAGTGAGATCTGGAAGGGGAAGAGTTGGAGAACTTGTGAAGAAAGCTGTCCACAGAGACACAGAAGGGACAGTGTGTGGAATACCCTTAAGGAAGAGGGCTTGAGCAGAGGCCCAGCGTCAGCAGTCTCTGTGGCTGACCAGTACACACCATTTTTCCCTTCTGGGTCTCAGTCTGCCCATCTGTAAGATGGTGGTGATACCGGAGTTGCTGTGAGGACTGAACAAGATCACATATTTAAAGCATACAGGAGAATGCTTGGCACGTAACAGTTGCTTAGTAAGTGGCTGATGTTATACTCATTAATTAAATACAGAAGTAAAAAGAAGTAGCACTATCCCAAATCAGTGCCATCCAATTGAACAGCCACTAGCCTTTCAAATAATTAAAATTAAACAAAATCATAAGTTCAGGTCCTCGGTCCTGCCAGCCACATTTCACTGTGGCTCAACAGTCAGAGTGACAGGGCTGCCCTACTGGACGGATGCCCCACCGCAATAGAACAGCGCTGGGCCACACGCTCTCTAAGCCACCTTCCACTTCTCGTATTTTTGGATTCCATTCATTTAATTCCAAAGCGGTTTGTCCTTCCGTCGCTGATAGGCTGTCCTCAGGGAACGCAAGAGCCCTTACAGTCCTCAGCTAAACCAAAAAGACTTCCCTTTGTCTGCTGCCACCCACAAGTTAAAATTTAAATGAAACGATACATTCTAAAGTCCAACCAACATTAATTTGGGTAAGCCACTGTTTGTAAGTCACGGGCACAGGACGCCCCTCCAGGGTTTGAAAATATGTCACTAACAGCCCTGCTGGGGGCAGGCCTGGGGGAGGCCTTTGGGAAAGGTTAAAGGGCAGCTTGGGAGGCGGAAGAACGGGGGCTGTCCCGGCCCCTGCCTTCCTTTCCCTTCTTGGATTAGCGAGTCGGGCGAGGCTGAAGGGGGAAGAGGGGAGAGGTTGTCTGCAGGCCCGGGCCCCTGGCCCGGAGCAGGAAGAGGTGGCGAGTAGCGGGAGAGGGAGAGGAGCCGCTACCAGGGACAGCGACTTGGGCGTCCAGCTTCCCTGCCCCTTCCCCCTCCCACCCAACCTGCGGCTGTGGGGACCCCGGGGAAACAACCTGTTTCTGAGCAAACAGCACAAGAAGCAGGTGCCAGAGCGTGTCTCTCGATCTCGGCGTTACAGAAGAGGTGCTCCCAGCCTGGACCCCAGACAAGGGAAAGAGGGGCCTGGGAGGGGAGGAAACAGGAAAGGAGGAGGCAGGGAGCCAGGGAAGGGACACTGTCCCCTCCCCTGTCCTCCGGCCACGCAGCAGCTCTGAAGGAAGACTGGGACGGGGAGCAGCGACAAAGAGGAACAGAATGCTTTTGGGGAGGCGAAAGGAGGACAGGGAAGAGACACCGTGCTGGCCCCGGCCAGGCCGGAAGCCCGCCTTGGTAGGGGTCACCTGAGTAGCTGACGAGTCTGCCTACAGCTGTTGGGGCAAAGGAACAATTACCCCGCGGCAGCAACCTTCCACCTGGGCCTGGGAAGGGCACAGCCTACAAAATTCACAGGCCCTTGGTTCAAAACTTGCAAACTTCAGGATGGTAACAGCAAAGCATTAAACCAAGCCGCTGAGCACCCATGAAACCGCCCTGCCAAGAGGGCCAGTGCCTCTGTGCTGCTCCTCCTGGGAGCGTGGGCACCGAGGGTGGCCAGTCATATCCGTGGCGGACTTAACACAAGGCAGAGAGCGCAGGTGGCCCCGCTGCTCCCAGTCGCTACTTCCTCCTCTTTCTTGGCTCCCGTGCCCAGAAACTTGGGGGCCAGGCCGTGCTCCTGCCCTGTGGGTCCCGCGGCTGGCACCTCCCCCTTACCGTGCCCGGTTTCTGTTTGCCTGTGACAGCCCAGGCAAGGCAGCACCACAGCTGAAAGCCACGGGGGGGGGGTTGCCTTCTTTCTCAAATCTGCCCTCAAGACTGGCACGGGGAGTGCTCTGTTCCTGCCCAGCAGACCCTCTGAGGCCGGCTGACATCACCATTATGTCATCGGACCTCCTCCGCCCAAGAAAGAGGCAGGGGGACAAAAGCGCCCCCAGCTAGGAGGGGGGTAAAGTCAACATTCTTGCTTCAGAGACAAATGAGCCTCTCATTTTGTCACAAGTTCATGTGTGAGTACACATCACACACACACACACACACACACACACACACACACACACACACACACACACACAACCAGCAGCAGCTGAAAAAGTCCACCTTCTCCTCATCCAGCAAAGCCCAGGAACTGCTGTCCGCACTCCCCACACAGGTCTGACTTGTCCCGAGAAGGTGCCCGAAGGTGCCTGGGTCAGGAGGCACAAATGTTTGGGGACTGAGGATGGAGGGACCTGAATGAGAAGATGGGGGGTGGGGACGAGAGACATCTGAACCCAGAAGGTTGGCTTTCTCCCTGGATTTGTTTTGCTCCCAAATGACAAACTTTGTCTTCTTAATGAGCTGAGCTCTCCCTGTCCCAAAGCTCGGTGTGCCTCCACCCGTTCTGTCCTGCTCCCAGCTCTGCACACCTGACGCTAGTGAAAGGGTGAAAGGCCAGGCACAGCCTTCCCAGCCTCCGTTGGCAGCACCCTCTCCGCCTCCAGGCTGGATCCCAGGAGAGAGGCCGATGGTGCCTCTGCCTGGAGCTCCCCAGCCCGCCTCTGTAGACAATGGCTCAGGGAGAAGGAAGGGCAGCAGCTCCAGCTTTGTGTGCAGGGTGGCCACACAAAACCATTATCTCCACATCAGGATGGAGAATGGTCCGAATCTCCAGCTTCGGTGCCAAGTACTCACCCCCTTGGACTTCACCCTGCAGATTTCCTTCCAATAAATAGGAATGGTATCGGAATCTGACCCAAAGCTGAGCATCTGTTTGCAGTAGTAACACAAGCTCGCTCCAGCTGACCGACTGGGTCTACCTAGTGTTCCCATACTGTCCCAGAGCCACCCAGACGAGCATAGTGCGGCCAGATAACCACTCACTCACCGGCTCTTGCCCGTGGTCCCCTCTGCTTGCACTTGGCCCGACTCCTCTCACACTCAGGAACTGGGAAAAGGTTTTCTTCTAATACTCACCAGTCCCCGGTGGGTAGCAATCATTAACAGCCACACAGGCTGACTGGCCTTAACCCCTTCGGCACTGGGTTGCCTCAAGCTGGCTGACGGATGGCCGGGTCCCCTCTGCCCAGCCCCGAGGAAGTGGCCACTCCCACCTTGCTGCCATCCACCTGAGCAATGCCGGGCCTCCCCCGCGGAGAGCGGAGCCGCTAGGCCCACCCAGGCCGCGCCGCCTGATTGGAGCACACTCGCAACCTGAGGCACTCTGCTCTGGCATGATTCCCAATTGAATGAGCCCACATTATGAAATACTTGCCTAGCAGGCCAATAGAGGAGCTGGGATCTGGGGGAGGGCATGGTATTTTTATTTATTTCTGTAGGAGGGAGAACAGACAAAGGTAGTCGGGGCACCCCTAGTCTAGGACGTGGATGGGAGTGCCTCTGGCTTTTCTGTCCAGGTACAGTGCACAATCCTTGAAGGCTTCTCAGCAATTTTAGCTCCTAGCTGTTTGGCTAGAAGGTTTCTCTGCCTTAATAATGCCCTACCGAGCTCTGGAGTTTTGGAGAGAGGAACTAGGAATTGTAATAGAAACAAAGAAGGGAGACACCTTGACTGCAAAGGATTGCCTTGATGTGCATAAACTATGCGACCACAGGTGGTGGTCTTTATGGTTCCAAGCAGCAGAAGTCATTTCTGTATCTTTGGAGGGCGCAGTTGAAAGGTGGGCAGCAATGAGGACAGCCAATCCCCTCTCTATCCCTTTAAAAATAGGCAGCTGTTCTGGGAAATCTAAATCCAGCATAGATGTATCTACGGGGAGGATACATGCAAATCAATGCAGATATGTGCAAATGAGCAGTGCCAGGCTTGTCAGAGTTAAGCCCTTGTCAGGATTTTTCTAGTGTGAGCAAGAAATCAGGTAGTTTGCACACCCTGTAAGGGAGCACCTCGCTTGTGTGTGAAGATATCGGTAGGGAGGGCATAAGAGTTCAATGAGCATACCGATTAAACAGGTACTAAGTAGAAAGCCTTCCGGAACAGTCGAGTAGGGTTTTTAAGCCATGATCATAAATATGAAAGGATATACAGGAGAATGCAAGTGCCTTCGTTCTACACACCCACAATTAACATCCCCTTTTCTTGTCAGGGCCCAATGGGTGATCTGGCTGCTCCACCTCTTGCCAGCCTGGTCAGTAGCTGGCACCTCCTCCTTATCACCCCTGGTTCCTGGGTGTCCAGCCACTGTGGCTCAGGACCCAGGCTTAAACCAGCCAGGGGGCCTTATCTTATCTCCGGGGCTGCCTTCCCAGCAGCCTGATGGCTGGTTGGCCCTGGTCTCTTAAAGGGGCTGCACTGCATTCCCACCTGCTCCATTCACCCTCACGAATACCACAGAAATCTAGGGGAGCCTGCTTGTGGAGGGTCAGATGCACCATACCACCCCGTCTCTTGCACCCTTTACAGCCACGGCTGGCTGCTACGCTGCTCCTGGAATGGCTTATTTCCTTCAAACAGAGAAAGATGCTGATGTTTTCATATGTCATTTTAAATGCTTATCACGTCACGCGAATGTCCTGCATCTCAGTATATCCAGGCTCCTGTTCTGTTAAACTGAGTTTTAAAAGGGGGTCGGGGCTCAGGATGCAAAGTCAATATAGAAAAATCAGGTGCATCTCTATGTTCTAGAAGAAAAAAATAAAGAATTAAAAATTCAAAAACACTACTTACAATAGCCTGAAAACATGCCATACCTAGGAATTTGACAAGATGTGCAAGACCTATACACCGAAAACTATACAACACTGTTGAGAGAAATTAAATAAAAGCTAAATAAAAGGAGAGAGATATTGTTTGCATGGATCAGAAGATTCAATGTTGTTAAAATATCAATTCTCCCCATATTTTTCTACAGATTGAACACAATCCCAATAGGCTCTTTGTAAAAATTGACAAGCTAATTCTGAAATTCATACGGAAATTCAAAAGACCTATAATAAAAAAACTCACAAAAAGAAGAAGAAAGTGAGAAGTCTCAGATGGACTTCAAAACTTATTATACATCTACAATAATCAAGACAATGTGGTATCAGCATAAAGATATAGGTATAGATGGGTGGAACAGAATATACCCATGCATATATGGCCATTGGTTTTCTGCAGAGACATAAAGGCAATTTCATGGGGGACTGGCAGTCTTTTCGATACATGGAGCTGGAAAAACTAGAGATCTGTATACCAAAACCAAAAATGCTTTACCCTACCATAAAAAAAGTAACTCAAAATGGACCAAAAACTAAGGGTAAGAGTTAAAACTACAAGATTTCTAGAAGAAAACATGGGAGGATATCTTAGTGATTTAGGGTTTGACAAATTTCTTAAATAAGACACAAAATGCTCCAACTTTAAAGAATTTATCAATAAATTCAATGTCATCAAAAAAAAAAAACAAACTTGGTCCTCAAAAGATGTTGTTCCAGTAACAAAAAGGTAAGTCATAAACTGGGAGAAATATTTGTAAAACATGTGACTGATGTAAGACTTTTATCTAGGATGTATAAAGAACACTTACAACAAAAATAAGGTGATAACACAATTCTTAAGAATGTGCAAGAGGATTTAAGCAGACTCTCCATCAAAGAAGTTATACTGTGTACAATAAAGTACATGAAAAGATGCTCAATATCATTAGTCATTAGGGAAATGCAAATTGAATCCACGAGACAGCACTCCACACACCCACTAGAACAGCTAAAATTAAGACTTATCACACCAAGTGTTGACAAGAATGTAGATGAACTGGAACTCATACACTGCTGATGAGACTGTAAATGGTATCTCCACTTTGGAAGTCTGGCAGTTTCTTAAACATACAGTTAACCACACAACCCATCGATTCGGGGTTTACCCTCAAGAAATGAAAGCATTGGCTGCACAAAGCCTTGTACACAAATGTTCATAGTGGCTTGTAAGAACCTCAAACTGCAAAAAAAAACCAAAACCAAACCAAAATGCCCAGGAATAGGTGAATATGATCTATGTGTTACCTCCATACAATGGTATCCAACTCAGCAATAAAAAGAGATGAATTATTGAGACACAATAATTGTGTCTCAACACAATTATTGAGACACAATAATTGAGACACAACAACAGGGATACGTCTTAAAATAATTATGCTGAAAGAAGCCAGGGCTTCCAAAACTTAAAATATATACTGTGTGGGTCCATTGTATAAAATTCTAAAAAATACAAACGGATCTATCATGACAGTAAGCAGAACAGGGGTTAGGGATGGAGGAGGTGGGGGGATCTGAAAGGCAGGAAGAAACTGAAGGCAGTGAGGGATACTGGCCCATTATCTTAATTGTGGTTATAGCTTCATGAAATGCATCACATTTTACCCTTTAAATATATGTAGTTTGTCATAAGTCTATTATATGTCAGTAAAGCTATAGAAAAGAAAGCCTTTAGTTGAGACATTAAAAAAACAAAACCAAAATGCCACAAAAACCCAACATTATAGGCGCTGCCATGTTTCACACTGTGATGGAATGTGGGTGAGCGGGCGAGGCGGTGGGCAAAGATTCCTGCTTCTCTGACTGACCTGCTTTCATCTGACAGAAATGCTGGTTCCAAAGAGGGATGAACGTGGGCCCTAAATCAGCCTGTACTCGGATCATGGATTTAGGTGAAATAATGTGGTCTTTATAAACACAGTCTTTATAAAACTGAAGGATTATTTGTCTATGAAGAAGGGAAAATATCAAATAAAACCCTTTACAGTTCACAAAGCACTCTCATAATTATCTCACTTGATTCTTTTATGATCCTGTGAGGTAGGCAGAAAACACTAATTTCCCTCAAAGAGCCCAGAGTTCCAAGTTCAAAGTGTCTTGGCTAAGACAGCCCACCTCCTACACGGCAGGAGGCAAGACTGAACCCCGAGGAGTCTTTTAACCTCAGTCCGACGGAGCTCGGTCACGTCAGCGCCCCACCTGCCCGCAGCCTGCCCGTGTCCCTGGGTACTGGCTGCGTTCCCGAGCCTGTGGAACGTGGGCCAGCATGGTGGGGCTCACCCCGCGCTGGGTGCATGCTCTGGGACAGTGGCCAGCAACAGCCCTGAAAGGCGATCCCAGAACGGATGAAAACAGGGGCAGATGGAGGGTCAGAACAGCACCAGCGAAGGGGACCCATGCAGAGTTAAGACAAGGGGACCTGGTAGAGATGAGGGGACCCAAGGATCTAATTAGATCACACATTTGATGAAAAAAGGAAAAAACTCAACCAAACACCACTCCCAACGCAGGAAGTCTGGTGGGTGTGGAAGCAGCTGGAAGCTGTTAGAAGGCTTCAGGCCTCCGTACCCCTCCTTTCCCTCCTCCTCTGTCCCCCACCCTTCCTCCTCCTCCACTCTGGCCAGGGTGCAAAAACAGTGGCTGGCTGGGAGCCCCACCCCTTCTCTCCCTTGTTCTGAGGACAGGACGCTGGGAGAGCGGAAACCCACCCTGCAGGTCATGGGGGGCACAACATGGAGGGAGCTTCCAAACACTCCGTAATCAAAGCCAATGGCATTTTAATGTAATATCTTTTGAAATAAAAATAAATGCAAAAAAGAAATCCATGATCAATGAAATAAATAAAAACCGGATCAGTATTACTGAATTTCCTTTTTGTCTGAGGCTCCAACACTGTTTGGAGTGATACTGTTATTGTTCCTGTCTTAAAATGTTGATACTTTGTTCTTCACAAAATGTTTGTACTAATTTTGATTTTTTTTTTAAATATCACATTAAAACAGTATTTACCTTGATGACTGAGTTATTTGACTCCCTTAAATGTCACACCTAAGGAGGGTGCCTGCCGTGTCTCATCCTAGCTGGTTCTCTGCCCAGGGATGACAGCTGGGGGAGTGCGAGGGAGATGGGGAGACGGGACAAAACCCACAGACGGCCAGGGAGGGCCCTGCATGGTCAGGAAAGCTCAAGGCACGCACAGCAGAAAGCCCGAGGAACTCCTCCAGGAGAAAGGGAAGTGAAGGGCCACGGTCCTGCGTTCCATTCTAATGACTTTATCAGGGCAACTGGTGATATTTGAATAGGGGCTGTATATTAGATAATAGTATCGTATCAATGTTATGGTTCCTGGATTTGTTAATTCTACTGTGGATACGCATGAAGAATATCCTTGTTTTTAAAAGGAAAAAAAAAAAAGATGGAGAAAAAAGGCTGGAGGATGACAGCTGCCCAGGAGCTGCAGTAAGACCACACCCCTCCCTCTCCAGCCTGTCTCTCCTCCAACTCCAGGCAGTCCCGAGAGTGGACAGGAGGAAATGATGGGGGCAGGAAGTCTTGTCCAGAAGACCGCGTATTGGAGGGCCAGTTGGATATCTTCCTCCCAAAACAAGGATTAACCTTGAATTCCCAAATCACTCCTCAATCTCCCAAGAAGGACTGGACCACTGGCACAGAAAAGAAAAGGAAATTAACGTCTCCCCAAGCCATGACACTAGCAAATTCTCCGCTGAGCCTCCCCAGGTAGGAATTGCCCTCCTGCCCTGATGGAAGAGGAACCTGAGAGGTCGAGTAAGTAGCCCAAGGCCGCACCATTAGGAAGTGGGAGAGGGAGCTGGGATTAGAGCCCAGGACACAGTCCAAAGCCCGGGCTCTTCCCACTTCACGTTAGTTGTGCAACTTGAAATTCCCTTGTCGTGCGTCATCCTGCAAACTAATCCTTCAGTTTATTTTTACTGAGTTCAATCCGCATTGGCCTTGAGATTTTTGGCTCTGGAATCAGACTGCCCTGGTTCCAATCCTGGCTCCGCCAGTTACCACCTAAGGGGCTTTGGAGGGGCAACTCAACCTCTCAGTGCCTACTCCCCTTCATCCGGGGAAAGGGATGCTGCAAGCACCCACCTCACGGGCTTGTCATAAGATTAAGTGGGATTACACAAGTAGAGAATTTAAGAGAGGTCCTGGCACCTAGTAAACGGTTCAGTGAATGCCGGTAATCATTACTGTCTGTCTGCCTCTGCCTTGCACTGTTCAGTCATAAGAAGAAATGGCCTAATGTTGACTATAAAACCCCTAAGCACTTCCACATGTAAAGATGGACGCATAATATTTGCTCTTAAAGAAGTTATCCATCGAGATGGCACTCAGAGATTCCTAATCTAGTTTGTGATGCCTTTAGGACAGCACCCAGCTCAGACCCAGTGACCATCTGAGGGCAGAATCACCAGCACCTGAGCATCTCCAGCAGGAGGGAGGTCTGCCCCCAGTGTGCTTTGAAGCGGGAGGTGGATTTATTTTTTCTGTGTTGTATCACACTTAGAAGTTAAAAAGCAAGTCAATTCTAGAGCCTCCATCACTGGACAGAAGGCATTACCAGAAAAGACACAAGTTCTAGTGCGTGTGCCGCACCCATCCAGTGGTGTAATGGCTGCATAATGTGGGCAAGTGCCTGCCCTTTGGGGACCCCTGGGCACAAGGCAGGGAGTCACCCTGCCCCTGGAGTGAATGAGGACAAAGAGGCTGCTGAGTCCGGAGTCCTTCGGGTTCTTCAGGACACGCTCCTCTAAGGCTGGCTCCCCATTAGAGCCGCTTCCCCATTTCAGAGGCGTGGGTTCAGCTGGGGAGGACCCGCAGGGCAGGCAGGAGAACAGCCAACAGACTGCACGTGCGTGTAGGGAGCTGAAGAGAGGCGGCCCAGGGCAGGGTGGCCAGAGGTCAGGCGGCAGGCAGATTTAGCCGAGATGGTCCTTCTCTGACAGCGACAGAGCTGGGGCAGGGCAATTTTCTAACCATAAACAGAAACCCAAGAAGCCCCAAACCACACACAGGCATGTGTGAGGATGAGGGTAGAGCAGAGAAGACACTGGGGCAGCGTGCGTGCGGAGGACAGCTCCCCGGGAGAGGAGCTGGGGCAGAAGGGAAGGGGGGTGTTTGCTGCAGGGCTGCAGGGTTGCAGCCAGGTTTGGTGGGGCCAGACACTTAGACCATTTTAGAGGGGGAGGATCCTTATTAAGAAAAAGACTTCAAATGCAAATTAGCTAGGGCCTTGACAAGGGCCGGTGAGGGAGCCCAGCCGCTAAGCTGCAGGGCTTCCCAGCAAACTGGCCCCCACACACCAGAGCGCTGGCTCACTGGCTCACGCTCACACACCTGGTTTGCGCTTCCTTACCCCTCAGCACTACTTCTCTGTCCCTTCATGTGGTGCTTTGCCGGACCTGATTTTTTTTTCCATGGCAGAGCATGGAAATTAGAGCCCTCACACCTTGGAACCAAATCCCTCCCCTCCTCAGGGAAATGGGTATTTGGATTTTGCACCACTCCCCAGATCCGGGCAATGAACTGCACCTACACCTTCACCGCCACCACTGGGGGCTGGGCCCCTGCCCACTCCTGCACTTGCTGTGAGTAGCCCCACCTTCCACAGAGGGCATGGGGGGCTCCTCCAAGCTGCCAGAAGGGGTGAAACTGCAGCTCCCCCCGCCCCTGCCTGGCCCCTTGCATTCCAGCCCTGAGCCCAGAGTCTGACCTCTGCGGCTGGCTGCAGATGTGTTCTGCGTTACAGAAATAGCCTGGCTCCTGGGCCACCCAGCCCTCCCTCTCCTCCACTCAGAGACGATCCCACCTCCCAGGCCCCAGGGGAGTCAGCAAGACCAGAGGGAAGTGCTCGTCATCCATTGCCCTGCCACAGCCCCCCACGGAGCAGAGCTAAGTGGGGCCTGTTTCCTCTGCGGCTCCCTCCACAGCTTCTGCTCCCTGTCTGCCATTACAGGGGGTGATGGGGAAGGAGGCGTAAGGCCAAGGGGTGCAGCCCCATGGAGAGGTTCTACGATCCAACCCCTCACCTTGTCTCCTCTCCAGGGTTCTTCTGGATGAAGGGCAGCAGCCAGCCAGAAATGGTTTCACATGTCACATGCTGGGGCCCAAACCCGTCTGCTCAAGCAGGGGGATAATTTCATAGTCACTGATGGGACCCGAGCCCTAAACAAGACAGTGAGCATCAGCCTTTCCCACGAACCCAAGATGTAAGAAGGGACGATGGACTCAATCACATCATGAATGAACGAACTTAGAAACAGTGACGAGATTTCCAACTCTGAGACTTTTAGACGTCGACACACTGGTGGCGGATGGAATAATAAAATCCTTATTCAGACTTTACTGAAAGGACAGAGTTTTACTTATGGACAGGGTGGGGACCTGCATGGCCCCCAAGGCTCAGGTTCCATGCCCTTTCCACCCACGGGAATTGCAGCACCACCACAGCCTAGCCTTGGGCTCCTTCAGTCCCGATGCCGGATGGCCTGCCAGGCTCTGCCGGGCCCCACGGTCAGGCGGGAACGAGAGGTCAGGGTGGGTAAACTCCCCAAACCACACTCCTCTAGACCTGGGGGCCCAAGAAGGGCTAATGTGTGATAGAAAGTACCCACCTTTCCAGAAACCTTCCACCCCCGCTACCCACACAGTGACAGCGGTAATAGCACTGTTCCTAAAACCCGATGCTACTCTCCCGGTTACAGGGTAGCCACCCGACGCCAGCTCAGCCAAAACCTCCCCCAGGGATGAGCACTGGGACTGAGAGAGGAGAAGAGATCAGCCCAGGTGATGTGAACAGGAGGGAGCTGCCGGAGGCCATCTTTTCTACCCTGTAGACCGACACGAAGCCCAGAGGCCTCTCTGCCCTCAAAGGACTGACGCCAGCACACGGACCGCTGCCAACAGCAAGACCACCCTTGCTGCGTTCAGCTTCTTATCCTGCTTTGCTCACCAACTCTGCAGAGGGAGGAGGAGAGAGAGGACCCCAGGGCCGGGAGCCCTGAGCAGCCTGGGGAGCTGGCATCAGGGAGGACAAGGGGAGGGCCAGAGAAGGCAGGTAAGTTTGCTATGAGCCGGTTTAGGAAGGCTCCTGGGATGTTTAGGAGGGAGCTGGCAACAGGAGAGGCGGGAGCCATACAGGGGAGCCCAGACCCCTGGGGAAGGTGGCAGGTGAGCGCCGCTGACGGGCTGGGAAGCTCCGAGCCGACCAGCCACCAGCTGTGGGCCCTTACATTCTCCAGGACAGCCACCGTCCAGGGGAGGAACACGCCCTTACTCTCTCTCCTGCGCTCTCCAAAGCAGGCACGGGTTTTTGTTTTGCTGCCTTAGAGCCTCACAGTCCCCTTAGACCAACAGGTCTGATCTGCCCTCAGGTCAGAAAAACCTACCTCCCTGGCACCAATTCCATGACCTAACGTCTCCTTTAAGGATATTTTCTCCCCATCTGTTCTCTAGTTGGCCGGAGCAGATGTTTCTCGTTCCTATGGCAACTACCCCACCACCCTTCCTAATGGGCATTCTCCTAGCCAAGGACACAGCACAGGCTGCTGTCCTGCCAGAGCCGCTGGCCCTTACGCTGCTCAGAGTTCATGGGCGGCAGGTTCCTCCCCACGCAGGGACACCATGGACACCTGTGCACCTGGATTTGAAGAGTTCAAATCTTACCTGACCTAGAAACGACCCCAAATGGCCATCACCATCTGACAGAGCTTCGAAGGTAGCGGGAGGGAGGTTATCTATGCCATTGCCCAGGCAACAGGCCAATGTCCGTCTTTCCAAAGAAGTGTTAGAGCACATGGTGTACCTTCGGCAGATTGAATTAGCACTTCCTTTGACCTTGGTCGCATTACTAATGAAGACCAGTGAGCCCCCCTGATTGAATTCTCCTTTCAAGCTGCATGTCAGTCTTACCCTTATCTGGATGGAGTTCGTGGTCCTTCCAGACAGTCCTTCTCTCCGGATGGGCCCCCACTCAAGGCAAGACTTCTGCAGTCACGCAGTGGGTGGGGGCAGGAAGCACTGTGCATTTCACTGGCTCTGCACGGGGTGGGCGGGTGTTTCCACAGCAGCTGATGCTCCTCTCACTAAACCCAACTTGACCCCATTTGTTCTTGGCTCTCAAAGCCCCCATGAAGCCACATGGATTCCTCTTGTAAGCCACAAAGTTGACTGAACTTTATCTTCCTCTCTTCCGAGCCTTTAGCCTACCGGAATCCCAGAAGTCATTGTATAAAAAGAACAAGCCAACAAATAAACCCTATCAGATGAGTGGAAAATGCTTCTCTCATCAGGGAAGACACCAAGGTCAGGGCTCCCCTGCCCCCAGCCAAGAGGGGTAAAGGCTGCCGCACCTCAAAGGAAGAGCCTGGCTCCGGAGGAGGAAGGACCCAAATTGGCATCAAATTGGCATCAGAGCTCAGCTCAGTGACTGGAGTCATGTTTATGGGCTGGGCAACACTGGGCAAGTTACTGGCCCTCTCTGAGCCCTGGCTTCCTCATCTGTAAAATGGGAATGCTAACTCCACCGGACAGGATTGTATGAGGCTGTAAAGAACACAGTGCTTCAACAGCATTCCAGATGCAATGGAAAGGGCTGTCCTAACTCAGGGGCAGCAGGACCCAATCTGACTGAATCTAGTTAGCAGCAAAGCATGACCCAAACTGGCCGGGACTCTTTATAGCCTTTATCCCATGTAATTGACCCTTCAGGTAAGTCTTGCTGCAGAAATAGGAATATGCTTGATTCAGGAACTGCTCTGGACTCTGCTGGAGGGCTTGTGTAACACAGACTGTGCACCGTGCTGTGATTCGGAAATCCACAGGCCTCGGGGTGCAGATGAAGAGCTGTGGTGCTTTCCATGCACTCCTGTGGTCCCTGAAGACAGAGGCTGCAGGAGAGCCACCAGACTTACTTAAACTAAAGGTGCAGACAGCCATTGCAAGCCCTTGCTTCATCACAACCTAGGTCTCTCCTGGCTCCCTGGAACGCCAGCCGAGTGAGGCAGGGGAGGGGAACCAAAGACCAGCCCATCGGCCATTAAGAATCTGCTGCTTTTCCACCAGAACGCAGCCGGCAGAGGCAGTTGTTATTTGGTTGGACTTCAGGTATAGACATGCCTTAATATTCCAAACATGCCTCCCCACCTTGCTGGGCTTCCAGCCCTCTCTCCACCTTCCCACCGCCGCACAGCCTCATCTGTGCCGCCTACTCCCCGGAGCCATTCCCAGGGGGACGAATGACTCAGCCTTCCGGAACATGAAGAGTCAAGGGGGCCAAACTGTGTAGGGAATTGGGCTGAAGGAGGGAAACCTGAGTGTGACGGAGATGACCACTGGAGCAGGGGTGCGAACCACCCCCACCACCACGAGCACACAGGGGAACAGGTTTGGTGTGTTTCTCCCAATGCTGTTTCATGGCCCCAGGAGGCTTTTAAAACGGGAAACCAGTCCTGACCACTAACTGAGCAACTGCTGTTCTCAGATCTCTTGACTCCAGCTGTACATTTTATGGACTTCCTGATGATTGGTAGGGACTTGACCTGTGCCAAGAACACTGTCCAAGAGGGCTTCTCAGTTCTGCCCCAGATCTGCTGTCTTGAGAATACCTGCTGCATCTTGTCCCCTGCAGCCACTTTCCAACAGACACACAGTCGGGTGGACTGCAGACTGCAGTTCTGAGAGGCAGCACACTCCCCTGCTCTTGTCTACCTGAGGGTCTGGACGAGGCCCAGCTGTCTATCAAACAGAGAACAGAGGCACACAGACTTCAATAGGATGGTGGCAATCCAATTCAACTCCCTCATTCTACAGAGAAGGAATCTGAGGCCCAGAGAGGGACTGAGGTGCCCAGGACCACACAACCAGGTGAAGACAAAGGTGGCCCTGGAGTCCAGAGACTGCTTCCCATAGTATCACACGCAAGGATGGGGACATCGTTAAGGCCCCCGTCATGTTCCTGTTCACTATTACAGTCAGGAAAAGCCATGCAGAATAGTTAACACTTGCTGCCCTTTGGGCTCGAACATCTCAGAAGAGTCCCTCATCTCTGAGAATCTGGCTGTACTCCCTGACTCTAGGTCCCAAACTCATCCAAAGTTAGGACAAAATCCCCATTAAAGTCCCCTTGGGGAGACCCACTGTCGCTGGTGACCAGAGATGGGCTGAGAGAACCTCTGCCTTCTCACCATCACTCACTTGCCCTGAATGGGGCCCCGAGGTGGAGCCATCAGGTGGCCTGCAGAGAGGACCCCCGTGCAGAAGCTCCTCAGGTGGCTGAGATCTTTAATTTTCACTTCTGAACCCTTTTTCACTTTGTCTTTCCCCTTTGGCTAGTCTGAACAGGCCTGTGGTGTCTGTCATCAGTGACAGGTTTGGGCTCTTCCATAACGGTGTTCAGGGCCCATAGCACAACACGGACCGGCTACTACCCAGAAACCTTTTGGGAAGAAGTTGGTGTACCTGGCCTCAGTCTCCCAGCTCAGTGCTTAAGGCTCTCGTTTCCTTTAGCAGTTTGTCCTACTTCTTTCTCTGCCCCAGGAAAGCTTAGGGTGAACCCCTAGAGTTAACAACCTAAGTCAAGCCTCAACTGCTTTCCTAAGCTAGGAGGGCTCTTGTTTCAGAACATGACAACGGGGTGGAAAATCCAAGCAAAACTTCTCCCCTATAAAGGAGCTCCCGGGCATCTGCTTTCAGTGAAAGGGTCCTAGAATGAACATCAAAAAAAGCATCTACTTCAAGTTCCAGGGTGATTTCAAACTGACTTTCCCGTGAACGCCTTCTCTCCTCCAAGTCTGCGCACATGGGCACACGCAATCACGTGTCTCAGTCTGGCAGCTGGGGCCGCCTGGGGATTCCCACACATTTGTAGCTATTCCAGGCCTCACTCCTCAGAAGGCAGAAGACTCAGACACTTGAACGCCTCCAGGAGCCTCCAGATTTAGAAAAGTTCCAGTTGATATTGCTGAGGGCTCAAGAAGATCCACCATTTCAAAATCTGATAGCAAGATTTTTAAATACCCTTGACTCTTGACCATCTAGTTAGAAAGGTGTTTCCAAGTAAACACTGACTCCAAGATCCCAAATATAAAATATACCTCATGCAGCTCCAATAATCCAACCCATAAAATCCCCTCCATCTTTTTCCAAAAGATGACTGTACACATAGGAACTTCCCAAACCTGATCCCAGAGCCCCTCAGAGAAGGAAGCTTCCGACTCTCAAAGGGGAAGTGAAAGAGAGCACATTTCTTTGCCAGTGGCCTTGTCTGGGAGGTAGGAACCTCTCACAGCTTAAAAATGAGGAAACCAGGACTCCATGGGGGTTCAAACGGCCCGGGACCCGCAGGGAAAGAACAGTGGTGACAGGAACAGACCCAATTCCAGGCATCTGCCCCAAAGAGCCCTTATCAGAAAGATTCTATCTGTTTGGAGAAGGTTCTGCCTGGAGGCAAGGTTTGGGGATTTCATGAACCAGTTATTTTCAAAAAGTGAAATTTAAGGAACCACTACAAGGTTACCTCCTTTTATTTTGCCAAATAAGGACATTTTAAGAGCCCAGCTACCATCCACTCTCACCATCAGCTCATGAAAAGAAGAAGAAAGCCATAACCTCAGAATAAATATGTGAGCCTATCTCCTTTCCCCAAAAGAAATCCTTTAAACTCAATACATTTTGCTTTCTTTAAAAATAAATTCAGTTTCCCCTGTTTATCCCATTTCACCTCAGACTGGCAGAAACTCTGCCAGCAACCAATATTTGATAATCACAGGCTTAATGGTGATTTTATGTCTCTTTTAGCTTAGGCTTAAAAATTAAAAGAAAGGATCCTAAGCTTTGGGGGTTCGGACATTTGTAGGAAACCTGAGTTGCACAAGCGTGGAAGGGCATACATACTATTCTTTGCTTACGTGAATGCACTCTTGTCAACTCCAAAGAACTGAGCAAATGCGGGCTGTCACTTCATAAATCCCGTGTTCCGTGAGCATCTCTCCACGTGGAGCCTCCCAAGTTTCTATGAGCCCCCTGAATTTTACAGTCCCCTTGCCTATTTGGACAATCTGAGAGAAGGGGGAGGAAGACAATATGCCCCAAGTCAAGAACTCTCTGAGAGAGAAAGGCAGCCCCTGGTGAGTGGCAAAGAGCATCAAATCGGCTATATGACAGGCACAGACCCACTGATGTCATTTCAGTCACACCAGGAGGAACCAGAGAGGCCTGATTTCATTCCAGCGAGCGGTTGTTCCGCTCTGCCTTCCAAAGATTATTGCCTCTTGTTCGTTATTCTGACGGAGAAAGTCTGGGGGACCAAGAGGTACAAGGGACACATGGAAAAGGTACTGGATTAGGAGTTCTCTCCTGACCCTGATCCTCCTACTGACTAACCATGCGTCCTTTCCACCTCTGGGCTCCAGTTTCCTCTTCCATGTGGCAGGAATAATCCTCCCTCTGCCTGCCTTAGAGGAGTGCAGCTAGACTGTGAGATCCTTGAAGGCAGAACCAGGTCTTCCCGGTGTCTAAATACTCAACGCCTAATACAGTACCTAGGAGAGAACAGGGGCTGGTAAACATCTGCCCAACTGAGCCAGCACTGAGTGTATGCACGTGTGCTCCAAGCTGGAAAGCACCATACAACTGAACAAAGGAAGGGTTATTATTATCTGTTGGCCAAAACGATGTATCACAGTATCTATAAAATATAAAAGAAACTGGAATTCTATTCAGAAGTAGCTGTGATGTAAATAACAAATAAATTTTTTAAATGCCCATAGTTTCAAAAATAACCAGACTGTAAACCTATTAATTATATTGCCTAACAAATGGCTGTGTGATTGCTTCCCAGATTCAACTGCACTATACAATTTTCTTATGCTGAAAATGTGTTTTTACTGCACTGTGCCCAGCCCACATCGCCTCTCATCCATCCGTCTCGTTTTATTCAGAAGTCAGTAGGCAACCCTTGGTTCACGCACCTATTTGGGGTTAATGTCTGTCCTGGCTGCCTCCTTGGGATGTGCTGGAGCTTAGGGCCCCCATCCCTCTCCTAACCTTTCCATCCGCCCCATGTTCTGCCTCCAGCTCACCCCACACTTCCGATGCTTATCTTGCCACCCAAATCTGCTTTTCAAAAGCCACCTCCAGCCCCTTGCATTCAGCCTGGTCTGGCACCACTCCTGCCAGACCCTGCCTCATAGCAGTGCTGCCCTCTAGGCAGGGCTGCACAGATAGGTTCTGGCAGCTGGGCTAGGCTGCCTGCCCACTGCCCCTGTACGAGGCAGATCGCTGATCTGTGCTCCTGGCCACGGAGAAACACCATGCAGATCCTGGGATGACAGAGCCACAGTCAGCAGTCTTACTCACCACCCACCCATCACTTCCCCGCCCAATTTCTGCTTTCAGACAGAGTGCCAAGCAGCCCCCACCACCCCCACCACTCCACCCTATGCTTTGGCCTCCATCCGGCCCAATTCTGAGGCACTGAAAGAAAGTCCTTCTGGCACTTGCCTCTCACAGCTTTGATCTCTTCAGGCTGGTTAGAACTAATTCCACATGGAGACCGGGCTGGAATCCATGCTGGTCACACCTTCCCGCCACACAGCCAGCCGGAGGACTTACAGTCCGCTTTACCGGGAGTGTTTCTGAGTGCCTGCGCGAGCCAGGCTCCGGGGGCATCAGTCCTCTGCACACGTATCTCCAGCACAGACCCACGTCCCTAAGTTCCCGCCGCAGCCTCCTGCCTCCAACCGAGGAAACACCCCTTTTCTAGAAGTCAGAAATTTCCCCTGACTTTTTGATGGGACACCACCCCCTCCCCCAAGGAAGATGGACATTCACAGCACACTGTTAGGAGAGAGAGAGGGGACAGATGAAAGGGAGGGGAAGTAAAGGAAGACATGCCTCCCAAATGGAATGGAAGTGCCCCACCACATGCACTTCCTCCCTTCGTCCCTCCCACCTCCCTCCCATCCCTCTTATGGTGAGTTATTCCTCTTTGCCCAACACGTGCGTCCTTCTCCCATCCTCTCCACTGAAGTTTGGGGAGCCCCAGTTCTCTCTAGCCCAGATCCCCAGGACCCCAGATTTTACCTGCCATACTGGAAGTCAGGACCCAGCTGCAAGATGCAGACCGCTGATTGAGAAGAAAGGAAATAATCCTCCAGATCTGAGAAAATTGCCAAGGGTGGCCGATGCCGAGATGGGAAAGAGCCAGGGAATCCAGAAATCCCCAGCCTTCAAAGAAGGCTCTCGTGTCAGCTCTCTCCCTGCTCCAGCACAGACTGAAAACTGGGGGAAAGTCTCTCCCGATAAAACAGGGTCTGAAATCTGAAACTACAGGTTGGCTGAGTCCTGTATAAACACTCACACCCCCAGCTCCTGGGGTCTGATGGCTTACCCGCCCTGCTCCCCTCCCTCGCCACCCTGCCTGCAATCGGGTAATATCAGACAGCCCTCTAGCTGCAGCTAATATCAGACAGCCCTCTAGCTGCAGCGTCTCTCCGGAAACCCAGCGAGGGGGTGGTGCCGGCACGGGGGTGGTGTTGGGGGGAGACCTGCCTGGCGCTGTCCAGCTGTCCACCGTCCTCCCAGCCCCGCCCTCCAGCAGTTCAAGTCCAGGTGCTTAAGTGGACAGGGTCATGGCAGTAAGGTGATGGGCAAGTTCCCAGTTTAGGAGGAGAGATTTCTAGACTCTTCCTCCACATTTAGGAATAACATTCTCCTAAGGATCAGATTCCAGATAACTGATCTGGCATACGCTCATCGCTGGACTCACCTTCCTCTCCTTTCCTAGTTTTCTGCATCTGGTTCTTCCAGGCCATTGCTTTCCCTTATTTTTCACTTGGAATCAAATCAGGCCAGGTGAGAGTGGGAAGGGAAATCATGGCAAATACTGCCTCATTGTGCAGAGGAAGATGAAATGGCTTGTCAAAGCTGGGAGGGACCCCCAGCCCAATTTGACATCTTGGGTGGTAGAACAGAAAGAGAGGTCTTTAAAAGTCAGACGGAATCACACTTGAATACAACCAGATACCCACTGGAATCACTGATTGTGAGAAATATCACTTAACTTCTCTGGGCCTCAATTTCCTCCTTTGCAAAGGAGACAAACCACACTACCTGACAGAGTAACAATTAAATAAGGTAACAAATGTAAGCAGTAGGCACCCGGTAGGTGCCCAGGAAGACCCACTGCCCTCCCCACTCTGCTCACCAGTGCACCCTACCTTTTATCAGCTTACTTCTGACTCAAAAAGGTAACTCTAAATTGCCTGTAATATTCATTGTTTCTTCAGGTTGTTGGTTTAATGTTGCTTGTTTACCATCTTTACATCAATCTGATTATTAACATTCCTAGTTTACTTTGAAAAGAGCTCAGAATGCAATGCTTCGTTCCTACAAAGGGAAATCTTTGATCTAGAGGCCAAAGTTACAAATTTGCACTGCAGACCTCCCTGGCAGAAGTCTCTCATCACAGCCTCCAGGCTCCAAGCTTCAGTCCTGTGAGCCCAACTACCTCTGAGCACTTCCCCGTGGGAAGCTAGTTTTCACCTTAAACTCAAAATGTAGAAAATCAAATTAAATTTACCACCCACTGACTAACTAACTATATTATAGTGTTGATATGCAACAATCTCTAAGACACAGCACATGAAGATCATGATGGGCAGAGCGATCAACTTAGTGTGCTAGTATTTGGGTTAAGAGACGAACTTTAACTCTCTATATGATTGTATTTGCCTAGAGTAGGGGTCTTTTTATGTGAAGGGTTAGATAGCAAATATTTTTAGCTTCGCAGGCCATATAGTCTCTGTTGCAAACACTCGATTCTGCCTTTGTTTTACAAAAGCAGCCACAGACAATATGTAAACAAATGAGCATAAGCAAAGGAGCATAAACCAATAAGCATAAAGAACGAGCATAAATAAATTAGCATAAATGAGCATGGCTGTGTTTCAATGGAACTCTACTTGTGAACACCAAAACTTGAATTTCATCTGATTGTAATGCATCACAAAGTGCTCCTCTTCCTTTATTTTTTTCAGTCATTTAAAATATAAACACAATCTTTGGCTCTTGCATTGTACAAAATTAGGTGGTGGGCTGGATTTGCACACAAGTCATAGCTTAGATGGACTTCGAGCATCTCAGAAAGGACATGGCAGTCCCTGGATCAGTGATTACCCC
This sequence comes from Manis pentadactyla, assembly GCF_030020395.1. Lineage (NCBI taxonomy): Eukaryota > Metazoa > Chordata > Mammalia > Pholidota > Manidae > Manis > Manis pentadactyla. The sequence goes on along the minus strand of NC_080027.1, from coordinate 123,381,958 downwards.
CAAGGAGGTAGCTGGGGTCCATCTGAGATGGGGCAGGAGGGAAACTTTTCATTAAAGGCTATTCTGTATCATTTGAGTACCATTAACTATGCATATTAAAAGCAGCCAAATATTAATGGGCTCCTTATCTAAGTTCTGTTCTATCAATGTCAGTGTTAACTGTCCTAGTCAAACCGGCTTCTAACTGTCAGGTCAATTTTGACTCTGTCTCCCACCCCAGTCTCTCCCGACAGCAATCAGTGCCCAAAACCCACTGCCTCAGTTTACCGAAGCACCTCAGCCCACTGCTAGCCATTCATTCCTCTCCCTACTTCTGTCTTTCCCACTCAGCTGTCATTTCATATGGCCTTTAACTGACTTACTTGAGTGAAGCTTATCTTCAAAAGAGAGGCTGAAGCTTTTTAAGGACTGGGACTATTTGTTACAATTCCTTACCTGCCCCCTTAGCTCCGGCAGCAGTGCCTCACACCCAAGTAGGAACGCCATAAACAGTTGCTTGATTGTTAATCTCCCATCCTGCTGGAGATGGTTTGGAATAGATGGAAAAGATCCACCCAGAATAGAAGGTGGTCCTGAGACACGCAGCAGGGAAGAGTGCGCACACGCTCAGAGCCTGTGATCAGTGAAGAACCCTCAGGGAGAGGAAAGGTGTTGCTCCAAACAGAAGTGGCTGTGCTTTGGAGAAGCAGGTCTGGAGACCCTAGGGCAGTTTCCCCCAATTCCATCTCTCAGGCATCAGCCTCGTAGGGTAGGGAATCCTCTGATCCTCAGCTGGGGAATTCTGGCGACCCCAAAACCTCAGGAGGGCTCTCAGCCCTCAGAAGTCGGCCCTCCCACCCAGTGCAGGAAAGGCCTCCCTAGCGCCTGGGGAAGAGGAACAGGCCACCTGAACTCCTGCAGAGATGCTCCCTACTTTTGAAGGCAGCCCGTTCCACTGTTGAGGACTGTTAAACATGCTTTTCTGCTGCCACTGATTATTTCCAGTTCTGGAACCAAACAGATAAAAACTTCCTGAGTGGCTAAGAAAAAGCTAATGATAACTGCCAAATAAAATAGAGCTTTCAAATATTTCTTCCTTCCAAGAGGTTCAAAGGGTTTTTAAAGACACAAAATCATGGACTCTTTGGAACTGGAAATAGCTTTACTCAAAAATATTTACTGCATGAAACTGAATATAGTCCCTTTTCCTGCTTCCTGGCATTCAGGTTATGCTGAAAAAGGAGTTGTTTTATCTTTGTTACAGGCAACTTCACAATCACACATAGCAATATGGGTCCTCAATTCCCATTTTACACAGCAGAGAATTCATGATTGGGGGAGTCAGCAAACCTGCCCAAAGTCCCACAGCTGGTAAGTGGTAAAGCCAAAATGCAAAGGGAGGACTAGCCAGCATCAAAATTCAGTTTTTTTCCTGTAGTCCAGTTTTCTGCCAGCCTCACCCTGTCTCTGAAATGGGCAGAAATGATTTCCGTCATTCCCATCAGAAACACAGAAGGCATCAACAGCCTTCGGCAGTCTTGCAGTCCCTCACCAGACTCCATTCTCTGGGCGCATTCAGGCCTTCCTGGCGTGGTGAAAATGAGACCAAAGACATCCGAAGCCAGGATACCAGTGTCCCAAAGACACCCGAGGGCAAAGTGCCATCTCTCTGGCTCACACAGTGCAGCACGGCCTGTGCTATCCTGCAGCCAGCCTTTGCGGGGCCCTGGCTCCAGGCCTCCCAGTGGGACTGTGGTGTTCAGAAACCCATGAAGCATGGCATTGTTTGGGCAACACAAACACAATGCTTACCTGGGTCCTGGTGCCTTCCCTCTGTGGCACTGCTTTTGGTAAATATTTGGCAGGTTCACCCAAGAGGGGGCTGGGCCTCTCTGCCCCATTTCCAACAACCCAGTTCTAGGAAGACGAGCTGGAGTACTGGCATGGAAGAGTCACATACACTAAGCCCAGCTACTCACATTATCAGCAGAAAGTTACCAGCACCTTCATGCCTCTAAGACACCCTCTGAGCAGCTCTGTTTGTGGTCTGGCTCTTGGCCCATTATCAAAACTCAACTTCAAATGCCAGAATGGCTCCTGATGGTGCGGTTGGGGTTCACCGTGCTCTGAGATGCTCTCCATGCAGTCACCAGAACTCCCCACCTGGCTCTCCTCCCAAGCTCACCTGCAGGTACCCAGAAAAGCATGTGGTCGCTCTCTGCCTCAGAGAGCTTCCTCCGGAAATACACGCATTCCTGGGTTCATCAGGCCTCAGTGACTACACGGAACAGGGGACGACCCTCCCCCTTTCTCAAGTGGGCAAACCGCAGCTGGGAATTTAAGGCTCACATAGGATGTTAATACTGGAGACAGAATAGCGCCAGAGCCCAATGCCTCTCTTCTCAGTCCCTGAAGAGGAAACATCCACTCTCTTTGAGAGCATGTAGCTTGTATTGGCCCAAGGAAACCCCATGCTCTACCTCCCCATTCTCAGGTAGCTGTCCGTGAGACGGTCACCTGGCAATCTGAAGCTTCCCCCCCTTTATCTGTCATCGCCCCGGGAGACGCGGTCATTAGCAGAGAGCACTATGTAGCTGTCTAATTAGGTAAGCAGCAGCAAACGCAAAAACCTGTTCCAGCCACCCCACAGACCATCCGCCTGGGGATCCTCTTACAGGCAACTCTCTCCTGCCGAGCTTCCTGGAAAGGTCCCTATTGTTTGCCTAGAACACAGAAAAGTGTCCGATTCTGCCCTCCCACTTATCTGCTGGCACTGACTCCCCAGCCTCCGTACAACCTCAGGGGGTGCCATTCACAACCAGCAGAGTGTGGACGGTGTCCCCAGAACTGCGGGGCACAGCAGCCCCAGGTGGGTGGGCAAGGGCAGGCCCCCAGGTGGGAGGGACAGGGTCTTCTGAGAAGATGTCCACCTACCTGGCCTCTTCACATGTCCCTGAGCTATATCCCACCGTGCTGACATTTTGGGGTCGGGGCACAGGGAGCAGAGAGCCCTCGGGCAGGTTGGCAGGACATGTCAGAGGTGGACATGGGCGGCATGTGTGGTTCAGCCACACTCCTCCCACCTGTGTCTCTGAGTCCTGTCTCCTGGCTGCACTGGACGCTCACCTGTTCCTGGTTCACCCTTTAAATGGAATGTTCCACTTGTCCTGGGAGCCCAGGGGGAGAAATTCCTTGTTTGAGAGAAGTTTGTGTTTGCAGAGCTGGGAGTCTCGGGGTTCCCATCAGATGCCACTGCCCATTCCAGGTGGAGGGCACGGGGTGAGGGCAGCCACGGAGGAGGACACTCGCAGGGCAAGGCAGAAAGGAAGTTGCGCCCACTCGCCCCAGCCTAGGGACAGTCAGAGCAGGAGACTGGAAGGGAATAGACACCTGCTGCCTCCATGGCTCCCAGCAGACGCCCCCTCAGGTGGCAGATGGGCAGCCCAATAAGCTGGGGTAAGAAACAGTGAGGTCCCCCCTTAACCTCTTCTTCCGTGCCCCTCCCCGAATCATATCTTGTCTTTTTCTAGGCCTTTACCTACTGGCTCAGAGAGCTGTCAGCCTCCTCTCTTTTACCTTCATTATGGAGCAGGAGGGTAGAGATGCCTGTAGCAGGGCCCACAAGCTTTTCAAAGGGACAGTGCATGTGCCCGGAGTGGGGGTGGGCAGGGCAGACAGCACCTCGGGAACAAATCCAAGGCCTCTGATTCCAGGGGGCTCCACTTACCCCAAGCCTGCGCCCCTGGCAGTGGACACCCATACCTGTACCAAGTCCTGGCACCTGTGCCAACGCAGGCCTCAGGGCTCTCACGTGCCCCACAGCTCTGCCAGCTTGGCCCAGAGCCCTGGCACACCGAGACATGTGGGTTCTCTGACAGAATGTGAGAACCACTTTCCTTCCCGTCACTGGGTCCTGTCCAGCTGTTTTCCAACTCCTATGAGACAAATTGGATTTTGTTTACAGCAGGAAAGATTTAGGCTAGACATGAAGAAGCACTTGGAACTGGAGATAAGAGGAAGTCCAGGGCTCTGCCTTTGTGCTTAAAAAATGCAGCCTGTTCCCTTCTGTAGGGTGTGGCCTAACGCCTGTTCTCATCACGTTACTCTCCTCAGAGATGTGCAGGGACTGTCCCTCCGCTGCCCGCTGCACGAAGGCCCAACTCCTCGTCTTGGCCTCCAGACCCTGCAGTGCAGCTTCCGAATGTCTCCTTCCATCGCTCCACGTGTAAATTTTCTAATCTGGCCAGAGCTTTCCAAGATCTCCCCAGAAGGCCTTTGGCATCCCTGTGTGTGGCTGTGCCATCCCCCACCTCTCCTACAAGGCGTCCCATCCTCTCCGGGCACCAGAGCAAGCCAGCCTTTAAGGTGGCGGATCTCAGGCAAACTGATTATCTGACAACCTGAGGAAACTCCCTAAAAAAAACCCAATTCCCAGATTCCATCCTAGGTGCGTGTTGAATCCCAGCCTCCCGGGGGAGGCAGGTGGACTGTGCTTGAAGGCCGCGCTCAGACACCACCTCTTAACCCCGGCCCACAGGCAGCCCCCTCCCGCAGAAGCGTAAGGGCGTGTACTGGTCACGCTGTCCACAGACAAGGCCTACACACCCCCAGGGCCAGGGACTGAGCTGAGGAGGGGTTCGTGCGCTCGAGGGGCCCCCAGGCTGGCGACTGGACCCAGACGAAACAAGCCCAAGGAGCCAGCCTCTGGTGAGAGGCAGCCGGCCCGTGGGAGGGACGGTGTGATGGTGGGGCAGCAGCAGCTTCTGAGAGGCCGAGAGTGGGCATTCCAGACAGGGAGCCACGGGAAAAAGGCGGGAGAAGACTGGCCCCTTGGCTGGGTCAGGGGTCATGCTAGGAGGCAGGAACAACAATAGGAAGGAACATTCACTGTGTGTTTACTACGGGCTCTGCTGGAACTGCTGTCCATCGACTATGATCTCTTTTACCCTCAGAACTGAAGCTGGAAGAGAATTTGGGGGCCAGCCCACGGAGTCCCACCAGGCACCAGGTGGCGCCTGCTCAATGAATCTTCTCTTCTTAATCAGTTGATAAAATGATCTTTGAAGGCTCAGTCTCAAGCAGGTGGAAGCCAGGAGCCTTCAGGAGCAAATGACAGCTTGGGAAGAAACTTTCTTAACTTTTTAAACTATTCTCAGCAGCCCAGGGACTGACGCAGGGAGGAGAGGCTTGGGCCGGGGGAGGGCCTGGCTCTCCTGACACAGGATGTGAGAGTGGGTGTGACAGCTCTGCCGGTCCCCACAGGAAACCCAAGCCAGACTTGGGGAGACAGCTGCCCTGAAGGACAGGTGCTGGCTGCTCCGAATAGGGACACAGGAGAAACGTTCTCCATGGGCCAGGCTAGGGGCATCCAACCTCCCCGGCAGTCCCTTGTCCCAAATGCCAGCTCGGGACTGGTGGGGAGGGTTCCCTCAGCACACCCCAGAGCTGGCGGAGCCTCCTGAGCTGACCTTGTCTTTCCTCCTGCTCCAGAGGCACAGCCCCTTAGCTGAGCCATTCCAGAGACATGGGGGTCCCTTCTAAGAGGTCACAGCTTTGTTCGGTTGCCACCTTCTCTAGCCTCCCAGTCTTCGGGTTAACCTTTATCTGGCTGGCTACAATGCAATCCTCTTCCCCACTGGGGAACTCAATACAGTGTCCACCTCATAAGGCTATTGTGAGGATCATATGAGTTAATATGCATAAAGTATTTGGGAAAGCACTTGGCACGAGTGTATATATTTATGTACACATCTGAGCACGTATGTGCATGTACACACATGAATGCATATATTCTTGCTTACAAGGTAAACGTCTTTCTGACAGATGGAGAAGACAACTGAAAGCCACTGCCGTGGAGGAGCTCAGAAGTGTCTCTCCAAGGACCAGGCATGCTTAGAGTCCAGTCCCAGGCCTCAGAGGCTGCACGGGTGTTTTATGTCTAGCTTTAGGGACAGAGGCATAGGTGATGTGAGACACACACATGGCTGGGCAGAATGGTTACAAGCATCTGAAGACACTATGCTAAGCGCTTTCCAAATCAGCTCAGTTAATCCCATGGGGTAGGTCCTACTGCCCCCATTTCACAGGGGAGGAAGTTAAGTTGTCACACAGCTAGTCAGTTGTGGAGCCAGGATTCGAACTCTGCCTCCCAAGTCTGGACTTTTAACCATTACACTACACTGTCTGTTTCATTTCAATTTCAATGCCACCCTCTCACATGGGACAGGGAAGCCAGACCTAAGAGGGCTCTGCCACTGAGGAGGAGGCTCTGTTTGCGAGAGGGATGGCTTCATTTGCACGCACCTCAAAACTTAATTTCATTTTCAAAACAATTAAATTTTCAAATGGCTTGAATTCAGGAAACAGCACGTCTGGGTCCTATCAGAGTCCAGAGAGTTCTACAACAGTAGTTGGAGGTATAAACTCAGTTACCAAGGCTAATTACCACTTGATGCTTTAGGTCCCTGATTAATCTGAGTGGTAGAGACTTGACTAGAAGTTACTAAATTCCCCCACATCTTTTGTTCCAGAAGAGCCAAGTTCTTTCTGATCATGTCTCATTTTACCTTCTCCAGGGCCCAGAGATGCCGGAAGGGGCCGGATGTGGCAGCCTCCCAGCCCCGAGAGGCTCAGCCTTGCCGGAGGTCACTCACTCTGGGTGAGCAAGCACACGGTCTTCTGGAAGATGGGAGGGTGAGTCGAGCCCATCCCCGAGGCCCAGGCCACCTGGCTCTCTCAGCCTGCCCTCATTTTCTTCCCACCTTGACTTGGATGAGCATTTTCCCCCAAAACAAGGCCCCCATTTTATTCCTGGAACCAACTGTAGGTTTCATCAAGCCCAGCTGATACTTCGGACGTGAAGAAAGAGGAGAGAAGAAAGAAGACGGCGTGGGCCGTACCTGCGGGATGAGCCTCCTTCCCCAGAGCTGCCCACAGCCCCACCCCACCTGCCGCAGAGGACCCGGAACACAGGCAAGAGGAGGGGCAGGCTTTCCCCACTGCGAGCTCCATGGGCCGCTTCCTCCGAAACCCCCAGCTAATGTCCCCTCACATGAGGCAAGGCCCATGACTTCTGTCTTTCATTCTGTGGTAAGCTGCAAACACTAACAACAACAAGTGGGGAAACCGAGTCCAGAGAGGGGCAGGGATGCACTCCTGGTCAGACTGTGTGAACACAAGTGAGGGCAGATCTCAGGTATGGCCGCACCCAACCAGCGTCCCTACGGCGATGACCCGCCTACATACAGGTCCCCCCTGCCCAGCACTCCGAGTTCCCTGGGAGCAGCGAGCCGGTCTTACTCATCTTTGCGTTCTTGGTATCTGGCATATAGTGATGTCTCAATAAATGTTTGGAAAAGAAAGGGAGCAAAGGCAGGGAAAGTGGGATGGATAGAGAGGGGGCAGAGAGAGAAGTGGAAGCAGGAAGTGGGGTGGGGGGGGGCGGGAGGGCGAGCAGGTGCCAGGAGACAGTGGCCCCCTAAAGCCCCTGGAATCAGACCAGGGCGCAGAGCCCTCTGCTGGCCTAGGTCTAAATGGGCCTCGTGGAAACAGGCTGCTGTCCCCAGTGCCCATACAAGACATAAATGAGGACACTTTTAAGGGGCCTGCCTTTCAGCTACCAAGGTGACCAGGCAGTTCCTGGGCCGCCAGACCCTGCTGCCCCACGTCCTCCCGCCCTTCTCTCCTTCCCACATCACCGGTGAGCACAGCCAGCTGCCTCTTCTCTTTGCGGTGCTCCACGGCCTCCTTGCGCCTGTCCTGGATGACGGGGATGGATTAGGAGAATGGGGACCTGCAACATCAGCTGGGGAGACCCCTCCCTGGAACCCCAACCTGAGACGGGGCAGGCTCTAGGGGGTGCTTCTCGAGTGAGAAGCTGGTGCCAGAAGGAACCCGAGGAAGAAGTCAAACGTGCCTCCATTTAGATCCAGCCCACGCCCAAGCCCTGCCTCCCTGGGGGCTGGGGGGGCGCAGGGAGGAGTGGCTGCCATGGGAAGGGGCTCCTGAGCAGGCCTGGTCCCTGCACCACTCAGGGAAACCGCGCGAGACGGCGACTTAACAAGCCGGCTTCTCTCCGGGATTTCCCTGCGGTGCGGGGAGAGGGAGCCTTCTGTCCAGACTGGACACTGGTGGGGCCAGCGTCCTCTTTCCTGGAAAGTACCAGGTCCCCTACCTCTTCCTATATGGTCCATTGTCCGTATGTCAGGCACTTGCTCCACACATGTTTGTGGAGACCTACTATGTGCAGGGCCTGCTGGCTCTGGGGGCAAACTCTTCTAGATTTCTAGAATAGGTGGGGGTAGGATGAGGAGGGCAGAGGAGGCTCTTGGCCTTCTCCAAACACTCCAGAATAATGCCCTTACACTCTGCAAACCCTGCCCCGAATCTCTTCTGAAAAACAAGTCCTCAAGCCAAATCTGGCACATGCCAGGCAGCTAGGCACGTGGAATTGAAGCAGAAAGCTATTCCAGGGGATCTTGTGGCTTCTCCTTTGTGCCAAAGAACTGAGAGGGGGAGGGGGCCCCAGGCTCCAGCACACTGGGCTCTCTGAATGGACAAGGCTGCTGCTGTAAGGCAGAGTGTGGGACAGTGTTAGCCAGAGGCCAAGGCTGTCCTGGCGACCCTTGGGAGCAGCCACAAGGACAGTAGAGTCAAGCAACACTGACAGGGTAGTCCACTCCCTGCAGCACCAGCTAGTGGAAGCCAGGGGCACTGAGCTCTCATTCTGACCCCACAGCTACTAATGTGCTATGTGCCCTCACACAGGCCATAAATGTCTCTGATCCTCAGGTAGCTCATCTGCACGGGGCTATCAGGATGAGGTCTAGAAGAGAGGAAGCAAACTGTGTCCCACACCTGTTTAAACCCTTAAAGGATGAAATCCAGTCTCCTGGGTAGGGCTGTCAAGGCTCTTCACAAGCCAGCCTACCTTCCAGCCACCTCCCCGAGACCCCAAAGTGTTTTCTGTGCTTCAGCCCCTGACCATGCTAATGTATTTTCAGTTCCTCATGCATCTCAGCCTCTGGGTGTACTGTTCCTTCTGCCTGAACTGCATCCCTTTCACCGCATAACCCATACTTTGAAGGTCAGCACAAACCTGCCCCCTATAGCCACTCCTGACTTCCACCCAGGAAGTCCTCCTTCCTCTGTGTTTGCAAGACACTGTGCAAGAGAAGACAAGTAGTGACTGCAGCATCTTACTACACTGATGGGCAGTGACTGCAATGGGGTACAGGGGGGACTTGATAATATGGGAGAATGTAGTAACCACAACGTTTTTCAAGTGAAACCTTCATAAAAGTGTGTATCAATGATACCTTAATACAAAAAAAAAAAGACTGCATCTAACCATTTTTCTTCATTCTTTGTTTACAAGTCTATCTCCCCTGCTAGACTGTGAACTTTAAAGGGCCATGTCAAATTCATCTTTCATTCAACAAACATTCAGTAAATATCTGCTCTGGGCCAGGGCCTGTTAGGTGCCAGGATACAGAGGAAAGAAAGACTGTATCCCCAGCTGGTGTCTGTAGTGCTTAGGACAGTGCAGGCATGAGGGGCCTGCAGGGAATGCTCTGCCCCCTCTCCTTTAGCAGAAGACTAAAGAAGAAACTAAAAGCATAAATCACGACCACTCCCTGAGCACTGTACTACATGCTATGTAAGAGCTGTTGTCAGTACTTTAGACATACTGTTGTTCTTGATCCTCAAGTTAGCTCTCTGACAAAGGCCTCCATAGATGGGGAGAGTGGTGCCCAGAGAGGTTGAGAAACTTGCTCACAGTCACCCAGCAGGAAGCAGAGCTCAGATAGGACCTCAGGTAGTTGTTGACCACCTCCTGTCCTTAGTCTCATGCTGCCCAGTTTAAATATGCTAATAAATGAGCACCTGTGTGTGCCTAGATGTCTTTTTTAAAAGGAGGAAATAATCATCTATTAACCTCATGGTTCTAAACCCTATGACTTTAGTCCTAACTACCCAGGCAACCTTCTGGAAATTCCCTATTCCCTTCCTTTGCCATTGCATCAGCAGTTCCCAGAGCTCTGAGCCAGGCCAGCTCCCCAACCCTGCCTGGGGAAGCCAGTGGGGTTGCACATCAGAGGGCCATCAGCCTTTGTAACCTTCAGTGTGTCATTAGTGGCTGCTTGGCGGGTGGCCCCAGGCCCCTGCAGCCTCAACCACTGGGATTCTGCCCTTGCTGGGGAGACAGCAGCTAACAGGTTCCTGTCCTATTCTCCCATCGGCCACAGTCACACTTCTCCATTGTGCTCCTCCATATCCCTGACCCAGCATTTTTCTCTCTCAAAACCCAGTTGTGGCTGCTGCCCATGTGAACCCCTCTGCCTGGGCTTCCAGACCACTTTCCCAGAATCCCTCACTCCTTTCACTCCTTTCTTCTGCAACCCCTACTCCCCAACTCGAACCAAGCTAAACTGGCTCTGGGGACTTTGCAAATACAAATGCAAATTCCTGTCCCATGCAGTGTCATTGTATCCTGTCTTCTCATCTAAATCATCTCTTCCAGGAAGCCCTCCTTGACAGACCATGCCCAATGCAGATATTGCTTTTGCTTTGCATTTCCTCAGAACTTCATACCCTCCCTGAATTTACATTGGCTGGAGCCATTGTTACATTAACCCATTTCACAAACATTTACTAAGGGTCTACAACTCTGTGCCAGGCATTTATTGTGTATCTACTATGTGACAGGCACTGTGCTAGGTTCTGGACATTCCGTGCCCTTGGGAGCTTGCACTCATGTTAATTATCTCCAGGCCCTTTCCCGGGGAGGCCATCCTCTGCACTTAGATAGGAGCTCTCTCGGGGACTGTCTTCCCTTTGTTCCACCCTAGCACCTGACATCTACAAAGGACTTTAGCTATGCAAGGTGCTTTTGCATCTGTTATCCCATTTTATCTGCACAGCAACCCCCTGCAAGTGAAGATGGAAGAACTTATTATTCCATTTGAAAGATGGGGACACTGAGGCCCAGAAAGATGAAATTACCTGTCCTCAGCCCCCAGCTGGTTACCAGCCAGGTCATCAACAGAATTCAGGGCCCCTGACAACAAAGGTGAGTGGCCTTTGCCCCACACCATGCAGACTAGGGTCATCGAGAGCCAGATGGGACCTACATGATGACCCATTTCTCAACCTCAGTCACTGCCACTGAGGAGGAAGGAAGGCAGAAACACAGAGGGCATCATAAAACGCTTACGTAACCAGAAACTTTGAGCAAGTTTACCCTTGTAATCCTGGCATATCAGAAGCCCTTGACACATATTTGTCATATGAATGAACACCTCACTAGAGAGGCCAGCCACAGCGGGTGTGAGATAATGGCACCTGGGCGACTGACTCCAGGGCTGTGCTCTTGACCACGCTGGCCATGTACAGGTCAGACACTCCGGCCCTGCATGGTCATCACCCAGCTCTCCCTGCAAGTGTACCGGGTGAGTGTTCCGCTGAGGGCTGAGTGAGGGCTGCCCTGGGCCCCGAGGCTCTGCATGAGTCACGCAGGCTGCAATGAGGTGTAATAAAAACCTGGCTTGGTGAGGGCGGAGCAGGGGGAGGACTGTGTCCCAGGGCGTCATGCGTCCTCTCCAGCGTCCGCATCCCAGCATCTCGCCACTACCCTTGGGCATGTCCCCCAAAAAGCAGCTCTCCTCTCTCACTTGATGGCTAAACAGAGCTGGTAAGCACCAGGGCCATGGACTGTGAAGGGCAGAGGATGGAAGGAAACGTCTAGCATCTCAGCCAAGGCTGCAGTATATGGCAGGGTTAAGGAGGGTGGAGTGGGCCTTTTCACTGGGACAAGGGCAGAGTGAAAAGCTTTATAAATAGGGTGAGAGACGGACCTCAGTGAAAAACTCCTTTATGGGATGGGATGCGAAGGACGGGACTGGGCGACTCCAACGCTGGCTAACTTTCAGCCCCCAACAGAAGGGAGGCTGACACTTAGGAAACCCTCACCACCAACAAGACAGGGATGGGGGCCAAAGAAAGAAAACACAGAAATAATCTTCTCTGAGGTCGGGTTTCTCTGGCAAGACCTGAACTGGAAGGCACAGGATTCAGAAGAGTGAGCAGAGCAGGAGAGGCTCACCCAGAACCCACCAGCTGAAGGATTTGTGTCTAAAGGTTCTGAACTATGAGCTGAGGCTGATCTTAGTGCCTCTGTGTGACCTTGGGCCAGCAGCTTACTAAACCTTCCGCAGACTTCAGCTTCTCCTTATTAAAAAGGCATGATGCCACCTGTTCACGTCTGTACCCTTTGGCGTGGGGACCGTTTTAGAGTAAAGGAGGCCCGAGAGCAGAGGACGCTCAGAGTGGCTTAGTGGGGAGGAGAGGTGGGAATGCAAGGTACGGAAGGGCAGGCAGGAGCCGCGTCAGGGCCATGTTTCAGCTGCCCCAGTTGCAGGCAGAGAGGAGCAACTATTTTGGCTGTCTCAGAGCTCCTGAGAGATAGGGAAGACATGCCTCGTGCACCTTGGGTAGGTAACATGTCTGGCTAGCTAGTTATCTGTAAGTTCAGTTCTCTAGGGCCAGCCCACAGAAGCCAAATTGTAGGAAGAAAATTTCCCCATGATTTAAACAACAAGGAGAAATGCAAACTCGGTTTAGAGGGCTGGCAGAGGGAGAATCCCCAGGGACAGGGTGGCCAACTGCCTCAGTGTGCCCCACACAGAGGGGCTTCCCAGCATGCAGGACTCCCATTGCTAACACAGAGAAAGCCCCAGGCACGCCAGGATAAAGCGGTCCTCCTACCGAAGGACTCACACATGAAATAAGCCTCTGGTTTGGCAAAGGACCCACAGGCACACAAAATCCTCATACTCAGAAGAAATACTGAGAGCCCAGGTCCCAGGGTTGGGAGGCCGAGTGCCCAGATGCCCATCCCAATGCTCCCTTGGCACCCATTACTGCTGGCATGCACCTGCCTCACTGGGCTTTGCCTCCTCCAGGAGATCTGGGTAAGTTTACCTTCCTAGCAGGAAGACAAAATGCTGTTAGCAACAAACAGAGGTTGCTCAGGACCCTGAGCCCTGAGCAAGGCCCTTCTTCATGATTTCTTAGGGTAGCCCGTGGGCAAACCCGGGAGGAGGCCATAGAGCAGGACTCTGCTTCCTGGTGTCCGCAGAAGTCACGTAGGCCAGGGTGCACAAAGAACTGAAGGGAGGACATGAGGAGAGGCAAAAACAGCCATTTCCAGGCTGCAAATGCCAAGCTGAGCCGCCATTAACTTCAGCACTGGAAGGGGCAGAGCGCCCTTTCCTCACCCTGCTCGGCCCCCTCCCTAGCGGGCCCAGCACAGGAAGCCTCCCTGGCTCGAATCTACTTAATTTTCTCTAAGCTGCTTTGTGTGGCCTGCTGTTGAGCTCTCAGACATGCCCAGGCCCGCAGCCGACTCTCCCTGTGGCTGAGGGCAGCCCCCAGGTCCAGGTCCCTTCTCCCACCTGAAACAGAGCCCAGGCACACACTGGGCTCCCGAGCTCACGGAGACGACAGGGCATGCGTGGGTGCTCGGCTCCCCTGTCCCTTCAAGGCAGCCTGCCCCATTCTAGGGCCAGGGAGAAGGAATGGGGCCTGAGAAGCCAGGACAGAGAAAGCTGCTCCCTTTTACCTCTGCCAAGGGGCTGTCATTTCTTAATTCAGTGAATGTTTTATCGGGGCCCCTATGCACAAAGCCCTGGGAGAGAAATAGAGGTGGCTGAGACCCAGTCTCGGAACCCAGGGAGGGACCGAAGGCCCGGTTCCAGCTCTCGCTGCGAGGACTCTGTGTATGGCTGCGCCATGCTATGTCCCCACCCACCCACCCAAGGGAGCGCAAGCAGAGGCAAAAGAGAAAGCGCCCAGATCCCGGTGAGTGTGCAGAGCAGAGCTCCGCGGGCTAGACAACCAAGCTTTACTTCCGCTCACAACACGTTCCCAGCAGCCAGCTTTAGCTCTCTGAGCCCTAAGTCCTGCCCCAAAGGAGCAAGCTAGAGAATGTGAAGGGTCCAAAGAGAAACAGGGTCAAATCCCTTTCCTCCTCCTTGCCTGCTTCATTCATGCATTCATTCCGCTCAACCTGCTCCCAGTGCATGAGCGCCTTCTGAGTGCCACACGGAACCAGGCACTCAGGTCCAACCCTCACTCAGTGCCCACTGCCCCCATCATCCCCATTCTGGCTCTATCACCAAACGGGTCATGGCTGCGGGCCTTGGAACTCTGCTCACGGCCCAAACCAGGGTGGGGAAAGGCCCAGGCGGAGGCCCACCCCGCACAGCAGCCTGTGGGGTGGAATCCCGGACGAAGCAGAGACTTGGGGTTTCTGACCCTCCCCAGGGTCTCCCCCTGCCTTCTCCTCTGCCTGGGATGGAAACTCTGCCGCTCTGCTCGCATGCTTGAGTCACAAGGCTGAGCTCCCAGCAAAAGAAGCAGTGTGAGGATATAATAGGCAGGAGCCCAGTGGAACAGAAATACAGCGTTTCATTCCTTTCCTTAGGTACCAGCCTTCTTCTGTTGACTCCTAGGAAAGCAGTGCCGACACCTACTGTGGGCCCAGCCCTCCGCCTCCCCCTTCCCATCTGGAACGACGCAGCCCTCCTGTTTACCCTCAGCCCCATTCCCTTCTGCATCTCTCAGGGCCTACAAATGGTGTCTTACGGTCTATTTGCCCAGCATGGGGAGAGTGACAGGAACTAGCCAGCGATAAGCGATAAGCGGCTAATACAGAGCAAACAGGCTTGGTGCCTACCAGCCGCCCCCACCCCCCAGAGCCCTGGAGTGCTGGCCTGGAGTCTCTGGCCCACTTGGGCTGAAGGAAGCGCTGGGAGCCTGTGGTTGATTGGCACCTCATAAGTAGGCTTCCTCCTCTGTCCCAACAGGTTGTTGTGCCTAATTGTCTAACTGCAGATTTCCGTCTCTGATCTGCATGGGCCGACAGGCAAGCAGCTGTGCCAGGCCCCAGGGGACCGCAGGCTCCTGGGAAGGAGGCGCATCCACCTTGTTCTCTAGACCTGAGGTCTCAGGGGGCCTCCTCAAGGACAAGAGACAGCCCAGGCCTCCAAAAGGGAAAAATACAAGAGTAAGTCTAAGCCAAACCCCACACCCCTCCCCACTTGCTCCCGTTCCCAAGGAAAGGACAGAGCAGGCAGCAGACAGCCAGGGTGGCTGGGTCTCCTTTCCTATTTTAGGCACATCTTCTGACTCTGGGTTTCTGAGAGCAAGTTCCCCAAATGTTCCAGATACAATCCATCATCCTTAAAACAGGCTGGAGCCCTGGCCACTTCGAGGTGACTCTGGCTAGGGTGAAAAGGAAAGAAACTGCTGTTAAATGCTGAATGGGCTCCTCATGGATGGCTTCTGGAACATGGAGTATACGACCTGACATCTGTGACACATGGCCAACTTACATTGTCTGCTGCTACCCTGTCCTTGTGTAATGTCTGCAGAGTCTGGCAGGACCCTGTAAGGTTGGTGGAGACACTGATGTACAAAGAAGTTGGCTGGGCAACTAGAAAGTGGTGGATCAAAATCCACACTCAAGCAAGCTGAACTCAATGCTTCCCTCTTAGCCTCTTGTGTGTGTGTGTATGTGTAGGTGTGTTTACAAACTATAAACTATTACACTAATAAAAAAAAGTTATTATCAGGCCACTGATAGTAGTATGAGCCAGGGGTGAGTATAGGGAATAGTCAGGGAAGATTTGTGTCTGATCATTAATCTGGCTAAATATGGCTGGACTGTACTTCACAGCTAACAGAAGTCATTTGGAGTTATCATCAGTCTCTGACTCCCTCCATCAGCACAAAGACTTGAAATCTGACTGGACAGAGATGCAAAGGATTCTTTCCAGGATCCCCAACCTGGAATTTATGGGATGCCTGCTTGACCAAACCACACAGAGGCCAGACCGGGTGGGAGTGGGCCACCCCATCGCCTCCAGAGCAACACCGCCCGGAGAAGGAGGCCTCTTTCCAAAGTCAGAAATCACTTGCTGTGGAATGAAAGAAGCAACTTCTAGTCAGAGAGAGTCATTAATATGCAATTAGCCTGTAATGCATGAATGGATATAGGCAGTGATCATCAAGGCTCCTAGCACCACAAAACAAGAGACAACCGGACATTGTGCGTCTCCTGATGGATGGACGTACCACAAACAAGGGATTCCTGCACCCCCACTAAACAAATTAAAGGAACTTGAATTTGATTAGGTCTGAAATCTCACCACACATATGGGAAACACAGAGGCAGTGGAACATGTCAGATGACAAGATGGGGATGCAATCAGCCGAATCCAGAAGATGAAAAGCTCCATAGGACAAATGGCCCAGTTTCTTCAGCAAAACATTGCAAGAAAGAGAAAGAGAATGTCTATAGGTTCAGAATGACCAAATAACTTTAACTACCAGTCATGATGCATGGACTTATTTGGATCCAAATTAAAAAGCAAAATAGGTAAGAATGTCTACAATAATCAGAGAAATATGAGTACTAACAGGGTGTTTGATTACATTGACAGGTTGTTAGTTTTGTTTCAGTATGATAATGATATTTTGTTTTTGTTTTTGTTTTTAAGAATCCCTGTCTTTACAGATGAAATGATAAACTGTTCAGGATTTACTTCAAAATAATCAGCAGGAAGAATGGAGTAGGAATATAATCTAACCAGAGTGGCCATGAGATGACTTCAAAATTATTGAAGCTTGGGTACATGGGGGTTTTACACTATTCTCTCTACCTTTGGATATGTTTGCAATTTTCCATTATAAAAAAAAATTTTTTTTTTAAATAAAAAGCAGACCTGAGATGCTCATCACTGTGGTGACATAAGCACAGAGCAATAAACCCCCCTGAGCTGGCCAGCCACTGGCTCTGGCCTCTGGGGCTCCTGTCCTTGAGAATAGGATGGGAGAGGCCCCCCAGCCTGCTTCCCTTTCCAGCACCAGCACTGCGACAAGTTATATGTCACTTTCTACCATTAGATCCCCTGGGGGCCTTTGACAGAGGTAGGAACATGATTACATAAGAGAAAGCAACCCTCCCAAGGCCCCACCACACGATGGTGGAGGAGCCATGTTCAGTCTTCAGAGGTGACATCCAGCACCCCCCTGCTCGCCAGACCACCCCAGATCAGAGCTTTCAGCTAAGAGCTTCCCCACTGCATTCAGTCTCTCACTACCCCGGGGTCTGGAAAAGAACTAGCATCCCAGCAAAGCAGCTGCCACAGCGTCTGGGGCGTGGCCTTCTTCCTTTCTGCCTCCATTAGATGCCAGAGTGGGGAAGGGGAAGGGGAGCAGGAAGAAGCCATGAGGAGCACAGGCCACAGGAGAACCAAGCGCCGCAGCCCAGGGGCCCAGGCTGCAACCAACCCCACCTTGGGCAAACAGCGGGCACCTCCCCAGGCTGGTCCTTCCCTAGCACTTCCTGGAGCTGCTGATCACAGAGCTCGTGGGACAGGAGAGAAGACGGAGGGAGGAAGGGGCAGATAAATCAGAAGGGGAACAGAGAGAAGGCAGGGGGTGTTGGGAGAGGTCTTGGGGAAGGGAAGGACTAGCAGGGGAGCCAACCAGGCCTGGCACATTCCAGAGCTCAAATCTGCTGAGGAAATAACTGAGTAAAAGAGAGAAAGAGAAGAGAAAAGAAGAGAGCGACAGTAAGGTAAGGCGACAGAGACGGCGTGGGAAGGGGACAAGGGGCTCCCAGGAACAACTGCCCACCCCCGCTTCCACAGCCCCACGCTTCCAGGGGCGCCGGCGGCCTTGCCCAGCCCAGTGTGATCAGAGGGAGTTCCCTGCTCTTACCAGCGCAGGAGGGTTGTGTGGGAGCCAGCTTGCAGACACCTCACGGCCCAGAAGGACCTTTTCCTGCCTCCTAGCAGCTCTCTGCTGGAAGAGGGACAAGGGGACTGGTCCACCTGCCTCTGCGGGGCGGGGCGCCAGGAGGGAGGCTCCGCCCCAGACCAAGGGGCCAATAACGGGAGCCACAAGGAGCCTGCTCGGAGCTGCCCTTTCGACACACACTGCTGAGGGGTCACAGGGTCAACTCTGCGTTCATCCAAGGTGCCTGTTCCATATTCATGCCCATGCTGGGCAGTCACAAGATGACCACTCTCCTCCTCCTCATGCTCACTGACCTTCAGGGACCACAGGGCCCAGGGTTGCTTCAGAGTCAGCCCACGCCAGAGCTGGGGCAAGCAGGCATCATCGGTCGGCACCCTCCAGGCACGGAGAAGTGGGCCGAGCCCCTCGCTGACAGCCAGGGACCTCGCCGCTGATCCCATGCAGCTCCAATTCTGACACTCAAAGCCTGGCTCTGCCACTTGCTGGCTGCACGACCTAAGGCAAGCCGCTGGACCCCTCCAAGTCTCAGTTATAAAGTCGCCGCAGTCCCTCAGTCGGCACCTGCCAAGCGATGGTAGCGTGCAGAGGAGGAAAAGGGCTCTGGGCTCACAGAAGAAAGACGCCCTATAAATGCGAGGTATCACTGCCTTAAAGAGTTCCTGCCACACCTAGGAAGGAGGAGGCAGGCTCCCGTCAGGCTCTGCAAGGCCACCTGGAGAAAGGATAAGGCAAGCCACAAACCAAGCCAGAAAGCACAAGATCTCCAGGCGTTGGGCCCCCTGTGCAGACAGCCAGGGGCGCCTGCAGCTCCATCCAAGGGAAATGAGAAATGATGTCAAGGAAGAGCAGGAAGAAGGGGAGGAAGGGACAGGGCGGTGAGGTGTGCTCTGGCCCTAGGATTTGTACTTGTGGGTTTCTGGGATTTCTCTAACCATCCAGGGCTTGGCCCCAAAGCAGGGAGGCTTGGAGGAGCAGGCAACTCACACTGGAGGGCTCCTGTGCCTCCAGCTCCCAGGGGGAAAGCTGGGGCTGCAGGGAAGTCCACAAGGGGCTAGGGCTCAAACCGGGTCCGCAAGAGTTCCCTGCCTCTCCTAAGTATAACAATACTACTATTAATCTCCAACAATTGCATAGCTTTTATTCACATTGACTATTGCTCACTGTAGCTTCACATAACCCAAAGGAAGGAAGCCTTGCGTCACTGTCCCCAGCCCCCAGTCCCCAGCTGATTGGGCGGCAGGGCTCCCAGGACACAGTGAATGATGGGAGGTCATAGATTTCAGGGAAGTGCCAAAGCCTCTCCCCTCCCCGGGCAGCCCAGGGCCGGGCCCCAAGGGGGTGGTGACAGCCCTCCTAGGCCTGGTCCTCTGCAGGGGCCTCCTGGGCCCTGCTCTCCTGCCACTCTGGGGACAGCTCCCTCTTCAGGCCACCGTGATCAAGAGTTAGCAACCCCCTCTGGCTGGGCAAGTGTAGGGGCCGTGGGGGTCAAAGGCAGACTGCTCTATGGCCAGCCTGGGGTCTCGCTGGCAGTAAGTTCCCTTAAAATTTTAAGAAATGTCCACTCATCTCGCTCCTGATAGACAGTGACTTATTAATCAACTACTCAAAATCATGAGGTCCCTCCGAGGTTGTGAGTTCTGAGGAGGTCCAGCCTTGGGCCATTTCTCCCCAGGTCTTGAACACAAAAGGCCAAAGGTCATAGGATGCTGGCTGTGGCAGGGGTAGGGAAGGAAGAGAATCCTCTGCCTCCAGAACCTTTCCTGAGATGGGGTGGAGCCAGCAGTATGGACTAGACATGCGCCAGCCCAGGCGGCCAGAAAAGGCTCCCCTGAGGCAAACGCACTTCTGGGCAGGGGAACAAGACAAACAGCATAGCAAACCACCCCCATCTCATGGAGAGAGGAGCCTGGCGGGGCGAGCAACCAGGCGGGTGGAGGCAAGGCCCCCTTTCATCCTGCTCAGTGGAATCCTAAATCTTTGTACTAAGAGAGGGAGTGACTCAAAGACCCTGACTGTCCACACAATTTCTCTAATTATCTATGAAATACAGTTGTGCTCCCAATAAGCTCACAGGATGAGGTCTCTGGGCCCACTATGTAGAATGAGGTCTTGATGAGACCACCTACTAGGACGTGGACGGACCCTTTCCCACTGGACTCTCCTTCCCGTGGCATTGGCCTCTCAAGGGTTAACCTACAGATGTCCCCCTGCTCCCACTCTCATCCAGGCCAGGAAGGCAGGATGGCTGGGGCAGCTGGGAGGGTGGGCATGTTTCACTTGGCCTCAGCTCAGCACGCTAGACAACTCCCCTCAACGTACAGACACCCGGGCTGGGGCCCTGGACCAAGTCCCTCCCTTCCCTCCTCACCAGAGTAAGGCTCCGGAGAAGGCCCCTGCTGGGGAGTGAGGGGGCAGGCCCAGGGAGGCTGTTCTGCAGAAGGTCTGAAGGAGGACCCCCCTCTCCAGGGCACCTTTGAAGCTGCAGCTGTGCCCTTCCCTGCCTCTTCCAGAGCAGCTGGGATGGCAGCTCCAGGAAGACAATGCCAGGACAGTGTTGCCAGTTTTGATGAGCAGAGACAAAAGTGGCATTGGGAGAAAGCTGACAGACAAGGCATCATGCCATCCCCCTCCCCTCTTCCCTCTGGGCAGTAAGGGCTGAGCCCCCAGAGGGAACAGGAAGGCCAGCTGTTCTGAGACACGCAGCGGTGATGGTGGTACCTACGTGATACAGCATATCTGTACCTTCTTTTCAGCCCCGACCCCAATCCCCTGTGGCCTCACTCAGCTGCTTTGATGGCCACAATTCTGTTGGGTCACCTTTAAAAGGTGCCTCTAATGTGTCCTGGGGCAGAAGCCCCTACTTCTGGAGGCAGCCCAAAGTAAGCCTCTCTAGTGTCAAGAGGGGCCTTACGGAGTCCCTGTGTCTGATCCCCCAGCTGGTCCCCTGGGCTACCCCCCTCCTGCCTCCACTCACCAACTCACCTTCATCCCAAGACTTTACCCTAAGCTTGAGCTCCCAGCCTCACCCCCTCAGCCCCTGAAATAGCTCTCAGTGTGCCGCCAGAACCCTCCATCGCCCACCCATCTTCCCTGCTGCGATGTAGTCTTTGGACTGGAGATGAAACACCCTGAGACCCAGCACCCTGACTGAACCATGCCACCCCCGGCCCGTCGTCCTGGAGATGACAGAGTGCCTCTGAATTCGGTCTCCCTGCTCTCTTCCAATGGCAACCTGGCCATGCCACGGCCCACATGCTTTCGGTGTATCTCTGCTGCCTAAAGGATAGAGGTTAAGCTTCTCAGCACAAAATGCAAGGCCTTTCATAATCAGCCCCACTTAATTTGTCCAATATGATCCTTTACTACCACACTACAATTAGAAGCATAGATTTCCCAGAAGTGTTACAAGTCATTTTTGCCAGAGGAATTCAGTGGAAGGGCAGGTCTCTTCTGGCTGAGGCCACCAGGCTAGACTCCATGTGAGGAGAGTGTGTGTGTGTGTGTGTGTGTGTGTGTGTGTGTGTGTGTGTGTGCGTGAGGTGGGGATACTCAGAACCATGCACTGGATCAGCCTGAATGTGGCTCTGCCCTCTTCCTCCCTATTTCACCCCACCATGGGCTTGTAAGCATAAAAGGCATAAATTTGCAATTCCCCATGGACACAGGAAATGCTTTCTGCACTTGAAGATTTGTTAAACTCCAGGCATCCAGGAGCAGAATCAGACTGGAACAGAATCACAGGAGCTGGTGGCTGCCTGAGACAAGCCCCCCGCTAGTGCTGGACCAGACTGACGAAGAGAGGGGGTCTAAGAGACCTTCTCCGCGGCTCCTGGCAGGGCGGCTTGCTGGGGGGAGGCCATTCCAGCTCCCCCGGGCCCTGCCCCTCTACCAAAGCACTCGCACTAGTGGGGAAGAAGACCTTGAAGGCAGGAGGAAAGAACTCTAAGAAACTCACGCCTTTCTGGGCTCCCAGACTTTTCAGTTTGGACCTTTGGAGGGAAGGTTATAAGAAGAATTAGAAAAAAAAAAATCTAGCCTCCTCTGCCTTCTGTGATTCTGGCAGCTCAGTGCTATATATCAGTGGCCAGGCAGGGGAGTGAGAGGTGGAGCAGAGCTCGGAATGAAGGGGCCAGAGACCGGAGCAGACTGGGGGACGCCTATGCTAGCCAGCTCCTCCCCTCCAGGCAGCACCTCGAGCCGGAGAACACCGAGGCCAGAGCCAAAGCTACTAGTAAGAGGGAAGGGGCATCAGGGGAGGAGAGTCATAAATTTTCGCTGTCCCCAGTTCTACCAAGAAACCCCCCTCCCAGCACTGCAGCCGCCTTGCTGGCCCATCAGAAGGCACCCGGGGAAACATCCCCGCCACACAGGCGTCCTGAACGCGGTCCTTGTGTGGGAGCAGACAGACCAAAAGGTAGGCCCGGAGCCGGGAGGTGAAGGGAGCAGGAGGAGGAAAAATGAGAACTAATGAGCTTTTGTTGAATTAATTTCCAAAGAGCAAACAAAAGCAATTATGTGGGAGGGTAGACTCTCCAGGCTCAGCTGCTCTGGGGGAAGCCGCCTGGGTGCCTGGGGACCTGGCTGTCTGCACTGTGATTACAAAGGTGGGAGGCGGCTCACTGGAGGGGAGTCCAGGGGAAATGACCCCCTGCGTGCTCCAGGGGGAGGCGGCAGTGATTGGGAAGCACGTACCAGAGTGATTACATGTGTCTGTGAACAACACACGCACCCAAAGACATTTGCCAAGCAGCTCCGTCAACTGCAGCAGGAGCTGCAGAGGGACCTGAATGCGCGGAGGGCTTGTCAGATGCTTCAGGAGAGAAGTCAGTCACAAAGGTGACAGGGAGCAAATGCCAGCTCTACATTTGGGCTGCTTTGCCTGTCTTATTTCTTTTCATCCAAACAACCCGACGAGGTAAACAGTAATCGTCCATGGTTTCTGGATGAAGAAACTGAAGTTTCAAGTGGTTACGTGTACAAGAGAGAACACTTGCCCCAAGTTTCCAAAGACCTAGGTTTGAATCATGGCTCTACAAGATTCTAACCATGTGACCCAACCATGTCACCTTGGACATATGAATTACCATCTCTGAATCTCAGCTGCGCTGATAAAGATACTACTACATACTTCCCAGGTTGTTGTAAAAATTAAATGAGATCATTTAAGTAAAGTTCCTCGCTGGAGCTGACGAGTGCACCTACTAAGTGTTCAACATATAAGTTGTCCTCTTCCCTGCCCCAGCTTTCATTAAGATAACTTTGCTCATTCATTCAACAGACAGAAGAGTATCCAATCTATGAAATAGGGGAAGGGAGCAGAATGCATGGAAGCCCGTTTACATGCCATGGACTTTCCTCGGTCTTTGGAGTCTGACGTGGATATTAACAAGAAGAACCAGACCGAGTACCTGCCTTTGGCAGGGGTTTACAACCAGCCAGCCAAGCCCTTAAATAACCGAATGCCGTAAAGTGTGATAAGGGCTGTAGGAGGAGGGCAGACAGACACAGAGCCTTGGGAGTTTAGCAAGGGGAGGGAGGGGAGATGCAAGAAGGGAGATAAGACTGTGGGGCCACCAGGAAGCTTCTGAGAAGAAATCACAAGACTTCTGAGCTGAGGACAGGCAGGATTTGGAGTGGAAATGAAGGGGTGGGGTATGAGAGCGGCTTGCCCCCTCTAAGGCAGCTGCTGAGAGGGTTCATAGGTGCTCATCAATACAGGCTTCCCTCTTTGAGGGGGAGGATCAAAGCGGTGCGAAATCTCTGCCACCCCTCCCACTGAGAGATGGGATCTGTTCCCTCCCGCCTTGCATCTTGGTGGGCCTGGGACTCGGTTTGACAGCAGAATGCAGTAGAAGTGACCCTGTATGACTTCTGGGGTGAGGGCCTAAGAAACCTTAGGGTTTCAACTTGGGTCTCCTGGAATACTCTCTCCTGGACAGGCCCTCTCGGAGGCATTTGCTGGGAGAGGCCCTGGCCACGTACAGAGGCCACTGTGCATGCTCAGGGTGATGCCCCGGCTGGAGCCCCCAATGACAGCCATGCGAGGAGCCAGCCTGGCTGTCCGGCCGTCAGATGACCGCAGGGGCTGGAGACCATCCCGGCAAGTGCCCTGCAGGGCCCGGGCAACGCAGAGAACCCTGAAGGGTAACAAAACAGTGTCGTTAGAAGCCGCTGCACTTTGGGTGGCCTATTATGCTGCCACAGATAAGCAGAGCGCAGTCTCCATTGCACTCACTGCTTGTTATAGGGGATTTGGAGCAAGGATCATCCTAGAAGTGGATCATTCTAGAAAACGAGGTGAGAAGAGGAGCTGTGCACTGGGAGAGGGAGGGGGAAATCAGGTAAGCCTCCCAGGGGCCTCCAGCTGCCCTCCCGGCTCGGTGCCTCCCCACATGACGCCACATCAATGTAGCTCATGATTCAATTTACCCACTGGGAAATAACTGGGGGGAAAATCAGTAACATATAAAGATGTTTATAGCAGAGCTATTCATAACAGCAACAAATTGGAAACAACTCAAATTCCCAGTAAGAAGAGAAAAGCAATACAGTAATGGAGTCACATGACAGAATTATTTATAGCTATTTAAAAAGACAAACTTAGGAACCATTGTCATACCTGGAAGTGTTTGTATAAATAAACGTGGAGCAAAAAAAAAAATAATGGGCAGCACAGGACAATAGCTACAGGCTAATTACAACTATGTAAAAACAGTCACAAAGATAAGGACCCACAGAACAAGACTCATGGTTCAGGATTCACTGGCCCTTTTCTTAGGCAAAGTTGACGAAGCCCTGCTTTCTAAAAGAGCACCGGTTCAACTCACAGATCCTAAAAATGGGGTCATGACTGCATGGGAATGAGGAGGTAATATCTTGGACGATGGGAACCTGCTCTCTGTCACCCAGGAAATGTGGGTAAAACCCCAGGCGGGGGCTCGGGGAGGTGGGCTGGATGACAAGGATGAGTGAGCAGGGCTGTGGCTCGCCTCTGCAGGGTAGCCGCGTGTTAGGAAACAAACCCTCCGTGTTTGCTGACACAGTGCAAGGAGGAGGACTCACACAAAAGCCACCCATTATCCCATAATTATTGTCTCTCTCGTGCCTGCAATTAACGGCTGTCTGAGAGGCGGCTGCCGGGGTAAATAAATGTTCGCCCGCATTAGAGTCAATCAGCCAGCTGAAGCGCCAATTAACAAGCCCACTGCAGAGACGCTCCTGGTACCCAGCAGCAACCGCGGGGAGGAAGGGCACAGGAAAGATAACCGATCTTGGACACACTCCTACCGCAGAAGCAGGGAAGGGCTGTTTAGAATGACGTGCTGAGCCCCAGGGTAAAAGCCAGTCTTGCCCCCGATGAGTCAAGCTGGGCAAGCAGGTGCTCTGACCCCCAAAGCCAAGTCAGAGGGGTCTGTCTCTGCAATCATGTGTTGGAGCTGCCGCGGCTCAAGCATGGAGCAACACTCTGCCTGTGGGAGACTGTGAAGGGAAGAGATGCAAGAGAAGGCCTCGGAGGCACAGACGGCCCCCTGAGATGGGGAGGACAGAAACAGAAGACAAAGAGAGGAATCAGGCAGGGAGCCACCCTGACTGACTTAGGCTGAAACTGACAGACACTGGCCTTTGGCTATTTTTCTTAAGCAGCAAGCTCAGAAACAGGAAAACAGCTAAAGTCAGAGAAGATTCTTTTGTCCAGAGAAGAGCAAGTGGCCCATAGGAGGCATCCCAAGCCTGCAATTAATACCGGAGATCTGGGAAGACAAGGGTGCCCTGCCGTCCTCCATGGCACAGCCACACCCTGGCCATGTGCTACACCAGCCAGCCAGGCCCTCTCTCCTGCCACGGACCTCAGCCTGCAGAGCTCAGGCTACCAGAGGCCCCAGAAGATGCCTACCAGGCTGACAGGGAGCATCTGAGATCAGAGAGGGAGATCATGCATATTAGCGATGATCTGGCCCATGGTTCTCAATCCTGGCTTCACACTGGAATGACCCCAAAACAAAAGACTTTGCAAAAATACTAATGCCTGAGTACCACCACGGACCAACTAAATCAGGATCTCAGTGGGGAGGGGCGGGGTTGCCTAGGCACATTTCTTTAAGGTACCCCAGGGGATGCTGATGAGTACTCCCATTTCCTCCATCACAGATGAAGAAGCCGGTGTCTGAGGCAGTAATACCTTGCCAAAGGTGGCAGGCAGCAGCGGGAGGAGCTAGAACAGGAACTAGCTCCTGGCCGCCTGAGCCTCCGCAGTGGTCTGCTGGCAATCCTGCTGGGCTCCACTTTCTCATCCATGATTTGCATAAATGCTCAGAAGGCAAGGCTACCAGATTTGCTACCGACAAAGCCAGGAGGGACGGCTGACGCTCTCATGGCAGAATCAGGATTCCATATACTGAAACAGTGGCCAGACATTAACAAAATGAAATATATCAGAGATGTAAAACCCTACATGTAACATTTAAAAGAGTCTAATTGTACATATAGTCCAAAGGTTGGTAATACGCTAAGAGCATGCTACTAATAAAAAGGGAAAATGCAAATACAAACTATGTATTTTTAAATAATTTTATTGTATAAAAACCTTACTATTGGCATTCCAAGAGGCAAACAGGGAATGTGGGCAGTCTCTGATCAAATATCCTAGAAATAGTTTTATGTCTATCCCCAGGAGCCTGGTCAGCAAAACTGATTTTAAGATCTTGGGAGATAGGATTCTTCCCCTCTCGCCTTTATTCCTACCCCAAATTGAATAATGAAGAGCAGTCTTCCCAAATTTTAATGTCCATATGACTCACCTGGGGGTGTTTCTTGTTAAAACACATCTGATTACGTAGGTGGGGTGTGAAGCCAGAGACACTGCATTTCTAATAAGCTCCTGGGTAATGTAGATGCAGCTGGCCCAGGGAGAGCACGCGTTCAGAGGGTCTCCAAGGTCTACCTAGAAAGCAGGCACTCTGCATATTCCTGGGGCACCTGTGTCCCTTCCTCTACAGCCCAGGAACTGCCAGGAGTGGAGGTGAGGAAGGTCCAAACAGTACACGCTCAACTCACTTGATAAGCAAGTGGGTCCGATGAGCAGAGAAAGGTAAAACAGACCCGCTGTCAGAGACAAGATGCACAGGGAGGGGCGTTTTACCTCCAGCCAGTGTGGGTCAAGAGATTTTCCAGAGAGAACCCCAGATGCAGGATGGCATTATAAAAAGCACCCAGCTACATCAATGCGAGTTCGTGTGTGTGCAACCAAGGTGAAGGGATGCTCCAGGCCCCCTTTGACACTGACTCAGATCATCTCTCTTACGTAGGAGAGCGGTGAGCTAAATCTAACAGCTGTCCCTGGGAAAATAACCTGAGGATTTCAGTACAGCTCAATTTAAACACCAGTGATTTGCAAACTTAGTCTGACAGAATGGAACTAGATTGTCGAGCAGAGGGCATCAGAGTCCCACCGACTAGACCACATCTGGAGTACTGTGTTCAGTTCTGGACAGCTTATTTTAAGAAAGGATGAGAGTTGCCACATGCTGAGTGGTGCTGAACCGCCGAGCACTGTTCTGAGCTTTTGATGTGTGTTAATTCGCTTACACTCTCAATAATTTTACCAGGTAGGTACCATCATGACTCACATTTTATAGATGGGGACACTGAGCCTCAGAGAGGTTAAGGACTGTTACTGCTGATGAGTGTGAAGCCAGGTGCAAACCCAGGCAGACGGGCCTCAGAGCCTGTATTTTTCCCACTGTGTCATATTGTCACTCAATTGTCATATTGTCTGACTCTTGAAGCAACGACAAACAAGTAGGTCTGGGAAAGTATGGCCAGGATGTCAAACTGGGACCAAAAGGTGGATAGAAACAGAAAAGCTCAAATTCAACCTTAAGGAAGGATGTGACATGGAGCTGTCCAACAACGGAAAAAAGCTGCTCACAGAGCAACAGCCCATTATGGGGGATTCCGGGTGCGGGCGATCACATGTCTGGCACATTGGCAAAGGTGACTGGTACTTGGGAAGAGGCTTAAGCCACATGAAAGGTTGCTTCCAAGGCTGAGACTCAAGGTCCCTCTCCTGTCTTGGTCTCTCCGTCTGGCAAAAAAGACTGTGACACCTGAGCACATGTTTATCAGGCACTACATTTAGCCCGGACTTGCCCACTGATCCTGGTGTGTGTGATGGACAGAAAGTGACAGCAATGCTCAGACTACAACTTGCCCAGGATGGCTAATAAATTGAGCCAAAGGGAGGATTGTGGGAAATATGCAAATGAACTCCTGCTGACACCTCCTTCCTCTGACCTGTTATGTCATGAGGTTCTTGTGGGAGTAATTAACTCCTTGAAGCTGGTTGAAATAGCTTGCTCCTTCTCAAAGGAATATTAAATATATACAGAAGCATGATAAAAAATACGAACGAGGTTTGGTGTTTCCTACCCAGATTACACTGTGGCCAGCACCTTATCTACATGGCATCTGAGTAACCAAACTGTGTGACAAAGCCACACGTCCAAAGAGTAAGGCAGAGAAGAAAGGACAAGATAGCATCCAACTCCACCCTGCAAATCCTTCAGCCAACAACTGGGAGATAGTGATCCTGACTTTGAGCCAGAGGTGGAGAAATAATCTGAAATCTCAGCCCACAAGAGGATTTGGGCGGAGAGCAGCTTCCTATCTCACCCTCTTGCATGTTGCCCCATCTCCAAGCATAACACCCAGAGAGGGCGGAAGAAGGTATGAGTGAGCACCAGCTATTTCAAGGCTTTATGCTAATTACTGTGGGGAGATGCAAATTTATGAGAGAGAAGGACATATGTGAATGGAAATATTTCAAACTATTTCTAACTGGCTGTTCCAGACAATAAAAGGACATGTATTAAAAGATAACCAGTTACATGTTGATGACATGTTCCTGGTTCCCGTAATGGCAGATTGGGAAGATGCTGGGCCTGATCGGGATGCTTTCCACCGGCAGTAAAGTCTGTGCTGGGGTCTGGGCCCTGAGTCGCACGCACCCCCTGACACACTCTTCCTCCAGAGGAGCCGACCTGTCCGAAGGTGAGCGAGCCAGGCCCCGCCCTGCTGACCCAGGCGGCCTTCCCCAGACAGAGGCCTCACCCCCCAAGGTCCCCACCCCCACCCCCCATGAGGAACACTCTCCATCCCAGCCGCGCTGGGCTCCCAGAGGTCTTGGTGTCACCCTCTTGGTCCTGCGATCTGCCCCCCCGAGGCCAGTCTGCCGGAATCCGACGGGGCTCTCCGACCTCATGGGCTGTCACTGCCCCCTGTGGCAGGTGCCCCACGCAAGTCACTGGAGAAAGCCCTCCTTTCTCTGCTGAAGCACTCGGCCCTAATGAGGGACTGGAGGCACTCGGGACCATCAGTGTACCTAACTTCCCCCGTCACTGTCCACACTCACAGCTACGAGGACATGCGTGCGCGCGCACACACACACACACACACACACAGTGACCACAGTAATAGTGATATCAGAGAGGAGAAATGGAAGGGAGCACAGGGAAAAGGAGAGAGTGAGTTAGGCTGCACCAGAGGGTTAAGTGGGTTTAAATGAGGACACTGGGTTTCTAGAGGCAGAAAAGGCCTGCATACA
Source organism: Manis pentadactyla (assembly GCF_030020395.1). Classification (NCBI taxonomy): domain Eukaryota; kingdom Metazoa; phylum Chordata; class Mammalia; order Pholidota; family Manidae; genus Manis; species Manis pentadactyla. The sequence continues at coordinate 123,352,551 of NC_080027.1, read as the reverse complement.
AAGGAGGGTAAGATGAGCCCCCTCCTCCGGGAGGTCGTGTGTGGCAGGAGGGAGCTGCAAGGACCACTGGATGTGGTCTCTGACTCTCCCTCCAGCCCCACTCCGCCCCCGCAGCTTTGTGACTTCCCGCATGGCCAGCGGGGGCCCCTTGATCAGACCAAGGGCGGCTGACCTCCCCACATGCACGTGAGCCTGCAAGTCACACGTGCACACACTCTCCTCCCCAGGGGGGTAGCACCCACCGCCTGCCTCTCCCAGGACGGGGGTCTGGGCACCTGGGGAGAGGAGGCCAGCTGGGCAGCCCTAGGCTACCACACATAAGCTGTGACCACTGGGGCTATCTCAACAAAGGGGTGCCACATCCTCCTCCTCCTCCCCTCGCCCCCATTTCCATGCTCTCACTGGTTGATAGGCCTATATTCAAACTCAGGTCACAGGGGTAGGGAGCAGGTTTGGGCAGGAAACATGGAACCGTGTGTAAATTCTACTTGATTCCTCCCCCACCTCTCAATGTGGTCTTGAGTAAGTGGCACATCATCTCAAAAATACACACTCTTTATAGGTGAAAAGAGGTCGTCAAAAGTCAGCCCAGACCAGCTGGAGGGAGCACAGGATACACTCTACTGGTTACATGCAGAATACAGGGTGCAGGGATAAGGGGTCTCCCGGGGAAAACACTCCTGCAACTTCACAGAGCGGATGCGCTCAGCTGCAGGCACCATATCCCCGTAGGCTCCTGGTACCGCTTCTCCCTATTGGAAACCCACCTCCCCAGCCTCAGACAGAAGCGGCCACCCCATTCGAGTCCCAGCAGAATTCCTTGTCACACAGCTGCCACCCTGGCCTGACCTGGTACAAAGACTCCAAGAGCCTGAAATCTGGAACCTGGACAAAACAGTGCAGACCGCTGTTATTTCCAGGTGGGAAGTGTTAACGTTAAAGTCAGTGGGTGCTGAGTAATTAACAGTAAGTCCAGAGAGACCAGGATACAGCTGGGCTCTAAGCACCCCGTCCCGTCTCCTCCTGGGGCCACAGGCCCCACCGTGTTGCTCCCCCACCCTCCCTGCAGCACACGGCAGGTCAGGCAGCTTTTCGTGCCCTTGTCCCATATAGGAGTTAAAAGGAAATACACCCAAATGAAAGAGAAATGCCTCTGGGTCTCGCCAACCTTCTGTTTGCAAGGGCAAAGTCCGCAGCGCGAAGGGAGGCGCCCGTCTGCGGAGTCACCCCCTCTCTCAGCACGCAAACAGGAAAACCAGGTCCTGAGGCTGGAAAAGAGGCTGAGTTCTCAACAGCGTGGTCGAAAATGGAAGCGCCGAGCAGTATGAATTCCTTCACACGCTCCTAGTTCCTGTTCCAGGACTTACCTTCGTTTATCACAATAAATATTTATAGGATTATCTTTCCCTGGGTCTCCCAGAGCCACGCATGCCCCTGCCCCGGCCACTCCTGACCCCACCGCCTGGTACTAAGCCCTCCCCCAGCTAAGCCTACATGTCAGTTAAGTACACACTTAGCAGGCCTCTTGCAGACTATCATTTCCACTGTCTTAAGGGAGACAGACAATTAAAAACTCATTTCTTGGGGCACTAGCTTAAGGCTTTCCCGTCTGAAAACTTCCCAGAAGCCTAAGGCCTTCAGGTGTGGCCCCAGGACCCTCTCCTCACAGTCCACTCAGCCTCCCTCAGCAACCAGAAGAGCTGGTTGGTTCAGAGGGTTAGCTTCTGTGCACCCCTCTCCTTTCCGGTTCACCCCCTCACAAACACTGGGGGACACCCAGACTGCTCCAGGCTCAGCCTTGGCCTTCCCCAACTCTCCTCAGCACCCAAACTCTCGGACCCCTGTGACAACAGACAAGAGGCAGTGAGTTCTGGACTCAGCTCCAGGTCCCCAGTTTTGAGGTGGCTGGGACAGATCAATTTGGATCTTTAGATCCCGCTGTAAGAAGGATCCTTTAGTTCTCCTCACAGCAGGATTAAACCAGGCAACAGACTGAGCACACACAGCACGCGGCATGAACCCAAGAAACACTGGTCCCAGCTCGACCCTTGGCTCTACAGCCCTGGGGCTTGTGTGACTTCTCACCGGCCACCTCACAGTCCAGAATCGTGAGGATCCAACCAGATATCATTACATGTGAGAAGTGGGAGAAGCCTGAGGTCCGTGCACCCCTGGGGAGGCTGAACTGGTATTCTCTCCAAGTGTTTCTCACACTGAAGGCACTGCCCATCGATAGGTGTGAAATCAAGTTGAAGGGTCAAGACAACATTTTTAAAAAAAAACAGATTAGGCCAGATCCACTGGACTGTGAGGGGAAGCTAGCGTGCACCACGCGCAGGCAGGACACGGCACGTGTGTTTGCTGGGATGTGATGAGGAACGTAGTCTACTGGTGACAGTAAAAAGTTTCAATTAGGTCTCACTCTGAAAACTTTCTGGCAGACTTTCCCACCGGCAGGAACTTGCTTCCTGCCCTCAGCAGACTGGATGGTAAATTTGGTGAGGGTGAGAGCTCTGGGTTCTCAAGAATTCCTGCCTTCCCACCTCGTCTCCTGCCACAGGGCTAGGCTAAGACCAGGGTGAGCCTCGGGTCCGAGCTGCTCACAGGCTGTTGAGCATCCACTGAATGCAAAACCAGCCCGGGAGGCATGGAGGGAGCTGCTGTTCACAGTTCCAGGCGGTCATGAACAGTGTCCCTGGAGGTCCACGGTAGCCCCTCCCTGTTACAGATGAGGAAACTGGAGCTCAAAGAGGTTATGCTGTCCAGGGGCTGGAGGACCAAGATTGAGGTCTGGGTTTGGACAGTCCGTGGCCTCCCCTGTGGACCTCGCTGCCTTTGTCACTGCCCGGGAGATCCTGCAACACCCTGTCAAATCTTCCAAACATCCCGCATGACCAAAGTGACCAAAGACCACAAAGCACACACACACACACACACACTCTCTGCAGGAAACAGCACAACATCCTTTCCTACCTGCCTTTCTCTGGCTTTCCGAATCCTATGAGGGAGACAGCAGAGGGCTGTGCTGGGGACATCTGGGATTTGTCTTCCTCTTGGTCCCGCCCTTGTCCTTCTCTGCCTCTTTTGAGGCTGATTCCCCCCAGCTCACCACCCCCTCCCCCAACACCAGCTAACTGGTTACCGGGGCAACCCAGCTGGGAGGCTGCCAGTTGCCACGGCAACCCAGCATGGCCGCCAGGCTGCCTTGCTTAGGAAGGTCAGGGGACCAGCCAGGCGACAGAGCTACTGGGATGTGGCCGGCAGACCGGCCCAGGCCAGGGGCCTACGTGCCTGAGGGAATTAAGTTCCTGCTGTCAGGACACCACTTCTCAGCTTCCCTTGAGGCAGGTTCCCCCAACTTGGGGCAGGAGCCGCAAGGTGACATCCCCAGTTCTGCAGCCCAAGCCTGGTCCCCCCACAGTTTTCAGTGGAGTTCTGGTCCCCTTGCCTTGAGGAGGGTTTCTCAGACGGAGCAGCGATCAGCTGCCACTCAACCTAACCCGGGCCTCCCTCACCCTCCTCCCTTTCTGAGCATATCTGGGAGTCAACACGCAGGCAACATGTGCGTGTCTGCACGCAGACATAGTCCCTCCGTAAAATACACTGGTAATAATAACAAAGAAGAGCTAATTTTTCTAGCACTTACTATGTGCCAAGCATATCCTAGGGGCCTTGTGCGATGTCTCCACTGATCCATCCAAGAAACTTACCATCCTTGCTTTGCCAGAGCAATTGAGATTTGGAGGTTGAGGAACTTGTTCAAGGTCATGCAGGTGTTAACCAGCAGAGCTACGAAGGTATATGGATCAGCTTCTGAAATTCCTCCAGCCCCTGGCTCCTGCCCATCCCCCACCAAGGAGTCACCTGGCCTGGTTTCAAGGGGATAAATTTAATGTTTATCAAAAGATTATTGAGTACCAAATGTTTTATTCATAGTATTTTATTGCATTTTGTCCTTACCTCTGTAAAGGAGGCTTTAGACCTTTTGAAATCTGGACTGCTAAGAAGCTGATGAGATCTAGCTGAAGGCCCCTTCCTCAGAGAATCCTTCCCTGGCTCTCCCAGGAGGGTCTATCCCTTCCTTTCTTAGCCGCCAACCTATGTAGCATAATGTCTTTATCATATACAGGACAATTATTTGTTCACACATCTGCTGCCTTACTAGACTGTGAATTTTAAAAATTCATTTCTGCAACCTAGTACCTGCCTGGTACATAATAAGCATAGAATATATTTGCTAAAGAAAATGGTGGGGCCAGGTTCCAAGCCCTATTCATCTGACTCTCAATCCCATGTTTTCTCTACCACATTACCCTGTCTCACCCATTCATTCACTCAGTCATAAAGCAGTTATCAAACAACTGCTCTGTGTCTGGCTCTGTGTGAATCATCACAAAGACAAACAAAACCACCTCTTGCCTTGAAGCAGCTCAGCCTAGTGGAGAATGAGGCAAGACCGAGGAGGACAGCCTTCAAACCCTGCCATCAGAGGCTTCCTCATGACTGTTTCCTTGGCCAAACTCCCTCCCATCCAAGCTCCATATACCGAACCACCACACGCTGAGCACCTACTACGGGCTAATGCCTTCAGTTCACCTCTGGTTTGGGGGGAATGGGCAGGATGAGAAGACAGTGGAGTCAGGCCTTCCCAGACAGCATGAGGAGGGGCTGAGATGGTACAGGCGGCCAGGATATTTGTATAACTCTGAAGGGCTTTCACATCTGATGTGACAAAGCTGTGTTGTGTTGCACAGATCTACATCCACACCCACTTCCTACATCACCTCATTTGAACCTCAGTGATGCAGGCAGGGCAGGAACTATCACTCCCATTTTTGAGATGAGGAAGCTGAGGTGCAGAAGGGGAACAGCACTGGATTAGGGGGGACCTGGGCTCTAGAGCTCACTCGTGAGTCTAAGAAGTCTAACTTCCCTCCGTCGGCACACTCCAGCCCACCTCACCAGAAGCAGGTTTTCCTTCTGCAACTACCACCAGTTCCCTGGGGAGGCCGCCACAATTTCAGGCCAGGTGAGCAGGCTTGCCTTCAGTCTCTGCATAGCCCGCTGATGCTAAGGAGGACCCAGGAACCAAGAAAACCAGAAAAATGACCTCACCACCAAAGGCCAGGCTGAATTTAACAGGCTAATTGCAAACATTAGGCTTATTAAAAGCAAATCAGCACCTGCAATTAGATTCAGGCTCTGAGGTCACCAAGAGCCAGGCTGGTGGGCGTGGCAAAGCCAGAGCTCAGAAGGAGCCTCACTCCCCTCCCCTCCCTGTGGAGGGGGTCCCAGGCCCTGCAGGAGTGAAGCCTCAGCATCCATGCATGTTTATCAGATCAGCACTGCCCAGCCCTACCGCCCGAATTCACACAATAAGGACCAACCCTTCATAGAGAATAAGTAAGTTACCTGGGGAGGGCTGGACTGTCAGAATATCTGCCCTAAACACATTTCCTACTGACCCACCTTGACCCCTGCCTGACCTTTGAGTTAAAGCCTTGCCTTCTGATATACACTGTTCAAATGCACACATCTAATAAGAACCAACATTGGTATAACCATTTGCCATTTACAAAGCATTTCCATATATGTTACTCTTCCAGCTATTAACTAGGTAAGTGGGTAATGATACCAACCCCATTTTTCAGACCAGGAAACAAAAGCTCAGAGACATTGATTTGCTATACGTCATACAGCTGCTAACCTGGACCACAATTTGAACCTATGCCTTCAAATTCCAGATGGGCATTCTTTCCACAACCCCGACAGGCAGTGTACCAACTTTATCTTATTAACACATGGACCAGAATTAGTAAATCAGATCAGCTACTGTTCCTTGGAAACTGCAGAGTGCTCAGAGGAATGGGTATGTTTTGACAAGGAAGGATCAAGAAATGATGTGTGCATGGCAGAGGGACGGGGAGGCAGGGGACTGGGCGACTGGAGGAGGGGACTCCAGTAAACTGCCTGTTAGCCAGAAGATACTAGAAGAGCCAAATTCCCTTCATCCAGGCACCTGCCAGAGGAAGCCCCCAGAAGTGAGACCCTCCAGGGGATCATCCTGGGAATGGGGTGTGCGTCCTCATGCTCTGTGCTGGAGGGATCCCACTGGATGGGAGGCACCAGCAAAGTCAGAGAAAGTGAGCAGGGCCGCTGGAGGAACAGGGGCTCTTGGCCTCAAGCAAGGAGACCTGGGAGGCTTGGAAGGAGCGAGATCACCATACTGCCTTCAGATATCTGTTTCCCATGCAAATCAACCACAGTAAGATAATGATGACAAACACATTTATCACTTACTCTGCTCAGCACGATTCTGTGCACTTTACGTATATGACCTCATTGACCTTCACAAGATGCCTAGGAGATAGATGACATGATTTTCATTTTACAGATGGAGAAACTGAAGCACAGAAAGATTAAATCACTGTCAAGGTCATATCACTGGCAGAGCACAGTAACTGGCAGAGCCCACATTCAACCCAAGTTTCACCCAAAACTGTGATCTTGACAACTGCACTAAATTGCCTTTTAAAGAAAAGCCAAAGGCTGGAACAAATGACAACAGCTGGACTATTCACATTTAATAAGCTTCTTTTAAAAGATTTAAATCTCACTACTAATCAACCTAATGGATTAAAACAATGAAAATAAAGATGAATTAAAACAACAAAAAAGCTATAATATTCAATGCTGATGCTCATGTGACAAAATTCATTCTCATACATTCCAGCTGCTGGGAATGTAAATTAGTCCTTTCTAACAAGGAATTTGGCAAAATATATCCAATTATTTTTTAAAAACAGAAATTCCACCTCTAGAAATGTAACTGAAGGGAAAAAAATTGTTGATATATTCACAGATTCAGGTATTTATATGTTTAATGTCACACTGTTTATAAAAATGAAAAACTATAAATACCTAGCTTGACATAGGGGTCAGTGAAACAAACAAATAAATAGGTATATAATGAAATACTGAGCAGGCACTTAAAAACAATGTTTTGAAAGAATAATGGAAAAATACTTTCTATTTAAGTGACAAAAATACACACTTGGCCAAATATTTTAACAGTATATATATGTGTCTTTTGATAATAAGATAGTTATATGCCTGTGCATGAATTCAGAAAAACATATACATACCAAAATGTTAAAATTATATATCAAATCTCTGGGAGAATTATGGGTAATTTTGATCTTTTTTTTTTACTTGCTTTTCTACATTTTTGAATGACCATGTATTACTTTTATACTCCCATAATAGTAATTTTTTAACTCTATACCCTTCATCACATTAATTCTATGTTTTGGGATTTATCCTAAGGAAATAATCCAAAATAAATAGAAGGCTTATGCACAAAAACGTTCATGTTGTGTTACTTGTAAAAGGAAAATAAGGGTAACAACCTAAATGTCCAATACAAAAAATGGTTACATAAAAAACATTATGTCTACACACTGACAATTATATGTTATTTTAATATGAAGAAAACCATCTTTATCACCATGGGAAAAGAGAGCTGTCTTGCTCTTTGCTGCTTCAAAGAATCAGAACCAAAGGGCAGAACTTGGAAGTAGGCAGGTTGTGATTGAATGTGGAATGTTCTAGCCACGGAGAGGCTGCCTGGTGAGGTAATGAGCTCCCTGCCACTGGAATTACCCAGGCGAGGCTGGTGCTTGCCATCAGGGAGGCTGAGAGGGCTCCTCTGGGCTTAGAGGGAGATTAGCCTGGACGGTCTCTGGGGGTCATCTGGAGTGGTGGGTGCTGAGCAAGAGCTCACCTGGACAGAGCAATTGCCAAGGAAAGGATCCCACTCAGTAGACCCTCGCTCCTCTTCCCCTCTGTGCCCCATTTATTCTAAATGTTTCCTATAAAGTGTGTTCTTTCCTTTCTAAATGTTTTTTCAACTGGTTGGATGGCTTGCCAAAGCTGTCTCACCAATGCACCAGCTCCCAGACTACCTCAGCCCAGAGCTCAGACCACTGTGCAAAACCCCTAAGAGCCGGGGCCCCACCCCTTAGCTGGTGCCGCTGCCCATTAGTCAGCAAGCTCTCCTCCTCACCCAACTTCAGCCAGCTTCAGCTTCACCCTCCCTGGGGGTCCCACGCGGATCGGATCCCTGCTCAGTGCCAAGCTCAGGGCCAGTGGCCTCAGGGAACCTCACAACAGCCAGTGAGGAAATGGGCTCAGAGAGAGACAGCAGCTGATCAGGTTGGGCTGCAGCCACGCTTCTCCACTTGCGCTGGGCCCACTCTTAGCTAGGTCTCTCCCTGTCCAGTGCCCTGGGGCCCACAAGCCCCCTCTTCTGAGCCCAAGGCCACAGGCTGGGCCTGGACCGGTGGGGGCATCTCAGGCCTGGAAGGTGTGATGTCAGCCTGGGGGGTCAAGGCCGGCAGCCCTGCTCACTGACTTCCTCGGTAATTACTTCATTTACACTGAGCAGGAAGAATCCAACTCAATAATCCAGGCAGACACGTTCAAAGTAATTATCTGTGAAATGCGTCCTGCACTGTCACCTTCCTGTGAAGAAGGAAAAGAGCCGAACCCAGAAAAAAAAAAGGCCCCATTGTCTTGAGCCTGTGCAGAGCCCGCCAGGATTAATTACACACCAGCACTAACACATTCATCACCCCACTGCTGATTGGAAAACCCAGGACTTTCAATAATTCATATGTGCGGCCCAGGGCCCCGCCCTTTTGAGGAGACACAGAGCCACTTGTTTTCTGGAAGGAAAGCCCAGCAGCGCCAGGCGGGCTGCCCTCGGCCCCTCCGGCCACCCCCACCTGGAGACGGCTCCGAGCTCAGGCCACTGCCGGGCCCTGGGGAGCCAGCGCAGGCTGGGTGGAGGGCCCGTGTCTCTGTGGGCCCTCTCTCCCGCCTCCTCTCCCCCCATCAGGACCTGCCCGCCTCCTGCCCAAGCCCAACTGCAGCTGTCCTGAGGTGGAAGCCATCGGAAACCCTCCCTGGCCTCACGCTCCTGCAGAGAGGCCAGGAAGCCCGGATTTGGGGGGTCTGTAGGGTGAGTGCCTGATGTGGCCGTGTGGACAGCAGGCTCGGGCAGATGCCAACCAGGCCTCCCACCCCACATGCAGGAGACCCTCGGTGGGGTGCTCTGCCCAGACCACCAGATTGCAGACGAGGTCTACAGGGATTGGGAAGAACTGCCAAACCCTGAGGGCCTCAACCCCTCAACTCTGACCCTGACCCTACCCTCACCCCCCCACCTTCCCCACTGCATCTCAGCCTCCCCACCCCTGCACCCCGGGCTCCTTCCCTTCTGACCCTCCCACCTCTGGCCCTCCCAGGCTCCAGCCCCATCTCTTCCCTTCCTGGGCTCACCTATGGTCGCGAAGACCGTCTCTGCAGCCTCTCCTCCCTTCTCCCTCTGCTTTACCTTTCTGACTCTGCACCCCACCCCCTGCTCTACCTCCCATCACCCCCTTCCGCCAGCTCCCAGCCTTGCCCCTTTGCTCAGAACCTCACACAATAAGTGCCTGGCTCTGCTAGCTGCAGCCTGGTCCCGCCATCACAAACTCAGCTCCCCACTTCCTGTGCCCGTGCACCGGGCTGCAGCCCTTCAGATGCTCCCCACAAAATCTGAGACCCAGACACCAGCAGCCCCTCAGGGTTTGAAAGCCAAAGCAGCCCCGGGCCCCAACCTCTGGCCCATAAAAGATGCACGCCCTGACCTTTCCCCACGCTGAAGGAGTTGTCCCTGGGGCTGACCTGAGCCTACCCCCAGGGCCTCCTGCATCCCTCCTACCTGCTGGCAAGATAAGAGGTAGGGTGGGGCTGGTCCCTCTGCTCTAGCTGGGCTGGGTGCCCCAGCTGGACCCTAGGAAGCTGGCAGCCTCAGAGCTGTTCTCGCCCAGGAGAGGCAGTTCACATGTAATGAATTCAAACAACATCAGCCCTTCCTGGGGATCCTGGGGGTGGGGGTGGGGGCACAGAGAGGGTTATAATTAGCATTCTCAGCATCCCTGATCCCCAAGGAATGCTGCCAAGAATGAGGGATGGAGCAGGCGGTGGCACCGAGTGCCAGCAGCCCAGACTCACACGGCAGGCGGCTGCCAGGCCTGACCAGAACCCAGCCATCCTCCCACCGCATCCCTGTGATGCATCAAAACGGACTCACCGGCTTCTGAGGTGGGAGCCCCGCGCTGGGAAGCTGTTGACTCCCCGGGCCCCAAGGCACCCCTCCCCCAGCTCAGGCCAGCTGGGGGCTTCCTCCGCAGCCCCCCCGGGGCCCCTTCTGAAGAGCGGGGCTCGGATCTGATCTGTTCTAATCAGCCATGTCGCGGCTGGCAGGTCCCTGGCGCGGGGAGAGGATGCTGGGGTGACCGGGATCCAGCACCGTTCCCAGGCAGAAGCAGCTGGGCATGCTCCGCCAGCTCCCCGGGGATCTTGGGGCCACGTGACTCTCCCTCCCCAAGCTGTCACTTAGAATCGGGAGTAAATAGTCCCTGGAAAGGTTTAACTCCATCCGCACCAGCGGCAAACTGCTAACCACCAGTGCTGCCTGCCCAGGAGGGACAGAGAACCTCAGCACAGCCCTGCCGGCCTTCCATCACAACACGAGCTGCCCCCCAAAGGGCCACCGTCTGTGGGAGCTGCATTTTGCTGTCCTCCCACCAGGGTGCAGGGAGCCAGAAGGTGCCCAGAGCTCTGGCGTCGTGGGTCCGCCCCCCAGGCCGGCCTGGTCTTTGAGGCTGTCCACCGGGAGATGAGCCTGCCTCGGTGTCAGCAGGTTCGGCTGGGCCCTGGTGCCTTCGCGTCCCCCCAACCCTGCACAGTGAATTTAGAGAAACAACATTTGGAGCTGGTTGGAGCCCATCACCAGGCATTAGGACCCCCTAGGTCCTCAGCCCAAATTGGTCTCCAGTGACCTTAGGCAAGGATGGTAGCTAAGTCAGGGGCTGCCTGTGTTTTGCATTATTGAGGGTCAGAGGCAGAAGGGGCCGGGGGAAGCTTCAGACAGCAGGACTGCAGCCGGGTTTCGGCTGTACACAAGCCCACGCCGTTAAGAGATCTGTCTTACATCTCAATCTCTCTCTCTCCCTCAGTTTCCTTCTTTTTTCCACATTCCTGTGGATGCTGGAAAAATAATCGATTCTCTGTGACAATGGGTAAATGCAACAGAAACACTGAGTTTCATAACTAGGATCAGAAAGATGGAAAGAAAATGGAGTACTCCCACTTCCAGGCAGGCTCACTGGGTCCAGTCCCACCTGTCCCTAGGCCCCAGGAGCTGGAGACTGACCCTCGTGAGCTCCTGGGGCCACTTCTGAACATTTAATAAAGAAGCAGGAGCTAAGAGGAAGGGCCTCCTCAAGGACCCACTCACATGATTGTATTTTCTGAATGTTTATTATTAGAACAATTATTTTAAAGATAAAGCTTCTCTTCACTCAAATATAATTATTTACCCTTTTCTGTGGATCTCTTTTAATATGATCTGAGTATAAGCATCATTTTGCCAACTAAAGCCATATCTTTAAAAAGAATCCACTACAGAAGGACCAGGGGTCCAGACTTCCCCCCAGAGTCCAAGGAGGGCCCTGTTGTTGGGGGGGGGTGGGGATCTGATCCACACCCTACTCCCACACACCCCAGACAGGGCTCTGGGAGGACCGCCCTTCCCACCCCAGAGCAGGCCAGGCCAGAGCCGGGAATCTCAGGTTCGAGAAGCATGTACCTGTCTGCAGCCATGGTGGGGAGGGGGCTCCCTAGGTCACCCCCTTACCTCCCCCCCAGCCTGGCTGAGATGCTGAATTTATGAGCTATTGGACCCACTCTCCTGAAGAGGTGGAGAAGTCCTGGGTGCAGGCCAGTGCCAGGCAGCGCGGATGAAACCCAGCCCACCTGCCCTGGCTCTCCAGGACTTGGCAAGGCTGCCCAGTACAGGCCGGGGGAGAGCCGGCTTCCAGCCAGAAAAGATGAGGGGCTCTGGGGGGGCTCTGGCCTTGAGGAGCCAGTGCAGCAGAGCAGTGTAAGGCCACAGACTGCAGCATCGGGGAGGAGACAGGGGGGTGGGGAGGGAGAAGGACGCCTGCCCTCACCCCACAGCATCCCCAGGCAGCTGGAAAAGGCAGGAGACAGACGGGCCTGCTGGGAGGGTTTCCTCTTGGCAGACAGAGTCCCACGGATCCTCCAAGAGGCTGGAGCCTGACACACTGATCCTTCTGGGCGATCCGGGCAGCCTTGGGGACCTGAGACCCAGGGGAGGATTGCTCAGGGGAGGTGCCTTCATTGTGGGGATCAAAGTGGGGGGGATATTGCAGAGTTGACTGACCACTCGCCCCTCAAACGTGCCTTACCCGTTCCTCAGCCAGGCCCTGTCTACCTGGGTTGCCTCCCTCCCAGCTGGGAAGCAGGAGGGGAGCCCCAAACAGCGAGCTATCTGTGAGGGCCTACCTGAGCTCAAACCCCAGCTCCACCCCACCATCTGAGCAACTTGGAATAAACTTGACGGTTGAGTCCAGCTTCCTCACCTGCAAATGGGGTTTCCCTCCCCTGAGCCCCATTACCATTCACGACCTTTTCTCCCCGCCTGTCTCCTTTTCTGTTCTAGGATCCTGTTGGCTTTTCTGGGAGCAGAGCTAGAAGGGTCACTGATCAGCAGACTTGCTGCCCCACGCCTCCTCCCCTCTGTCCTATCTGTTCTCTGGCTGTCTCTGGGGTCCTGCAGAGGGGTCTGTGCTGAGGACTCACAGTGACCCGGCCCACAAGTACTAAGGGGCAGAGCCCTGAGATTCTGCGTCCTTGGCTCTGGCAGGCGCTGGCACAGCCCCGAGCAGCTCAGGAGGAGCGGCAGGCACCGGGGGAGTGGCCTTCTTGGAGGAAGTGCTCGGACTACGACAAGGAAGAGACAGCAGCCGGGCAGGGCCCGCTGGTATGGAGGAAGTGCCCGGCCAGGTTGGTACGGCCCATGGGGGTAACAGTGTGGGAGGGGCAGAGCGGCCCAGATGGGGAACTGCGGTTGTCGGGGTGTGGCTCTGCAGAAAGCGTCCCTGCCACACCTCCCTCCCTGCCAACTTTGGACAGAGAGAGGCACTCTTAGAGACAGAATTGGCAAGCTCCACCGCTGGCCACTGCCGCAGGAAGAGAGGGAAGGAGTCAAGGGCCACAGAAATTCAGGAATGAGTGTTTCACACGCAGATCCTTAAGCATCTGAAAGAAGTCTAGCAGACCCATACTGGTTGAGATGCGGCAGAGAATGGTCAAATGGGCCCGTCAACTCACCACCGAGCGAACCCCCTCAAGGCCTCGGTGGGCCCATCACGTGAGCTTTGGCGCCCTCTTGTGGATTTCTGTGGCACATGCACACAAGCTTCCCGTGGTTTTTTTGCACATTTTAATCCTTTGCTTTTTCTCTTCTCCTTGCACCACCTTCTTGGCAAATGTCATCTTCAAAACCACAGGCATGCTTGAGCAGTGACATCAGCTGTGGACACGATGAGAATCACCTCCCAAGGAAGGGAAGGGCTTACTGATACACAATTATCAAATGTGTCTGATCCTGGGCAAATGTCAAAATTTGCTCATTGAAATTTGACTTATCCAGACTAGAAGAGAAAAAATAGCTTCCCACGTTGTCTTTATTTCTGATTTTTAAAATTGCCTCTTGGGTTCTATGTCTGGGGTCCTCAGAGTTTCTAACTCTCCCACCAACCAAATGTCCCAAACCTTTGTAGGAAACTGCAGGGAGCCATGAAAATAAGGAGAGTGGGCCAGAGTCATTCATTCATTCAGTCACTCATTCATTCTGGGATTAGTGATGAGCACCTCCATTGTCTGAGCAAGGCAGGGGGGATGCATTACGCAGAGAAATCAGGCGGACGTGGGGCTGCATCCCAGCTTTGCTTTCTACAAGCATCATGACATGCACAAGTTATTTACTAAGTCTTGATTTTCTCCTTACTTGCTTAAAACAGGGGTGATAGCACCTCCTTCATAACGCTGTTGTGAGGACTGAATGAGACCATGCAGTAACGCGCTCAGCTCTTAGAGTGGCCACTGCTGCTTCTGAAGTGCGGAGTGGCCACCTACTCTGGGAACAGACGCAAATGACTAATGGATGGCTTGTTGACATTTTGTTTCGATATGTAATGAAATAACACTGCCTATATTTCCAGACTTTATAGCTAGCTACCCTGCGTTACCCCTGCCTTTGATGAGTTTTCAAGCCAGGCCAGTAATTCTCAAAGTGTGGCCCCTGGACCAGCATCATCAGAACATCACCTGGGAACCTGTTAGAAATGCAAATTTTTCAGATGCTCTGATTCTGGCTCTAGTGGGGAGCCAGGCAATCTGTTTTAACATGCCTTCCAGATTATTCTGATGCACACTCAAGTTTGTGAACCACCAATCGAGGGAAAACAGCAGACATGTAAACAATTAGAATACGGGTGGATCTCCCCGATGCAGTGACGTAGCAGGCAGAGTCCTGAAGGAAGAGCAGGTGTTCCCAGGTGGACACAAGCCGTGTTCGAGGAGGGAGTAGCACTTGTGCTAGGAGTAGCTGGGAGGCACGGAAGGGAGGTGTGTGCTGAGGGCACCACAAGTGACTTGGTCTGGCAAAGGCAGAACTATGGGAGGTGGGATCACAGAAGGAAGGCCGGGAGCCAAATTAGGAAGCCTTTTCAAGTGCCTGAGTAAGGAATTTAGATTTCATCCTGTAACTGGTGGGAAGTGCGAAAGGCTTTTCATGAAGACTGAGCTGACCACATTGGTACTGCAGAGAAAAGCACGCTCGCTGCAGTACCGCCGGGAGGCAGGGAGAGCAGCTGGGAAGCTGCCAGAATGACCCAGGCCAAAAGCCCACGAGGGTGTGCACTCAGGTGGCGGCCCGGGACGATGACTGAGGGGGCTGGGAAGTATTTAGGAGAAATGACAGGACCCGTGGGAGTGGGCTTCGGGGCTGTCCCTGTGGGTTCCACTTTGGTGGTGCTCCTGACAAATAAGGAGCTGGTGTCAGCAATGGGATGGCGCTGGGTTTGGGACTGGACGTGCTGAGCCGAGGGAGCGCAGGAGATGCTCTGGGCTGGTAGCTGATGCAGCAATTAATTATGCCTCTGTTGTTCATCTCCAACATGCTTCAGCCATTCATTTATTTCAGCAAATATTGGATTCCTATCATGTGCCAGAAAGATTCCAGAAAGAGTGGAACACAAAATAGCCAGTGTCTGCTCTCAGGGCTGACATGGCAGTGGGGCAACACCAACAATAAATAAGTAAACAAATACATAGATGAAAAACTTTCAGATAGTGGCAGGTATTCTTTAGTAGTAGGGATGAGGAGGGGGGATCTTCAGATGGGGTGGTCAGGTAAGGCCCCTCTGAGAAGATAACACTTGAGCTAAATGGTTAGTGCGGCTAGATCCCACAGACCTGGGCATGCTAAGCCTCAGATGTGCAAAAACAGAAGGAAAGCACACTCAGGCAGAGGGAACAGCAAGTGCAAAGGTCCTGAGGTAGGAATGAATTTGGTGTGATGGAGGAAAAGAAATGAAAATCACCATAGCTGGCCAGTTGTGGGAGATGAGGTGAGAGAGGCAGACAATGCCAGACCATAGTAGGTGGTAAGTTTGAGCGACTGATGAGGTACCCATGTGCAAGTGCTTAGTAAATGATTTCAAGACTCAAATGTACATAAAGGAATATGAAGGTAGGATCTTTGAGGAGAACAGAAGAAATGTTTTAACTGAAGCAAGAAGGATTCAGGTTTGATTTCAGGGAAAGCTCATGCTGTAAGAGCCATGTCATATCAGAACAATATCTGAAAACAAATAGTTTGTCCATTTTGTTTTTGTGTTATGAATATGGTTAACAGCCAGCTGATATAAGTGCTGGCTGGCCTTGAGGCAGGGATTGGAAAGATGACCTCTCATGGTACAAACCCAGGAAGATTTTGAAGAGAGGTAGGGGAAGGAGGTGAGAAGAGGGTTCTCCCTCCCCTAGCTGGGGGAGGTCTCCCTCGGGTGGTGCCAGCACCCCAACCCGGGCAGCTGCTCTCTACCAGCCCTGCAGAATCTGAGGCCAACCCCTGCAGGGAGGTCCACAGGCCCGGGCATGCTAAGCCTCACCCACAGGAACAAAGCCAGGACCCAGCTAAGCTGCAAGGTGGAGAGACCAAGGCCGAGGCCAGGGGAAATGAGGTCCATGTGGACCCCCCCAGCCAAGAGCTGTCTTCTGCTTCCAAGTTTCCATCCAGGGCAGCTCGCCTGCACGCACCTTCAGGTTGCTGAGAGCATGAGACTCCAGCCCAGTGAGGGGCCTGAACAAAACCTCTGGAAGGAAAACAGAGCACTCCCACACATGCCTGTCGCCTCCAGGATCGTAAATGCCCACATCCAGGAGGCGGGAGGGGCAGGCAGCTTGCCTGTGTGCCGCCCCTTCTCACACCTCCCCTCTGGCTGGCTCCATGCCCCGCCTCGCGTGACACTCTGCCGCCTTCCTCTGAACCTCTGTCCCATGCGCATCTCCAACAGCCTCTCTTCTCGCCGCTGTTGCTGAGCCACCTCCCTCCCACCCATGCAGCCCAGCCCAGCATTCCACGCACCGAGCCCAGCCCAGAAAACTTCCCGTGATTGACACTGGCTCTCCGGGCCAACATAAACACACACACCGAGACGCACACACACCTAGACGCACACGTACCCCAAGCGCACACCACGGCTTCATCTGCCGCGCTCACTCGGAAACACTGACGCGTCCTAGTCATTCACAGACCCCAGCAAGGCCTCCCGTGAAAAACCACACCCTTTACCCACCCACCTCTCCGCCCAAGAGGCAACAGTGACAAGCGGAAAAGCAGCACCCACATGTGACCAGAAAGAAACTCCATCTTACTCACTTGATGAAATACACAGCTCCTTCCTGGGTGGAATCCATCTCCCAGCCCTTGGGCAAACCTGCGAGGAAGCAAAATCACAAAATCACTCTCCCTTCCTTCCTGTAGCCCCGCCTGCGCTCAGGAGGGACGGGGGTGTGTGTGGGGGGGGGGCGCTGGGACAGCCGGGAAACCCCACAGAGAAGCCAACAGGGTTCAACCCAACCATTCTAACCCTTTTCGTCCACTGTTCCTACCACTCTGAAGCCAGTAAATAATAAGAGACGTGGCAATGGATGGGACGTCCCCTGTCAATAGGCAGTAAAGCGATCAAATGAATCATTGCCCAGAAGGTTTTGCTCATTCAACAAACATGTATTGAGCATCTACTCTGTGCTAGGCCCTAGGGATACAGCAAGGGAGGCACAGACGGTGGCCCTGAAAGGGTCCTCGGGGTCATCCCACCAGCCCCCATATATCACAGAAGCAGAAGTTGGAGCCGAGGGTGGGCACCTTGCCCCAGGCCTCACAGATAACTAGCCCCCAAGATAAGACCAGGACTCAACACTCTGAATCCCCGACCAGTATTACTTCCAGATTCTGCTGCTTCTGGAAAAGACACTGAGGACTTCGAAAAATGGAGAGACAAAAAATTTTTTTCTTTAAAATGAGGTATAATTGACATAAAATACTAGCTTCAGGTATACAACATAATGGTTCAATATTTGTATACACTGCAAAATGACCACCACAATAAGTTTAGTTACCATCCATTACCATACAAAGTTACAAATTATTTTTTAATATAATGAAAACTTTTAGGATTTGCTCTCTTGGCAACTTTCTTTTAACTGAAGTATCATTGATAGACATTCTTACATTGGTTTCAAGTATACGACATAGTGGTTCAACAGTTACCATATTTTTATTTTTATTTATTTTTTATTAAGGTATCATTAATATACACTTTTATGAAGGTTTCACATGAAAAACATTGTGGTTACTACATTCATCCATATTATCAAGTTCCCCCCATACCCCATTGAGCTCACTGTCCATCAGTGCAGTAAGATGCCACAGAGTCACTACCTGTCTTCTCTGTCCTACACTGCCTTCCCTGTGACCCACCCACACACCATGTGTACTAAACATAATACTCCTTAATCCCTTCTCCCTCCCTCCCTACCCACCCCCCCTTTCCCTACCCACCCCCCCTTTCCCTTTGGTAACCACTAGTCCCTTCTTGGAGTCTGTGAGTCTGGTGCTGTTTTGTTCCTTCAGTTTTGCTTCGTTGTTATACTCCACAAATGAGGGGACTCATTTGGTACTTGTCTTTCTCCTCCTGGCTTATTTCACTGAGCATAATACCCTCCAGCTCCATCCATGTTGTTGCAAATAAATAGTAGGATTTGTTTCTTTCTTACGGCTGAATAGTATTCCATTGTGTATATGTACCACATCTTCTTTATCCATTCATCTACTAATGAACACTTAGGTTGCTTCCATATCTTGGCTATTGTAAATAGTGCTGTAATAAACATAGGGGTGCATATGGCATTTTGAATCTGAGATCTCGTTTTCTTTGTGTAAATTCCTAGGAGTGGAATTTCAGGGTCAAATGGTATTTCTGTTTTTAAGTTTCTGAGGAACCTCCATATTTGTTTTCACAACGATTGAACTAATTTACATTCCCACCAGCAGTGTAGGAGGGTTCCCCTTTCTCTGCATCTTCGCCAGCATTTGTTGTTCCTAGTCTTTTCAATGTTGGCCGTCCTAACTGGTGTGAGGTGATATCTCATTGTGGTTTTAATTTGCATCTCCCTGATAATTAGCAATGTGGAGCATCTTTTCATGTGCCTGTTGGCCATCTGAATTTCTTCTTTGGAGAAGTGTCTATTCAGATCCTCTGCCCATTTTTTAACAGGGTTATTTGCTTTTTGGGTATTGAGGCATGTGAGTTCTTTACATATTTTTGGATGTTAACCCCTTGTCAGATATGTCATTTACAAATATACTCCCCCATACTGTAGGATGCCTTTCTGTTGTACTGACGGTGTCCTTTGCTGTACAGAAGCTTTTTAGCTTGATGTAGTCCCATTTGTTCATTTTTGCTTTTGTTTCCCTTGCCTGAGGAGATGTATTCAGAAAAAAGTTGCTCATTTTTATATTGAAGAGATTTTTGCCTATATTTTCTTCTATGAGTTTCATGGTTTCATGACTTACATTCAGGTCTTTGACCCATTTTGAGTTTACTTTTGTGTATGGGATTAGACAATAATCCAGTTTCATTCTTTTACATGTAGCTGTCTAGCTTTGCCAACACCAGCTGTTGAAGAGGCTGTCATTTCCCCATTGTATGTCCATGGCTCCTTTATCAAATATTAATTGACCATATATGCTTGGGTTTATATCTGGGCTCTTTATTCTGTTCCATTGATATGTGGGTCTGTTCTTGTGCCAGTACCAAATTGTCTTGATTACTGTGACTTTGTAGTAGATCTTGAAGTTGGGGAGCATAATCCCCCCAGCTTTATGCTTCCTTCTCAGGATTGCTTTGGCTATTTGGGGTCTTTTGTGGTTCCATATGAATTTTAGAACTATTTGCTCTAATTCATTGAAGAATACTGTTGGTATTTTGATAGGGATTACATTGAATCTGTAGTTTGCTTTAGGCAAGTTGCCATTTTGACAATATTAATTCTTCCTATCCATGAGCATGGGATGTGTTTCTATTTATTAGTATCTTCTTTAATTTCTTTCTGAGTGTCTTGTAGTTTTTAGAGTATAGGTCTTTCACTTCCTTGGTTAGGTTTATTCCTAGGTATTTTATTCTTTTTGATGCAATTGTGAATGGAATTGTTTTCTTGATTTCTTTTTCTGCTAGTTCATCATTAGTACATAGGAAAGCAACAGATTTCTGCATATCAATTTCATACCCTGTAACTTTGCTGAATTCAATTATTAGTTCTAGTAGTTTTGGGGAATTACCCATTTTTTAAAATCCTCACCCCCGACTAGTGCAGTTACTGTCTGTCACCATGGTTTCTACTCCTTTGTCTCTCCTCTCCTTCTGGTACCCCTATTATGCAAATAGTTTCATTTGTAGTTGTCACACAGCTCTCTTGGCATACTCTTGTTTCTGGAGATTGTTTTTTCTCTCTGTTCCTCAGCGTCATTGTTTTCCTATTCTCTAATTTCCATCTCATTGATTTTCTTTACTTCCAGCAGTCTAGTATTCATTCCCTCCACTGTATATTTTATTCCAGTTACTGTATTCCTCAGATCTGAGTGACTCTTCTATCTCTTTGTTGAAGTCCTCCCTAAGATTATCATTACTTTCTTGCAGATCAGTGAGCATAGTTATGGCTGTTACTTTGAAATCTTTATCAAGAAGATTGTCAATCTCCATTGCATTTAGTCCTCTTTCTGGTGTCTTATGTAGTTTTGTTTGAAACATATTCCTCTGCCTCATTTTGTCAGGGTTTCTGTGTTTCTTCCTTTGTATTAGATGGATCTGCTATGCTTCCTGATCTAGAGAGTAATGGCTTTATAAAGAAGGCATCCTATGGTGCCCAGAAGCTCAACACTCCACTCTCCAGTGACTGGTTCTCCTTTGTGGTGGAGCCCCAGTTGCCATGATGGGCTACAGGCAGGGCCACCTTTCTGTGTGTCTGCCAGCTGGCAGGGGGTCCATCTTATCCTCCCACAGATGGCAGTTTGCCTCAGTCAGCCCTTGACGAGCCCAGCAGAGTTGCTTCTGCTGGAATCATTGTGGGCAGGGCGCTCTCTGCTTGCCCTGAAACCATGGCGATGGCAGCACTGATGGGCTAATGGGGTGTGGGGGGGCAGTTGTGAAGCTCCGGGGGTGGGCATGTGGTGGTGGGGCGTGTGGGGACACAGTCGCACGGCAGTGGCAGGACACAGCACAGTTGTGTCACACTGAGTTGGGCTGCCCACGAGGAGGAAGGGGTGCTCAGAGCTGCCTCCCATAGGTGCCTCCCCAACTGGGCTGAAAGAGGGCCGAGGAAGCTGGGAAAGCCTCCCTCTGCCTGCCAGGCAGTGAAGTCTGACACTGCTGGGCTGAGCGGGCTGGGAGGGTGGGCAGGCAGTGTGCAGGGAAGCACGTGGGGGCTGAGCTGCTAGTGAGGCGGATGGAGTGTTTGGGGCTCTCGTGAGTGCCGGGCCTGTTAGGCCAAGGCAAGCCTGTGGAAGTGTCATCCATTTGCCCTTTCTCCTGCAGAGAGAGCTCCAACCAACCTTTACCCCTCTGGCAACTTTCCCTCTGCTGGTAAATCTTTCAAAATGCTGCCTAAGTTTTGGGTCTCAAAGGACAAATATAGAATCCTGTCCTCCACAAGAGGCAGGAGTCTCAGCCTCTCAGAGCACCCAGCTAATCACCAAAGCCCAGTGCAATGTGGACTCGTGTTCCCGGAGCATATCTCTAGGGCAAGGGGGTGCAGGGTCACTGAATGCTTATGCCCTCTCCGCTCCATTCCTCTTCCTCCTGCTTGTGGGTTAGGGTGGGGGAGAGGCTGGGGCCCCAATTTATCACGATTCTGTCCCTTCACCCTTCTCTGGGTGGTCTTTCCTTCTTCCCCAGGTGTAGGTGGTCTGTTCTGCAGCCTTCAGGTCGTTTTCAGGGTGAGCTGTATTTGCTGTAGTTGCTTCCTTGGTGTGTGGGAGGAGGTTTCTGCATTGGCTTCCTACTCCACCATCTTTTTCCCCTCCCAGGAACTTGCAAGTATGTACTACAATATTACTGACTATAGTTACATACTGTACATTATGTACATTACATCTCCATGACTTAGTTTATAACTAAACATTTGTACCTCGTGAACCCCTTCAACCATTTCACCCACCCCCAGCCCCTCCCCTCTAGCAGCCACCATTGTGTTCTCTATATGTATGGGTTTTGCCTGGTTGGTCTGTTTTGTTGTTTAGATTCCACATATGAAGTGAAATCATATGGTACTTATATTTCTCTATCTGGCACAATTACCTCAAGGTCCATCTATGTTGTCAAAAATCATGATTTCATTCTTTCCTATAGTGGAGTAGTATTCCATCTTCTTAATCCATTCATCCATCAATGGACACCCAAGTTGTTTCCATGTCTTGGCTATCATAAATAATGCTGTAGTGAACATGGGGGTACAGATATCTTTTTGAATTAATGTTTTCATTTTCTTTGGATAAATACCTAGTAATGGAATTGCTGGATCATATAGTAGGTCTATTTTTTTATTTTTTTAAGACCCTCCATACCGCTTTCCATAGTGGCTGTACCAATTTACATTCCCACTAACAGGGCATGAGGGTCTCCTTTTCTTCATGTTCTCTCCAACACTTATTATTTCTTGTCTTTTTGATAACAGCCATTCTAACAGGGGTAAGGTGATATCTCATTGTGGTTTGGTTTGCATCTCCCTGATGATTAGTGATGCTGAGCATCTTTTCATGCATCTGTTGGCCATTTTTATGTTTTCTTTGGAAAAATGTCTATTCAGATCCTCTGCCAATTTTTTGATTGGATTTTTTTTTTTTTTTGCTATTGAGTCATGTGAATCTCTAGGTATTTTGGATATAACCCCTTATTATATATATGATTTGCAAGTATTTCCTTCCATTGTATAGGTTGCCTTTTCATTGTGTTGAGGGTGTCCTTTGCTGTGCAGAAGCTTTTTAGTTTGATATAGTCACATATGTTTGCTTTTGCTTTTGTTGCCCTTGCTTTTCTAGTCAGGTCCAAAAAAATCATTGCTAAGACCTATGTTAAGGAGCTCATCACCTATATTTTCTCCTAGAAGTGTTATGGTCTCGGGTCTTCCATTCAACTCTTTAATCCATTTTGAGTTAATTTTGTGTATGGTGTGAGATAGTAATCCAGTTTCATTCTTTTGCATGTGGTTATCCATTTCCCCAGCACCATTTATTAAAGAGACTGTCTTTCCCCATTGTATATTCTTGCCTCCTTTGTCATAAATTAGTTGACCATATGTGCATAGGTTTATTTCTGAGATCTCTATTCTGTCTATTGATCTATATGTCTGTTTTTAAGCCAACACCACACTGTTTGGATTACTATAGCTTTATGAGATAGTTTGAAATCAGGGCATGTCATGCCTCCAACTTTGCTTTTCTTTCTCAACATTGCTTTGGCTATTCAGGGACTTTTTTGGTTCCATACAAATTTTAGGATTGTCTGTTCTAGTTCTGTGAAAAATGCCATTGCAATTTTGATAGGAATTTCACTGTATCTGTAGATTTGCTGGCCATGGAAAATGAGTTTAGATGCATTCCCTCCTCTTCTATTTTTTGGAAGAGTTTGAGAGGGATAGGTATTAAATCTTTGAATGTTTGGTGAAGCCAGCTGGTCCTGGGATTTTGTTTATTGGGAGGTTTTTGATTACTCATTCAATCTCCATACTAGTAATTGTTCTGTTCAGGTTTACTATTTCTTCACAATTCAGTCTTGGAAGATTGCTTATTTCTAGGAATTTATTCACTTCTTCTAAGTTGTCTAGTTTGTTGGCATATAATTGTTCATAGCAGTGTTTTATGATCATTTATATTTCTGTGGTATCAGTTGTAATTCTCTTTCATTTCTGATTTTATTTGAGCCCTCTTTTTTCTTGGTGAGCGTAGCTAAAGGTTTGCCAATTTTTAACTTTTCAAAGAACCAGCTTTTAGCTTTATTTACCTTTTCTATTGTCTTTTTAGTTTCTATTCCATTTATTTCCACTTGGATCTTTGTTATTTCTTCTCTCCTCCTACTAACTCTTGGCTTTATTTGATTTTCTTTTTCTAGTTCCTCTGGGAATAAAGATTGTTGAGATTTTTCTTGTTTTTTGAGGTTAAGCCTGTATTACTATGAGTTTCCCTCATAAAACTGCTTTTCTGTATCCCATAAGCTTTGGTATGTTGTAATTCCATTTTCATTTGTCTCTGGGTATTTTTTTATTTCTCCTCTTATTCCTTCATTGACCCATTGGTTGTCCAGTAGCACGTTGTTTAGTCTCTACATATTTGTGATTTTTCCAGTTTTCTTCTTGTAACTGATTTCTACTTTCATACCATTGTGGTCATAAAAGATGCTTGATATGGCTTCAATCTTCTTAAGTTTACTTAGACTTGTACTGTGGCCCAGTATCAATCTATTCTGGAGAACGTTCCATGTGCATTTGAGAAGAGTGCGTATTTTGGTTTTGGATGGAATGTTCTGTATATATCTATTAAGTCTACCTTGTCTAACATATCACTTAAAGCTAATGTTTCTTTATTGATTTTGTCTGGATGATCTATTAAAAAAATCTTAATAGCATCTCTGAAAAAAAGTATCTGTGCAAATGCTCAGAGCAGAGAATCACAGATTCACAGAGTGAGAAAGGGCTGAATAGCTGAGGAATCTGACATTGGCCCAGAGGTGCCCAGGTAGCTCCAGAGAGGTGCAGCACCTCCATCTCCTAAGGGAGTTGTGCTAGGTACTGTTTCAATCCTGCCCACCTTCCCAAAATAGCCACCCTGGCAGCATCCTGCATCCTTGGCAGACAGGATTCCTCTACCCAGAGGCCTAGGCAGAGGAGCCTTTTGAGAAACCAGAGAGAATCTACTGTCAGAGTTGGGGGCCAGCAGGACACTGGCGGTGATCATTCCTTCTGCAGGTGTAAGAGCCCTGTGACTGACATATTGGAGAACAGGTGTGGAGTCTCCTGACAGTCAATCACTGCCTCCTTTCTGGTCAGCCCACATGCTGCCTTCTGTATGAGGTTTTATAAAATGTAGCTATTTATTTGTTCTGAATCACTCCAGCCAGATTATCAGCCGCCTTAGGGCACAAACTGCTGGAGAGCAGAACCTGAGTTCTATAGAGTGGTGGGCCCAGCTTTTATTCATTCATTCTACTCACCCCTATTTATCAAGGGTCTGAACTTCCATAGTTGCTGTGGACGGTGGTGTTACTAGAAGTGCTTCCTTCCTCTAAGTTAAACATCTGACCACTATTAGTACGTTTAATCTGCACAGCAACATTATATAATAGGCATCAGCCCAAACATTTTTATAGATGAGGAAACTGAGGCCCAGAGAGGTTAATCAACTTGCTTAAGATCACACAGGAAGTGTACAAGCCGGGATGTGAGTCTGGTCTGCTGCCTCCAAAGCTCACATTCTTTCCTCTGTGCTGCTCCATAAATGCTACTTGTTCCCCTCTGTCCCTGTGGGAGGATGTTCCCATTCAGAAGGGCGTGGGTTGGCAGTCTCCCGAAGTAGAGGGATCCCCATTGGGTCAGAATCATAAATAATCCTGCCACTGTGATGTGCCTGGGAAAGAGGCCAGTGTGGATTATGTCCCCTGCCTTTTCCAGCAACTTCCCTCCACACTGCCCTCTCTGCCTGGGCAACACCAAGAGCGCTTATATTCCTGTCCAGGCTGAGTGCCCGCTGAGGCAGCTGCCCTCCCAGCGAGCTTCAGGGGCATCTTAACCCCTTCCCAGCCTTAGACAACCAGTTGGCTGCAGCCAAAAATAAAAGTTGGCTCCTAGGTTTTTATTCGCCTTCCTGTCCTACCTAGGGTCATAATGAAATGAATGGACTCAAATTTTAAAAGCTAAAACAACGAGGGTGGCAACCACCTGGACAAGGAAACAGCCAGTCTTGTGGTCAGGAGGCTCCACTTCATGTCAGAAACACAACAGTGACGATAATAATGGCAGTCACTCACACTGACAGTGGCTCTCCAGGGCAACGTTTGCTACAGCATTTTGATGCTCATAATCCTACCCCTATTTTACCGAGGAAGAGGCCAAGTCCCAGAAGAATTAAAGCATTTGCTCAAGACCACACTAATAAAAAGCAGAGCCAAGATCTGAGCTCAGGTGTCTCTGCCTCTAGAACTTACGCACTTAGCCCTGATAGCGCCGTGCCTGTTAGCCGAGTGGCCTCGAGCCAGGCACTTCCTCTGTGCTCTTCAATTTTGCTACCTTTGAAACGAAGTAGCGGGACTCCAGGATCTCTGAAGTCCCTTCCAGCTCTAAAGACACAACGATTCCAGCCTCAAAACTGAGAGTATAGGCCCTGGGCAAGTCAACACCTTAAGCCAGTGTGTCCGGCCGTGTGGCTGTGCCTGATGAGCGGCAGAGACTCCCCAGAACCACATGCCTCGGGTGTGGTCGGGGGCAGGGCTGGGACGCCAGTGAGGGCAGGTCCGTGGTGGCACCCTAAAGAGGATGATTGGCTATTTCATTTGAAGCTCCCCAGGCCTTCTGATGCTTGGTGTCTCTACCTCTTCAGTTTAGACTGAAATCTAGCCTGGGAGATCCCTGAGGGCTACTAGCAGAATCTTCTCCATAGTAAGCAACCAGGGTGGGCCCTGCCCCCTTTTCTTTAATGCTCCCCCAGTGTGAAGGAGCTCCTATCAGCCATGTAGGGTTATTTAAATTAAGTTAATGAAAATTTGAAATTCAGCTCCTCAGCCACACTAATCACATTCCATTGCTCTGTAGTGACATGGCTAATGGTGGCTCTCCTGGGCAGTGCAGAGAGAGGGTATTAACGTCATGGCATCCAGTTCTGGGGCACAGTCCTGGGATCTGGGGTGCTGCCAGGTCAGGAGCTCTCAAGGTGGGGGAAGAGAGAGCAGTAAATCTTTGTCCTCAAAGCTCTGCCCCACATATTAACTGTAGAGCTGGAAGCTTGGAAAGACCTCGATGTGAGTACCGACCTCCGGCAACATCCCACAGCTGATGGTCCAGATGCTAAGCTGAGCCCATTCGTGGAGAAAGGCGACACTCAGAGGCAAAATCGGGGTGGGAGATTCCTATGGCCACCTTAGGCCATGCTTCCTCCTCGGCTGCAAAGGCAGGGACGGGAAGCTCCTTACCTGGGCTGGCGGAGCGTCCACTCTGGATGGGCGATTCCGTGCCAGGGTGCAGCCAGCTGGTTGACCTTTCCTCATCACTATAAAAGGCCAATAAGAGAGCGTCAGATACAAGAGAGGCTTCCCGGAGCAGGCTGCCCACCTCCAAATTCCCATCACCACCGTCTGATCCCAGATGCCTGAGATGGGGGCATCCACACTGCCACTCACGCACATTCACAAAGCTCTCGCTGAGCAGACTGGGGATTCAGAGGTGAGTATCTGATGCTTGACCACAGAGAATGTATAACCCACTGGGGAAACAGACATACAGAAATACAGTTGCAAAATGATATGATAGGAGGTTTAATCCCGAATATAGTTAGGCACAAACGGCA
The DNA here is from genome assembly GCF_030020395.1 of Manis pentadactyla. Lineage (NCBI taxonomy): Eukaryota > Metazoa > Chordata > Mammalia > Pholidota > Manidae > Manis > Manis pentadactyla. The sequence goes on along the minus strand of NC_080027.1, from coordinate 123,325,463 downwards.
CAGCACCGCACCAAGGAGGTGGTGCTAACTGGGAAGAAATTAAGGAAGGGGTGTTCTGAAGAGGTGACATCTAGGAGGTCGGTGAAGCCACACGAGAAGAACAAGGGAGGTCCTAAACTGGCAGTTTCTCAATGGATAAGAAAGAAGGAGGCGGGGTCAGCTGGGAATCCTTGGATATCTACAATGCTGTATTTTTTCATTCATGGCATTCCCTCACATTAGGAAGAATTACAGATGATGAATCTGAGGTTCAGAGAGGTTAAATAATTTTCCCAGTCACACAGTCAATAGGTGATGAAGCCAGGTTTCAGAACTAGACCCACCCCCACTGAATCCCGAGCTCTCTCTAATGTCTTACTCCCAGCAAAGTAAGCCTCCCAGGAACACAGATCCTCTGGGCTCTAGATCTGATGGCAGATGGGCCCATCAGCATTTCTCTACCCCCACCCACTAAGTGACACCAAATTTTCAGGAGCCAGATGTGGCCCAGTATGAAACACGTGACCTCCTTGGCCAATCCAGGCATGCAGGGAAGAGGGCTCTCAGATCACCTGTATCACCCAGGCTCTAGGGTGGGGCCTTGGGACCAGGACAGGATACACTCAATGCTTTTAAGGTACAATTAATACCTTAATGAATATAATAAACTTCACTTAAAAGGGATTTACTCAATTTTTGTTGAAGATATACAATGAACCGCACATAGTGAAGGTGTACAATTTGAAGTTTTGACATATGCATACACCTGTGAAACTACCACCGAAAACAAGAGGTGAGCTTCCCCAAATTTTCACGATGCCCCTTTGTATGTGCCAGCTCTGCTGCCCTCACGCTACCCCCAGCCACAACCGATCTGCCTCCAGTCACTATAGACTCGTTTGCATTTTCTAGACTTTTATATAAATGGAATCATACAAGCTAGTCTTCTTTGACCTCATTCTTTCTTCTTCCCGTCTATCCTCTTTCTTTCTTTTCCTCCCTTCCCTCCATCCATGTGGTGGCATGTCAATTAACTATTTAATTCCCCTTCACAATGGAGTAGTACTCCACTGCAGGCTGTGCCGATGTGTTCATCCACTCACCGGCTGCCATGAACATTTGTGTCCAGGTCTTTGTGTACCTGCTTTCTTTTCACTTGACTTCACTGATTCTCTGAGTGGACACCTGCTGCCGAGAGAGATGTCCCAGCTGACCCACCCCCTCTGATGGGGAGAGAAGAAACAAAGTCGCTGTCCTGGGGGCCCAGGGCCCCTGGAGCCTGTGTGCACCGGCAGAGATGACCTGACAGCGCTCTGGGCTTTGGTCCTGGGAGGCAGTAGGAGAGGAAGCCATGGAAGGGGGAATTCTGCAAGGGCTGAACTGTAAGTGGGGGTGGGGGGGATTCATCCCCATATACCCCCTCAAGGAGACTTTCGGGCCCCTGATTCCTCTCCTCTCACACATTGCTTCCTTCAGACTTGGAGACTATTGCCACCCACCTGGGTATGTGGACAATCACAGGGTCACACAGGTGGGCACAGCCCAGCCTCAACTTCCCCTTCCCCTTGTCCCCCCCTCCCCTCCCCTCATCAGCCCTGGGCAGTCTCTCCCAGGGCTTTGGGCTGGCGTCGAAACCGGAACTGGGAGGACCAATGTCATGGCAAATCCACAGCTCCCAAGCATATCTGGGCCATGAGCATCACCTAGAATCTTCTCTGGGGCCCCCATCAGTTGCCATTTGCAGATGTTCTAAGGTTTCCCACCAAAGTCCCATGCCTGCATCTTCTCCTTTCTCCGACTCCCATTCTCAGTGGATAATCTTATCTCTTAATTCGACAGAAAAATAGAAACCAATAGGAACTAATCTACCCACATTCCACCCATTCTTTAATCCTTGTCTTTACACTGGAGCAGAGATGGCCTTGCCCATTTAAGGCTGATAACCCCTCTGCCTGGGTTATAGTCCCCATCATCTCCCATCTCTTAGAACCTTATTCTACAGAGTACCACAGACTTGTATCTTCAGTTTCTCTCTCCTTTTCAGGTCCAGCTCATCAGCCCTGTCTCCTATCTGTGTCCTCCCGTCTGGACCTTCAGCCTTCCTCTCAATGTTGCCTCTCTTTCCAGCTTCCTGTCCAGAGCTCCTCTTCTCACGGACCAAGCATCCCTCTTGGAAACTAATCCCTTCTAGCTGTCCCCACTTCCTGGTCTCCCGCTCACCAATCCCCTGCAACTGCTTTCTATTCCCTGACCTCCCCTGAGACCACTTTCCTAGAGGCCATTAAAGACCCTGTAGTTCCTCTACTCAGTCATCACGTTCCAGTCCTGAGTTCATTTGGCTTTTACACCACTGGCCATTCCTTCCTAAACATCCCTCTTGCTTCGCTGGCCCTGGTGCTGTCCACCTCTGTGACCTGTAGGTCTTCCTCTCCGTCCTGGGCTTCCTCTACCCTTTTCCTTAAATGCTGCTGGGCGCCCTCCCGTCTTCCTCCGCCTCTTCTGGGTGGTTCCCCTTATGGGCTGACTCCCAGGACTCTCTCTCCAGCCTCTGTCCTGTACATCCAGCTGCCGGTTAGACATCACCTCCTGAATGACCCCAGAGACCTCAGTGTCAAAATTTCCTCACTGTATGCTCATGCTCCCTAAAGTCTGTTCCTCTTCCCAGACTCCTGATCCCTGCTGAACTCAAGTTAAACACTTTGAGCTTTAACTTCGATTCTTCCTTTTCCCTCCCTTCCCCAGCATTTAGGCAGTAAATGCACACTCTCAATTCCTCCTGAAGATTTCTCCCCACCCCCCGCCTGTCAGGTCCCTGTCAGCTATCTCCTGGACTTCCGCAATCACCTCACTGTTCTCCGCACCTCAAGTTCATCTCCCGGCCTCCCTGTTCATCTCCCAAATTGTCATTCGCCCACGCAGCTGCCAGAAAGATCTTTGAAAATGTAGATCTATTTATGTGGAGCCTCTGCGGAAAATCTCCTTTGGTTCCCCATCACCTACAGGATCAAGCTGAAGCCCCGAAGCCTCTCTAAAGTGCCCCATTTCTGCTTGTTCTGCCTCATCTTCTGCAACTCCCTGGCGGCCTCTACTCCATCTCTCTCTGCTGACCCCTGCAGATTGTTCTAGACAACCTGTGCCTGGCACCCATCCGACACCTCTTCCCATAGGCCTCTGCTCCAGGACTTCTTTCACCCTAGTCTCTCTCCTCCACAATCCCCTCAAAAGCCTCCTCCTTGGAAAATGTCACTTTTCTTTGTTGTGTTCCTCCACCATCCTGCCAATACCTTTAGAATATATCCACTTAGTTTCTAAGTATTCATTTGCATCTTCTCCCTCCTACCTTCAAGGAAAAACAAGTATCTTATTGTTGTTTATCTCCCATGCCTAGCACTGCAGCAAATAGTGGATACTCAGTGAGTGTTTGTGGACTGAAGGATGGAAAGAAGCTGGTAGGCAGGCAAGAGATTGGGAAGAAAGACGAGAAGAGCCAAATTAACGTCATCAGAATAGCTGAGGAGATGATGGAAATTCAGATTCCAAGGCCCTGCCCCAACCCTTCTGAATCGTCATCTCTGGAGGTAGGGCTCAGGACTTGGCCTTTTTCATAGGCCTTCTTTAAGTGAATCTTGTGACTCTAAAGTTTCAAACCACGGACAAAAGGGACTCTAGTTCTAATACTGCAGAAGTTCCGTTATTTAAGAATCTGACCCAGGGTCAAATACTTTAGCAGAATTAATTTTTAAGATAATCTAATTACGGCATCGATTATGGGCATGGAGGTGATAATTACAGAAAAACGGACTAAAGCACATGTGGAGACTGAAAAACACCAAAGAGAGGCCAGTGGCCACCTGAGGCCCTGCAAAGGCAGTTGGGTACAAGGCAAAAGGAGGCAGCGCTCTGATTAACAGGTGGTGTTCTCTCCGACAAGCCCTCCCGTTCCCCCATCTGAAAACTGAGGGGGTTGCGGCAAGGTCCCTTTCCGCTCTAATGTTCTGTGAGTGGCCATCTGAGGACAGGAAAACTCACCACGTATGGGTAACCGCTCAGAACGCTTCTAGACTTGCTGTATTACCGGGAGATTTCTATCCTGGCAAAAGATGACTACAGAGGGAGCGGGCCAAAGGAGCACCGGCGGGGCCACTCTGTTATAATGAGATTATGCCAGAGCCATTTTGGTTTATGAAATTAATACAACAGCGCTAATATATTACTGAGAGCCGCGAAGGCCCAGTCTCTCCAAAGAACGCCAAACGAACTGCAGGCATCTTCTCCTTCCCCTTGACCACTGGCCCACAAGGAAGCAGGAAGGAAGGGGCTGCCGCCCTGGCACACTGGGCCCCGGGGCGAGGGAGTGCCCGGGGCTGGCGGTAGAGGCAGGGTCTCCTGATGTGAGGTCAAGCCCGAGTCTGCCCTGGGCAGCTCTGGGCTCGGGGAAGAGACAGCCCTGGCCATGTAGTGGCGGAGCGGAAAGGACGGCGCTGCAGGCCGGGCCCGGGGCCTGGCCACCCTCCTCAGGGCCCCCCACTCCGCACCTGTGCCTGCAGCGGAGGGAAAGGCCAGCGCCCGCCCTGCCCAACCCTGCCCTCCGAGAGGGACTTTGACCCACTGAGGAGAAGGCGGGAGACACATTCAAACAGGCGGCGATAAACTTATTAGTCATGCCTGCTGCTCAGCCACCGCTTCCCCCCACTCTCTGCGGGCGGCCCCCAGCCCTGCCACCTTTCAAGTCGGACAACTTTAAAGAAAAAGGCAGGAAAAAAACGAGAGGGGCCAACGTACTTGATGAAGAAGACTCTGCCCCCGCGGTCCACTCCGTAGGTCCACCGGCCGGGCAAGTCCAGCCAGTCGATCTCCTCGGCCATCTCGGGGTCCCGAGCCCCTCGCGCTGGCCGGCCCCGGGCGCTGCGAGGGCCCGCTGCTCCTGGAGGCAGCGCCGGTGGGGGGCGGGGGGGCGCCGCGCGGGCCGGCGGCTCGGGCGCCCCTCCTGGGTCCCTGGCGGCGGCTCTGGCCTCCCGCTGGCGGCGGCTGGCCGCCCGCCGGGCAGCAGGGAACAGCGAGACTTAACCCTGGCCGGGCCGGGCCGGGCCCCAGACCGCAGCCGCCTGCTGCCGGGGTCGGCGCTCCCGCCGGACGGCGCCCGAACTTCAGGACCGGCGGCCGGCGCGGCGAGGACTCCTGCCGCCGGGCTGCGCCCCGCGGCGCCGCGGTCCCTCCCGGAGCGAGCAGGTGGCCGCGGCCGAGCGAGGGGCGGTGGCGCTCCGCTCGCAGCTCCGCGCCCGCACTTGAACCACCGGCGGGCGAGGGAGGCGGGGCCCAGCCGCCGCCTCGGAAGGTGATTCGCAGCCGCAGCCGCGGGTCCCCGAGTCCCGGCGCAGGGCGCGGGGAAACCAGCCTGGCTGCAGGAGCCTCGAGTGAGGAACCTGAGCGACGTGTCCAGCCACCGAACGGGAAGGGGGAAGTGGTCAGACCTGGTTCGGCTCGGTGGGAGGTTAGCGGAGGACAAAGGTCAAACGCAGGGAAGGGTGGCACGGGTATGAGCGGCAAGGCGCCCAGGAGGCCCTTCTTGCAGAGATGTCAGCCTCAGCAGGCAAGCTGGCCCTCGGCTCTCTTTCCCGGCACTTCTTCCCAGAAGCCTGCCATGACTAAGTAGAATCGGAGTGAGGCCTTAGAAACCTGCTCAGAAACCAACAGCGTTCATGTCCCTTCTCCCTAACTTGAACTAGAAAACTAAAGGGAAAAGAGGGGGGCGGAAAAAAAGAAGGGAATGTGTTCTGTACACAGAATGCAGGTTGCAAGCTTTCAATACTGGCATATGAAGAGGGTGTTGCGGGAGCCCACGTGGTCGGCTGTGTCTGGGTCTACATCAAGGTTGGGGTCCGGTCGGCTTTCCCAACTTACTCAGGACCTGCCCCTGGGCCTGCGATAGATGCACAGGTTCATTCAGTCCCTGTGCCAGACCCAAGGGAATCATTAGACAATAGGAGAGACGGCTGCCTTTAGAGGAAGCAACGCGCCACATGGCAGTTGGCAGGGATCGGTTGAGTATGCATACTCATTGTGAGCATTAGGAAGCGATTTTGATCCCTGGTCCACCTAGGTGATCCCTACTCATCCCTTCAGGGTCTACCGTGTGTTACCTCCTCCCAGAAGCCATTCCTGACTACACCAGATTTCTATGCCCATCCTTTACGTGTCATGACACCTTATTAATAACCCTGTAGTGGACTTACCTCGCTGTAAGGCAATCCTTGATGTACTCTCTGTCTCCTTCACTGAGCTGTGTGCTCCCGAGAGCAGGCACTCCATCTCATTCATCTCTACAGCCCCAGCACCTAGCTGGGGCACCCAATTAGTGTTAGACGAATGACTAATTCTGTTATAACTGGGAAACAACTATAAACACAATCCTGTACTTTTGGACCTTATGGGCCTGCCGAATATAACCATCAGCCACATCCGGGTGTGTGGTGGGGAGAACTTTCTGGAAAAGGAAACCGCCAGTGAGCCTTCCCAGGTAACCCAAATGTTCAAACTGCAGGGTGTAATGCACATACATCTGATAGGTAGTGAAGCTAGAAGATGGCTCACAGAACATCTAGTCCAAGACTCTTATTTTAAATATGGGAAACTGAGGAGCAAAGAAGGGAAGGACTGATTGAGGTCACTGAGCAAGGTGGTGGCCGAGAAAGATCTGCCCACCAGTGTCCCCACCAGAGCTCTCTCCATTGCTCTGTTCTGCCTCCAACACTGGAAATTCACTCTGCCGTCACATACAAGTTGAATCCTGTGTGCCGGCTCTAAGGCCAGTCCATTTTCCGGATGCAGAAGAGGAGCAGAAGCCCGTAATACCCAACCCTTTCCTCCCTTCTCAGATCCCATGGGTTCCTGGTCAAGAGAGCTGCATTCAACAGTAAGGAAGGGCCTCATCTGATCAGCACAGGTGAGGACCGAGGCCCCTTTGCTCCTAATTTGGGGAGGGTGGGGGGGTCAGGGGTTCAGACCCCTCTCCAGGCCCAAGCCTTGTGAAACATCTGTGAGACCCCCCAGCCCAGCCCCCTGTGATAGCTGAGGATGTGGACCGCCAGAATTGTTGCCAAGATGTCTCCAGGGAAAATATCAGCAACCAGTGCACTCCCAGTCCAACCAGAGCAACCAGTAAGGGTGGCTGCTTGGGCCGAATGTGGGTGGGAATAGGGAACAAAATGACATATATTTGAAAGTATGTATTCCACTGCTGTCTTCTTTGAGGAGTAGGGACTCCTGTTGATTTCCTCACAAGATTTTTGCCTTGTTTTTCTCTATAATCTAGCCTGGGATTCCTTGGAACGTTTACCTAGACAAGAAAAGGCCAGTGGTTGAGATTTTGAATGTTTTTTCCACTCATTTGAAATAAGAAATCAGGTTTGAAAATACTTTTCTAACTGTGATGTATCCTCACCAGTGACCTTTTATATTCTAACTCTTGTTTATCAATTATGATCAGTATTAATACTGCTTATAAGACATTTTAGCAAAAGAGCTAAAGATAATAAAGAAAAGGAGTAGAAAACTCAAATAAAAACAGCTATTGGTTCAACAATTACCTGGAAGAAGACAGAAAGGTTGATATGTTGAAATGAAAACCTTACAGGCTTTTGCAATCAAAAAAAGAAATGTACTTGCTTATTTTTCCCATGCAGCAAGTTTTACTTTACTTCTTTAAAAGGCAACAAAGCATGTGGATAAAATATATCAATAATATCTGGAAATGATTCTGATTCTGATTCTCTCATATATTTTGAGGCCTTAGTCACTTAAATATTATTATGCTTCTGGTTTAGCAACGGTGGTAAGCTGAAAATTCTCCCACCCCCTCCTCCCAACCCAACTCCACAAAAGCTGTCCTGTCAAATGCCTGGAATCTATGAGTATGACCTTATTTGGAAAAAGGTCTTTGTAGATGTAATTAAGTTAAGGATTTTGAGATGAGATTATCCTAGATTATTCAGGTGGGCCCTAAATTCAATTACAAGTGTCCCTAGACAAGGCAGGCAGGGGGAGATGTGAAATGGACAGAAGTGGAGGAAGCAATATGGCCACTGGAGCAATGTGGCCATGAGTCAAGAATGTTGACAACCACCAGAAGCTGGAAGAGGCAAAACGATCCTTCCCCAGAACTTCCAGGAGTGTGGACTTGTCAACACCTTGATTTCAGACTTCTGGCCTCCAGAGCAGTGAAAGAATAAATTTTTGCTGTTTTAAGCCACCCAGTTGGTGGTCACTTGGTACAGCAACCATGGGAAATTAATATAGCACCGATAAGAAAATCATAACAATGAGGATTGAGATAAATGTCTGTTGTTTTTTTTTTTACTTGTCCAATATCCAATCTCCCTTCTTCTGTTGATTGTCCTCAAATTTCCTTTTGACCTCCACCCTTCTGCCCCCAGCACTTGCGGGCTGGATGGGCTGGCCCCACCCCCACCCAGCTCCATGGTGGAGGGGTAGGGCTGCTGATAGAGGAAGCCATTCTGACCCTTCCTGGCCACAGTGATTGGTTCAGTAAAGGACATGTGACTCAGAGCAGACCAATGAGATTCAGTCTTAAGAAGAGCCCAAAATTCTTGGGAGGAAGCCCTTTTTTCCTTGGATTTGAAGCTGGCAAGGGTCATTTTGGCGCTCCTGGGGTCTTCATGTGGAGAGAGTCTGCTGAAAGTGAAGCCAGTACAGGAGAAATTGGAACCAGAAGATGGAGACTGGGTCCTCCTTACATCTCATGAGCCCTGGGACCCAGCTTGCCAGCACAGCCTCTACCCTTGAAATTTCCATTTTTAGATGATAATAAACACCCTTATTTCCTTCAGCCAGTGAGTTGGGTGTCTGCCCTAACAACTGAAAAAGTACTGACCGATATACAAAGGTCATGGTGTCTTGTGTGCCTAACGGTTTTTTGGTTTAACCAATGTTTCTTTGGGAAAGCCAATGAGATAACCACCTGCATTTCTAGTGATACGAAAATGGGAACTTTTCTCTTTCAAGAAAACCACAATTTTAGATCAAGAAAGAGTCTTAGTGATTATCTAGTTCGAAGCCCACATTTTCTCCCTGGATGCCAGAGAATTCAGGGCAAGTACCAGAGTTGTGACAATTACCCAGTAGAACTGGGACCACAACCCAAGTCTCCTGAAAACTTGATCATCTGAAAGCTAAATTTCAAGATGTTTGCTTTACCACTTAAGCATATTTGGCCAAGAGACTTGCATAGTTACAAGAGGATTATAAGAGATCCCTCTGCTATATAAAATAACCACAATAGTAATTTTTATTGAGTGCTGGTGTTTAATAGCTATGTTTGCCTGCCTGCTGATTTTCTTGCAGGAATTAGGAAGCCAAGGAAAAGAAGGCCAGGGCCATCTCAGCTGGGATCAGGTATGCGATTGTGTAAATATGCAGAAGCTCAAACGAACTAGTTACTTAATTAAAGTTTTGCTTCTATAAGGGCTAGAGAGGAGGTGTTCGGTATAAAAACTGCCATCCTAGTGCGAGTAACCAGAGGATTGTAGAATCCTGAGGTTTCCCTACAGCTAATTGAATTGCATTGCATTTATTCCACAGGTAATAAATTTATTTGAGTACCTTCTGTGGGTCAGGTACTGTTCTAGGCAGAGTCTGGGAGTGGGTAAAACAGGAATTCCTGCTCTCAGAGAGTTTATGTTTAATGAAAATATAGTCTCAGGGGATGATGGGTCTATGGAGAAAAATTGAAAGAGTAAGGATGGTAGGAGCAGTGGATGCTATGAGCCTCTGTTCCATCTGTTCCATACACAGGGTGGTCAGGAAGGGCCTCACTGAGAAGAGTGACATTTGAACAAACACTTGAAGGAAGTGAGAGATCAAACCGCGGGGACATTGGATAAATATATCCCAGGCAGAGGAAATAAGTGCAAAGGACCTGAGGCAGAAGCATCGTTATTGTGTTTGAGGCCAGTGGAGCCGAAGCAGCGTGAATGGGGGAGAAAATAGCAGGAGACAAGAACAGGGGGGTGGGGGAGGCAAGATCATTGTAAGGAAATTTGCTGCTAATCTAGGTGAGGTGGAAAACTATTGGGGGGTTGAGTGCACAAGTGACATGATTTTCATGGTTTAACATTTTTTACAGGATCATTTTGGCTGCTGTTTGGAATAGGATAGAAGCAGATTCCAGGCAAAACATGATGATGGCCTGGTTTATGCTGCTGGGGGGTAGGAGCAGTGAGGAATGGTCAGATTCTGGGTATTTTTTGAAGGTAGAACTAACAGATTCTGCTGATCGATTGGACTTGGGCTGTGAGAGGAAAGGAGGCCCCAGGGTGGCTGCAAGAGATTCGGCCTGAGCCACAGAAGTTTAGAGCGGCCACTGACTAAGACAGGAGTCAGCGGCAGGAAGAGCAGGTGTGGCAGGGAGGAGACGCGAGGTCCATTCTGAGCATGTCAAGTTGGAGGTGCCTGTGAGCCACCTAGGGAGAGATGAGTGATACACGAGGTTGAAGTCTGTCTCAGGATTAGAATATACATTTGGTATTTTTCAGTGATTAGATAGTGTTACAGTCATAAGGCTGATTGAGATCACAAAGGATATGAGTGTAGGTACGGAGGAGGCAGAGATCAAGGGCTGAGAACTGGGACGCTCCAACTTTTAGAGGTCAAGTTAATGCGAAGGACCCCACGAATGAGACTGAGTAACAAGCGGCTACAGCAGTAGGAGGCAGATACAGAGAGTAGTGTCCTGGGAGGGAGCTGTGAGTGGATTCACATCACCCACAGGACGGGCAATGTGCAACTGGGCTTGTGTTCTAGAAGGACTGAGGTTGGGGTGGGGGTTCTGTCTGAGCAGGAAGCAGCTTGTACTCCTGTACCAAAGGTGGAAAGCCAGCCCGGTTATTTTCAAGCTGGCCTAAGCATGGGCCTGGGAAGGTGATCATCTTGGCTAATGGGCCCCCGCTCTCTGTAGAGAGGAGTGTCTGAAATGTGCTTCCTTTAGCTCCATCTCTCAAAGTCTCTGCTCTGGCTTCTCCTGGGAATGATGCCAGCCCAAGATGGCTGGCTGACTTTTCCTGCCAGTACTGCATCATGGAACAGCAAAGTGGCCCTGGCAGCTCCCGGGTGGGTGCGGGGAGGAATGAAACTGTCAGTCATCCGCTCAGGGCAAGCAATGTGGGCTGGGTGGAGCCCTGCAGAATGGCCCACTAGACAACCTGCTGCTTTTTCTTCTCTGGATCTCTTCTTGAATCTACAGCTTAGACAACGCTCTTTCTGCACTGACTTTAAAGACTAACCTGGGTCTTTTTCTAGAAAATGGCAGCTGGTGCTGACTTGGGCATTTCCTGGAACTCACACAGCGCTTTGGTTCAGTTTAGTTCAATAAACTTGTAAGACATCATTGTGCCTCTATTTTAATGCAAAACTGTTCCAGCCTTCAGCCAGCCAGTTTCTTCCCCTCGTGTCTCTGCCCCCCTCTAACCTGCCGGCCGGTCCTGTACACTCATCAAAGACCTTAGCCCCACGGTTCCTCTCTGCGCTCCTGACTTACACCTCCATGTCTGTTCTGAGCCCTCTTCATCTCCGTACACGGCACAGTAAACAATCACCCCATTGCTCAGCCCCCAAACCTAGGAGCAGCGTGACCAGCTGTCCCGGTTTGCCTGGGACCTGCCTGCCCTGGTTTTACCCTGGAAAACTCCATGTCCCAGGAAACCCCTCAGTCTCAGCAAACTGGGATGGTCGGTCAGCCTACCTAGAGTCACCCCGGATTTCCTTCTACTCCTCATATCCCCCAACCACGCACCTGGCTCTCCCCGCACATACGCCCCCTTCCCACGTCTCCTGCCTCCTGGTCCAAGCCTCCACTATGTCCCACCCAGACCACCCCAAGAGCCTCTTCATGTGGCCCACCTGTTTCTTTGCTTATCTCACCACATTTTTCATGCAATTGCCAGAGGATCTTTTTGTAGAGAAAATATTATCGTAGTACCCACACCCCTGCAGTTCAACATTCCAACTACATTTGGAATAAATCCAAATTTCCTTCCTGTATGATCTGACCATTCCTTACCTATCCACTGTGACTTCATAGCTCACCCCCTCTTCCTCCTGTCCCTGATGCCCCCCCATCTCATGACTCACTCCCTCCTGCCTGCCATTCAGGTGTGCGGTCACAGTTCCCCTCCACAGGGATAGCTTCCTCAATCACCTCACCCAGATTTGTTTCCCAAGCTTCTCCCTATCACATTGCTCTCCTCTGTTTAATCTGCATGGCATAGATCACCATCTGAAGCTATTTTGTTAATTTTTGGGGTTTTGTATATTTTTGTACATTGACTCGCTCAGTTAAGATGTCATCCTTGAAAGCAGAGACCTGGCCAATCTTGTTGACATCTATGCTCTAGCACGTGGCTTTGTACACAGTGAAGTGCTCAGAAAATATTTGCTGAATAAATGAATATTCAGCACACAGTACAGGCCTCTCACTGTAGTCATAAATGATAATGAATGGACAGATTAATGAGAGTCAACCAAGCTCTGGTTAGGCACAGGGTCCACCTTAATAAGTAAGACACGGTTCTCTGGGAGCTCATGGTTCACTCAGAAACATGCAAAAGTCAAAGTTTTAAACTAAATGAATATGCTGGGGAGTAAGAAATGTCAGTATCGTTACTTTTTTTTTAAATAAGCTGAACTTGGCTCTGGGTCCCTATCCCACTTGGCGGGTAAGAGGTTCAATCTCAATCATCACTGAGCCACTCCCTGACCCTTCTGAGCCACAGGGAACTCCCAGAAGTCCAAAAGATCCAGGAAGGGCTTGTTAATCTTCAGTTTGCCCTGGCACGTCCCATATGCTCCTGGCTCCTCCTCGTAGGGCCTTGCAGGGTCATCTGCTTCTTGGCCAAGCGTGGACTTGGGGGAAAGGATAGGTAAGAAGGCTGAAGTGGGCTTTGTGGGAGTGTGAGCGCCAACCCAAGCTACTCAGAAGACCTCTCCAAACCCCCATGCTGTTTTCAGCCCAGGGAAATTGTTCCAAACGTGCTTCTGTCTGTGAATTCTACCTCCCTTCACCAAGCCCTTCCCTTCTTTCCCTCCCACCCCTGAGCCATCCTTCAAAACCTCCCTTAAGCGCCGCTCTTGCTGCTTCCTACAGATGGAGGAGATGCTACAACAGTCAGTTGTCCACGTAAACAGAGTTCTGACATCTCCCTCCACCGACCTGTTCCTCTTTCAGAATTCCCGAGGTCAATTAGCAATATCACGTCCTCGTCGCCGAGCATAGTACAGCCGACTCATTTGTCATTTCTCCTTCTCCTTCATCTATAGCCCCTGAGTCCTGCCAACTACAATCCTCCATGACTCCCCCTTTGCAGTCTCACCATCCCTTTGTTTGAGCTCATCACTTCCTCCCTATATTTATACAAGAACATTCTACCTGATCTCTCCATTCTAGCTTCTCCTCAGTTCGATCCATCCACCAAATAACCCGAGAGCTATTCCCAAAGAACCAGTCTGACCATGTCATCGCCTTGATGGCTTGTCACTTTATAGAGAATGAAACAGAGCAAATGTGGTGTGGCCTTCACAGTGCACTGTCACTTAGGCCCTTGAAATAAAGCTTGTCCTCCGCTGCATTTCTCCATCCCGTAGAACCTCTAGCCTTGGACAGGAACCTCCTATTGGTCATTTCCCAAACATGCTTCCCATTTTCTTCCATTTCTACTTTTTCTCTAAAGCTATTTTTCCTGTTTGAAATGTCCTTTGCCTCCCTACCCTTCAACTACTCCCTTTCCCCAACATCCACCTGAGTAAGAGTACTCGCTCTTCCACCTCATTCATTAGTATTTCCTGAGAGAAGAAATGAAGCATTGTAGTTAAATGCATGGACCCTGGAGCCAGGCTGGGGTTGACTCCTAGTTTTGTGCCATTCCCCCTGCCTCTCTTGGGAGGTCTTGGGTAGGTTATTATGAACCAAGTCCCTCATCTGTAAATTGAGAGATATATACACATATCACAAAGTACACCATCTGATATTATTATTATGCTCCAAAAAAGGTACTAAGAAATTTTCATAAATAGCCTAGTTAGTCCCCTCAACTACACTGAGAGACACTATTATTCAAACTGTGCACATGACTGCCTGAGAGTCAAGTAGTTCACTCAAGGACACAAGCTGGCAGAAATGGAAAACTGAACTCCAGCCCAAGGCGGTCTGTACCGATGTGTAGGTTCTCTTCAAAGCACTGAGAAGAGCCTTGGGTGGGAAACCAGAGGAGACTCATCTCTCAAACTCCACCTTAAGAAATTAGCAAAAGAAAATCAATTATAACCAAAGAATGTAGACAGAAGGAAATGGACTACAAATCAGAGGACTATAATCAAAATAACGCAAAACAAAACAAAACAATAGAGAAAAATCACTGAAGCTGTTTCTTTGAAAAGATTGACAAAACTGGTAAACCTCTAGCCAGACTTAACAAGAAACAGAAAAGAGAGAGAAGACGTAAATTACCAACATCAGGAATGAAAGAGAAGACATAATTGATCCTACTGATCAGATAAGGATGTTTGCTCTCATTACTTCTGTTCAGCATCGCACCACTTCTATTCACAATGTGCTAAATATCCTCGATAGTACAATAAGGCAAGAAAAAAGAAATAAAGGGCATAGAGATTGGAAAGATAGAAGCAAAACTGTTTTTATTCTAAGATGTGATCATAAATGTAAAAAATCCTAAGGTCACAGGATACAAGATAGTATACAAAAATAAATTGTATCTCCATATATCAACAGCAAAAAATTGAAAATTGAATTGAAATAAATATAATTTGCAATAGCATTAACAAATAGGAAATTTTTAGGGATACAGGCAACAAAATCTGTGTAAGATCAGTATACTGAAAACTATAAAACATCCTGAGAAAAATTTTAAAAGACCCAAATAAATGGAAGAATATACTATGTTTATGGATCAGAAAACAATATTGTTACGACATCCATTCTTCTTAATTCAATCTATAAAGTCAATGTATTACCATTCAATACCTCACCAGCTCTTTTTTTTTTCTTTTGTAGAATTAGTAAGCTGGCTATAAAATTCAACTATAAATGTAAAGGACCTAGAATAGCCAAAACAATTTTGAGAAAGAACAGAATGATTTCAAAACTTTCTATAAAGTTACTTACTTTAAAATCAAGACTTATCCATAAAACCAAGACAGTGTGGTATTTATGTAGGCACAGAGATACAGATTAATGAAATAGAATAGAGGGTCCAGAAATAGAGCCAAATATATGGTCAACTGATTTTTAACAAAGATGACAAGGTTATTCAATGGGAGAGGATAGTCTTTTCAACAATTAAATATTTATGTGCAAAAACATGAATCTCAACCATCACTTCACACCATATACAAAAGTTAACTCAAAAAGGATCATAGACATCAATGTCAGAGTTAAAGCTTACAGAAGAAAACATAAGCAAAAGTATTTGTGACCTTGTATTAGGGAAAGATTTCTGAAATAGGGCACAAAAAACATGGACTGTGAAAGAAAACATTGATAAATTAGACTTCTGCAAAATTTAAAAATTTTGTTCTTCAAATGACATTATTCAAGTCACAGACAGGGAGAAAATATTTGTAAAACAGATATGATAAGGAACTTGTATCTAGAATATACTAAACAACTATATACACACAAATATATAAATGCACACAAACAACTTGGTTAAAAAAATAGACAAAAGACCTGAGCACATACTTCACCATATGGTACTGGCCATTGCAAATAAATGTATGAAAAGATGCTCCATATATTAAACATCAAGGAAATGCAAATTTTCACAAAAATAAGATGCCATTACAAATGCACTAGAATAGCTAAAAATTTTTTTCCTCTTAGGTTTTTTTTAAGTATCATTGATATACAATCTTACAAAGGTTTCACATGAACAACATTGTGGTTTCAACATAGAATAGCTAAATTTAAAAACACAATATCGAGTGTTGGGAAGGATGTGGAACAACTGGATCTCTCATATATTGCTGCCAAGTAGCACAGTCACTTTGGAAAACTGGGAGTTTTCTTATGAAGTTAAATACCTATTTGCCATGTGATCCATCAATCTCACTCCTAAATTTATCCAAAAGTAGTGAAAACGTATGTCCACAGAAGCACTTGCATGCAAATGTTCATAGCAGCTTTATTCATAGTAGCCACAAATTATAAACAAACCAACTGTCCATACACTAGTGAATGAATGAATGTGGTATCATCATATGATGGAATACTACTTAGTAATAAAAAGGAAGGGACTGCCAATATCCTCAACAGTACATTCAAAAGCATTACACTGGATTAAAGACACCACACACAAAACAGTGCATACTCTACTACCCTACATAAGACACTATTTTTCTGAGATTCTAGAAAAAGTACAATAGATGATAAAAAGCAGATCAATGGCTGCCAAAGGCTGGAGGTTGGCAGAATATGAAAGAGCATGAGGGGACTATCTAGAGTGATGTAAATGCTTTCTGTTGTGATTGTGGTAGTGTTTACATGACTACACGTTTGTCAAAACTCACTAAATTTTACACTTAAAATTGATGAGTTTTATTGTATGTAAATCATACCTCAGTAAGCTGATAAAAATGTCCTTAACTATCTAGGAAAACTGGATGTGAATGATACCCTGCCCAAGAATAAGTGCCTTTCATAACACTGATCAAGTTCCAGTGAACCTCATGCTATCACTTGAAAGATCAGTAATGAAGACATAACATCAACTGACTTAAAACCTTAGGTTTAAAGCCATCCTTAGTAATACTAGCATCTCACAATAGCTCAAGTACAATAAACACAATGTACACTGAAGAAGACCTTTGCACACTATTAATTGCATCTTTGAAACGCATGAATTACTATATTCTTAATTGTTGTTGGGGGGGAGGGAGGCGGAGGCTATCTATGGGGAGAAGAAGGCTATGGAATTACCACTTGAGTTAAGAGAAAAGCATATTGTGCACTTAAGACATTCTGGGTTCCTGTGCTGGGGATACTCCCACAAAAGACGTGACAGTCTACAGACAGAAATGGAGGTGGAAGTCACCATTACAATTCAATGTGAGATGAATTAAAAGTAATAAAAAGGTGTGCGGGCTGCTAAAAACAAGATAATGAACGCTGAGGACACAGAGATGGAGTCATCGTCAGGGAAGCCTTTAGAGGGAAGATGAAACCTGATCAAGGAAAGTAAATATTCCTGATGGACCCAGAGGGGGTCTATGCCAAATGGGAGAGGTAAGAAGGGACACTGGCTTAACTTGTCATCCCATTTGAAACAACCTGGGAAATTAATTGCAAAAACATGCACCTGCTTTGACTTCCCAGCAGGACTTTTCTTCTGTAATTTAATATTCCTCTAAAAAACCTGCCATCTCTCAGGCAGTACTAGGTTACACCCGCATCCCCCCAAGGCCAGTCAAGCTGTGAGTTTTAGCTGGTTGTTCCCGGGGAAGGGAATCTGTTCAGAGGTTGAGTATCTAGAAAATACGACTATCAGAAGTTTTTAAAAAAACCCTCCTCTGTACATTCCTGAAGGTACAACAACAACAAAAAACCCCAGCCAACTCCTACCCTCCCTACTCAGTCAAATCAAGCAGACACAAAAGAAAGGAAAAGCACCAAGAATACGGTAGAAAGCGCCTTACTCACGCAGGCGCAGGACGGTTGCGCAGCGGCCTTCCATTCAGCGCAGAGGGAGGTGGGTTGGGGCAGCCCCCGGAGCCAATACCAACCTATCCGGGGCAGTCCTGACTGGACAGCCACCTGGCCTTGGCTGCGAGCTCAAGGGGAACGGTGTCAGCACGTTCTGGAGGCTCTTCTCCTTAGGCCCGCCACAGGTCACTGTTCCGAAGCAAGGACTCCCCATGCTTGGAGCAATGTGGCACCCCCTCCCCTCTCACTGAGAACGCTGCCCTGATGCACAGGAATACAACAGGAAGCTTAATGATGAGCAGATAGTCGAGTGATAAAGAGATGAAGCCCGAACTGCACAAATCCTACTACAGAAAACCCAGCTGTGGATAAAATGAGAGTTCCTGTGGCCAGAATTCTCACCTGGCCCTGGTTGACTAGCTCACTTCACACCTGTGGGCAATACATGGCTGTTGACTCTATATAAAGAGCTCTGCCCAGTGCTCTGGGCGCGACGCGGTGGCAGGGCTGCAAGGCTGCGGGAGAGCAGAGCAGAGGCTGGAGTGGTGGCAGCGCCGAGGACAGAGGCCCAGAGGCAGAGACGGGCTTGCGGCATGCAGGCTCGCTCTGAGTGGATGGGATTCTAGTGATTGACCTGCCACCGGAAATAAAGTTGGGTATAACCCTTTCACCCCAAGAACGTTTTACTGTCTTTCTTTGGTCACACTGAATGCATAATGAACTTGCCCCGGGGCTGAAACCCATTGGCAAGACACCAGCAAATATCCGTCCATCAGCCTCCTAGATCTCCCCTCTGATCCTTAATCACTATATTCATTTTAGTCTCCCTCCATGTACATTAGGAAGAATCAATTTCTGTGCTCAAATACAAATCTCGGTAGTCCGCACGTCTGGGTAGTTAACACAAAAAGGTGGAGTCGAAGTGGGCCGGGCAGGCCTGCCTGGAGTGGGAGGGCAGTTTTCCAGCTGGTTCCCACCCCAGGGCATGACCTCCGGACCGCAATAGCCATCAGATCCGCGGTAGCCAAGGATCCGTCAGGCACTGATAGTAAGTAACGCCATCTAGTGGCATGAGCGGTGCACCTCTGGAAACCCAAAGCCGGTTCAGTAATAGAACGGAAACCTCTGGTGGGGTGGAAATACTTTGGTGCTGCAACACAGAATATTAACTCTGGAAAAGAATGGCGTCAGCTGATTTGCTCACATATGAAATCCATAAATTAACATGCACCTTATTAAAGACATGCAAACTAACTGATGTGGTATCCCTAGCCAAATTGAAATTTGTAATTATACTCCACCAATGAGTAGCTTCCTGCAGCTTCTGTGTAAGGAGCTTTCAGTTCTGTGATTCTACATCATCTATGATTGTGGCACATTTGTTCTAAACAGACGTGGTTGTATTGATGAAATCTCAGTACAGGCTATATGAGACGTGATTTTACGAAAGTCATTCAACCAGTATTTGTTGACTGTTGTGTGTCAGACACAGTTCTAGGCTCTGGGCTCACAGGGTGCACAAAGCATACAGCAGGATTTCTGCTCTCACGGAGTTTACAGACTAGGAGCAGCAAACAAGAAATGAGTAAAAATGTTAACAAGATGAGGTAAGAGTGACCATAATTTTAAAAAGTGAGGTGAGAGGGAAGGGAAGGGCCTGGGAATCAGGGTGGAGAGAGGTCTCTTGGACGTGGCATCTGAGGACCAAAGGCACTAGCCTTCTCATGATGAAATTTGTTTTTAAGAACTGCCATTCCAGAACATATATCCATATGGGCCTTTTTCTGAACTCTTGGGGCTCCTCTCTGGTTTTTCCCTTCAGTGCCCATGTATGAACCCCATTAAGAAAGGTGGTTCAGTAAAAATATGTATTTTAAAAATTTGAAAATAAAAAGAAAAGCAAGCTTAAGTAACTGTGATTCTGTAACATCTATGTTGACAGATAGTAACTGCACTGGGGGGGAGGATTTAATAATACGAGCAACTGTTCAAACCATTGGGTTGCATACTTGAAACCAATGTAAGATTATATATCTATACTTCAATAGTAATTATATAAAGAAAAAAAAAGCAGGCTTAACTCAAAGCAGCATAATCTAGCTTTACTGTCACCTTTCTTTGCCCCTGAACATCTTTGGGATATTTCTGAAAATTAATCCAGTCTCAGAGTACATACATATTAACCTAACATTCTGGTGGGAAAGTGTACAGTAAGCTCTGGGGAGAGTTAAGACCTCTGTGAGGTCCTTTCTTCTTCTCGATGGATAGTATCTCTAACGAACACATGCTTCTGGTAATTGTGCTGTTTTTTTGCTATGAAGGTCCTCATCCTCATCTTTCTTCTAGGTAAGGAGCTATAGAAGGGTAGTGAAAAAACACTCAGCAACGGCAGGAGGAAACAGGAAGAAAAGGAAAGACAAAGGGAAGGATACAACGAGTTTCAAAGAACAAAACCTAAAAAATTGTTCCAAAGCTTCTCTGCTTACAGTTCAGTGTTCTAGACCTATTTTCTCATTAGATCTCTAGGTATCTCCCCATGGGTCAAGCAACTTTCCATAAACCTAGTTTTCCCTTTCCCTGGTGAGATCAAGGAGTTTGCCCAATGGTAAAACACTGACAGCAACTCATTGTTACATAGTAATACATACCCCACCTCCATTCACGCTGTTTTCCATTCCATGTGTAAAATTATTTCTCTTTAAATCCCCTTAAGTCAAACCTGTCACTACAACATATTAATCGGAAGCATTTATAGGTCTTGCTTGATGAATCTTCAAAGTGAGCAGGGTTACATCTACCCTGTTTACTACGTCTGTTACAGATCTTGGTATCATGCTACCTTTATATTTTAAAATCGTAACCGACCCATACAAACTTAGTCTTGCTGGAGCTAATCCAAGAAGAAAAAGATGAGGTTTTTTTTTGCACTGGTCACAAAGCATTCAACTAAATCTTTAAGGAAAGAAACCTAATTACCAGCATAGCAAGGTTTCAAATAGCTAACATTTGTATCATACTCAGCTAAATGAAGAAATACCAAAAGCTCTTCATACTCACAGAAAGAAACTAAGCCTCTCACTTCAAAAAGGTACCCTGGGCAGCAATTTGCTTTTTAGTATGTACCAAGAATGCCTTTATGTAACTCTCTACTAGAATACTTTTATAAATAACGTGTCTTTATGAGAAAAAATGAATATATTTCCATTTTTATTTTTAAAGGGGACATAGAGGAGGGTCCAAAGGAAGTCTCCAAATGAGACCACCAAATTACCTAATCTGTAATGATGACGATTTCTTAAGGTCAGCAATTAAATATTTGCTTCAAACTTTCTATTAAAATAGAAAAAAAAATGATAATCAGGATAATCATAGCAATAAACCTGACTTGATGTGAATAGAGCTATTTTCATATGCTTTCCTGGGGCGAGACAGCCAAAAATGCTTAAATTAACCCAAGATGGTAATAAAAGTAAAACGTGGGGCTGTCAATTCAATTTGAACTAAATAATATCTCCAACTAAACATTTGTGTCCTTCCTTGCAGTTCAGAAACACATCTAAAGTTTTTCAGAAGCTAGGAAGATCAAAATGCCTAAATTAAGAATGCTATTATGCCTTAGTCCATTAAGAGGCTTGCTATAACACAAATGTTTTTTTCTCAGGGTAAAAAGTTTTTTTTTTTCCCTGATGTTAC
The DNA here is from genome assembly GCF_030020395.1 of Manis pentadactyla. NCBI lineage: Eukaryota > Metazoa > Chordata > Mammalia > Pholidota > Manidae > Manis > Manis pentadactyla. The sequence goes on along the minus strand of NC_080027.1, from coordinate 123,304,066 downwards.
CATCACATTTATTCAATATTGTAAGTGGAGAATATCATGATTTACAATACAATGGTTATTATTAATAATAGTGCACGAAATAGAGTAGACTTCCCTATTACTCAAGAGAAACACTATGTCAAGCCCAGCACATGCATGGTACTGATTCTGTGAATACTTTATTTTCCTTTTATCTCTGCAGCGCAAGTGGGCAGCTAAGGCCAACTTTAGAATCAAACCAAAAGCCCAGTCTCTGAGTGTGTTTCATACTCTTAAGTACCAAATTTTCCTGTTACTAAAATGTAGCTTGCAATTATAATATTTATCCTCTTCCTCTCCATCAATTAGCTGAGGTGCAATTTACACATCACATAACCATTTTAAACCACAGAAGTTTGTCCAGCACCTCTAAGTTCATAGTGCTTTCACAAAACACCTGACTTAATCCTGAAAATCCAAATTCTAGAACCAATGTAAAATACTAGGAAACATACAAAGTTGAACCAAAATATCGTGTAACATTTAATAATTGGAAATATATTTATTACAATTTACAGGTTAACAGTTATATACACAAATATAATTTTAGCTGTAAAATCCCAACGTTACTTTTAAAGCACTGAATCTGTACAAGCTAATTTAGAAGTTAACTAGTCCCCTAAATTCATCTTCCTTAAATTATAAAAAAATAAAATCTGATAGTTATGATTTCAAGTTAAAGAGGTGCTGTTATCACATTTCAACACTCAGAAAAGGAATTTAACTTGTGTGTAATAAAGCCTTTCACATGCCACATTGATACTTAAAGCACCATTGCAAGATTTAGACATGTAAGATGTTCAATTAAAACTTCCAAAAATATTTAAAGATTGTGGGGGGTTTAACTTTGTTCTAACAACTTAGGATTGGGATGAAACTGACAAGTTTTTTCTCCTTCAGTCCAGCATAAAAATGGTCCCTTCTTTTTTCATCAACAACTGACACCTTTTAATGGAAGGTAATAAACAGGAGAATTCTTAATTAAGCTTTAACTCATTTGGTAGTGAGGTTGGAATCCCAAGGGAACAATCTTCCAAAATCCAATAAATGTAAATAAAGATATCCCATCATTTTCAAATATGCAGAGGTGATAGATTTCAGAACACAAAACACAACCTAAGTCTCTGAAATAAAGTAGTATACTTCAGTCTGGTTTTCTAAGAATGCCTATACATATCTGAAAAGCTTTTTTCAAGACACATGTTGCCTTCTTTCCAACTGACATTTCTGGTACTTAAAACCGCCTGTTTTCATGGTATTACATTAGATTGTGTAAATGCATTCCCTAAAATTACCTAAAGTGGAGGTGCACAAAACACAACAAATAAGGGCTCTGCACAAATCTGACCAACTTTTATGTTGCTGCATTCTCAGTGTGTTTACGTATGACTATATGTTATTACTGGAGGCCATTCTTAAAGCAAACCAAATAGAAGTAAAATAATGACCAGGTAGATTAGAAACTGAGGTAGTAACCCTGTGAGCACTTCTGATGAAAAATTCGTTCCCACACCAAAGAAGTTCACCACTAAGAAGTCATCTATTTCACTCATGTTTTTCCATTACCTGTGACAAGAGGTACATGGAGTGAAAACAGACCTGTAGGGAGTTGGTGAACATCACCTTAGCCTGACAGCTGCACACCACGCAGAGCTAACTAAACATACCAAGCACAGCCGGTCCCTGCAAAGTCTCTCATTCCCAAGTGAACTCTGGGCTAAAGATATTAGGACTTTCTAGTTATTAAGTCTATAGTTCAGTCCTTTCCTGAAAGTATTGGCCTTGCCATTACTTGTCTCATTATTAAAATAGCAGAACACAATAAACTTGGATACTGACTGAAGTCTCTATTTTACATTTCAAACTGGAAAATCTACAACTGCCCATTTCCAAGTTTACAGTGTCACCCTGACAGGTTTTAAAAGTGGCAGTGCTGAGGAATGGTATTAATAACACTGGTTTTCTGCTGAAATATACAAAACCAAACTATCCTGTGATGTCTCCTATCTCCTTCCTAGAAAAATTCTAGGCTTTTAAAATTCAAAAATGAACACCTATGATGCAATTATTACTTCCTGGAGATTTTTACTACCTGTTGAAAGATACAGAGAACCATTCAACGGGGAACTACAATAACATACAGAACCCTCTTCAAAAAACTGCAGAGAAGTTAAATATATTAGATGTTAAAATCTGGCAGAAAGATGCAGCTTTCCCAAAGTAGCAAAGAGTACTGCATGTGTAGGTTTTATGGCAGCCCTTGGAAATAACTTAGGTAGGACTTAACCTAGAAATAAAAACCCACCACATATTTTCAACCAAAGTCATTTTTAGAAAAAAAAAAAAAAAAGGTGACACAGAATAATTTACTTTAAGTTGACAGCATATACAAGGGCTCTTCTTTTAGCCTTAATGTAGAAGAGCCACATCACTGAAACAAAAATATACACAGAAAACAAAAAAACTATTAACTGCAGTATGTTGGGAGGCTTAGGGGTAAGAGCCCAAAGTTTTAAGACATGTACACATAACTTCAGTTAGAATGGAAAATGGGCTCTGAACCCTATAAATATTGGTTCCCCCCCAAAAAAGTTTTGAAAATGCCAAATTACACCTTAAAAAGTCCCCTTTTCACAAGCAAGTGGCATTCAAAAACACATCCAACTAAATTAAAAAAGGGAGGATTAGAAATCACATTATCTCATCCTTCATTATCAGGGCTTGGCCTCAAACCAGGACATTCTGAGTAGAATATCTTGCAAAAAAAATATTAAACTAGGTCACTGGATTCAAGTTGCATATCCTCTAAAAAAAAAAGTCAAAGGACAGCTGCCGATCTTTGTTTTTAAAAGAAACCTCTCAAGTAAGAGGTAGTGTACACTAGAGTTAGGGGGCTGTCAAATCATCTTAACATTGCTTGAAAACATTAAGTTCTTTGAAGCACGTTTTCTGGAGTCTATTAAACATTCTTTCTCTGTGCTCAAATGTCAAGCAATATCCAATAGCATTTTCTGTTTCTTGAATTCGTTTCTGGAACCTGCATCCATCCCGTGCATATTCTTCCCATGGTCCTTTGCGATCCTCATCACCACTGATATAATACTCAGTAACTTCTTCAAGGAAGGTTACCTATAAAGACAAAGACTAATTTTAGTCATGTTCTAAGACCTTACAATAATCATTGAGTTAATTAACCCTTCATACTGATTCTTTCAAAATATCAAATATCTTCTCAACTGTAACGGAAGTAAGTTCTGACTAGATGGCATCTCAATAAAACAGCTGGCACATGTCGCCTTATCTCACGCACATCCGTGCACACTGTCACCTCCCCCATTGGTTGTCCTGTCGTCCCCTTTCCCTTCTCTTGACTTTTGGAATAAAATAAACCCAGAAGGAGAAGTGAAATTTTCCTGATTACAGTCCTTTTTTTACTCCTTAAGGAAGTATAGTTGTTATGCTCTTCTTCAAAAATGACAAATGTTTCCAAACAAAATATTTCAGAATTATATCCCCAGGAGCCAGTGCTTTTATTACAGCACACAAGCTCTTTTTTCTTCCCTTTTTCTCTTTAAAAAATTTCCCTGTTCAGTGCTTTCCAATTCTTGAACTATGAACATGTAGTATTGTCTTTATATCATTACTTTCATAATCAGAATATAGAAAATTACTTAGTAACAGAGTGCAGCAAAATTAACATATCTTCAAGACTATGTTACTATAAGCAACTTGGTAGTCAAGCTAAAAACCCTCTGTATTCCTCCTCTTCAATATGCTGTTACTATATACAGTTGACCCTTGAACAACACGGGTTTGAACTGCATGGGTCCATTTATATGCAGATTTTTTTCAGTAACTATACTGGAAATTTTTTGTAGATTTGTGACATTCTGAAAAAAATTTTCTCTGGCTTTCTTTATTGTAAGCCATATAATACATGTAACATACAAAATGTGGTAACTGACTATGTTACTGGTAAGGCTTCCAGTTAACAGTAGGCTAACATTAGCCGTTAACTTTTTGGGAAGTCAAAAGTTAAATGCAGATTTTTGACTGAGTGTGGTGGGGTGTTGGTGCCCCAAACTTGGAGTTATTTAAGGGTCAGTTGCACATGAAATTGTAAATATTATACATAATCACATGGAATTAAGTGACCATCTCTTTTAATCCCTACTTAATTTCTAATACAGAGGTTTCTAAGATATCGAACTCCTTAAGTAAATACTTGCTTTAATGTTCAATAGTTACATCAGCTAATCCCTCTGTGGCCTACTACTTTCATTCTCTTTACATCAGGCCAAGGAATGCCCCCGAGGACAATTAGTAGGTATGTAACACCTTACTAGATATTGCATTCTAGTCTTACTCATTCATTGTATTACTCATCACTAAGATAAATAGTAACAATAAACATTTATATAGTTTACTATATGCCAAGCTCTTTTCAAAGCACTTTAAAATTTTTACCTCATTATTTCTCTTATCAACTTTATAGGGTAGGTTCTATTATTATCTCCTTTGTACAGAAAAGGAAACAGTGGTAGAGAGGTTGCCTGACTTGTTCAAGTAACAGCTTCTAAGTGGTAAAATCTGGATTCAAACTCCAAGTCCGGCTCCGTAATCTGCACTGTTACACCTTGACACAAGGCCTTCTAAGAAATTAGGCACCATTATTATTCCCATGTACCTAAAGAATGGCAAGTAGTCAAAAGCTGCAAAGTAAGTTTACCATATTTTAGACATAATCTTTTATAAGTGTTTCTTCTAGTTCAGTCAACAGCCTCACGCCTACATGACTCATTCTTCCTCAATGAGCAAGCTCAAATGAGACACGAGACTGGCATGAGATCCCTGAACAATAGGGGCTCCCATTTAAAGTCTATGAGCTTGATGTACTCATCTCATTTAAATCATGCAATAATTCATACAACAGATACTATTATTGGTGCTGTTATTGCCGTCAGGTAAATGAGTGGGCCGAGGTCAATTACTTCCCAGGTCTGGCCCTCTTCCCAAACCTCTTGGCCCTAACTCTCCAGGGCAGGGAACACAGGTCTCCAGATGCCAGGCGCTCATTCCACTGCTCCACTTTGCTTCTTATCTATTCACTAAACAGTAACTTTGTCAGGAGCCCCTTAAAAGCATAGAGGAAAGGTATTTTATGGTAGCATTTACAGAAGTGGGAACTAAAATTTAATTTTTAACATGAGACTTATTCTGCTCCTCCAGGTAACACATAAGATTACCACCACTTAGAGACATTTTCTACCCCAGAACGAATTCCAAGGCATTAAGCTGGCCATTTGGAGCCACCGGACTGTGGTGCTGTCCCCTTGAAACCTTACCATGCTGCAGAACCTGAGGTCAACAATAATTTACCCATTCCTTTCTCTTTCCAAACAAAGGTACAGGTAACTAAACCTTCCCTCTACACTAACAGATACCCTGTGTGTTAGGGGTGATTTCTCTCCAATTAATAACTTTAGCTGAATAAACAATTAAGAACAAAGTAAAGCAACTCAGAAGATTTCCCAAGTAAGATAAACTTGACAATGTATTGAAAGGGTAAAACTCTTAAATTTTAAGATTAGCCTGGGAATCGGAAGCAACTAATCAAGATAAGTCAAACATGTACCCATCATGGTTACAAATGATTATTAACCTGTAACTGGCCAATGATCACTAATATTGCATTCTAAAGACATGGCACTACTATTTCCTGTACTGTTTTCACTGTCAATCAAAATCATGTGCACGTCAGAAAATTTTAATACTGAAATTAGTATTTCCTTTCAGGTCAACCAGACAAATCTGACTTGCTACTTGGTACCATCATCTCATTAGGTTCTAATGGACAGGAAATGAAGACACTGTTATTATGTAAATAAAATACTGTGTCTGCAAATGACATACCACATTTCATACCATTTTAAAACTCTATGGCTGTAACAGGACCTTCCCAATCTCTACAAGAATTAAATCGTGCATACACAGGTTTGTTTCTTAAAAAAGGGTGAAGAGTTGAAGCTTATACGGAAACAGCCCAGAGCTACAAACCCAAATGAAAATGTCACTTTCCTGGTAACATTTATACACTGGCATCTTCACTTTGGATAGCACAACACTCTACATGAGGGAAAAAGCAGGGGTGGGGAGGTCAATTTTCAACCCAAGTGCAGGACCTCAGAGTCTTTCCTCAAAAATATGTACTACTATGCCCCCAGAGAAGTCATGCGGCTATATTTAACTACATCAAAACAGTCAGCACTAATAATCAGGCAGGTTAAAGGAAACAAACCTTTTTTCTCTTGATATGCAGGTGTCTTTCTCCAGAAGGAACCCCACCCTGGACCAAGTCTAGGCATTTACTTTCTTGACTCCCAAAGGGTTGCACCTTACAGGAAAGTATGGTGTGACACTCAGAAATGGCCACAAGGGACTCACACGGCCTCTCTGAGTCAAGACGGCCTTTCCGATTTTTCCCTGATGTTTGAAAAGGAGCCTTAAAATTTAAAAGGTTGTAGGGGTCATCGGAATTACAGAAAGAGTTCCACAGTTTGAGGCTCTCTGCTTCATCTGCACTAGATTCCCAGTCATCTTCCTCCCCAGAATTATGGTCAGGGGATTCAGGAAGGCTTCCAGTCTGGGGAGAAGTCTCTAGATCAGACTTGTCAGACAACTCCGAGTCAGAACGATCCCCAGGAACAATTCTGGCAGCAGTCTCAATTGTTGCTGTAAAATTTTGGGGATTGTAAGGGTCTACACTACAGAAAGAGTTCCAAAGGTGAAGCCCGTCCGAGTCTTGTTCCAGGTCTGATTCTGAGAGTGAGCTGTCACTGTCAAAACCATCATCCTCAGCTTCCTCATCCCAATCCCCACCTTCTGAATCAGAACTGGTGTCCAAGTCACTGGATGCGCCTCCCAAAATGTAATCTATCAGTTTGTTGCTACATGCTGGTCTGGCAGAAATGGGAAGGTCGTCGTCTACATCTGAGGAGTCAGCTACACTTATTTGATCCTCTCCAGGCTCTTTTACAAGATCCTGATAAGATGACCAGCTTTCCGAAGGGCCCCGTTTTTCCAGAGCAAGTGGAACCTCTTGAGTCAACAACTCTATTTTTTCCTCAGTGGGTTCCTGGGTGGTTCCGGAAACGGCTCCAGCTGGGGAAACACACAGTGTCGGACGGTCTGTGCAGGGTTTCAGATCCATCCGAAGAAGGTTGTATTCCTCCTCCAAGCTGTGGTAGCCATTATCTTGGTCAGGGGTGGGTAACGCTTGCCCTTTGCTAGCCTGCTGTAGGAATTCCAACCGTTTCGTGCGAAGATGGTGGACTTCTGGCAGGCCTTCACTAGCAGGGGCTGGACATCCCTGCCACGAGGCGCCCGGATCTGCATTCAGCGGCTGGGGAGGAGAATGGTCTTCGGTCAGACAGCTGCTCTCGGGGGTTAGAGTCTGGAAATCAACTAGCTCGCCACTTCCAACGCTGTTCTGATAGCTGAGCTCTACCGGGGGAAGGCAGTCCAGATAAGAGGGGTTCAGCAAATAGGAGACGACGCTGAAATTGCTTATGCGCTGAATGTTTAGAGGCTCGGAGGGCGTAGGGCCAAGATCCCCGTCCGAGAGCAGACGGACTTGAAGGCTACCTGGCAACAGCTCCACTCCCCACAGCTGCTGCCCTAAGAGAAACGCGTGTGCTGCGGGGTCCAAAGTTCTTCCCTTGGCTTTAAGTTCCAGTTCTAGATCTGGGGACGCGCACTGCCAGTGGACCCCCTCCTCCAGCCAATCAAGGGGGCTGGCAGCAGACTCGTCATAGTCGAGCCGCAGCGAACTCAAAGATTTCTGCGTCTTGGGGGCGACCGGTTCCTCCCGAGCCCTCAGGGCTCTCAGGGCGCTGTAGCCTCCCGCAAAATCTAACCATCTGGTCGGAATCATCCCACCGAAAACCTGGCTCCAAATCAGCAGCTTCTGAAGCAAGCTGGGGAGCGGAGAAAAGAGCTGGGAAAGCAGCTTCATCCAGATGCTGCTCTGAGGCTCGGGTGGAGGGGAAGCAGCCAGTTTGGGGTCCCCGGAGTGAGCCGGGGCTGCAGGTGTGAGGAACTTGGAAGTGTCTAGCTGCGAACGCCGAGGGAAGAAGAAGGGCAGCCGGAAGCCGGAGGCCGCCCGAGGGCCAGACGGCGATCCGTCTACTCCCGGCGCCATCGCCCGGCTCCTGGCAGTGTCTCAGGTAGGTACGCGGAGCTCAGCGGCTGAAGGGCCGACGGATTCCGGGAGGCCTAAACAGTCTCGGCCCTGCCTCGCGGCGGAGTCGGTGCTCCTGGCCGATCCCCGGGCCAGCAGAAGAGCCACAGAGGGAAGCGGCTCCGGACGCGGCGGCTGAGACGACATCCATCCTGGCGGGAAGGAGGTGTCCTAATCCGCTCGAGGCCTCGCCACCATAAAGAGCGGCCCTTCCGCGACGACAGCAGCGACTTTCCAGAAGAGACGGACCATTAAAAAGGCCCTGAGCGCGCGACCCCGGAAGGGCTGGGCAGGCAGGCAGGCGCGGGTGGAAGAGAAGACCAAAATGGCCGCAGGGCCAGCGCCGAGGCAGTACACCCCTCGGTGAGCGGACGCGACGACGCACGGTGGCCGCCTACGCCACCAGCCCCGCACGGCCATACGTCACTCGCAGAGCCCCGGCGGGCGGGCCTGCGGCACTCCTCTGCGTGGCCGCTGATTGGCCTCCCTTGGTCCCCTGCCGGCTTCCTTACTCTCGGCCCACCCAGCCTGAGTGCCGGAGGTTGCATCAGCCAGATCCGGGCTCTACGCATGCGCACATATTTCTCGGTGGTTTCCTAGGAGACCGCCCTCCGGCCCCCGCCCTCTGGGCTAAAGGTTGCGGTTCGAGTAGGTGGGAGCGTTTCCAGACGACCGGATAATTCGCTTAGAGCCCTTTTAATGGCCTAATACACCCAGGTGTGTACATTTATCTTAGACTCGCATATATCGGGGTTCCAGTATTGTTGAGTGCTAGGTAGATATTCAACGCGAGACCTTTGTGTAGTAAGGGTTGAGCAATGCTGTGTAAATACATCTCTGGTGTTAGGACACTAACAATCTAGAGGGAATAATAGCAGTGAAAAATCTTAAGTGAAAAGAGGCATTCTTAAGCATTCTTGCCTTCTCAGTTTCTAAATCACTAGCCCATATAATGAAAATGTGAATTCATATTTCTCAGGTAGTGTTCCTGATAGATAGACTATCCCCTTTCACGAATGCAAACTGAGGAGGAAAGAAACGGTGTCCCCAGACTGTTTACGACTTTTGCTTTCCAAGCAGGCAATGCACTCAAACCGTATTAATATCCCGAGCCCCGAGAACCACTGGATACAACACCGAAAGAAGGAAGTGCAGATCACTGTTTGAAAAAATAACGTCTGATCATTTTAGTTGCTGTATTTGATTCCTTCCTGTGAGTTTGGTCTTCATTCATTTCTTTATTTCTTTTAAAAGTTTTTAATCAACACCTCTGAAGCCAAGTACCTTAATGAGAGAGGGAAGATAGCAGTTTTTTGAGCATGAACGACAACAGAAAGATCTTCTGGGAGCCAGGAGGCCAGCTGCTCCTCCTGCTTCTTTGGGACTGTTCTAAGAACAGCCCCTTCTTTCTAAGAAGCTAAGAGGTCCTCAATTTCTCTGGTTTACCCCTTATTATTTGTTATGCATATCTCTAGAAATATCTCACTTTCAATCCTAAGAAATTCAGAGAAATGTATTAATAATTGGAGTCAGTTGAATAATAGAAAATAGATCCAAGCATGCAAATTAAATACTTGAAGCCTGTTTCTTGGTTGTAAAGTGAGGCTAATAATTTCTCTTTCGAAGACAAGTAGTGACTGTAGCATCTTACTAAGCTGATGGACAATGACTGCAAAGGGTTTGTGGAGGTGGGACTTGATAATATGGGTGAATGTATTAACCACAATGTTGTTCATGTGAAACCTTCGTGAGATTGTTGAATATCGATACCTTAATAAAAATAATAATAATTTCTCTTTCAATGGTATGGTGAGGGAACTAAATTCCTAATACAGTGCCTATCCTAGGTAGAATAGGGGCACAAACATCAGCTAGTATTTGTTAAGTACCAGCTAACAATTGCTTCCCATTGTCTACAGAATAAAGGGTCTATGCTTTTCCACCTTCTCTTCAGTAGCTTCCCTTCCTGCGTGTTGTACTCTAGGAGCAGCAGGCTTGTTTCATGCCTTTACTCATGCCAGTTCTCAGCCAAGAAAGCCCTCGCCTTCCCTGTTACATAACCACTCATGCTTCAAGGTCCAACACAAATGTCAACTCCTTGAAGTCTTTGCTGACCTTCCCAATCATAATTATATCATTAGGCTCCATTAGAACACTCAACACATTATATGTACCTGTAAGCGTTTTTCTCTCCTGCTGCTCTTAGCATGGTGAGGGCAAGTGTTTCCCAAAGTGTAGCCTGGGCTCCCCTGAAAGTCCCACTTTTAGGCATTCTCAGAGGATCCTCAAGGTCAAAAATATTTTCATAGCAATGTTATTTTCCTTTTTAACTCTCATTTTCTCATGAGTGTACAGTGGACATGTACCCTGTGGAAGACACATTATACCTGATCTGGCAACATATTGAACGAGATTCCAACTGTCTTCTATTAAGCCAGATATTAAAGACATTTGGGAAAAAGATGTAAAATAATGCCAGTCTTCTTGCTAAATTACTGGTTTTGAAAAACAATTTTTCATTAAAAGTTTTATGCTAACATGTAATGGGTTTATTATTTTTTAAATATTTTAAATTCTTCAGTTTTGAGCTATAAAACAGTACCTGTTGACAGACATGATCCACATAAACAAGTTTGTGGGAATCCTCAATAATTTTTAAGAGGGTAAAAGGGGTCCTGAGACCAAAAACTAGGAGCCACTCACCTAGCATGTTGAGTAGTACGTAAAAGGTGACCAAAAATGTTTGTTGAGTGAACAGAAGACTACTAATACTTTAAGATAATAGCATCTGCCTTACAGCCAAGCCTCCTGTGGGGCATTTTCAACTTTGTCACTAATACTACATGCTCCTGAGAAAGTTTCTTAAAGTTTTCTTGAATGAGCCTCGTTTTGCCCATCTAGTCATTGAATACATAATTTTTATTTTCCTTAGCTTGGGAGTTGTTTTAAAGGGACAGTTAATGCAATCATAAAGTATTTGTAAGCTATACAAAATAATTGACTTTGCCCGGTCAGTCTCGACAGGAAAATGAAGTGTGAACGGCCTCCTCAAGCCTGTTGTCGACTAGAGGGCGGAGGGAGGGCAGCCCTGTGCACGGAGATAACGGCGTGTTGCCCAGGCTGTGCTCATGCTGAGGAGAACAAGGCCTTGGGCTGGCGGGCTGACTGGCACTTTGGCAGAAGATAATTTAAAGTCAGTTAATTATGTTTATTTTAAAATATCTTGCTGGGCCTGAGGTAAAGGGTATATAGCTTTTGACTATTTTTCAGAGCCTGTACCACCTCCAGACTCAGTTATTTCTAACTATCCCACAATGGCTACCGCCTCGTAAGCTTTCCAACTCACTGCCCTGGAATCCCTATTTAGCACTTTATCAGCCCCAGACCATTGCCATCACCGTGTTTTGTGATTCATCACCCTCCTTCACTTCCCTCCTTACTTAGCATGAATTCCATCATCCAGTATCAAAACTACCCCCTTGCAAAGACTCTTCGTTCTCTTGTTCTTCTCCTACTCTGGTATTCCTCTCTGGCAAAATTCCCAGCTTATTTAAACCCACTATCCACTTATTCTGAGCCTACACCCTTGCAGCTAATCATTGTTGAAGAAAAGGACTCAACTGTGCTAACTCACTTCATGTTTGTGACCACAGATTTCATGGGTGCCAGGCACTCCTAAAATAGTTCCATTTCTGAAGTAGCTTTGCTTTTCCTGTCTGAGACCGTTTAACTCATGTTGCTTCATTCATATTTCTATCATTCCCACAAACACAGATTCTCAACTTATGATCACACCTCAATTCATTGAGAAAATACATAAGCAACCTTGTCTTTCCATCATCAAATCCACTGATCTACCTGTATCTGGACCCACATACTCTGATTTCAATCCCATTACTAGCAAAGAAGCCCCCTCGATCCTATCCCTTCATGTCCACTCAAGGAATTCTGGCCTCTTTTATTCCCCTTTTCCTGTAACATATAACTTTCTCTCTCAAGCTTCTAGAGCACTCACATGAACATAGTTAATATCACCTATCTTAAAAATGAACTCTCCCTAGATATGTGCCTCTCCAAGTTTCTGCAGTTACAGCCAAATTTCTCAAGGGTTGGCTGTCCCCACAGTCTCCATTTTGTCAGCACCTCATGTCTCCTCACCTGCTCAATGGAGTTTTCATCCCCATCACTCAAACAGCTCTTATCAAGGTCACAGACAACAGTTTGCCAGATCCAATGCTCCAACTGCTGTGGGTTGAATTGTGCTTCCCTAAAAGATGCTGAAGTCCTCATGTCCCAGTACCTGTGGATGTGACCTTATTTGGAACCACAGTCTTTACAAGTTAAGATGAGGTCATTAGGATGAGCCCTCATCTGGTGTGACTGTGTCCTTATACAAAGAGAAATTTGGACACAGACCCACATGCCCACACAGGGAGAATGCCACATGAATGTGAAGGCAGAGACTGAGGTGACGTGTCTGCAAGCCAAAGACTGGGGTAGATCACCAGCAAACCACCAGATGCATGGAGCCGATTCTCCTAACCCTCAGACAGAACCAACCCTGCCAACACCTTGATCTTGGACTTCCAGCCTCAGCACAATGAGAAGACAAATGTCTGCTGTTTAAGCTCCCAGTCTATTGTTTTTATCTGGTGTCCTAGAGGCAGCTCTAGGATATTAACGATACTTTTCTTTGGGCTACCATGACACCATCCCTTTGTTTGCCTACAATTTCAGTGGCTGCCTCCTTTAAATGCTGGTGTACTTCAGAGCTCAGTCCATCCATGTCTTCCCTAGCCTCCCTGATCTAGGTGATCTCAACCAGTTCCATGCATTAAATGCCACCTAAATGCTGTCGACATCTCTATCTGAACTCCAGACTGACGTCTCCCTTGGGCTTCAGCTCCCATTCTCCTTCTCCACTTCAATGTCCAGACATCTCAAACTTACGATCCGAATAGGATCCTTCATTCAGCTCCACCTAGCCTGCCTCCCAACCCCATCATGCCCCATAGCTTCTTCACCAGGTTGCCAAGGCTCTGAACTTGAGTCATCCTCCCCTCCTCTTTGCCTCAACCCCACATCCAGTCCATCAGCAAGTCCTGTCAGCTCTGCCTTCAGTGTATGTCCAGAATTTAACTTTCCACCATCCCCAAGCTGGGGTCATTTCCCTCCCAGACTACAGCAATAGCCTTCTCCTATGCTTCCATTATTATCTTCAAACAGCAGCCAGAACGACCTTTTAAAATGTACTGGAGCACTGCAGTCCCTTTCTTAAAACCTTCCAATGGCATCCACATCACACTAAGAGTAAAATCCAGTTCTTACAGACTTGAAAACTCAGTTCCTTGTGAAGCCCATGTGGCCTGCCCCAACAGCCCCTTTTTGCACCGTCCCTGAGGTACTGCACTGTCATGACTTGTTTTCAGGGCTGCCTCCCTGGCTGGACTGTGAGCTCCTTGAGGACAGGGTCCACACCTTTGTCACTTCAGTAGCCACCGTGCCTGGTGTCCCACCTGACCCGCAGAAGGCCGTTGGTGCTGTTGATCAGACACCTCAGACAAGTCCCAGCCATCAGAATTACCTCCCAACTTAAAAACCTGCCTGTTTTGACCCTTCAAGTCCAATCTCATCTTTGCCCCCCCAAACCCCAGCAAGTTCAGTCACCCCATTTTTTTGCCTCCTTCCGTTGAACTCAGACAGCCCTGCCTCCTGGGCTTGTGGTGCTCCTCTCCTCTTCCCCCTGGGCCGCCTCCCCCGTGCCCCCAGCTCTCATTCCCACTCCCTCAGGGTGGTTCAGGTTTTTTCCCCATTTGGCCAAGTTCCTTAAATTGCCAGATTTAAATTCTAACTTTTAAAAGGTCCGCTGGGACTTGTCCAGAACTGCAGTGAACCTCAAAACCACCTAGAAACACAACAGGTGGGGTAGCGCTTCCTCCTGTTTACTCGAGAGAGTCCCTTGGAAGGCCCACAAAATTTCCCAGCTTGAAATATGACTCCTCACTGGAGATTTTTGAAAACTTCTGGGTAAAATGCTTGAACAAGTATCACATCACCTTTATTTTCCATTTTGGGGGTTCAATTCCAGGCTATGGCTCTGCTCTTAATAGTTGCAAGGCATCTCGGAGGTTCAGTTTCCTCTCTTATATAAAGTGGAGTCGGTTAGACATCACTAGGCAGTGAACTCCTTGAATGCAGAGTGAACTCCTTGAACTCCTTAATTGCATCTTTGTAACCCTCAGCCCAGTACCTGGTACAAGACGCAGGGCACAACTCCCAGGGCTGCATGCTCTGTGAATGGAGGCATGCCACTGGGACATGCTGGTAAGCACAGTAAATGTTTGTTGACAGAATTAACAAATGAATCATATCTACATTCCAGGGTAGTTCAAATGAAAAATGACATCATTTCTATTAAAACACTTAAATATTTATGTTTAAAACATAAAAAAAATTTTTTTAACTTTGAAAACAAGTACTATACTTAGTTTTTAAATATTACACTAATTTAGTATAATTATGCTAATTTAAACTTTGCCTAGAAAGAGTGGCATAAGGAGTCAAACCTGGGTTCAAATTCCAGATCTGAGTCTGACTGGCTGTGTCTCTAGGCAAACTACTTCTCTCTCTGAGCTTCAGTTTCATCTTCTGCAAAATGGAGATAATAACACTCACCTGATCAAGCTGTTGTGATACCAGATAAAGCTGACAAACGTAAGATGTCCAGTGCAAAGACAGCAGCAGACTCACAGACTCCAAGAAGGGACTAGTGGTTACCAAAGAGGAGGGGTGGGGGAGGGCCGGTGGGGAGAAGAGAGGGAGATGGGGATTGAGGGGTATTCAGTAAGCATGGTATGTGTGGGTCACGGGGAAGGCAGTGTAGCACAGAGAAGACAAGTAGTGACTGCGGCATCTTACTACACTGATGGACAGTGACTGCAATGAGGTATGGGGGGGACTTAATATGGGTGAATGTAGTAACCACAATATTTTTCATGTGAAACCTTCATAAGAGTGTATACCAATGATACCTTAATAAAAAAAAAAGTCCAGTGCAGCACACTAGTGAATATTAAAGTTACCATTTGTAAAACCACTACTATTATTATTTTCATCTTGTACATCTTATGTTTTAATCTAAACATTTAAACATCAACCACGTGTTGCAAATGATAGTTTTGTTTTTGTCAAATGTCATTTATTAGAAAATACAATTCCACAAAAAGGAGGAGATACAAGGACATGTGGGAAGTGGGTACAGTACACAGACCTCTTTAGATCAGGGGCACAGAGGGTCAAAGAGAATGAGCTACAGGCCAAGAGCCAGTGGCGCATCTATGGTCCATTCATCTGGAGAAGTTCCACCCCTGTTCACCACTCCCCTAGACCCTCCCCACAGGAGCCATTTTATCCTTGGCATTTTTCATTTAAAATATATGTTTAAACTTCCTCACTGTCCTGTGGCTGCACTGAATGGAGCTTCTTTCTCCAGTTACGGAATGAGTCGGCAAAAGGGGTCATTTCTGATCCCTGGGGCAGGGCGGTGCAGAGTGCGTCCTGCTCCACTCGCCTTCCCAGCTAGGGCACATCCAGCCAATTCTGGTTTAAGAAGTTCATACGAAATTCAAAGGCTCACCCCTCTTTTTCCGAAGGAAGACACCCCTTTGAAGAGAAACACAAGAGTGAATTTCAAATCCGTCTGGCAGGGAATGAAGAGTATTAAGAGATGGGACCCAGCGTCTCCCCTCCAGCTCAGCCCCAGATCAATCGCTGCTCCAATCAAACCTCCTCGTGACCAAATAAAGTCACTGGAAAAAACCGTTTTGATGGAATCCCCCATCTCATGTCCCTTTCCTTCAGTTAGGGCATTCCTTTGGCTCCAGATCAGATGATTTATGGCCCCATAGAATGAGGGAAATTCTTGTTATAAAAAAAAGTGACAGAAATGGAGTTTGAGAGAGAAGCAGCACAAAAGAAAGTGGTGTGACAGGTGACAGGGCCAAGCTGGCACCTGCAGCCAAAGGGCCTTCCCAGGGCCCAGATGCCCTTGGGTGAAATGAAATCTAAGGGCAGAGGCAGCATATTATTCCACCAGAAAAAGATGAAGGGAGAGACCTATGGGGGAGCACCCCCAGCGTATTCACGGGGACCAGATGTCCCCAGCAGGGCCGAGAGAACAGAAGGGTAAAAGACAGGGCAGGTCCTAGCAAAGCAGGGGAAGCCGAGAGGAAAAACTCCTCCCGGAAGAGCACAGGTCCCTGACCCTGGCCCTGTGCCGAGCCCCACACTGAGGGCCCTTCTGTACACACGCAGGTATCACACAGCTCTCCTTTGGAGGCAAAATCAGAAAGGCCCACTGGCGCAGGCCTGGGTCCAGCAGGCGCAGCCCTCTGTCCCTCCGCGACCTGCCCTCGGAGGGAGGGCCTTGACCGAGGACCCACTGGGCCCCTCCCCAGATAATTCCTACAGATAGAAAAACAAAAACAAACAAAAACCTACGGAAAAGTCCAATAAGAACCTTAATCATACAAAAAGTCCAAATAGTCTTCCTCGTTTGCCATCTGAGGCATATGTGAGTCCCTTCTCACAAGGCTTCCTGTCCAGTTAGGACAACGTTACTATTTCATTTTTTAAAAATAAAAATAAAGATATCCACCCACCCTCCCCCAAAATACTACTTCACACAGCCCACCCCACGCACCCAAACCAGGCATTGCTCCCTTGACACAAGGTAAACTTAAAACTTTGCTGCAACCTCACAGCCTCTGAGGGGCTGCTCAGCACAACCAACCCAAATTCAGTCTGCAGAGGAGGAGAAGGCAGAGGGCATCTTTCTCTCCCTGCCTCCTATCCCAGAGGCCTGATCCATGGCCAGGGGGGCCCACCGAGGGCTCTGCCCCTTCATAAGGAAGGACCAGGAGAGCTGGGGTGAGTCCTCACCCCCAGCTCCACCCCCAGCCTGGAGCCCTGGGCTGGGGCTCTGCTGGGCTCACAAGGTCTCATGGTTTCGAGATCCCAGCGCAAACCAGCCAGTCTTCTCCTGGGCCAGGTCCAGTTCTCGAAGGCAGATGTGCACCTCCCCAAGGAGAACATTCTCCCAGAATCCTTGTTCGCTCAGCACGCTGAGCTGTAGCTCCCGCTGCTGCAGATCTCCCCTGGGGATCCCATCATACACCAGCTGCAAATGCAGGGAGTGGGAAAGACAGGGAGGGAGGGAGAGGGGCCTGAAGCAGCCAGAGGCAATGTGGAGGAGGAAGATGCTTAAGTCTGGGGTGGTTTCATCTGGCCGCAGTTAAGACTACTCTCTCTCCAACAGACAGAGTCCAAAGGGATACATAAGGCATACGGAACCCAAGAGAAGCTTTAGAGAGCTTTATTCTGGGTTCAGAGTTCAAGCAGGTGAGGGCTTTATTAGGCTCACTGTTCATTCTCATCAAAGGACCAGCGAGCTCCCCTCCCCACAGGACAGGACCCGGGTCCCACCCCAGCTGTGGAATCCCTACCTTAGGGTCAGCAAACTTTTTAATGTAAAGGGTCATGGGAAATATTTGAGACTCACAGGCCATGTAGTGTGGTCTGTGTCACAACTACTCACCTCTGCCGCTGCAACACAAAAGCAGCCCCACAGAGAATGCTTAATGAACAGGTGTGGCCATGTTCCCATACAACCTTACTCCCCAGAGCAGGCAGTGTGCCAGCCCCAGCCCCACCCGAGCACCTTGCCCACACACCATCTCATTGTAGGTGGGGTTGCAGGTTTTCCGGGCCACTTTGGTTTTCTTCTTAGTAGTTTTCTGAGGGTCAGGAAGGAGGTAAATCTTCACATAAGGGTCAGGGTCACTCCCATCCTGGAGCACTTGCTACAAAGGGAATGAGAAAAAAAAAAAGATTCTTGGAGCTGTTTCCTTATCACCATTCCTATGATCATACCCCGATCAACTTTCATGTCCCACACCTGGATTCTTTTTTTAATTTTTTTATTAAGGTATGATTGATATACACTCTTATGAAGGTTTCGCATGAAAAAACAATGCCACACCTGGATTCTTGCAATGCATAGTCATTTACCTGTCTGCTTCCCAGCTTACTCCTTTCTGGGAGAAAAATCTACCTCGATAATGATAAGTCTCCAGTCTGTACTTTTTTTATGCAAATGCTCAGGACATGCCATAACTTGGTCTGGTTTGAAGGAACCCTCATGTCCCCGGATATCTTCCTGCCTTGCCTAATGTCTTTGTCTATTTTGACATTTGATCCAATTAATTCCTAAGAGGTGGAGAAATGAGTCAGAGATTAAGTTGCATGCTCAAGGTCAGCCGATTAGTGATTCACCCAGCCTGATTCTTTTAAAACTGAAGTGAGATCTTGTCATGCCTCTGATTAAAATGCTCCAATGGTTCCCATCTCACTATGGGTGAAAGCCACAGTCCTAACTGTAGGAGTCAGGCCCTGGTCCGCTGTGCCCTCTCCAACCTTATCATCCACTATTCTCCCCTGTGCAGGCTCCTGACTCAGGGCTTGGTACTCAACTGCTCCCTCTGCCTGGATCCTCCCTCAGATGTATGTGCCTGGCTCCCTCCCTCACTTCCTTCCATCTTTGCTCAAATACATCCTAGGGGATGGTGGCTTCCCTGCTGCTCTAGGCAAACTGCCACCACCCTCATCCCCTCCCAGTATTCCTTCCCTGCGTGCTTCTCACCAGAATACTTAACACTATCTGACTTTTTTGTATTTTACTTATCTGTCTGTGTCTATCTGTTCCTACTAAGAATGTAAGCTCTTGTATCCAGGGCTAATGTATCAGTACCTTGGCACATAGTAGGCACTTGATGAACATTCCTTGAACAAATGAATATATGAATGAATGAATGGTGTTCTAAGAGTAAAATCCAGGTTTCTAATTCCAGTGCTTCTCCTGTCACATACCAACGCCCCAGCCAGCAAAAGTCCAGCACACCGCAGGTATTCAATGCAAGTTCCCCTCCTCTTCCACTCACAATGCTCTTAGAATCACAGCAAAAATTGAGTAATTATACACTGCCTTGGTTATGCTTGGAAGGATGTCACTGTGCCTGCTTTATCCCTATAACCCAGTAATAAGCCCCTAGAGCCTCTCCCTTACAACCACCACCATACCTACCATAATAATAATAATAATAATAATAATAATAATAATAGCAAGCACTATGTTAAGTGCTCTAAGTGCGTTACCTTCTGTAACACCTCCAAACAACCGTGGGACAGAGAGAGGTGGACATTATATTCATTTTAATGAGGCTCAGAGTAATTAGGCTGCTTGTCAAAGACCACAGGTAGTAAGAAGCTTTGTCTGGCATTGTTTGGTGACACCATAGGCCTGGCATGGCAGCAGGCCCATTGGTGGGCACTCAGTAACCCTTGTGGTTACTCTCATGAGGGGACAGAAAAGGTCTGACCAGTCCAACAAGTACCAGAAGAAAGATAAACAGTCACGTAGGGGCGGCGCGGGCACTTACCAGGCCCCGAATATGCATCACCATGATGAAGAGCTTACTGTTTTTATAGGAGATGGACAACTTCACCTCCCCTCCTGCCTTGCCCATGGGCGGAGCCCACGAGCTGTCTGCAAAGACAAAGGAAACAGAGAGGGTCAGGAGTCCAGCAGATGACTCTGTTTCCCTCCCTGGGCTCCCCAGTGTCTCCACATCAGGCTCCTGATACCCCATGGGCATCTGCCAAGTGGCGTCTGTGAACATGATTTAGAGGTGGGTTGGGATGGGTTTATCCACTCTGAGCATGTAATCATCAACTGAATAGCCAGTTGCTGGGGAACCTGTGCAAGGAGCCACAGACCCCACAACCTCAGCAGGAAACCTGGTTTTCTGGCCAGTAAGTGAAGGAACAGACAAGGGAAGAGCTGGGGGCAGGAGGAATTACCCTTGGGAATGGGCCAGAGGGGTCACAGAAATGTCACAGAGAAGGCTCTGTACCTGAGGACTTGGGAGCCGGGCTAGTGCCCGCGGCCTTTTCATCCCGGGGCAGGGGGTGGAAGAAGGTATACACCAAATCACTCTGGAATGGAACCAGAAAACAGGGTCATTCTTCAATAAGACAATGGCCTGGTAAATAAAGGAAAGGGACTGCTCCAGATTTAAAAAGGCTCATGAAATGTAACAAACAAATATAATATACAGTTCTTGCTTGGATCATGGCTCAAACAAACCAAGTGTAAAAAGAATTTGGGGGATGACAGGGAAATTTTGAATATAGACTATATACTGGATCATGTAATGACACTAGTTATGAAAGAATATGTCCTTATTTTTCAGAGATGCATAGTGCATATTTAGGGGTAGCATGTCATGATGTCCATGATTTACTTTAAAATATTTCATATAAAAATAGATGAAGTGAATATGGCAAAATATGAACAGCTTAGGTTACAGATATCTAAGGCATGCACTGTGATGTTTCTCTTCTGTATGTTTGAGCATTCTCACAATAAAAAGTTTAAAGAAAACTAAAACTAGGTCACATCAGGTCAAAAGCAGTGTGTTCTTCTCTACTTGTCTCTCCCCTACAGACCCACACACCTCCCCTCCAGCACTAAGAAATGCCTGAGTTAGCCTTGGACACAGAACACGAATCCTACTTTTGATAGGGATAACAAAAATAAAAACTAAAATGTGTGGAAAATACCTACTCTAGCATTAATAGTGGAAAAAAATGGACATAATCTAAATATCTTTCAAGAACCAAATGGTTAAGGAGATTATAGTATTGGAAATCGATGTATTACTTTGGTACAGGTATTTTAAGTTATGCTTACTATAAATGCTAAGTGGGGAAAAAAGGAATATAGAATTATATTTAAACTACAACCACTGTTAACATTGTAAAAGCCAAATTTGAAGCCAATTTGCATATGGACCAATAGGAAGGAAAAAATGGAAATTGATTTAGATAATTTGTCAGGGTGATTGGACACCTGATGATTCTATTTGTCTTTATACTCAATAATATGCCCAATGACAATAGAATTTGTTTAAAAAAATAAAACCCAGGTGGATACAGGCACTTGACCTGCTCAAAATACTCCTTTTCTTCAAGAACCCCTTCCTTCCTCAGGTTCTGGCCACTCCGAGCACTCTGGGATCGCATCCAACACGGAGACGTCTCTCCATCTTTAAAATACTTTTAAAGTCTTTTTAAAACTTTATTATGAGAACTTTCAAACAAGCAGCTTAAGGAGCGCTTAGATATCCACCACCTAACCAGTTCATATTTCGCCAAATTCGCTTCATCTCTTTTTTCATTAAGTCACTTAAAGATGGAGCATTTGAAGCTTGGTATTAGCTTCTTTCATTGCGTTTAAGCGCAAGACTCGGTGACACTTGAACCCTGACCCCCACACTCCCCTCCCGCCTCCAGACAGACCCAGGAGGGCCAAATCCCCTCCCTGATTGCCAGCGCCCCTAGACCCTTCCACCCACTCCCTGCACCCGAACACCCCGCTCCCCCGCCCCGCACCCCACACTGCAGCCTTCCGCACCAGCACCTGGCACAGACAACAAACGGGCGGGACCACCCACCTCCGCCACCTCTGGGGCTGCGTGCGTCAAGTGCCAGACGTAGCCGTTTAACTCCTCCCTCCGCCTCTCGGCCACCGCCTCTCCCCGGGAGCGGCCAATCCCGAAGCGAGTCCGGAAGCTAGGGGGCGGGCGCAGTGGGAACGTAGTGCGGAGGCGCAGAAAGTAAGAGGCAACAGGCTTTTGTTACCTGCGAGTGCATTTTCCGTCGCCGCAGCCGCACTTCTCACCAGCCTCCCTCCCCGGCCCGGCCTCCCCTCCTCCCGCAGCTCCCAGGTCTGTACCAGCCGCCCGCGCGCGCAGCATCTCACACCGCGGTTCCAAAGACCCCTGACAAGGAAGCCAGACTTGGACACAGTCCTGTGGCACCCCGGAAGTGCTTGCGGGGCTGTGGAGCCCGATTTTCCCCAACAAGGTGAACATTCATTAAAAAAAATCGGTTTTTAAAAAAGTTGTACTGAAGTACACATAACATCAAATTCGCCATCTTAACCAGCTTTAAGTGTACAGTTGGGCGGCATTACAGCACGCCCTGCCCTGCAACCATCACCAACGTCCATCTCCAGGCCTTTTCATCTTGCGAAACTGAAACTCTGCCCAGTGAACAACTCCCCATTCCCGCACCCCTGGCTGGCAGCACTCTGCTCTGTCTCTGTGAACTTGACTACGTGCTGCACGGCAGTGGACACTGTATTTGTCCTGTGACTGGCTTCTTTCACTTGGCATAATGTCCTCGAGGTTCATCCATATTTTAACATGTGCCAGAATTTCTTTTTTTTAAGGCTAATATTCCATCGTATGTGTATACCACATTTTGTTTACCTATTTGAAAAATGCCCTTACTCTGTAAAAGATTAGAAACTGGGAAACATCTCCAGATTGGGTCAATCCCCTGCCTTCAGACCCAGGTTGCTCTCCCTGCAGCAGGTGGGCTCCGGCTTATCTCAAGGCTGTTTTAAGAGCCCTTGAGCACCGGCAAGCTTGGTCAGCAGGGGGCGCACTCCTTATCAAACTCATTACCAGGCCAAGAAAACCAAGTCGATCTTTACTCTGAAAGGTTATTTTCCCCACGCCCGCAGTGCTGGCCACTCCTCATCCGGTTTCCCCGCCCTCCCCAAGGCCCCTCTGTGCATAGGGCAAAGGGGCAGCTACCTGGGCAAGAGGTTAGAAGGAAAGAGCAGCCGCAGTTTATTGTGTAATTCCTGGAACTCCTCAAACGTCCGCTGGATATAGGCGGCCTCGTGAGCGTTCTCTCGCATCACCTTTACCACATAAACCTGCAAAGGTCCAAATCTCAGTGTATACTTGTCAAACCGTCTGTGCTCAGTGAAGGAGGAAGGTAAGACACACCGAAGTGTGTGTGTGTGTGTGTGTGTTGGGGGAAGTACACCTTCCAGAAGGAAGAGGATAAATGTCTCTAATGGAGACAAAGATAATAGTACCTATGCAGGAATCTGAAAGCAAAGATTTCCTGCCCGTTTTGCAGGACCCTTGACTCGGAGGGAATAAGCATCCAATTCAGCTCTCCTAATTCGAGGTAGGCCCCTTGGGCAAGGGGTCGGGAGGTGGCCTGCGACTGCTGCCAGCACAGGACACAGGACACTCAGGTAACTTCAGCACCCACCATGTGCATGTGAGAAACCAACCCCAATATGCTGGGACTGTGGGGAGCAAGAGAGAGCCGGACTGGAGAAAACACTTACGTAGCCCTTGGGCTGGAAGGTCTTCTCATGGCGACAGAGGTAAACATCACTGATGCGGCCAGAGCTCTTGAGAGTGTGTATTCGGGGGGCAAAGGAAAGGGTCAGCCGGTCGTCTGAGCCCGTGAACTTCATCTGAGCCAGGTTATGGATGAAAAAATTGAGCTTTGTGGCTACACTGCCCAGGCTGGACTCAATCAACCTGTTGGTGCAGGAGGGTGGAAAGAAAAGGATGTACCATGGATTCGAGTCCCCCTGCACGGACAGGGCTATCTCAGGAGTACCCCATACCTGGGACTAACTCAGCTCAGATCAAATCGTTTTACCCGTGTAATATCCTCTATTACTGCCAAAGAATTATCTGCATGCAATTTATTCATCTGAGTCCTGGGGTCTTACCTCCCCTCGCTGCCCTCCTGAACCAAAGGCATTTCAGAGTTCAGCCAACGTAGGAAGGAATTAGAGATTCCACTGGTCACCATGTAAATGTCTAAACACTGTTGTCAAACTGAATTTCAAGGTGCAGTACAATACAACCTCACCAGGCACTGTGCAGTCCAGAGATTTCAGCTCAAAAGGAAAGGTGCTATATTAAACCAATGGAAGCAGTGCATGCTAAAACGGAGACATCCTCTACACAGACAAAACTGTAGATATTAGAACACAGACACTTCCCTGCTTTCCTACACGATGTGCCTAAACCTATTGTCAAACATGGGAAAATGGAAGTATGGAATTCCATGTTTTGATATGGGAGAATGTTCTGATCAGCAAAGTGAAAAACTACTAAAAATCCGTATTTGCCCCATGAACAAAGTCTTTGACCAAGACTTGGTGAGGATGCAAGAGTCAGATTATAATATGTCTATAAATAAATATTAGCACCAAAGTGCAGATGGGAAATTGAGTCTGAGAAAAGTAAGTGACTTATCTAAGTCAGAGGCAAAGTTGGGATGACAGACCCAGGCTGTCCACTCTCAGCCCTGCCATCTGAGCTAAGCCTTTCCTGTCTCCCTAGCCCTGCTCCTCCATCAGGCAGCCTGGAAGTTAATTTCTCAGGGTGAGCAGCATGTTTTATGCAGTGTTACCTAGTGAAGTAGGTGGTGGCATTGGCCTCTGTGTCCTGGGGCCTCAGGGCATCATACACATATTTGAGGTCCTCCAGGTCTGACAGTTCAGGGATCCCACAGGACAACATCTAGAAGGAGAAACAAGAGAGGGTGCCTGTAACAACCAGGAATTCTTCTTTCCCCACCAAGGCAAGATTTTCTATAGCTACGTTCCTTAACCCTCCTAGAGGGTGGCAGACAGATGCTGTGGGCAGTGGCTGAGGGCCACGGGAACTGAGGCTGGAGCAGGAAGTCAGACTCCTGCACAGACATCACTGACCCGGTAGTCTGGGCCCTGCCTTTATCTACAGCTCAGAGAAGTTGATCTCCAGAAATCCTTTGAATCAAGACAGGAGCATCTTAAAGATGGTGCCAGATGGTAAGTGGAGGGTTCAGAAAGGCACGGAGCTCCTCACCAGGCCCAGAAGGTTGAGGAAGAGGTGGGTGTGCTTGCGAATGAGGTTGTAGGCTTGGCAGCAAAGGTCAACAAAATCATGGAAGCGGCTGGAAGGCTTGTCACCCCCGTTGATGACATACGCCATGTCCGAGGTGAAGACAAAGGGGGCACGGTCCCTGGGCCAAGGGGAACATACAGGCAGAAGGTCAGCATGGAAGAGGAAGCCCACCTTGCGGGCTGCATCAGGGGATGGTTCCCTTCATCACTCACTACCTGCATGAAACTAGACAGACAGGGCCCTCTTTTTTTCTTTTCCTGTCTTAAGATCCCCAGCGACATCCTTCCCTGGTTCCCTGGATGTAAGTTAGTAATACTTTTTCCTGGGTATCTAACAGTATTCCCTCTTGATATGGTTTGGGCTCCTTTCCCTTTACTCAGCCCTCCGCAGGGAGGGAGAACAGCTGGGCCCAGCCTTCTGCAAGGCCCTGCAAGGACGTGACCTCTTTGCCAGTCTTCTCTTCTCCAAAGCTGCTCAGCTCAGGGAACACACTCTGAAGTGCAGCCGCTTCCTTCGTGGGCTTGTGTCCCAGCTCTGAACTGTTTCTGCTGATGACCTCCTGGTCCTACACACACATCCTGGCTTCAGGAGACGACTTACCGTTTGATGTTGCCAAACATCTGGGCGTGGCCCAAGAAACGTCCAAAATCTATATGGAACATGTGGCCAGTCGTCTTCAGCATAATGTTGTCATTGTGTCGGTCACAGATGCCCAAGACATATGTGGCCACACAGCAGCCAGCACAGGAATAGATGAAGTTCTCCACAGCCTGGGATAAGAGAAGGAGAGGATACAAAGCTGGCTGAGAAAGACTCCAGGGGCCACAGCCGGACTGAATTCAGCCAGCCCTGGCCTTTCTCTCATGAGCCCTGCCCCTCCCTGCCTGTTCACCCTTCATCACATACTAACATACACACATACACATAGAAACGTCTCTCATATCTTATGGGGTATAAGGAAATCAAAGGCTTATATGTGTATCTCCACCACTTTATCTGCAATTCACCTTCTTCTGTGCCTTTCTTTCTTAGGGAAATTGATTCAAAGACAGTGAAATCATCCTGGAGCCTAGATTTAACCAGCCCGGACAGGAAGGCTAATGTTTACAACTTCCCCAGCTAATGGTGACCACCTTAAGTCAAGCATAGCACTGAGACAGCTAACTTAAGGGTGCCTTCTTGCTCCTGCCCCCTATACAACCCCCATTCCCAATTCTTGGTAACAGCTACATGCTGATCTAATTAAAGTCACTTCATTCCAAAGAAGAGCTAAGGTAGCTTAACACTTCTAGGGAGTATTTTACACTTGAAAATCAGATGTCTCTGCTTGGTGAAATGTGTTAGAGATATTTTTCAGTTTAAAGCAGCAAGGGAGGAGGTAAGGGGTTATATCCATCTCATTTTATCTGGTCAACATCTGTCCCCTTAACTAACTTTCCAGGAAGTAAAAATACATGGAATTATCAAATGGACACCTTTCGTTTCCTAAATGCTCTTTGGGAGGCTCACAGAATTGCCAAGAACTCAAGAAAGTCGTCATCTGCCAAGGGCAAGAATTATCGTAGCCAAGTGGGAATGTACAATGCCAGGAATAAGACAAAGCTTCCCAAGTGCAGAACACGCACCCTCTCTGCCTCCCTCTGCAAATGCCCACCCATCCTTCAAGGACCTTGCAAAAGAGAGGGGGTGGGTTTTGAGAGATAGGCAGGGGGAGAAATGGTTCTCCAGGTAAAGGGAATAGCATCACATAAAGGCAACGAGGAAATGCAAGTAGCCCCTTAAGCTAAAGCATAAGCCACCATGGGATGGTGAAGGGCTATGGACGGGACTACAGGGCAGGCAGGGACGGATTACAAAAGGCTTCGCATGCAATGCTATGGATGTCGGACTTATCTTTTAGGATGGGGGAAGCTTTGAAGAACTTAGAACTTTAGAGACCTTCAAAGGAGTGACTGAGTGGTTTGCATTTTATAAAAAAGAACTCTGAAATCAAGCAGAGGATGGCAAGGAAGGAGGAGAAGCACTCCAGTGGTTCAGAGGACAGAGAGCAAACAGCTGAAAGGAACAGAAGGGGATAGACTTGAGAGCTATTGGGGAAGAAAAATCAACAAGGCTTGACACCGTAAAGGTGAGGCAGACGAAAGCATCAAGACGGCTCATGGCTCTGTCTTGGGT
The DNA here is from genome assembly GCF_030020395.1 of Manis pentadactyla. Classification (NCBI taxonomy): domain Eukaryota; kingdom Metazoa; phylum Chordata; class Mammalia; order Pholidota; family Manidae; genus Manis; species Manis pentadactyla. The sequence continues at coordinate 123,276,802 of NC_080027.1, read as the reverse complement.
GACTGCACAGAGAATCATACCATTTACTGATAGGAAACACATAAAAAGCAGGTTTTAAGAAGAGAAGGAGAGACGAAAGCTCAGTGTTGCCAATACCGATTTTGAGGCATGGATGCACCACAAGTGGAAGGAACAACAAGCAGGTGGCCGTCAAATGTACAGCTCAAGGGAGGGATGGGGCAGTGGCTTTGGAAGGCATCGTATCAGCCTAGCGGTGGTAGTTAAGCAATGAGAGATGATGAGCTGGCACAAGAAAAATACAAAAAGTGTACAGCAGGCCAGGAATTAAACCCTGGGAAATATAAACATTTAAGACCATATAAAATCATCTAAAAGAAAACAAAATCCCTGACCCAAAAAGATATATACACAAAGATATATGCACCCCTATGTTTATTGCTGCACTATTTACAATAGCCAACATATGGAAGCAACCTAAGTGTCCATCAATAGACGAATGGATAAAGAAGATGTGGGACACATAATTGGAATGTTACTCAGTCATAAAAAAAAAAAAGAAAGCCTGCCACTTGCAACAGCATGGATAGATCTAGAGGGTATTATGCTCAGTGACTTAAGCCACGTGGAGAAAGACAAATACCACATGATCTCTCTTATTTGTGGGCTATAAAAAACAAAGCAAAACAGAATGAATGAAATACCAGTAGACTTATGGACACTGAGAAGGGACTGGTGGTTACTAGGGGGGAGGATTTGGGGTGGGTGGGTAGGGAAGGTGAGGAGGATAAAGAGGCACAGAAATTCTCCATCATAATGTAGGTTGGTCAGGGAGATAGTAGGGCAGCATGGAGAATACAGCCAATGATTCTGTAACATCTTCCTATGCTGACAGATAGTAGCTGCACTAGTGGGGGTGAGGATTTAATAATATGGCTAACTGTTGAACCACTGTGTTGTATACTTGAAACTAATAGAAGATTATATATCAATTAAAAAAAAAACCTCTACTCCCCCCCCAAAATAATCTAATTAGATATAAACAACATTCTGATTTAATTTGGCTGTCCATTAGGTTTTCCCTCAGAATGTTAATTTATATAACTTCAAATACTAATTTATATTGATCAATGCATAGTGACCTAAATACAGTGATTAATTAATTTAATTAGTATTTGGATCCCCTTGGAAGTTAAATTATATAAAGCATTCTGGCTTATAGTCAGTCTCTTAGGAGTTTGGTTATTACAACTTATTCCCTCCTCTAAACGTAATTCACCCAGAGACTAGAGCTGGGAAGCTGTGGACCAGCCATGGACCGGAACAAGTCCCCAAGGTCTGCACTTCCCAGGAGCTCCACCTGAGGAACCGATCAGCACCTTTTCTATCATCTCTGTCTTATATCAAACCTTAATCTTGGCTTCTAATTACAGCCTTGCCACAAACCAGCTCCATAACTAGGAACGACTGAGTAAATCTCAATTCACAGCTATGAAAAGAGGCCTTGGATTAAAATAATCTCTAAGGTCTCTTCTAACTGACTCTTGTTCTACAAAGTACCACCACACCCCTCGGTGGGCATAGGGGGAAAGGAACAGGATCCATGCTTAGGAGGGATAAAGGCAATTTCTCAAAAACTGGCCCCCTTCTCCAAAACTCAGTGAAGGTTTCTCACTTGAATACCAGGGGATTTTCTCAGCCTACCAATGACCATTTGACCACCCCGAGATACTTGGAAGCACCAGTCAAACAAGAAAGAGCATTTCTTTCCTCCCAACATAGCTGAGCCTGAGCAGACCTAGACCTGGTGGTGACACAGTCCTGTGCAGGGTCAGGCGCAGCTCCCCAGCCTTGTCCCCCTGCCCCCAGTCCTACCTTCTCGTACTCGTCCTCTCCGGGGTTGTGTTTCTGCAGCCAGTCAGCCAGGGGCCGGTCCTTGAAGGAGCCGGTCACCCCATGCTCCCCCTGAATCTTGCGCAGGGTCTCGGCATTAGGGATCATCTCCACCATCCCTGTGGGAGGAGGCGTTGGGGTCATCTCCAGAGCAGGGAGAAGGGACTGTCGGGAGAGGACTACAGAGCTTTTCTGGATGCTTCCCTAGAAATTCAGTCCAAGGACATCTGGACAAAGCCTGACAGTAAGGGGGAGCGATGTCATTCCCCAGGTTCCACAGCCCATGCAGACTCCTCATTTCAGAGCTCCTGCTCCTTTTTTAACTTCTACTATGAGGATATTCCAATACACATAAAGAATAAAGAGGATGGTATCATGAATTCAGATAACCATCACCCTGTGTCAAATGATTATCAGTCTTTGGCTAATCTTGTTTCATCTTTTTCACTCATCCAACCCTGCTTTACTCCCTAACCCTGACTGGACTGTTTTAAAGCAAATCCCAGACATGTCATTTCACTCAAAAATATTTCAAGTGCAACTAACAAACTAACAAGGTCATAACCACCACGCCATTACCACATCCAAAAAATTGACAAATCATTCTTTAAGCAAATCTAACCCAGTGTGTTATCTAAATTTCTCCCAATTGTCCAAAAAATACATTTTTATAGTTGGCTTGTTTGAATCAGGATCCAAAGTCTATATATGTTTGGTTGTTAGGTCTCCAAGTCTGTTTTATTTTATAAGAGTCTTTCTCCCTGCCTTCTTTTTTAATGGCATTCCACAACTTCTAATGAAATAATCTTGCTTTTGTCATTTGTCTGGAGAAGTACAACAGTTTATGTTGGGGGATGGGCAGAAAGGGCAGAAAGCAAAGAGGTGCCTGTCATCCTGGCGGCCAAGCCACAGCCCCACCTGCTCCCGACTGACCTCTCCCCCGGCCGGTGGAGAAGCAGCGGAAAATGACCATGCGCATGTCCAGCCCCTCCTGCACCCAGATCTTGCTCATGATTCGAATCATCTGCAGGGTGAGCATGTCCTGACGAAGGTCGTCCCCGCACTGGATGAAGGAAGAAAGTGACGAGCACCCATCCCACTGCCTCCCTAGCTCCCAGATCTCCCAGGAGGGCAGCCTTGGCCCAAACACCAGGGCCAGGGGCCTGCCCAGTTTCCCCGCCTCACACCTCTGACTCGCTCCCTCAGCTCACGGCCGGTCAAGCAACCAGAGATCAGCCAGAACCACATTTTGCCCACTTGGTGTTCCAGCTTTTCCCTCAATCCCACATCCCCATCTGAACTGAACTCGGGTTCCTCTTCTTCATGAAGCCCTCCTGACTAACAAGCCTTTTGTAAACTGGAATGTTTACACCTTGGATTTGGAACGTACAAACAACAAATATATATTGTAAGTTACGAAGTTATGTACGTGCGTGCGTTTCATCTCTCCTACTAGATTATATGCTCTGAGACTCATTTACTCCTCAGAGTCACGGATGTATCTATTAGAAAGGCCCTTAGGGTTCATCTAGTCCAACCTGCATCTGTTATCTTAGTTTCCTCTTCAGTATTGTTGCCAGTAGTCATTCAGCCTCTGCTTGAATACCCCCAGGACAAGCAGATCACCACCTTATCATTGCATCGTTGGGGTAGTTCTGCCTCTAGAAGGCAGTTCTGCACACTAAGCTGTCAGTGCCTTCCTACGCCTCTCGACATCGTGCTCCCAGTCCTTTGCTCCTAGTTCATGCAGAATTAGTTGACTGCCTTTTCCATAAAGAGTCTTTTGGATATTAAATGGCGGCATAGAGTGACAGGCAGAGAGCTGCCTGGTGGCTGCTTCTGCCAACCTTAGACTCCCTCCTCCCCTGCCCTCTGCCGCCGGCGTCCCACCGCGCTGCAGAGCAGTGTCCTCACCTTGAAGATGACACGGATGTTCTCGCCCAGGGGGTCCACATTTTGGAAGGACAGCTTGAGGGGGACTGCGTTGGAGTTGAAGTAGGAGCAGTCCTGCTGCGGCAGAGAGGGTGGCGACGAGGGTCGGGGAGGTCCACGCCCAGGAAGGAAAAGCACATGGGGTCAAGCTGCTGCCAGTCCCCCTGCTCGCTGCTCCTTCCCACTTCCTCAGGAGCCCCCATCCCTTCCTCCCTCCCCACTGCCATCATCCCGGCTCCGCTGGCCGGGACCTTAGCTTTGGCACCCGACCTCTCACCCCTTCAGTTCGTTCTGTACCCATCTCACTAGTTGCCCATCCGTACCTCAGTTCACTCCTCTGTAAAATGGGGCTCACAAGACTACCAACTTTGTAAGAGTGGTGAGGATGAAATGCAATAACCAGAGTGAGGCACTTAGAAAAATGCAGGGCACAGGGACCGTGCTCACAAACGAGAGATGCTGCTGCTGTCAGTATCACCAGCCTGGCCTCAGAGCCACCATCATCAGGAGAGACACTCACCAGCCCCAACCCACTTCTGCCATGCTGCACAGCTGTCAGGCAGAGGTCCACAGGCATTAGGGGCGGGGAAGAGGCCCCAGGTATGCCTTTCTTCCTCATATTTCTCAATAATCAGCTGCATGAGGACCCTCCCCAGTCTGAGAGCCCCAAAGCCACCAGTCACTCACCCTGGGCACAATGCCCTTCACCAGCAGACTGGGGCTGAGTGGCAGGCGGCAGGAGCCATTGAGGGCAAAGAACTGCCTCACCTCCTCCAGGCCTGTGCGGAGGATCCCCTGGGAAGGAAGGGAAGGGGAGAAGTGGGGTGAGGTAGGGGTCCCATTAGCTCCACTCGGAACCAGGCCTCTCGCAGGGGTGGATGCCCAGTAATGGCTGGTATAAAAACAACCACCTGAGAGGTGCAGACAACCTCCAGGAGACTATGAAGAAGGAGAACCACCCAACCCGTACCCCAGCCCAGCACAGTGCATGCAGAGCAAGCCCGACAGCCAGGGAGGCCGGGCAGGTGACAGGGCCATGTGCCGCAGGCCACAGTGAACCGAGAAAGCAGGCTGCATCTACCGGGGAGGTACTACTCAGGCTGCTGCCAAGAAAAGCCAACAATCGGGACTTTAAAATCTCCTAATTTTTAAATGTTAGCAACCAGAAATGCTGCTGGCCTAATACAGCCCCTCTGTGCCAAGAGGTACAGGTACCTCTGGGTGACAGCAGCCCTGGACTATGACTCACGACAGAGGGAACAAAGCATGACGGGATTTCAGCCTGCACTTGCCCCCTCTGGCTAAGTGCTCTTCTGCAGTGAACAGCTTACATAACTGTGCTTAGCCTTTAAGGCAAACAGTTAAATAACTGTAATACTTTTCCAGCCAAACAAAACACATCCATGGGCTGTACCCAGCTCGCAGACTGTCACGTGTGGCCTGAAAGTTACAGACAGAACCTCCTCCTTCCAGCCCCTAAAACAGAGGTTGTCAAGTGTCATCTGGCTGATCAGGATGCCTAAGAAGTTAATGACCGGCTGCAGAAGCCCGGAACCAGAAATGGGTAAAGGCAGCTTCACCGCACTCACCTGCCGTGCAGACGGGGCAGCCTCCCGGACCTGCTGGGCCAGCTTGGCCAGGGTGTTGACGAGCCAGCACTGGCGGTTAAACTCCTCTCTCAGCCCCTTGCCACAGCAGCAGAGCAAGGCTGCCAGCAGGTATTGGTAACGAATGCTGAACTGAGAGTCCTTGAGGCCGTCCTTCAGCAACCTGCGAGGAGAGAGAGTGGGGAGTCAGGACACCTGGGGGATCACAGGCCAGGCGTGCACGGCAGGAAAGGGGTCTAACCAGCTCCAGCTCCCTGGAAAACCCACCCCAAACTTGGGAGGGAAAACAGACTGTGTATGCCTAGTTCATACAGAGGTGCTCCTCTGTATCCCAGTCTGTGCCCACTTTGTGATTAAGAGGAGTCCAGAACCTCTGTGCATCTCATTTCTCCTTGATATTTCTGCCCTGTGTGGGTGGGAAGGAGGGTCGGCGACGATTGTCACCATGCCACATGGGACTGGGAGTCCCTGAAGGAAAGGTGCTGGCCAAGGCCACCTGCTACGTCGGTGCCACACTGGAACCCAGCCGGCTCAGCTCCCCACCCGTGCGTGCCTAACAGTGAAATACTTGCGAGTGAAGGACACGTGTCCACCTCCCACCTTTCTGCACATAGTTTACCAGAAGAAGTAGTGAGTCACTCTCAAGTCAGAGACAGCTCGTTTCAGGAGGAAGCGCACCAAGGGGCTGTCCAGGTAGCACTCATACTTTAGGGCCTGTTTTTAGGAGAAAGGGAATCCGAGGCTGCAGTGACTCCCTGCCATCTACACCTGCCACTCACTATCCCTCGACGACCTTGGGCTCTACGGGGCAGAATGCAGACAGACTGGGGCTTGGGGGGCGGGATCATCAGAAGGGGAGGGAAGGCTAGTTTGCCAACCTGCACCAGCTGGGGCAAGTAGTCGAGCAGCTCGGCGTCCGACAGGGAGCCAATCCACTGGACGGCCATACGGCGCACCTCCTGGTCCGGGAAGCTGCAGAACAGAGCCCAGGGACCCGATAAGCCAGCCACAGCCACAGGCCTTGCGGGGCTGGAGTGAGCAGGTAGCCTCGCCACTGTGCTTCAGAGGCATGGGTGGAGAAAGCACAATATGCCCCACGGTCTGCAAAAGCCACTAGAAGAACCCTCAGCACCTTCTCCGGACAACAGCGCTTGAGAATGGCCCTGCCCCTTGGTCAGAGCTGGCCTAGGGCCACGGAGGGATGAGGGGGTCATCTGTTTCAGTCCATATGATTTGAAGAAAATGGGACAAGGTCCTCAACCCCACTCCCTAAGATCTCTTCCTTGACTCCCTAAATTCCCAACATCAAAAAGCCCTTGTCTGAGTCGAAGCATTACTGTCTTGGTACCACCCTTTAACGCAAAGCTTGCCACCTGAGTCAGAGAAACCCGTGGAATTTTATATCAGCCAGTACACTCTGGCAGAATTTAGTTTAGCAGAAATTAGCAAAATCACTGCCCCAAAAGATCCTGAAGGCAAGACACATGGATCGAGTACCCTTTAATTACTAAGGGTGGTGAGAAAAAAGCTGAGAATACTGGGTACCATCTGGAAAAGGCAGCTCAGGGGTCTGAGACTGGGAGCCTTGTGTACTCCGGAGAACCCTCCAGAGGAAGATGGGAGGGAGGATTGTTAAAGTGGAACTACATGGTAAGGTTTGAGCTACAAAGAGGTGTGCATTTGTCAAAACTCGGCAAATGTACGGGTAAGTGTTGGGCATCTCCTTATATGTAAATTCTGCCTCCAAAGAAAAGTGAACAAATACTGAGCACTGAGCTCAAGTTAATGATACACATGGTGAGTATCTGGGAGACAGTTATGGTGTCTATAATTTACATTGAAATGCATGCAAAAAGTAAGATGGCCTGATGGATGGACGGATGGATACCCACACAATAAAGCAAATAGAGCGAAAGCTAACGGTTATCTAGGGGGTGGGTATGTGGATGGTTACTGTAGAATTTTTAATTCTGCTGTATGTGTGAAAAGTGTTAGGAAGATAACGTAGAGGAAAATTGAGACAAGGAAAAAAGCAAAAGAGGAGAAGCAGAAAAGCCTTGAGTTCCAAGCTCACTTGACTCTTTTGTCCAGGGCTGGCTCAAGTCAGGGATGGGCAGTGCCAAGCTCTGGCTTCTGGAAAGACGCGTGGTCGGGAAAGGTGGGCGTTACACTCACGTGGCGTGCAGGAGCCCCAGGGCATCTTGGCGGTTCATGTGGGTCCACTGCCTCAGGAGTGCATAGATGTCGGGCAGGCAAGCCCACTCCCAGCTGGGGGCGCTGGCGAGCACCAGGGGGAGTGAGCTCACCTCAGAGTGGCAACAGTATCGCTTCTCCCACAGGCGCTTCTTGTCCACATCAGTGAGCCTGAGGCGGGGAGGGGTGGTGGGGAGGTGAGAGGGCACAGAGGGCGGGGTATCCCCTCTCCAGGGGACTGCTTCACACTGTCCCACTCAGTGCTTCCCCAACTGCTGCACGTTAGAATCACCGGAGCAGCTCTGTAAAATCCCCGCCCGTGGCCACAACCCAACACTATTGAGTTGGGATGCGGGGGAAACCAGGCTTTGGTATTTTTAAATGCCCCCTGGGTGACTGCAATGTGTGAAGTCAAGTCTGGGAACCAGGGCCCATCTCATCTTTGATTCTGATTTAGGGATATCTCCGAATGAGGCCCAAGGCACAGGCCAAGGGCACCATCCACCCCGAGGATGCCCCTGGGCGCCGCTCCCAGGTGGAGCCACCAGAGGGCAGTGGTCCCCACAAGTCAGGGCCGGGCAGCTGAGCGGCCTCCCCGGGCCTGCTGGAGCCAGCTGGAGGTTTCCTAGACCCTACAGCTAATGAGGCTTGCCTGAGACCAGGTATCTAATGGGAGGAGGGAGCTGGGGGCCTAAGCAAGGGGTCAGCAGAGGAGTGGGAGCAGGGTCTGCAGTCACTCAGCTATTCCAGCTCCTAGCAGGGGCCTGGCAGGGAGAGATGAGCCCCACCTCTCACTTCTTCCGACCCGCCACGTGCACAGACACATGCAGAAGCCAGAGAGATGATATACAGAGAGGATGGGCAGGGAAGGAGTTCCCACCAGCATCTCCACCTCTGGCTCGTCAACCCCCTTAGCCAATCCTGGTGAGAGACGCAGCCCAAGGATGAGATCAGCTTGGACTCGCTTACCCCTGAGAGCTGCCAGCTTGCCTTGACACCTGATCCTTTTTGGAAAGTGACAGGGCCAGAGAAAGGCAAAGGCTGTGGGCGTGGAAGGGGCAGGAGGTGGGGGCGGGGTGGTGAGCATGGCAGCCAGCTGCCCCAGCGGATAGCAAGCAGTAGACAGCTTCTCTGGGGTGTGGGGCAAAGCTCTGAACCTCCCGGCAAGTCGCGGCCAAGTCCCCATTGTGGGGATGGGCATTCCCAGGTCCAATGTCCTGCCCCTGACCTTCCACTTTGCCTAGTGTCAACTCATGGAAAAGGCCTGGGCACTGCCCTAGCAGAACCCTCTCTCTCCACCGCTGCCTGCCTAGGAGGCTCTGCCCACCCCACCCCACCTCTACACCCTAAGTAGGAGGACAGGGACCTGCAGGGGGGTGAGAGATGGTCAGCTAGAAGGTGACAGATTGGTGGGGGCCTGAGCCGCACACAGGGAAGGACACCCCAGGCCTCACCAGTACAGGGACTCCTTCCGCATGATGTTTTTAAGCACACGCTGGTCTTCCTCTCCGAGGCTGCCAAACTCGTATCGGGGGCTGAACTTGTCGCCAGGGGGGCTGGTGAACTTGATGTCAAAGGCCGAGGTGGGGAAGTCAATCTAGGGGTGGCATCAGAGAAGCAAGGGGATGACAGACAGGTGAATGGGGGCTGCCACCCACAGGGTCACATGCCAGCGTTCCTGCCGTTCTCCCTGCCTCCCCCTCAGCCTTCTCTGTGAAATAACCCTGTTGGACTGGGTGATCTCTGAAGTCCTTTCTGGCTGTAACATCCGGCAAGAAGTGAGGGAAACAAAGAGAAAACAATGGGCAAGTGAGGGAGAGGTGGGCTGAGATGCTCTCGGTGAGGGACTGGCCCCAGGCCAGAACTCCGCATGGAAATGTTACCAGGCTGAGCCACTGGGTGCCTCCAAGCTGAGGTCGGGGGGCCTTCAGTGTGCTCCTGGAGGTCACCAGTGTGCTGCTTGATTGTGGGTGGGGGGAACAGGACATATACCAGGAGAGGGCTCTACCAACTCTAAAGCCTGCATGCAATACTGGGCCCCTTGCTCTATGCCACCAGATCGATGTCCATCCTCCTAAAATGGGCATCAGAGCTGAATGAGCCAGTTCTGAACAGGAGGCCTACATTCCCTCATTCAACAAATGTTTACTGAACCCTAGTAGGTGCCAAGCGTTGTTCTAGGCCCTGGGCACAGAGCAGTAAGTCAGACAGAAACATGTGCCTCCTGGAACTCTCATTCTGTGTCATCTTATTTAATTTTACATCCACTTTGATACTCCACATTCCATACCAAAGCAGCTCATGACTGTGGGAAAGGGGAGCTGGAGGACAGTAACTAGACCTTGGCCTGACCAGCGCCTTCTTCCCCCAGGGAATGGGTCCACCCTGCAAGACAGACTGGCTGGGGGAGCGCTTCCCCTCAGGGCCCAAGGGGGCGGCACTATATCAGATTTAGGCATAAGTGGGTTCAGTACAGAGACCCAGGAGCTGAGCCCTGGGACGGGATCCTGGCTTCAGGCTCCTTGGAACCAAAGTGAACCTCCAAGAGATGCAGCAGTCCAAGCACTTGCTGCCACCCCAGCTCTCCCCATGGGCATGCAGCAGTTTCAGTCACACCGCCATCCCATGCCCACAGACCCAGCACTTCCTCCTGCGGCCCAGTGCAAACCTCCAGGGGGACCTGGCTCTCCAGTGGTCCTGCTGGGTGCGTAGTGTGTGGACAGGGCTGGGGTCTCACCTGCAGGATGACACTATCCGGCTGGTGGAAATTAGGTGCACTCCAGCGGGCACTGGGGTTTTCCTGAGTTGCTGGCCATAAGCCAAGAAGCTTCCGGCCACAGGTCAGGACTCTGAGGAGGCGGGAGAAGGGGATGAGCCACAGACCCAGAGGCTGCGGAGATGGGTTTCCTCCTGCAACCCCTATCCAAAATTTTGCCTTTTTTACTTAAAACCACAACTTACCTCCCCTCATTCTCCCCTTAGCCCATGGCCTTTTCCTTCTTCCAAGTCCTATAAAAGCCCACCTCATCCAGGAAGCCTTTCTGAGCTAACCACACACTGGTCTGGATGACCTGGTAGCAGGGAAGCCTGGTAGCTCTTGGTTATAGTGACCGTCCTGGTCTGTAGTCTGCGCCTGGGCCCCTTCCGCCAGGGCTGGGACCTCCAGACCCTACTGGTGAGCCCTAGATGGCCGGACCCCCAAGGGGCATTGGCTGGCCCAGCAGTCAGGCCCCTTCCTCTCCCCTGGCTTCCCTTCCAAAGCCAAGAAGCGGCTGCCCTGGGGCCCACTTACTGCCTGAAGTTGAAGAGTGGGGTGGTGACCCAGCCCAGGGCCTCCGGCACCCTCCGCTGCTTATTGGCCTCAGAGGAGCACCCGGGCGGGGGGATGGGCAGAGCATAGAGAGTGGCGCACAGAAGGGTCTCCCGAGGCAGCCGGTTCACCTGCACCGGGAAGCAGATCCTGAGGGCACAGAAAACCAAGTCAGGAGGTGCCACCCTTGTGGCTTCATGGGATACACGGCCCAGAAGTCAAGCTGAGGCTGAGAATTCAACCTCCTTTTCAGGATATCGGACGTGCTGCTGGAAGGCTTCCTGCAGAAGCACCGCCTGGTGTTTCTGCAGCCTCTCAGCAGAGTGAGGCACCTTCCGATTCTGAGACTATCCATGCTGAGCAGACAGAACTCATCAAGCCAAAACCATCTCGGAGTTCAGGGGACTACATGTCCTGAACTGGAAGCCATACTCCTTCCCTTGTTTGAAGGCTTCTGCAGAGGGTCACCAAGAGGCGGCTGCTTTTGCCGATCCTTTTCCACGGAACGATCCCCATCCCTCACCCCGCTTCCTGCTGCTTAAAGCAACCGGAAGCAGCCCAGTTCTCTGCCCTCGGCTCATTCTCCCCACACTCCTCCCACCTGTCTGCCCTCTCTTGTCCCCTTCTTCTCCTCATCTCCAGGCCGAAGGATGGTTTGCTCTCACCCCAAAACATTTTCAAAGCCAAAGGGTTAAAGAGAAGAGGTCCCCTGGGAGTGCGAATGCAAAGCGACACGGCCAGAAGATGGAGACACAGAAGTCTTGCCACCACCCACGGCCCCAGTGTTCTCCCCTGGGATCCTCTGCCTGAGTCAGACCCAGCCACTCCCTCCAAGCTCAAGATAAGCAACTGCAGTGGGTGGGACAGAGAGAGGAGGGGAACTGTGCAAAGAGAGGGAGGATCCATATTACCTTTTGGGGAGGCTGCGCCTGGGCCAAAGTCCACACTGTCACACCCTCCTGGCCAGCCCAGGGCCCAGCAGCTTCTATGCCAGAGGGCACAGAGGCAGGGCGGCCATGCCCCAGGTTAGAAGTTTCATGATAAAGCTGCCTTCCTGCACCGCTGCCCCTCACTCCTCCCGCCAGGGAGTGGCAGAGCCCTGCTCTACCCCAGCTGCGTCTACCCTGGGGGGCCCACAGCTATAATTAGGGCCCCTCCAGCGGCCAGCGGCCAGGCCGGGCCAGGGCTTGGCTGGGGCAGCAGAGCGTGGCTGCTGGGCCTATTTTGAGAGTTGGCTGATCCCTGTACTGCAGCAGTAGGAGAGAGAATCAGGTGACCCCATAGCAAAGAGGAGAGGCAGCTAGTCCTGATCCTTTCTTTTCACCCAAGAAGAGGCTTCCAGCATCTGGAAGAAGGGGGAGTGAGGATACTTCCAGCTGAAACCATAACCCCTAGGACCAGCCAAGGCCCCCTTCTCCTCAGTCCTTGAATATATCGGGCACTCCAAAGCCTCCCCCATGGTCCCTCACCATGGTCAGGTAGGATAACCAGTACATTTGGCTGAAGACCTGAACCTCTTCCCTACCTGAGAAACCCCTCTGCTCTCCTTTGCATGCCATTCCTCAACATCGCATCACAGGGGTTGCCTCCTCCAGGAAGGGCTCCTGGGATGTGTGGGTTCCGGTCCTGGTTCTGCCACTCACAACTGTGGGCAACTATCAAACCTGTGCCCCTCAGTTTCCTCATCAGTGAAAAGGGGAACCCAGTAATGTGTGTGTACATTGTCTGTGTGCTTTTTGCTATGTGCCATTGTGCCTACTGCACGGGCAATGGGCTATACAGATAGTATTTTCATGCACAAATGTCTCCATGTATCAGCCACAGTGTCGGTCACCTGGAACTGGGCAAGCAGGACTGAGAGGGCTCCCCCAGCTACAGTGATGACAGAGATGAAGAAGAAAGCACTGATCATGTGCTGGGTATGGTGCCAAGGACATGACTCAAAATGTACCAACTGCTCTCAAACACCTGAGGGTAGGTCTGTTACTACTCCACTTTGGGTTGAATGACCTGTCTGTGGTTATGCCTACAGCAAGAAGGGGAGGCTAACAGCACCCACAGTCTGTGCCTTGAACCCTGCACTGCAGGGCCTTCTCCCACATGCCTTGGTCTTGATAAAAAAGATGCCAAGAGGTCTCCTGTGGGCATCCGGATGGGATGTACTGAGATGATGCTTTCCACGAGGCTCTGGGCAGGGGCCCAGGCTTTCAGGGCTTGAGGCAGAGATCAGGGAACAGGGGAGCTTTTCTATTCCTGATACCCTTGGGAAAGGACCTAAGGCCAATTCTGGGAGGCCCATCTGGGCCGGAGCACTCTGCAGCATCCCTCCCTTAGCAGCAGTAGTAACTGAGACCAGAGACTCCCAGCGGGATGGTGAAACTGCAGAGCCATTTAAGGTAGCCATCCTCTGCCTCCAAAGTGTCTCTCTGGCTGTGGTGGTTGTTTAATTAAAGCCCTTAATTTACACCTTTTTTGCTCTAAGAATTACACAAGTGGGAAGATAGGAGAAAGGGTCTGCCTCCTCAGCTGTCCATCTACAAAAAGACCCACCCCTCCCAGCATTTCCACAGACTCTCCATCTACCTATTTTGGCATCCTTGGCCTCCCCAAGGACCCTCTTGGTCTCTTTAATCTGCACTCCAAGCACTGAAGCTGCAGGTCTGCTCTGCAAATAAGGATGTGTAGAGTCAGTCTGGGGAAGTAAAGCTGGAGGCAGCAAAGGAGGGGTATTGTGAGTGTCTGAAGGGAGAAGAGAGAGCGGCACAGAAAAGGCAGGGGACTTTATCAGGACACTGCTTGGCTGATGCCTACCTGCCCAACTGCAAATTATTGCTGAATAAATGGTGATTAATCCTATCTTGTACTTGTGGTTTCATATTGATATTTATAACCTATTTCATTTTAGTGCCACAACTGCTCCTAGGTTAAAGCAATGTCCCCACTTTACAGTTTGAGAAACTGAGGCACAGAGAGGCCAAAGAGAACCTAGGACTAGAGAAAGGGCAAGATACACAGCCTTACTCCTGCGGCTCCAAGCCTTTTATTCTTCCCTCTGGTCAACCTTCCCCTCTCTACCTATAAGGGAGAGATCACAGTCCCCTCTCCCTATGCTGTGGAAGCTTTGGAAAAAGGAGAGGATGAGAATCACTCAGACTAGTTAAATCTTTTAAGGGAGAGCAGACCCCAACAATGAAATATTATTAAAACTAATACTTAACATTTATATGGTCCTTTATGGTTTACAGAGGGCTTTTATGGATACTTCTTGTTGGAGTCTCCTAATAACTTGAGCAGTAGAAATGATACTTGTGCCCATTTATGAGTTAGGAAAATGGACACTTTAGATGTCGAATGACTTGTTAGGGTTTGTGACAGAGCCCGGTTTGATCCAGGCGTGGACCTGTGGTCTGAGTCTGGACATTCGGGAGGTGGAGACCTGCAGAGGTCAGGGCACCGGAGTCTGGGAAGGGCTTACTGCTGGTCCCAGATGATGAGGTGGAAGAGGTACTTGGAGAAGTGAACCCTTCGGGTCTGCAGGGGGCTGCACAGCTCCTTGCCGCCATGGCTGAGGGAGCAGGAGAGGTAGAAATCTTCATAGCTGCAAGAGAAAGGGAGCAAGTCAGGACACTCAGCTCCCAAACCCCATTTCAGTCACCCAACCTATACCAAGCTCCATCACTCCTGGTAAAACTCCTCTGTCTCTGGGGGCCTGTAACATGGGGTTCCCCGGCAGCACAGCCAAATTGGATTTGCAGAGGTGTACTCCACGAGAAGCAACTCAATCTGGATTGCTCTGCCCAGTTTCAGGCTCCATGCCGGGCCCGGGGTTTTGCTTCCCTCTATTGGGAACCAGCCATGCGGCGTCCCCCTGACAGCCAGCTCCCAGCCCATCCGGTGTCCCCCTGCGCGCGCGCATGCGCAGGCGAGAAGGGTGCAGGATGAAAACGACATATGCCGACATGAATGCCAACACACGGGGGTCCCTGTGGCTCGTGACAGGTGCCTGACAGAAGAGGTCAGAGAAGGCCCCGGTTTCCCAGGCTGCCTCCTTTGTTCTCCGCCAATCGCCCAGAGGAATACATTAAGTGCGGAACAAAGAGAGAAGGGGAAGGGAGGGGGCGGAGGGGCCGGAAGGGGCGGTGGGTGGAGCTGACCGCCTGTTCCCCCAGGCCTTGGACGCCGGGACCCTGCAGAGGCCTGAGGATTTCCAAATGAACTCCCCCTCCACCCACCCCTCCAGGCTGAGGGAACTCCAGACAAAGGGTCACCTCCCACCTCCCCACCTCCTCCCTTTGTGCATCTGCAGGGGAGCACAGTCATTGGCCACGGGGCAGGCACTGGATCTGGGAAGCGGCCATCTGTCGCCACATCTCCATCAGCAGGCCTTGGTGGGAGGGGGCAGGGATGCCAACGCAGCCAGCCCTGGGGAGCCCACGTGATGCCTCTCCTCCAGCTTCCAGGGACCTTCCCTCTTCTGAGACGTCCCAGCCTGAGTCCCCCTCGGGCACTTGGCCCTCTCAGCCAGTGTGCACCACCTGCCACAGATCCTAAACTTAGGACAGCGGGGTCACACGCAGACAGAAGTTATCTCCAAGTCCAACTCAGCCCTCTCCCTAGAGGCGACCCAGCCTTGGGCCTACCTGGTAACCCAGGTGATGGGGATGCGGTGGGAGGCATAGACAGTGAAGGCCAGGGGCCCGGAGAAATGGCAGGCCTCCTGGACCAGATCGTGCTTGTGGCTCCCGGGTACCGCTGTCTGGAAGTCTGCGTTGAACGTGTTGCAGTACAGCTCCACCAGGTCCAGGATGGCGGCGGTCAGGGCTTCCACGATCTTCTCTGTGAAAGGAAGGGGTCAGGAGGTCAGGAGGCAGGGCTGTGAGGCCTCACAAGCCCCGTCTCATTGCCATGCAGTGGCTAGGATGGGATACTCTAGGACGGTTGTCCCCACATGCCAGTTGTTTTCTAACAGCCGACACGGTGTCAACCCACCTGTGGTGAAATGAGGAAAAAGCAGGAGTGTGTTTTGAGCTTCTCAGAAAACGACAGGCATTCCATTTTAAACACTGTCCTTATTTTTACCTATTACTGTTTGTGTTTATTAAATGTCTTTTTTTTCTCCTTTTGGAAAACAGAATAATAATTGTCCATTACTTTAAAAAAGTCACTGCTTGGCAAAATAAAAACTGACAAATTCTATGTCGATCCCTAAAATAATCCATTGCAGACATATTATTGGTCTATGAAATCCAAAAGACTGGGACTCACAGGCCAAGAATCCAGAGATATGAGCTCCACCGGGCAAAGTCCTGCTTGAGAGACTCAAGGGGAAATCCTAGTGACACACTCTTTTTCACCTTCTCCCCAAGCCCATCCTGAATTGGAAACACTAGGCTTATGAGCCAAGCCCACCTGGAGAATAATTACAACCTACCCAAAGGACAGTTTTCCCACCCAGAACCCAGGGCTAACTCTCTCTCCCTACCCCCAGTCTGATATTATCCCACCTCATCACCATCTCCCAGGGACACCACAGGAATAACTGGTAAAAATAATGAGAAAACATTTGTAGAAAGAAATGTGCTCTCCAGCTGTGTCCCTGCCTCAAACAGGAAAGCACGCGTGCGTGCACACACACACACACACGCACACACACTCAATCACTCACTGGCAGACCTGGGCACATAAATTAAGGGGCCAGGGGGAGAAAAGGTATCTGGACAGAGACCACAATTTTTGGCCACCCCTACTAGATAGAGACAGAGCAGTTCCCTTACCTCGGTTTTCCCTCACAGCCAAGACGGTGGGATCCTGTTGGGGATAAAGGAGAAGGGGGGAGCTTCAGGGCCACGGCCTTGTCCCTCACAGATGGAAGATGGGCTTTCCCAGCTGCGCTCATCTGGACAGACTGGACTGAAATGTGAGGCACAAGGATCCCCAAGGGAAGATAGCATAATGGTGTGTGACGGACAGAGGGAGCCGGGCCAGGATACAGTCACTGTGTCCGCCCAAGTGAGACCCCTCTGACCCTTAGGCCAGTCCGCTACGGACCACAGTGCCTAGGCTGCTGACCCTTCTGCAGGGCGCACAGCCCTCACCATGGAGCCCCGGAGCCCCTGGCTCAGGGGAGACTTTGGTTTTGCACCGTGATAGGCAGGCAAACTGCCAGGTAATGTCTCAGTGATTGTGAATAAAGCCTTTGTTGGCCTGGGCTCCTTGGCAGTCAGTCCCAGGGCCAGACCCTAGCCCATCCTTGTTCTCAGGAAGAGGGGACACATTTGGCATCCGTTTCCTAAGAACTCCTGTGGTTAAACTGTTCACATGTAAAAGATGGAGGTGGAATGATGAGCCTGTTAATAAACATACCCCTAATCACCCAGTTCTACATGACTATCCCTCTCCTCCCTCCCATGGCTCAGGCTCTGGGCCCATTACCTTCTGAATTTTCGGTTGCATGCGGGAGGGGCAGGGGGGCAGCTGGTTGAGGGCACTGGTGATCTCAAGGGTTTCCACAGCAGCCAGGGCGTTGCAGATGGCTTTGACAGACTGCACCACCCTGTCGGCCTTGAGGGGGAAGTCCACCTGTGGGAGGCGGCAGTGAGGCTGGTGGGCTAGCGCGCTCAGCCCCTGGCCCCCACGGGGTTGGAGGAACAGGTGGGGAAGAGCAGGGGCTCATGATGCTCAGGGGTGACCAGAGGGGTCCATGCGTTGTCTTCAAACACCCACCTTTGGCCAACACTCACTCCTACCGAGTCACGTGGGCTGTGCGTGGGTTCCCCAATTCTTTCGGCCATCCTTCCTGAACCTCCTTTGGTTCACAGCCTCCCACTGTCAGCTATAGTCTACTTACACTACATACACCCATACAGAGTCTTTCCTCAGAGACATCCAATTTAAATAAAATAAATCTGCAGGGAATGGCAAGCAGGCCAGAGACCACACAGGCCCCACTTGCCTGCACAGCCTGGTTTCCCACACTACCACCTGGACTTCCCAGGCGGACCTCATTGCCGGACCACAGACACGCCAGGCCCCCATGCCCCCCTCTGCGCTGTGGCTCCTGCCCTTTTCTCACCAGGAATTCCCTCGCCTGCCTTGCCCTGATTACTTGCATACATTCAAATCAAGGGCCAGGCTTAAATCAAACTCTTTCCCACAGGTTTCACTGACCAGTCCCCTCTCCATAATTCCCCAAGAGCCCTTGATCAACTTGTCGCTGTTTTGTCTCCTAGCAGCTTTCTGGTATGGCATTTTTCTAACAGGAATACAAGTTCCCTGAAGGCTAAGACAATTCTTATGGCTTCTCTCTCCCCAGCGACCACTAGCACAGGGCCAGACCTGCCCAGAAAAGATGTTCGGAGAACTTCCCCATCATCAAAGTAAATGTTCAAGCAGAGGATCCTGGAGCAGGGATTCTGGCGGCCGGTGAGTAGAGGGCTGAACTACATATAAGGCTGAAGTCCCCAGAAGGGAAGAGGCCATGGCCACTGTCCACTGGGTCACTGAGAGGGGGATGGCTTTTGAAGGGCACTACCTGATTTTCTTTAGCTTCATGACATTTGGGGCAAATACTGCCATCACGGTTTTGAGGCTTAAAGCTCCCTGTGGGTCCACGTGAGGGGTATCTGGCCCTTCCCTATCTTTGGGACCCACCACCTGCAGATGGGTTTCCACCTGTAACACCAGCGCATAGAACCTGTCAAACCGGAGGGTCCTGAGCATTACAAACAGGATGCCCGCTCCAGTGCACGTTTGAAAGCAGCTGGGGTGACCACTCTATGTCTCTGAGCTTTGGAGACACCCTACTCCAGAGAGAGAGATCAGGGCATGACCCTGACCTTCCTATACGGAGGAGCAGGGCCCTCTACACAGTCCTGCTTTGTCTGTGAGCCAGGAGAATAAAAGGGGTGCTTGGTTGACAGCTGTTCTGTGTCTAGTCCACAGCCCCTTCGAGCTGGCTGATCTCAGGAGGACTAGGGGAGAGGAGGAGGCTTGGACCTTGGGCAGCTGGGCCAGAGCCGGGATTTGTACTCACATCAGCTAGCAGGAAGGCATCCACCTCGTTGTGGTAAGTGTCAAACAGAAGACTCAGGGCCTGCCTGGGGAGTTGGGGAAGGGGGAAATCACAGGAGAGGTCAGGACAGACCCAGTGTCCTGGGAGACCCATTCTCTCCCTCCCTCTCCACAGCTCAGGAATCAGCCTCTGATTTAAAGGGTTCCCACTCTTTCTCTCTGTCCCATGAAGGCTGAAGGACAGTGAGTCCTTTCTGCCTGTCATCTCTCACCTGGAGAATGATGGCAAAGTACTAGAGGGAAAAGATGTAACTCACGTTGGAGTGGGGGGGGGTCTTCACCTGTAAGACTCTTGGGCCCCACCCCAACACATGAATCCTGGGTCCTGGCAGAAAAGTGAGCAGGGGCATCTGCTGGGGTCCCCTCACGGCTCCCGCCTGGTGCATGCCCAAGATGGCACACGCTCTCACCTGCTGATGGTCTGTTTGACTGGCCTCTCTTGTAGATGGATGAGGTAGTTCATAGTGGAGGGGCTCTGGTCATCATCCACCTGGGTAGGAAGTACCCTATTCAGAGGCGTGGTGCTTTCATGCCAGCCCAACATTCCTACCCCACTCCCACTAGATCCGCTCCTTATCGCCCTCTGCCTACTCCACTTCCCCCATTCCTGGGCAGCCATCAACCTCCCCGGGCACGAACCGTCCGGGCCAGGTCATTGCGCACGGCTTTCTGCTCCAGCAGCTGTAGGCGAATGTCAATGTCAAACTTGCGGCAGTATTGAATGTGCTCATGGCTGCCCAGGGCGTGCTTGCTGGTGGGGGAGGGGGACAAGATCGTTAGCATCCTGGGGACACGGTGGCATGGCATCCTCAGCTTTGAGCAGAGAGAAACAGGAGGAAGGGGGAGGGGGTAGTATGTGTAGTACACCCCCTTACCTTGGTCCTGGGATACGTCATGGGAGAATGAGAGACAGAAACAAGTTGATCCAAAGGGAATCCACCTGATACGCTTAACCCTTGATCTGTATAAACACCGAGTTCCCTAGGTTATATCCTAGGGATCATTATCATTGGTTCCCACCAGAGGTGTGAACTTCTGGAGGGAGCAAGGAACAGAGAGACTTCTTGGGGGGCTACGTTGAAACCCCATTCTCCTAGCTTCGGTGTACAGGACATGTAGAAGTCCAGCCCGTGCTCGGGCTCGGGTGTGGAGCTCAGTGAGTGACGCCGACCCCACACTGCGGTCCCTAGTCTCCCACCCACTACCATTACTGACCAGGGTGCCGAGGCCACCAAGCAACCCACCCAGATCCCAGGTCTGTTATCCCCAAGCGCCTCAAAGGCTGCTTCTCCTCTCCCTCCGTGGGTCCTGTCTGTGAATGACAATGTCAAACTTTCTGACAAGCACCCACCTGCGTGCCATTCCCACTGCTCGAGCAGCCACAGGGGAGACTCCCGCTGCCCCCCAGGTTTCAGAGAAGGGATCCTAGGGAGGCCTTCCACGACCCGGCTTCTCCTCCCTCCCAATCACAGCCCGGTCAGGAAGGAAACCCAGAGGGGGCAGAGGGAGTCCACCTGCAGGTCAGCACGGCAGGCCTGGGCCAGCTCCCAGTAGCTGGGTAACAGAAGCCGGAAAGAGACTTCCTTCCTCAGCAGAACTGGGAGTCTAGGCCAGAAATGGAGGGGAGGGGAGAGAAGCAAAGACGAGCGTCGGTGCAGAAGCTGACAGAGGTGCACAGGTCTGGGTCCAGCTAGGACTTGAGGGGTTTCTGTACATCCCGAGGGGCCAAGCCTCTGATCTAGGCCCCAGCTGCTAAGACTGAACTGCAGTCAAAAGCTGGGGATGGCTCTGTTGGCAGCGCTCTGGGAAGAAGGAAGAGTGTGTGGGGCGGGGGGAGGTGGCAGGAAACCTAACCCTCCCCTGAGACTGTCTCAAGGTTCTTATCTGAGAGCCGCCTGCATCCTGGACCCACCACTCCTTCAGCATCAGCCCCTCCCTGCTAGGCAAGGGTAGGAAAGCACAGGGCTTCCTTGGGAGTTAATAGCTTTCTGAAGTCCCCAGAGGGTCCCTTCCACCCCTACCCAAGGCAGCTGTCTTGTGCTCAGGGGTTTGGACTTTTCTGTTGGGTGGGAGGGAAGAGAAGAGCCTCAATAAGCATGGGGGACAGGGATGCAGGTCCCGTGGGGACTTGCTTGCCCTCTGTGGAAGACCTCCTGTGTGCATTCAAGTTAGAGGGGAGGGGCATGACCCCACTCCCACTGACCCTGTTCCACCTGCTCCTGATGCTTCTGGACCCATCCCGGTCCTGCAAGAAACAAGCACCTGGCAGCTGACCTATCACCTCTGGACTCGGAGCTGACGGACTAGGGGAGCCGCAGGGCACATGACAGTGCCCATCTGATCCAGACCCCCATGTATTCCACTTTGGACCAGTCCCTCCTGACAATATTTATTGATTGCTCATTGGGTCACCCTCAGATTTAATCCTCACTACATTTTAGGGAAGAAAAGAGGCTCAGGGTTTCACAACTGGAAAGCGGCAAGCCAGGACCCAAACCACCTGTATTGGGGTGTCCCTGTCCCCTCGGTGCTCTCTGCCAAGAGACCCAGAGTCCGGGGCCCCTTATTTTCCCGGAGGAAAGCAGGTACACATGGAACATGTTAGAATGGTGCTCCCCAGAGTTGTGCCATGCGGGACCCTGCCCCTCTTCTCTCCCTCAGCTTTCTGGTGGAAGGCATAAAGCCAGAAAGGACCCGCAATATCCCTTAGACTCAAGAGACCAGCCAAGGACTGCTCAAGCCACAGGTGAACCATCCTTGCACCTAGACCTGGAGGTAAGAGAAAGAGCAAGTGGTCTAGTACTCAGCAGGCACTCCTAAGAACCGAGATACAGGCCGCTCCACGGCCCGCTTCCTCTCAGTGGCCAAGGGTAGTGGGTAGGGCAAGTGAAAGCTTGGGGGTGGGGGAAGCAGACCTCTAACCTTCATCTGCTGTCCTCCGGCTGGTTCTACAGCCTGCCACACAGCTGCACCCCTGAGGGGTGAACTCCCCTCCTGCCCCAGCACTCCAGAGCCCCAGGGCAAGTGGGACAGGGACCGCAGCAGCTGGGCCACATCAGACCTTCCAGACGGGCTGGTTGCTGCAGAGGGCACTGGGTGGAGAGGAGCTGGAGGCCAGCCCTTGGTGAGGAGGGCACATGCTGGGGGAAAGGCTGGCTGGCGGGGAAATAGAGAGGAATGGGCAATAAGATTGCTCCTCTAGGTTCCACAGCGGCACGTCTGCCCAGTCCTCCTGGCCTTGAAGACTAGTCCAGGGGCAGAAGAAACAACCCCACACAGCTCCCCACCTCCACACACACAGCCCTCCACATGCAGATATGACCTAGTCTTCGCCTAATCCCTGCTCCAAGCTCTTTCCACAGCAGATTTGGCTCAGGAAGCTGGCCAACCCTGCTGGAAGACAGAGCTCCTGGGGAAGCTGCAACGTGGCTGAGAGTGTGTCCAGAAAGCAGCAGTCCTGCCTGTGGGATTGGGGTGGGGCTGCCAGCCTAGGCCTGGAGCCCAGGGCCACCCCTGTGCAGCCCCCTCCCACTGCTGCTGCCTACCCGGCTTGTCCCGCCAGCTCACTCACTTCTGCAGGAACTCCTCGAGCCCACAGGGCTTCAGCACGAAGTCACCCACGTCTACATCCCTCAGTTCGTCATGGGTGTAGCACAGTGTCTGGTAGATGAGCAGGTCTACAGTGGAGGAGCCTGTAAGGGATGGGGCGGCGGAAGCCATGGTGGGGGGCAGTGGGGCCGGCGGGGCTCAGCGTCCCCACCCTGATCCCCCATTCCTGGCTAAGTGTTCACCAGCATAAGCACCAACCAGATCAACAGGCAAACACAGCGCTTGGAGGTGAGAAAGGTGATCAGGGCCCTAAAAACTGGCCCCAAAGGAGCTTCCCCGCTCACTGAGCTATAAGGTAGGGTGGGAATTGTAGCCAAAGGATCCTGCAATCCAAAACAGTCATCCCTGCCCACCTCAAGGGACGCTCACCCCTTCCCCCGCTAACTTACAGTTGCAGGTAAAAGTGAGAGGCTCCCTCAGGCTGTCACACAACACAGTCACCTTCAGGTTGACCTCGTCCCCAAGGTGCTCTGGGCTTGGGGTCACTGCACTCCAGACACAGCCAGTGAGGGTGTAGTCTTGGATGTCACAGCCAGATCGAAGGCTGTACAGGAAGAGAGGGAGAAGGACCCTCGCTGTGCCTTCGGGAGAGGGCACTCCACCGGTGTCCTGCACGGACCCTCCCCACTGGGGCCCGGGGGCCAGCTCTGTCCCCGCTCAGCCCCACAGGCCAGGAGGGGGCAGTGGGAAGGCAGCACTGAGAAACCATTCTCTGGACACAGTTGCCACGGTTGCAAAAAGTTTCCCAACAGTAGGAATAGTTCTAAAATGACAAAGCTTTCCATGCTTAGTTCAGTGGAAAAATTTTCTGAATCCATTTCCTTTCTTTTAGCTCCAGATAACACTCTTATCTCCAGCTGGGATGCATTTGCGCATCAGGGCAGCTGGGCCTGAAGCAACTGGGATTGTCTGTCAGATCCAGGTTTCAGGGATTTTGTCAAAAATGCGAAACTTCCAAGATTTCACAAACACCTGCTATAGGATGCATCCCACACCTATGAACTGAGATTTATTAAATGTGGTTCTTTGTCCTTCCTAGAGAAAGTTCTGGAAGGGGTGACCCTCCTCCCCAACTCCCACAACCTTTCCCAAGCCCCCATTCTGTAACTCTTACATATCCAGCATGTGGCAAAACGCAGCAACTTCCTCATCTCTCTCCTCTGAGACCTCAAACAACTCATGGCCATTGGTGACGGCGTGGGGCCGGGAGCCCATCTTTAAGAGAAGAGCATCTGACTCAGTGCCTTTTCCCTCCTGACCTCCCCTTTCCCACGGGCTGTCCCCAGATCTAAATTCTTAAACTCTAAGGGTCATAACTTTCTAGGCATTCAACATTGGGTGAAAGGGGTTACAAGAAAATAGAAGAAATCCAGAAATATGTATCGATCTGCTGTCCTAGGAGAACAAGAGCCAGGTTGAAAAAGAGAACTCAAGAGCCTCAACTGAGTCTGGAAACCCAGGTGAGATGGAGCCGAGCGCAGCCACACCTCCTTCCCGAGGGGCCAGGTGCAATAAGCTCCATCCGGCAGGCGGGCAGTGTGCAGCTTCCTGGTGGATCCTCCCAGAGGCACGCAGGCAGCTAGCAGGCAACTGTTTTTCCCCACTGCTGAGGCCAGGGTAAGTGTTTGCCCAAACAGTCCCCAGGGCAGCCGGGCCCTGGGTGAAGGCCTCAGCAGTCACATAAGCCCTCAGGACCCAGAGCAGAGAAACCGAGAGCCCGCAGACGGAGGTGATGATTCAGATACACATGCCTTCCCGGTCAATGCTATTTGAGGAAGAAAGTATCAAAGGAGAGCTCTGCGCAGGAGAGAACCTGGTAGAAGGCTTATTAGCTCCTTCTGGCTCTGGAGTCTTCTGGTTCTGAACAGCTGAAATGTCAGGGGACCTGCCTGGGCCCCTGCTTCCTGTCCAAGAAAATGCGTGTGGTGGTGGGGATTCTCTCAGACAAGACCTCCAACTGTTGCCCACTGAAGAGATGTCCGGTCACCCCTGAGGAGTTTCAAAGCAGCCCTCAGACTAGGCCGGCAGCCCAGGGGAGGAGGAAGTAGGCGGGTAGCTGGTGCATGACAGGTTTCTGCCTGACAGGCCTGCCCAGAGCTGCTAGGGGAGGCCACCCCCAGGGAATAAAGTTGCAGCTCGGATGGAGGGCCGAGCTGCATCCGGTAAAGGCCGCTGGTGCCAACAGCTGCTTCCGGGTAGTAGGCAATGCCTCACCTCTCAGCCTCCCCCGGGCTAGTCTCCTGCCCTCCCTGCCCTCCAGCACAAAGCAGCAACCGAGCTCTTCATTTGACCATCCAGATTGTTTCCTCTGAGTGACCCCTCTCTCTTTAGGCGTGCTCCTTGGGGTGAGCATGGAGGGGGCACAGAGAGGGGAGGGCAGCAGTGAGGCCAGTTGGCATGTGAGGCCCTGGCTCTGCCAAGTTCGTGCCTGTGTCCCAGTCAAAACAATAGTACCACTGTCAGCAATTAACCCACAGAAGTGAGAGTGAGGGAGCGATAGAGACAGAAAGAGGAGGGGAAAGTGGGGGTGGGGGAACAGTGACTACTGAAGGCCATTTTCATGCCCTTTCAGTGCCACTCACTGGCTGCACACAGACACAAATGGCACTTACGTTCGCCCTGCTGGCAGGCCCTGCTGGCACTGCCCGATGCTGGCTGGGGGCGTCTGCCAGGCAGAGGCTGCCAGTGGGGGTACCAGGCTGGCATTTGGAGCCAACCAGTTCCAGAGCTGGCTCCGCAGGCCCAGGATAAGGAGGGTCCCTCCGGCTGGAAGCCCGGCGAAGGCGGGGTGGTGGTACAGGCTGAGGACCCAAAGGGCCCCCGCTCCTGGTGGGATGAGCCCCCACCCCGAAGTGAGGCAGGGCCAGCCAAGGCCGCATTTCCAGCCTAAGAACCGGCAAGCGCTCTTTGCATTGCCCGAGCTTCTTCAAGGCGACTCTGGCCCACGCTCCTTCTCAGAACTCTGAAGACACGCGGGATGGGGCAGGGGGCGGGGAGGGAGTGGTGGGAAGCGGGAGAGAGAGGGAACGACAGAGGTGACCACCTACCCGAGTGGCTGGGGAACAGGCCCAGCTCTGTGTCAGGAACTCGGAGCTGGGAACAGGAATTTCTGTCCCTATAAATAGCGGGAGCAGCCCCACCTCTCAGAGCAGGGCCTTTAAAAAGCCCGGAGCTCCAGCGCTGTGACATCCCCGGAGCTGATTCTGCTTTGGGGGACTCTCAGCAGAAGCACAGGAAGGAAGGAAGGACCACGTGGGCTTTTGCAGAATCCTGAAGGATCCCCATCACTGGGACACGAGGTGGGAAAGCCCCAGAGTGGCTTAGACAATGGATAAGGAGGAAACAGGGATGGAATGAGGTGGAGTGCTATTACTACACAAGTCATCAGCCAGGGGGTGCCTCCTGCCTCCTGGGGCCAGGGTTTCCAGGGCTCAAGGAGGAAACACAATGTGGCCTCCGGGTCCCACCCAGGGAGAGGCTGCTGATACTCTTTCAAGCCAGAAAAACGACCAAAGGTGCTCTGGACCCCACCCCGTGCTTCTGTGTAGATACTTTGCTATTTTATACTGTGTACTGATACAAGTAAAATTATGATTGTCACACTGCACAGTTCTTCTAAATGTTTTCACTGTGAAAAGAGCTGAAATGGTGGTGATGGTTGCACAACAATGTGAATTTGTACTTAATGCCGCTGAACGGTGTTACTTAGAATTGGTTAGGATGGTAATTTTTATGTTATGTATATCTTACCGCAACAAGAGAGACAGAGTGGGAGACAGACAGAGAGACAGACACAGCATGAGATGGGCTAGAACGAGGGAGCTTCGGAACAAGGGACACCAGGGCTGTGCCTGGGTCCCTGAGGCAGGGTCGCTGAGGGATCTGGGCCGTAGTCTGCAGCAGGCCTGAGTTTCAGTAAGCACTAAACAGGTTAATATTGATTGAGCCTCATCCCAACGCAGCACTTTTTGGCAGAGCAGAAAAGTCAGCAGGAGCAACTCGCTCTAGTCCACAAGGCCATTCAACCACAGTCAGCAATGAACCCCCACCCCAGGCCAGTCTTTGTATCATGAAGCCGGCACACATGAGGAATTGGAGTTGCAAAACAACTGTCCCCAGGAGGGCCATTTGGCCAAAATACACAACATTCTGCCCTGAAAAGGAGCCATTTCCCTAGTGGGGTCCCTTTTCCTCCACACCACCAGGGCCTGGGGGCCTCACGGCCAGCACACAGGGGCGGAAAGGACTAAAGGGTGAGTAGATTTGGGCTTGGAATAGCAGAGAAGTGGGACTACTCTTCTTGTTTCTAAGAGCATGGGGGGTGGGGGGGAGAGAGACACAGTAAGGTCCTCACCGGAGCGGCAGAAATCCGGCGGTTCTTGCCAGGTGTAACATTGTTTCGATTGGCGTAGCGGGAGGTGTAGGTGCGGGGGGGCACCTGAGGGGGCATAGTCTTGCTTCGGGCCACAGGTTTTCCAGGAGTGTCCTTGCTGAAGTCCAGGTGCCCCCGGCCCTCCTTCCAGACCCTGGTGGCATCCCACAGTGTGTCTGCATCATAGGTTGACTTCAAGTTAAGCCGAGTAATTGCATCATTGATACCATCATAGTCCACAGACCCAAGTAGGCGCCCTGGACCCCCACCTCCTGGCTCCTCTTCCTCTTCCAGAATCCGATGCCCCAGCAGTTTGCCTGGAGGTTGTTCAACCAAAGAAAGTGTGTTGATGTCATTGGGTTGGGAGATCTTGGAAGATGAAGGGGACCCCTTTCTGGGAGGCAGTGGAGGGGTATCCCAGATAGAGACTCGGGGAGGCAGAGGAGGTGGGGACAGCTTCTTGGAAGAGCCATCTATATCCCCCAATCCTGGAGACAACGAGGGTCCCCCATCTGAGCCATCAAAAATGTAGAGACAGTCTCCAGCCAAGGAGCCTTTGGGCCAGGGATCTGGGCCAGGCTGGCAGCCCTGGGAGGTAGAGTGGTTGGGCAGCCCTTCCTGTGGGGACAGCGAGTTGTAACTGAGGGTAGGGTCGGAGCCAGAAAGCCCACGCAAGAGCTTGAGGTCCTTCTGCCCTCCTGCAGGCTTGCTGTAGAAGTCGAGGACGGGCTCATCCCAGCTGATGAGAGAGGGGGCTGTGTTCTGCTTGGCTCTGCTTTCCTCCTTGTCCCGCCGGAGCCGGGACAGGGCATCGTACTCCATCTGCAAGGCTTCAGCCATGGCCAGCTCTTTGCGGCTGATGCCCACCGACTCCAGGGACTTCCAGTGTTCCCCACTGCCCCGAGTCGAAGACATGGTGAGGAAGGGGGCTGGAGGAGACAGGAAGTGTCCTACTTCCCGCCAACGTCAGGCCTGCAGAGCTGCGGCATGGTATCTGGGCACCTGCAGGCGAGAGGCAAAAATATCGATCGACTCAGTCAGAAAAAGAGATGTATTAATAATCTCACTTAGGTGACATCACCTGGGCCACTGCCTGTGTCTTGAGTGCCTGTGACAGATGGAGAGACACTGAAAGATGGAGGAAAAAAGAGACACCAAGACAACTTTATTCATTTATCTATGACATCCACCCACCCTCTCATTCATCTGTACACCTCTCCATGTCTGATCCTCAACTCCCATCCTCAACTCTCTCACGTGTGCCCCGAGGCATAAAGGAGGCACCTTGCGTCAGTCAAGTGTGGAGATGGAAATGAGGACAGCCTTCATACACCGCTGGTGGTGAATGTAAAATGGGACAACCAATTTGGGGAACAGGCAGCTTCTTGAAAAGGTAAACATCCACCTACCATGTGACTCAACCATCCCACTCCTAGTTACTTACCAAGTAAAATGAAAGTGTATGTCCATGCAAAGACCTGTGCACCAATATTCCCAGCAGCCCTATTTGTAATACCCCAAGACGGGAAACCACCCAAATGTCTGTCCATCAGCAGGTGAATGGACCAAACAAAGTGATATGGCCACAGAACTGCCTATACTACCCAGCAACAGAAATGAATTATTGACACACGGAATAACACAGACAGATCTCAAAATACCTACGCAGAGTGAAAGAAGGCAGACTAGTAAGAATATGTAGGACTCCATTTATAAAAAATTCTGGAAAATGAAAACTAATCTAAAGCAACAGCAAGCACACCAGTGGTTATTTGGAAAAGGGTGGCAAGAGAGATGGATCACAAAGGAACACAAGGAAACTTTGGGGAGAATGCCTATGTTCATTATCTTGATTGCAGTCATGGTTTCACAGGTATACATTTGTGTCAAAACTTATCAAACTTTAAACTTTAAATATGTACAGTTTATTGTATGTCAATTGTGCTTCAGTAAGGTTGTACATGAAAAGGACAACAGAGCTCTGTGAAAGAGACCGTATCAGTACTCAGACTTCACTAAGATCCTCCCCAAATACACAAACATGGGCAGTACAACAAAGCTTGCCAACAGGTGAGACTCAGCCACCTGGTGGATTACAGGTGTGCCAAAATATCGATTCCCGTCGGCCCTCAGGAAGCTACCTGAAGGCGCCACCCCAGACCCAACACCTCTGGCTACAGGCAGCCCCCTTCATTTACTCCATTTACATCCTTTTCTTTAGAAGCCATGACATGAAAAAGTCACAATGGTGGTAAAAGGAAATGTAAACAGAACAAATGGTTGTAATGACAAGGTTAGCCTGGCCTGAGAACCCTGGCTGCACATTAGAAACACCAGGGGACTTAATAAAAATAATGATACCCATGTACTTTCTGGAGATTCTGATTCATTGGTTTGCAGTAGGGCAGTGGTATTTTTTAAAACTCCCCAGGAGATTCTAGTATGTCGCCAAAACTGACCTATGTGTACAGCCGTGTTTCAGACGAGGCTGGGAGAGGTGAGTGTGAAGTAGTCAATTCTGACCCTTTGTACCAGCAGCCGGGAAGTTCAAGATTCCATCAAACGATCAAAAATTGTTCATTCTATTATACTGCTGTACCCAGTGGGTAACAAACCTATGAAGTATGTTCTTCTTCACGATTAGGAAGTTGGGAACATCCATTGGAAAAGGGTTCAGATAGATTTTTGGGTGGCAGGTTCCATCAGATTGAAAATGAGTTAGGACAAGAATATCCCTTAACCTGAGGTGCCCACCGGGGCCCTGTTGCATCCACCAGGCACAGATGAAGAACCCTGACCTGCTTCAGTGAACCTCTGGGAATAATTTCCCAAAGATAGAACCGCCCAAGCCCAGCCTCAGGGCGGACAAGGTACTCTCTGCTGATTTCAACATCTTCTTACACATTATCCGCAGAGAGTAAGAGGGAGTCTTGCTACCTGAAATTTAAAGGAATTAGATAAGCAGTTAGAAATACGCAGAACTTAGCTAATCAGAGCTCAGGAACTGATCAAGAGAAAGAGGTCCTCGTGTTTTAGAGAGGAGACACTAGATAAAGGTTCCAAGAGGGGCGGAGCTGAAGCCCTTTCATCCAGGGAATGACTGTGACTGTGCTTTCAGCCCTGAGCTGGGACAAGCAGAGTATCACGGTTTGCCTTCACGGGGCACCACGGTGAAGAGGAAACCCCAAGGCCACTGGAAATAATCTCTCCCCATTTCCTGCCTCTCCTCCCACTGACTTACCCACATTGGTGTTCGGGCTCCCTCCCTGCCTTTTGGTCTTGGGGGAAGCAGACACCGCCTCCTGCTGAGGTTCAACCCTCCTGTGCTCTTGCCCCCAGGATGGCCTCCAGGATAGAGCACCGCTGACTTTCCCTTCCCTCTCCTGCGTCTTCACCTCTTCTCCTTATCTGGAGCTCTCTCCTCAGCATATAACATGTTCAAGCTTCCTGCAGCCTTAAGAAGAAAGAGAAACAAAACAAAACCCTGCCCCCCAAGCACGTTCTCTTGACTTGTCCTCCAGCTAATGCCCTCTCTGTTCTCCTTTCCCTCCCCGGCTAAACTGTACTAGAGCAGATGACACAGGAGGGTCCCCAGTTCTCCCTTCCCATTTATTCTTCAATTCACTGTACTCTGGCTTCTGCCCTCAGCACCCCCACGAAGAGCCGCCCCAGCGACAATGCCTGGGCCGCCCAATCCCACAGGCATTTCTATTTGCCTCCACATGGCTGTGCCGTTTGGCTCTACGGATCATCCCTTTCTTCCTAAACCCTGGACCCGCTGGTTTCCATGACACTATTTTTTCTTATTTTCCGCCTCCTTCTTTGTCCACCTCTGAAATGTGGGTGACGACTCAGGGTTCCGTTCTCAGCCCTCTGTGAGCACCAAGCCCTCTGTGTGGCCAGTCACACCTGCTCCCGTCTCCTGGTCATTCCGCTCGGATAAAAGGATTCCAAATGTGTTATCTCTCCCCTCAAGTTGATATGCCCATCGTATCTCAAACCCCAAATGCCCAAAATGAACCATCTCCTTCCTCCTTCCTTCCCCCAGCGGCTCCCCACCTGGGTGAACAGCCTCCCAATCACCAGATGAGAAGCCAGCAGTCACCTGGATTCCTCCCCCCCCTCAGCTCCCCCACCACCAAGGCCTTCTCCTCTTCAATACTTCCTTCCATTCCAGCCTCTGGCGCCCTAACTGAGGCCCTTGCTTCTCCCACAGGCCTGTGACAGTCGCCTTTAACAGCTCTCCCTCCTCCCCACCTTTGAGGCGTCTCCACAGAGCAGCCAGAGGGCTCTTTCCAAAGCATAAATCTGACCACCTCACTGTAACCCCTTCAAAGATTCTCTGCTGGCTTCCCTTACAAGGCCTTCATCACCAGCCTCCACGTCCCTCTCATCTCCAGCCATTCATTACCTTATATCAGTACCTCTGTGATTTCGCTCAATGGCTTCCTCCTCCTGGGCACACCCTTCCCAGCACTCTTTGCCCAGGAGACTCTAACTCACCCTCCTCAGACTTCGCTCGGACAGCAGGTTCTTCAGGAAGCCTTCCCGGTGCCCCAGGATTGGACTAAGGGCCCCTTCTTTCTGCTCCCAATAGCAACCTATGCATATCTCAAACATAATCTTAAAATATTTTATTCAGAATTAAATGTGTATGGATCTGTCACTTCCCATTAAGTGCCTTGAGCTCCAAATTCACCTCATTTCCATTGAGAAACATGTACTTGAACTGAGATTAAGGACAGACCTTTCTGTTGGTGAGAATCTTTAGACACAGAGATGGGTCATCAGGACGCAAGAGGTCCTTAGGGTCCTTCAAACCCAGGACTGGGTTTCAACTCACTGGGCCAGGTTTGACATCTGTAAGGGCAGGTGGGTGGATGGACAGGACCATCACATACAGTGCCTTCCGGCTCTGGTATGCTCTGATTCTGACCTATTAATGCCCACCAGTCAAAGTTCTCAGAGGACTCCAAAGTCCTATCCCAGGGCCAGGGCCTGAGCCTGCAAAGAAAGAGAAGAATGGCTGGAGGGTGATCAACAGGCTCAGCTCCTGAGGCTCTTCCCAGACTGGAGTTAAGAGGAGTAAAGCCAAGCTACCCCTCTCTACCCACTGTCCCCCTGGCTCACTGGCAGGACACCACCAGACTGTCACTCATGCAGAGAAGGAATCCCAGCTCACTGACAGATCTTATGCCCTGCGCCACACTGGCAGCTGCTCCTTCCAAAAGGCTCAGTGCCCTGCTCCCTCTGAAGCTGAGGGATCCCTGGTGAGGAAGCAGGACAGGCGGCATCCCCCGCAGGACCGGGAGGACCACCCTTTAGAGCAGAGCGATGGTTCTGAGCAGCAGCCAGCCACAGAGGAAGTCCAGAGAGGGAAGGAGGGAAGGCAGGAGCAACAAGCCCCGACAGCCTGGAGCTGGATCGAGCTGGCTTCCTTTAAGAACTCAAGACTGGATTTAATTCTCACTTTCCAGGACAGGCCGGGATCCACAAAGTATTTTGGGCATCAGAGTCTCCCATTTCCTGCCTCCCCCTATATCCCACCCCAGTCCAGTTCCCTCCCTGCCAGCCTCTGATGATTTGACAAATTAGGAATTGTTCCATTCGTTCAGTTCTCAAGGGCTACAAGGGTTCTGTAAAAAAGGAGAAATCCACCTAGGTCCCAGCAAAGAGGTGGCATGGAAGAGGGCCTGGGTCTTTGCTATTCAGCAGCTCCTCCAGGGAGAGATGGCTGGGGCCAGTACTGCTGTGTCACACAACTGCAGGGAGCACCCACACATTGCATTGTGTGAGTGACGCCCTCTGACCACAGCAGAGAGAACCTTGTCAATGGCCCCGGATCTGTGCACCTTGGTGGCTTTGGCTAGTGCTCTTCTAGGATGGCTTTCTCAGAGAGCAGAAGGAAATCATCTGCAAAGTCATGTTCTGCCAGTTTCCTTTCACCATGCGTGCACTGAGTTCCCATTTCCCCACATTCGTGTGCTCTTTCTCTGCTTAACCATTTGGAAGTACGATGCGAACACTTCACCTCTAAATACTTGAGCCTGAATCTCTGGAGAACTAGGACATTCTCCCACATAAACACAATGCCATTAGCACTCCCTCTAAATTTAATGTTGACATAATAATAGCGTCTAATACATAGTCGACATTTGAATATTCACAATTGTCATCTGGGATGTTTTCAAACGTACAAATTCCTAGCCCCTCTCCTGGAGCGTCTGATTCAGAGCAGTGAGTCTCTGGACTCTGCATGTTTCAAAGTTCCTCAGTGATTCAGATGCGCAACCAGGTTTGACTCTGCCAACTAGGGTTTCAGAGCTCCCAGGAAGATATGGGGGAAGAGATCCCCAAAAAGCACCAAGTGGGCAGCTGGTGAAGAGGGCATGTTTATGGCCGAGCAGGTCAGTACCAGGGTCTAAGCAGCACCAGGCACCAAACTCAATCCACACAGCTGCCAACACACGGCTGGAGGAGAGGAAGCAGGGTCAGGGCAGAGCCACACAATGGTTCCGAGTCAAAGGGTGGAGAGAACAGGGAGGGCACTCCCTCCCGGGGAGCTGTGCCAGTGGGAGGGGCCCCAGGGGCCAGCAGTGATTCCGGCTGTGGGTGGAGAGGGCTTCCTGCTGTCTTCCCGGAGGGCACCGTTATCTGGACTGCTCTACATGGGACAGCCTAATGGGTCTGTGTCATCTTCACCCACATCCTGAGCCACAGAATTAGATCCCAGCAGGTATTGAGTACCATCTACGTGCCAGGGGCCATGCTAGACCTAGAAGTATTCAGATTAGTACGGCACAATTTCAAGAGTTCCAATCTAGCAAAGGTGATAGACATATCCACAAATAACTCAATCCCCCCCCTTTGGAGCACAAAGTGGGGAACCCTTGAATGTATCAGCCCATGTTTACTAGGCAGGGAAAATGAAGAGCTATCAAGCAAGGTGGTGAAAAATAGGGAGGGTCTCAAGCCCCCAGCCTTGGGCATCCCATCTCTTAATAGTTTTTATTGAGGGAAGACAACTCAGTTCTAGGACTGCCCTAGGAAGGGACCTTCAGCCCCTCCTCAAGGGTCTAGGGGTTGGAGACCATAAGGACTTACACCCTTTGACTTCCACAGTTTTCTCTTCAGAGAGGACCACTGCCCCTACCAAGCCCCGAAGCCCACACTCACACCCAAAATCCCACTGGATTTGCAGCCAGGGACCCATCCCCCACACCTCACTGCACACACCTGGTACCCTGCTCCCCCTCCCCCTCCCCCCAGCAGCTCCAATAGGGAAGGTCAGCAGGCCCTGTACCGGGGGCTGGAGTCCTCCAGCAGGGAGGTTTATCACAAAGAACAAGCAGGCTAGCTCCTGCCTCACACAGATGTGCCCCTGACCCCTGCTTCCATATTTGGCACAGGGGGAAGGGATCGACGAAATAGGGGAAGGGGATAAAGAGGTACAAACATCCAATTGTAAGATAAATTAGTCACAGGGATGAAAGTACAGCAGAGGAAATATAGTCGATAATATTGGACTATCTTTGTATGTGGACAGAAGGCAATTATAATCATTGTGGTGAACGTTTAGTAATGTACATAATTGTCGAATCAGTGTTATATACCTGAAACCAATGTAATATTGTACATCAACTGTATCTTGGTTTTTAAAAAACCTATAGGTTTTATTAGCTTTATAAGCTTTATGGATGTCATGCCCATCACTGAAACACACTCATCTCCAGGGTCTGTCTCTTACCTGACCTAGGTAAGAGTCCCTGTGTGTGGCTCTCACCTAGTTCCCAATGTGGGGAGACAGAAAATGACTGCTTTTGTTTTTTTCCCATTCATAAAGACCCTCTCCAATGTCCTCTTAGCCAAATTCAAGCAGCTCCACAGGTTCAGTCTTTGCATTGCTACTTCACTGTCCACCTCTCGATTCCCTGGGCTTTCCACTGTGGGTGTGAGAGTTAGTAGAGGGCTCTCTGGTTTGAGGAGAGCAGAGGGACAGGTGCTAGGAGACCAGGTGACATGGTTAAATAGAGTTGAGTTTGCATTCAGAGCATCCCCGGTCCCGACTCTGAAACCATTTGCACAGTTGGTTCTGTTCACACACAGACAGAATCCCTGGAGGCCACGGCTCCTACCACCCACCCTGTAAATTCGGGATCTGAGCATGAAGAATGACAACGATGGAAGAGATGAGACAGCTCGTGGCTCCTGTCAAGACTTTCCTTCCTAGAGTGGGTGATTAGATGGCCGGGCCAGTGGCCAGGCACTGAATGGAACCTTTGGCAAAGACGAAAGAAAGGTCTTGGCAGTGTGTGGATGCCCAGCCCAGGAGCCATCCCTGGAGCTGAGCAGCCCTAACTAACCTCTCTCTGTCTGGCCCACACGTCCTGCGTTCTGCCCGCAGCCACCACAGCCCTAAGAACTGGCCTGGCCAGGTTCCCTGCAAGAATCATTCTTCCAGCTTCCTCAGCCCTCCGGAGAAAGGCAGTGGCACAGGATAGCAGGGAGAAGAGGAGCGCCTTAGATGACGTGCCCACACCGATCTGGGCCTCCCGCCGAGGGGACTCCCTGTTTACGGACGACGTTCACATCTGCCCACCCCACATCAGAAAACAGCCTCAACACTTCCACACGGTCCCATCTAGGAAACCCGGGTCTCTCCGAAGGTACTGTAGACCCCACGGAGCATAAAGGAAGCCCCTCTGGAAGGTGGACATGGGAAAATGGGTGGAGTGGGGATGGGACAAAGCAGCCCACTCGGTCCTTGCCTCTCCCACCTTTTCTCCCCTCCTCAGCTTTGCCTCTTGCACTGCTTCCTGCAAACTGACAGCCCGTGCAAGGCCCAGACTGACGCCTCTGCGTCCTCTCCCTGAACCCACGGTCCAGTTTCCCCTGCCTGTGCCCTTTGGAATCCGGTTCCCCAGGATTCCTGCGTAGGCTGGGAAAACTCCCTGGAGGAAGCCAGCCCATTAAGCAGAATCCAGAAAGCAGGTCACAGCTGCTCCCATCCAGCTGAGGCACCAAAGCCAGGACAGAACATACAAGAGGCTCTGCTTTGCCTGGGGGACTCACCGGAAGGAGGGGACGAGAGGCAGCGGTATCCGCCTCACTGTCCGGCCTGTGGCCCCAGGTCCTCACGCGCTGGGCAGGGCCGACCCATCAGTCTGCAAGGAGCAAGGAGAAGCACCTCAAGTTATGGTCCCAGCTCATGGCAAGAGGATGGAGGTGTATCTCGGGGTGACACCGACCCACATGAGAGCACCAAACCATGCCAGAGGCCACCCCCCACGACTTCTTTGCCACAGAGCATTGCTTTGATTTTTAGGGACCGTCTCCAAGTCACTTAATTATAACAATTCTTCGGTTGTTTTCTGACAGTGCCTTTCCTGGACATCTGAAAGGGTCTCTCGCTACTCCATGGCAGCGTCCTCCTGTCTGTTAGAGAGGAGTGAGCGAGGCCCACCAAAGGTCAGCGACTTTGCCCGAGGTCTCACGCTGGAGACACGGCAGAGCCGGGAAGGGTCCACAGACCCCTTGCCGCGAGGTCATCACATGGTGCCAACACTCAGAGACAACCTCGGCCCCACGCCTGCGCTCTCCCCTGACAAGGACACCACAGGGGAACTGGTCCCCAGAAGGATCCCACACAGAGACCGCAGTGCCGTGCTGGTACTGCCTGTGGGAAGGGAGGGGGCGGCCGGGCAGGGACATGCTGTGTGGACTGTTGGCAGCTGACAGCCACCTGCTCGGCTCCGAGGAGGGTGGAAGGAAGTCGAGCAGAAGGGTGAGCCAGCCCCTACCCCATGGCAGGGCGAGCTTGGTGCCCTGCTCCTGTCAGGGAGGCTCAGCACCGCCCACACTCCCTACCCACTGTCCCTAAAGCAGCAGTCCAGGCATGTGGTCTGATAATAAAGAATACCTTTGATTAATGCTAACTCCCCGAGTCAAGACAGTCTATAATCCTTCTCAGGGACCCCAAGTCATGGTGATCACGTCAATCACAGACCCCCACACCATCCCCTACATATCCACCACACACGCACTGCTTACCCCACACCCACTCCCTTCCCTGTGCACACCCCTATACCCTTGAGACCCCTCCCACCCCACACACACCCATACACCCCACACACTCCATGCACACCCTTACCCCTCCCCCCCACCTCCGTACCCAGCATACGTCCCACAGCCCCACACCTGACAAAGTGCCCTGTCCTCTCCCCCATATCTTCCCAGACACCCTACACCCCCACCACCTACACCCTTCTTATACACTCCCTCATCAGCTCCCTAAGGACAGGAGACAAGAGGAAGCTGGCCTCGATACCATAGGTCACAATCTCAGTGTCACTGGTAAAGAAGTCTGAGAAAAGCAGATGGAAGGCTGAACCCGGAAAGACTTCTCAGCTCCAGGGGCAGCTCTGGTCTTCCCAAGCAGGCGCTTCCCTGTCCACATTCCAGCGTGCTGCGGGCAGGCCCAGGCCGCCAGAGCACCAGGGAACAAGAATGCTGGGAAAGGGACCCCAGGCTGAAAAGCCCAGGAGGGCTTTGCCCCAAGGCCACCTAGTTGCTGGCAGGCCCCAGGGGTGGCCAGTTGTTTCCTAAATCAGGGCAAAGTGGAGAAGCCCTGGGGTCCCCACAGACCAGGGTGGGGAAAAGGGGAGCCAGCTCTCAAGCAGACCCCATCTTTTAGCCCAGAAAACACACACACACAACCACCACCACCAAACATCTCTTACTAACTTACACAGGAGTGTTAGAAGCCAGGGTGTTATTTCCCCCCAGGGTCCTTTGCATTTAAAAAGCAGAGTCTGAGAAGAGGGGTGCCCAACCCAGCCAATTCTGGAAGTGGTAGGGGAAATTTCCAGTGGCCTGGGAAAAATCCATCGAAGAGTAGGCAGGGTGCCTCTCCATGGCCTCCTCTGGTCTCTGCTCCCGAGCCCCAAGAATCTCCCGGCCCTCTCTCCAGAACGCAGTGCTGCCTGCCAGGCAGTAGGTCACGGATCCCTCCAATTCCCAGCCTGGTCTACTGTGAGCCCAGCCTGACCCAGGCGGCCACCAGGCTGTCCCCAATTGTCACGCAGTTCCACTCCCCTCCCCTGGCAGCAGGCCGGAAGGACATCCTGCTGGGGGCCAGCCAAGGACACTGACCCAGGGAAGATCTTACTCAGGCCAAAGGAGAAGTCCCACTTGGGATGCAGGGCCCTGAGAGGGCACTGAGCACCCAGAGCCTCCCAGAGATGGCCTCAGAATCTCCAAACCACAGGGAAGGGGACTCCTGGCTGGGGGAACCGGGAAGGGGCAGCAGGCAGGGGTCCTGATGGTGCCAGATGGCAGGGTACCCGCACCAGGTCTCCCACACCAGCCTGGCCACCCCTCCCGCTGCCCTGGTGGTAGGTCCAGAGTCCTCAGCCCCACTCACCTGCGTGGACTGGCACCTGGTGTGGCTCCCCATGCCCTGGTCCCTGTCCCACCTGACTCTCAGGGTCTCCAAAGCCAGGTGCTGCTGAAGGCGCCTTCTCTTTCTCCTGCTTTCTCTCTCCTCTTTCCACTATAACTCAAGATCCTTGGAAGCCTTCGCAGGCCAACCCTTTCCATCTCTCCTTACTTCTTTTACTCCCACTGTCTCCTTAACACTCTGATGTTGTGTGTGTGACATGAAAGATTAAAATGGTCGCCCTGGCATCTGGGACAGAAGAACTACACATTCACTTTGATGGTGTTGAAACAACCATTTTGCATCTCCATGCATGGATGGGTCTAGAAGACTTATTTTCTAAGTAGGAAGTGACGTAGCAGGTGGGGGAGTAGAGCAAGGAATCATGTCAGTTCCGTTTGGCATTGCTCTGACATGCCCTGATGCTTTTCTTTCTCTTAAGCCCCAGTATGTACAGGAAGGTCCCAAGGGAGACAGAGGGCTCCTAAGACAGAGCCCAAGTCTATACCCAGCGGAGAGGCCACAGAGAAGAGAGGTGGACCAGCTGCCCACCTGGCATAGTGTAGCCCACTCACATCCCATCAGCCTCCATGGGTCCCTGGCCCATGTGACCTTCCCTCAGGGTATACCAGGGTAGCAATAGTCAGAGGCCATTCTCAGAAGGGATTAGCTGGTATTGTTTGCAGCTGGATAGACACAGACAGGGTTTCAGCACATGCACAGGCACATCGAGGCTAACCTCCCATAGACACCTTGCTAGATACCTTTATGATGTATGTCAACACCACCACGAAGTCTGTCAATTACTACCTTCAGGGATATGTCCACTGTCCTGATGGTCATAAGAGTATCACACTTTGTTTTGGTGAAAGGGAAAGACAAGGGAGAGGTGGGGAGAAGCCAGGTGAAAATGAGCAGCACAGAAATGGAAGGAAACAGGCCTCGTTTCCCTCTGGTATTTTGTGGCAGGTATTGTCTTGTTGAAGCTTCACAACAATCTTTAAATGTGGATATTATTATCCTTATTCAACGGATGAGGAAACTAGAAAACAGGAAAGGGATTGAGTAACTTGCCCAAGGCCACACAACCAGTAAGGATGGAATCAACATTTAAGCTGAAACTTGTCTGAGGCTGAAATTCAGTCTTTTCCCCATCCTGCCATGGAGACCCAGGCACATCACCTTCTACCAGCTGATATTGGTGATTATTCTGGTACACCTCAAAACACTTCTTCACCCTCCCGAGGCACTCAAAAAGCAAGCAAATAAATACAAAAGCGGGAAAAAAACGGCCCACAGTTTTGCAGAAAGAGGGGAGAAATGATTTGTCTGAAGTCACATAGCTGGTCAGTGGCAGCAGGGGGACTAGAAGCAGGTCCCAGGCTCCCACTCCAGTGCTCTTTCCAGATGGAGCCACACCAGCCTATCGTGCCCATTCTCACAGTCCTCCAGGGAAGGAAATCCCCCAGCCTTCCTCTTCTAGTTGCTCTCAAAGGCGCCCATCCTTTCCAAGCTTGGATTACTTTAAGTGGAATACCCTATAGAAAACACATATCGGGCATCAAAAAATTATTTCTTCCTCTTGCCTGAACAATGGAAACAGCCTCCTAAAGTGAAATACCCTATAGAAAACACATATCGGGCATCAAAAAATTATTTCTTCCTCTTGCCTGAACAATGGAAACAGCCTCCTACCTAGTCTATGTCTCCTGCTGACCTCCCCATGGCCAGGATAGCCCTGCAGCGTAACTCCCATGTCACTCTTCTTAGGAAAAGGTTTCTGTCTCTCCCTGTTCTTATCAGATACTCAGGACTCCCCACCCTGAGTCCCAGCCCAGTCTCCTGCATGCCCCCCAAATGCTGATGGTCATTAACTGTCCCCAAGGCCTCAAGTTTCCCCACAAACCTCTACTCACACCAGGGCCTTCTGGAATACTCTCTGGCTTGCCCTCTACAAATGCCTGCTCTTCCACTCAGAGCCTTCTCTCGTCTCCTGTGACTGAAAGTGACTTTGCTGTCTTTCGAACATCTCTAAAATTTGTGATGTGTCCTACTGCATTTTTATTGTTTTGTATTATCCCTACTTGTGATTAGAATAATAGACTTTGATCCATGCAAGTGCTTTATAGTTACAAAGCACTTTTGCAGACATAAGCCCATTGATCTTAAGAATAGAAATGCCCTCTGATTTATCTGTCTTCCCCACCAGGCTCAGCACAGTGTTTCATTTTACACAGGACAGAGCTGTTAAACACTGCATTCTGAGGGTGGTTGGACCAATCCAAGGAGAGAGTTAACAACTCCCTGTTATAGGATCAGAGATTCTGAGGCTGGATGAGGAGGACAAAATTGTAATTGATTTTTCCAGGTTGATACCTAATAGTATTTATTATATTCTGAGTTTAGAGGGCCCCAAACTATTAAACACTCTGGTTCTAGCTTCCGTACTTCAGGGAGATGCTGCCTAAAGATTATATCACCTCTTGGGGCAGCCATCTAACACCTGACTACTATTAAGCTTATAGGATTACCCCACTCCATAAAAAGCGTCTCCATTCACAGGAATGTTTCGGTGCACAAGTGGTTGCCTCAAGGTCAGGGTCCATATTGAATTGAGGTTTATATCCCTAGGGTTTAGCACAAACTTGCTATTGAAGGATGATAAAATAATTCTAACAATCACCATTTACTAAACCCTTGCCATGCATCAAGTCCTGATCTAGGTAGCTCATTAATGAGCCCATTTCATTTTTACAACTGCATTTTTTTCCCTAGTACTGTATCTTCCCATCATCTACAGGAGGAAATGGAAACATTGATAAGTTGAATAACTTTCCAAGGTCAAAGAAGTAGTACATGAGAGAGCCAGGGCTTTGAACCTATGGACTCTGGCTCCAGAGCCACACTCAAGCACGTGCTGAAATTATACGGACCCTCAGTTGAGAATGAATGAATGTAAGAACGAATGAACAGAGGCACTGAAGGTATTCTTGTTGAATGAACAACTAACCAGCCATTAATTAACTCATTTTGTCTCCATTCTATATTATCCATAGGAATATCACAAGAATCTTTCTCCAACTTTCCTTAAATTCAGTCAGATTATAGCTAAAAATAATTCCCTGATCTACCAGTATTGAATCCTGTTGGTAAAATAAAGAAGCTCAGTTTAATTTATTCTCAGCGAACCAAGTTGTCCTATAGCATTAACTACAGAAGGACAGGGATGTGGTCCTGAGCACTGGGAAGAACAGCATGTATATTGTGTACACTCAGTGCCCAGTACGTGAATGAAGGGATGAATCAAAGAGAAAATTAAAACTACAGTGGCTCTGGCCAGATTAAACTACTTACACCTCACCTTTTGCCATTCACTTCACCTTTCCCTGCACTCCAACTTGTACTCACTGCTCAGACCTCAGCTAACTCCGAATTTCTTTCAGGAAGTCTGACCACCCCAAAAGCCCCACACTTGTGAGTTCTCAAAGCATCCATACTTCCCCACTATAGTCTACTGATTTCTGCATTCCCCACTCAGCAAACAGTAAGCTCTGGGAGGTTCTCTGTCCTGGTATTTGAAAATACCCAACTTCATGACGAAGCCCTCGAAAAACATTTGTGGCATGAAGGAATTCTTTTTAAATATTATCTGACAGACCTGCGTCCCGTTGTGACAATATCTTCTCCCACAGGCGACTTTGAGAACCAGTTCTATTGTCATCTGGCTCTTGGGGACACCCCATCTCATTC
Organism: Manis pentadactyla; assembly: GCF_030020395.1. NCBI lineage: Eukaryota > Metazoa > Chordata > Mammalia > Pholidota > Manidae > Manis > Manis pentadactyla. The sequence goes on along the minus strand of NC_080027.1, from coordinate 123,234,671 downwards.
AGAACTTGCACATTGTTGACGTTTTTTTCTCAGGATCTATCTTTTTCTTTTTAGCACAGCACAGAGGGAATACAGGCTGTAGAGGTATCCTGGCCAAGATTCCAACGGTGGCTCTTCCCTAGTTAGTTGTACAATCTTAGGCATGTTTCTTAAGCTTAGCTTGAATTCAAACCTAATCTAAATCTCAGTTCTCCCATCTGTAAAAGGGGAAGAGACAATTTCCTCATTATCCTTTCCCGCAAGGGCAGCGGGAGCGGGGATTGAGATATGTTTGAGAAGCTATGGCTGGACAGAAGCCCCGTGGCTATTCTTCTCCATCACCCGCCTTTCTCGGTACTTGAACTTTTTGCTCAAGTGGTTCCTTCTTGCCTCCCTGGTTGGGATCATCTGCAACAGCAGAGTCAATATCACACATTAGACAATTTGTCAGCACTCTGGGACCACTCTATCTTTCAAAGTCTCTTGTCTGGGAATGGCATCTATCTTTTCTTTAAGTTAAAAACAAACAAACAAAAAAACTGACTTTTTGAGGAAATCTAGAGTGGAAATCTGACATCACGGCTATAATATTTTGAGGGAAAATACAGTTACCCTCTCCCAGGTGCCCACAGTATCTGATTTGCAAACAATCTCTCCTTACTTGATCAGAATTAAACGCACTCTGTGCTCCTGGTCACTTTAACTTCCCTTACCCTTTGGAAGCAGTATGGCAAGTCCTTCTGACAGACCTTCGGCTTTCAGAAAAGTGGGGCTCCGGCTAGATGTCTTGGCAGTGGAAGGGCTCCCCAGGACTCTTCTCTGGGTTCTAGGTGAGTCTGAGACCTGAGACAAGAAGAGCTTCTATCTATCCCTTCTACCTAGCAAAGCAAACGGTTGTAATTCTTTATAATGGGATCTCCTTGCTTCTCTGCTCTTCCCCTCTCCCTGTGCTTCTGGGTTTGCTGCCAAGGGAACCGACTAGACTGAGAGAGAAAGACAGGGCTACAGAGAATGCCTCCAGGCCAGTTTACTCCTCATGGGCCTGGTTCAGTGGGCACCCACCTCCACCCACTGTGGGCAGAGTACAGGGACGGGAGAGGAGATGCAGTGGAGTCTAACCTCTAGGACAGAAGCCCTGAAGAAGGCAGAAAACATAGTCAGAGCTGCTGAGAAGAAAAGACCTTTGCCCAGGAGACAATCTCAGTGACTAGGGTTGGCTAGGGTTAAGAGAGAAAGGTCCATGAGGAAGAGAGTTGAATGTTTTCAAGAAAGAGTGATACAGTTACGGTGAAAGGAAAAGCTACCAAACAGTCAAATGATCTTGGCTTCTCTTTGAAATACTATGGAGCCTCTTACAGCGAGTTCTGTGGAAGAGGAAGGAGTGGTTGTTAAAGACCCCTGCAGCCCCATGTTGTGTATCCCGCTTTAGGACCACTGGGAATCCCTGTCCTCTTCCTTCTCCATACTTTGAGGCTCTGCCCCAAAGCACAAATGGTGTTTTTGGTGTCTTTAATCTGTTTTTGCGATGAGTGAATCCCATCACTAATATTCTGAGAAGAGAATTTCCCAACAATGAAGCCACTGACAGGGTCGAATTCAGTTCTAAAGTGCGGAAGGACACCTTTCCATTGGTCACATTGTGATCTGTGGGACAAACAAGTTCCAGCGCTGCTAGTACCCTTGTGACCCTGGGAGAGTCACTTCTCAGGGAAATGATCTCCAAGGTCCTTTCCAGTTCTAAAGCTTTATGTGACCACAGGAAATGCAAGAAGAGTCTCCTTTCATTTTATTAAAGAGATGCAACATAGAGCAGATATAGAAATACCAAACAAAAGCTTTGCCTCAATTCTCCCAGGGACCCCCAAATCCCAAACCTCTTAGTAGGAGTTGCCCAGAAGGTAGCAAAATTAATTTGATTATCCCTGGTCTTCTCTTTACACTGAAGGTAGGAATCTGAATGAGAAAGCAAAGAAAGGCCAGTAAGGCAGGAAGCTAAGGAATTCACATACATGTGGCTTGACCTCAGAAAACTGGGAATTAAGGAGGCACCTGGGGCTAGGTGGGGGAAATTTGTCCTCCCAGGCCCCTGTTCTGATAGCAGCACTGAGGTCACCAGCACAGGGTATGGAGTGACATTGCCTGCTTCAAATCTCCCTGCTGTCATTTACCAGCTGGGGACACCAGTAAGTGTTAGTTATTATATGATTTGTCTGCTCAGCACTATTCTGACTATTGACAGTAGCCAGCCTTTGGGGGGCTGTATGTCTCTCCCTAATTCCCTACAAATAGCCTTAGCAGCCTTTCCTTTTCTCCCAGTTCCCATCATAACAACCCTATTTAAGGAGAAATACCCAAGGAGTAGTTACCATGGAATCATCACATCACTCTTTCCTCAGCCAGAAAGGAAAGGTTCCAGAACATTCTCTATTCCATATCCCTTTCCTCCCACCTCTCCCCTGATCCCCACTAGCTCTCCCTAACTTGTCACCAAGGCGAAACTTAGGATGAATAACCCACATTTGTACAGTACTTGGCAGTTTTCAGAATGTTTTTGCATACAGTATTTTTTTCAGTTCATGGTAAGCAGTAGTGTATTTTATCCTTAAAATAATCCTTAGAGCCAAAGTATTATTTGTTCCCATTTTACAGATATGCAAACTAGGTCTTAGGCAAGTTCACAAGTTGTCTATGCTCCCAAAGCTAGGAAGCAAGTCACACCAGGACTTCAAAGCCAGCCCCCCTCCCCACCTGGACACCGAACCCACCCACGGTTTTCTCTACTACTCTTCATTATCATGGCCAAGTTCACATCCTGGGAGTATGAGAAGCCTGAAGTTTATGGCCAGTTACAAATCTCCAAGGGAACATCTCATTTTCCTCAAAGAGAATATCTCATTTTTCTCCCTGCTGGCCCAGGGAAGGGCTGTCCAGGCTGAGGGACAATACACATTAGATATCTGCAATGTGCCAGGCCCAGGTGGGGTGAGGAGTGCACAGAGAGGAGACCACAGCTCCTCAAGAGTGTAGGGTATCTACTGGATACCACCTCATCAAGGCAAAGACCACAGGCACTCCAGGCCAGTGGGCTATTATCTAAAGGAGCTACTGAGGGACAAGCCTGAGGCCCCAGGTAAACCGAGCCTTCCTCACCCCAGCACACCCCCTGGCCCTCCCTCACCCTTGCTTCCAGGGAGAGGGAGATGGACAAGCTCTGTTCTGGCCAGGGCTGAGAGCTTGATCAAATTCACACACACACACCCATGCACACTCAGCAGTAAATTCAGAGCCATGGAAATAAAACCTTGGGCTCACCCAAAGGCCAAAGGAGAAGCAGCCATGGCTTCAGTCTGTGGCTCCGGCTCAGAGCCACCATCTCCTCAGACACTGGCTGTGAGGCAGAGCTATAAAATGTGCCTCGACTTAATTTTTCCATTGACACAACCCCAGATGAGACCGCCAGGCTCTGCAGGAGCTGCAGTTCAGAAGCCTTATAACCTCTTTTCTCTGGGATCCACAGCTAGTATTGGGAGTGGGAGGGGGAACATCATTTGGGGATCAGGTTTACCACCCCCTGGACCATTTCTCTTCCAATATCTTTCCAAGGCCTAGTGCAGCAATAGGATAAGTTCTCATTCGGCGACCGATACGGGGTTGGAATTCAGTGCAAATTGCTTACATCTGCTTGGCTACATCGCAGTCAGGTAGTTTAGAAAGAGAAGGAGGGGCAGTGCTGGCCTACTTCTGGGAGGCTGGGTAGCTGTGCTGAGGAATCTGGTGCCATGCTGGGACCAGCCAGCCCAGGGTACAAAATTCCCCAACAGCATTGAGAAAAAAATACCAGGGCAGTGGGAGACAATAGAGATTCCATCCTAGGCATGGCTGGTGGGACTGGGGCAGGGAAGCTACGAAGACCCCATACGGGGGCAGAGATGGAAGGAGAGAAAGCTGGCCTTAGGGAGCAAGAGCAATAGCAGATTGCTTACACACATCAACACACACACACAACAACAACACACACACACACACATACACACATTCTCTCTCTCTCTCTCTCTCAGCCAACTCGGGTGTGTACACTAACGAATCTCATACATTTGGTAACCTCTTCCCAGAGCCCAGGAGCCCGCCAAGCCCCTGGGGCTCCCCACCCTACCCCACCTCACCCCAGCTTGGCAGCCTCCCTTGGGCTTGCTGCTGCGATCGCTCCCCAACATCAAAGCCGCCGCTGTGGGGAGCTGCAAATGAGAGCACAGGCCCGGAGAGCAGCGCCTCCCTTGAGGCCCCAGGAGCTCAAGCTGAGGGTCCGGGTCCCTCTCCGTCTCCCGCAGGGTCTCCTTTTGCTGCGGTGTCCTTATAAGGGAGAAGCCAAGTCTGCCATTCGTCTGGCTAAAAAAATGTATATACTTCCCAGGCCATGTGCTGACTTTTCACCCACTACAAGAGAAAGCACCCCCCACCCCCACTTCTGGGCAGGTTTTGTGTTATATTTCTCATTTTAACCGAACGAACCCCGAAACCATTGGCTGGTTCAGATCGCTTTGCAGCTGTGAGCCAGGAAGTGTGGGAACGGGGTGGGACGGGGACACCCGGGGGCCCAAGAACCCCCGAAACTGCGAGAGTGGGGTGGCGGTGGGGTCGGCAACCTGCTGGGCACCGCGGGCCGGAGCTCTGGCGCCCACGGCTCCGCGGCTCAGCCAGCGGCCGGGAACCCGCGACTCCTTCCATTGTTGCACCTCGGCTGTTGCCATGTTGGAGGGAGAGCCCCTTGACCTCGGCTCCCTCCCCTCCGCGGGCAGTCTGCAGCCCCCGGCCTGGGGCTCTCCCCGGCGGCGCGTCCTACCTGTGCTCGCCAAGGCTTTCCTGCGAGACCCGACGTGTCTTGTACTCCGCGGCGCGGGGTCCGTGCTCCGCAGCCCCGGCGTCTCCGCACCCGCGCCAGCCGGCCGCACACCTCCTCCGCGCGGACCGCTCCCCGCTCGGGCTACCAGCGGCCGGCGCCGGGCCCGGATCCCCGGGGCAGCGGGGAGGCAGAAGAGGCGCGAGGACCAGCTTGGAGCGGAGAACGTCCTCTCGGCCGAGAGCGTGCGCCGGCCCCACGGTCAGGCAGCCCCGGGCGAGACAATAGCGGGAGCAGCGGGCGAGAGGCGAGAAGCCATCTCCCGGAGACCCGGCGCACTGCACGGCGACGCGCGGCTCAGCCAGACCCTGCCGGGACGGGGAGCGCCGGGCCGCCGGCTCCAGCCCGCAGCGCCCGGTCGGCCGCGGGCGGAGGGCGGGGCGGGCGCGGAGCCCTGACCGCACTCCCCTCCCCTCCGCTCCGCTCGCCTCCCCGCCCGCCCTGCCGGCCCGCGGGGGGAGAGAAACGCGCTGGTGTCTAGTTGTGCTTCAGGAAGCCGGGAGCCGGCATTTCCACTTCCCACTTGGGCGAGGGCTTTTGCAGACCGTCCTTGCCTTTCCCTGCTGGAACCCTGTGCTCTGTGGCAGAGGAAGCCACATCACTGGGCTGGAAATGACTGCGTTTCGAGATCCAGCTCTCGGTTTGAGGAATTCCCCCCACGGTTAAGACAGCGAAGTCTGGAAGAGCCCCTACCTTGAGGGCGGAGGTGGGGCTGGGAGGAGCTGTCTCCGCGCTTTGCACCCTCAACCTCATTCGTTTTCCTGTTCGCTGGAGCGGCTCGTCCGACCTGAGCCCCAGGGAATAGCAATCAACGACCCGTGGGGGAGGGAAAGTAGAGGGTCCTCCAACCCAACGACGGTAGGAAAAACTTCTTGCATACAGTAGGTTATATTTAACATTCTGACCCCCAGTGCCTGTCTTTGAGCAGTGGTCTCTAGAGGAATTTTCCTAAAGCTTCCACCCAGAAGACACCAGTCGTTGGCCAGGTCCTCATTTGCATCAGGTTTGCATAGTAACTATGCTCTCAGATCTCAAAATACATTTCCCTCAGTACCGAATCCTGTTCTCACCACGGCACCCCTGTCTTACTTGGTAGGCTGGAAGATCAACACCTGATGCTCACCTTCCCTCCTCTGCAATCCCCTTCAGGTATCGGGGGGTCTGGAGACCTGCACCTCCCTCAGATGCCCAGGACTCCCCAGTCAGGCTTCTGACTGCCATCCTTCCCCTTCCCTGAGGTCAAGGAAGTGTTTGTTAAAATGCTACTATTCCGGTCTGTCTTGGGTTCACTGAGTTTAAAAAAAAAAATACAGAAGTATCAGAAAGGTCTTTTAAACAAGATATGGGGCTTTTAAATTGTCCTCAATATGAAACTGCACAACGAACCCAACACAATTCCTGGATTCACAGAGTTGGGAGAGGCTTTCAGAACTCAAGGAGAGGACTGTTGGGAAAGGAATCTGAATAACCAGGGGAAGTACTACGTAGGGGAGAAAGCCATATAAAGTTCACAAGTCAAAGGATTTCTGGGGACCTTGTTTTGTTCTCCTGCAAGATAAATCCAGCCAAGTGCAAAGGACCCGTGATTGCAGGGTGCATGAGAAAAGGGGAAAAGAAGCCCAAGAGAGGGAGGCCTTGCTCATGTTTCTTCTCTCTCCCCACGGCAGTGTGACCTTGGGTAGTCCACTCCACTGACCACTCGGGGCTGTCATGAAAATCAAATGAGAGGATATAAAATGAACCATTTTGATGACCAGACAGCCTGCTCTGCACACATATCATAATGTGTATACAATCCTATTCCTGATCCTCAACAGCCTCGGGGGACAAAAACACGCATGCATTCCCTCCTTCCCTCACTGCTTGTTCACAGTACTACTATTTATGGCAGCCTACTCTGTGCCTGTCATAAGGCTAAGCTCAGAAGCCTGAGAAAAGAGTATCAGGAGCCATCACTGTTGATGGAGTGAAAAGTCTAACAGGAAATAGGCCTGGGCTGTTGGGTTGAGAATCATGTCAAAGGCTTTATGATGCAGGTCAGTAGGGGGAAAAATTTGCCTTTTAAGAGAAACCAGGGCATGTCAAAAGTTTAGATTTCATCCTGTAGCTAACAGGAACCCAATGTGTAGACGGGTGGAGCTGGGAGTGATCTGGTCAGAAAACACTTTCAGGCATATGACACAGGAGGACTTGGAAGGTGCACTGTATGTCTTCCCTTTGATCCACCTCCAGCCCTGTAGCTTCCTAGTAGGGGTTGGCCAATGGGGAGCCATGGCGGGGTTGGGAGGAGGGAGGTCAAGGAAGTCTGGGTATTTATTCCTCAGGGTTCTTCCCTTTGGGGTCACTGTGGGCTAGCCCCCTCCAGGTGATTCCCTCTCCCTCTTCCTCACTTTCCCTTTTCCTCCTTTCTTAACCCAGAAAAATCACCCACTTCCTTTGACTTTCTGGGCCTGGGACTGGAAACTCCCCTACCTGCTGGCCTGTGTATTGCACACTGCTCCTTGTGCTGCTCTATATCCTGTCGACTCTTTGTAAATTGTCTCTTTAAATTGGAGTGTGTCATTTGCTTCCTGTCAGGTTAGGACTATAGGCGGAGAGCTCAACAAGGGGGCCATGGCTACATTGAGAGTGCAAGGTCAGAAAATCTCAAAACTGTGCTGGGGCTCTGGCAGTGGGGAAAATAGGAAAGGAGAGATACAAGAGAGAGTTAGGCAGTCAAATAAATAATATTCCACAATGTATTGAATGGAGAGAACCAGAGAGGGGGAGGAATCTGGAATTAGTCCCCACTAGTGCCTTAGGAACTGGCGGCAAGGGGTGGCATTCATTAACTGAGGGACCATAGTAAGACTAGGCGCGGGCACTGGGGAACAATCATGAGTTTACCAATTGACGAATGCATCTGCTTGTGCACCCTTCCCTTCAAAAATATCCCAGGCACCTTCACCCCCTTGATTTTCACCCAGTGGGGCCTTTGGTGGGCTTCTGATCTGCAGAACTATCAGATAATAACTGTGTTTTTTAGTCCATTAAATTTGTAGTAATTTGTTACAGCAGCAATAACAACTAATACACCCTGCAATTCGTTTCCCAAGAAGCTTCCCTAAAGAAGCCCCTAAGGATGTCTAGGCACACCTAATAGTTGCCCAGATTTTAACACTAATCACGGAGTGTTATAACTGCTTGTTTGCTATTTTTCTGGATTGAGGAGGAGACAGAAGAGGAGAATAACTAGCCTATAAATTCCTTAAGGACAAGGAAATCTCTGCTGGGTTTATCTTTGAATTCCTAGGCCTAATTCATTGCCTGATTCAAAGCTGGTACTCAATAAATACTTGGAGAATGAGAAAATGAATGAAGGCGTGGCTTTAGTTTGTTGGAAGAGAGACAATGACAGGATTAGACAATGGAGAGTTTGAGAAGTTAAGATTTCAGTGATGAAAAACAAGAACTTGGTCAGGGAGCAAGCGATTGAAATGAATGGGAGGAGGAGGTAATTGAATCTGTTTATATATGTTTTCTCTGTGTTCAGCTCTTGGCTGGGGCTAATCTATAAAACAAATTGGGCTAAAATGGAAAAAGGCAATATTTGTACCATTTTCATTTAAAAATCCTTCAAAAGACTTTCTTCATAGACTACCATCTATGAAAGATGAATGGATATTGGAGAGGTAGGGGAGGTATTCAGTAAATATTTGGTAATTAGGTTGACTTCTTCAAACCTATTGATCCTAACTGGCTTTGAAATCAGTCCTGCTTCTCCCTTATACCTTTTCAATGACCCAGGACATTTGATGACTGCCTTGTTCAGGGAGTACTTATCTCAGTGTCCGAGCTCTTGCTGCTGTGCAAGAATCTTGGGCTGCAAGCCCCTCTGTGCTTTCAGAGAGGAGGGTGGTGGGAGACCAGCGGGCGGGCTCACCAGAAACTCAGGCTGCTCTCAGTTTGGAGTTTTTACGTCACAAACACCAAAGGGGACTTCCCCAAATAACTTCTCTGTACCATGCATCTTCCCAGTACCTGGCAATGGTCTCAGCTCCAAAGGCTCTACCTGGTGATGAGGGAGGAGGCAGCCACACCAGGCGCTGGTTTGGGGAGCCCCGGGAAAGCATCTTCACATTAAACCTTTCTAAAATTCTAGCTACTGGACATGTGCTTTCTGGCTCTTTAACACAATTATGTTCAACTCACAACTATCCTTGCACTAGATACCCGGCTATGTACCACTGTGGGTCTCTCTGGAGGAGGAAGACAAGACTTCCCCATCCATGTAGGTGCCCCCCAATTCCTGTGAAAACAGTTATGGCTGCAGGGTGCAACCAAGTGAGGCAAAGCTTGTGGGCCAAGATAAATCTTTCTTGCTCCACAGCTGTTTCCAGCTCTGTTACAGAGTTGATGGTGGTTTTCTAAGGCTGATGATGAGAAGGGTAAAAAGTATTCCTTTAAAAATTAGTGGGGGAAATGAAGTTACAAAAATGGAGTGGGGAGGAGGGCCTCCAAATATAAAATATGTGGTGTTACATTGCCCTCTAGCGGGAGGCCTAAGGTCAACAGTCTATGTGACGTCAGAAGCTTGAAGAAGCAATCCGGAAGACTGCCTGCTGAATAAGGTACAAAACTCCTGCTGGTGGTGTTTGTAATGCAACAACAAAAAAGCAGATTCAGTTCACTGTACCTCAGGTGGGACTTTGAAATGTTAACAAGACAAACTTTCAATTCAATTTTCAAACTTTGCTATTGCCTATATGACAAAATTATTCTCAGCCTGAAATAAACCTGGTCAGCTCTCTTCAGTCTGGCACTGCCTCTCTCCATGCCAGCCAGATTAATTTATTTATCATCCCCCAAACACAGCTTGCACTCCCCACTTTCCTGTCAGACTTAACCATTTTCCTTCCCACTGTGCCTAGCTTCCTCGTCGTGGAAATAGTAGGTGCTCAATAAACAACTTGATGAGTTAATCCCATTCAATCTGTTTAACTTTAAACAGCTGGTTTATTATCCTGACAGCAAGGGATTATGATGCAACAAAGCCACTGGGCAGGAAGAAGACCTTGAAACCCCCTTTATTCTTGCCCCTTTGAGGACACTGGACGGATACCATTTCCCTTCCTTAAAAAAAAAAACAGTGAGGTATAATATATTTCCACATTTCATTCGTAAAAACAAAGCAAGAGGTTTTTCCACATCTGACACAGTGAGTGCTCAAGAAATGTCTCATTAAATAAATGAATGTCTGTCTGGTTCATTACAATTTCTTCTGTACATCTCTGACAGTTGCTTGTGTAAACTTACCTCTGATCATGTCTTTTTCTTGCTGAAAACTCAAGGGCTCCCACCCTCATTTTATAATCCCTGCCTTTCTGTCCATGTTTACCTCCTGCCACTCTATACTTGAATTCTTACTACTGTATTTATTACTTTGTTAAAATTGTTTGCTTAAATGTCTACCTTCTATCCTAGACTGTGAGCAGGATCCATGTTCTGCGTATCTCCATCTCTGCAGGTAGCATAGAACCTAAACCATAATAGATGATCAATAAATATTTGTTCAGTTAAATCATTCCTTCCTGTTGCATTTTGAATCTGTTCTTTCTAAACTCATTCACAGTGGGAAAAGTAATAGAATGGAAACACTTTATGTATTTTACAAGTCATCTAACCAATTTCCCTCAATTTATAGATGTGGAAACACAGGCCTGTTCAGGATCACCCAATTTGTTGGTCATTGTTTTAAAAGAATCAAACAATTGTAGGAAAGAAATTCCCCTAACTGAGGCTGAGCTATTTTGTTGTTCATTGTGTTCAGAAGCCTCAAGTTCCCAGAAACAAAAATGAATTCCCTTATCAGTCTTTGAAATTTTGTAATCCTGTATTCCACACCCTATGCGTCAGGGTTGATGGAACTGATTTTAGGAAAAAAATAGACTGATCCACAGATTCTGATTCTTAAAACTCCATGTTCCTTTCATTAGTGTACACTAATACTGCTTTAGAAGGATTCATTTTGTGAATCTGACTTAAAAACTGCACCTTGCCTGAAACAGAGGGAAAGGCAAATATTCAATCAAAATCTAAATGAAAGTTGTCTTGTCAATGGGTTTCAGCCCCAGGCAAGTTCGGTATGGATTCAATGAGACCGAAAAATGACAATGGAATGTTCTTGTGGTGAAAGGGTTTATACCCAACTTTATTCCCACGGTGGCAGATCAATCACTAGAATCCCCTCCACTCAGAGCGAGTCTGCACGCAGCAAGCCGGTCTCTGCCTCTGGGCCTCTGGGCCTCTGCAAGCCGTCTCAGTCCAGTCTCTGCTCTCCTGCAGCGGTGCAGCCGTGCCACCGTGTAGCCCAGAGCACTGGGTGGAGCTCTTTACATAGAGCCAATAACAACGCATTGCCCACACGTGTGTAGTGAGCCAGTCGACCACGGCCAGGTGAGAATCCTGGCCACAGGAACCTTTGCTTTCTCCACAAAGGTCTAAGTTCCCTTTCTCCTAAATTAAATTTGAACACAGCTTTCCCATCGATGGTAGCTCTGTCACTTTCCCCTTCTCTGGCTGGTCTTCTCTTCTTCCCCAGGTGTAGGTGGTCTGTTCTTCAGTCTTCAGATCGTTTTCAGGAACCCACCTTTCCACAGTCACTCCTGTTTTCCTATATTAGCTCTTCTGTTGATAAATCAAATGTGTCTTTCCTTCTTTTGTGCCAAGGACTATCAAACAGCTACATCATCTAGTGAAGGGAAATGTGTATTTTGTTAAAGGGAAAATTACTGTAAACTGGATCTGTAGAATAACTAAAATTAAGAGATCCTATCAGGGAGGTGATAGAAGATGGAAGAATTGTAATACAAATAGTGCAACTCTATGTCAGAATTTTTGTTATTCCTCTTGGTTGCCCATTTTTCTGTAATTTACTACCATTTAGTTTTAGAGAGTTTAGTATATATTGGGAATTTATCAAATATGAGATATAAAAGAACTTGAACATATGTCTCAAGTAAATGGAGAAAATATAGAAGCGAGCGAGTGTTTTGTTTTTTCTTTATCTTGCACGGAGGAAAAGAACTTTTAGATCTGGTCAAAATCTAAATTGAACTTCATAGGAAAGCAATTTATTAGAATTATATCAAGTATATTGAAGAGAAACCGCCTAGAAGAGCGCCCGGATAGCTCAGTCGGTAGAGCATCAGACTTTTAATCTGAGGGTCCAGGGTTCAAGTCCCTGTTCGGGCGTCTTTGCTTTTGTATTCTCACTTGGACCACAAATTTTATATGAGAATCTTAATGTGGAAACGTACTTCTGTTTTCAATTCAATTCATTTCATTTTCCTTTGATTCCAAAATATGCTAGATAAACATACTCTCCGGGGAGAAAAATGACTACGCAAAGTCGCTTGCTTTCTTGGCTATGACGGTTTTGCACGGTAGTACCCTACCGAGAAGGAATTTGTTTTTTACGATTACTTCAAATCCAAGGAAAAATCACGTGAAAACTTAAAGAGGAGCGCCCGAACAGGGACTTGAACCCTGGACCCTCAGATTAAAAGTCTGATGCTCTACCGACTGAGCTATCCGGGCCCTTTTGGAGAAAATCGCCTTTCTACTACATCTTACATAAGAATGCGGCACCTTCTGTAATCGACTCCTGCTCGCATTTTGAAACTCAAAAGTTCGGGATTCCCGAGCCAAAGAAAAACAGACCTAAATCATCCACTTTTCATCAGCATTAGCAGCTAATTAAAAATTGAGAGATATTTACATACACAATAAATTCATCAGGTAGCCTTCTTTCGTAATTTGATAGATCCAGGATTAGGAGAACGCGACATAACACCATTTTGGAAGCGCTGTAGCGTCATTACGTCTATTTTACTATTAATAATAGTGTGGATATTAGTTCTAAACCTACCCGACAGGAAAAAAAGAGACACAGAAAGAGAAAGACTAAACGAGAAGACAAATACGCTGTTCTGAAGCTACTGGATTGCCCTGTGTAGTACAATGCAGGAGAAAGGACCCTGCAGAGGGATAGTGAGATTGTCCTGTGACTCCCTTGAAGGCGTTCAAGTAATGTCAAGTGACGCAAACCCTGGAGGTGGTCACCAGCTTGTTCTCCTTTGGGTACAAAGCCCTACCAGGCACGAGAGACAGGAACGCAGAACAAGCCGGCAGGGAGAGATTTTATTGACCTTGGCCTTGAGGCTCCGCTCTTCCTCAGCCTCAGTAATGAGCGCTGCTGCCGGCTCCAGGGCTGGCCTTGAAGCATCACCCATGGTGAGGTTTAGCGTGGGACAGGGAAGAAGAAGTCTTGTTAGCTCATGTTACTTTCCCTTAATTCCGGAAGCTGTCCTAAATAAATGGTCAAGGATGTACAAAAAGACCCGATTACAGGAGAGATGGTCACTGCATTTTAGCTGGAAAACACTTGAAATGACAACTGGCTGTATAAATTATGGGACAGCCTTAATGTGGAATGTTATACAGCCGTTAATAATCATGTTATAGAATACAACTTGGGCAAAGTATTGTTAAGTTAGGAAATATTTCAGATCAATCTTGTTTTTAAAGGATAAATGCTTGCACATAAAGCCTGGATTGAAGTTAGGTGCCCCTGTTGAATCTTTACTACCACTGTGTGATCTTGAGCAAGCTACTTCTCTGTGTCTTGGGACAATAGGTGACTGTGAGAATGAAATAAGATGGGTTATAAAAATTGTTTAGAAGTATGTCTGACAAGTAATAAACATTCATGAAGTCACACAGAGACTTAATGGCAAAATGTTCAAGAACAGACTCTATGGATTCTGCTCTATTATTCTCTGACACTTATCCACCCTTCAACAAATGCTTAACATATTTTTTAAATTAGTTAATTTTTATTGAGGTATAACTGACATACAACATTATGTTAGTTTGAGATGTACAACATAACAATTTGATATTTGCGTATGTTGTGAAATGATCACACAGTAAGTCTAGTTAATATCTGCCACCACAGAGTCCCAAATTTTTTCTTGTGATGAGAACTTTCAAGATCTACTCTCTTACAAACTTAAATATGCAATACAGTATTATTTATTATACTCACCATGCTGTATTTGACTGGAGTGGTGGAAGAGGTAGAGAATTTTGAAAGATGCTAACAGTGGGATGTCATCAATTGATGACAACAATTCTGGGCAGAAAGAATAACTTTATCCCCAAGCAATGGAGAACTTTTAATTAAAGGTTTGGCTCATCCAATTCATCCATTTTGTTTCCATTTCCCACTAGAAGGAGCACACATTCAATTTGCTCCATTCATGTTACAATAAAAACAATAACAGGGGCTATGTTATTAAGTATTCTTTATAGGAATCATATCACCAGAGGATCTACCCGGAACTAATGGCAAAATTGGCTAAAATATAAAATTGTGTGTAGATGGGATGCTGAGTCATCAAATTAGGAATATTAGACTGCCTTTTCTTTGCTCAAAACCCTTTGATTCTTCCCTAATACTTACTGAATAACCACTCAGAACTTTTAATAGCAGCATTCAAAATCCTCCGCAATTTGGCCCCAGCCTACTTTGCTAACATTCCATACCAGTGCACTTAACAGTAACGTAATGTAAACCACCTATGTAATTTACAATTTTCTAGTAGCCACGTTAAAAAAAGTAAAAAGAAACAGGTGAATTAATTTAATACCATATTTTATTCAACCCAATATATCTAAAATATTATCGTTTTGATATGTAATCAATATAAAACATTACTAGCGAGATATTTTACATTTTTTCCTAAGTCTTTGAAATCTGATGTGTATTTTACACTTACAGTACATCTCAATTTGGACTAGCCACATTTGAAGCTACATATGGCTGGTGGCTGTTATATCAGACAGTGTGATTCAATACAATGCCAATCTTCTGAACAGTCACCAACCCTTCAACCCAAGTGAACTCTTCTCAGTTTTAAGACTGTGTATTCTAATTCCTCATCCCTTTCATCACCTCATTATTTATGTCATGTCTTTTCAAATGACTTTTCTCATCTCTGCCTCTTGAAATCCCATTCATTTCTGAAGGCCCACTCAGATGATACCTTTTGTACAAAACCTTCAGTGATTATGTTTCATGGGAAGGAAAGATTAATTTGAGAGACTGTTGCTCACATTCAGTTTTTAGATTAAATATCACAGCCATACATTTATTATGCAAACTGAAAAAATGAAATTGGATCCCATGTTACAACATGCACAAAAATCAATTCCAGTGAGATAAAGGCCTAAATGTGAAAAGGAAATCTTTAGAACTTTTAGTAGAAAATATATAAGAGCATCATTATGAACCAAAACCAGGAAAGAATCTCTTAAATAAAATACAAAAAAAAGCAGTGAAACAAAGAAAATAATTTAAAACTTTGATCTCATTAAAAAAACTTCTATTCATTGAAAGGCAACATTCAGAAAGTGAAAACAATACATAGATTTGAACATGCTATTTGCAGTATATATAATCAAGAAGAATTAATATTCAGATTACAGACAGAACTACAAATCAATAAGAAAAAGACAAACCAACAGAAAAATGGGCAAAAGATACAAACAGGCAATTCATAGATGAGTGACTATAGTCAACAAATATGAAAAAATACTCAACCCTACTAATAAATCATGGATGTATAAATCAAACTATCATGAGAATCCATTGCCCACTTTTCAGATTTTTAAAAAAATAATCTGACAATACTAAGGATTAACAACGGAATTCTTATACACACCTGTCAGCTCTGTATACTTCTACAGTCACTTTGGAGCACTCTGTCATCATCTAATAAAGTTGGCAATGTGTATGTAACCCAATAATTCCACTTCCTAGGGTGCCCAAAAAGGCAAGTAAAGGAATGTTGACAGTAGTGTTGTTTGTAACAGCAGGCAACTGGAAACACCTAAATATTTATTAAAGGAGGAGATAAACTTAAAAATTGTGGTGTGCTCATTACTGTTATGGGATGAATTGTATCCCCCTAAATCTGTATGTTGAAGTCCTAACCCCCAGGACCTCAGAATGTGACTGTTTGAAGATAGGCAGTTTCAGAGGTGATTAAGTTAAAATAAGGTCCTATGGGTGGGTCCTGATCCAATATAACTGGTGTCTTTATAAGAAGAAGAGGTTAGGACTCACACAAGGCACAGATTGGGGGATAAACATGTGAGGACACAGTGAGAAGGTGGTCATCTGCAAGCCAAGGGAAGATACAGCAGAAGAAATCAGATCTACCAACCCCTTGTTCTTGTATTTCAAGCACTCAGAAGTGTGAGAAAACAAATTTCCATTGTTTAAGTCGCCTACTTTGTGGCATTTTGTTAGGGCAGTCCTCAAAAACTAATACATTTGTTATATAACAATTCATTATACAATTACACAATTCAATATATTATTGTACAACAGTACTATTACAATATTGAAAATTAACTAAAACTACAAGTTGACTTCACAATGATGAGCAAAAATGTAGATTTATACACACAGTGCTGTTTATAAATTTTTTTTAAATGTAAAATATTTTTAAGGAATATATACACATGTAAATTCTAAAAGTCTACATAAATGTATGGCGGGGTAAATTCCAAACTCAGAATAATGGTTTCCTCTGGAGTTGAAGGAGAGAGAGATGTTATAGGAGAAGGCACTTTAAAAAAATTGGTATTGTTCTTTAGGAAGAGTGGTGGAGAAAAGAAGATTATATTCTTTTTTATTCCTTTTTGTATGTGTGAAGTAGTTCCTTATAATTTTTACAGAAAGGTTATTGTCCAAAAACATGTACTTCTAATTCCTTTAGAACTATTAGGGGCCTTAGAAAAATCATCTCAGTCAGTCTTTTTTTTTTTTAACAGATTGGGAAACTGAAGAACTGTGTAACTTTCTGGTTTGTAGAAATAGCTAGACTAAACCCAGATTTCCTGCCTCCTTATTAAAAAGAGGGTTTGTGAGTACAGTTCTTAGAGAAGGAAGTGATAATCACTGAGTCAGCTGTGACCTTACAAGGCCAAATTTCATTTTCTTTTTTGGTAAGGTTACTTGACTGGTAGGAGAAATACTATAGTTAAGGTTTATTTTCATTATAGCGAGTCATTTGATGAAGTTTTATGAACTCCTTGGGAAGGACAGAGAAATGTTGCCAGATGTTGACCACGATTAGGTGGGATCATTGCTGGTTTAAGAACAACACTGGAAGATGAATGATTAATTATGAATCACTGTCAAAGATGAGGGGAAAAGCTCAATTCTTAATCCATTTAATTAAAGCCTTAAATGAAGACAAATTAAATATGTTGATCAAAATTTTGCAAAATGCAAAAGTCACAGAGCTAATCTCTCTTGTCCTTCCAGGCAATACTAACTAGCTCATCAGCCACTGCACTTACCACATTCTCCTTATCTGGACAGCCTGACTCCTCCACTGGACAGATCCTCGTGTTAGTTGTTTTGGAATCCTCTAGGTTGGTGCTTGGCACAGAGTAGGGGTTCAACAAATGTTGACTGATCTTAAAACAAACCGAACTGCATGACAGGATAATTCCAAGTGTCCAGGAGACAGTACGAAGGAACCTCAACTAACCAGATAGAATAGAAAAGACACAAGTCAAATTCTTGTTTGGAATTAAAAAAAATAAAATTTCACAAAAAGAGGAGAAATCATTGATAGTGGGTCACAGTCCTTCCTCCCTATTTTATTTTGAGAGGTGGTTGCTGACTTGAAACTCTTTGGGAGCAACTGTGAAAAGGGAATTAATTCTTCAGTTCATTTACAGAACGCTGGATCTCCCAGCTATACGCGAGGTTACGCCATAAATAGAGCAAAGTGCAATGTGCAAATTGAAGGAGGTCATTGCCCCATTTTATTTTGCATGGGTCTGTATTTAGCTCCGGGAGCCACATTTTAAGCAGGACAAACAGGTACTTGTTCAGAAGATAGCGACCAAAGTGGCCAGAAGCCATGACAAATAAATAGCTGTAGGCTACTGAGGGGATTTTTAGCCTGCAGAAGAACAAGGGAGAGGGTTTGGGATGGGACATAGCAGCTGTCTTCAAATAACCGAGTAGTATTCGTATTGGAAAGAATGAAGCCTTACTGTTCTCCCAAGTGCAGAACTGAAACCAATAGAAAGTGCAAAGTAACGTGTTTCAACTCAGAAAATCCGCTAACGTTTGGAATCATCCTGAAATAAATGAAGTATTAGGGAGAAGTAATGCCATTTGGCAACAGCAGAGGTTGAAGACAGCCAGCCTGAGAGGTTCCCTGAAGGCACTTCCATGTTGGGAGAGACTAGATGACCGGATTGCGCTCCCAATTAGCTCCATTTCATTGTTCTTTGCACCTGTCTTTTAACATTTACCACGTATCTTGTAGTTATTTGTGTATAGACTAGTCTTATCTCCCCCAATTGACGACAACACTAGGATGCTTTTTCTTCTTTCCAGCCTCCTCTGGGGCAGTGAGAATGAGCAAGTTAACACGGAGGAACAGGGAGTGGCATTTTCCTGGAAAGCTGAAGGCCGCCTCTGATTATGCCCTTAGGTTTCCCCCCTTCCCGCGTTTTGATCTCCTAGGACACGTCTGTAAGCATCTCAAGACTCTAAGATTTCCTGAAACCTTCCCTCTTGAATCCTCCCAACTCTCCCTTGTTCAGGAGCTGCGACTCTCCCCATTTGGGATCTACTCTATGGTAGGGGTGCTCAGCCTTTCTAGCTCTCTAGCGCGCCAGCTGACTCATCTATGGTTTCCGGAAACCTCACCGGAAGTTCTTGTGAGAGAAGGGTTGGGAGGCCGGAAATTGCGTCCTCATTGCTCGCCTTTTCAAAATGCCGCTGGGGCCTTAGGGACTGCGTCTGACGCCCCCTCCCCCCCGGGCTCGGCGGGGGAGCGACTCATGGAGCGGCCGTGAGGTGTGGCTCTTGGGTTTCGTAGTGGGGGGAGCCGGGGGCTGGAGGCGGGGGTGCGGGGGGACGGGGAGCCGGCGGCGGTGCGGCCAGTCGTGCGGGCCCGAAGCCGGGGTACCGGGCGGGAGGGGCTTGCGGCACGGGTGGCGGCGTTGGGAAGGCCGCGCCGGGCGGAAGAAGGGCTGTGGGGGAAGGGTTAGAAGGTGAGGACCCGCGGAAGCTAAAAATGGAAGTAGACTGACGGGAAGCAGCGTGGCCAACAGGGTACTAACCTCAAATGAAAGTAGTCGGATCGACGATGTTTCACTGGGCGCGAAGTTTTGAGGAATGCTGAGGCAGTTGGGAGGAAGGAGCGGACGGAGGGAGGCAGGAAAATGACAGAGGTGCTCAAGTTTTTAAGACAGTCATTTTCAAGGCTGCGGCCCTTCCGTTTCAGAAGAACTTGAGCGCTTATTTGAAAAATGCTCGTTTGGGGGCCACACCCAGACCTCCCCAAACAGTATCAGGAGGTGGGGCTCGGGAATACGTATTTTAATCAGCATGCCTCCGAACTGATTCTTGTACACCCTAAAGTTTGAAAACACTGTTTTAAAGGGAGACCGGGAGAAAAATGCTGCAGTTTTTGCCACAGGAAAAACTCTTGTGAACACAGGAAAGCTCTGTGTTAGGAAGCTTCTTGTCTTGGGATGTTCGCAGGCGGAACAAGTATCTGTCAAAGATGTTTAGTACCTTTGGTGTTAAGTATGACTACATCTCAGTTTAAGTTAGGCCCCACCCTTTTACACATTCCTGATATGAAAAGGTAATTTAGTTTAAAAGTATTTATTTCACAATATTTTGTTCCACAGTACTGGTCAGGATCATTTCTAATAGTTTTTAAAAACAAGGAAGTGTGTGCCTGTTGTTAAAAAATGCACACAGTACCGAAGTGTGTAAAGTTAACTACTGACCGTCATCCCTGACCGGTCCTTTCCTTAGCTGCTGTTAACTGCTTGATGTTATATCTCCTGATTTTTTTACATAGTCACATTTTAAAGCAACAGTTGATCCTTTTGTATGTATTGTTCTGCACCTGAAGTTTTCCAGGTAGTAATCAGGGACAGCTTTCTGTATGTATACAAATAATACTTCCCTTTAAAGGCTTGCTTAGTATTGCACTATGGGGTTGTACAATGGCTGCTTTAACCAGTTTCCCATTGATGGGTTTTTAGGTTGTTTCCTGGCATGTTGCTTGTTTTGCAAACTGTGCTGGAGTATATTCTCCTGTACACAATTCACTTCTGTAGGTGTGTAGCAGACCTAGTAAGGACTAAAACAGTGTCTGAATAGTAGCTTATTTTTTAAAAGGAAGAAGTTGTTTTGATTACTCTAAAGTATATAGTTGACTGAGTATCATTGTTTAATAGAGGTCCTTGGGGTTTTAAAGAATTGATTAGAATGATTAATTATGCTAACTTCTGACAAGTTTTTATTTTACGTTTAAAATCACAGTTGTCTTTAAAGGTAGAGATTTGAAGATGAGGGGTAGGAGTCCCTTGGACTAAATGTAGGGTGAATACCACACCTTCATCATTGATAGATGAGTAAGACTGTTCTGCTGTCTGTGGTTTCAGTCCAGGAGAGTGCACAGAAAAACGTAAATATAATATGTTAAGTGTTTTAGTAGAGGTGCTCTGGTGTCATTAGCTTCTGTTGGAGGGTTAGAAAAATCTTGACCACGGAAGTGACTTCTGACCTGGGTGGGAGAATAAGAGTTTTCCAGAATAGAAAATAGCATACAAGAGTAGATAGGACAGGTGCTAAGGCAGTGGCTTTCAAACTTTTTTATCTTTGACTCCCCCAGTAGAAAACAACTTTTATATTATGACCCAGTACACCGGAGGGGTAATGGTTAAGAGCTCTGCAACCAGAGTGCTTGGACTCTAAGACTTTGATTTTGGGCAAGTTATCTTCTTCTCTGCCTCAGTTTTCTCTTCTGAAAATAAGGACCATGATATATCTACCTCATAAGGCCTCTGTAAGAGTTAAATCAACTCTGGTATATAAAGTGCTTTAAAGAGTACCTGACACATGGTACTTAATTATGTTAAATGCGGGCTGTTTTCAATGACAGAAACGATTCCACAGAACAAAATTTTGTTACTTTTATCTTCAGTTCTATCTTGTTAATGGAGGGGAGGAAGTAAGACCAACTGTGATATAAGTTGAAGTTTGAAAAAACTCAGTACTAAAAACATTGTGAGGTGAGTGGTAAAAAGGCTAGGCAGATTCAAGAAACTGAGTTCATCATGGTGGGTGCTGCTTGGAGACTTGGAGAAGAATGCCAAGAAGGAATAGAGAGTGAGTTGGAGACAGATCGTAAAAGCTTATGTACATGTATACCCAGTGAGGGGGTGAGTTTCTAGAAATGGAATCCTTACTGCATGAGCTCTACAGGCCCATGTAAGATAGTTCCTCACTTTTGAAATGCCCTAAAAAACAGGGTGTCTTCACCTGCCCTGGCGTATTCCTAGTTCTGTTGTGTTGTGGAATGAAGTGAAATTGGCTTCTCTTCTAATAAGTACATCTCTCTTGAGTGAGAGTCCTTTTGAGAGCAAGCAAACTGCAAAAAGGAGTTTTCTTCTCATTCATTTAAAAGCAGGCAAATTGTTTTTAGCTCCCTATCTCATCCCTATGTTTATTATTAGCTGGAAAGAAACACATCTCCAGAGAGTCAAAGCAGTGCAGATTACTGATAGCAATTTTTAAAAATATAATTGGGATATTTTCCAAGCGTACTAGTGTTTTCAAGATACAATAAACACAAAATTTTTATAATTTATTCCACATTTGTGTGTATCATTCAATAAAGTAATTAAAACATGCTGTTTTAATTCAGTATTTTTTTTTTCTTTTAAATGAAGCATTTAAAAGTGTGTCACAGAAAGTGTCATTTTACCTTTAAATATCTTAGGATGTATCTCTTGTCAGGTCAGGATTTTAAAATTATCACAGTGCCTTTCTACTACAATTAACAGTTTATTAATAGTATCTAATACATAGTACATCAAGATTTCCTGATTGTTTAGGAAAAAATGACATTTTACAGATGGCTTTTTTGAATCAGGACTTGAGTGAGGTCCACACATTGTATTAGGTTTATGTGTTTTAAGTGTCTGTAAGAGTCTCCCCACTCACCCATATCCCACAGAGCAGAGGTCCTGTAGAAATTCCTACATTCTGGATTGGTTAATTACCTGCTTTTTAGTATTGCTTGCTTACTTCTCTACCGTCCATTTTTCTTACAGACATGTAGTTAGTAGTTAGATCTAGAAGCTTGATCAGATTTGGATTTTTCTTTGGGTTAAGAGTATTTCAAAGGAAGTACTGGGTGCTTCCTATTGCTTCACATCGGAAGTACATGATGTGTGAATGGCCCTTTCTTAGGGATAAGTTTGGTCAGTGGGTTGAGTGCTGTAAGCCTGTTCCATGTGTTTTAAAATCCTCCCTCTCCCAGCCATTCACGTGAGTGGTTTTAGCATCTATTAATGATGTTGAAGAGGTGATGTTTAACCTGAGGTTGGAAGGTCTAGGATGAGTCATTGTACAAAACTCACGATGCTCCAAATAAAGAAACAAGGTGCAAAGGCTCTGTTTGAGAAACAGAAAGATCACTGTGCCAGTGGTCTGGGAAATGGGGAAGACAGCGCAAGTGGATAGCCTGACAGGGTGCTAAGGCACCAGCTCTGTGTGTATCTTTAGAGCGGTCCAAGCTCTGGAGCCTGGCACTGTAGAATTGGGTTTGTTTGTTATGTTGTGACTTTTTAACTCTGGCTGTAAGGTGGAGTTTGCATAAAATGCGCTTGGAGGGATCAGTGGAGAGTCTGTTGTGATGCAGGCAAGAGTTAACACTTTGGTTTGGGGAAGTGGTCATGAAGATGAAGAGGAGGAGTGATTTTGAAAAATTTAGGAGTTAAAATCTATAAGGTTTGATAATGTAATAGTGGAAGAGGGAGAGTTCAAGATGACTCCTAACTTTCTGGTTTGAATAACTGAATAGTAATACTAACTGGCAGCATGGTATAGTGGAAAAGGATAAACTTTATAGTTGGACAAGTTACTCCACTTCTTTATGCCCAAGATTTTTCTCTTTTGAGAAGTGATAACAATGTCTAACCCTGCTGTATTTGAAAGAAATTCTAAGTGGAAAAGAGTCAAGATCTTGCTTTGGATTCAAAGCCCGTCAGCTGACTTCATTTCTCACATACATTCTTAAACAGTGCTTTTGTTCATAATGTTTTCCGTCCTATTCTTTGCAGTACTCTCCCATTTAAAAATTAGTCTACTACTATCTTCAGCCCCTCTCATTCCTCCTGTGTGTTACAATAAGTAATTTGTCCTGCTCTGAACTTCCATGGCCCTTTTATCAGTACCATTTTTAATGGTACAACACTTCCTACCAGGTGTTACAGCAAAGTAAGAAAAACTTCTATTGAGGTTTAAATTCTTCAGCGCTGCCAAGTGCTCAGTTCCTGTCCCTACTGAGATGCTGAACCAGCATGACTGGTGGCTTTCTTCCCCCAATCATCCCTAGAGTGACCGTGAAAGGAAAATACTGTGAGAAACAATGGGTGATGTGAGCTGTTGTGGTCTGGTGTGTGTGTGTAAGGGGGTGCTGGGGGTGTTAGGCTTGGAGCAGGAGTCAGCCAGTTATGGCTGTAGGAGAATAAACCCTGGGGGAAGGAAACTGTTATAATACTGCTATAGTTTATCCCCTCTTGCATTACCTTGGAATTACCTTTTTCTACTCTTGGGGTGACTCAGAGCCCTAGTCCAGCTCTCTCCAAGAGTAAGTCAGGGCATTACAGAAGCCTATACTTGTGAGGAGTTCAGAAAAACAGGTGATGACAGACTTTAGGCAGTCACTTCTCTGTCCCTTACTTTCTTTTTAAAATTTATTTTGGTATCATTAATATACACTTACATGAGCAACCTTGTGGTTACTAGATTCCCCCCATTAGCAAGTCCCCACCCCACACCCCATTATAGTCACTGTCCATCAGCGTAGTAAGATGCAGTAGAATCACTACTTGTCTTCTCTGTGCTTTCCCTTACTTTCTTAATACCCAAATCCCCATCACAATGTTGCTTCTTCCTGGGGAACAAAGGGTGAATCCTTGATCTGAGTATTGATTTTATGGGATGAAGAGTGATTGTCATTTTCTAATGACTGTGATTTTCTGGTGCTTGGGACTTTCTACTTTAGTGTTCATTTCCTGCCTTCCTCCATGTCGCTGTGACCGATAGGGGCGGGAATCTGGTTTTCCCCATTTGCTTTGCTTGTCGGAGTAGCTGCTGTCCTCCAGGGAAAAACAACAGAGACCCTTGAAGGGCACAGGTATTTCAAGAGAAGAACAACATACAGGCTTCACTGGAACAGAAATAATGGAACAGATGGACCAAGGGTTTAAAGTTAGGCTGATAAGCAACCTAAAAGAAATAGGGAAGATAGTGAAACAAGAATAAGCAGGGGCTGAGAGAACCAAGCCGAAGTAGTAGGCTTGAAAAATATAATGGTTAAAATAACATGACAGATGGTACAAATAACATAAAGAAATTGAAGAATGAATTAGAACTCTAGATGGAGAGTATCTCCCAGAACAAAGAAGGAACAAAATATATAAAGGAAAAGCTAACAGATACTCACATGTAGGTACTCACATCTGAATAAGAATCTTAGGGAAATAAAAATGAAGGAAGTACTTGAAGAAATTGTGGAAAAACAAAAAGTTTTTTCTTTTATTTTAATATCTGTAAAAGTTCTCTTTTGGAATTAAAGAAAGGTAGATGAAAGCCTCAGGTAGAAAGATTCCTTAGAGGGCTAAAGATGGGAGATGAGGAAAATATCAATTTTAGGCACGTTATAGTGAAATGTAAAAATATCAAAGCAAAAGAAAGTTATAGGAGCCTCAGAATGGATTACATACAAAGAGTAAAAATGGAATTGACATCAGAGTTTTGAGCAGTATCACTAAATACAAGAAGACAAAAGAGTCTTTTCAGAGTTTTGAAGAGAAACTTAGAATTTTATACCTAATCACATTCATTTAAGTAGGTGATAATATTCTCAGGTATATGAAATCTTGAAAGCCTTAATTATTTGTAGGTCAAACTGACAAGCCACACAAAGACCCACAGTGAAGACAGTTCTCGAAGTACTATGCAAAACCAGGAAAAGTTAGTGTTACTTTCCCCACAGTGTGGCTAAGTTAGGAGCTATTCACAAAAACAAATTTGAAAAATATACACTGCATAGACACAGCTATAAGGCTCATGGATTTAAAAAATTATCATGGAAGTTTCAAAATAGCTAAAAAGTAAAAAAATTCCTATTCAGATACAAAGTAAAGGTAATCATATTCCTTGGTATCATTTATTGCTGAAAAGACTAAGGCCTAAAAGACAAAAAAGGAAAGAACAAAGGAGAGAAAAATATATCTATCTCAGAATTTAAAGTCCAGATGATATTGTGCTGAGTTCTTATTAGCTTGGAGACAGAGATACAACTTCTAAGAAAGGCAATAACATACTAAAAAGCACAGGGAGAGTAAGACAAACTGGAATGCTAAGGTAAGATAGAAACAGATCCATGTGTATCAGTCACAATAAATGGGCTAAATTCACCATTTACAGATAAAAATTGACAAATTGGATTAAAACCCAAAGTCCAGATATGCTTTTTACATGGGGCACATTAAAAGTTTAAGGGTATGTGAAATGGAAAGTAAAAGATTGGGAAAATACATACCTGGAAATTCTAACCGAAAGAAAGCTGGCATGAGCATAAAACTTACTTTAAGACATGTCTTAACTGGGATGGAAAGAATCATTACATAATGATAATCGCTATATAATGACAGTTCACTGAGAAGAGATAGCAATTTAAAGCATGTATGCCTCTGATTAAAAATCCTTAAAGTAGATGAAGCAAAGTTGGTAGAACTACAATGGGATAAATGAATAAATCCACCATCACAGTGGGAGATTTCATTTCATTTCTCTTAATTTTTGTATGTCAGGCTGACAAATGAACAGATACGTAAGGTTGTAAAAAACCAATGGGCTTAACCTAATGGACTTAGAGTTTTGCAAGTGTATTCTACAGAATTGATCATTGGTTAGACCATTGTGGAAGCCTTAACAGTTTCAAAGATGAAGTGTTATGCAGGGGATCTCTTCCCATAGTGCTGCTAAGTTAGAGTTAATCACAAAAACCTAAATTTGAAAAATACAGTATGTATAGGCATAGCTATAAAGCTCGTGGATTAATTTAAAAATTGTCATGGAAATTTAAAATACTTAAAGCTGGTGATAAAACTATCAAAATTTGCTGGGGTAGAAGGAGGAAGGAATTTGCAGCTCTAATATTCAAATTATAAAGGAAGGAATAAGTTAAATGTCTAACTTAAGAAATCAGGAAATAATCAACAATACATTTTAAGAAGTAGAAGAGTTTATAAGAAGATATAATAATATCATGAATGGAAAGGAGGGTGTATCAGTGTACAAAGTAGAGCTTAAAAGAAAATACTATCAACTATATGCCAGTAATTTGAAAGCTTAGACAAAATGGGAGATATAAAAAGCTTTAATAATCTAATATTTATTAAAGCAGTGAAAAAATCTTCCTACAAAGAATACACTGGGTTTTGTACTTTTTACAGGCAAGTTGTATCAATCTTTCAAGGACCAGAGCATCTCACTTTTATAAAATTTTTATCCAGACCAATAGAAAAATAAGGGTTCCTCAACAGTTTATTCTATTAGGCCTGCTAACCCTGACAATCCAAACAAGAGAAAAACTTGACATTAGAAAATTACAGACCCATTTCACTCACTAATACAGACTTTTCAACCTGAACAGAATATTAGCAAATCAAAACTGTGTACAAAAGATAATACCCAAAAAACCCAAATTGAATTTATCTAAAGTGCACAGGGATTTAATATTAAAAAATCCATTAATGAAATTCAAAAATCACCACATTAATAGATTAAAAGACAAAAGTCATGATCATCTCAGTAGATATAAAAAAAGCATTTTATAAATCATTCTTCCATGATATATTCTTAGTTTAAGAGGTAGAAAAGGACCCTTTCTAAGCTGATAGAGTGCTATTAAAAAAATTAGAGCAAACATTGTGTTGTTATATAGGGAAATATTAGTACTCTCTAAAATCAGAAACAAAGATGCCTGATACCATTATATATATTCAGTATTGTGTTGACAGTTCTAAACAGTAAAGTAAGACAAGTAGAAGAAATTAGAGGCACAAGGATTGGAAAGGAGGGGATAAAACTTCATTTATACAGATGATATGGCCATTTACATAGAAAACAGAAGGATCCACAGATTATTAGAAATAATTATGTGCATTTAGTAAGGTGACTGGATAAAAGATTAATGAAAGTCATTTGTGTTTCTGTACTTATGCAAAACCACTAAAAGTGAAGGCATGGGAGTAGTAGAATATCAACTTTAGAAATAAGTCTAGCACACATGTGCTAGACTTTTAAAGGGAAAATTATAAAACTCTGCTAAGAGATATTAAATAAATTCTTAATAAACAGAGGACTGTATCATGTTAATGAATTAGAAAACAATTCGAGCTATATATTCAATGTAATTTCATTCAAAATCCCAACAGGGATTTTCATGGAACTTGGTAAGACACCAAAATTTTTATGGAAGAGTTAAGGAGCCACTTAACTAGAGTTAAGAACTAGTCACTTCTAAGAAGGAATGGTAAGAAGACTTGCTCTACCAGATAGCAGGACTCATATAAGGTGTAGAAATTAAGACAGTGTTGAATTGAGTAAACATAGATCAACCAGTGAAACAGAATATAGAACTCATAAACACCCATGCATGTAAGGAAAATTTGGTACACAACAGATACGGCTGTTAGTCAAGAAAGAAAAACATTTCAGTAAATTGAGCTGGAAAAAATGGCCGTTCATATGGAAAAAGAAAAAAATTGATCTCTTAAAAAAAAAGTCAACTCCAGATGGATTAAGGATTCAAATGTCATGAATAAAAATAAAAAAATTTTAGTAAAACCCCCCACTCCCCAAATCTTAGTAGAAAGTATAGGTGAATATGAGACCTTGGGGAGTAAAAAAAGATGCTTAAGCCAGCCAGAGGTCATTGATTTAAAAAGAAGATTGATAAATGTAAATTGGATTTTATTAAAATTAAGTTTATGCTTATAAAAGTACCTTCTGGAAAATGGAAAGAAACATTACAAATTGGGAGAAGATATCTGCAGGACACCCATCTGACAAAAGGTTACTATTAAAAGTATATAAAGAACTATTATAAGCAAGTAAGTGTAACAAAGTCAGAAAAATATTCAAAAGATACAGATAACTTCCCAGAGGAAGAAACACATATGGCCAATAAGCATATAAAGAGATTCAGCATCACTAGTAATCAGGGAAATATAATTCAAACCCATACCTATTTGATTGGCAACAATTAAAGTCTTACAACATCAAATATTGGAGAGGAGGTGTATTCACAGCATATCATACATTGCTGATAGGATTATAAAATGACATGAGCAATTTGCAAACAGTGTGGTGTCAGATCCTAAAGTTAAACTCATATTTGCAGTGATGCAGCAGTTTCTCTTGTAGATACAGGAATGCCTCGGACATGTTGAGGCTTTGCTTCTAGACTATGGCTAAAAAGCAAATGTCACTGTAAAGCAAATCATATAAATTTTTTTTGGTTTCTCAGTGCATATAAAAGTTCTTCATACTATAGTCTATTAAGCATGTGATAGGATTATATCTAAATATACATGCTTTCATTAAAAAACACATTATTGCTGAAAGTTAACTATCATCTGAGCTTTCAGCTAGTCATATCTAGTGCTGATCACAGATCTCCGTAACAAATATAATAATAATGAAAAAGTTTGAAATATTGCAAGAGTTACCAAAATGTGACACACAGACATGAAGTGAGCAAATGCTGCTGGGAAAATGGTGTCAATAAACTTGTTTAATGTAGGGTTTCCACAAACCTTGAATTTGTAAAAAACATAATATCTGCAAAGTACAGTAAAGCAAAACACAGCAAAGCAAGGTGTGCCTGTACAACCAAGGGATACTTTTTTGCACATGTACAAGAGTATTAATAGTAGCATCATTCATAATAGTGAAAACTTAGAAACAACTTAAATGTCCATCACACACTAGAATATTATACAGCAGTCGAAATAAATGAAAAATAAAGTATGCTATAACATGGATGAACCTTGAAAACATGCTAAGTGAAATAAGCCAGACACAAAAGGACAAGTATTGTGTGATTTCACTTCTGTGAGGTACCTAGAGAGGCATACTCATAGAGACAGCAAGTAGAATGTTGGTTACCAGGGCCTGGGGAGAGGGGATAATGGAGAGTTACTGTTTGATGGGTACAGAGTTTCAGTTTGGAATAATGAAAAGGTTATGGAGATTAATGGTGGTGAAGGTGTACAACATTGTGAATGCCACTCAATTGTACACTTAAAAACAGTAGATTTTATATTACATATAGTTTGCCATAATTTTTTTTAAAAAAAGGACTAAAGTGACACTGTAGTAGGAATTAATTTCAGTGAAACAAAAATCCCTAACATTACATGTATCTACTTTTTTAAAGTTTAAAGCAGCTAAACTAAAAATACATATTTTTTAGGATTCCATTCTGATTCAGTAACATACATAAAAAGGAAACGAAGAAAAATTAAAATAGAGGATTCAGGTTGATTGTTAGGGGTAGGTAGAATGGGATAGGGGATATTATGGTTAAATAGAGGTGGTTGTCAGAGTCCCACTTTGCGGATGCTTATTGCATTATTAAAAAGAACGCAGCAAAAGTAGGCCATGTATGCATGAACAAATGAGAATATGTCTTGAAGGAAAGGGTTATGATTAATCTATTTCTGTGTGCTTGAAAAAAATACTGCTAAGTGGGGAATTGAAAGCTTTTCTGAGTTTGAAATCTTGATTCCAGTGATTTATTAAATATATGTCTCAGGCAAATAATATTGCTATGCTCTTGCCTCATATGTAAAATAAAGATAATAATAGTACCTACACCATAAGATTGTTTAATTATATGGGTTAATATATGTGCCTGGTACAGAGTAAGCTCTATGTAAGTCTTTGTCATTTGTTTTGATTATTTAATGTTATGTAATAAATCACCAAACAACTAGTAAGTTGAAACAACAACCATTTTATTTATTTATTATGATTCTGTGGGCTGCATTAGATGGTCCTGGTGGTTTCACTTGTGGCCTGTCATGCAACTGTAGTCAAGTGTCAGCTGGGCTGGAATGTCTTAAGGTGTGTGGATGTTTTGGAGGCTAAGACTGGGCCCAGCTGGACAACTGAGTGCTTCCACGTGGCCTTTCTGTGTGGTCTCCAGTAGGGTAGCCAGATTTTCAGGATTTCCAAAAGCACAAAAAGTGAAGCTGTTGGGCCTGGAGTTGGCACATTATCAAGTCTACTGTATTCTATTAATTTATGTCAGTTTGGAGATGTGGGTCATTGGGCTAATTTTTGGAAACCATCAATTATTACTATTATTTTTCATATCTGTCATGTTGCTCTACCAAGTAATTCTCAGGTTAAGCACTGGGGGATAATATTAATGCACAAGTAAATACAAATGTCTGCCCACTTGCAGCTTATGTTTTACACAATAATTAACATGTGTTGGTTGGTGACAAGAACAATGAAGAAAAATAAAGCATGGAAGAAGATGGGCAGTACTGGGGGCAGGCAGTTGCACTTTTAAAGTGGGTGGTCTTGGAAGGTCTCATTGATGAACTGACATTTGAGCCAAGACAAAAGGAGAAAGTTGGAAGCTAGAAGGGCAGGGGTGGGACCAAGAACACCTTTGGGAAGCTAATGCTGTTAAGAGATGGGTGGCTTGGATTAGTGTAGTAACAAGGGAAGTCGTGAGAAGTGGTTAGACTTTGGGCATATTATGAAGATAGAGAGAGCTTCAGAATTTATGGACTGGGTGTGGAGTGAGAAACAGGAATCAAGGATGGCTTCAAGGTCACTGACCTGAGCAACTGACAGGATGAAATTGCCATCTGCTGAGATGGGGCAGACAACAGGACTAGCAGGTGTGGGGAGATCAGGATTGATTTTCTGTTTATAAGGTTTGAAATGCTAGTTAAAAGTAGCTGAAGGGGACTTAGTTTTTTCCCCTAGAAGTTAATTTTATTTTTGGACCCCCCCCCTTAGCATAAGTGCTGCCATTTCAAGGATCCTACCTCAGCCAATCAGGACCCGGATCCTACTCCAGCCAATCGGGACCTGCATCCTACCTCAGCCAATCGGAGCTTCGGCTCTCTCCTCACCAGTCAGCAAGAAGCCCACCAACCACCCTTAGACCCTGCCAATCGACCAGAGCTACGACCTCTTACCCCACCAATTACCCCTAGACCCAGCCAATTGGCCAAGGCCACACCTCTACCCCACCAACTGCCCCTAGATCCCCAATAAAACCTTTGTACTTTTGAAACTCGCTCTCTTTCTCTGCCATCTTGCCACTGCATTGGTGCAGATGAGAGATTGAGCTCGAGCTAGCTCGAATAAAGGCTCTTTGCTTTTGCATTGGTGTTGGCTCCTTGGTGGTCTTCTGGGATTCGCGACTTTGGGCACAACAAGCTGCTTTAAAATAGTAAGTTATACTGTGTCCTGTTTGACTTCCCATGTTGTAGCAAGAGAAGCTGATAGGGTAAGGGAGGAAATTATAATTTGTTAGGAAGTCTTCTAAGAAGAGTGAGGAATCATGTTAACTTTAGCCAGACTGTTTATTTTTCTAGGCTACTTCACCTTTTTCCTGATGTGACTTGTTTCTCATACATTTCACTGATTTTTACTAGAAAAAGGCCTGAAGGTAACTCAAGCAAGTTTATTTAAAAATTCATTTTCCTTCTCTATAGGTTTTTTTTTTTCCTAAGGAAAAAAGGTGGAAAGCGAAAATTTTTAATGAAACTTTACTCTGTATGGGAATTCAAGCTATATCTCTTCTTGGTATGTCCACCTTGGTTTACCCCCCTTTGTAGGTATATAGTTTGTCGTCACATTTTAAAAGCTGCTTTAACTGATAATGAATATACTGAATATTTTGATTCTCATTTTCCTGTGGTCACTTGCCAAGACATGTTCCAACATGTTGCAGAGGTTTTCCCTGATTTGTGCTTGCAATCTTAAATCTGTTACTTAATCTTGGTAATCCCTCAGCCCTGCATCTTGTCTTCTAAGGGCTGCTCTGGAGTGCTTGTCCATGAGAGGAGGAGGGACTGAAGAACTATCTGATACCCCTGGGGAGATAATGATTGTAAATTTGACTTTCAGCTGAAACAATTTACTCATTATCATCATTGTCCTGGAGGTTGGAGCAAGCCTGTACCTGTTTCTTTTTCGGTCTTCTAAGGGAAGCATAGATTGTTTTTCTTGTTTTTTGCATAATCTGAACTAGAAAGTGGTTAGAAGGGTGTCAAGGACTTTAGCGTGGGTGTATTGCATTTGTGTAGAGTGTGCCAATATATGTGTCTTTTTTGCGTTTGCTGGCTGCTGTTTTGTAAATCCTAAAGAGAGTTTTCTACTTCAGAAGAGATTTTATTATTTCTTCTAGATTTATCAACAGACTGCAACTTCTTCACTGCCAAAATGACATCATTTGCCACCTCTGCCCAGTGTTCAACATCTGACAGTGCCTGCAGAATCTCTTCAGAACCAGTTAATCAGGTAAATCGTTTTTAGGCACCACTATTTTTCTTTAAGAGTTTAAAAAATTGAATTGGGGCATGTAGATGACCTCACTGTAGGATTTTTTTTTGCAGAGCAGAAAGGACTATATTTTGAAATGTCATATTAGGGAAATTAGTAAACAGTATCAACACTCATAAATTTTGAGTTGATCATTGATTAAACAAATATATGGAGGTTACGTATTACTCAAAGTGGTACATTTTGAAACTAGCGTTTTTAGGGTGTGGGTGTCTAGTGGAGAATTTGAACCCAAGTCATATAAATTTGTTTTCTGTCTCGCTCACTTCATTGCAACTAGTTTTTCTTTAAAAATCTATTTTAAATTGAAAATTTAGCAAATGTATTCTTAACAAAAAATTCAAACTTTATAATGTATTTATCTGTAGAGTCTCCTTTGATCATCTCCTTTTTACCTCCCAAAGTCCCTTCCCCCTAAGATATACACTATTAACAATTTGGTGTGTCTTGTTCCAGATCTTTCCCTCTAACATATAAAACATAATTTTGTTTTGTATTTTCATAAACATTACACAATATATAGTATTATCTACCTTAATGTATAATAAAGGTGGAATTTGGATTTGGTAGGTGAAAATGTGGCTTATATAATAAATGATTTTGATATAATTGGCCATCTCTGGAAGGAAACAAATGAAGACCTCAAACCTTGTACAAAAACATTCCACACAGCAGAAGATATAAGTGTAAAAGGCAAAATGATAAAAAAATATTGGAAGAAAGTTTAGGAAATGTTTGTGAAACTTTGGAAAGAGGAAGACCTTAAATAAGACAAACAACTGGAGGGGACTGTAAGAGGAGAGATGAGTTTGACTATATAAAATTAAAAAAATAAAATTGTATGGCTAAAGACAGACAACACAGTTGGAATCAAGAGATGTCAAAAAAAGCCCCTCTTCCGTGTATGTATATATCATACCTTGTTTGTTCATCTGTCAATGGTATTTTCATTGTCCATATTTCATCTGCTGTGAGTAGCAGTCAGCTGCCATAAACATGAGTGTACAAACTGAGTCCCTGCTTTCAGATCTTTTGGGTGTTTACCTATGTTAGGCAGGAAAATAAGAACTGAGGAAAATAATGCCCCGCTAACACCTAGGAGTGAACTCCTGGGTCATAAGGTAATTCTGTGTTTAACTTTTGAGGAACTGCCAGATTGGTTTCCATAGCAGCTGCACCATTTTACATTCGCACCAGCAATGCGCAAGGGTTCCAAATTCTCCACATCCTTGCCAATACTTGCTGTTTTCTTCTGTTTTCCTTTTATTATAGCCATCATAGTGTGAATGTGCTGCTTTTGAAAATGTGATTTTTCAGGACAGAAACAAGTAACAGTCTCAATCATCACACAAAATGTGATTTTTCAGCCTCAGTCATCACAGAAAATGTGATTTTTTTCAGCATAGAAACAAGTGGTTATTTTATGTGTTGGAAGATTGTATGTTATTAAATGGTAAATATCTACCAGAGTTCATTAAAAAATTGTTTAAAGAGGGTCTTTTGTTCCCTAGGGTTTCAGAAACCAGTCTAGTGGAAATGTTAATAGCAAGTTTATTTTATATTTCTATCAGGTACGACCAAAACTGCCTCTTCTGAAGATTTTGCAGGCAGCAGGCGCACAAGGTGAAATGTTCACTGTTAAAGAGGTAAGCCGTCAAAGCGGATTCCCAGTTTTAAGTACAGCTGAGAAGTAGAAGCCAGTGAATGTGTAGTTCTGAAATCATGCCAAGACAGGAAGTTCTACTCTTGAGGTAAGGGAGGGGCAACATTTGCTCTGTTGTAAAGACCATCAAGCGAAGTTGAACTTCTTAGTTCCTTTAAATTTGCTTTTGAAGAGTGTTGTCAGCTAAACACAAGATTAACTGTAAATTCATTGATCTCAGGGTTAAAATACAAAACATGTACAAGATTAAAAATGACCATGTCTATGATTTACAGAATATACTGCCAGGCAAGAATTAAATGTAGTTTTTCATTGTAAATGTGTCAGATACTTTTCTGAGCACTCTGAGTTATTTTAAACACTTACGTATTTAAAAAACTTCTTTAGCATGAAGTTTTTCTCTTTTCTTCAAACAAAAGAAAATGTTAATTCTATAAGTGGAAAAGACTCAGTATTAAAATGTTAACCTCTTCCAAACTGCTTGCTATCATGGCAGAATTTGCCTGGGCTTAGAAGAAATTAAGTACATGCCTTTCAGGGAGAATGTTTTACTGGGGAAAACTGAACAGAGTCAGTTTGCATGATAAGCTCTCTCTTTGAATCTTGACCCTACCTGGTGCATAAAGAGGAATTGCCTAATTTTTTATTTTTAAATATTGGTTCTCAGTATGTGCATTGAGGCAGTGTGGTACAATGAGAATACTAGTATTATATATGAATTCAGAGTAGTGTTTTAGAGGATCTTATTTTGTATTCTTAGAATAGATATGTTTTTTTCTGAATATTGGGCAGACATAAATATAAAACTTCTTTGTCCTAGATATTTGATTAGATTTGACAGCTATTAATATTGGGACATGTTTCTTGGGATTAGGGGCAATGTAGGTACTTGTTTGCTCTGGTATAATGGGAACAGTGTTTGAAAAATCTATGCAAATACTTAATAATTCTTGAGAAGTTGCGGGGGACCTAAAGATAAAGATCTGCTTTGGTCTGCTTATGATCTGGGAGAAGATTGTTACTGTCATTAAGTGACCTTAATTAGTAATTTAAAAAAAATATACTACTTTCCAAACTAGGAAAAAATTAGTTTTAAAGTTTTGAATCATGAACTTGTGTGTGCCCCTTCCATTTTGTGAACTCTGTGAAAAAAGGCAGATACACTAAATTTTTTTTTGATAAACATTATGTTTTATGCACTTATAGTGCTGATGGCTTCTTAACCATTGTACTTCATTTGCCAAAAAGAATTAAGTGAACACACATCAAAAGGCTAGAGAAGTCTTGCGCTGCTGGACTTGGAAAATATTTTTATGACCCAGGCAACTTTGAAATTTAAAGAACAGACCCCTTATTTGGATTGGTGAGAAAAAACTTAAGGGGATATTAGGTAAATTCACCACTTTTTCTTCTTGTCAGACCAGTACGTTTCCATTCTAAAATGCAAGGGTCTCTTAATGTCCAGAACGATAATAAGTGGTTGAAGCTAGTAGCTGGGCCAACTCTCTGGTTGTAACAGCCCTTACACAAGCACTAATGGTCATCTTCAAATACAGGTTTCCTCTTTCTCTAGCAGACTGACTTCTCCATAATTAATTTGTGTGTTTTTGGCATCAGCCAGACAGACCTCTTCCTGGTATTTTACTCCCATGCAGGTCATGCACTATCTAGGCCAGTATATAATGGTGAAGCAGCTTTACGATCAGCGGGAGCAGCACATGGTACATTGTGGTGGGGATCTTCTGGGAGAGCTACTAGGATGCCAGAGCTTCTCCGTGAAAGATCCAAGGTGAAAAGAATGAGGACTTGTTTATCTTTTTGGGGGCTTATATCTGACCGCTTAGTTTGTGTAGGTCATTAATGGTTATTTATTCTGTTAGTCCACAAATATTTAAGGGCCTAAATATGTCAGGTGGCCTGTGAGACACTGAGAACACAGTAGTGAGCAACAGACTTGATTTTATCAAGCTTAAAGTAAATGTTCTTCCTTATCTTAATCAAATGATCATACCAGTGCAGGTAGAATTATACTGTGGTCAATGTTATAGAAAGAGGTACAGGAAGCTGTGTTGGGGGGTGCGATTTAGGGCCTTAGGGGTTAAGGCAAGATTCCTTCAGGACATCGTGTTTGAGCTGAAGGATGGTCAGAGAGTGCAAGGGGCTGGATGAAGTGTGTCTGACAGATGGAACATTAATGTATACATGCCTGGGTGGGAGGGACCTACTCCCTGGGTAGGACGTGGCTCTGTTAGAATTCTGGGAAATGCTTACTGTAGAGTGGAGAGTGAGCTGATAGAAAAAGGTGGAATTGCTGGGCAATTTGGGGTTGGTGCTAAGCTTGTGTCTGTTTTTCTCCCGCTGGTGGGGGTATGGTCATTAAATTATGTAGTCAAATGCTAATCAATAACTATAGCTTTGTGATGACTGTTTCTTCTGAGCTCATTTTGTCTTACAGCAGTAAGACTGCCTTCCACCCCCACTCCCTAATTAAAATGTAAAACTTAGCTCCTAGAAATAAGGGATAGTCTTCAAAGGAAATCTCCCCACTTTCAGTTACCGATAGCTAATGACATACAATGTAAATTAATTAGTTTTTAATGGGGGCAAAGTAACACAAGGGCTTATCCATTACCGTCTTGATACTTAAATAATTTTTTTAAAATCTGGGGAAGAACTTCTGCCTCTCCATATGTTATAGAGACAAGTTGGAAGATAGCATTTCAGAAATACCCTTAACACTTTAATGGAAACCATGGGGTTAATGTTTTTTTTATTTTATCTTTTATGACAGCCCTCTCTATGATATGCTAAGGAAGAATCTTGTCACTTTAGCAACTGCTGCTACAGGTATGTCTCATCATATTTCTTCAGTCTTTATCACAGCTTTGAGTTCAAGGGGGCAAATGGTGGGAAAACAAGGAGAATGAAGATGTAAATGTGATACTGCCTTGGCTTGACTGGGAGGGATACCTGTCACACACAACATTATTACTATGTTATTTAACTTGTCACTGTGAAAACTTTCAAATATACCGAAAAAGAGAGATTAGTATAATGAATGCCTACTCTTAGACTTAGTAATTATTAACATTTGCTATATTTGCTTCATCTAGACATACATTTAAAATCTCTAACAGATAAGGACTTTTTTCCTTCAAACGTAACTACAATGCCATATTACACCCAACAAAATTAAAAATAATGAACTAAATAATAACTCCATAGTATTATTCAGTAGCCAGTTTATAGTTATCCTAGTTATCTCAGAAATATCTTTTACATTTGGCTTGTTCAAATCAGGATCCAAAGTCCACACATTGCATTTTGTGATATGTCTCTTGAGTATCCTTAATCTATACAACTTAACCCTCCTTTGGTTTTATGTCATTTATTTGTTGAAGAAATGGATTGTTTGTCCTGTAGAATTTCCCACATCCTAGAGTTTGCAGATTGTATCCTTGTGATGTTGTTTAATGTATTTCTCTATCTTCTGTTTTTGGTAAACTAGTAGTACTTGAGTAGATTTATGTTTAAATTTTTTGCTGAGGTTTCAGAGGTGGTATGTTGTATATCTGTTGTGTCCTATCAGTCATGTAAGGCCTGCCTGTCCCTTTCAGTGATGTTAAGATTCTGTGGTGTCATGTGACATCACCTGATTCATCCGTTAGAAAGGTCCCCCAAGAACCTTCGCCTAATGGTTTTAGTTTTCTGTTATTTGAATGCCAGTTTAACCCTTTGCTTGATTCCGTATTTTTTAAAAAACTGCCTTTGAGTTTAATTTATTAAGTACGTGTAGGAAACTGGCTGTTTTGGGGTCTGAAGTGTGGTGTGTTAGAGATAAATGAATAAACTGGATACAATTGAAATGTAACCCTGCCTCTCACTAATTTCCAAAAATGAACTTTTTCTTTCTTTATTCCTACATGAAACCCTTTTGTGAGCTTCATTTAGATTTTAGGTAACATTGTCCTTTGAAGAAAGCCTAAATTTGTAATCCCTTTGGATTGTCTCTCAGTAGTTCACCAAAACAAATAGGTTGGAAAAAAGTATTTCCTAATGAAGGTTTACTCTTTAAAGTGAGAGCAAGGACACTTTGCTTCATACTGAAAGGTGCTTTTGAACTTATATTGAATTTGAAGCCTGTTAGTTTCATTGAGCCATTTGCCCACTTCACCCAACTGTAAATGTCTGTCTGAGAGGGAAGGCCTTGCAAATGATAATGGAGCTTTACTGAAATTCAGTCACTTGTGAAATAGAACGGCTTTCCTGGATAGTCACTACAGGCTTGAAATACCCAGAGGATTTATTTTATGTTTGCTAATCTACTCTTTTAGTAAAATCTGTTTTCTCATTGCTCTGTTCTCTGAATATCTAGAGTGGGTGTAATTCTCACGTTTTCTCTTCCTCATTTTCTTCCTTGCACTTCCTGTGCAGAATTTTACATGCCTTATATTAAAGTGAACATTTCTGTAAGAAACATTTCAGTCGATCCTTAAAACAGCCCTGTAAGAAAGGTCTGGAGAAGAAGCTGAAGTTTTTTTAATAGAATGAGTGATTTATCCTCAGATGCCACTGATAATTGATAGAACAGGTATTTCTGACTGGCCAGTCCTTCTTTCATTGTGCCACACACTCATTGGTGTCTCCTGAGCCCTTGCTTGTAACAGAATTTGCCCCAATTCTTTTAACACAAATTTTCTCTGAACATTAAATCTTCAAAACATTCTGTTTGTTCTCTAACTTGAAGCTTAGAAATAATTTCACTTACAAAAAAAGTTGCAAAAGTGTTAAAAAGAGCTGCATAGACTCTTTTCCCAGATTCCCCCAGTGGTAGTGTCTTAAGAACCACAGTACAGTGATCCAAACCAGGACACTGCCCCACAGTAATTTTGATTGGTTGTCTGCTCTGACTTGAACTTATGTTGGTGCATATGGTTGGCCGTCTCTGCTGATCTTTGTAAATTGGAATGCGTGTGTCACATTTGAAAGGATAGATGAGAAAAGTGCTTTTGCAATCACCTATTTTACACTTTTGCAAGGGAGTTAAACCTTATGTTTTGATGGTTGAAGAAAATGCTGTAATTTAAAGTTGAAGGTGGTTCTTTATAAACCATTTCTCCAAATTTCCACATGTATACTAATAAAGTGAAATACATATGACAAACTTTGTATTTATTTAAAAATTCCTTTGTACCTTGTAGTTTTCCCTGATAATTTCTTTTTGCTGCTAATTATTTTAACCCAGGTAAGGTAGTAAGGCTTTAGAACTATAAATAGCAGTTACCAAATTGACTTACTAAAGAGATACTTCATCTGCAGTATATGTTCATTGATTTTTGAAGACCACTGTGGTTAGAAAATGCTGTCTCTTGAACTTCTTAATATCAACATTTACTTATAAAAATGCTTCTAGAAATATTGCTCTTTGTAATTACAATTTTGGAAATGTTTGCTTTGTGTAAAACAACTGATTTGTCAGGCGAGTGGTAGGATCTGTATTCCCTCCCTGGCAGTCTTTATTAGACAAGGATGATGTTTTGCATTGGTATCTTATCTCTGGACCTGATAGTAGCTTATGAACTCAATCCATGATAGACTTATTTGGGTGCAGTTCAGTTACTTATAACCTTATATAATGAGTTATTCAGTTCTGTGCAGCTTCTTCTTTCTCTGTAGCTAAGTTTTCATCTTCTGGTCTGCTTGAAAATTTTCCAGCCCTTGAAATACATTTCTCTCAGACTATCTAAGAAATGCTCTCAGGTTACTGTTTGCTTTGCTTTGTTTTATTGGCCTTGAGAAAAACTTTGTCTGCCTCTTCTTCCTTCTTAGGAAACGTGTATAGTAACTGGAAAAAATGAGTTATTGACTTAAAAAGATTAATCTATATTAAGGTGATGGGAATTTAAACTATGAAATCATCATTGACACTTAGAATATAAATTTACATGAAGGTGCCATTGCATTAGAAGCAAGTGGGGAAAATTCCAGATTTTCAGATTTCGTAACCCTCTGTAACTTTTAACACTTGAAAGTAAAGATTAAATTAAAAAGCCAGACTCTTTTTGTCCTTATTTACAAGTTAGGCAAATTTGGTAATAAACACCTATAAGGAAAAGATGATAAAAATACTCTCCGTTTATTCCCTGCTTGGAATCATTTTTCATACTAAAGTTTGAAAGCTTGCTATGAACATTTTTTTTAGTCATTTTCCATTTTTCCCCAGATTATATTTTGGTAATTTATTTTGAGATAGCCTGTCTTGGTCTTTGCCATTTTTAGTAGTTTTGGTCTTTCTGTTCCTTTTGGATGAGAGCCTTGTCTAGCCAATATGGAGAAGTACATCTCTAGGGACCAAACCTGGCTCCAGGGTTGTTTGCTGAGGTCCTTTGTGTGGAAAGAATGGTTATTACCAGGGAAGGTTTTCCTTTTGTTTTACTTGCTATCCAGATGCTGCTCAGACTCGCGCTCTCGCACAGGATCACAGTATGGATATTCCAAGTCAAGACCGACTGAAGGTAAAATCACCACACGGTGACTTCTTTTGTTGTACAGAGTGGCCCCTTCTCTGTACCTATGGATCTTGGACTCCCACGACCTTTCCTTGAATGTGGTAAGAATTTAATAAGAAAGGTTCTTGGGAGTTCACAGACCAGGGACAGAGTGAACCTTCTCTGTTCTGCCCATAACAGAGTTCCAGTCTCTGAATTTTCCTTTGGGATGTAGCACTTCTGAATTCAGTTCTTCCAGCTGCAGTTTCTTTGGAGTTTGTGTGTGCCTGTGTGTGTGATGTGTATGTTCAGAGGTGTTTGAGGAAACGGCTTTATTAGATTTTACAGGCTTGTTTCAGTTAAGTTCATGTTATGCCATTTCTTAAAGATTCCCCAGACCCGGGACAACTATGATCATCTTGGTATATGGTGAGGGTTTCTCACATGTTCTCTGAATTACACCTAATTTTGTAGTAGGCTAGAGGCTTTGTATTGATAGCCCATTTTTCACAGTATGCCTTGGTCTTTTGTGCAGAGACTTCTCTCCCCCAGGTTTGGGAGTGTCCTAGCTCTGCTCACAGTGGGATGAGGAGAGGTGCTGCCTTTATTTGATGACTGTGGTGAACTCCAGAGTTCTCTTGCTTGTGTGTAACCCTTTGTGTCGCACACTGACTGGTGAGCTAGAATGGAACTGCTACATCCCCTGGTCTCAGTCATTTCTGTTGAACTGATAAACACCTTTCCTTTCTTTTCAGCAAAGTGCAGAGGAAAGTTCCAATTCTAGGAAAAGAACGGAAGAAGGCAATATTCCTGTACTGCCAACCTCACAACGTAAATGCAGAAATTCTAGGGAAGGTAGGTTTTGGATTAAGACTAGGTAGACTTTCTTTCTTTTTTGTTGATGACTTCTAGAAATGGCATCTATCCACATTAAGCACAAGTTGTAATTAAGACCATTATATTGAGGTCTTAAAAAATAATGCTGTCTCTTCAAATGTGAAGTAGGAGGGGCGTTATGTCATACTTATTTCTCATTCTTTTCTGAAAATCTTTTTGCCCTCGTCACCGTTGTGAAGTTTGAGGAAGATTGTAATGCTCATTGAGCAGCCATGGTGACTGGGATAAAGC
The DNA here is from genome assembly GCF_030020395.1 of Manis pentadactyla. Classification (NCBI taxonomy): domain Eukaryota; kingdom Metazoa; phylum Chordata; class Mammalia; order Pholidota; family Manidae; genus Manis; species Manis pentadactyla. The sequence goes on along the minus strand of NC_080027.1, from coordinate 123,192,738 downwards.
AAGGCCTTTCCTTTAATGCACTAATGCAAGATAACTGCATGTTTATCTGTTCTGCCACCTGGTAACCTGGCTGCCTTGGCCTTTGGAATATTGGCACCCATGTATATATTCAATCTGATTAGAATTTTTATTTTGATTTGACTGCTTGAGCTAATTTTCAGTTTTTTGAATTTTGCAAAGATGATAAAATATTCTTAGTATCTTAGAGGCAAGAATGAGACATAAGAAGCCGAGTGTAGTTGTTCCTCTGCCCTTGGAAGGGAGTCATTAGATCTTTGCCATCCATACTAGAAATGGAATGCATAGGTTAAATGAGTTAATTGATATTTTGGAAGTTTACCCCAAACCCTACTTTATAAAATGTCTTCTAAAACTTTTTTCTGCAAAAATGTATAAAATCCTAAATTCCTCACAGGTATTAATGGCATGATGGTTTTTAGTCTAGGTACCTGGCTCACATTTGGAGCGATGGTAGGTTAAACTTAGGGTGACATCGCAGGAAGTTATGCTGCTGAAATATTGTAAATATTTAAATTAAAATGGAGTCAGTTTAAAAAAAATTGAATCAGTTTATCATGCTGTGTTTTCTTCAAATCGCATTGAAAATATACACTGAATTTTGGGCTACGTAATTACCCTGGGGGTTGTTCCACTCTGTATGGCATTAAATCTGTAATTTTGTTTCTTTAAATGCAGGTCCTTATTTTTTACTCAGAAGGCTGTTTAAAATATAAAAACAGCCAATTCAAGAGACTATATGTAGTTTGTGATGTAAATTTTGCGAATAACATTTTCAGGAAGGTATACAGACAGAAATGACAGAATTTCTATATCTGGAAAGGATGGCCTATTGCCATTCTCTTCATGAAAAGTCACAGAGCTTGAATACGTGGAGGTGACTTTAATGGGGCGCCATCTCAGGAATTTGGCTGGTGATTCTGGCAGGGACCCATTTACTGCAGACAGTTTTCCAGCTGTGTGTACTGCAGGACATTTAAACACCGTGGTTGCCATTGGCATGCTGAGTGCCTTGGGAAGAGGTAGAGGGAAGTAAGGTGGTAGAAAAAGAGTAAAGCACGGCCAAAAAGACGGGACAACGGGGAAGAAGAGAATTTCATGTGGTAGCAACCGACTTTGTTAGTAACTGTCCCAAATGTCATTTAGATGTACAACATGTGGTCTTTTACTTGGAATATTGTGGGGCCTTAATATGTGTTAGATTTGCAATATTTCTAGATTTTAGATATCTTAACTCTGAAAGAGCCCATTGATCCAGAAAAGACATACGTGTGTATATTTATTTGAACAACCTAGAGTTCGGTGTTTTATAATGATTGTTACCTGTCAAAATGTATGAATTAACTGAGAAATGTCCCAAAATATGTGGTACCAGTGAGAGACTGCCTTGACATCCCTGTTATTGCCTGTTACGGTCTGGACCACCTTGTTTCTGTCTCAAGGGTTTGGCTATGATGCTATCACCACATGCCATCCAGTGGGTCAAGCCATTATCAGACACCATGTACTAGGGCAAGTTGTTCCTCAGTTTTTACAGTGGTAGAAATCTTTAAAATGCCAGTAAATGACCATTTAGAAATCCTTTTAGAACAGTGTCATTGTTTAGATGCTTTCAGAGTTTAGATTTCATGATAAATGATCATTTGCTTCTAGTTTCATCACTTGCTAAGGAAGCCTAACAAGGGGAGGGGTTTGGGCTTTGCATTTGAAACAGATGTTTGTTTTCTGATTCTTTCTTACTGGGAATAGTAATTTGTTTTTACCTATCTTATAAAGAGATTATAAATATTATTAAGAGAGTCTTGAAGTGCTGTGTACGTAGTTATCATCCTTTTCATTCGACTTCTGTAGATGAAGACTTTCTAGAAAATTTAACCCAAGATGAGACATCTAAGCTGGACCTTGGGTTTGAGGAGTGGGATATAACTGGCCTGCCTTGGTGGTTTTTAGGAAACTTGAGAAACAACTATACACCTAGAAGTAATGGCTCAACTGATTTACAGACAAATCAGGTAAATCTCACATTTGAAGAACTTTTCTTTTGGAGTAATATTCTTGTTACTCTTGACCGCGTGTTGAAGTCTCTGAAGAATTCTCATTGAGTGCTATGACTTTAAGTGCCATCTGTGTGTATATGATTCCCAAATCTGTGTTTCCAGCTCTGACCTCTTCCTAGGTGCCCAACTTCCATATCCCAGCTGCCTATCAACACTTCTGCTTAGATGATATGACATTTAGCATGTTCAAAATAGAACTCCTGATTTTTTTTTTGTTTAACTTTACAAAACTCTCTTATCCCCCCTTTCCTTTTACCCAGTTATCCAAGCCAAGTATTAGGGGATATCGTTGATTTCTTACTGTCATATGCCACATTCAGGTTCTAGATATATCCAAAATCTAACTGACCACTTTTTATTACTTCTGCTTTCGTTCCTTAATTCAAGCCATCATCATTCTGTCCATTATCTTGTTTTATATTCTCCACTGCACTTCTCACTTTGTAAAACTATGGTTGTATTTTGTTTTTGTGTCTGTTTTCTCTTTCCCTTCACTGAAATGAAGTCCAGGGCTTTGGTATTACTCAGCAGTGTCTCTTAGTGCTTAGCACCCAGCACAGTATCTGACACACAGTAGGCGTTCAGTGAGTATTTGTGCAGTAAATGGATAGACATGCAGTGGCAAAACAGTAAGTTTTTCTCTTGTAAGTATTATAGAAAGCATGTCATAAAATGTCCATAGTTGAGTGCAGAAAGTAAGTTATAGTTGAAGTTTTTAAAGAATTCAGAAAGAGGACAGAAGGTTTGAGTAACCATTAGTATTTCTCATTTTCTTCAATAAATATTGATCATTAAAGGAAAAAATGTGTCACAATTAACAATGTTTTCTAGCTTCTCAGAGGGCCACCTGTGGAAAGGAATGTCAGGAATGGATCCTGTTTGGTTGAGCTGTTCTGAGTCTTCAGCTTTTAAGCCTGTCCGTACTGTTTCTAAGGTGTTATACCTGATTTACTGTTAAAATAGAAAACTTCTTTCCGGTGCCCTAATATCCAACCATTAGCTTATCCATAGTAGGTGCCAAGAAGGTATCTGTTGAGTGAATAGATATCCATTGAAGAAAGGCTAGGTGTTCTTTGGAGATGTGTGAAGACAGTGAGTTTTGGGTTCATCTCTGATAAGTTTCTGACTAGAAAAACTCAGGTCTTTCTGTTTCTTCTGTTAGGATATAGGTACTGCCATTGTTTCAGATACCACAGATGACTTGTTTTTGAATGAGTCAGTATCAGAACAGTTTGGTGTTGGAATAAAAGTTGAAGCTGCTGGTACTGAGCAAACAAGTGAAGAAGTAGAGAAAGTGAGGGACAAAAAGGTATGTTCTGGAAAAATTTCTTGTTGATTTTATATATGTATGCACAATATAATTTATTCCGATCTGGTGACTTGACCTATACCTCTTCGAACAGCAAATGACTCACATAATCCTCCCTTACTTCTTAATGTTTTCCTGTATCCAATTTTAAGATTCACATTAATTTAATCAGGGTGGCTTTAAAAATAGGATGGGACTTCATGGGTAAGGCCTCCTATTTTGTTAGGAGCAATAAACTACTATCTTTGTGCCCTTCTAGTTTCTCATCGTGGAGATATTTTTCTTCTGGAGGCTTTGCTTTGCTAACAAGGAGCAAAGTTATAAATGGTCACAATAGCCTGTAGGAAAAAAGTCCTTATTTCTTAGACATCTCAGTAGCTCCCATAACCATTTTATATCTAAATAGAAATGGATTTTTCCACAGAGTTTAGAGTTTAAGTAGGGGGAATGGAGAGAATTAGAACTCAGAGTACACATGGTGTGAGTACACAGAGATGACTTGTGCGGCCAGGTGCTCAGGTCTCAAAAGAAATTGGGCAGCAGATCCAGTGCCCCATGGATAAGATGCTAAGCAAACGTGCACTGAGTAAATATAGCAAAAAGAAAAAAAGGACCTAAATTGGGTCATCTTTTAATTAAGGGATTTTGATAGTAATTTGGTTTCCTGAAGGATATTCTGAATGTTATGTGGTAGATAGATAGATGCTTGGATTCTGTTAGACTGGTTATGTGGGTAGCAACAGAAGGGAATGCAAGTGGCTGGAATGAAGACAAAGGTGACATTTGGGAACTTCTCTAGGGAGATGTGACCTAAAGTACTTGAACTTCTGTGAGAAAGTTGTTATATGGAGGTTCACAATTGTATCATAACTGGCTTTATTCCATTAATTGGATCACAAAACTAGGATTTTAATTTTTAGAATTTCAAAATCTGAATGTAAAAATTTAGAAGACCAACATTTCTTGACTTTGTTTCTTTGTCCAATGGCATGTTTTTATAGGATGGCCGAAATATCACCTAAGTAGTTTTACTTTAAAATATGAAAAGTAAAATTTTTAAATTGTTTTCCTTCTTCACATCCAAGTATATTTTGTGCAGAGATTTTCACTTCCATTCCTGTGAATGCCTAGACATAGACTCCCAAGATTGAAAATTTCCACATTTAATAATTTCGTAGCTTTTCTACTCTGATATTGTTCATTTTCTTTAAAGTCATACATTTGGACAGCCTCTCCCTTCTAAATTCAGAAGATACTTGGTAACCCTTCTGGGTGCTTTTCAGTCATTCATTCTATTGAAATGCCAGTGAGGTGTGTACAGAATCCTGTTTTTGGTCTCACATTTAAGCTGTCTTCTTTAAGTACTAGTGATGGAGACAGAATGTGAGTTTCAACTTGAAGCTCTTTCATTTTTGCTCTCAGGTAATTACCTCATCTAAAATAGGTGAACCTTACTTGCTTTCACAGGTGATTGAAGTGGGGAAAAGTGATGACCTTGAGGACTCTAAGTTCATAAGTGATGATACTGATGTAGAAGTTACCTCGGAGGTATGAATGTCTGGTCAAAGAGTTATTTTGCACCTCTCATCTCTTCAGATGTTAATGTGTTAATGTGCCAGCAGTTCACTTTCTGTTGAAGAATCCTCCTTGCCCCCATTTCTACCTTTCCTAGGTGTTAAGAGATGCTGTTGGTTTTTTTACATCTTGTTCCAGGTTCTTACTGGAATTTGAGAAGAGAGGGGATGAGTTGATCTAATCTCTCCCCACCTTGAAAAGGGATGAATGACTCTGTGCCTTTCCCCTTGCTGTCCAGACTCTTTGAATCTGATGTAGTGGGTACAGTTACTCAGAATAGTCCTGCATACTTTGCCCACTAAGCACCTTTGTGTAATTCCAGAGAGAGACCTGTGAGCTATTAAAATGCTTTTGTCAAATATAAAAATAATATTTTCGATGCTTTCTTAAAAAGGAACAGATGTAAAATAGCTTAATTTCCACATGGGTTTATATTAATGGAGAGCTAATAAATGAAGATTCATTGTTGAGCTGTTAGGTAATGGTGTGGATTTGTCACAGTTTGACATCTTGGGTTTTATACTCCAGTGTGTACTTTTTCTCTTTTCATGCGAATTCCCCATTTTCCTTATAGTGTGTATGTCCCTCATCTAACTCTCAGTGGGAGGAAGGGGGAGGAGAGGCTAAGGGGGGATTTTACATTTTGCTGCTTGGGGATAGAAAAATTTAAGGTTGTCTCTGGTGTTGCTCTCCCCCGACTCCCGAACCTCTTGTTGACTGTTAATGGTAATTCATTGCAAATTATCTGGCTGTGTATAGCTAACTAATAAAGTGGAATATATTGGTCCATTAAGTGTTCTTGACCATAATACAAATAGCAGAGGTAAGTGTTTCCATCTTAATCAGACTTCTGTGGCTACTTGGCCCAGAAAGCCTATTAAACAAATAGACTATTTCATCAATCAAAGATGCCATTGAATTTAATAAATCCTATTATTTTATGTACTATTAAAAAAAGAAAAAGTGATGCCAATTAGACTATGACACACCATCAGTTATGAATTCCAAATCTTTGTGAAGTTCTTTTGAGAATTTGTATAGCATTTCAGATGAGATCTGAGGATCTTAAATGGGCAAGAATGTTTGGAGGCTCTTTGGAGAACATCCCAGTTTACAAATGGTCATGTCGCTCCCTCTCTGTCTAGGTGAGTTATGGCTTCTAAACTGAAGTGCTTGGCCTCTGTTCTCAAAGGAATCAAGTCAGCCTGTGTCAAATCATTGATCCTGTCAGAGCCAGGCAATTATCCACATTAAATACTCTTGATTTGTTCCAGGTAGCTATGTTTGAATTAAGCAAGGCATTTAAAATTCACTGAGCTCTAGTATCGCCTAATTTGAGTATGGAGACATAGGGAAAAAATTAATTGGCATTCAAGGATAAGAACATACATTTTTCAGACTGCGTTTTAGGCATACTGTTAGCTACCTGTGATCCTAGAGCAGTGAGAGAGTATGAGTAAATTTAGTAGTTTTCAAATCTCATTTTAATTGTAGCTTCCTTTTTGCCAAATTTTATAACAGTTTTTTAATTAGTAGGAAAAATGACAGAGTATTATCTCTTCTTCACTCTTTAACCTCTTGCTCAGTTGAAGAATAAGTTGTGTGAAGACAAATGACCTAAAAAAGAGGTATTGGGGGAAAGCAAACAATGTAAATTCCACCCAGAATAGATAGAAAGCCAAAATAATTAATTTAACTTAAAGATAGCTATGTCAAATTTTGGCTTGAAATGGTAATTGCGTCACTATCATTGTGCACCTTCTCCAGACGGGCTTACACATAGCTGCAGAGTTTACTTCCATTCTAGGCTAGAGTCCTGCTGTGGAATGTCAGGACTCTTGGCAGCATAGTGAGAGGAGGAGGTCTGGCCTATGCTCTCTCTCCTTGTCCTCGGGCTCGCTGCAGAGTGCTCACTGGCTGCGCTTGTCTTTGCAGGATGAGTGGCAGTGTACTGAGTGCAAGAAATTTAACTCTCCAAGCAAGAGGTACTGTTTTCGTTGCTGGGCCTTGAGGAAGGATTGGTATTCAGATTGTTCTAAATTAACCCATTCTCTTTCCACATCTAATATCGCTGCCATACCTGAAAAGAAGGAACATGAAGGAATCGATGTCCCTGATTGCCAAAGAACCATATCCGCTCCTGTTGTTAGACCTAAAGGTGCATACTTAAAGGAAGAAAATCCCAAACTTTTTGACCCCTGCAGCTCAGTGGAATTCTTGGATTTGGCTCACAGTTCTAAAAGCCAAGAGACCATTTCAAGCGTGGGAGAGCAATCAGATAACCTTTTTGAACAGAGAACAGATACAGAAAACATGGAGGATTGCCAGAATCTTTTGAAGCCATGCAGACTGTGTGAGAAAAGACCACGAGATGGGAACATTATTCACGGGAGGACAGGCCATCTTGTCGCTTGCTTTCACTGTGCCAGAAAATTAAAGAAGGCTGGGGCCTTGTGCCCTATTTGCAAGAAAGAGATTCAGTTAGTTATTAAGGTTTTTATAGCATAGCTGAATCAGTGAATTGCTGAAAAATAACAGGGTCTGTCAGGTTCATGTATCAAAACATCAGTATTGAGTATCTGTACTCAGTGTGACCAATTCACGTAAACCTCTCTGTTCCAGGATATTTTCGTGTCTAAACTTATGTGGAATTTGAGATTAAGTTCTTCAGAACTAGGTTATCAACTTGGAGTCTCCTTTAACATGAAAAGATATATTAATCATTTCATCTTCCCTCAAAGATGAAGATCTGGGAGGAAGCACCTATCAGTACAAACAAAAATACATTCATTCATTCATTTACCAAATGCCTTGAGGATTTATCTTCATTTAGTTAATTTTATTTTCTTCCCTACTCTTCTCTTCTGTTAGAGAATGTTCTTAGGCATCAAAATCCAAGGTGGCTGTTAGAAAAATATTAAAGCTAGCAGTGAAAAAGCATAAATAATTTGATAAGTTATGTAGAGCTTTATGTTGCAGTCAGGCTTCTTGGTTCAGAAAAGCCAAAAGAAAAACAAGATTTCTTCCATGTATGCCTAGAGTAATAGTATCAAACATTTTGTCTAACGTACCCCTTAAAGAATTTTGAAGAAGTATTTAACAATCTTTTGCACAGTTCAAACATTGAAGTATAAGAGCAAATAAACTGTTCCCTTCTGATGAACTGTAGGCTTCTGCATAAGTGCCTAGAACAAGCTGTCCCCTCAGTGTTCCCTGTGCCCCTTCCCAGGTAGTCCCTCCACCATCTCACCCTGGATAAGTTTTCCCTCTGCATGTGTTTAATTTGACATCTAAATCTTTAGATCTAAGTACTTACAAAAGATACATTGTCCAATATATTGTATACATGCTTTAAATATATTTTTTATCAAAGCCTTGGAGCTATCAATTTAACTAATTTTAAAAAGTCCTGTCATATAAAGTGGCAGCACCTGTTCTCATTATAAAATTAATCAGCTAAATCAGACTTCACTTTCAGTCAGAAAATGTTTGACTTTACTGTTAATGCAAGTAAATATATTAAGCTATGTGTCTGCCATGACCTTCTTAGTTAAAGTTGTAAGGTAGGTAGACAGGTAAGGCACAGTATCTGTAACCAAAGCTGCTTTGCTTTCCTCTGTCCTCACGGTCTTTTGAGAGTCCTGTGGGGGTTTTCTGCTGGTTCTTGTCCGTTTCATGCCTCTGGAGGTTTTTTTTTACACCCTGAGGCAGTGCCCCCTGGTCAGATTCTAGATGGGTGAGGGGAAGCCTTTTTGATCACTGAGGTCTGGGCCAGGGATTTCCATTTGAGCAAGTGTTCTGGAAGCTGATTCAAGTGGTTCACAGACCATTCTTTGGGAAGCCCTGCTCTAGAAGGAAGGGTTTTTCCAGGTACAGGAAGTAGAACTAGGCCCCTGTATTTAGTATCATATTTAATTTCTAGAGAAGTTTTGTTAAAGTTACAAAATTTTAAAACTAAAACACACTCATATTCCACCCCTTTTATATTGCACATGAGGATAAAAGGTTGAATGACTGCTGAAAGTCACAGCTAGTGATAGAGCTATTAATGGAATCCAAGTCTCTTGGAAATCTTTAAGCTGTACTTCTCATTATTTGTTAAATACTTGTGGTGCTTGTTGAATTTGGGACAACTAATAATTATAAAATATTGGAGAGTAGGATTTGCAACCAAAATAAGACTTTAGATAAAAAGTAACTTTTAACAATTTTTTTCTCCCAAAAGAGAAACAGGGCCAGTAAATGTCAGGCATCCTTACAGAATCAGGTAAATTACTCCTCCCACTGGGAAGGCAAGTAGAGGTGGCAGAGGAACTGAATCATTTTCTTCAGTATTGTTCCTCTGGGGAATGAAGCTCAGGTTACTTTGGCTTTCTCCAGGCATGAGGGACAGGGTTTTTTCCCCCAGTAAGTTGAACAGTCCTTTCAGTTCACTGGTTTTTCAGTCTGTGGTCAGTGCTCTGAAATTTCAGAAAGCTAGATTATTTTCCTCCTATTTACTCCCTGCTTCCAGTACTACTATGTTCATAATGGTTTCATAGCCCTTTCTTTTGTTTTTATTAGTAAAGTGCTTTTGCAAGTCATAAGGGAGAGGCAGGAAGAAGTTGGGGCTCTGCCCTTGGACCCCATAATTCCATTTATGTAAAGTTGCAATTTTTTTAGAAAACTTAAGACATTTAAGAATTTTGTTATTGTAGATGTTTGGTGCTAATGTTGGTACATCCTTGCCTAGCACAGAATCCTCTTAGGCTACTCAGCTTTCCTTCTCCTTTTTGCTCTCCTGGGGTTTTCACTGACCCCAGTAGCGCTAAGAGCTTTGCTTAGAAGATCCTAAGCTGTACGTTTGAATGGGAAGTGTTACAACAAACCTACATGGGGTTTTACTTACCTCTGTCGAGAACCTTTTGAATGCCTTGAACCTGTTACGTAGAAGTGTACCTGCAGAAAGAGGTATAGGTAATATTCCTGGGTAGCCTGTCTGAAATCCAAGGTGCTGCCTCTCCTGCAGACTGTTTTCCTTCATCCAGGAGCCTTATTAATGTCTTCTGGGAGCCAGCACAGCAGGTAGCAGTCCTCAGTTCTTGGGGTGCGATGGGTCAGGGATCCTAAAAAGAAGCAAATAGTCTATCAGAGCAATTCTTTATCTGCAGGAAACTTAAAAGCATCTTCTTGATCTGTTTTTTATTTTGTTCTTCAGTGCCACTGCAGTACAGATGTATATTTTACTCACTGCCATAAAGCAAGGGATAGTTGCTGTGTGAAGTCTTCATAGTTCACTACTGTGAGATAAACTATTGACTTGCAAACACTACCGCATCTTTTACTGCAGTCAGGGTGACCTTATGTTCTCGTTTTCTGGAGACTGCATGCTGGCGTACCACTGCTTTTCAGCATCCTGTCCGACTTGTCTCCATTTCTCCCTTTCACTCTCAAATGTCTTCACTTGGACGCTCAATTATATGGTCTTCCTAGTTATAGGTGAGCCATGCTTGAGTTGAAATCCGAATTGTGAGGAAAGGATCTGTTAAAGTAGGTGTCAGTGGAATTTATTGTACCTGCTGCTTACAGATGTATGATTACTGAAATCATCCCATACTAGCATCTGATTTCTTAGTTATCATTTAAGTTAATATTTATGATTGTGTTATCCTGGAAAAAAGTTCAGAGCAGAGATGACAGATGCTTAGGAAAGCAATTTCTAGGTTACAGCAAAAATGTCTCCTGGCTCTAATATTAACTCTACTTGCACTGTACTTATAATATTGGATATGCTTTTGTATTCAATACTTAAATTAGACTTTATAAATGAAATCTTAAAGACCAAGCCTTTAAACAGAAATTACCACAGTCCATTTATTGACTAGCATAGGTTCCCAATTCTAGGCTTGAACAGGGAATTGGCACCTAGCTAGGCCAGCCTCCATACTGCCATGAGCTTCTCTAATAGAAGGCCGAATCACTGCCAGTATTTGAAATATACAGGTGTGTTTAATAATAATTTATGCATATTTAGATGTATATAAATCTTGTGGGATATTATTTTGTCTGTAAGAATTTATTGTTAAAGGTCATGCCCATTTGCAGCATTTAAAATGTTAATTCAACATAATGTTGACTCCCTTGAAAATACGTTAATGAGATACTGGTGACTTAGATCTTGGGTTCTACAAAGCTATTGCATATCTTTAGAAAAGAGGGAACTTGTTAACCAGTTCCTTTTTTTTTTTCAAGAGAGATATGAACTGAAAGTATATGGCTTTAGATACTGTGAATCTGTTGTTTTCCATTTACCCACATTCCATTTACCCATGTATCTGCATAAATTGTTCAGACCCATGTCCTGCAGAAGAATCCATTTGGATGGTTCTCCTATTCATGGGTGTACTTGCGCACACTTAGACTATTCAGCTGTGTTTAGCATCTGCCCTTCAGAGGTAAAGGAACTTGCAGGCTGTCCCCTATGCCAAAAGTAGAATGTATATCTCCACATTTCTGGGATTGTGCCCTGCGGGGTTGCTGAGGTTACTTGGCTGGAATTTCTCAGTTGTAATGAGTGGACTTGCAGTTTAACATATGAGGAGAACCTTTAAGGATCTTAGAGCTCAGCTGGAAGTGAGGAAGGAGTATCTGAGGTAGTAGTTCAAGTGGCTCCCCAGACCTAATCTGGGGACAGTGTTTCCAGATTGCTTTGAGATGTCCTTTCTGTTGACAGCTTTCCTTGATGACTACTGCTATGTTCTTCCTTTATAAGAGCCACCAGGTCTCTTCTCTTCTGTGGGCCAATGTCCCATAAGCATTTTGTGATCTTTCTATGGAATGAGTGTGCAATCCCAAGTATTGCCATTATCAGTGAACATCGTATTGTTAAATAAACATTAGAATAAACGTACCTTTGGGTTTACCTACCTCTGTCAAGAGCCTTTTGAAGAACTGTTACACTGAAAGAAGTGTACCTGCAGAAAGATGTAGTTCATATTTCTGGGTAGCTTGTCTGAAGACTAAGGTGCCCCCTCTCCTACACACTGTTTTCCTTCATCCAGGAGCCTTATTAATGTCTTCTGGGAGCCAGCACAGCAGGTAGCAGTCCTCAGTTCTTGGGGTGGGATGGGTCAGGGATCCTAAAAAGGGCCAAATAGCCTATCAGAGCAGTTCCTTTCTCAGAACAGCTGCTGTAATATGGCAAATGCGTTATTAAAAATTGGCCTCATTGTAACACCGAAAGTTTATCAGAGCATCTAGCTCATTATCCCAAGGTGTTTTTTTAAATCAGTAAGTACTCTGATCTCAGACATTTCCCTCCTCCCTCCCTAACTGTTTGTTGCTCTTTCCTCTCGAAGGTCAGAGGTATTAGCTACCTCTGGGTGTTGCTTTTATGTCAAAGGCCCGCATCTCTCCTTGGATGGCTGTAACTACAGTACCTTCAGATGAGACCCCACCGTGCAGGCATTCCTGGGGAATGCTTCTGTTGCAGAGGCGGATTAGGAGGTGGGCTCTCCTAAGACAGGAGGCTGTGACACCAGAGCTACTAATGAAAAATAGCTCTTAGTCGGAGCTTTGTGAGCATAATGGGCAAATGGGAAACAGCTCCCCGTCTCAGCGCTGAGAAACTGAGGTCAGCCTTCCCTCTTCCTATGGAAGGACTTATTCCCCCCTGTAGTCTGTCTTATGTTTTCACTTCCTTTTAAAAAAGAATCAGAATATTGATTTTTCCTTTGGCTTTTTCTTTCCTCCTTTTAAAAGTAACAAAATGTTTTAAAGGGGGACTGAAATGTCTGGCCTCCTCAGCACTTGGCGAGAGAGGTCTTCAGCGGCCTCTGAATAGGACTCCGTTGTCTCTAGCTAGGTACTGTCAAGTCCCTCTTGGAAAGAGATGCGGAGGAAGATTGTTCACTGTCTTGAGTCCCAGTCTTGACCTTCTTAAACTTCAATTTTTTCATCTGTACAATGAGCGCACCCACTACCCTTTCTACCTCATAGTTTGTCGTGGGAATTAAGCAAGGCGGAGCAACTTAACCTGGAGTTGCCTCGCATAAGCTAGTAGTGGCCATGCCCTTGGCATAGCAAGGTGTGGGGTATACATTCATAAGACCTCATCTCCTGGAAGCTGAGCACGAGCTCCCCTTTCTGCCTGCCCAGCGCAGCCCGCTTTTCCTCTCACCTGTGCCTCTAGATCAGATGTCTGCCTCGAGATGAGGCTCTTGACTAAAAAAAAGTTCTGTCTCTAGATTCTGAGAGTAGTGTGTATAAATTGGACAGTAGACAGGACTGCCATGCTGATATACAAAAATTCTCTTCCTATATGCACTTGAGTAGGTGGCATAAAATGCACTGTCAGTATACAGAAAACATACAGTTTTCCAAGTAACAAACCTGATCAGGTAGTTATAATAACATAGCGAATATGCTTCGTACATTAGGAAGAAAAAATAATAATTTAAAATAACGAATCAGCCATCTCACTAAAAGAGGCCAGGAGACATTTTCATGTGTTCTCACCTAGTTTTTGTCAGCTCCACTGATAGCTGTGTATTTTCTGGTGTTTGCACTATGTTATGCTTTTTAATACCCACTGATGCTGTTATGCTTTTTTGTGTATTAAATATTTTTCATTTTCCCATTTTGTGGTGTCATTATTGGGGAAATAAGTACTTTTTTTTGTATACAGTAAAATTTCATTTTCTGTTTTTATATGCTATATACAACTTTTGATCTGATGTGGGGACAGAATAACTTCTGTAGTAGAAGTTACTGAACTTAAAATCAACAGTGACTTTTGGTATTAACCCCCAGCTACCTATTAGAGTAGTAGGGTTTCATTTTTGGGTTCCCAATCCTGAAGGAAACCTCAGAATTTTGCAGTACACACACACACATACCCACTTTTTTTTTTTTTAAAGGAGCTCTGACCCCTTTAATTGGAAAATTATGTTTAGAAACCAAGATGGGTACTGCGATATATTCATGCTGTGGAATGTTAGTTGCAGAGTGTATTTTAACAATGAGCTAGTTAAGCAGAGTTGTGGGGGTTCCTCATTAGGGCCCTTGGGAATTAGGGAATATAAAGCACATGCTTGTCTAGAGTGAAGACGAGCCCTTTCTCTTGGCACAAGTTGGTACCTAACTCTTCTGAGCCTGTGATTACATCAATGTGTCCCCCCCACCCCCTTGCTACTGAAGAGATTTTAAATGGTGAGATGACAGATTTGCTTGGTTGAGTTTACAAAGAGGTGTGCCAGGCATAGGGTCTTACCTTGTTGCCTTTGCACTGGGGCTACCGTGAGAGGTCCTGAGAGTGTCACACAGTACACATTTATCATTTACAGGCCTAGCATCTGCTAGCGTCTCTACCATGGTTCCTAAATATTTGGGGATTACAGCCATCTTGAAAAATGAATGAGACCTAAGAAATGTCTTAGAAAACACAACATTTTATATTCACTTTCAGGAACTTCACCGAAGCCCCCTGTCTGTGGCCCTCAGGTTCTGTTCTTTGGAGGAATATCAAAGACAAGTGAACCTGTACAAAGAGCTTGCTGGCCCATGCACTTCTCACAAGGTCATTTCCTTATGGCTAAAGCCATTCGGGGGAGCGAAACATCTGGTCAGTTGTCCTGAGCTTACAGCCATCACATAATTGGTGCAGGTTGCAGCGTACTGCACAACTTTTGGGAACACCCATCAGAAATGGTATCCCCTAGAGAGAATGTGGGATCATCCGTATGAGGCAGCCCTGTGGGTGGGGTCAAGGTGTTGCTGGAAATAGGAGGGTTAGCTTTGTAAAAGTGAAAACTGAAAAAAAGTAAGAGGGGCTTTAGGGGACAGGATGAGGCCATCTTCTGTGTCCACACAATGCTTTTCACGTTTTGGGACCTCTTCAAGGTACTTCTTAATGATTCTAACTGCACAACATTTAGTTTGCTGGGTTTTGTGTCCTGCTTACCTGAGTCCTGGCTGCAGATCTGTCTTTGTGGAATGTAGTCTTGAGGCAGGAGGAAGGCAGGCGGAAACTAGGAACTGAGCTGAACACTTGTTAGCAGGCAGATGCCTCATCAGAGCTTGTTTGCCAAAATTTGCACAAGTCCAACTTCTAAAGGTCTTAAGAGAATCAGTGCTATTAGATGTTACGTCATCACAGGTTTGGGGATACAGCGATGACTTGCCATGTACACCCCCAGCCCTGAACTCACTTGATCACTGGTTTCCTTTTTGCTTTTGTCTTCAAAATTAAGGATAGGGGCTAAAGTCATTCAATAAACACCTATTAAATGTTAACATGAGCCAAAGCCTGTTTGGTATTAGGAATACCACCATGAATAAGGAAGCCCTCTCATGTTGCCTGTGGTCTAGCAGTGGCATTAGGGAAATGAGACAGTTTCCACATGGGCCAAGGAGACAGGAAATGTAAGGATCACAGGTGGCTTGTCTTGGGTACGGCAAGTTGTTCTGTGTAACCAGAACAAAGGATGTGCTTGAAGAAGTGATGAGGGCCGGAGCTGATGTGTTGGAGAGGCCAGATGATGAGGGTATGTTGTGCTAAGCAAGTAAGTCAGAACCTTCTTCTGAAGGCAGTAGAGAGCCATTAAAGGATTTTAAGTAGGAGTTTGACATGATCTTGAGAATTTGCATTTTTGAAAGATCATTCTGGCTGCATTGTTGAGAACAGATTGGCCTGCTGGCTGGACCAGAAGCAGGGAGAACAGTTAGGCTGTGGCAGCAATCTGGGCTGGAAACAATGATGCTCCCACGGTGGTGCAGTGGGACTGGAAAGCATAATAATAGATACCATTTCCTGAACACCGAGTAGGTGCTGACATGGCATTTATCATCCCATGAGGCATTTAAGGCTTAGAGAAATTCAATAATCTGTCCAGGTAATGAAGAATCGCAGAATCAGTCAGTGGTTGAAACTACTGTGTCTGAGATAAAAACCTAAAAAGAAGTGCATGGATTTGAGAGAAATCAAGGCAGAAGTTAGTTGCAGAGTGTATTTTACATTGAGCTAGTTAAGCAGAGTTGTGGGGGTTCCTCATTAGGGCCCTTGGGAATTAGGGAATATAAAGCACATGCTTTTCTAGAGTGAAGACAAGACAGGCTTCAAGAATGAATGGGTGTGAGGAAAGGGAGGAGTCAGATTGCCCAAGTCAGTGGCTTGCCATGTACACCCCCGAACCCTGAAATCTCTTGATCGCCGGTTCCTTTTGCTTGCTGAGTGCCTCAGGAGGAAAAACCACACGCCTGTGGGTCGTTGTCACTACACATTCATGTCCCCAACCTGCGCTCGCCAATCTACTTGGTCTTCCTGCTTCCCTAATAGTTGAAGTGATTGTTCTAACCTAGAAGACAACAAAAAGAAATAGAGACAGATTATTCAACTTCTCTAAGCTTCAAATACCTCAGGGTAGTAGATGTTAAGTCAGGCCCTGCGAAGGGTTCAGCAAATGTTACCGACTGTCATTATTTCCAGGGGGCTGATGGGAAATGAAAGGCCTTAATGAAATGGAAAGAAGGGTGTATAGTAGGAGTGGACCAAGAGCAGAAGGGACAGGTTGCTATGTTCTGAGAGAGACTGGTATTCTGATAAAAGACTTCCAAGACTGTAGTAGGCTGTATTGTCAAAACGTCTTCCACTTCTGTCCACCTGGCCCTGGGGAGGATTGCACTGCCTGCCCCAGTGGTATCAGGTTTGCCAAGGAAATGTGAGTGGAAAGAAGTGTGCTACTTCTGAGCAGAGGTTTAGGGACAGAATGGGGGCTGCTTCTAAAGCCTGGCTCCACGATTGATGAGAGCAGGCAGCAGAGCTCCAGCTGTCCTGCAGTGGGCAGAGCAACAAACATTCTGTTGGAAGCTCTGGAGATTTGGGGGGCTGTTACCCCGCAGTGACCTAGGCTAAGCTGTTGGTATGGAGGCGGAGCAATCCCAGGTGAGGGCAAGTCGCAGGCAGGGCATGAAGTGAGTGATGGAAGCATCATGGAGGTGAACTTCTTTGATGTTGAGGTGGTTGGCGACAGTCCTGTGAGGCTGGGGTATTGGTTGTTCATGTGGCCTTGGCACCACCCACGATGATGGCAGGCATGTAGGAACCCAAAGTCTATGATGAATGAGGGAAATATCTGTGAGGGCAGCAGATGACACAATCAAGGAGGAGTAAAGAATCTCCAAAGAGCAGAGATCTTTGTGCAGAGGTACAATGGTCTGGTGCCACACAGGGAAGGCCTGTCTCCTACATGGAAGGTACATTGGGTGTGGGCAAATGACCACCACGATTCTTTGGGAGAAAGCCAGGTATCTTTTATGGCAAAGAAAGTGGAGGAAAAAGAAGAGTTTTTGAATGCAAGCAGGGGATGTTTGCCCTGAAACAGAAGTATAGTGTGTTAGTTCCCAACTTGTTTAGAGTCAAGAGGTGTGTGTTGTGGACCCTCTCTCCAGAGAAAGAATACACACCGTGTAAAATTGTATGTGCAAACTCAAGAACCTCAGGCCCCCCAAAGCCCTCTCTGGACTCTAGGTCAAGAACCTCATTCTAGAGCAGTAGCTCTCAAACCTGAGCAAGACTCCAATCACCTGGAGGGCTTGGCCAGCAGATTGTTAAGCTCTATTATCAGAGGTTCCTTCCAGCGGGTCGGGGTGGAACCCAGGCATCTGCGCTTCGGTTGGCTTCTCAGGCAATGCTGGTTGCTGGTCTAGGAGCCACACTCTGAGAGCCAGGCTGTGTCTCAAACTGACAGAAAATTTCAGGACGGAGGGGGGCAGTGGGAAATGTCAGGGACAAGGTCGTGGGGATTAAGATGGACTTCAGTTTTGCTCTACTGGACTCCTAGGTTTCAGCCAGGCAGATACTCAGATGTTTCTGCCATGCACACACGCACAACCTTTCAGGGCTGGAGAAAAGAAGGGAGAGAGGACTGAGCACTCGTCTCAGGCTTGGGGCCACCGGACTGAGCACTCGTCTCAGGCTTAGGGCCAGGTGTCTCCCCACAAAATAAAACTTTTACATTAACCTGTCCTTAAAGATCATTTTCTTCAACTCTCTTAACTTTACAAAGAGGGGAAGTGGTATCAGGTGTTGCTTGCCTGATGAATGTATTTGGTCTGGGTAACCCCATGTCACTTCCTTTCACTCTGGGGCTCTTTCCCCTTCATCATTCAACTGTACAAGAATCTGGTGCAAAACGAACCATGCATTCGAATCAAGTTAGACATGAAACTTCCAGTGCCCTAAATTGGGAAATCTTCCCTCACATGCCAGCAAAGTGCCCAAAACTGGGTAAAGCTGCTGCCTAAATATGGGACACATTTTGGGGATAATTAATTCTGCTTTCCTCATTTTCTGTATGTGTGTGTGTGTGTCTGTATCTGAAACTCTCATAACCAACCATTAGGATTTACGGGATTCTTGGCACTTGACTAGGATCGCCAGTTAGCTACCTACTGGGTGAGTTAGACAGTTCCCTTGATGTCTGTAGGCCTCGGCTCCTGAGCTGGGAAGCGTGGTGTGATGGAGAAAGGCCGTGGTGCATGTGAGGTGCTCTGCTTCGTGGGAGCTGGGCTGCCCCTTCCGCAAACCTGAGGACCAATCAGATCTGTCTTCTAACCAGCAGCTATTACCCTTGTCTGCCACCAGAGGGCTCCAGTAACCCATTAACGAAGAAGAAGGGCCCATCGCCCTTAACTCATCGGCCTCAACCCCTGGGTTCAAGTCTTTATTCAAATATTTTTACTCCTGGTGCTTGGAGGGATCATTTGTAAGATTTCTCTAAAAATTCAGGAGGGAAATCTGGAGTAAATGGTGCTCTAACCCCACCCCAACCATTTAGAGAATTATATTTCCATTTATTATTGTGTCCATTTCTACCATCCATCCTCCATCTCCAGACAACCTGTAACCTAGTTACAGATTCTTCTTGCAGTAAGAAGTGATTTCAGCTCCTTTCTTCCTGGTTTATTCAAGTGAAATGAGCTGCTGTTTTTTCCCTTTGATGTACAGCCTCTCCCCTCTTCCCCTAGTCATGGTCGGCCTGCCTTTCAGCAGGCAGAGAAGGGTCTGAGTCTCTCTACCCTACTGCTGGGCCTCAGAAGTTGTTCCCTGAGTCCCTTTGTGGTGAGGGTCTAGTGATAGACAGGTGCCCATCACAAGAGGCTGTGTTTTGGGGAGAAAGCTTTCTTCATCTGAGGAAGGGGGACAACTGGGAAAAGTTGAGGCTCCTAGGTACCACGGCCACCCTCAAAACATCACAGACATCAGGGAGCAGTGATACCCAATGTGTGTCTGTCCTGTACCCCCTGTTTATTCTTTACCAGTCTTTGTTCTTTAATCTGGTGGGGGAGGAAATACAGCCTCAGGACAGCTTTCACCTGGTGCCTGGGAATGCTGGCCCAGATAGGCAAAGCCAGAAATATAACCAAAAGGGTATGTCATGCGTTTTGTCAGGAACACAGAACCATAGAATATTTGGGATGGACAAAAATCTAGTAAAACCCCTCACAGTTCAGAGAAGTGAACCGACACCATCAGGGTCACGTGATTGGTTAACACTAATAAGGAAAAATTCTGAAATGTCCTACATTAGGTGACATAGGGCTGGAGAATGAGTGAGAGAGACAAGAGAAGGTCGCCGGTCAATAGCCATGAGCCATAGCTAACCAGGAACTCCATGTTCCTGGATGAAGTCATTTCAACAATCACCTGGAAGGTCCCCCAGACCATTCTATCCCCCTTCTACATGACCAGTGTCTGACCATCGGGAACAACCAATGTACAAGCCTCCATGGACTAACGGCCTGTCCTCGGCCTTTCCCCACATCGCTTTAGCCCTCCCTCCTTATCTGTAGCTAGTGTGAATTTAAAGAACTTACTTTCTTTGAGATCCCTTATAATGAGTCTGGCGGATAAGTTGTTTCTGTGAGCTGGCCTTGCTGCCAGTGAACCAGAAACTTCCCGTCCCAGGACTCAGTCCTTATTCTGGCTACATCTGTAAAAGGATCAATAAACCCTTTTATTTCAAAGATCTCTGAGTCTCTAGACTTTTTGACTTGTCGATGCAGACTGGCTCTCCTAGCAGGACTAGAACTCAGATCTGTGGGCAGACACATAGTTCTTGTCTCACCATTCCATTTTCTAAATCATCATCGCTAACATTTATCATGTGCTTAGTATGTGTCCACTATCTGCCTGCTTTTATCCCATGGATTCCCCAGAACAACCCTGTGAGAGAAACGTCATTCTGCCCCGTGAATGAAATATGTTATCCCCATTTGACAGACACATGGAGAAATTAAATTTAAAAATACAGGAAAAAATTAGCCAGTGCTCCATTTCAGTGTTTTTGCATGTGGGTTAATGACATTCTGCATGGGACAAGTCTTGCTTTGTTTTATGGGCCTGTCCCTGGCATAGCAGGATATTTAGCACCTGTATCCCCCAAGCACTAATTGCCTCAGTCAGTGACTGAGAACTAGGAGAGGTCAAATGCTTTGCCCAAGGTTATACAGCTAGGAAGTTGTCGCACCACGACTTAAATCCAGGGTCCGAATCCAGAGCTATAGATATGAGCCATGAAGTAGTCCCTCTGTTCAAAACTCTTTCCTCCCACAAACCCGTTACCACTGCTGAAATCCATAGCCAAGTGTTAGACCTGGGCTAAGACACTGCTGCCCTTTGAAGCAGAAATGACCTGGAAGGCATAGCGTACTTGCCATGAAAATAATGTCAGGAAAAAGGTTTTGATCCAAGGGTTAGGGCAGACCCAGAGAGGAGCAGCGCCAGGGGAGAAGGGAGCTTACCTCCAGCAGGGGGCGAGGTGCTCAGTGGGGGCTGAGGAGTGGGGTGCATGTGGCAGGAGGAGGAAGCTGAGGGAGGTCAAGTGAGCACTGAGCGCCTTCTGTCCGAGAAAGGCCAAGCCTGGCAAACGATCCTGAAGGTTAACCAGCCAAAGCCGCTGTGCTGGGCCTGGGAGAGCCCATGGCCTGGGGAAGATATGGTGGGGCACGCGCATGCCGGGACGGCCCCGAGGACCACGGACCAGCCCCTGCAGCATCTCTGCCAAGCCGGAACACAGGACGCCCAGCACATGGAAGTCCGGTGAGTGGGTGTCTTGGAGATGGATGGGAGTTGCGCAGCAAGCGTGACCTTTCTCTTTGTCGAGTCCAGACCCGCTGGCTCCAGGGTCCTTTGTCATTCACTGATTGCTTTGTGATTAATGCACAAGTCACTTGTCCCACCTCCTGTCCCTGCTCCATGCTCCACCAGCTCCCATGGTGGACCCTTCTGCACTTACGCAATTTACTCAGAAATTAGTTTCTAGAATTTCAGCATGCTTGGTGTACAGGTAGTGACCAGGGTCTGTGAGTCCCTTGTGGAGCTCTAATCAAGGACAGACAGATGGGTCAGAGCATGGGGAGACTAAAATATCTGCAGGGAGTAAATCAGGGTCCAACTGAGGCCAGAACCTGACCTGCAGGAATCACCCCCTTCCCTCCTGCACCCTTCTGGGCTCCGCAGGAGAACAGTGAGTTCCCACATAGTAGCCATTCCCCAGAGCCACCTGCAGGGACCCAGCACCGCTCCAGTTGGATGCGCAGCCTGGCCCTGGTTTGTCTGGGAACCAGAGAACTGCAGTTGGAGGAGGGGAGGCCACTCTCCAGTGTGCAACACCAAGCCAGGTACACCCTCCCCCTGCCAAATACAGAAAGCGAATGGTCCCAAATGTACATTCTTACTTTTCAACAAATTTTTTTTTTTTCGCTTTAGCCTGGGGTACCAAAACAAAGACTGCCTATAAATTAGGTTTAATGATGATTTAGCTGCATGGACTTTATAACCTATCAGAGCAGGAAAGACAGAATCCCATGCTGTTAACAGCCACTCATTCCACAAATATTTACTGAGTACCAGACAGGAGAGGTGTTTGCGTTAACTCACCGGGGAGAGCAACAGATGAATAATGCTCTGTGCTGCTCATTCACTCCATCAGCTCCTACCCACCCATCCCCACTTGCCTTCCTACTTCCTCTCCAGCGCAGATTAAAGTGTTTTTGCTCAATCTGCAGAATATTTGCAAGGTAAAGGATGGGGAAACAAATGCTGTGTGTGCAAAATCAGGCCAGAATTCTGAGTTCTTGGGAGATAAAGTTGCAATAGTTGGGGGACTGTGAATTCCTCCAGTGGAGCAAGTGGGAGCTTTGAAAAGAAATTAATCTTCTAGTGGCAAGGTGTATTTGATATGAGACTGTATTGGGAAGCCAGCTGCTATGACAATGAGAAGCCGCATCTGAGGGTTCAAGGTCGCCTCCTGCAAGGCCCTGACCTCCACAGAGCCAGCAAGCGTCCCCTTGCTGGTGCCACACAGAGCACAGGACTTCTGAGGATGTCCCGTGTGCATACTTCCTCACTGCCCACCTCTCCTGCCACACTCCTCCTGGAGCAAGGCACACCACCTGTCTTGTCACTGAGCCTGGGGGTGAGGGGACACAAGGGGCCCCAAGCTTGGCCTGGCACCCGGTGCTCTCCTGGCCTGTGTTCCTTGCACACTTTCCTACTCCCAATTCTCCTCTCTTTCCTCATCTATTTTTTGTGTTTTTTCCCAAATCGTTTTCTTGCTTTCAGCTCCACTGGAGAGCAAGTGCTCGTGGAGGGAGCTTTGATCTGCCTCCGGTCTCTGGGAAGGGCTGTCTCTCGTACAGATCAAATATGTAGCTTGAATCCATTGCCATATAAGTCTTATTCTTTTAACTAAAGACTCTGTAGGAGGGGGTGCTGTGCCAGGCCCCAAGAGCTGGCAGGGCTGGGTCAGGAGAGCAGAAGGCTCCTTTCTTAGGGGGCGTGGTCTTTATCTTTTCCCCCTTTGTCGCCTACCATGGCCACTCCTGCCAGTTTTGAAATCTGAGTTCTCCTTGAATCTACATGGTGAACTGACTTAGAAGGCAGAGGCCCTCTTCCCCACAGCTCCCCACCACCGTTCGGCTGCAGAGCGGGGCACAAGGCGGCCTGGTGACCTGGCTGGGTGCCTGTCAGACACTGAGTGGCTTCCTCCACCTGCTCCTGCGTGTGAACTTGAGCAAGTGGAAACGTCCTGGGCTTCTGCATCCTTAGCGTGTCAGGGGCAAAGCGGTTTGTGACTGCTGCTCCCTCATGGGGGGCCATTCAAGGACAAATGGAACAGAGGCGACACAGGAAACACGGGTCCAAGCTGTGCCCCCTGAGGTGCCCAGGTTAGAGGGCTCCCCTTTCCTAGCAGAAGGCCGCATAGTTTGCCCTGTAAGCCGTTAGGTCCCTGCGGTTGGTTGGGGCATGAGGTACAGGGAGGAGGGGGAGACTGGAGGTGACACACAGCAGAACAAATCGGGTTGTGGGGGCGAAGCCTGTGGGTGGCACTCGGTAGACATGGGCAAGGCTCATGTCCGTACATCCCTTTCCAACCCCCCGTCCAGCCAGCTGCAGTGCTGAGAGCAGGGGTGGCTGGGCAGGGGGCAGACCCACTTGGGAAGCTGAAGGCAGAGGGGAGGGGGGCAGGGCAGTGAGCGGTGTAACCAGCCAGCTGTCCCTGGGGCCTGCATCCTGCGTCCCCTGAAAGACAAGGAGGTCCTGGCTTGAGATTTGGCCTTACACACCCTCTGCTGAATGCCTGAGAATCCAGGGAGAAGGAGCTGGAGACCCAAGGGCAACTGCCTCCTTCCACCAGTGTGGAAGGGAGCCCTAGAGCAGGAAAGGGACGCGCTCCAGGTCTCAGAGCTTGCAAGTTGCAGAGCCACGAACTGAACTATTTGCTGCTTGTTTTAGACATTTCTGATCATCCCCCAGAAGTATCTTCCCCAAACTTAACCAACACCTTGTTCAGGTAGGTTGGCTGTAGGTGTGACTGCTGATGGCTGTGGCCTTGAGCCTTCGGCATCACGCCTATTAGATGGTAACTGCAGCAGAGGCAAGAGGAGGCACCTACTAGCTCCCTGCGCAACCTTGGCCAGATCTTTTCCCTGCTGTGGGCCTGGTTTCCTCATCTGGGGTAACTATACCTGCCCTTTTGTGCCTCATGGGGCCAGAGGTTAAAATGAGAACATTCCTTTCAGACCTCTACAATTTAATTACAGACAGTTCTTGACCCAGCCCAATGGGAGAGATTCTTAAGTGTGCCTGTAACATTTAGGAGGTCTGGGCTTTGCTAAGCCAATCATTTTTCTGGGGTCCCAGGAAGGGCCTGAAGACCAGAGGGAGGGGCAGGGCTGTGTATGTCTGGGTCACACAGTGGTCAGGCCTGGGGTGCCCACCTCTGACTGAGAAGTGCTGCAGTTTTGTGGATCCTAGAGGTAAAAAGAGTTTGTTGAGAGACTTTTGTTTTTAATGTTCCAGGTTCCCCATATGTATTATTTCATTTAAGCAGAAATATCTCACCAACGACTACTACTGTTTTCATCTTACATGTGAGGAAACCGAAGTGTTGGAAAAGCAAGTGCCAAGTCGCACAGCCAGTAAGTGGCTCAAACCAGGGTGTGGTGGGCTCCAGAGCCCATGCCACAGATTCCCTCTCAGGGCAGGTGGTGGGCCCTCTCTTCCCAGGCTGAAGGAAGGGCTGCGTGGGCTGGGCCTGGGGGAGGGCTGGGTGCTGTCACAGGCTTTGCCAGGGGCTCCTGGACAAGGCGGTGCCCAAGCCCTCTTCTTTAGGATGCCTTTCCGACACTCAGGATGGTGCAGGGTTGAAACAGGGCTCCTCTGCTGCAGTGGCTATGCACTCCGAAGCCGGGTTTGTGCAGGACAACCAGCAGTTATTTCCCACATAGAACACTTCTATGGACTTGCAAATGCTGGGGTCTAAAGTTGGCTTGTTGGGTTAGACCTGAGTAAGCTCTGTCGGTCAGTCCCAGAGAAACTGACCCCTCCACCCTGACCGTGCCCCGAAGCAAAGCCTGGGTGCAGAGCAGTTTCACCAGCGCAGCTCTAGTCTCAGCTGGGCTGGGACGGGGTCAGCAAGGAGGATAGTTAGTCCCAGGCTCTCAGGCCAAGTGTGCAGCATGGAGGTCAGTACAGCGTGCACGTCCACACTTGATAAGCCTCCATGAGATATAGGAGTCTCTGCCTCCAAGAAGGTGTGGTCTCTGCCTCCAAGAAGGTGTGGACCCAGTCCCTGAGCACAGCCAGCTCACCACCCATGGATGCCTTGAGCCATTGGCAGATGGCAGAAGGGAGGGCCCTTCTGGAGATGTAGAGACAAGCTCCGTTCTGCTCTTTAAGTCTTTCCAGGCTGTGAAGACGCCCTTCCTGCCCTCCCCATGCTGTGACATCGCTTCTCCCTGGAACTCAGTTACTTTATCAGAAATCGGAGTGATACCCGCCCTCCTCCTTCACAGCACCTAGAGATATTTGATGGGAAAGTGCTTTCAAAAGTATATGCAAAAGCAGCACAAGTCTTATTGAAATAAAGGCATTTTTGATCATGATTTCACCTCTGGGAAAATCCCAAGTCCTTTGAGGCCACCCATTGCTCAACAGAGGCAGAGGCAGGGGCGGTGCTTCCTCTGAGCCGCCCCACCCAGACCCGAGCCGGCCCCAGAGTGTATTTCAGGGAAGTTTCATCTAGAAACCCAGGAGCCCAAAAATGAGTTGGGTCTCTCTTACCTGCGTGGCTGCGGGCATGTTAATTGATTTTGCTGGTGTCAGTCTCAGCATCTGTAAAATGGGCACAGTAGTGGCATTTGCCTCTTAGGTTACTAAGACATGTAGAGCACTTGGTAGAGAGCCTGCTCAATGTTTTCATCTTGCAGTGTGCTGGGCATAGAGAGATGAAGAGGACATGACCCAGCCCTTAGGATACTGGTGGGGTATGGAGTAGGTGGGCACCCGAGGCATGGTATAAGCCAGTGTGGCAAACCTAGTGACAGTGTCCACCTGCCCCTGGGATTGGGACCATCTCCGGTGCCTCCCCTGGGGCTACAGGTAAGGCAGGACACAGGTGAACACCATCCTCCCAGGCTCTCCATGGAGCAGACAGGCCTAGGCCCCAAGGGTCAGAGGAACGCTGTTCTTTAGGGGAAAATCCCTTCCTTAAAAAAAAAAAAGTAAATTGCCCAACATTTTCAGCTGCAGGGATGGTTTTGGAGAGGACAGCTTGTGCACGGGACACGAGGTAGTCAAACTGCCCTAACACAGGTTGCATGTGACGTGGAAAAGCCTTTATGTGGGGTGTTGTAGAGTCCCCGGGGCCCTGCTTCCCCAGCTCCTCCCATCAGGAAGGAAAGCTGGGCTTGCACAAGAGCCATTAGCTATGTGACAACCTGCCAGCTGCCTTGAGGCAGCTGGGGTGGGGGCCTCTGCTAGAGAAGGCAGAGGTATTTCAGTGCTGGGGAGTCAGTGAGCAGAGGGGGTGAAAGGACAAAGGACGGGGGAACTCTGCAGATGGCAGGACAGGTGCCCAGAGCCGGGCCCAGGTTGGAGGTGGCTGGCGGGGTTTGGAGCGGGGAGGAGTTGCCAGCAGCTGGTGACTAGGAAGCTGTTTGCCCTCTGTGGTCTAGGACTTTGCTGAACGGGGCTCAGCTCTGCTTCCTTTGGTTGGGAACGAGTTAACCTGACGTGTTCAGCCTCCCTCGCCTTGCCAGGGCTCCCGGGGGCCTCGCCTCTCAGGTGGGTGTTGTGTCGGGGGAACAGACTAGCATTCGGTCTTCATTAGGATCACGGGGAGGTGAGACCACGCACACGTGTGCGGACAGGGAAGGCGCACTAGGAACCGAAACCAGTTCCTTAGGGCGGCGGAAGGTCGGCCTGCTCCTCTGCAGACCTGCTCCCCGCCTCTCCTCTCCTCTTGGAGTGTGTGCCGCAGCCACGTGGCTCGGCTCCGTCTGTCCATCCTGCATCCACGCCCATTTCTCCACCCCTGTTGGGCTCCGCATTCATGCCCACACCTCCACTTAAAGGCGCTCCCTTCCGCACTGCAGGTAAATGCTAGCTTCCGGAATTAAAAAAAACAGCCATCTTCCGGCTGGGTTGGTCCCCCAGGCCGTGTCTCCCCTTTCTGCCCAGGCTGCTACCCCTGCCTTTCCTTTCCCTCCTCCACCTCTTCCCTTCCCCCCGCCAAGTGGTCCCCTGCCCCCAGCTGCTTCCCTGTCTCCCTGTCCCACTCTCAGTCTGCCCCCCCCTTACCCCCACCTGAAATAGGGCCCAGAGTCTCTGACCAAAATTTCTTTAACCACAACGCGGAGCCACAGCTGCCTGTGTTCTGATGGGAATGGTAAGAAACCACAACTCTGGGATTCAGAGGGAGCTGGGGGGCCGGGCGCCCCAGGAGGGCCCCGTGTGGCCTTTGCGGAGGCTCAGCCACTCTCCTGGCTTCAGCCATCTTTATATGCGGAGGCCTCCCAGATTGTCACCGGTCTCTGAACTTGAGAGTGAGGAATTTAGGTGCCTGCCTGGGTGTCTGGCATTCCCCAAGCCCAGCGTGTCTAAGGCAGAGTGATGTCGCACCTCCAGGCACTCCTCCCCCAGCAGGCCCTCCGGGAGGAGCCTCCCCAGCCCCAGGGCCTGGGCCCAAAGAGGGAGCCACCCCAGCGCTCCTCTCTCCCTTGTGGCCAGTGTCACCACTCCTCACAAAGGGGATTTGTCTCTCTCTCCCTCCCCACTGTTGCTGCCTTTTTTCTGTCAACTTTTTTTTAATAGACCTTATTTTTTACAGCAGTTTGAGGCTCACAGCAAAACAGAACAGGAAGTACAGAGAGTTCCTGTACCCTGCTGCCCGTGTACATGCACAGCCTCCCCCATTATCAGCGTCCCCCACCAGAGGGGCACATTTGTTACAGTGGATGAACCCACATGGACACGCCATTATCACCCAAAGCCTGCAGTTCACCTTGGGAGTCACTCTTGATGCCGTACATTCTATGCATTTGGACAAATGTATAATGACATGTGTCCACCATTAGAATGTCACAAAGAACATTTTCACTGCCCTGAAAATCCTCTGGGTGCCACCTCCCATCTCCTACCCGCCGGCAACTGCTGATCTT
Organism: Manis pentadactyla; assembly: GCF_030020395.1. Taxonomy (NCBI): domain Eukaryota; kingdom Metazoa; phylum Chordata; class Mammalia; order Pholidota; family Manidae; genus Manis; species Manis pentadactyla. Next base: position 123,164,796 of record NC_080027.1, on the reverse strand, counting down.
TTTACTGTCTCCGTAGTTTTGCCTTTTCTAGAATGTCATATGGTTGGGATTGTACAGCATGTAGCCTTTTCAAATTGGCATCTTTCACTTACATGCATTGGAGTTTCCTCCATGTCTGCATGATTTGATAACTTTTTTTTAAGCACTGAATTAGACTCCATTGTCTGAATGTACCATGGTCCATTCATCCTTGCCTACTGAGGGACAGTTTATTTGCATCCAAGTATAAGCAATTATGAATAAAGCTGGTATAAACATCTCTGTGCAGGTTTTTGTGTAAACATGGGTCTTTAACTACGCTGGGTAAATACCAAGTAGTGTGGTTGCTGGATTGTATGGTGAGAGTATGTTTAATTTTGTAAGCAGCTGCCCAACTGTCTTCCAAAGAGGCCCTACTGTTGTGAATTCCCAGTGGGAATGTGACATCCTGCTGCACATCCTCATCAGCATCTGGTCGTGGTAGTATTTTGGATTTTCACCATCCTAATAGGTGGGGAGTGGTATCTTGTTTAAATTTGCATTTTCCTGATGACATATGCCTTAGAACATCTTTTCACGTGCTTATTTGCCATTTGTACATCTTCTTTGGTGTGGTGTTTGTTAATGCTTTTTAATCAGATTGGTTGTTTTGCTATTGAGTTTTAAGAGTTCTTTGCCTATTTTGGATAACACCTTGATCGGAGGTGTCTTTTGCAAATATTTCCTCCCAATCTGTGGCGTGTCTTCTCATTCTCTTGACAGTGTCTTTTGCAGAGCACATGTTTTTTATTTTAATGAAGTCCAGCTTAGCAATCACCACCTTCATGGGGCTCATGCCTTTGGTGATGTATCTGCTTTTGCGTGGACCACGCCAAAGGTCTGCCTACTGGCTCCCCCAGCTCTTCCTCAGCTGCCCTCCTTGCCCTGCGCTCTGAGGATCCCTGGGAACTCAGCCGCACGGGCCCTTCAGGTCCTCAAGTGGCTGTGCTCCTGCCCCTCAGGCCTCGCTCCTGCTCCCCTCCCCCAGCTGCGTGTCCAGCCAACTCCTGCCTGTCCTCTGGGACTCATCTCAGGGCTGCTGCCCCAGGGGACTCTTTCCTGGCGTCCAGTCCAGCCCAGGTGCCCCTCTCCCAGCCCCTGGACTTCTACCTCCTTCCACTGTCACAGTCCTAAGGTGCAGCTCCCTGCGAAGATGTGAGGTCCCTGAAGGCAGGTGGGATTTCTTTGTCGGTCACTGTTTAGCTCCAGAATCCAGCACTGTGCATAGCACATGGTGATAATCATCATTATAATAGCAAATCGCAACTACCGAGCTCTGTGCCAGAAACCCTCAAAGCAGGTCACATACTGAGCTCATCCGCTCTCTGTACTAACTCTGCGAGTGATTATTTCCAGTTCATAGACGAGGAATCCAAGGTGCGGTGTGCCCCAGACCGCAGGGCGAGGGGAAGAGCTGGGGTTCAGACTGAAAAATCCGTGTCCCGAGCCTGTGTTCTTTCTCATACTGGATCACCTCACAGGTTCATTACATCTTTGAATGAACAACTGCATCAGCGAGAAAGACCGAGATGGAGGCAACGGGGGATATTGCAGGGGAGCAGGTGATTACAGATCAGGTGAATGAAATAGGTATTTGCCTCTGAAGGGCTCCTTAATAGTTGTTGACTGACTCATGGACAGACTCTACAACAGAGACTCTCTCTGGCCCCAGCCCCTCCTTCTGGGATGAGCAGCACGAGGCAGGTAATTGGCAGGACACAGCCTGGGTCCTTTGTCAGGGGCACGTTGGAAGGATGCCGCAGGGCACATTAGTACTGGGCCACCTGGGGTAGAGACAGCCTGGTCACATAATTACTGCTGAGATGGCCAGGACATCAATCACAAGATTTGGGCTGTCATCTCCAGCAGCCCTGGCTCAGCCACAGCCCTTTTGAAAGAAGACACTGAAGTGTCCAAGGGGCTCCCTGGTCACTGCCTCCATTCCTGCATCTGACCCTGTCCGGGCCACATCAGGGGTCTCCATTTTTGTGGACACTTGGGAAATCTGCCCCCCACCTTCCACAGTCACCCCATATCAGGAAGTTTTGCTATCCACTTCTCATGTGTTAAAGGAATTTTCTCAGTTGCTGAAAATATAATTGAGAGGCCTGGGAAAGTTCTGTTTCTCCCTGGGGGACACCTAGATGTCATACCCTCAGTCAACAGGACTAGTGGCCTGAGCCAGCTTGTTCATTCCGAGAGTCAAGCCATTTTGGTTGTTCCTGTTCTTTAAAGGAGAAGAGAAGCACTTTTCATGTGTGAAACGGGGACTTAGTGGGCCTCCAGAAAGAGAACGTGGCTTTGACAGAGACAAGACGGTGCTGACTCACAGAGAAGCTGATGTGAAACCAGAAGGCCCCAGAAGAGACGGTGTCCACCGTGGAGGCCGCCATGCTCCGGAGAGCCAGAACCAGGTGGGGGCCCAGCGCCCTGAGGGCGAGGGGTGCACCTCCTGAGCCAGGCTAGTTCCTGCTCCCTGGAGACTTGAGGAAGGTGTAGCCAGGCAAGTAAGACAGCCTGAAACGCAGGCAAGGAAGCTGGAGGCCAGATAGGAGAGAGCCCGCCTTACCCAGGAGGCCGGGGAGACCGCTGAGGTCCACCGCAGGAGAGCGGATGGCCAGCAGCCCAGTGGGCCCTCACACTTGAGGGTCAGGCCCAGGAGGGTCAGAGACTCTCCAGACCCAGAACAGTGGGGGCCTGACCCCCTAGAGGGCTGGCGCAAGCAAATGGAGATAGGGATTTGGGTAGCTTGGGCAGTGCCGATAGATCTTGCTTTTTCTACATTTCTGTCAGAATTTGGTGATATGTCACTTCATTCTGTTGGATATTCCTGAGAGATTGCCCTTAACCTCCCTTTACAAGACTTTTTATTATGTTAAAGGAAAGAAGCCATTTGTATGTTTAAGTGCATTTACATGAAGTTCAAGAACTGGCAAAACCAATGTATAGTGACTGAAATTAGAACAGTGGTGGCCTCTGATGGGAACTTTCTGGAGTGATGGGAATATTCTGTGTCTTGATTTAGATGTTGGTTACACGGGTGTATGCATTTGCCTAAGCTTATTGAACTGTACACTTAAGATCTGTGCATTTTACTGAATATAAATTATATCTCAAGTAAACAAACAAAATAAACTTATTTTGTAACGGGAAAGAAATTTTCCCACTCTTCTTCAGTGACTAGGTCCCCTGGAAGCAGTCCAGCATCATTGAAAGCATGTGGCTTTGGGGTCAGTGTCTGGTTCTAATTCTATTCTGCCACTGTCATTTGTGACCTTCGACAAGCTGATTTCTGATTCCCTAATCTTTAAAATGGTCAGGGGGATTGTTACGCTAAGTAAACAAGCTATACAGCAAATTGCCTGGCATACAGATGGTATCACCTCCTACAGGAAGCCTTCCCTTCCTTCTCCAGATTGCATCCAGTCTTCATTCCCACACACCAGCCTTGGTGTATGTGTAATTCAAATCTGTGTCTCAATAACTGGCACACCTCAACAGTCACAGACCTGTAGCATTGTTTATTGAAAAGTCACATTGCAAATGTGGAATCTGCAAATGCCAAGAGTCTACTAAGTCGTAGTATTTTTATCTTTCTGTACTCACCTCCAACAGGCTCAGATCTTGAGGGCAAGGGCTGGGTGCTGCTCAGCTTTGTATCTCCCCAGCTTTACCAAGTGTTCAATAAATGACCAGTGAGTAACTAATAAGTAGAATAGTACATGCATCAGTAATTGAATAAAAGCATGAAAAAAATGCATAAACTATTAAATGTAGCAATCAGTGAATGAGTCCATTAGGGCGTAAGTAGGGGAATAGGTGATGGTGAATCCATGGATGAGTACAGACCTAATGAATGAAGGAAGGAATGCTGATTTCCTTCCTTCTGAAGGGCTGTGTGGGGTGGCAGCCCAATGGCCCAGTTCCAGAGCCCTGGGGAGAGTCAGGGCCTGGGCACCTGGAGGGACAGCCCTGGGCAGAGCTCAGCCCCTGGAGCCTTTCAAATATTGCCCAATACATTCCGGAGAATTCTCTTCCTTTCTTTTGGGCCGTCATCCACCATTCCTCTGTGGACATAGCTGTGCTGAGGGAATAGGAGCAGGGCTTGCCTCCAGGGGCTATGTGCATGCTGTCCCCTCCCCGGACACCCCTGCCACTTGTCAGCGCAAGGGCCGCTCCCTCCCTCAACAGCACATCCCGAGCAGATGTCGATCCTGTCTTGTCAGCAGCAGAGCAGCTGTCAGAAGTTTGCATTATTTATCTGCTCTGTAACATTTACTGGGATTTAGTGTTTAATAACTGTCATTCCAATATATCTTTTCTTAATCCCCTCAGATCTGCTGCTGTAGCAATTTTAAATATTTATCAACACTCTCCTTGTATTCGCTGGTTGGGTTGCAATTTTCTTGTAATTAAAGATTTACAAGACACTGCCTGAGATTTACAGAGGATCGGTAGAGACCAAAGAGGGCGGGAGGAGAGAGCAGGTCTTAGAATCCGTTGCTTGGGATCCAAAGCTGGAGTCCGGTCCTGGAAGAGGGGGCACAGGTGGCTGCTCACTGGCTCCCACTGCCCTCTCCGTCACCCTCCCTCCCGCGCCCCGTGCTTGGAGGACCTCAGGGTGAGGTACAGGCCGCAGTGGTCTGCCGCCTCGCCAGTCCTGCTGTGTGCTGGCCTTGGGCCAGGGGCTGGGGGACGGCAGGGAGCAAGGCGTAAAAGGCCCTGCTGATACAGAGTTTACATTCTAGTGATGCAGACAGGCAATAAGCCTGCCAACAAATTTTTTTTTTTTTAAATAATTATTTTTTATTGAAGGGTAGTTGACGCACAGTATTACATTACATTAGTTTCAAGTGTACAACACAGTGGTAGAACATTTATATACATAATTCTAGGTTCCAGCTATCACCCTACCAAGCTGTTACAATATCTTGACTATATTCCTTATGCTATACATTACATCCCGGTTACTAATTTATTTTACCATTGGAAGTCTGTCCTTTTTTTTTTTGTGAGGGCATCTCTCATATTTATTGATCAAATGGTTGTTAACGACAATAAAATTCTGTATAGGGGAGTCAATGCTCAATGCACAATCATTAATCCACCCCAAGCCTAATTTTCGTCAGTCTCCAATCTTCTGAGGCATAACAAACAAGTTCTTACATGGAGAACAAATTCTTACATAATGAATAAGTTACATAGTGAACAGTACAAGGGCAGTCATCACAGAAACTTTTGGTTTTGCTCATGCATTATGAACTATAAACAGTTCAAATATGAATACTCATTTGGTTTTTATACTTGATTTATATGTGGATACCACATTTCTCTCTTTATTATTATTATTTTTAATAAAATGCTGAAGTGGTAGGTAGATACAAGATAAAGGTAGAAAACATAGTTTAGTGTTGTAAGAGAGCAAATGTGGATGATCAGGTGTGTGCCTGTAGACTATGTGTTAATCCAAGCTAGACCAGGGCAATAAAACATCCACGTATGCAGAAGATTTCTCTCAGAACAGGGGGGGTGAGGTTCTAAGCCTCACCTCTGTTGATCCCCAATTTCTCACCTGATGGCCCCCCTGCGACTGTGCCTGTCTTAGGTTGTTCCTCCCTTGAGGAATCTTACCCGTCTCTGGCTAACCAGTCATCTTCCGGGGCCATACAGGGAAATGTGAAGTTGGTAAGTGAGAGGGAAGCCTTATTGTTTGAAAAGGTTAGCTTTTTACTTCTTTGCATATTTATGCCCTGTGGCTTCTATGCCCAGCATTTGTCTTGAGGTTTCATTACCACTTGGAAGAATTATGATACTCGGTAAATTTGATATGAGGCACGAATTCTATTTAAGGGTTGTAATTAGGAAGGAAGAAGAAAAGCTATAGAAGTAGCAGTAGGAAGAAAACATGGGAAGATTGATTATTTCTTTGACATATCTTCTTGTAGAGTAACTTCAGCATATATAGGTTTTAAGCTACTACTTAAATTGCGCACACACATTAACATAATAGGAGTATAGTTACATAACCAAAGCATATCTGTAATTACCAGCCATCTCCAGTGAAACCAAGAAAACCAGTTAGGCACCTTAGGCATTTGTGAAAACTTATCTATGATATGGTGGATATTGTCCAACTGAACTTGAACAGTCTGAGAGAAATCAGACAAATTAAAACAACCCATTCCTGGGGACTGTTCACATGCCATATGTTCTTTTAACAGTAAATAGTCTGTAGTTGTAAGACTTTGGAGCGCTACAATTTGCACTTCTCCAAATTCTTGGTTGAGTTCCAACAGTATAGATCCAGTCAAATTTGTTGTTTTACTGTATGCACAGGCCAGCTTAGATATCTCCTTCCTCATTCCCATGGCAAGTCCAGGAGCTGGTGGGATGAGTGCATCTACAGCTGTAGCAGTGCGTGGATCTTTGTTGGGGTTTTTTGATGATCATCTTCTGGCATGAGTCTTCCAGAGAGTGCAGATGTTGGAAGTTCTTTTTCATATCGTATCTTAGTTCATTTTCAGGGTAGCCCAATTAGGCTTTGATCCTCTGTATAAACACAAACAGACCCTTTGCCTACACTTTAAAATGCCCTTTATACCCTTGTGTAGAACTCGTTGGAGGTTACCACACAGGAACTGCCCTTTTTTTTTTTTTTTTTTTGCTTTGTTTTTGGTATCACTAATCTACACTTACATGACGAATATTATGTTTACTAGGCACTCCCCTATACCAGGTCTCCCCTATAAACCCCTTTACAGTCACTGTCCATCAGCATAGCAAAATGTTGTAGAATCACTACTTGCCTTCTCTGTGTTGTACAGCCCTCCCCTTTCTCCTACCCCCCCATGCATGCTAATCTTAATACCCCCCTACTTCTCCCCCCCTTATCCCTCCCTACCCACCCATCCTCCCCAGTCCCTTTCCCTTTGGTACCTGTTAGTCCATTCTTGAGTTCTGTGATTCTGCTGCTGTTTTGTTCCTTCAGTTTTTCCTTTGTTCTTATATTCCACAGATAAGTGAAATCATTTGGTATTTCTCTTTCTCTGCTTGGCTTGTTTCACTGAGCATAATACCCTCCAGCTCCATCCATGTTGCTGCAAATGATTGGATTTGCCCTTTTCTTATGGCTGAGTAGTATTCCATTGTGTATATGTACCACATCTTCTTTATCCATTCATCTATCGATGGACATTTAGGTTGCTTCCAATTCTTGGCTATTGTAAATAGTGCTGCAATAAACATAGGGGTGCATCTGTCTTTCTCAAACTTGATTGCTGCATTCTTAGGGTAAATTCCTAGGAGTGGAATTCCTGGGTCAAATGGTAAGTCTGTTTTGAGCATTTTGATGTACCTCCATACTGCTTTCCACAATGGTTGAACTAACTTACATTCCCACCAGCAGTGTAGGAGGGTTCCCCTTTCTCCACAGCCTCGCCAACATTTGTTGTTGTTTGTCTTTTGGATGGCAGCCATCCTTACTGGTGTGAGGTGATACCTCATTGTAGTTTTAATTTGCATTTCTCTGATAATTAGCGATGTGGAGCATCTTTTCATGTGTCTGTTGGCCATCTGTATTTCTTTTTTGGAGAACTGTCTGTTCAGTTCCTCTGCCCATTTTTTAATTGGGTTATTTGTTTTTTGTTTGTTGAGGCGTGTGAGCTCCTTATATATTCTGGACGTCAAGCCTTTATCGGATGTGTCATTTTCAAATATATTCTCCCATACTGTAGGGATCCTTCTTGTTCTATTGATGGTGTCTTTTGCTGTACAGAAGCTTTTCAGCTTAATATAGTCCCACTTACTCATTTTTGCTGTTGTTTTCCTTGCCCGGGGAGATATGTTCAAGAAGAGGTCACTCATGTTTATGTCTAAGAGGTTTTTGCCTATGTTTTCTTCCAAGAGTTTAATGGTTTCATGGCTTACATTCAGGTCTTTGATCCATTTTGAGTTTACTTTTGTATATGGGGTTAGACAATGGTCCAGTTTCATTCTCCTACATGTAGCTGTCCAGTTTTGCCAGCACCACCTGTTGAAGAGACTGTCATTTCGCCATTGTATGTCCATGGCTCCTTTATCAAATATTAATTGACCATATATGTCTGGGTTAATGTCTGGATTCTCTAGTCTGTTCCATTGGTCTGTGGCTCTGCTCTTGTGCCAGTACCAAATTGTCTTGATTACTATGGCTTTATAGTAGAGCTTGAAGTTGGGGAGTGAGATCCCCCCTACTTTATTCTTCTTTCTCAGGATTGCTTTGGCTATTCGGGGTCTTTGGTGTTTCCATATGAATTTTTGAATTATTTGTTCCAGTTCATTGAAGAATGTTGCTGGTAGTTTCATAGGGATTGCATCAAATCTGTATATTGCTTTGGGCAGGATGGCCATTTTAACGATATTAATTCTTCCTAGCCACGAGCATGGGATGAGTTTCCATCTGTTAGTGTCCCCTTTAATTTCTCTTAAGAGTGACTTGTAGTTTTCAGAGTATAAGTCTTTCACTTCTTTGGTTAGGTTTATTCCTAGGTATTTTATTTTTTTTGATGCAATTGTGAATGGAGTTGTTTTCCTGATTTCTCTCTCTGTTGGTTCATTGTTAGTATATAGGAAAGCCACAGATTTCTGTGTGTTGATTTTGTATCCTGCAACTTTGCTGTATTCCGATATCAGTTCTAGTAGTTTTGGGGTGGAGTCTTTAGGGTTTTTTATGTACAGTATCATGTCATCTGCAAATAGTGACAGTTTAACTTCTTCTTTACCAATCTGGATTCCTTGTATTTCTTTATTTTGTCTGATTGCCGTGGCTAGGACCTCCAGTACTATGTTAAATAACAGTGGAGAGAGTGGGCATCCCTGTCTAGTTCCCGATCTCAGAGGAAATGCTTTCAGCTTCTCGCTGTTCAATATAATGTTGGCTGTGGGTTTATCATAGATGGCCTTTATTATGTTGAGGTACTTGCCCTCTATTCCCATTTTGCTGAGAGTTTTTAACATGAATGGATGTTGAACTTTGTCAAATGCTTTTTCAGCATCTATGGAGATGATCATGTGGTTTTTGTCTTTCTTTTTGTTGATGTGGTGGATGATGTTGATGGACTTTCGAATGTTGTACCATCCTTGCATCCCTGGGATGAATCCCACTTGGTCATGGTGTATGATCCTTTTGATGTATTTTTGAATTCGGTTTGCTAATATTTTGTTGAGTATTTTTGCATCTACATTCATCAGGGATATTGGTCTGTAGTTTTCTTTTTTGGCGGGGTCTTTGCCTGGTTTTGGTATTAGGGTGATGTTAGCTTCATAGAATGAGTTTGGGAGTATCCCCTCCTCCTCTATTTTTTGGAAAACTTTAAGGAGAATGGGTATTATGTCTTCCCTGTATGTCTGATAAAATTCTGAGGTAAATCCATCTGGCCCGGGGGTTTTGTTCTTTGGTAGTTTTTTGATTACTGCTTCAATTTCGTTGCTGGTAATTGGTCTGTTTAGATTTTCTGTTTCTTCCTGGGTCAATCTTGGAAGGTTATATTTTTCTAGGAAGTTGTCCATTTCTCCTAGGTTTCCCAGCTTGTTAGCATATAGGTTTTCATAGTATTCTCCAATAATTCTTTGCATTTCCGTGGGGTCCGTCGTGATTTTTCCTTTCTCGTTTCTGATACTGTTGATTTGTGTTGACTCTCTTTTCTTCTTAATAAGTCTGGCTAGAGGCTTATCTATTTTGTTTATTTTCTCGAAGAACCAGCTCTTGGTTTCATTGATTTTTGCTATTGTTTTATTCTTCTCAATTTTATTTATTTCTTCTCTGATCTTTATTATGTCCCTCCTTCTGCTGACCTTAGGCCTCATCTGTTCTTCTTTTTCCAATTTCGATAATTGTGACATTAGACCATTCATTTGGGATTGCTCTTCCTTTTTTAAATATGCTTGGATTGCTATATACTTTCCTCTTAAGACTGCTTTTGCTGTGTCACACAGAAGTTGGGGCTTAGTGTTGTTGTTGTCATTTGTTTCCATATATTGCTAGATCTCCATTTTGATTTGGTCATTGATCCATTGATTATTTAGGAGCGTGTTGTTAAGCCTCCATGTGTTTGTGAGCCTCTTTGCTTTCTTTGTACAGTTTATTTCTAGTTTTATGCCTTTGTGGTCTGAAAAGTTGGTTGGTAGGATTTCAATCTTTTGGAATTTTCTGAGGCTCTTTTTGTGGCCTAGTATGTGGTCTATTCTGGAGAATGTTCCATGTGCACTTGAGAAGAATGTATATCCCGCTGCTTTTGATGTAGAGTTCTATAGATGTCTATTAGGTCCATCTGCTCTACTGTGTTGTTCAGTGCTTCCGTGTCCTTACTTATTTTCTGCCCAGTGGATCTATCCTTTGGGGTGAGTGGTGTGTTGAAGTCTCCTAGAATGAATGCATTGCAGTCTATTTCCCCCTTTAGTTCTGTTAGTATTTGTTTCACATATGCTGGTGCTCCTGTGTTGGGTGCATATATATTTAGAATGGTTATATCCTCTTGTTTGACTAAGCCCTTTATCATTATGTAGTGTCCTTCTTTATCTCTTGTTACTTTCTTTGTTTTGAAGTCTATTTTGTCTGATATTAGTACTGCAACCCCTGCTTTCTTCTCACTGTTGTTTGCTTGAAATATGTTTTTCTATCCCTTGACTTTTAGTCTGTACATGTCTTTGGGTTTGAGGTGAGTTTCTTGTAAGCAGCATATAGATGGGTCTTGCTTTTTTATCCATTCTGTTACTCTGTGTCTTTTGATTGGTGCATTCAACCCATTAACATTTAGGGTGACTATTGAAAGATATGTACTTATTGCCATTGCAGGCTTTAAATTCGTGGTTACCAAAGGTTCAAGGTTAGTCTCTTTAGTATCTTACTGCCTAACTTAGCTCGCTTATTGAGCTGTTATATACACTGTCTGGAGATTCTTTTCTTCTCTCCCTTCTTGTTCCTCCTCCTCGATTCTTCATATGTTGGGTGTTTTGTGCTGTGCTCTTTCTAGGAGTGCTCCCATCTAGAGCAGTCCCTGTAAGATGTTCTGTAGAGGTGGTTTGTGGAAAGCAAATTCCCTCAGCTTTTTTTGTCTGGGAATTGTTTAATCCCACCGTCATATTTGAATGATAGTCGTGCTGGATACAGTATCCTTGGTTCAAGGCCCTTCTGTTTCATTGTATTAAATATATCATGCCATTCTCTTCTGGCCTGTAGGGTTTCTGTTGAGAAATCTGACGTTAGCCTGGTGGGTTTCCCTTTATAGGTGACCTTTTTCTCTCTAGCTGCCTTTAACACTCTTTCCTTGTCCTTGATCTTTGCCATTTTAATTATTATGTGTCTTGGTGTTGTCCTCCTTGGATCCTTTCTGTTGGGGGTTCTGTGTATTTCCGTGGTCTGTTCGATTACTTCCTCCCCCAGTGTGGGGAAGTTTTCAGCAATTATTTCTTCCAAGATACTTTCCATCTCTTTTCCTCTCTCTTCTTCTTCTGGGACCCCTATAATACGGATATTGTTCCTTTTGGATTGGTCACACAGTTCTCTTAATATTGTTTCATTCCTGGAGATCCTTTTGTCTCTCTCTATGTCAACTTCTATGCGTTCCTGTTCTCTGGTTTCAATTCCATCAATGGCCTCTTGCATCCTATCCATTCTGCTTATAAACCCTTCCAGAGTCTGTTTCATTTCTGCAATCTCCTTTCTGGCATCTGTGATCTCCTTCCGGACTTCATCCCATTTTTCTTGCGTATTTCTCTGCATCTCCGTCAGCATGTTTATGATTCTTATTTTGAATTCTTTTTCAGGGAGACTGGTTAGGTCTGTCTCCTTCTCTGGTGTTGTCTCTGTGATCTTTGTCTGCCTGTAGCTTTGCCTTTTCATGGTGATAGGAATAGTCTGCAGAACTGGGACGAGTGACGGCTGGAAGGACTTCCCTTCTTGTTGGTTTGTGGCCCTCCTCTCCTGGGAGAACAGCGGCCTCTAGTGGCTTGTGCTGCGCAGCTGCGCGCAGACAGGGTTTCTGCTTCCTGCCCGGCTGCTATGGAGTTAATCTCCGCTGTTGCTGTGGGCGTGGCCTGGCTCGGGCAGCTACTCCAAAATGGTGGAGCCGCGTTGGAGGGGGAGCTGCTGGGAGGCTATTTATCTCCGTAAGGGGCCTGCCTGCTCCCTGCAGCCCAGGGGTTAGGGTGCCCAGAGATCCCGGATTCCCTACCTCTGGATTAAGTGACCCGCCCTGCCCCTTTAAGACTTCCAAAAAGCACCCGCCAAAACAAAACAACGCCCACCGAAAAAAAAAAAGAAAGAAAAAAAATTTTTTTAATTAAAAAAAAAAAAAAAAGTTTTTAATAAAAAAAAAAAAAAAAAAAAAAGGTGGTCGTTCGTTTTTCTTTATTCTCCAGTGCCAGCCTCAGGCCTCTGCTCACCGGTCTTGCTGCCCTGTTTCCCTAGTATTGGGGTCCCTATCCCTTTAAGACTTCCAAAAAGCGCTCGCCAAAACAAAACAGCAAAAAAGCAAAAAAAAAATGGTCGCGCGCTTTTCTTATGTCCTCTGTCGCCCAGCCTCCAGTGCCTGCTCACTGTTCTTGCTGCCCTGTTTTCCTAGTATCCAGGGCCCTGCACTCTGGCCCGGATGGCGGGGGCTGGGTGCTCGGCAGCCCTGGGCTCCGTCTCCCTCCCGCTCTGCCTGCTCTTCTCCCGCCGGGAGCTGGGGGGAGGGGCGCTCGGCTCCCGCGGGGCCGGGGCTTGTATCTTACCCCCTTCGCGAGGCGCTGGGTTCTCTCAGGTGCGGATGTGGTCTGGATATTGTCCTCTGTCCTCTGGTCTTTATTCTAGGAAGGGTTGTCTTTGTTATATTTTCATAGATATATGTTGTTTTGGGAGGAGATTTCCGCTGCTCTACTCACGCCGCCATCTTCCCGAGTGTGCCAACAAATTTTTAAAAATCATTTTGGATTTTGAAAAATGTGATAAATGGAGAAACAGATTATGACTGAAGGTGGGACATGTATCAGAGTTCTTTATTATAGTAGAAACTGACTCAGCAAAAGGAAATTTCTGGAAGGATTGGACAGTTCATAATGGATGAAAGGAAACAATCAAAGAAAGAGTAAGGGAAGACATAGGAATCAGGATTATTTAGTGGCAGGCGCCAACAATCTCTTCAGAGGGTGGCCTTTGGGACAAAGCTTCCAAACAGTCATCTGTTACCATGACACTCTGCTCAGGAGCCACCGTCCGGGACAGACGGTCCTCGCTCTTTGGCCAGAGGAGACCAGGGCACCTTGTCCCACAGTCTGACCGGGACAGGGCCCACTGGGGGAGGGGTAGTCATCCAGAGCAGAATCTGGGTGATGAGACCAAAGGAGGAGGTACAGGAGGTGGACCTGCCGAGGGCCAGGGGTATAGTGCATCTCAGAGGCCTTTCTGAGAATATCTGAGTTGAGACCAAAATGATGGGAAGGAGCCAAATGCATGAAGAGCTGGGAGAAGAGGGAACGGCAAGTGCAAAAGCCCTGTGGTTGGAAAGAGCTTTTTGTTTTCATGGGTCAGGGTGGCTGGTTCTGTCTTCCCTCAGAGGATGGGCTACCTCCAGTCCTCAGAGTCTCCCTGGGCCATGTCATGGGGCTGGAATTTTGTCTATTTCAGATGGAATAGAACAGAAGACCCAGGTACGGGGGCCATTCTTCCAGCTCCTGTGACAGTGAAACCAGTTAGGGTGGAATTTTGGTCAAGTCATGTTTCTGGAGGCCAGACATTGTTAGGTTGGGTAGGCTATGGACGGATAGGATATGGACACAGTCCTCAGAGCACTTATGCACTTGTGGGGGCGAGGCAAACAGATCTTTGCAGAAGGCAGTTAGATACAAGTATGCCTGGAGAGTTGATACAAAATCTTTCTTCTTTTCTAAGCTATGTGCTTTGTGCTATAAAGTCCCCTGAAATACTACCTTTGTAGCATCCCAGTGATTTTTTTCTTCATTGGTTTTTCTAAGCCTCTGTTTCTTCATGTATAAAATGGGAATCATAATAGTGCCTTATTCATATGAAATTGTTATAGGGATTAAATGAGATGTTCCATGGAAAGTGCTTACCTATGCCTAGCACATAATAACTGCTCAATAAATTCTACTTGTTATGATTAGTAACAAAAGACATGTACATCCCACTACCCCAAACCAATGATTTTGAGACACTGCGTTCTTACGTTCATTCAATTTGAAATACTTCCTAATTTTTATTTTCTTTGGCCCATGGATTGTTTAGAAGCATGTTATTTAGCTCCCAGATACTGAGGGACTTTCTAGTTATCTTTCTGTATTGATTTCTAATTTATTTCTCTTGTGGTCAGAGAACATACTTGGTATGACTTAAATCCTTTTGAATGTACCGAGTTTTATTTACGGTAGAGATCAGAAGATGATCTCTCCTGATGAAAGTTTCATGTTGGCTTGAAAAGAATGTGTACTCTTGCTGCTTCTGGATAGAGCACTTAGCAAGTTGGTTTGGTCAAGTTGGTTCATGGTGCTGTTCAAATCTCCTGTACCCTTGCTAATTTTCTGACTCCTTGTTCTGTCGGTTATTGAGAAGAGGTTTGAAAACCTCTGACTTCAACTGTGGATCTGTCCATTTCTCCCTGTAGTTCTATCAGTTTTTGCTTCATGTATTTTGAAGCTCTGTTATAGGGTATAGGCATATTTAGAAGTGTTCCACATGAAGGAGTTACCTGGCCCAAAGTGTGAATTGAGAAAGTTGAGAAACCATCGTCTAGAGCTAATTATTACCCGCTGCTGAGGCAAGACCCTTTTATGTACCCCAGTCAATGCCCCAGGACTCGCGGGGCTCCCCTGTCCGGCCCATAGGAGTGGGCACTATTCCCAGCTCGGATGTGCTGAGCTCCGCTCACTTTAATCTGTTCGGTTCATTCTTTCCCCAGCCTCGCGTGGATTCCTCACGTGTCTGTGCTGATCAGTACTCAGCTGAATACTGAGGGGGGTTCTCTTTCAATCTCCAGGCTCTCCCTCTGTGCAACTCTTCCCAGTTTTCCTTGCTGTGAATTCTACTGCCTTGACCCCTCAGTGTCGTGTCCTTTGCCAGGCCATCCACCAGACTCCCCCTGGGTTCCCCCTGCCGACCAATGGCCTGGAAACTCTTTTAAGGTGGTGAGCCGGGGCAAATCCAGGGATGACCTTATTTATTTCGGCTCCCAGAGACATCACTTTGTGGATGTCAGCTAGAATTTCCCCCTCAGCAACACCAGGGCCTCCTCACTGGGCTTATCACAGCGAGGCCATGGGAGCCAGGTTAGGGCTTGGCACCTGCTCAACCATGTACCTTCACCAGTGGTCACTGCCATTGTGGTTAAATGCCCCACAGGAGAAACCAACCCTGAGCTCCTGGCTTGATTCCATAACCTCGGGCACCAGTCAGCTGATTTAGGCCAGGCTGTTCTTTCAGACCCCACCTGCGGAGGGGCTAGGGTTTGTTCCCCTGGAATACACAGTTATTCCTAGTGGAATGAAGGCCCCTGCCAACCAGGCTCACTTTTGCAGTGATGGGGGCTCTGCAACCTTTGTTTGCCCGAGGAATACACTCCTGGAATCGAACTAGGCTGTGGCAGACAGATTTTGCTGCCGTGGGTGGATCAGAGAAGGCCCAGAGGTGGCCTGTGAGGTGCCCGGTGAGCCAGAGCTGGTCATAGGCACAAGTGGCCAGCCAAGTCCTGAAGCATTCATGCTCTGTGCAGGGCTCGGCAGTTGTCATGCTGGTGAGGGCGCGGCGGGGCGGCAGTGCGTATGTGCGTGTGTCTTGCATGCCAGCATCTTATCGTTCTCATCAGTTGGGGAGGGCTGTAAGGCAAGGAATGATTAAAGAGGTCTCAGAGGGAAGGAGACAGTGTGAGGCAGTCTGATCCCTTGTTTGTTCAGGATCTTGCATAATTTCTATCACAGAGTAGTTTCATTTCTTGAGTGACAGGAAAGAAAAAAGTGAATGAGAGAATCTGTGCACCCTTTGAGTTGGAAGGGATCTCAGAGATTAGTCCCATCTCCAGCCTTTCTGAGACTCTCTATGTTGGCATGATCCCCCACCTGGTAGCCACCTAGTTTCTGTTTGTTATTATATATAATAATAGTTTTGGCTTAAATGTGTCCCAGGCTTACCCTTGTGGCTCTACTTTACATGCATTAACCTCATATAAGCCTCACACCCCAAGGAGGTAATTATTATGCTGATGTGTCGATGAAGACACACAAAGAGACAAAGCTCACACAAAGAGCCGAGACAGAAACTGAACACAGATGCCCGACTCCATTGCTTAAGCTCATAACCACTGTGTTGCACTGTCTGAATACACGTGGTCACAGAGCTCTCACTACCTCACAAGGTAACCTGTGCTCTCCTTAGGCAGCTTTGGCTGTTAGAAAATTTTCTTATGTTGAGCTGAAGCCTAGAGCCCTGTAAGTCTTCACTCACTGTTCCGAGAGTCCTCCCTGGGACGTCTGAGGGCCACGCTCCGTCTTGCACCTGACCTCATCCTGCAGATGGCTCTCATGGGCTACACGTGTGGAAGGGCTCAGCTAGACCCCCTTCTGGGGCCCTTGTTTAAGGGCCTGCATTGATCTGTGCTCTTAGCATGTGGCTGTCAGGCTGCGCAAGGAGAGTTCTGCCCGGTGCAGAGAGTCCCAGATCACTGTGTCCCGTTTGGACGCTGTACTGTTATTAGTGCCGCTTCACTTCGCATTAGCTTCTTTGACAAGAGACATTCTTCCACCGCTCTGGCCTACTTGCTGAATTCCGGTGGGATTTAGCTCAAAGCAGGAAGTGATATGAAGGGCAAGAACAGCAAGCTGCCCTAGGTCCGGCCTCTGGGTGTGGGTACTGGGCAGAGAGGAGGGTGGGCAGGCTGCACACGAGCAGGAGGGCTCTCCTAGTTTGTGGGGTGATGCTCGGCAACCATCTCTGCTGGAATGGAGCTGTGAGGTGTGTGTGTGTGTGTGTGTGTGTGTGTGTGTGATGTGGCAGAGTATGAGCATAATCTTCTAGAAAACAGCTGTGGAGTGCCTAAGCCTCATCTGTTGGGCCTTTCTGTTCTCATTTTGGATGTGATTGAATCTCATTTCATTGGAAAACCATCTTCCAGACTGAACTGAGCTCAGTGCATGAGATGGCCCCCGGGGCAGGGGGAATGAAGGCAGCTGCACTTGCCTGCAAACCCAGGAGGTCCGAAGCCTGGTTCTGGTGACCTGTGTCATGGCTGCAGGGGGCCTGCCTGCTGCGGCTTCAACGGAGCCTCTCGGACCCCTGGGGCCTCAGTGTGCGCGCACGTGTGTGTGTGTGTGTGTGTGTGTGTGTGTGTGTGTGTGTGTGTGTGTGTGTGGTTCTCCATTAATGTGCTCCTCGCAGGCAACCCCATGCTCACAGCCTTGGTTTTCCTCCTGATTAACATGTGGCGTGGCTCCCATGTACAGAAGAGAATGAGTATAAGAGGTCTTGGATATGCCATCGGACCCTCTCGAGTCCGGAATGGGTAAGGGGTGGGGAGCCAAACGTACCAATCAGGCAGAGGCAGGAAGGTGACATGCTGGGCGAACCAAATAAACTTTCCCGGCCTTTGTCTGTAAAATGAGGTTAAAGCTCTCTGCCTTCTGGGATAGTTGGGAGGAGTCCAGAGAACGTGTACAAACTCCTGTCTCACTGGGGACCCTTGCTAAGGACAGTAGCTGTCGTTGTAGGGAGCCCCTCCTGCCTCTCCCGCCCTCTCAGGGACGGCATGGGAGCGAAGGGCTAACACGTGCGGCCATTCTTTGCTCTGGGGTTGCCTGTCATTAATTAGAGTGATAATGACAAGAGCCCTTACGTAAGCTCCCCAACGCTGTGTGTCCCCAGAACGCACAGCCCTGGGGCTCAGGGACAGCGCTGGCATTTCAGAATGGATCCCTTTCTGCTCTCTGCTCTCCCCCACGTCATTGCTCTTCCCTCTGATGTCCGCAGTTCATGGGCTTGCTGTTTATCAGCTGCAGGAAAAGGAGGCAGGGTGCTGGAGGGCAGGTTTCTGTCTTGCTAAGGCTCTGCGCTCCACTGGGAATGGCCAATTAGAGCCCAGCTCCCAGAGATGCATCACCGTGGCACCTGGCTCCTCGGGCCCCTCGGCCGTAGATCACAGCCAGGGTGGGTGATGGTGGCAGGACATGCTCACCAGGCAGAAGCTGGGAGGCCAGGGAAGGCACGCGGAAGCCGCGAACTCTTCACTGCTCAGTGTCACGGGGCAGGGGAGAGCCGGGCGCATTCCAACATGCCCTGGGATGGCTTCTGAAGGAACTGCAGGGTTTGGGTCTCACTGGCATGTGGTCTTTGCCCCCTTCCCCACTTGCCCTCATTTCCCTATAGCTTTGGGGAGACACGAAAGACCAGAAGACGAGACACAGGTCAGAAGGTCTGGCTAGTTTCTAACTCGATGTTAGTGGTTGCTTGTTAGAGCACGTTGTGGTTGTGTGGGTGGAAGGGAGAGGAGGCCTGCCAGCCCTGCTCCCCTCCATGTCTCATCAGCCTCATGATTCAGCCCTTCATGCATTTACTCAGCCAGTCATTCCCTCGTCAAACAGCTTGTAACGGACACCTGCATGAGCCAGGCTGTGTTCTCGGTGCCAGAGACAAAAAGTGAAGAAGACTGCTCGCTGGACGTGGCTGTCTCAGGGACACTTGCGGGCCGCCAGGAGGCACTCCCAGTGTGAGTCCTGTGATGGTCTCCAGGACATACCGAGAAGAGGCCCGGACTCAGACCTGGGGAAGCCATGGAGGGCTCCCTGGAGGAAGTGACACCTAGGCTGAGACCCAGAGGCTGGATAGAACTGGACAGATGAACAGAGGAAGGGGGCTGCTGTGGGGGAGAATGTTACAGGCCCAGAGAACATTATATACAAAGGCCCAACAGAGACAATGAGTGTGGTGTGTCCTAGCAATTGAAACACTTGTGTGACTGGGTCTCAGCGTAGGAGGGAGTGACACAGCAGATGTATAGGAGGTAGGCAGAGCTGGGTGGTGAAGGGCTGTGATTTTGTGTCAAGCAATTTAGTCTGAAGGCAATGGGGAGCAATGAGATATTTTGAGCAGGAAAGTGAGAGGACCAGGTTTGCATTTTAGAAGGAGCCCTTTGTCTGCTGATTCCCCAGCACGAAAGGATGGAGGCAGGGAGGCCAGGCCTAAGGCTGCTATGATGGTTCAGGGCAGAGCTGAGGGACTTGCACGCCTGTCCTCCCCATCCAGCCTCTGCCCCGTGCTGTGGACGTGTGCCTGCGCCCCATGCAGCCAGCTCACGAGGGGGCGGTAGCCGCTGTGCTTGCTCCCGATGTGCCTCACAGCTGAGCGCCCCTGCACGGGGAGCTGTTATCCGGGCACTGTTGCTCTCAGTGCCTCGGAAGCCCGTGCTGCTTTGTTCCTCCCAGGCCTGCTGCAGGGCAGGGCTCTTCAGAAGCCGAATAATGGCCATAGATTCCAGCAGAAATGGACGAGGGGCTCTGAGGACAAGGCAGGGAAGGGCAGGACCACAGTCACTGGAACCAGACTGAGGTCATGGGTTCTCATTTCAGGTCCAGAGGTGCTGGGGGACCTTCTTCTCAATGACTCCTTAAAAGCAGAGCAGGTCAGAGATATTAGAACCCTGTGCGCTATTGGCGGGAAGGTAAAATGGTGCAGTGGAAGTGAAAACAGCATGACATTTCTTAAAAAAATGTAAACATAGAATTACGAAATGACCCGGTAATTCCACTCCTAGGTATACACCCAAAACAACGGAGAGCAGGGTCTCTAAGAGGTCCTTGCACACCCATGCTCGTGGCAGTATTATTCGCAACAGCCGGAAGGTGGAAGTGGACCAAGTGCCCGTCAGTGGATGAATGTATAAGCAAAACGTGTCATCTGCATATAAGGGATTAAAGGGAAGAAAATCCCAACACAGGCTGCAATGTGAATGAGCCTTGAGGACATTATCCCTGAGGGAAATCAGCCAGTCACAAAAGGACTGTGAGATTCACACTCACTTGAGGAAGCTAGAACAGTCAAATCCATAGAAAAGGAAAGTGGAGTGGAGTCCGCCAGGGGCTGCGAGGGGGGAAAGAGGGAGTTGCTGCTTAATGGCTACAGAGTTTCAATTTTGCAGATCAGAATGTTCTGGAGATGGATTGAACAACAACGTGAATGCACTTAACATGTCTGTATTGCACAACTAGAAATGGTTACAGCGGTACATTTTATGTTACATGTCTTTAACCACAATTAAAGATAAAAATAAGGACATCAGATAACATAGTTTTTCAGAAAGCAAGACAGGGCCCAGGGTGAGTGGTGGGGGTATTAGTAGCGCCCCCTTGTGGAAGACAGTAGAAGTGAGAGAGGGTCGACCCAGCCTTTCCAGTCCCGCGGGCCCTCCTCTTGGGAACCACTTCTCTGTGCTCCTCTTTATCTCACTCATTCTTGCTCATCCTTGTCTTCTGTTATTGGCATAATATAGAAATTCTTTTATTGGGTAAGACTTGTCTCCATAACCAAATGGTGACCTCCTGGAGAAAGCACTCTTTACTTCTTGCTGGATTTTTGCAGCAGGATTTTAAACTGGGTCTTTGTTTTGCAAAAATATTGCAGTGCTCCATCCATTGCCCATGGGCCTCTCCTGATTTCTGATATTCAAACCATTTGCTTTTGAGGGAACTGTTGTGTCATGATCCTGACTGATTTTTCTCTTCTTCAGTTGTTCATTCATCTCCCCCAGCGCCAGCCTTATTTTTTCAGTGATATGGTGGGTGATATAAACACTTCGCTGACATCGATTTCATTAAACTCATTAAAATCAGCGCTTTGGGGGATAAGACACACAATTTGACTTTGTAGCTGGTTCGTACTGTATCTGTTTGTGTGGTGGTGACCATCCACCATCAACAGAGACTGACAAAGACCTTTGACACGTGGGATGGGTCAGCCTGAGTCTGCAGATGAATCGGAATTTGCAGGGGTAATTTCCCTCGCGCGGAAGGAATCTTTGCAAAGCTGCCGTGTCCTCGTGTGGGAGGGGAAACCTGGGACGGGATGCTCGAGTTTACAGCTAACGAGTGGGAGCCGCAGGGCCGTGGTTTCAGTTCAGTCTATGGGAGGACTTCCTAATAAGTAGAATCTTTAACTGGATGGACTGCCTTGTGAGGTAATGAACTCTCTGTCACTTCAAGTATTAAAGCTGGGAAGAGACGATGGGGTGGTTGGGGAGGGAACCTCCACGGTGGGCGGAAGGTGGGGCTGGAGGATGCTTCCAAATCTAAGAGTCAATTATTCTACATCTTTTGTACTGTGGTACAGTCCTGACGACAGGACTGAATTTTATTCATCCCAGCAGCTGCCAATCACCACGTAAATACAGTGATAGCAGCTTGGCTGATGATTAGCAAGTGAATCTGGATGCACTGAGTGAATGAACTAGTTCTCACCTTCCAAATGGTCCTCAGCACCTGCTGCTCTAGAAGCCAAAGCCAAGGTTAGTTTCCCCATAGTCCTTCCCATGGGGACTGGAGGGGGAGACGGGGCCCTGAGGACAGAAGAGAGGTCCTGAAACAAGGGGCAGCTGGGCTGCTCCTAAAGGTTGTTTTAAATGTATTGCGCTCTCTCAGTGGCTCTCAACCTTGACTGTACATTTAAGTCACCTGGGAGCTTTTAAAAAATTCAGTACCGTGTGTATCTCACCCCTAGAGACTAATTTAATTGGTTGGAGGTGCTGGGCATCAGTTTTTAAAGCTCCCCTGGTGATTCTAATGCACAATCAAGGTTGAGAACCACTACCTCACCAAGTGTCAGGTGCTTTACATCTATTTTCTCATTTAATCCTCATGATAACTCCTGGGTGAGGTCACTGCTGCCCAGAGGCGTGGCCCTGAGCCTGCAGCTCCACCTTAAGAACCACGCAGGAATGCACGTTCTCAAGCCACACTCCAGACTCACGGAACTGAATTCTCTGGTGGGGCTCAGCAGTCCGTGTTTTGACCGCCTCCAGATGATTCTGCTCTGTGCTCCAGTTCGCAAACCACGGAGTAGGGTACTAGCAATCCTGATTCACAGATGGGGTGGACAGGCGAGGTCAGTAGCCCAAAGTCTCAGGGACAGTAGGAACACAGCAGGGATGTTAATCACGTGTATGCTCTGAATGGACTTGCATGTCATCCCTTTTTACGTGTGGTCCCCTGCCGTCAAGGCTGAGACACGCCACACTGCCTGCCGGGAGGTGCCTGGGGGCTCTTGCTAGCTCTGGTTCCATTCTCTCTCCTCTTTGCCTAGTGCCAAAACGTAGCTCCATCTGGAGCCCAATTGCTCTTGCCCTAGGGAAGCAAAGGACATATCACCCCAGGATCCGTTCTAAAACAGTTTTATTAGGTGCTTAAAATAGCTTCTGGCAGATGGTGTGTAGAACTGGGGACTGGAGCAGAGCTGCGATGACATTTGCAAAGTGTGTGTGTGTGTGTGCGCGCGCGTGCGTGGGGGGCATGAGAGAAGCTGGGGACCTGAAGAAGGGGCACAAAGGAGATACAGGACAGGATGGATATTTCTAATCTACCCAGGATTAAGCAGGGCTTGAAACTGGGTTTTCCAAAGTGCTCGGGCGAATCCCGCGCTGTGCCTGAGCCCGTGGTCAGGCGTGCTGTCGACTGGCTGAGTGAGCTCTGTGCGGCTCTCGGGGCCGGGGGACCATGGAGTTCATGTGGGGGGTGCAGCGGAAGCTTCTAGGTTTTGATAAGCTGAAAACTTGCCGATTTGTTTGAAGGTTAGGGGCAGACATCTGAGCCTTGCTTTGCAAATGAAAACACAGGGAATTCACTTCCTTGTCCTCATTTTAAAGGAAATGTATGTGCATGTAAATCTGAATCCCATTTAGGCGCAGAGATGGTGGATGTTCATCCCTCTAACCCTCCCTGGCAGCCCCGCGCACTGGTGTGGGTGGCTCTGTTTCCCTTGGCAACTCCCGACTGTGGTCTCTGGTCCTGCAGCTGTCAGGGTGACTCTTGGACCTGCTCCACAGTAATTCTTGCTTTTTCTGGGTTTTGGACCCGTTTCAGAATCTTATTAAATCTAAGGTGCCCTTCTTACAGAAAATGTCACAACGCATATACACAGAACAACTTGTTAGCAATTCCTGGAGGCCCGTGGACTCTCCGAGTGCATCTCTGAGCCGCTGGCCCTGGAGGAGGGTCCTGCAGAGCAGAGCCCTTCATCTTCCAAGGACCGGGCCAAGAGACCAGGCTCTCCGCCACTGTTCCCGTCACATGAGCAGAGAGAACAACACTGAAGCTGCTAGAAAGCAGGTGGGGGCCTGGCCCAGGGGCCTCTCTGAAGCTGGCTGCAGCTGTGAGAGCTGGGATCATACCGACCGTGGCCTTGAGCTCTGGAGCAGCACGCTCCCCGCAGCTCACGCACTCAGCTCTGCCTGCTCTGCCTCCGTTGCCCCAGCCGCGAGTCCTGGGCTCTGTCTAAGGGCTCTAGCTCCCACCCACCACACACTCAGTTCCTTTAATCATCGCCCGTCCAAGTGACGCCACTTCCTTGTTACCCTCTGTGGTTAGTACCTGAGTAATTCCATCTGGCATCACACACCACTGAGAGATGTGCATTCACTTGCTTCCCTGGTTTTTATGTAGAAGGTAGTGTGGGTGGGTGAGCTGAGCATGGGAATTTGGAATCAGAAAATCAGAAGACCTGGGTTCGAATTCCAGGTCTACTCTCATTGGTTATGTGACCTGGGGTAAATTATTGAAATTTTCTAAGCCTCAGTCTCCTTACCTGTAAAATGGGCATAATAATCATATCTGTGCTGCCAAACTCATGGAGTCATTACTAAGAGCAAATGGGAAAGTAGATCTCAGTGAGCTTAGTAATGCGCCACGATGTGCTGTGCATTATTCTCGTCATGCAGGTTGAGCCCAGGTTCCTTCTTCCCCCCTCAGGCTGACAGCCCGGCCCTTTTTGATTCCCGAGGGTGGCAATGAGCAGGTGAGGTCGAGCTTCTCAGGACTCTCTCAGCCTGCTGTCTTGTTGCTATTTCCCAACAGCAGCCCTTTGAGCCCTAAGACGCGGACGAGCCAGACCACCCGGGTGCTTTTGTGTACAGTGTCCTGCAGGTCAGGGTGGAGGACTGTGGGGATTGGCACAGGGGAGCTCCGGGCTCCTTGACTGGGGCTGGAGGAAAGGGAACCTGGAGGGACACAAAGCTTCAGAGTATAGAGGAGGCGGAGGGTGGGGCTACTGACCCGTGACTGTAGCAGGACGGTGGGAGGTCATAAGGGGCAGGACCGCTTCTAGGTGAAGAGTAAAGGCGGACGGCTCAGGAGGGCATGGTGGCGTGAGAATGGTATGGGCCAGAGGAGGTCCTGGGGGCTGTATGTTCTCGTCGGTGCTACAAAGTGGGCACAGAGACCAGCTGAGGCAGGGATGGGACCTGCTACCACCCAGATGCTTGGTGCATTGCTCGGCTCCACGTCCAGCCTCTGATGAGCTCCTGGCTTGCCCAGCTGACGTCTGAGCTCAGAAGCAAAGGAAGCCTGTTGGCAAAGGTTGCTCTGGATATAACTCAGACCAGTGAAGAAGACCTGATTGGGGAGGGCAGACATCAGAACCTGTGGGGGAAACCAGTTGGGAATTTTTGAGTTCAGAGTATCTAAGTCAGGGAAGGCTGAGGGGACAACATCAGATACACCCAGAGTTTTAGAAAGCTTGTTTCAAAAATTCAGAGCAAAGAGTCATAAACTGTGATTTTTCAAGAGAATATAGTTCAAGTGGTTTTAAAAACTGAAGTCCTGACAAAGTCACAAATTATCCCAGGTGTAAAGAAAAAAAAAAAAAAAAGAGGGCAGCATCTAAAAATAAAAGTGGCTGCTGCACAGGTAGTTTTTAATGCACACAGATTTTAGAAGTTCTTGTGTTTTCAAAAAACTACTGACACACTTTTAAAGTATATGAATCTGATTATAGTAAAACAGGGCCATGAAGACAGAGCCTTTGGAATCAGACAGTGTTTGAATCCTGGTTCTGCCACTTGTTAGCTGTGTGACCTTAGATAAGTCATTTAACCTTTCTGAGCTCTGATACCTAACTCTGTAAAATGGGGATAACAGTATCCACTTTATAAGGTAGCTGTGAATGAAATGAAACGGTGCATGCGAAGTCTCTCCGGGGGTGGCTGGCACGCAGCAAATGCTCAATGATAACCATTAATATTACCTTGTATAAAAAATACAGGGAGATGCTCTTAATCAAAAGGCAACTGCTACAGTATAGCACAAGTGGGTAAGAAGTACTGGGAGGATTAAGACAGGCTGATCTGACACTTGTGAAGCCTGTAGAGGAGCATAGGAGGGTGTTTTTAGGCAAATCATCGAGAAGGAAGGTAGATAGATGCTGGGCCTGGAAGAGCCGGTGTGTTGTCAGTGGCAGACGGAGGAGGGGCAGGATGGGGCCCCTGTCACTGTGGCCTCAGCCCTGGAATAACTGCTCGAACAACAAACACAATTAAGATGGAACTGAGGGCCATGAAGGTCATTCCTCACCACCTTAAATGAGTTCCTGTCTCTCCGTTACCAGGCAGGGCATGGACAGGACATGCAGACGTGATGGGGGAGCCATGATGTATGACCTACGTGGGCTGCTGGAAGAACTGCCTGGAAAGGCCGAGGGGTCAGGGGCCTGAGGAAGAGTAAAGGTGGCTTTGATTCTCAAAAATAGGGGAAAGGATAGACTTAGAAAATACCAAAGTACACTTAGTGTCCATCCCTGGCGAAGTTCTAGAAGCAGTGATTACACTGAAATGATGCTCCTACCTGGCCTCCCTGCTTCTGCCTCACCCACCCCATACCCCACAGTCAGTCTGGCAACCAGAGGGATCCCCGTGAGTCAAATCATGCCGCACCTGCTCAGGACCCTCCAGCGACTCTCCCTTTTACTAGAAAGAGAAGCCCAGGTTCTCCCAGGGGGTTGCAAGGCCCAGCACAGTGGCCAGGCCACCTCTCTTGACCTCGTCTTGCTGTGACTCTTCCCCCCCACCTCCTGCTCTGGCCACTCTAGCTTCCTTGATCTTGGCCTTCGGCCTAGCTGTCCTCTCTGCTTAGATCCTTCTTCCCCCAGATAGCTGCTTGGTTTTCTCCCCCAAGTCTTTGCTCAAATGTCAGCTTCTCAGCGAGGCTTCTCTTGAGCGCCCGTGTGAGCCCCACACTCCCACTCCTCCTCTGCCCTGCTTTGTTTTTCCCTCTACAGTGCTCAGTACCATCCACTCTATATTCTGACTTACCTGTCCTGCTCATCCATTCTCTCCCCTCACCTAAACGCAAGCTCCATGGGCTCAGAGATTCGTATCTGCATTCCCAGTTCCTAGAACTGTGCCAACCATGTAGTCATGTTCATTAAATGTTTGTTGCTTGGGAGGGGAGGAGCAGAAAGGAAGGAAGGAAGGTGGCTCAGTACACCAAGAGGTCACTAGACTAGGGTGACCAGTTGTCCCAGTTTTCCCAGGACTGAAAGAGTTCCTGAAACTACAGATCTTTCAGTACCAAGACCAGGAAAGTTCATTTACTTTGGAGATACAGGGACCAAACTGATGGCTCCCAGGAATGTCACAAACCCACTATCTCCCACAGCCTCCCACAAAGCTGCCTGGTGGGAGAATGCAGAAATGTGTGCTGCAAGATAGTGTATTTAAGCAGTTTGTAGTTGGCTGAGTGGCCACGGCAGACATGTTGATTGATGGGCCTGTGTCAGGCTGATGGGAACGCTGCCACGGTGAGCCACAAAGCCGCGTCCCAGCCCAGGTTTGCCTGCAGCCTCTCTGAGCCATGGGTGAGGACACAGAATGCAGGACAGAATTTTGCAGTGGTACACACTAGGGGGTGGGGGATGGAAATGTTAACGGGGCTCTGCACACTGCTTGGCTTGCTAAGATATAGATAGAAACTTCCAGAGGGCTTCATGGGACTACTGGACAGGGTGTATGAGCGCTGACCCCCTCACCTTCTCCTTTCTTGCTGTAAAGTGTGGAGTAGTCTTCCATCCATCATCTCAGGGTTTGCTGACCATTCCCAGTACTAGGGAGGGGAAGCTAATGCATTCAACAATTAGGCTTGGTTTCAAGATCATCCCAGTAGATGGAAATGATAGGCCCTATGTAACAGCTTAAAATTTAAGCAGAAATAAACACAACTGACCCTTGAACAACATGGGGGGGCAGGGGCACTGATCTCCATGCTCTAAGAACCCCAAGTTTTGACTCCCCCAACACTTTACTAATAGCCTACTGTTGACTGGAAACCTTACTGATAAAATAAATGGTTGATTAACACATGTTTTGTATGTTATGTGTACTACATATTGTATTCTTACACTTAAGCTAAAGAAAAGAAAATTTTTTTTCAAATTGTCACAAATCTCCCTAAAATTTTCAAATATATTTATTGAAAAAAATCTGTGTATAAATGGACCTGCACAATTTGAACCTGTGTTGTTCAAGGGTCAACTGTATTACTTTCTAGTTAGAACTAAAGAAAAGAAATCTTAAAGATACAGACGAGACCAGGCTTAACAGCTGTGCTGTTGCTTTTAAATCCAACATGGGGAGTTGCCCATGCACTGCGTCTGGTGTGAAAGCTGAGATTTAAATGTCACTTAAGCCGTGTTAATAGACGTACAGGGTGCGGTCCCTCCGTTTCCTGCCTGGTGGGAACATACCTGACCCACGTGCCCAGCTCTTTACCAGGAGAGAGGTTGTTCACTCATTGCTCAGTTTCTAGCTATTCTAAGACACAACAACCCACAAAGGGCTTTTCCCCCCTTGTCCCCACCTGGCTATATTCCTGTGCTGTCACCTCTCTCCTTGGGAGGAAGGGGCCTGTGAACTCACCTTCTTCCCAGCTCATCTACATTCTCTGGAGCAGCCGACATGTCCAAGCCTGGGGTGTCAGCTGGGTTACAGGTCAAGTCGCTATACCCGCCCTTTCCTTGGGAGGGAGGGACTCGCTGCCGAAGACTCAGGCCTCTGGAAGTTCCACCACCGCGAGGACTCTGGGCGGCTGAGCAGTGCAGTGGGACCCAGGACCCGGGGACTGGGAGCCAGAATCGCGTCCGCTTTCCTGCCTTCCTGTCTGTAGCAGGGGAGTGTGAGGGAAAGGAGGGGGGCAAAGAGCTCTTCCATCCTCCGGCCCTTCCACCTTTCCATCTCAGACGCCTTTCCAGGTATTTCGCACTAGCGGGCCCTCTGGGCCCTGGGCCCTCAGGCTGTGCTGGCGGTCGCTTGTCACTTTTTGGGTTGCTGTGACCTGGCCCAGGGCTCCTGGGGAAGTTCTAGGGTGGCAGTGGGGGGGTGATGGAGAGGGTTATAGGTGTCTGGTGCTGACTTAAGGGTGCAGCCCTTGAGTCCCCTTGTCACGTGGGCCTGTCAGGAGAGGCAGCCATGCCCATGACCCCAGAGGAGACGTGAGGTGAGGCATTGACTTCTGACTCCGGTTTGCCATGATCTGCCCAGGCCCCTGCCTCTTCCCCACACAGCTTCTGGATGACCCAGGACAGA
This sequence comes from Manis pentadactyla, assembly GCF_030020395.1. Classification (NCBI taxonomy): domain Eukaryota; kingdom Metazoa; phylum Chordata; class Mammalia; order Pholidota; family Manidae; genus Manis; species Manis pentadactyla. The sequence goes on along the minus strand of NC_080027.1, from coordinate 123,136,207 downwards.
GCCAACCCTCGGCGCTGGTGCACAGGCCAGATCCCACGGGCCAGCTCCGGTCAGTAGGCAGGGCTGCCCAGAGCATAGGTCTGACCATCCCAGAGCTCATCAGGAAGAACACAGGGGGGCGTGAGGAGTACCCCAGCCACAGGCGCCTGAAGGGGAAGGGGAGCACGTGCGTCATGCCTCCACCTTCCCAGCCCCCTCCCCGAAGGACACGGCTTGCCCAGGGGAAAGAGTAGGAGAGAATGGCGCCTGCTGACCTCAGGGTAGCGGGCTGTCATTTTGAAATGGGGGCTAAGCAGCCCTCCAGTAGGGTGGGGAGGGGTGGGGTGACCATCCTCCAGCCCCTTCCCCATACTTCCCGAGTCCAGAACCTATACTGATGTCTTCATAAAAGCCTGGCTCTGGGGCAGGAGTGCACTGTTCTAGCTACTGAAGGCCAGCACTCCATGGTTCTCAAAGCAGAGTCCCCAGGTCAGTAGCATTGGCATCGCTGGAAACCTTGTTAGAAATGCAGTTCTCGGGCCTGCCCAGGGCAGGCCAGGATCTCTGGGGCTGGGCCCAGCCATGTGTGGTCAGCAAGCCCTGCGGGTGAAGCAGCTGCAGGCTGAGGGTAGGAGCCCCCGCCGAGGGGAAGAAGGCTTCTAAACAGGTCGTTTGCTGAAGGTCTTCAGAAGACCCTGCTCTCTGTGAAGAGGAACAGTGCCCTCCGGCTTGGGGTGAGCGCTCTCTTTGTGGGTCCCATGGTACCTGACGCCCTGTCCACTGGTCGGGCTTCTACCTGGGGATACATGTGCAACCTCAGTGGTGGCTTGGAGCCACCTTCCAGCAGGTCTGCCCTGTGTGTCTGTAGCATAGGGGCCCTCGGGGTCCCGTGGAGCTTCTTTGCAGGCTCAGGACACCCGTGGCTTTCCCCGCCCATCTCAGAAACAAGAGCTGTGGCCCTGCGGCCTCCTCTGGAGCCCCGCCTCGGCTGGCACAGCAGCCGCCTCCCCTTGGTTCTAGTGCCTTTCCAGCAGATGCTCCTCTTTACATTTGGTTCTAAGAACTTAATGTTTTTTTTTCAATACTGCAAAAGCAAGCCATGCTCGTTGCAGATTATATTGAGATGGACTGGAAAGATCAATGCAGCCATTTCCTTGTCCCCTCCCGCCCCACCCGGCCCTGCTCCAGCTCTCCCCCCACCGAATCCTCTCTCACCTCACACCTCCTCCAGCCCAAATGAGCCAGAGTTCTTGCTGTCTTGATGATTTGCCATTCTCTGCACGACTCTGCCTCTTGGGTTTGTTTAATTAGAAATAGGCCGGGAAGTGCTTCCTATGCACTGGCATGTTAATTGCTTATCAGAGAAAGGGAAGGTGACAGCGTTTGGTGTGGAAATTTCCACACTCTCCGTCTCTGCGTTTTTCTCCATTTTCCCCTCCCACCCCTCCTCTCGCCTCCCGTGCTTCCTGCCTCTCGCCAGCCTTGACCCCTGTTCGGGGATGGCCCGGGGAGCAGGCCCCAGCCGGAAGCTAAGCGGAGCTGCCCGCCCCGCCATCTCCCTCTTCTCTCCCATCCAGCGCTCGGCCACCCTCTGAGCTTGGAGGAGATTCCAGAGCATGATGCTCTTCAGTTACACTCAGTTTTCAAAGGATTATTTTCCTTTGTTTCCTTTCCCCCTTATTATTGTTATTCTTATTTATTTTAATTTTTTACAAAAGAGGAGAAAAGAGTGAATTGGGTTGGGGGAGGTGACACATTTCTCCACAAAGGTACAAAATTGCCTGTAGAAAGTCAACTTCAGAGTGCCCACCTGGGCTGCCAAGACGAGGCGTTCCTGGGCACCCCTGTCCCCAGATGTCCTTTGGGAGTGCTACCTTCAGCCTTTGCCCAGGGGAGGGGAGAGCAAGCAACGGAGACTGCACAAAGAAAGAAGGGGGTCGCATCCTGTGGGCCAAGGGCCCGGGGACACAGGCAGGGCACATCCAGGAGAGGCCCAGGAGCCTCTGGGCACGCAGACAGCTGGCGAGGTGGGAGGCTGTAGCCGGAGTCCTTCCTGTTCCTTGGAAATTCTCCTCAGAATGGCAGCCGACAGGCCCCCAGCAGGTAGGGGTAATTTTTTTAGAGGCTGCAGGAGCAGCCCCCTCTCCTAGAGCCACAGAGCCCCATCTGTCTTGGCCCAGCTGCCAGGCCTCAAGCACGCGGGTCCATGTCACTGTCCTGGCAGGGCATCTGGCCCAAACTGCTTCCCTTTTGGTAGAAAGTAGTCCTGTTATTTCTCTGCTGCTGTGGCCAGGCTGAGCTTCAGGAGTTCTGCAACAATGGCAGTGACAGTGTCTCTCCTTCTGAGGACCTGGTCAGCTTCCGCCCTGGATTCCAGGGCAGGACAAGGGGCACAGACACCACGCGGACTGAGGGGGCAGTCCAGCCCCAGAAAGCCCAGGCAGGAAGGAGAGGCTGCCCACCCACCCCCTGCCTGGGCTGGCCAGTGCCAAGGTGGGCTGCTAGCGCAGCCACCAGCAGCAGGACGGTGAGAGCCAGGGTGGCTATGAGCCCAGGTCGGTCCCCTAAGGCTCTGCGGCAAGCAGTGGCCTCTTTAGTCCTGGTCCGTATGCATGCCAGCTGGGTATGGGCATCAGCAAAGGCCACCTGCAGGCAGGCCCAGTACTCAGTGGCCTGAAGCAGCCGGGTGATGTTGAAGCTGTGGGTGCCCCGAGGCAGGCGAGCCAGAGCAGAGGTCCCCTGGCCCTGGGAGGACGAGGTGCTGGACCAGGTGAGGTTGGTGGAGACTGTGTTGGGAGGGGGGACCCAAGACAGCAGGATGTGGTAAGGGTGGGTCTCCTGCACCTGGAGTTCCAGCCCCCGTCGCTTGTCCCAGCCCGGCTGCAGGGGAGCCCGGCCAACAGCCACACTCACCGTCTTAGTGTCAGCGCCCACCAGGTTCTGGGCCACACAGGTGTACAGCCCTGCCTCTGCCACGGTCACCCTCCGCAGTTCCAGGGTGCCCTCCGGGTAGACCCGGTACCTCCTGCCTGTGTGGGCAGCCGGCAGTCGAACCCCAGCTGGAGTGACCCAGTAGATCTCGGGCTCTGGATCGGCCAGTGCCCGGCAGTGCAGCACCAGGCTCCCTCCACTGGCCACCTGGAGGCTGGGGGGGAAGCTGTGGGGGGAGATGAGGGGCAGGCAGTGGTCCGTCATCTCCCGGAAGGGCACCTCGCGGACTGGGCGGCGCCGGAGGTCCGGCGGCTCAGCACATAGCGTGGACTGTGGCTCGATGAAGCGGACACGGTTGTCTGTGGAATTGGCCCAGCGGATGACACAGTCGCAGCGGATGGGGTTGCCGTGGAGACCCACCTCCTGCAGGTTGGGCAGGGACTCAACTGTCTGCTGGTGCAAGGCGCTGAGCGCGTTGTTGTTGAGCATGAGGGTCTCCATCTGGGGCAAGTGGTGGAAGGCACGCGGGTGGATGAAGGACAGCCGGGGATTGTTGGTGATGTCCAGCTTGGTCAGCTCGGGGAGGTTGACCAGGGCAAACTTGTCGATGGACACCAGCTCCTCCATGTTGTTTAGCCCCAGTTCCTTGAGGTGCAGCATGTTGGCAAAGTCCCCAGGCCCCACCCGCTGGAGCGGGTTCTTGTTCAGGTCTAGGAACTTGAGTCCGGGCACCTGCGCCAGCGCACGCCTGGGCACCCGGGCCAGCTGGTTGTCATAGAAGGAGAGACTTTCCAGGTTTTGCAGCCCCTCCAGGGCATAGTCGGAGATCTCCCGCAGGCTCATGCCTGCCAGCACCAGGCTGCGCAGGGTGGCCAGGGGCCGGAAGTTCATGTCCAGGATGGCATCCACCTTGTTGCCGCCAATCATGAGGATCTCCAGGTTGGGCAGCGTCTCGAACCAGCGGCTGTCCACGGCCCTCAGCAGGTTGGAGTTGAGGTGCAGCCGCAGTAGGTTGCCGAGGCCGGCGAAGGCCCTGGGGGCGATGCGGTACAGCTGGTTGTGGTTGAGATAGAGCTCCTGCAGGCTGGCCAGCCCCGCGAAGCTGTGGTCCTCCAGCCGGGTCAGCTGGTTCTCCTCCAGGTGCAGGCTCAGCAGCTGGGGCAGCACACGGAGATCACAGTCTCGGGCGTCCGAGAAGCTGTTCTGGGACAGGTCCAGTTCTGTGAGGTTGGCCAGGTAGCTGAGCTCGCTCTGGTCCACACGAACGATGCTGTTGCTCTGCAGCAGCAGGGTCTGCGTGCCTGCGGGCAGTGCAGGGGGCACAGCCGTCAGGAATAGGTCATTGCAGTCCACGGTGGTGGCCTCGCGGTAGGATGATCGGGGTGTGTACCAGGGCCGGACCTGGCAGGCACACCGAGGGGGGCAGGGCACTCGCCAGGGTACCACGGGCACAGCAGCAGTGGCACCAGCCACCCAAGCTAGCAAGAGGGGGGCCACGAGGGACCTCATGGTGTTGCTGCCGAGCACGGGACCATCTACCAGAAGAGTCTGGAGTCCTGCTCTTGGCAGTTGGCAGGCAGGCTGAGGGTCAGCAGCCCTGCCAGGGCCTGGGCAACCACCCTCCCAGAGCAGTCATTCTACTCAGGGACCGGTGGGCGTCACTTCTGGCTGTCCTGGGTGTGGCTCTCCATCCTTGCCCACTGGGGCTGAGCCTGCACACTCATCACCACGCCGAAGGGGCGGCCCTGGAAGAAGAGGATGCGGAGTAAGGAGGTGGCAGGGGACGAGATGTGCTCCCACCTCCCGCGTCCGCCTTGTGTGACTTAAGAGGCCAAAGAAAGGCTCCTGGGTTCTGTGCTGCAGCCCCTGGGCCTTAGTGTCCTTTTCTAGATTCTGCAGGGGAGGTGAGAGAATAAGTCTTCAGGGACCGAGGGAGAGATTGAGCCTTGGAAGCTTCCAGAATAGCCCGGGGAAAGGGTGTATGTGTATATGTGTATGGGGGTGCATTACTGTCCTTTTGGAGTCCTGGGCCCAGAGAGATGCAGAGGAGATTCTCCAGCATTGTCACGTCCCTCCCCCTCCCTCCTTGGCTCACTGGGGAAATGGGAAATGAAGTGAGTTTCCAGACACCCCTCTAAGTGATGTGGGTGGGGGTGGGGGAAGCAGCCTCTAAATTCTGTCACGGGCTCCCAGGACTCTGCAATTTGAAGGTCAGCTCACCCTGACCCCACCACCAGGCATGCTGGGGAAGTGGGTGCCCCTGCCTGGGGTCTGCTTGGTCTCCCCTGGGGTGGGGTACAGCTCTGGTTTTTGCTGACCTCCCCCCGTGGAGGCAGGGCCTTCCCCCTCCCAACAGCCTGGCTGTGCTGCAGGGAAGGAAGTGGTGGGCTAAGCAGCTGAGGTGTGAGCTCCTCAGTCCTGGAGGGGAGACTGGCCTTGGCCCAGAGCCAGGATGGGGGCACCGCAGGCCCTCCTAGTCCTCGTGTGACTCCTGAGTGGGGCTCTGCTTCAGGCTGTTTGCCAGCTGCAGGCATCAAGGGAAGCGCAAGAACATGTGTGACTTGCCAGGACTCTTTAAAGACTGAATGTCTTATTTCACTGAACCCTCATAATGAGTCTACAAGATAAACATTAGGACCCCCAGTTTGCAAATGGAGAAAACTGAGGAAGAGGTTAAAGAATTTGGCTCAAGACACAGAGCTGGTGAGCGACAGGAGACAGGAATCCACCCAAGTCCAGAGGTGGGCCATTTACCCCTTGCCCCTCTGCCCCGGGCTCTGGCCCGAGCGCACCCCAGCCCCCCAGGGCTGTACTGGCTGCAGCGGCAGTAGGCTGCACGCTCATTCTTGGCGATCGCTCTACACCAGGGTGCTGCGGGAAGCTGGAGGCTGTGTCTCCTACCACCTTCCAGGCAGGTGCCTCTCAGCCAGCCAGGGGGACCCTTCACCCACCTCATCCCACTTCCAGGATGAGGGGAGCACTGGGAGGGGTGGGACCCTCCCCTGAGTAGGAAAGTGGCACGCCTGTTTACATTTGACTACTTCCCACCTTCCTCTGCAGTTATTTCTGAAGGTGGGAAAATAACCGTGACTTGAAATGCACAGAGGTTTTGCGTGGGGTGTATGTACTGACACATAGAACTCAGGGCAAACAAACATGTGTGCACATACACGCACACCTGCAAACATGCGCAGAGGGGAGCCCAGGACCTTGGCCAACCAAGCCAGTGACCAGTGGTCAGGAGTGGGCGTGGGGGTCCCTGTAGTGAACTCTATGGGTGGAGGGGCAGCAGGGACAAGCCCTGCCGTGAAACTAACAAGACCAGCGGTCCTGCCACATGCATAACCATATGCCTCGGCCTCCTGCCTAGACCTAGCACAAGACAACAGAACCCGCCAGCAAAGAGCTCTTACTATTACTTACCTCTTCTTACCAGAGCACCCTGGGAAAAGTTATTGACTTCTCTGGATGTCCATTCCCTCTGTAGAAAACGAGGTGGTCGTTAGGATTAAAGAAACTGAGTAGTGCACACAGAAAGAGCTCCATAAATGTTAGATCTCTTCCAGCTCCGCTCAGCCCCCAGGGGTGGGAGGCTCTCTAGCTATAGGACTTCTTAGGGGGAAGAGCAATTGGATCCTAGAGCTCAGCAGGCCCCATTAAGCTTGCCCGCTGTGTGCCCAGTGTTGCCCCCAGATGGGGGCCAGGGGGTGGGGAGCTATGAGCAGAAATAGATGAAATGTCACACCTTGAAAAAGTGCCACCCTGGCAGGACCAAAAATGTAGAATGATTAGGAGACTCCAGGACAGCCAGTCAGGGGACAGGAGGCGGCAGTGGGTGGAGAGGGGTCTTCAGCCAGGTCCTGGCCCCTCCCTGGCCTCCAGAGCCCACCTGAGCCACAGGTGTGTCTCCTCCACACCTTTGTTCCAACACCTTTGCTCTACAGTTGCTCCAGCATGTGGAGTGGGTTGAGAAACCATTGAAAACGAATTACAAACCTCCAGAGACTTGCCTTCCCTCCTCCCCAGGGAGCACCCACCTCCTTGGCCCTCTGGCTGGGCTGGGCAGTGAGGCAGAGCTCCCCCTCCTCAGCCAGGAGCCCAGCGCTGGGGTTCGGGCATCCAGAGGGAGGCAGTGGCTTCCTGCTTCCTGTTCACACCACACCTCTGATCCCAAGGCTTGGCAAAGGCCCAGCCAAGTCCTCCTGTGGCTGCTGGGCACGCAGCCGCCCTCCAGGATAGAACTCGGAGCGGCCCACTCACCTGCCACCGCCATTTAACACTGTCTTGCACATGGCCCACTCATGCAAGCTGATTAGCAATTTCTGCCGGGAGCTGCAGGGAAAGCTAATTGTCTTTTATCTGTAATTTCCGGGGTGAGCAGGAGTTCACACTATCATGTGTATGTATTTCCCAACTGGATTGGAAGCTCCTTGCAGCAGGGCCCATGGCTTACATGCTTTTTGTGCCCCCACAGCATCAGGTGTATGTTTGAGCACGCTGAGGGTACTAGTGATGGGAACAGTGAAATGTGTAATCCTTCCATCAACCCTGGGGGTAGGCAGAGAAGGGATTACTTTGTCTCATCTTGCAGGGAAAGCATCTGAGGCTCCGAGAGGTTAGTAGATTTTTCCGGAGGCTGCGCAGCTTCTACATGGCAGGGTCAGGAATGCAGACCCAGGTCGTTGACTCCCTAATCTGCGCCTCCAGCCCAGATAAGGCTTGCAGCCTGGCTGATCGATCAATGCCTGTTTTACAGGAGCAGAGCCCAGGGCTGGTTCAGAGCACCTGCTCCAGGTGAAAATTCCTTCAGAGATGACCTGCGTCCTCAGCTTCTCCTTCCTGCAGCCACCTGATGGGCCCCTCAGGCACTATTCCTTGAGTCCTGGCTAGAGCGCGCCCTTTGGGGGACTGCATGGGGGGACACCATCACTGTGTGATGTGGCTGGGCCTGCAGCCAGGCAGCCAGAGCCAGCAGGCTGCATGCAGACCTCAGCCTGACTTCTGATTGGGGCTGGGGGTTCTCTTCGTGCAGGGACTGCTGGCCAGCCATGGCCTTCAGTGACAGGAGGCAGAAAGGCCCAGGGCCAGTCAGGGAAGGAGATGGCTTACTCCAGGGGCAAAGGGTCTCTGGGAGAGGCTGGCTCTGCAAGCCCCAGGGGACCCACCTCCTCCAGGCAGCTGCTCTGGATTTGGCAGAAAGTGTGGAGCTGATCCCTTGAACTCCCCTTAACACTATCTATAACCCCCCTTGGCAAAGCTCTAAATGCATTTGGAGAAGCTGTTGAAGCTGTTGTCAGGAGTCTGAGCTGTTCCTTCTCCAACCCAGTCCCCAGACTCATGCCGCTATTGACATCACTGTTCCTCTAGGTGGCTGGTGGATGTGGCCTCTTCCTCCGGCCTCCCGCGTCTCTCCCCTCCCAGGCAGCCTCCACTTACCCTGGAGCCTGGAGCCCAGGGTCCCGAGGGAGAAGCAGCAATGGCGACGGATTGCCTGGCCTTCCCGACTTCAGCGCCAGGTCCCCCTCAGCTGCGAGACAGATGGGCAGCATAATTGGGTGTAGCGTTGATAAACTCCGGCCTCCCCACCAGCAGATAAGCACCGGGTGGGAGGGCTTCAGCGGGAGGGAGGCCAGCCCTTCATCTGTGCACCTGGCCGCCTGCTCCTCCGGGGTGAGTGTGGTCCCTCCCTCCCGCCTCTCATTTAATCACAGACATCCAGGACCTCAGCGTTTATCTAGTCTTCCAGAGTCTGAATTCCATAAATAATTTATGCAAAAGAGGAGTGGTGGAGCCAAAAGAGCCCGGGCTTTGTGATCAGAGTTGGAGCTTGTTGCCGCTGGCTGTGTGACCTTGTGTGACCTTGCACAGGGTGGATAACCTTCTGAACCTCAAATGCCTGAGCTGGGAAGTAGGGTAATACCGTCCTCACAGAAGGGCTGTCAGGAGCAGGGAGGTAGGGGTACGAAGCGCCTGTTACTTCCCTCCGTTTGTCCCATCACTGTTGTCTCCCATTCCATCTTTATCACCTACTTGTCATCTCTCGCCTTTTGTAATTAACTTTAAAAAATCTCACTGAGATATGACATATGTAGAGGAGACAGCATACATGGCACTAATTCCAAGTGCATGGCTCCATGGATTTCTGTGTTGGTAGATACCAATACAACCACCACCCAGAGCAAGATACAAGTATTCCCAGTGTTCCAGAATGTTCCCATGTGGCCCTTCCCAGTCAGTAGCCAGCCCCCACCTGGAGCTAACCATTGTGCCCATCTCTGTCAGCCAGCACTGCCCTGCCCCAGCCTCCAGGCCCTGAGGCTCTGCCCTCTTGCCCCGCCCTCTCCCACCTCCCACATCCGCACGGGGCTCACGGTGACTTTCCCTGTCATTTCTTGTCTTGACCCTTACAATGCTCTTCTGGTGTCTCCTCCTCACCCCCGAGTGGCCCTCTCATTCCCAGGCACCCTGTGTTCCGCTAACCCCGGCCTGCTATTTCCTTCCACACCTCAGGCCTCAACTCTGCCTTCTCTCATCTTCAACTACTCAACTCCTCTCCAGTCATAAAAACACATCCCAAATGCCACCTCCCCTGGGACGCTTTCCCTAATTCCCTCCAAGAAGGTGGTTACTCCCCCCCAGTCCCTGAGGCTCTTGGAACAGACCCCCCCACCCTTCGATAGCACCTTCATCAATCTGAGAGTCTGTCTTCCAGGCCAGGCTGTGGGCTCCCAGAGGAAAGGGGCTTTTACATCCTCAGAGCCTAGTGCAGAGCACACTGACCTTCAGTAGGAGGTGGTCGACTGCCATGAACTGTGAATTGCAACCTACGATTAATGGGTCAGGGGAAAAATTTAAAGTGGGTCTGCATTTTTTTTAAACAATGAAAAACTAGAAAATATCAGTGTGCATTGTGTGTGAGCATTACTAAGCATTGTTTTGGGAACTTTCATCCTCTCGTATACACACACATGCACACTTGTGTATGCACAGAGGCATGATGCAAAATCATGCGATTTTTGCCCTTGGATCACAGCTGTAAAAGCTTGGAAGCCATTATTATCCTGCTGAGTGTCTCTCTTTTGGTAAGATGAGTCCCTTCAACTCTACTTGACAGCACTGGAAAGTTGACATAAGCAGTCACAGAGGAAAGATGAGACATTCCTGAGTGCCTTCCGTGTGCCAGATATTTATTTGCTGGCCACTTGATATACCTCATCCCATCTTCCCCACAGCCCTGGGAGGTATGTGCTCCATAGCTGAGAAACCTCAGGCTCGTGGAGCTAAGGGATCAGACCCAGGTCCCACAGCTAGGATTTGAGCCCAGGTGTATCTCATTTACCAGCCCTTCCTATTTCCATGATTCTGGAGCCAGAAGCCGACTTCCAAGAGGGATGATGGTGGTAGGGGGGTGCGCAGTGCTGGAGAAAAGTAGGGAGGAAATTGCAGGCCACCTCCTGCAGAAAGGATGAGGTCCTCTGCTCTCTGGAGGGAGGGAAGTCAGTGTTCCAGTAATAACTCCTTCCTGGCCTGGGAGGGAGGGGACTGGCTCCCACGTGGAAACCCCCACACTCCCAGGTCTCCTGGCTGGCCTGGCCAGAGGGTGCTAGAAGCCTGAAGCCTGGGAGGGAGGCTGCCTTGTTACTTGTTAGTTAGGAGCAGAGGGCGCCAGCAGTAGCACACAGCCATTTCTGTCTGGTGGTTCTGCACCACCAAAGGCTGCACGGGGTGAAAGGCAGCACCCAGGCTGCGACCCCACGCCCTCTGCCACCAGGTTTCCGCTGGTCGTCTGCCCCATTCCCAGACCCTCCAGCCCTCTGTGGGCTCCCGTGGTGCCCCAGCATCCTTCCATCATAAACTGGCTGTTTACTTGTCTCTGTCTCTCCCACTAGACTGTAATCCCCTCGGGGGACGGGCTGTGCTCCTAGCGGCCAGTCCCTTTGATGGCCTGGCGCACAGTAGGAGCTCAGAGAACACTTGCAGAAGGGTAGTAAGAGGGAGGGAAGGACAGCAGGGAGGGAGGGACGGGCTGGCTGCTCCGGCACTCCCGGAGGCCCGGGGGACCAGAGTCAGGGCCGTGCCCCTTGCAGACTGGAAGGAGACGCCCTGCCCTCCGGGAGCCCGAGTGCCTTGGACACACACCTGGCTCCCCGGCTCTGGCCACTCCGGGCCACCGTAGCCATTTCCTGGGTGGAGAAGGCACTGCTCTCACTCAGGTTTCTGCTCGGGATTTGGCGAGATCTATGGTGGTCCTCCCCGTTCTGGAGCTCTCGCAGGCCCCCCTCTGGACATCCTGTGGACCCCACTGATCTCTGAGAGCGTAGCTCAGTGGCTCCCAGGTGGGTTTCGGAGGCGGCTCTGCATCTGAATCTCGGTGCTGGCTGTGTGAGCTCGGCACCCTCACGTAGGTGCTGCCTCTAACTCCGGAGAGAGCCTGCCTCACGGGGGAAGTCTGAAGAAGAGGATGTCTGCAAAGTGCGTGGCGTTCAGTAGAGTCCCCTTCCCTTTCCTCCACTGCAGTTTTTCTGAGGCACTGGCTTCTCGACCACCTTGTACCACCAGGCCAGCCCCAAGACTGGCTGCCCACAGTCACGGGGACCCTCTCCTAGGACCCCTTCCACCACAGGCTGACACTCCTTCCCGTGGAGCTGCCGTCTCCCTGGTCAGCTATAAGCACTCCCCGGGGCCTCCGTATCGGGTCCTGTTTCTGGTCTTCAGGAAGCTCGAGGACTCGGTTCATTTACAGACCACCCATGTCTGATACAATCTCACCCGATAAATGCCCCAGCTCCTCCTGGCTTAGGTGACCCCAGGCCCTCTCCCCTGGCAGCTCCCGGGAAGGGCTGAGGAGCCCCACCTGGCAGAGATCCAAATGTCGCAGCTTGGCGGCAGCCCGCAATCATTCCATGCTGGCTGTTGTCCCAAGCCAGAGGGGCAGCCAAGCCCAGCTGCAGACCCCCGAGCCTCTCCAGCCTCCCTCCCTGAAACGCCCTCTACCCTTTCTGCAATCAGGTGGGGGTCCGGGCAGACTCGGCTTCATTCTTGAAAGGCTCCCTCCTGCAGCCAGGGCCCCAGGACTTTCCTGCAGACAGTGCGTGCCTGGGATCCCTGTGCAAGGGCAGGGGGAGGAGGGATGGCTTCAGAGGGAGGCAGCCAGTACTCTCTCCTGCCCCTGTGCCTTTGCACACGCAGGGTCCTTGCCTGGAAGTTCCTTCCTCACTTGTGTATCTTTGGAATTCCCTCCCATTTCTGCAGTCTCCATTCATATGCAACTTTCTCACGTCTTCCCTGACCATGGCCCCCTCCCACAATTAATCAGCCCCTTGCTCCTTCTCCCGTCCTCTGAGAACTCACAGCCAGTATGATGCTCATCTCCTCTTGGGCTGTGAGCTGCTCTAGTGCAGCTCAGTGGTCCCAGAACTAACAAGAAAATACCAATAGGTGTGTTAATACCGTGAGAGGAGAAGGTTTGAGTGTCTCTGCATGGTGTTTGCGGTGCAAAGGGAGGGAACCCCCAGGGTACATTGGGAGCCAGGGGGAGCTGCCTGGGGAGAGGGCCTGGGGCCTGGGCAGCCGAGGAGAAAGGGAGACAGGGCCAATGGGGAGCAGAGCAGTTAAACGAGGAGAAAGGCCAAACCTCTTCTAACGGAAAAAGAAAATAAAATCAGAATGAGAATTGATGAGGCGGAGAGAAAAGGAGACTCGTTTCATCAGCAGGTTTGCCAGATGAAGCCCGGAGATAAATCACACAGCGGAAGGAGCCCTGGTCCCGCGCGGGGCGGGCTGCCTCTCCCTCTGTCAGCTGTCCCAGGCAGGCCTGTGAGATGAATGGCTGCAGCTGAGGCCCCGGTGGGGGCTTTTTCCTCCCCTAACTGCGGTGAGAATGCCTGTCAGCCCTCAGCCCCTCCTCCAGGCCTGCCCTGCCATTCCTTCACCAAGACCCTCGGGTAGCTTGACCCCTCCTCCCGACCCTGTCCAGGAGCCCTCTGGCCTCTCCCTGTGCAGCCTCTTCTGGCTCCCCTCCCTGCTGCCCCAGCTCTCCCAGGCCTGTGTAGACCATTTCTCAGAGGCTCCATCTGACCTCCTTGGCCCATCATCCAGGTTTGCTGAAGCCAGGGGTCAGGCCATGGGCAGTGGTGGAGAGGATATAGGACAGGGCTGGGAGCCAGGCCTGGCCCGGAGACAGACCTTGAGGTATGTCCTCTCTTCTTGAGGCCTTGGGCTCCTCATCTGTGAAATGGCCTGGAGCAGCGGCTCTAAAACCGTGGTCCCCAGGTTAACCATCTCAGCATCACCTGGAGACTTGTTAGGAATGCAGACTCTCAGGCCCACTCCAGCCCTCCAGAACCAGGAACTCAGAGCTGGGAGCCTGGTAACCCAGGTTTGAACAAGCTCTCCACATGATTCTGATGAGCGCTCATGTCTGAGACTCTCTGGGCTAGACCCTCTCGAAGGCTCCCTCTGGCTGAGATTAGAATTCTATGAACAAGGCTGGTGTTGGCTGGAGTCAAACTATGTAGACGATGAACTTCTTAGCATTCTGACAGATAAGAGTTGAGTATACCAGACCCCTCTAACCTTTTCTCTCCTGGCCACAAGGAAACTCTACCTGATAAGCATTAATAGAGCGCCTACTGTATGCTGGCACTGAGAGAGTCTTAGAGATACAAGGTTCCAGGGAGGTCAGGCCGAGAGTCACAGATAAATCCCCACTCTAGTAAAGTATGATCAAAGTCGTCACACAGGAGTTCACCAAGGGCAGCAGGGCACAGCCTAAGCGGCACACAGTTCTGCCTCATGTGGGCAGTTGAGCAAGAATTCGGGGGAAATTTAATAAAAGCCATTGAATTGCACACTAAAAACAGGTGGATTTGATGATATGCAAATTGTACTTCAATAATTGTTTTAAAAAATTCGCAAGGGAAGTGTTGTCTGAATCAGTAGGTCAGTGGATGCACAGATGGTCGAAGGCATTCTGCGCATATTGCAGACACCGGGAGCAGAGGGCCTGGGAGGAAAGCGTATGAAGTGAATTCCAAGAACTGAGTGTTTCCTCTTAGGTCCAGAGCCTGGGAATGATGTGGTGAAGAGGCTGGAGCGGCAGGTCAGAGCTGGAAAGGTCTGCACACGATGCTGCGGGGAGAGGGGGCCCAGAGGGCCTTCCAAGGCGGCTGCCAACCTAGCCAGTGATGATGATCTGTTAGGACTGGGGCACCTTGTAAATTAACCCTTCCTTATTCTCCCTCTTGTGTGACTGCGAGTCCTAACTCACAGCATCCCTGTAGGGTCATAGGGGCCATCAGCCCCATTTAACGGAAAGGATATGAAATGACTTGCCCAAGGTCTTAGAGCAAATAAGTAATGGGGCCAGGGCCAGAAGATCCACCTTGCCTCCAAGTCTAGTCCTTGTTCTCCCAGCAGGACAGCAGTGTTAGCAGTGGCAGCTGCTGACGGAGGACTGACAGGAGCCTGGCCTCGGGCTAGGGGCCTGACATGAGTGGGTGCGCTGAATGCTGATACACTGGGAATGGGCACTGCAGATGTGAGAGGCCAGGTAACTTGCCCAAGAACATTCAGCTGGTAAAGCCAGGACTTAAACAAGGTTCTGGCTGGTGCTAAAGCCTGTGCTCTAGACCCCGATCCCACATCACCCTCCCCCAGTCGCCACTGCCCAGCTCTGCTCGGGCCCAGAATGGAATGGGGAGATTTCCAGTTGACTTTTTATTCCACCTCCCTTGGGCCTGGGCCAACCCAAGAGAATCTGGCCCCTGGCCTAAGTGAGCAGCCCTTCTTCAAAGGGAGGCTTTTCCCAGTCTGGCAGAGGCACCCTCTCCTCCAGGCCTGTCCGTGCCTTCTGAGCCCAGGACACCCACCAGGGACCAGCGGCTCCTGGATGTCCCAGAGCCCGGTGGGCGGAAACGCTTCCATTGTGATCAATAACGGGCATCATTCAGTGACTGTGGCAAGTACAAAGGAGTGAGGGTTAAATCAATATTTAGAGGCTTCAGAATTAAACTAATTAAGAGCCAGCCTTAATGATTTTTACTGTCTGGGAATAAAAAAGATAAAAAGCCCATCTATATTTTATGATTCTACCTTCATAGCTTGTAGTAACTTGGGAAGATCAGAGGAAAAGTGCCCCCAGCCAGCCAGCCCTGCTTTCTGCATCGCCCGGGAGGGGAGCAGGACAGGGGTGGGACAGGGCCCGGGATGCACAGCGTGTTGTGGAAGGTCACGGGCTTGGGTCAGGACCCTACAGGTTGAACTGTGTTCCCCCAAAAGATATACTGATGTCCTAGCTCCCAGTAACTGTGAACGCGATCCTAATTTGGAAATAGGGTCTTCATAGACATAATCAAATTAAGATGAGGTCATGCTGGATTAGGGCGGGCCTAATCCAAAAACTGGTGTCCTTATAAGAAGAGAGAAATCAGGACACAGACACAGAGACATGGAGAATTCCACACAATGGAAACAGAGTGAAGTGTCGCATCAGCAAGCTGAGGGGTGCCAACGATTGACGGCCAGCACTGGAAGCTAGGAAGAGGCAGGAAGGATTCTGTCCTACCAGTTGCAGAGAGAGTACTGCCCTGTCAACACCTTGATTTCAGACTCCTGGTCGCCAGAGCCATGAGACAATACATTTCTGTTATGTAAGCCACCCAGTTGGTGGTCCTTTGAGATGGTAGCCCCAGGGTACCAACACAGGGGTCCCGGAGTCTCGTTCCCACTCTGTCACTTACTAAGATGTGCAAGCTTGGCAAGATGCCTGACTTCTATGAGCCTTAGTTTTCTCCTCTGAAAAATGGGGATAAGACTTGTGCCTCTGTCTCCAGTGCAGATCAAATGAAAACACGAGTGTGAAATATGAGCTATAAGTGCTACACAAATATCACTGAGGCTCATTGCTATTGGGAAGAGTCTGGGAAGGGACTCAGGAGCCATCTGTCAGATGGGCAGGAAGTTCCCTGCCAGCTCCCAGGACTGGCCAGAAATCCGATCAGATCACAGGTGTGAGGTGTCTGCATCATTAAAGATATTACACACATGAAAGGTATCTTATTGTTGTTCTCAACAGGGATTTTATTTGCTGCCCACTTGGCCCTAGTTTTCTCATCTGTAAAAGGAAGGGCTGGACAATCTTATTTTAAACGTACTTTTCAGCACCATTCTCTGGGCTTATTTTTATAGTTAAAAAAAAAGTAGCAAGTCTTAGCAGCCCAACTTGTTCTCGTCCTTAAACCTGTCTCTGCAGCCCAGTGGCCCAGAACAGTTCAGGGACGTGCCGGCGAAGTCCTGTGGCCAGAGGGCAGCAGTGCTCTGGGGCTTTGCTCCCATCTGCCCCCCACTGCCTGAGTTCAGGGGTAGGGAACTAGCCCACTCTCTCTCTGTCTCCCTCCCCTCGAGTGTACCAGGCCTGAAAGGAACAGGAAACCACGCAGGCAGCAAATAAAATCTCTATCGATCATGAGATGGCTGGCATCCCAAGTCCGGCTGGCTCCCAGAACTGTTCATCTTGGGTAAACGTTCTTAATGATCCACTCGGACTTAACCCTGGAGCTGTGGCTTGTTAAAGTGCAACGGAACAGGGCGGCGGCGTATGGAGCTGCAGCTGCTCTGCGGGCGCCTCTTCCAGGGCTCCAGAGGGAATAAGGTTCTCAAGGGGCTCTCGGGGTTCTGGAAGGAGCTGCATGCTGCAGCAGTGGGGTTCAAATGGGAGAACAAAATTTCCTGCCGGGTGACAGCCAACATTCTGCCCAGATGGGTATCGGTGTGGTGAATGCACATCTTATACACCACGCTTGTCAGAAGGCTGACATCAGCATCACCACGCTAACCACCACCACAATGCCATCACCCGAGATTTACCACCACGCCATCACAGTAACCATCTCCATCAGTAACACCACCCCTGGCCTCAGCCTCACTGTGAGTCAGTATCATCCCATGGCTGCCCTTGCCCTCAGCTGTGGTCACTGGGACCCCCACACATTGCTATCATCTCCTGCATCCACTGCCGGTCACCATAAATACCCTGGTGGTCCTAAGGAATTCGCATGGCTTCAGTGTTGTGACATGTGCAGAATCTGAAACAGATACAGATGCTGCCATTGCGAAACATACACAAATTAGAAGACGAGACCCTTTAATGCTAACATGAGGATGAGTGGATTCCCACGCACACAGAGGGCCAAGCTCAAAGAGGCATGAGCAAGGGCGTGTGATGTACGGATGGAGAACACCGGAGGAAGGGGCATGGGGGTGGTGAGTACGCAGGGCACAGGCCTGGTGTGGCCAGGAGAGCTCCACAATCTGCTTGGGGAATATAAAAATGACAGTCTTTTTGCCTCTTATTATCTCTGTGTGTTTCAACTCTGGCTGCCCCATAGAATCATACGGGGACTTAAATATATATATATATATATATATATATATATACTGATGCCTATGTCCCACTCCAGAACAATTAAATCAGTCTCGGGGTACGATGCAGGCATGGTATTAAAAAAAAACAAACAACCCCTCCAGGATTTCTTTGTATATAATTTTACATCAAAAGAAAAAAAAACTGGAGAACAAAATTGAACTCCACAGTTCTTGACACTGAAATATTTAGGGAAAAACATACCAGTGTCTGCAATTCACTTAGAAATGTACCAAAAATAGTAGATAGATAGATGGAGACAAACGTGATAAAGCAAGTCTAGGAAAAGCTTCATGGGAGAATCTAGATGGTGGATATGGGGCTGCTCACTGTGCATTCCTTCAGCTTCGTTGTATACTTGAAATTTTTCATAATAAATATTGGGGGAAAACATCCCCAGCTGGTTCCAATGTGAAGCCAGAACTGAGAACTGCGTCTGAAGGAAAAATCTGTAAGCAAGGGGGCTTCCCCATCCTCCACCCTCCACGTGAGAGAATGCACCCCCTTCCCACCAGACTACTCAGACCCTGGTCCAGGGCTTCCCAACCCTTCTTAGGTCGCGGCCCACGTGGAGCAATGCATTTGCACAGTGCTCCTGGGGAAAGGGAGGCAGCTGTTTGCAGCAGGAGCGAGTGGCTGGGGAGATGCCAGCTGCCCAGGCCTCACAGGGCTGCCCCGAGGGCCCAGGGCTGCGCTGGGACCCACTGCAGCCATACCAGCTGGCCACTCTGCTCAAAGGCCCCCAGGTCTCCCCTTCCTAAACCCCAGCTCAGCATTCTTAGCAGGGATTCAATCCTTTCCCAGGAAAAACCAGTCCGGAGTCTGACTATTGCGGTACATGTGCCTGCATATGTGTGTGTGTGTGGCAGGCAGGCCACCGGGCAGGGGCCCGCCCCCACCTCGTCTTCATGCTCCTCCGTGCCCCGCGAGCCCTGTGAGGGGCGAGTGCCATGGCAACACTGTGCCCTTTAAATGTGGGAGTTTGTGCGGCTATAGCAAAGCAGCATTAGGCAATTTAATTAAGAAGCTGGCAGCAGACAAACTTTGTGAGTTAAAGGCATTTTATTAAATCCCATTGTATTATGCAGCTCAATTCCCCCAGGAGCTACAGAGCTCAGGGAGGACAGGGGAGAATTTGCTGGGGTTTTCTTTTCTCTTCCTTGCTTTTTCTGGCTTCCCTTCTGCTTCATGAAAGCATTCACAGAGTGCAGGGGGACCCCAGCTGTGACTGCCTGCTCCCCCCCGCCACCAGCGCCAGGCCCTGGCATCAGGTCTGCAGACGGCAGTCTGGGGAATATCATCTCCAGGACTGACTCCGTGCCTTTGCGGTTGCAGAGCGCATTCCCCGCGTTATCCCAGGGCCAGGCCCCCAAGCCTAGCTTCCCTTGCATTATCTCGGTGGATCCCCCCACATTCTTGGAGTAGGAACGTCTAGCCTTCCCATTTTGTAGATAAGGAAACTGAGGCTTATGGACATAAATAGCTTGCTCAGGGTCTTGTGACTAGTATGCAGCAGAGTAGTGTGTCCGGGCAGACTGACTGCACAGGCCCTGGTTCGAAACACTTCTCCCAGCTGCCTCTTAAGGCTGCTGATCTTTCCCTGTTTCACCCTGCAGACTGGGTTCCATTCCAGTCTCCCAGGCAGGAAAGCAATTCCAGGCTGAAGCTGTGATGGGCGTAGGGAATCTGCAGGACCTCGACCTCCTAACCTACCAGGATTAGAACGTGTGAATGTGCCTTGTGAAAGGTCACCCAAACCCTAAGATCTTGGCAACACGCTAGAGGGTACAGCCTTTCTTCCTGGCCAAGAGTGTGTGGCTGGGACTTGCAGCCAAGACCATCTCCTCTTAGGACCAACAGTCAGGAAGCCAGGATGTTGTGGCTGGATGGCGGGGAGAACTTCCTTGCCGGGAGAGAGGCTGAAACCGACAAGGCGTGACTAGCCAGGAAATCACATGGCACAGAAACGGAGCAGGGCTCTGGGTGTCTGTGGGCACCCACCTCCAGGCTGCTGTCCCCAGGCTGGGGAATGGTCCTGGGGCTCCGGGAGTCGCCACGGGGCCCCACTGGAGGCTGTTCTCCCCTGGCGGGCCCGCTGGGCTCCTCACCTCTCAGAGTCCCTCCCATGTGAGCAAGCATCGGGGGCTGGCCTGGCCCTAAGGCAGCTCTGGAGGGGCCCACTGTCCTCTCGGGCTCCAGGGCTTCCTCAGCCTCCCCAGGTGGTCGGTCAGTTCCCATGGGAGAGCCCAGGCTTAGGAGATGTGCCAGCAAGGGGTGAAATACCTTTCACTCTGCAAACTATTCGCTGAGCCCCACTGTGTGCATGGCATCACAGAAATGAGTAAGACAGTGTGCCTGCCCGTCAGATCTGCACTTGGGGACAGTCCTCTTGGGCTCAGTTTCCTCAATTCTAAAATGAGGGCACTGACATATGCCTCGATGGCTAAAATAAATGCAAAAAAATCAGCTGATTTCATCAAGGGCTTATTCTCTGCCAGGGACTTGCCACTTAATGATCTCTTTTAATCCTCAAAATTACACTATTATATTATCCCCACGGTGCAGACGAGGAAACTGAGGCTAAAAGAAGTTAGGCCTCTTGCCCAAGGTCACACGGCTAGTAAGGAGCAAGAACCAGTGCTCTTAACAATGCACACGTATGTATATATATGTATATATGCATACACACACATATATTATGTAATATAAAAATAACAGCTTTGCATGTAATTCACATACCATAAATTCACAGGCACATTATATCTGAAAACTCCATTCAATAGCTGGGTTTGCCCCATGTTTAAGAATGTGCTATTACTACCTGACAGGAAGAAGCAGTTTTCATGAAGGCGCAGCCTCTAGGGGAACGGGGGCTCCGGAGCGGTAGCGCAGGGAGCCAGCAGACGCAGGCAGGGGCTCCTCAGAGGCCTGAGTCCTCCTTCCCCTGCCCTGCCGGCCTGCGCCCTCTATGCCCCTCTGCCCTCCTGGCGCTTCACCCGCCCCCTCCTCACCTGCCCCCACAGACCCTGCTCTGGCGCCTCTCCCACCTGCCACCCCCTCGCCCCGCCTAGCAGAGACTGAGTCACAGTTGTGCGCGCCATCCAGGTGGCCTGTTTAGAAGTCCCTGGAGGAGTGGCCGTGTGTGGGGGGTAGGCCAAGGGGACAGAGCTGGCTGTAGGGGTGGGCCAAAGGGCCAGCTCAAGGGATGCCCAGGTCTACACCTCCACTGTGTGAGTCTCCAGGGAACAGCAGCCTTTGAAGGGTTTGGTAGTAAGAAATCTGCTCTGGGTAGAAACCCAGAGGTTTGAATCCCAGCTCTACCACTTACCAGCTATAGGACAATCTCCCTGAGCCTGTTTCTTCTCATCTGTATAAGAATATTGTCTTGAATTTTAATAGGCACCATCTATTGAATGCTTACTACGTGCTGGGCCTTTCACAGAGCTTTATTCTCATTTCATATGCACAACAACCCTAAGAGAATGGTCGTGTTATATTTACAGAAGGGGACATGGAGGCTCAGAGAAGTTAAGCAACTTGCCTAGGGTCATACAGCAAGTACACACAAAAGCCATGACTGAAGTCCAACACTGTGTGGACTTGACTCTTAAATCTTAATCACTCTTAATCCTTCAGTCTTAACCACCACACCAACTGAGAGGCTGCGACAAAGCCTACGGAATGTGTATGAAAAGTCCTTAAACAGAAATTCCAGAACTAGAGCGAGGGGCTTCTTCCCTAAGCCTCACATGGCTCTGCTACAGCTCAGTGGGTTTCCTCCCGGTGACATAAGAACAACGGCTCCTGGGGCTATACACCATCCCCTCAGCTGCAGGGCTCCGTGTGCACATGTGCGTGTTTGGGGAGAGGCGTCAGGCAGAGAGGCGCCATGCCTGGCCAGTGAACCACCTTGGAGGGAGCGGGTTTGGAGGCTGCATTTGCCAGTGCTTGCTCTCCTGGGCACAAGGCCTGTGTGGTGCCAGCTCATTTTTACAGCCATTTTCCCAGAGCATTATCAGGGGAACATTCTCCTCCATAATAATGATAAAAATAATAATAATTAACACGGCTGTAGCTTGTATTTCTCCAGAGCCTCTCATCCCAGGAACTCAGAACTCTGGGCAAACAGCTAATCTGCGGGCTTTCTAGTCACCCTCCAGGGCCTGGGAAGCCTCAGGTATTGCCAGATCTTCTGGATGTCTCCTCCAGCTGGGAGCACGTGCAGGTGCACAGGAGACGGACCTGTTCCAGGAGCTGCCCTCTGCGAGCGTCCTCGGCGGAGCTGGGACACGGCCCCAGGTGCCCTGCCTCCCCGCCTCCTCTCTCCATCACCCCTCACATTCTGGGATCGTCCTGTGCCCAAGAGAGCAGAATAGGTGAGGGAGAGAGCAGGTGTCAGCTGTCTTTCTCTGACCTCCAAAGGCCCCCCCATCGATCCCGGGCTCCCCCAGACAGACGGCTCTGCCTCAGCAAGGTCAGCCCCCTGCTCCTGCAGCCAGTGGGGCCACGTCCGGCAGGTCTGGTCCCTGCAGAGAACGGCTGATGGCTTTCTCTGGAACCAGCCAGGAGTCATTACGCACCAAATGTCTGGTTTAAACAAGTGATTAGGCAGCTCTATTAA
This sequence comes from Manis pentadactyla, assembly GCF_030020395.1. Classification (NCBI taxonomy): domain Eukaryota; kingdom Metazoa; phylum Chordata; class Mammalia; order Pholidota; family Manidae; genus Manis; species Manis pentadactyla. The sequence goes on along the minus strand of NC_080027.1, from coordinate 123,114,254 downwards.
GAGCAGACGTGCTTCTTGCCCGAGAGGGACAGGAACTTCCCAAGGGGTCGAGGGGAGAGGGAGGGGGACCTCGGCCCCTGTAGCAGGGGGCTGCCCTCCAAAGCATTTCGCAGGGAAGCCAGAGCAAGGTGGAGCCCGCAGCGTCTGAGAGCCTGCGTCCCCGGTGGCTTGGAGCCTGACTCCGGATCTTCAGACACAGGGCCCATTCTGATTGTCCAGGCAGCCCACCCGCACCCTGACGGACATGACAGACCCGAGCAATTTACACAGAGAAAAGACAAAGCTCTCCTGTAGCCAGTGACTTCAGACTCCCCACCACACTCTTGAAAAGCAGTTACTGGGTCTGAGTTCCATTTCCTTTGCTTTCTCCAGGAGCTGCAGGACAGGGAAGGGGAGACATAGGCATAAACATATTCCCCTACTATCTCCAGAGAGAAAGCCTACTTACTCTTGAGTCCACCGATGGGCTTTAGAGTCTGGCAACACCCGCCACTGTATGCAAACATGTTTGTGTGTTTGTGTTTATGCATGTATGTGAGTGTGTGGGAGGGAGCATTTTCCAGAGCTTGCAACAGATTCTCAGTGGGGTCTAGGACCCCCAAGATGTTTAGATGGACTGCTCTATTCTTTGGTAAGCTTTGAAGATGATGGGGTGGCCCCTTTCCACAAAGATGATACCGTCTTTCAGAACCCAGTGAGGGGTTTGCAGGCCTGGAGTCCACCTGCTTGAAGAGGGGGCTGGGGCGTGTTCAGATCCAGCCGCAGAGCTAGGACAGAGCCTTTTGCCAGGCAAAGCTGGGGCTGCCTCTAATCCAGAGCTCGTGGTGAAGTGCCTTCCTCAGCGCCTCATTTTTCCCATTGTGACAGCGCCGTATCCGCTGTTCCCTGTCACCCTGGTGACAGCCTTCTTATGATGAAGGTAGTACCAGTGTCATGAATTCCCCCACAACCCCAGGGGCTAGAAGATGATCAGGTTCAGGAAGCTGGGCATCAAAAGCTCCCCACACAGCAGAGTGGAAAGAACAAAAGCCTTTAGAATATGGAAGACCTGAATTCAAATCCTTTTACCTCTTAGTAGCTGTGTGACCTTGAACAAATGACTTAGCCTCTCTGAGCATCGGTTTCTATACCTGTAAAACGGGAACAATACCTCACAGGGTTATCCGGAGCACTAAATGAGGCCATACTGACAGGGAATCTGGCATAGTGCTGGTACGCTGAAGGCGCTCGGTAAATGGGCTCTCTTTCCCAGCGGGCATAGGCAGGGACATGCACACCTCTATCTGCTGCCCCACTGTAGTATCAGAAAACAGGGCCCCCGGGGAATGGCTGCTTGGTGAGCTGTGAATGGCAGTCAGAAGCCATTTCCCCTGCATTGACCAGACTTTCCCAACCCTCCTGTCTGCCTGGGGCCCCCTCGTCCCGGAAGCGGCCCGCCCCGGCTTTGCCTCCGTATGGCGCAGTCTGCCCTGTGAGTCTCTCCTGGGGATGAGCGCGGTCCCGGGCTCTCCTTGATCACAGGGCAGACCCCTCCACCCCCACTCCCGCCCTGCCCCCCTCTGCAGTCCTCCCCTCCTCTGCTCCCTCCCCTGAACTGCACAGGGACGAGCTGGTCCCATCTGTGCCCTCAGGTCTTTGAACTTGTTCTGGAATGCCCTTCCGTTCTCCGCATTGGGGAGCTCCAAGTGCCAGCTCAACTGTCATCTCCTCTGTGACGCATTCTCCCCCTCCTCTGGCTCCCGCAGCACCTAGGCTAGTTCAGCAGGAGCCGTGCAGTGGCCTTCTCCCTCCCCCACCTGAGCCTCTCCAGAGCAGGGGCTGGGCCTGTTCCGTCCATGCTCCCCCGCCTTGAACAGGGTCAGGCACATACGTGGTCGGTGCTCAGTAAGTGTGGGTTGGGGTAAAAGAACAAATAGCTCCCATGTCTAGCAGTGGGGTCCCCTTAGCAGAAGGCTTCCTGTACAGGTGGCAGTCCCCCCTCAAGGGTGGCTAGCTTGGGCCGTGCAGGAGAAGGCCCAGCCCTATGTGGGGACCAGTTGAAGAGGCGGCTGACAGTTGGAAGGCTGATGTGCTCACCCCATTTGGACTCCACACTTGTCTACTACAAGCAGTGGGGCCCTGTGGCTTCTGCTTATCACCCCAAAACCTTCTCTACCTTGCACCTCCTCAGGGACAGGGAGAGGCTGAGGGATTAACCATCATGAGCACTGGTGACATTAGGTCTAGCCTGGGAGACTGTCATCCTCAACTCATGTCACAGATGAGGACACCGAGGCTCAGAGGTGACCTACTTGCCCAGTCCCATGAGGAGTTGCCCAGAGCTACACGTGGAGGCAGGTCAGTCCAGCTCAAGAGCAAGAGTTCTTTTCTTTACGAGACGCTGTCCTCTGTGGAAATCCTACCACAGCATCCAGAGGACACAGGAGAGGGGAGAGGCTCCCGCTGAAAAATCGTGTGCCTGTGGTATTTCTCTTTCACCGATGATGAAGACAAAGTGAATGGGTAGAGGATGGTTCGGATCCATTGCCAAAGTGGCTTTGGGTGGCCCCTTCTCTACCCTGTCGTGGATCAGAGGATTTCACACTGGGGTTTAGGTTTACACGGCAACCCTCTGAGCAGGTATTGCCACCTCAGTTTATGGAGGAGGAACAGCTGTTTTAGCTATTTTTTTCTCTAACTCAATAACAACCCAGGGGCCTTTGTCCCGCCCGTGTTCGGTGATTGTAGTTCTTGGCCAACTCAACCCCAGAGGCTGGGCAGCAGGTGCGGGGAGGGGTGGAGGCAGATGTCCAGGTGAGAAAGGGGGGGGATTCCAGGCGAAGGGGGAAATAAGGGGAAGGAGCCAGCCTGCTTGGACTGAACCAACCCATCTTATCAGGGACTTGAGTGCCTTTATTTATTTATTTACTTATTTATTTATTTTGGTATCGTTGATCTACAATTACATGAAGAACATTATGTTTACTAGGGTCCCCCCTTCACCAAGTCCCTCCCATAAACCCCATTACAGTCACTGTCCATCAGCGTAGTAAGATGCTGTAGAGTCACTACTTGTCTTCTCTGTGTTGCACAGCCCTCCCTGTGCCCCCCACACACTATACATGCTAATCGTAAGGCCCCCTTTCTTTTTCCCCACCCTTATCCCTCCCTTCCCACCCACCCTTCCCAGTCCCTTTCCCTTTGGTAACTATTAGTCCATTCTTGGGTTCTGTGCTTCTGCTGTTGTTTTGTTCCTTCAGTTTTTCTTTGTTCTTATTCTCCACATATGAGTGACATCATCTGGTGCTTGTCTTTCTCCGCCTGTGAGTGCCTTTATTTTTTGTCAGACATACGAGACCTGAAAAAACTTGGGACTTATTTCTATGCTTTTTTGAGGTGGTTTTTCTGTGTGTGTTACTATTTTTCTTTAGTTTTTAGAGAATATTCCTTTCCAAAAATCTACTCTTGTTTCCATTGAAATTGAGAGAAAACAGGGATCATGGGCGCCTGGGAGAGTGGAGCTCAGGAGCCAGACAGCCGCTCAGGGAGAGCCGCTGTGGGCCGACTGCAGGGCCGCAGGCACTGGGGCGGGACAGGACTGGAGGGCAGGACAGGGCGGGGACCAGCAGGGCCATCCAGGAAGGAACAGTGGCCGAGAAGAAGGCTGGATTTCCTCCTTGCATGGGAGTATTTCAGGACCGGGGTGGGATTTCGGGCAAGGTCAGCACCTTGATTCAGAGCCAGGGCCCTGCAGCAGCTAAGCAGTCCTTCCAGCTTCCCGGGGGAACCATGAGGGTGGCTGGCTTGGCCCTTGCTGGCGTGGGGGAGAAGGTGTCTCAGGGCATGGCCTGCAGTGACCGGCAGATTCCGACTCCGGATGGGAAAGGAGTGAGGTGGCAGAAAAAGAGGGTGGAAAGTTAAGGGGAAAAGAAGGCCTCGAGGAGCCTGGTGTGGCAGGGTTAACAGTTTCTTTCCTTCAAGAGAGATTTCATGCCACGTTGAATAAATAAAATACCACGCAATTGCACGAGATGCGTTCCACGGTGTATTAGATACCACCACACGGTTACCCGTCTGTCAGCTGCCATCAGGGTGACTGATAACTTATCAAAAGCCACTGACATTTCCAAATGAGATGTTTTGATAGAGGTGCCATTCAACAGGGCCAAAAAAGCCAGAGAGAACGTGAATGTAAATGAGGAACATCTGTCACCTTTGTGTCACCTATTTAAAGGGTTCCTGCCTGACAAGAAGGCCTTCTCCTTAGGAGAGAGCTAAGGAGGGAGAGAAAGCCTACAGGAAAGTGGGCAGGTGAGCTGGAAGGGCAGACGAGTACAATCTTCAAAGAGCCCACGGAAGAGACAGGCTGCTCCCTGGGAATAGCAGGAAGCCAGGCAGCGGAGGCCAGGCAGATGGCCCGGAAGTTTATGCTGAGCCACTCTGTGACTCAGCAGAATGGAGATCGAGACCTCTGGCCTGCCCTGTCCAATATGGTAGCTCATCTGTGGCCCTTGAGCATCTGAAATGTGGCCAGTGCAAACTGAGATGCACCGTACGTGTAAATGAACAGCAGCTTGTGAAGATCAAGAATGCAAAATATAAGTTTGTAATGCTGACTACATTTTGAAATAATTTGGTGGGGGGGAATATTGGATTAAATAATACATCATTAAGCTCACCTCTTTTCACTTTTTTAATGTGGCTACTCAAATGTTAAATTCACATATGTGGTTTGCATATATTTTATTGATCAGCATGAGCAAAGACTATAGATCAAAAAGCCACTGGTTCAAATCCCACCTCCAGTATGTACTTGGGGGCTCCTGGGTGTGTCACTCAACCTCTCCGAGTCTCAGGTTCCTTATCTTGTCAAATATGAGATTATGGTTGTGTGTTCTTATGAGGGTGTGAGGATTAAATAAAGTGGTATGTGGAAAATACCTGGCATGGTACCAGCTACACGGGTGGGCTCTCCCCACCCCCGCCCATTCCTGGGAGCCAGGACTGAATGCCCGGCCAGCCTCCTCACTCACTAGCTGCCGCTTAGCTTTTCTACTGGTCCTCTGTGAGAATCTGGGAAACCATTTGCCCTTTGCAGACCTTGGTTTTCTCAACTGTGAAATGAAGGTGTAGGGAAAGTGGAAGATCCACGGCCAGGATTCTCACCTGATCCTGGTCGGCTCGTCCCCTGTGCACGTGTAATGCTCACAGGCCCAGGCTTGTGCAGGTGTGGGCAATGAGATATTACCGACTCTATATAAAGTTGCTCCGCATAGGGCTCCAGTGCTGCACGGCGGCAGAGAGGCCCGGAGGTGGAGGTCGGCTTGCTGCATGCAGACTTGCTGGAGACAGGGGGAGGGGTTCTGGTGCCTGACCTGCTGCCTAAGAGAACAAAGCTGGGTTTACACCCTTTTACCCTGAATGTTCTGCTGTCATTTTTTGGTCTCACAAATCCCGAGTGAACTTGCCTGGGGCTGAAACCCTCCGGGGAGACAGAGGGATTGGGGCAGATGACTTCTGAGTGATAAGAGCTGGGCATGGGACGGGCCCTAAGCTCCCTCTAAGGACAACGGCACTGAGGCTGCGGACTCACCCCCCCACACCTTTCTGCAGGGCAGGCCGGGGAGGGGGGTGGAAGGGAAGTGTGTCTGCTGCTGGAGGGAGACGTGGGGAGAGCCGAAGAGGCATTCAAAGCAACGGGCCTAGCTAAAGCTGCCGAAGGCAGGACTAGCAGTGGGGAAGTGATACGGGGCTAGAACTGGCAGGGTCAGTACTGGGGCAGGTAGGGGGATAAAAATGGGGAAAACGCGAAGAGGACAATGATGGAGAGGGGTGGCCTTCCCTCTGGAGACCGTGACATCAGGGCCTGGGCAGGGCACAGACGGAGCTGTGGCCTCAAAAGAGCCCCCTCCCAGCTCAATGCATCCCAACCACCGGATCCCTGCGTGTCGGCATCAGAAGCCAGAGCCCTGACCCAAGCCAGCGGCCGCAGGAAGCTGCAGCTCAGAGAGGGACATGCCTTCCTCTCCCCGTTCCCAGCTCCGCGCCTTCCACCTCCCATGGGGGGTTTGTGCTTTCCACTGGTCTGAAGATAGTACCTTGGAAGGGACCAGTAGGGCCCCCTGACAACACCCTCTGTGCCCAATTGCAGGATTTACTCAGGGGGTTGTGTGGGGTGCTCAGCACTTGCTCACTGCTCCGCGGACACCTGCACACGCATGGCTTCATCACCAGACCATTGTTGCCACCTTCCCCACTTTACAGAGGGACTTAAGGTTACCAGGTGGGAGTGACAGGCCCTAACCCAGGCTGCTCCTGGCCAGACCGGCGGCCCATCTACCAGCCATGCTGCCTCCACTAGCGTGTGGAGCCGGCATGAGGTTCTGCCAGTGACAAAGTTCAGAGGCGGAAGCCGCAGAGCCCAGGGCCCTAGCTGCAGGCGGGAGAAGCCAGGCGTAGGGATTTGTGGAAGGCCACGGAGCAAATCAGTGGTACAGCGAGGACCAGCCTTCACGATTCCCGAGTCCACACCTGCTTCTCAAGCAGCAGTGACTGATGCGGGGCATCCCGCAGCCAGGGGCAGAAGCAAGCACCTAGGGTCCGTTCCCTTACCGGCTCCCACTCAGAATTTAGGGTCAGCTCTCACTGGGGAGTGACCCGCGGGGTGTTGGGGACCCAGGGCTGCACAGCTCTCCACCCTTAAAACCACAAGACTGAGGTCCTCGAGGGAAGGGTGGGTCTGAACCGAGGGCATGGTTCCCGGCACAGCTGCAGGACCGAGTGAATGGATGAACCAGCCCCCTAACCGGCAGTAGGGCTGTCGGGGAGGGTGTGGTAGGGGAACGGTGACTGGGCCTCGGCCCTTCCCCTTCCTCCCTGCTCTGCCTGTGAGTGTGCCAGACATCGTGCTGGGTGCAAACCAGGAGCAAGAGATGAGGGAAGGGTCCGAGAAGAGAGACAATTCAGCAAACGTCAGGCAGCATGACAGGCTGAGCCCGGAACCCTGGGTACCGGAGAACAAGTCCCTTCCCTCCCTAGGTGTTGGCTTGTTCAGTAGGAGCTGGGGTTAGACCACATGGTCTGAGGCCACACCCCACACTGACCCCCCAGGGCTGGCAGATGGGGACACCGCCCTCTCCCAGCTGCAGTGAAGCCCCTCCTCGCCCTGTGACAGCAGAGGGGCAGGTGGGGAAGACCAAGGCCAAGCAGAGGCACCCTGGCTCGGGAGAGGCAGCCAGCTGCTCCTGGAAGCTGGGTCCCCAGAGGCTGCGCAGCCTGAGGTAACTGGCTGTGACAGAAGCGAGCCAGTAGTCAATTCCATTCAATAAAACTTTGATTGCCTAGGAGCCTTGTAAACAGGCAGCTCCCCCGTGGACCTGAGACACACTTCCTCCGTCCCTCCTGCCAACGCCTGCTTTGCCCCACCCATGTTAGCCTGGAAACATCCCTCAGCCTCTGGTGCAAGGTGGGCAGCTAAGTGCCCCCTGGCAGGTGAGGGCCCAGGGCCACGGGACAGTGGAGGGAGAAGGAGCCAGAATCACTAAGCCCTCATTAGTCCAAATTAAAATCAGGAGTGAGACGACAATTACAATTTGCAGTGGGCTAATTGTTTTCCCTCAGAAGCTGATCGTTTTGCAGACTGGGGAACTTGTTCAAAGTCCCAGGTGGATTGGCGAGGCAGTCTGTGCCTCCGGGCCGTCCCCCTCTTCTCCAGCCTCAGGCTTCTGCCCTTTGGGGCCCTCAGGCAGGGAGAGACTAGGGTCTGGGGGTCCTGGTGGGGGTGGAGGGGAGAACACCAGCAGAGAGAGGCAGGGCTGGGGGGGCAGGTAGGCGGTCCAAGGCGCAGCTGTTCAGCAGCCGGTGGTGCTCAAGCTTCCAGCCCAGCTGCCAGGAGGGGGCGCTTTAGCGGGTGACCCCTGCCTGACATCCTGCTGTCTGCCACCTGAGCGGTGGGCTCTGGGAAGCATTCTTGAACTTGCCCAAAAGTCCCCATTTCCCCTGATAATTGTAACATTCATTCAATAGATACAATGGCGTACAGAGAGGCACGCACTGGTTAAGGAGGGTTAGGGACTCTGCAGGGAACAGCCCACGGTCCCTTCCTGAGGTGCTTATGAAGTTGGGGCAAGGGGTGGACAGGCTCTAAGGGAACCCGGTGAGCAGAACAGCCCTCCTGAGCTTCCCACCCTGATCCTTGGAAACTGAACGTGTCACCTTACATGGCAAAAGGGACAGTGCACGGGGACAGTGCACATGTAGGCAAGGCCATGGGCTTTGGGGAGAGTGTCGGTGACTCTGGGTGGGACAGATGTACCCACACATGTCACTAAAGCAGAGAACTTCCCCCAGCAGGAAGCAGGACTCCCAGCACGCCAAGTATTTGATGTCCCGATGGCGGTCCTGAGAGGTCGGGACCTCTAGGATCTGGCTGCCAAGCAAGGACACGGGGACCTCAGTCCTCCAACCACAAGGGGAGGGATTCCACCAGCCCTGGAGGAGCTCGGAAGCCACTCTCTGCAGCCCCTCCAGAGCTGACCCCTTGGTCTTGGCCTTTGGGAACCCAGAGCAGAGAAAGCAGCCAGGCGGGCCTGGATGGACTTTGGACCTCCGGAACTGGGGGCGACGCACGTCTTGTTCGAAGCTGCTAAATCTGTGGTGCTCGGCCCCGGCAGCAGTGAACAAACTCGGGAACTGAGCAGGGTGATGGGAGGAGAGACTTGGTGCTATTTACTCTCGGGGGCCAGGCGGATGTGTGGACTGGGACCTGAATGGGGAGGCAGAGTAGGGTGACCAATTCGTTCCCATGTCCCAGTTCTAGCACTTAAATCCTGAATCCCCAAAACTCAGTCCTGGGCAACCAGATGGTCACTGTAAGCAGAGGGAAGAGGGCTCTCAGGTGGGCATTCGGTGAGTTGCTACGAGAAGCACCCTGAGGCAAGTGCCGTCAGGTACAGGAGCAGGTGCCAGGGCTGATGGGGCATCCCATACAGATAACCCTTTAGAATGGGGTCTGGACAATGCTAGCTAAGGTGTGGGGCACAGGTGAGAACTCTCAGGTGCCTCTAGAACATCCTCTTTGCAGCTGTGGGGCTTAAGAATGACCAGTGCCTTTCCTGTGCTGGGGCTATTTCCTCCCTGTGCTGCCTCCCTTCCCCAGCTGGCCTTTGACAGCACACAGGTGTCTCTGTGGTGCCAGGGTACCAGGTGGCACTGAGCCCTCCCCAGCGGGATGTTGGCGCCTGGCCAGCAGCCCACAGCGCAGGGAGTCACTCAAGGCATCTTTAACTAGGGAGACAGTAGGAGGCTGGGAGGAAAAGACTGGCTGTGGATGGCGCTACGCCGTCAAAACGGCACCGAGGCCCCTGCATGCCTGAGAGGGAGAGGAAAGAGGGAAAAGCTGGTCTGGGCAGTGGGCTGCTGCCCCCCTTACTCCATGTTCACATGACCCACCCCCTCCCAGGCCAGCTGGTCACCTCCAAGCGCGGGAGGCAGGTAAGGACCTGGCCCTAAGCAAGGAGCCGGAGTTGCAAAGCAGGACCTGAGTTAAAATTTTGGCTCTGTCTCATTAGCTGTGTGATGTCTGGCAAGTTAATTGCTTGGGTCTGTTTTCTGTCCAATTAGAGTAATAATAATACCTACTTTGCAGGGTGGTGGTTGTAAAGATTAGAGGAGTCAAGAAGTGCCCCACGTGGAGTAGGTCCTGGATGAATGGTAGCTATTTTGACGGTGAGCGCCGAGCCTCCCGTTCTGAACCCCAGCCGCCTTAAGCCACCGTTCCTCACATCAGGGCCCAGAATCACCTAAGTGTTTGCGACCATGCGAATGCCCATCCCACGCTGGTCCCCGATTCTGCAGAAACCTGTGGATGGCACTAGATCCCAAGCAGTTGATTCTGATATAGGCAGCTGGGTCCACAGTTAGTGACCCAGGCCCGTGATTGCCTCCTGGGGAAAAAGCTGGCTCGAGGCTGCCCAGCACCTGAATCCACTTCAGAAACTGCGCCCACAGGTGGGAAGAGCTGGCTGGGACGTGGAGCCCTTCCCCCACCCTTTACGCTGACCTCGAGCTCTCTGCCTTGGGTAGCCTCCCCGCCTAAGCAAGCTGGTCCTCCGCCTCCGCGGATGTTGCAGACCCCGAAGGCGCCTGCACGCGCACCTCATTGGCTTCCTTGTTTTTCAATGTAAGAAACCGAGGCCCAGCGCAGGGAAATGACTGAAACTGCGCTTCTGATTCTCATCTGCAAGATAAAAGCACTTGGCTCCGTGACCGCTGGTTCCCTCGGCTCTGGAGTTCTAGGGTTGGGGGATTATCTACCCCAGGAGTTGGCTTCACTGTCCCCAGGTTGGGGAACCCAGAGGAAAACCTGAAGCCAATTGCCTGCCTTGATCACTAGTCGACCTGATTTCCCAGCCAAGTCTGTGGAACCTTTTGGGCTTCCCTACTCCGGGTTTCACTCAGTTTATAGCCTGCGCTTTGTGGGGGTCTTCTGCTTCCCGTTTTTCCTTTCTCCTCCCTTTCTCTCCATGCATTCAAGCCGTGATTGAAGCCCTCGCCAGGCCCTGGGGGTATACAGGATGAACAAGACCCAGCTCTGCCCTGGGGCCCATCACTCACCGCCTGCTAGCGGCAGGCAGACACTCACAGGTCATGTGGCCCCAGGGGCTGTGAGATGTGTCAGGGCGCCAGCAAGGTGATGGTGACCAGGGCACCCCAGGAGCACTCAGAGCACCCCATTTTTTCTCATACCTCCTGGCTTTCTGTATCTGTCAACAAATATATAGTAATCAAGTACAATATAGCACTACTATTAAAAATGCAAACTACGTTTACATTTTCTCCATATGGTTTTCCACTCTCCTGGCTGGCGCGCCTCCTGACGCTGACCACTGTCACCATTTGGTGCACACCCTCGAAGGCTTTTTTCCTACAGGTAGTAAATACTCTTGTTTGTCTCTCCCTGGCTGTCATATCTTCTTTCTCATTTTGGTGGAGCACATCCTTAAGTTATCTCTGAAAAAGTTTTAAGATACCTCTTTTTCAAAGAAGAAAAAATTTTCACTTAAGGAAATGGAATACGCTTTCAATTTCTAAGAGCTCATTGTTCTTTGCATTTTCCTTCCAAAACAAAAGCTACTCAAATGCCCATCAGCTGGGATGTGGGTTGTTCACATTTATCCATACACTGCAATATTATCTGGCAATAAAAAAGGAATGTGGCTCCTACACAGCCTACATCATGGATGAATCTTAAAAGCATGATGCTGAGTGAAAGAAGCCAGACACAAAGGCTACATATTGTTCGCGTCCACTTGCAGAATGTTCTGGACAGGTAAATGTGGAAAGACAAAGTAGATTTGGGGTTGCCAGGGACTGGAGGAGGAAAGAATGGGGAGCAACTGCTTATGGGTATGACGTTTCTTCTTGGGATGATGAAAACAGTCTGGAATCGGATAGGGGTGACAGCCGTACAACCTTGTGAATGTACCAAGATGCCACTAACTTGTATACTTTAGAAAGGCGAAATATATGGTATGTGAGTTATATCAATTTTTTTTAAAAAGGCCCCTTGCTCTGTGAGCATAAAATTCTTACCTCTGAGGACAGCGGGTGGGGGGAGGGGGTGGTTTTTACATTTTCTTTTGCTCCCTGGATAGTTTGCTCCAAGCTGTTTTCTGTTCATTTTGACTTTACGCTCTTTTATACGGGCCATTTTCCTTAAAAATCCACTAATCCTTGGCTGTGGCTTCTATTTGCGAGCGAGGCCCTTACAAGCTGCCTGGAAGCTGGGTGTGCATGGGCAGAGCCTGTCGAAACCGGCGGGTCCCACCGTGACAGGTTTCAGGGGGTCCCCAGATGTCACCTTCTGTCCAGCTACCAGCGTTCCCAGAGCCAACAGGAGGAAAAGGGCAAGGGGCTTCCCCGTTTGGCTTGCAAACTTTCAGCGAATCCTTTTTTCCCCAATATACTGCCTCCTCTCCATCTATACTTGTGCCCATGTCCCCAAGCCAGTGCTTCTTGGGTTCAGTCAGGGACATTAAGGTAAAGCAGAAATAGTGCCACGGTGAAATGGGCTGAGGAATCGCTCTCCTCATTTTTGGCCCTACTGTGTACCCTGTCTTCAGATACCACCAATTTCTGAGCTTTCTGCGCTCCTAGGGCAAGGATCTGCCCATTTCTCAGGGCTCCTGCCCTGGGGCTCTCTAGTGACTTCTTTATCAAGCCAAATCAGTTAGATTCTCAACTTGCAAAGTCCAGACGACACTGATCCCCTTTGGTCTCCTCACCTTTGCCCCATGGGCTTGCACTTTTTTTTTTTTTTTACTGCTCTGCCCACTTAGTGTAGCGGCAGAGAGGAGCATGAATGCGTCCAGTCTAGCACATTTAGTCCAGGTCCCTGTTTGCTGTCACGGGAGATGCAGTGGACACTTGGGACTGTGGGGGTTATCATGAAGTGCCAACTGCTGTCACAGGCAAGCCTGCTCCGCCATGGAATCGTCCTCAGGGCTGACCCGCAAGTGCTAGGAGACACTCCAGGAAACTCGGCAAGCTGAGACGTAGATGATTCTGCCCTCACCAGCCATCCCTGTTTCGTGACTCAGGCATTCTTTACTGCCTTTTAAGGGGGAAATTACATGGGAGTCTCTGATCCATGGATTCAGGAAGCCCTATGATGTATCCCTTGAGAATGTCAAGGGTCTAGTGTACCTTTGTTTCTAGGGAAACTAGTTCCCTGGTGACAACCAGGCTTAGTGACATCCACAATAATGTGATACACGTGGGTTCTGGTACTGGGCAGAGAACAGTCCCTGGGGAGGGCGCTACACTCCCCATAATGACCAGCCGTATCCTTTAGGGTGCCTGAGCTCCTAGCATGGGGCCTGGCTTGAAGCCCTTCAGCTCAGTGGATGAGGAGGGAGAGGTGAGCCTGTCTGCCTCTCCAAGATCTGGAATCATTCAACTGCTCTCTGAACTGCATTCAAATGCAGGCCCCCAAGACTTCTGTCCGCTTCGAGGTTGACAGCTGCCCAAGTGAGGGATTGCTGGCTGAGAGGGCCTTTCGGGGCCAAGGGTTCACACTCAGCTTCCAGAGTGAGTGCTGTGGGGAGGGGGGAGAGGGACAGCTCCAATTTCACTTGTGTTTGGCTTTGAAGCGCATTACCCACCCATCCTCATGTTTACTGTGCCAAAGAATTAATACATGCTAAGTGCTTAGGACAGCCTGGCTCATGCTCAGTGCTTTATACGCATTTGCTATTATTATGTCAAAAATTGTATTTAGCCTGGGTCCATATGAAAACAACTTTCCTGTCTCTTTGCAACTGCCTCGACTCAAAGTGCATGAGATAGAGACCCAGGGATTGAGAACTCCTGGCTCTTTGACCTCTCTTTACACAATGGGGAAAAACCACCATTCAAATGATTTGCCTACTGTTCATCCCATTCACCAGACTGGGGAACCCACCCCCTGCCAGCCCCAGCCCTGGACACTTTACCAAGAGCTGATGAGTTGATGTGGACAAAGCGGTCTGTGAGCTCTTCTCTTCCCAGGCTGTCCCCAGGGCTGCCCCTCCAGGTCCAGGGGCTGGGAGGCAGCCCCAGCCCCTCCTCCCTGCTTTGTACCCCCTGCTCCGGACACCCATCCTCCGAAAGGAGCCTGGGCCTGCCCTGCTCGCACGCCTCCTCTCCGGCTGTGAATACTGCCCTGCCCCGCTCCCTTCTCCCTTTACAGACAGGTCTGTCCTTGCCTTTTCTGTCATGTAACCATCACACCTCACTTTCTCTTTTTCCCCCTGGGCTAGGAGCCCCTTAAAGGGTGGTGGGTCTTGTCTGTCTATATGGTCTGAACACCTAGTACAGAGCCTGGCACAAAATAGATGCTCAAAATATTTTTTTCCTTTTGGTATTGCCCTGTTTCTGTATCTGCTTGTCCCCTCCTCCCAACCCCACACCCTTGCGTGCCTCCCCTCACAGCCCCCTGGGCAAGTGCTCTGCCTGGGTGGGAAGGAGATGGTTTCCCATTGCTGGGAAAGCCTTGCTGACCGCAGCTGCAGGCAAAGGCCTAGAGAGGCCACACGGCACAACATGTCAGGGTTGATGCCCGCTGATGGGGAGTAGGCTTGTTCTGTGCGATTTCCATCTCATTTGTCTTTTCATTTGTAGATTAAATTGGCCAATTTCATCTGGAATGTGCTTGGACTCTGGCAATCCCTGCACAACAAATGAGTGTCCCCCGCGGCTGACAAACTGGCAGGGGAATGGGCCCCGGTCCGCCACAACCGCACAGACCGAGGTCCTGGGCCGCCAGAAGCATTAACCCTGGAAGGATGGGGACCCAGTGTGATCTGCCCAGGGCCTGAGGAGGGGAGCACAGGGCGGAGCTGCAATGAAGGGGGCTTCAGGAGAGGGCCTGGAAAACTGTTCTTCCTGTTTTTATTTGTTCCTACCCCCCTACCTAGCTGAGGGAAAGGTAACGCACAGGGAATGGAAAGTGAGTTGCCTGGGCTTTCAGAGCAGCGGCACTGAGGTGGGGCGGCAGAAGCCACGTACTCCAACCCTACAGAACTCAAAAAGCACAACTGTTGCCAGAACTCTGAGCAGTGGTCACCTGCCAGGCGTTATTGAGCATAGGGTGCACGAGGCACCTTCTGGGGGCTCAAAGTGTTCTGCTTCGTGGCCTGGGCTCTGGCAACGTGGCAGGTGTGTGCACCCCCGTGTACAAATTCATCAAGTTGCACCCGTACCAATCTGTGTGCCTCATTGTATGAGTCCTAACTCAATAAGTGACACCAATGGTTTTCAAACTTGACTGCATGTGAGAACCACCTGGGAGCTTATTTCAAATGCAGATTTCTGGATCTTCTGGAACCTAGCTGGTCTGGAGTCGTGCTGGGATCTGCACTGTCAACTTCCTCCTCCTCCCCAGGGGTGATTTTAAGACTGGTAGTCCACAGACTTAGACAAGACCCTACTGGGCAGGGGCCTGGACATCTGCCCAGTCAAACAGCCCAAGAGCCATCCTGCTGGGTGGCTAAGGGCTCCCAGAAGCCCTTGGCAGGGAGAGTTGGAGGCTGGCCACACTGTGGCACAGAGGGAAGCACAGACCACAGAATGTCCCCAGCAGCTGTAGTGGGACCACAGAAGCAGTAATGGGAAACGAGGGGCATCTCTCTGGGCTAAGCAGGATCAGATAGGGAGTGGGCCCCTCATCAGGGAAGACAATTCCTCCGAGCCAGGAGCCCTGTCCAGCACTCCTGGCCCCTGGGTGCCCTGCCCCAGGAAGGCTGGGCAAACATCAAGGAGTGGCAGTGCTCGGGGGCAGCAGGGGCTGGGCTCCAGCAGAGGTGGAGTGCCATGGGATGGCCTGATGACTCACAGGACTGGGGACAATCAGCTGTGTGCTACTCAGCAAGGACCTGCTGTTGAAGAGGAAGGAAGAACCCAATACTGCAGACACGTGGCTAGAGATGTGACCCCGGGGAGCGTGTGGACAATGTGGCATTTCCACTGCTTATTGCCAGGACATGCTGAAAGTCGTCTGAGCTGCCCTTGACTTGAAGGCCTGGGAGGGCTGAGAGACAGGGAGAGGAAGCCAGGTACAGGATGCGGGGAAAGGGAAGGGAGCACATTTGGGAACATGTACCATACGCCAGACCCTTTACAAACGCCACGTCATCTGATCCTCAAAAGAATTCTCTGATAAGGAGACATAAGCACGCCATGACAGATAATGAGACCAAGACTAAGAAATGTTCAGCTTGGCCACGGCCACGGACTCACACTTGAACTCAGGTCTGTATGGCTCAAGCCCCTTGATCCTTCCACATTTTCCGCTCTCTCTCCCTCTCCAACAGTGACTGGACATTTAAGAACTTGAAAAATGCTTTCTCACACCCTATCTTATTTAATTTTCCACACACACCTTGTGTTTGTGTTAGGCAGGTGTCAGTCCCATTTGTGGATGAAAAATTGACCTTCAGGCAAAGAATAACCTGCCCGAGGTCAAACAGCTGGTAAGTAGCTTTAAACACAAGTCACATGGCTCTAAATTTGCTGCAATCCCTTGTCTGGACACTGAGAAATACAGTCCAGCCCTGTGGGTAGTCTTGGAGAAACTGGAGATGCTATGCTCAGAGCACAGCGTGGCTTCGTGACTAGGAACTGACTTTATTGAAGCCCCTTAGGGACTGAGGTAGAAAAACGGCCTCAGCAGCAAAGCGGAGGCCCTGGTAGCTGTGGTGAGTGGCTCAAGATTATGCAGGACACTGAGGGCAGGGCTGAGACTAGAACCCATGTGCCTTCAAATGGATCATTTCCAGAGGCCTTCCGGGCTACTCCTTCCCTCTCATGTTTTTTACGCTCTGCCCTTCATTTGGACCTTGAACTGATGTCGAAAGTACAAAGGAAGCATCGGCCCCTGCTGGGGGGCAGCACCCCTGGGAGTCCTCACAGTTCCTCCGGCACAGAGTGGCCCAAGGCATCAGTTCATGGACCCGAGGCACATGCACCAGGGACAGCCAGGGACAGGATGTCACACTGGATCCCTGCCCTGACACCACCCGCAGGGAATTCTCCCAGGCATTCTCCCTGGTTAACCTGGCCACCAGGGATCAACATACAACACGTGAGGAAGACACTAACTAGGCAGCTGTGTTCTGGGGTGACCTGCCAGTATCCGGACTGCTCTCACGTGCCAAGTCATCACATACCAGCTGCCACCACGCACCCCACCACCATCCCCACTCGGCGTGTGTGGGCACTTGGATGCTATGCACTCCGTGGCTGTTCTGCAGTAAGCGTTCTTTGCCTATCCTGGTTTCTCCTTGCTGTCTACTCTGGGAACTGCAACCTGTTTTCTCCAGGTCAGACCTAATTAGCCCAGCAAATCAGTAGTATGAGGTCATCCCAGCACACAAGTGGAAATGCTATTTGGAGTAGCCTGCAAGCCGCTGTTGGCCGTGTCTGTTTGCGTTTCCTTCGGTTATACATTCTCTGCTCGCCGCCTTCCATCACTTCCCAAATAGAGAGGCAGGACACAGTCCCCCACAGGTTGGCATTCATCTTCCCAGTCTGACCCTCTTGCAGGCTATTAAGCAGCTGTTGCAAGATCGAGGAAGGGAGAAAAATGAAAACAGGGCACAGGTAGCAACAGAGGGCAAAGGGACTCTTTTATCCCAGATCCATTTGATAAGTCAGGCCAAGAAATGGCCTCAAGCCTTGAAAAATGGAGAGCTCCCCACACAGCAGGGCCATGTGAATGGACCTCCTTGCTGGGTTATTCACGGGAACAGGCCATGCTGGGAGGGTCTGTCTGCAGAAGGCTGGGCAGCGAGGAGCCCAGGCCCCAGAAACAAGGCAAAGGTCACTAAGGCCATCACTGCCCCATCTCAATGAAAACATGAGCAGTTCTCGCTACACTGCCCCTGGCCCTCTCATCGGAAAGCGCTGCAGGAAGAAAACACAGAGGCCAGAGACCGGCCCTATTATAGATTCACGATCCCAGCTTCACTCCACTGCAATCCTTCTATTCCTCTCTCGCTGCTGCTTGGCACGCTCTGCAGAGCCCTTCGCTTCTGCGTCTCACTGCACTCCATCTGCCCCCTGCCCCCTGGAAGGTGACCTTGCTGACATCACGGGCCGATGGCCCAGGCAGGGGTGAGTGCCCCCTCCCCACACCTCTGCCCAGTGCCATTCTCTCTCACTTTCCTCTGGCTTAAGGAAAAAGGTTTCCTCCTTTTAAAAACCAACCTTATCCCTTCTCATCTTTTCAGGAAACCTAGTCCTTTGATTACCTCTCTCCACCTTTAAAAATAAAGGGGCACATTTTTATTGTTTGTCACTCCTCCACATACACACCCTTCTTGCTTCTACACCTGGGAGTTGCTTCTCAATCCCCCAGTTCTTCTCTGTCCTGCAGCATTTTCTCAGCTTCAAACTCTGGGTGCTCTTGACAGAATCATCCAGCCGGCTGGAACCCCCACTTCCTGGGCACCCCCCCATCAGGACCTTGTCCCCTGCTCTTTCTTGGCCGCCTCCCCTCCCACCCTCATAAGCTCTTGTCATCTTGGCAGCTGCACCCCAGCGACCAACTCGTGCTGTGGCCTTTCTCCTCGCCCAGTTTCCTGAATTACCAAACTTCCCCATGACTCACTAGAACATGTCCTAAACCAGACAGTGCTACACCCTCTACTCCAATATCAGCCCCACTTCCCACATCCCATTCCATCTCCCCAACAGTCCATCCACTCCCTTCAGAAGAGTTGAAGAGTCGTCTCCCTAACGTGCCCCTGGCCACGGGGTTGGGCCTGCGGCCACAATCCAATGGCCTGCCAGAAGGTAAAAATTACCTTGAAGTCCCGCTTAAAACCTCTTTGTGAGCCTCATGCTCGGTCTGTGCTTGCTTTCCTCTACCATTTCCTCCCTGAGTCTGCAGGTCCAGGTGGCCCACCTCTGAGAAGCCAGTGCCCTGGCCTGTTCCTCAGGATCCAGTGACTCTCCCGGCCTCCCGGACAGCAGCTTCAATCAGCATGGCCTCTCTTTCCTCCAAGTCCCCACAGCACAGTTTAGTTGGGTGCTGACTCATGCCAACTTGCTTTCAGTGTGGCTGGTGAGGGCGGGTCCACAGTCTGCCCCTTCTATCTGTCCTTCCCACCTTGGTAAGGCCTTGGCTGGACTAGAGCCACAGGTTCCCTGGGAGGCCACCGGACGCGTTTCCAAACACACTCTGTGGAAGTCCCACCCTGGAGGCCCCTCTGAGCTTGGCTTTGTCACCTCACCTCTCCAAACAGAACGATGGCTCAGGTGCTTCAGCAAAGCATCTCCTGGGCACTGTGCCCAGGATCGAGGCAAGTCCAACTTGTGGTTCCTTTCCAATCACTTAATCGCATTTGGCTCTCCACACCTGAGGTCGAAGACTTCCAGCAACTCCACAAATCCTCCTTAATTAGGCCCCCTGAGGTCCCTGCTGAGTGGTGATAGCTTGGATCCTCTGCCATAGGCAAAAATGCCCTGGCAGACTCTTCGGCTCGGAGTGGACACTTTCCGGACCTGCCCCATTGTGACAGCAGACTGCACCAGCCCAGCTGGGCCCAGGGGCAGCGCGGCCTGCCCTGGGAACAGCTGAGGGCGCTGGTGATACGAAGCAGGAGTGGGAAGGGTTTCTCTGCATTGTGCTAAAACAAGCAACCTGCAAATTAGATGCAAATACCAAGCAAATATGGCCTTGTGAATAAAGCCAATAGCTTTGGGCAATTTAGGCAATAAAATGCCAGCCCTGTATGCGATCATATTTACTACCTCAATTTCCTTTCTGATATTCCGAGAAAACCAGAAAGTACAGTTATGTAAGATATTGAGAGGGACATATTCCTCCCTTGTGAATGTCTAGACACAGGGATTATTAGATATTATCGTTACCTATGTAAACATAGATGCTATTTCATCCACATCTCTGCTGGCAAACCCCTTCAGAGAAGGTATTGAGCACCTTCTCTGCGTAAAACACCATGCTGGATGCTGAGGGGGGCATGAAGTGCCCCCATTCAGTTGAACTTGATTCACTAAACATCTATTAGAAGCTTATTACTAAACATTTATTAAGTGCCACTTACTAGTTGTGTGACCCTGTGCAAGTTAGTTTTCTCACCTGAAAATAGGGTAATGCAAACGTATGTCCATAGGTAAGTGGTTAACCATCCCTATCAGAACACTGCTAGGCAACAAAGAGGAACAAATCATTGATTCAGGCAACAGCTTGAAAGAACCTCAAGGAAATTATGCTGACTGGGGGAAGAAAAAAGCTAATAGCAAAAGATTAGAGATTGTATGATCCCATTTCTATAACATTTGTGAAATAATACAATCATAGAGATGGAGGACAGAGAAGTAGTTGCCAGGGGTTAGGGATGGGGGTGTGTGGCTCTACAGGTGAGCACAAGAAAGCCTTGTGGCAGTACAGTGAGGTATCCTGACGGTCGTGGTGGCCACACAAAGCTACACACACATGAAGGAACGCATGGGTGACCGGTGAAATTTGGATAAGCTCTATGAATTGTATCGATGTCAGTTCCCTGAAAGAGCTGTTGGCGAGAGGTGCCTAGAGCTCTGGCTGGAACGATCAGAATGAACCTCCTTTGAATCTGGGCAAAGTCCTTAGTTGGGGAAGGACAGTGAGGGGAAAGGGGAGGCGACAGGAGCCTACTTTTTCACACACACAGCTCCGCTCATCTGCTCTGCCAACGCCACGCTCACCTGTGTTTCCCTCTGACTTTTTCCATGAGACCCTTTCTGTATTTAAATACCTCTCACTAATGAATTCATTCCCCAAATATTTTCTGACTGCCTGATCTGTGCCAGGCACTCATGCTAAATGGTGAACAGATGGGTGTCCACCCTCATGGGGTCACACTCCAGTGCTGGAGACATTATCTAATAAGCACCCAATTACATAATTAGATATCACAATGTATATTATGAAGAAAGCATACAGGACATTGTGAGGACATTTATGTTTAGCAGGGGCCTAATAAAATTCTGGAGGTACCCTGGAAAAGCTTTTCTAAGGAAAGACTGTTTGAGCTGAGATCTGAAAGAGAACTAGGATTTAGGGAGAAGTATGGGGTGGAAAGAGTGAGTGAGGGGCCAGGGAACAGCATGTGTGAAGGCCATGAAGCAAAAAGCTTATCAGTCAAAGATTTGAAAGAAGCCGATGTACAGAGTGCAGAGCACTGGGTAGGGGGTATGGGGACTCATCGGAGGGTTCTGAGGATGTGGGAGATTGCTACCAGATCCTATTTGTGTCCTTAAAAGGGCATTCTAGCAGCTACTCAGAGGCTGGATTGGAGGTGTGAGGGGAGAGGCAGGCATACCAATTAGAAGGTGACTCCACTGGTCCAGGCAAGAGGCGAGGACGCCTAAGGCTGTGAGGATGGGGAGCAGCAGGTGGGCCTAGGGGCTGTTTTGGAGATTAGACCAGACCGGGTGACAGACCAGACATATAGGGGTAAAAGGCAGAGTTGGCAATGACTCCCAGCATACAGAATTGCTTTAAGGGAGTCACAACCACAAACATAGGCAACACTGGTTGGGGGTTAGAGGGGTGGAGAAGGCAGTGATAAATTCAGGAGAATCACGACTCTGTAGACTATGCCAAGCCTGGGATTTCTTGAGACATCCAACCCAGTCAACTAGGATGTAAGGATGTGGAACTGAGACGAGAAGATTCGGGCTAGACACGACCTGGTGGGCATCCCCTGTACGTGGCCGGTCACAGCAGCCTTTCAGGAGATGACCTAGGGAGGGACGTCTCCAGGCAGAAGAGAATACCTTGAACCAGACCATAAGGAACACCGATGTGTAAAGATAAAGATGGGAAGGGTGAGTCAGCGGAGGAGAAAGGAGAAGCCAGAAGAGCAGGACTATGGGTCAGAGAAGCCAAGGGGAGAAACCCGCTTCTGGGAACTAAACAAATGTTCCCCTCATTTCGTGAGATGGAGAGCTGTTTCAGGAGCGATGGGGGAGGAAGCCAGACTGAAGTGGGGCAGAGGAAGAGGTGGGAGGTGCAGAAATCACGAGAGCTGGTGGAGCCGACTCTTTCCAGAAATCGGGCTTGTCGGAGGGAAAGAGAAAGGTGGGGTGGCAGGATGTGGGGTGGGCTTGAGGAAGGATTTTGCTTTTTTTGTTTTTGAAAATGGGAGAAACTTAAGCACAGCGGGGAAGTGTAAGTCCTCGGTCCTGAGCCCAGAGGGCAGGCTCTAGAACGCGGGTGGTCCCAGAACCGGGCTGCCCCGGAATGGACGTGCCACCCGCTGCTGCTGCAGGAGGAAGGAGACGCCTGGCGCCGAGGCCGGTGCGTCTGCAGGTCTGGTGGGAACTTCTGGTTCTCTGTGAAGTAGGAGGTGAGGTCCTCCGCCGAGCGTCCGGGGAGGAAGGCGTGAAACTGTCACTGGAGAGGCAGGAGGCGGAGGACCCGAGGAGGTGTGGTAATAAGTTGGTAAGAGAGAGCACCGAATTTTTAGAGGTACCAATCTGCCTCATTCTGGGTCTTTTTTCTATCAGGCTAAGTTGTTTGGAAGCAAGCGGAAAACAGCAGCTTAGAGAGGTTAATCCAGAACTGGGACTTGGCCAGACGGGGGAATAAAAAGACAAGGTCAAGTGGATTTAGGGCATGCGCGGGAGAGTTCTTAAAATGGTGGAACATGGAATCTATCTGGGTGTGGAGAAGGGAAGGCAGAGGAGAGGAACGGAGGCAGAACGTAGGGTGCCTGTGGACCAGGGGTCCCAGTGAGGTAACAGGATGCTGTTGGGGGGCGGTGATGCGACAAGAACGCAGGGAGACCAGGAGACGGCGAGCAGAGAGCAGGGTGCTCTGTCCCGCGCCTTTCAGGTGGCGCGAGATCTCGGGTGTGACCTTGGGAGTGAGTGGTGAGGTGGACAAGCCAGGGAAGGGGCTGGTGGGGCTGGTGGGGCTGGTGGGCTGCCCATCTCGTCACTGAACTCACCCAGGAGCAGAGGGACCGGGGAGGATGTCTACGGGCAGATGCCAAAGGTGCCACCGAGGGAGGAGGGTGACAGTGATGAAGGCGGGGGGAGGTGCGGTCTGGTTTCATGAGATCTGGGGAGGGTCGTCTCGGGGACATTACATTCCCTTGCACCTGAAGAATGCTCCCTCCAGTAAAAGGTCAGGGAGGAAAGTGGAAGAAGGCTTGAGCAGAGAGAGCACCGATACAGTCAGAAATCAGGACACGTGCATCTGGGCCTGGTGACGGCAGCGTGCTGCGTGGCCTTGGACAAGGCCTTTCTCCAGCCCGGGCCTCAGATTTCTCATCAACAAAAATAGGTTGGGGGAGTTCGAGCTGCCCAGCTCATGTGAGGCCGTCGCGAATGGGTTGCAGGTGTGCTGAGATGTGGACGCCGGAGCCCTTGGGTCGGTCAGAGGCCCTGCGCCATTAGCATCGTGTAGGTGGGCTGTGAATGGGAAGGTGGGGAAGCACAGGCCAGACGCTCGCCG
This sequence comes from Manis pentadactyla, assembly GCF_030020395.1. NCBI lineage: Eukaryota > Metazoa > Chordata > Mammalia > Pholidota > Manidae > Manis > Manis pentadactyla. The sequence goes on along the minus strand of NC_080027.1, from coordinate 123,091,270 downwards.
GGGCCCCTGCGGTCTCTGCCCTTCTCTGCCCATCGCCGGCACTCCGCCCTGGAGGAGGCTGTGGGGAGGCGGACAGAGGACAGACTCTGGGTGCAGGCAGAAGGCCGTCTGCTGGCCGAGATGGAAGCCAAGTTTCCCAGCCCTGCCGTGCTCGCCTCCCCTCGCCTCCCCTCGCCTCCCCTCGCCTCCCCTCGCCTCCCCTCGCCTCCCCTCGCCTCCCCTCGCCTCCCCTCCCCTCGCCTCCCCTCCCCTCGCCTCCCCTCGCCTCCCCTCCCCTCGCCTCCCCTCGCCTCCCCTCGCCTCCCCTCGCCTCCCCTCGCCTCCCCTCCCCTCCCCTCGCCCTAGCACCAGCTGGGGGAGCTGTGATCTGCTCAGATGCCCAGGTGAAGGCAGGTGCACCTGCTCCTCTTCTGCCACTGGTGGCCTCCTGCAGGCTCAGCAGCAGCTTCTGAGAGCGGGGGTGGGGGAGCAGCCACCCACCGGTTCCTTCACCCCCTTACCAGTTCTAAAAACACACTCACTGTTTCTGAGGATCAGGCACCGTGTCTCACTGCACACGACCCAGACAGAGCCTTCACAGCGCAGTTTTCTCCTGGGGTCAACCACTTCCCAGAGATCCACGGAAGATCTGCTTATGTGGTTGACCCTGGGCCAGCTTTCCCCTCCCTCCATCTTCTGCCAAACGCTATACGCTTAGAGGACGCACAGGCAACCTAACTTCACCATAATCACAAAATATCAGGCAAGACCCAGCACTGGCCCAGTACTTTGTACACTAGAAGATAGTCAATAAACATTTTCTGAATAAATGAAGACTATTCTCAAATATTTAAAAATAGAAAAACCTACCAAGTCCACCAGAATTTTTAAAATTATTGACCACATTGCTCCTATTTGAGTAGCTAAAAGATTACTTTTAAAATTCTTTACTATTTATTGGTGCCCACTGTGTGTCAAAGCATTTTATAAGGGTGAGCTGGTTTCACTTTCCCAACCCTATGAGATGTGTATGTTAAACCCATTTTACGGATAAGCTAACTGAGGCTCAGAGAGGGTAAGAGACATGTGCAAGGTCACAGAGCTAGTAACTAGTGCCCGCGGGATTCTAACCCAGAGGCATCCAACTTTAGAGACGGTGCTCTTTTCAGCACCCCAGGCTGAACGAACTAGAGGATGGAACTGAGCACAGAGGCAAAGGGCGAGGCAGAGAAGCCTGCGGGAGGACTGCAGCAATCCAGACCCGCGTGGCTCCCCGCTGCCTTGCCCCCAGGAAGTAGTTCTGAGGTTGGGCAAGCTTTGCCCAAGAAAAGTGGAGAGGGTCGGGTCCTCGCTCATCTCTCTTTTGATGGCTTGACTGGCTCACCCACTATCTGAGCAGTCTGGCATTTCATTCAGTGCACCTGGCTTGGTTCTCTGAGTGTGCAAAAGGCCAACAAGCTACAGGAGCTGTCCTGTGGATACACTATGCCTCCTCCCCTCTCCGCAAGGCACAGTGGCCACTGGGCCCAGGAGGTAGCCCTGCCCTTGTTGGTGCCCAGGCAGCAGCCAGGAGAGTGTCCGCACACAGAAGTGGTCTGACCTGCCGCGGATGAACACGGCGATCAGCCCCCCAAGCCTGCCCGCCTCTGCCTGACAGGTGAGCAGCTGTGCTTTACATCTGGCTGTCCATCTGTCTCCCTCTTAGGAGCCCAGAGACAGCCCACGCCCCTCAGAGGGGAGGCCCTGGCCCTGAAGCAGCTTCCTCCCTCCTGATGTCACTCCTGAAGGCTGGGGCAGGAAGGAAAGTAGCCTCTGTCACCGTGCGAAGCCCCAACTCCCCCTGGCCACGAGTGCCTCCCCCTGCCTCTCGCTGCCACTAGTTCCCCTAGCTCAGCCTGCCAAGCCCTGCAAATTACCACACATGCCAATAAGTCATTAGAAACCAGAACGGCAAATGTGGGGTTGCCATGGAGACTGACATGGGGAGCTGGCAGCCCTGGGGGCCAGCCCGTGGCTCAGGTGCGCTGGGGCAGGGAGGGCCAGAACGCGTGGCAGAGGGGAGATAACATGCCATTGGGGTGCTGATTCCAGGAAGGGCGGCTGCTTCTGCCTCCTCTCCCTCCCCGCCCCAAGCCCTGGTCCTGCCCCCGCTGCAGCTTGTTAGGTGTGATAATGGGCACAGACCCTGGGAGGGCAGGTGCACCAGGGCTCCGGGGCGAGCCCCCTCCCTTCAGAGAGCTGCGTCTCTGCAGAGGAGGTGAGCCTGGGGGCCAGTCCTGGGGCCAAGGGAGGCTCACAACCTGGCTGATGGCCTGAGGTGGTGGCAAGAGGGCAGGACGGCGCTCAGGCCAACACTCTGCCATCTTCCTGAGCTTGCAACTCACTTTTGCTTCTGCCCGGTGCTTAGCACGGCACCCGGGGCTTTATAGGCAAACAGACACACACACTTGTTGAAAACGGATGAGAAAATGCATGGGAGCCCCCCGAGGTTTCTGACCAGACAGGAGCAGGCCCCGGACTGGAGCCCTCCCTTCCCACTGACTCGGTGTGACCTCCGGCAAAGCCTCTTGTCTCTGGGCCTCGGCTTCATCAGCTGGAAAATAACGGGCTTGTGCTCCCAACCCAGTGTACTTCGGACGGGGCTCCTCCGAGCCTCTGCGTCATGGAGCGACTCCTCCGGGGTCACGGGTCGGGAGGAGCTGAGGCAGTGCGTCCTGGTCCACCGGCTCTGCTCCAGCCGCAGCAGCCTTGCTCCTGTTGCTGCTGTGGCATATCAGCACAAATACAGAGGTTTAGAACTGCACAAATTTATTACCTTACAGCTCAGAAGGTCAGAAGGCCAAAATGGGTCTCACTGGGCTAAAACCATGGTGTGGGAAGGGCCGTGCTCCTCTGTGGCGGCTCTGGGTGCGAATCTGTTCCTTGCCTGTCCCAGTGTCCAGAGGCCACCCCCACTCCTTCACTCACGGCCCCGTCCGTCTTCCAAGCCAGCAGTGGCCTGCTGAGTCTCACCTCTCGTCGCTTTGACACTGACTTCTGCCTCCCTCCTCCACATTTAGAGGACCTTGGTGACACCTGTTGCCCACCCAGACCAGCATGTGCACCATGCATGGGAATGATTTCTCCCGGCGGACTCCGTGATGCCCGAGGCCATGGCCTTGTTCTCATGTGCTCCCCGTTACCCATCCCATCCCATCTCTTGGCACTACACCTGGTACAGAAGGTACACTGACTTAATAGTTATAAAGTTAAGAGTATCCTTTCTTCTCACACCTTGACCTTGAACACTCTCCTCTTCCTAGATCCATCCAGAGGAGTGCCCGGACTGCAACAAGCTCTAGAAATAGTACCAAACTCAGAACTCCAGGTCTTGGCACCTTCCTGCTAGCACCTTTCCAAGCCCATCGCCATCAACTCCAGCGTGGGCAGACGAGACAGACTCTGACTTGCCCCCAGGGAAAGCGGTGGCCTCTCTCTCCTCACCTCGGCAAGCTGCCCTCTGCCAACTGCCCAGGACCCAGGGGGCCTAAATGACAAGACTCTTATGGGAAAGGTGCCCTGGGTATTAATCACAGCCCTGGTGTTTTATGATCTGATGCAAATTACTCACCCTCTCTCAGCCTTATTTTTTTTCCCCCTCAGCAAGCTCATCCCCATTCCTACTTCCACCATATGTCCCAGGGGATCCTGGAAAAGAAATGCGGTGCAGGCGGGAGAAGCTCTTCTCCGGAGCAGTGTGGCCCCGGGGAAGTTGAGGAGAAAAAGAGCCACCATCTATTGAGCTGCTACTTTGTAGCAGGCACTTTACACAGATGAGCTCGCTTAGTGCCGCGGCTGAGAACCAGGGCCGAGGAGTCTGAAAGGCGTGGGCCTGAACTCTGGCCCTGCTGTGGGCTGGTTGTGTGTGGCCTCCGGCAAGTGACTTAATGTTTCCCAGCCTTAGTTCCTCACCTGCAACATGGGGGAAATCAGTATCTGCCTTACAGTGTGACGTCGATTAAATGAAGTAAAGTTTTGGGCACATCACAAGCGCTCAATAATGATCGCTCTTATTATTAATAACCCAGGAAATGGGTGTTATTAACTCAGCTTTATAGATGAGGAAACTGCCGCTCGGGGAAGTTGAGTAAAATGCCCAAGGGTATATGGTTAGGGAACGGATTCTAAGCCGGTTTTACCTGATCCTGGTCCTCTGGGTCGTGAGCCAGGAGGCTGGAAGCTCAGGCCTGCACCTTCCGGTAGCTGTGCCAGGGGCCTTGGGGCGGAGGCTGAGGACACAACACTGGTCCGTGTGACTTGGCTCCTGCTCTACAGCTGGGGGGCCAGGGGACGGGGGACCTGCCTGGGGCTTGGGTGGGTGTGGGCACCACCCATGAGCCCCACTCTACCCCAGGGCAATCTCTGTCCACACAGCAGACGTGAGCCCAAACCCCCAAGACCCAGGCAGCCTCCTTCCAGAGTGAGGACAGCCTCACCCCTCAGGGGGGATGTTCGCTCATTCAGGCACAATTTTATTTGCAGTTCACTATATGAAATTAGTTGCAATGTTCCAGGAGTATCCTACCAACCAGGAGCCCAGACAGTGAGAGGAAGGGAGAAAAATGGAGCTCAAGGGACTTCCAGAGCCCTGGGCCCCAGACATGGGGTGCTGAGGGGCGCTGGCAGATACAACACACTAGAGAGAGCAGATCCGTGACACAGGAATCCAGAAGAGCACAGGAGCCCTGGGTCATGGGGGCTATTCTCTGAGGGCTGCGCCCCTGTCCCCTGAGAGAATAAAGGGGTCACCAGCAACCCAGATGGTGGGGAAGGGGCTGCTCCAGAGACCCAGTGCCTGCCGGGAGAGCTCACACACTTGCTGCCTTGTGCCCACCCATGGGGCACCCCTCAGTGTGGCCACCCTTCTCCCCCACCCACGAGCTACAAGTGCCCCTTTCACGAATCCTCCCTCTGCAGATCCAGACCCCACTCAGTTTCCCAGGCCCAAGTCAGCTGCACCTCCTGGAGGAAGCATTCCCTATAGACTCCCACACAGAGCTCACAGTTCTGGTAACATTTATAGTCTAAATCACACAGTTTAGCACTTGGTTTTAAATAACTGTCTGGTATTATTCTCTTCTTATTTCTTGTGAGTATTAAGTTTTGCCTCCCCAACTGATTGGTAGGTTTCCTTACCAGCAAAGACTGTCTTGTGTGTCTTTATATTCTCCCCCACCCCCACGCCCCACTGCCTAGGAGGCAGCACCCGTTGGAAAGTACTTGGTGGTAAATATCAATTGACTACATCATCAGTGGCTGGAGAACTTCCCACCTAGCCACCTGGTGAACGGATGGCCAAGACCCATTTGTTTTTGTTTTTTTTAAAGATCAGATCATGTCACCTCTGCCCCCAGACCTTGCAAAGGCTCCCCATCTCACTCCGAGAGAACACACTCCTCGCCCCAGCCCTAAGGCTCCCCAAGATCTGGGCTCCTCAGTGCTCCTCAAACCTGCCCTGCCTCTGAGCCCTTGCACCTGCTGTTCCCTCTGCCTGGGGTGCCCTTACCTTTGCGTCCACTTCATCTTCATTCACATGTCACCTTCTCGGGGAGAATTACAAACTCTCCTCTTCCTAACACGTGCTCTATCCCCCTCCTTGCTTAGTTTCCTCTTTAGCACTGATATACTATTGACTGTAGCCCCAGGTGATGAAGTATAAGCATCCTAAGGGTAGAGATCTCTGGCTGCTCACTGCTGTGTAAACCCCCAGGCCTGGCACAAACGCCTGCTAAATATTTGCTGAATGAAGAGACCCCAGTCCCACCCTGTGCTGGCGATGGCTGAGGCATGGCTGTGCTCAGAGATGGGTGACAGGCAGGAAAATTCTGCAGGTCCCTTCTGGATGTGGGATCCCAGCATCCCACCCCTGGGCCAACTCTGGGGAAGCCCCTTCTGAAGTTCAGAGGCCCGGAGCTGTGTGAGTTCTAGCTACTCCGTCCCACTGGGGGCTCTGTCCAGAAGCAGAAGATGGGGTGTGCAGGTGTGACTGCCGGGCAAGGTGAAGTGTCGAGGCCCTCCCCGCCGTGCACAGCTTTTACATTTCCAGCTTGCCCATCAGCTGCCCCTCTGCCTCTCCACTGCCAGGGCATCACCACGTCCAACCCTCCTGGGCCAAAGGCAAACTTTCAACACCTGCCTTTGAGTGCTCGTTTTGACAACATCTATAGAGAAACACAATTTCTCTTCTTTCTCTCTCCCTTTCCTTTCACTTTCACCCTGTAAGGATCAGGTGAGACAGACCCCCTTTTCTTGGTGGTGGTGGTGGTGGTGGGGACCCATGGCAGCTGCCTAACAATTGCTGCTCCTTCTTCTAAATGCTTTTCTCCTGAAGGCTGTGCCTTGAGAGATACTTGCAAATAGGAACAATTGTATCTGCTTTTCCTAAGACTCATAAACCTCCCCTGCAGAGACGCCCCACTGACAGCACTAATCCCAATCCGCCCCTGCCTGATCCGCCTGATCTGGGGTCTCCCAGATGTCCTCTCGCATTGGCCCTCGGGACTGACTCTTACAGTCCAGCTCTGAGGCCACCGGCTCCCCGTGGCCCCTGAAGCACCTGGCAGACCAAAGGAAACAATGCTGGTTCTCGAGGAGCTGTGACCTCCCAGAGCAGGAGGAAGAGGGGAGACCCTCTCTGAAGACCCCCTAAAGGGGCAGGCAGCCCCTGGCTTGGACAGGACTTGGGGAGCTACCTATTGTAGTGAGAAGGAATGGGCTGGATGCCCCCAGATCACCCTCCAGGCCCAAAGGACACTGGATTCTGGGGGTGGTTAAGAAGCAGCTGTCCTAGGGTCAGAGCAAAGGTTAAATCCTCCCTTGTTGTGTGTGTGTTTTTTTCTAGTTGTATGTCACTGAGCAAGTTACTAAACCTCTGAGTCTTGGTTTCCTTATGTTTAAACTGAAGATAATCAGAGTGCTACCAAATGAGGGTATTTTTGAGGATTTAATGTACTAATGTACGTAAAGCCCTTGGCACACTGCCTGGCACATACGAAGTGCTCGATAAATACCAGCTTCTGTCATTAGTGCCATTTCCATGTGAGAGGAGCCAGCTGAGAAACAGTTACTGCCCCAGGAACCCTCTGCCTGCTCTTCAGCTTGGGAAACTCACTGCAAGTCCTTCAGATGCTGAGCAGCAGGGAAGGTGTGGGTGGAAGAAATGCACAGAGCGAAGCTCACGTGTGAACCGAAGCCGTTTCAGCCTGCCTCCTAAAAGGCAGCCCTCTCAGGCCCAGGCGTCTCCTGGTCCCCAAGAAGTAAGAGGACAAGGGCTGCGGCACCTCTGGGTTTGGAGTAGAGACTGCTGGAGGATGGCTTAGAACACCCGGGAGGCCATGGTCATGAGACCAATCCCTACAGGGACACACTGGGGGCCCTGCCAAAGGCCAACTGTCCTAGGCTGGGGAATGTGGGGACGTTCTGGGCACCCTGCCAGCACCACTGGACGCTCAGCTCTGAGCCCTGGAAACAGGCTGAGGCGGGACGTGTCCAAGGTGTTCCTGATATCCACAGAAGGCCACACACAGCACAGCAGCTTTTGATGCCCACTTCCTGTGCCCCAGACACCCCCTGCCCCAGAGGCCCCAGGCCTACCGCCTCTGCCTGGCTGATTTCAAGCCTTGCCCCAAATACCATGTCCTCTGAGACCATTTCCTAATCTGCAGGCAGAGACAGCCACCTCTTTATCTGCTCATCCCGTATTATAGCACTTGTTTCATACTCTAAGACTGACTGATGCCCCCATTTAATAACAGAACAATACTCAAATGGCACTTACTATGCCAGGCACTGTGCTAAGTTCCTTACACATATTAACTCACTTAATCGTCACAACAATTTATGAAGTAATTGCCATTATTATCCCATTTACACATAAGGGAACCGAGGCACAGAAGTTTAGATGACCTGCTCAAAGCTAGAAGTGGTGAAGCCTGGATTCGGACACCAGCTGGCTGGCTCCAGAATCTACACTCTTACTGTGAACATTCTTGAAGGCAGGGGCAACATCTGACTTGTCTAGCACCGAGCGCAAGGCTGAGTACACAGTAGGCATTACTAGAGACGGGCTGCTTGCACAAGCAGGTGCCTGCTGAGGCCACCATGGTGGACATCCCAGCCTCTGGGCTGCAGGACGGAGACCAAGGCTCTCAGGGAAGCAGCAGATGAAGGCAGCCTTCTCACCCTCGCTCGGGAATGTTGGTCCTGGCTGGTTGTGCCTTTTATTTCCTGTCTCTTACCTTCTGTTTTTCTGTTCCTCTCTGCCTTTCTCCTCCCCTCTTCTGATCCTAGGTCACTCTCCCCCTTTCCGGCCCCATCTAGCCTCTGTCCACAGTCCCTGTCCTTCTTGTAGCTCCTGCAGGCTTGAAAGCCACCCACCCCATCCTTGACCTTGGGACTTTCATAGAGTCCAAGCTTGTCTAAGGAGGCCGAAAACACCAGTGACATCGACTCATTAGAATAGCCACGCACCAAGCTCCCACACCCGGACTTTGAATGAAAACAGCAATTTCCCATCAACTCTACCTGGATGCAGGGTTGGGGGTGCTGGTGGAGGTGGGGGTGGTTGTCACCGATCTGGGCAGGATCAGGAAGATCCACTGCCCTCCGTGCCTCCTTTCCCAGAGTCCTAAGTCCTCCAGGAGGCCTTCCCTATTCACTTGAGAAAGCTGTTCATGCACCCATTCAACAAATCCTTGTACATTCTGATATTCTGAGGAGATACAGCATGCTCCTGAAAAATTCAGTTAAAAGGTAATGTTCAAAAACAGCAGCAGACTCACAGACTCCGAGGGGTGAGGGAGGGAGGTGGAGGGGTATTCTGATTGGCACACATGGTGTGTGTGGGGTCACGGAGAAGACAGTGTAGCGCAGAGAAGACAAGTAGTGACTGTGGCATCTTACTACACTGATGGACAGTGACTGCAATGGGGCATGGGGGGGATTTGATGATATGGGTGAATGTACTAACCACATTGTTTTTCCTGTGAAACCTCCTTAAGGTGTATATTGATGATACCTTAATAAAAAATCAATTTCAAAAAAGGTAATGTTCAGATGACTGTACAAGTTACCAGATATCACAGATATCATAGAGGCCACATGAACTGTAGAGAATCAGTGACTCCAAAACAGAGACCTATGTGATGGGGCAAGTGGTTTATCTTCTCTGGTTCTCAATTCCCTGAGCAGGGGATGATAATCCAGACCTTAGAAGGTTGTCAAGATTGAGGGATATAATTTGTGCAAAGCTCTGGGTGGACTGGTGCTTAGTAGGTACTAAATAATGAATCTGTTTCTTTCTCCTTCCTCTAAAGCACTGGCCTTCTACTCAGCCCTCCTGGAAAAATGGTGAGATATGAACTGGTCCATCCTTCAGGCCAGAAATACCTTAAGGATAGGAAGACCCTGCGTCTGTAAGCTTTGTGGTGCCTGGTATATAGTGAGGAAATGGGCCTGCCTGTCAGAGGTCACACAATGTGATACTAATGACAATTCTCTAGGATTTACACTCCTCCCCCATCCTCCACTCCTAAGCAGTGGGTCTTTGAAAGAGCCTAGTGGGCACAGAACTAATCAGTGGCAAGTCCAGATACTAGTTCAGTTTTGCCCTGAGATATGGAAGTTTCATTGCTGTCTCCTCAGCTCCTAAAATACATAGTAGGTGTTCAATAAACTGGTAATTTTTTTTTTCCTTACAAATAAAAATCCTGGGTGGGTAGGAGAGGCACATGGCAGGGTACAGGAGTCATGCCTGGTATTCGCAGCTGCCAGGCACCCACCTGGGCCCTTCCTCTGTAAAGCAGACACAGCAAACCCCACAGAGCGCATGTTCCCGTCATCGGGATGTTTGGAACCCAGCACACATGCCCGGCTTGTGGCTTAAGCTGTGGTTTACAGAAGGGAAGGGAACAAAGGTGGGGACAGAGGCCAGGAGGAGAAGGGAGAAAGGGAGGGGTCTCAGAGAGGGAGGGGGTACAAGGAGAGGGGGCCAGAGAGATGCTTGAGGAGGAGAGAGACTCAAGAGTGAAGGAGAGAGCAGGGAACAGAGGGGAAGGGGGACCCGGGAGAAGGAATGGGGTGGGAGGAGGCACTGTGGTGAGTGGCAGGAAGCCTGCTCTCCCGGCCTGGGTGGAATTCATCAGCAGGCCTCTGCTTCCCACTGCTGCCCAGTGCCTCCTTCGGGCCAAGCCGCTGCCTGAGGGAGGGAGGGTTTGCGGGCAGCTCCCGTTCACCAGGGGTCTTCCAGACCCCGGGCAGTTCTCAGTCCCTGAAGCAGTAAGGCCTTTAGTTCCATCCTTTGCAAAAAATGAGGTCCCATCCCAGGTCCAGAGGGACCCCGAGGCAGGAAGGAGACTCGGTGCCAGCCAGCCCCGAGGAAGGAAGAGGGCCTAGAAGACTCAGGCCCCTAGCTGTGCCTTTTTCTCTCCATCTTTTCCCCACAAGGGCACCTGGCCTGCCAGGAAAGTGGGTCAGGCCATCCACATGTGACTTTCTTCTAACAACAGGGTCCACAGGCAAGTGGGCCCCAGTGCCCTGTGCACAGCGCTGCCCACCCTATGCCCAGGGATCTTTGTTGGAAGGACCTTTAAGGAGCAGTGGGCAGTGGGAGGGGATCCTGGCCTTCTCATTCAGGAGACGACACTGGGCCAGAGCCCATCCCAGGCTGGCGGGGAAACGGGAGCGTGCTGGCTGCCGGGTGCGTGCAAAGACCCAGATCTCCCCAACGATGGTGACCATGCTGGCAGGAAGCCACTTCTCCCCTGGCCTGGGGAGGCTGTTCTGTCTACCGCCCACCTCCTGGGGTCTTCGAGCAGAGGGCCCGACCTGTCCATCTCCCGCAGCCCTGCGCCCAGCCCAGCCCACCCCCTCCCGACCCTGCCCGTCGCCCAATTAGAAGCTGCGTTGGGTCCAACAGATGGGAGCTGCGGCAGCCCGAGGCACCGAGCACAAAGCCCAGCTGACATTTTCCTGCCTGCTCCTCTGGTGGGGGAGGGATGACAGGACAGAGGGGGCGCACAGCAACACCCCTAAGGCCCACCCCCAGGCTCCAGGTCCTGCACCTCCTCAGTGTCTCGGCTCAGCCCGAAATGGCGCTCAGTTTCCCCTCACCCGCCGGCTCCGCGCCGGCTGGGCAGCCAGAGCGTGCGCCGCCCTTCGCCGGCAGGACAGACGGACCACCTGTGGCTGGCCGAACCCCTCCTGTCTCCTGGGTGCTGCGGGGGGCCCGGGCGGTCTCTGCGATTCGGCGCCCCACTCCCCAAGCCCCACGCTGAGCGCAAGGCCGGCCCATCCCCCGCGGCGAACGTCCCGCTCCAGGCTGCGCACAGACCCCTGCGGCCCAGCAGGAGCCTGGTCCCGGGGCCAGACACTTCGGACAGAGCCCAAGGGCGCCTGGCCCCTCCTCGCGGACCCCGGGCTCCAGGGAGGGGAGGGCCCCGAGGGAAGCTCCCGCCCCTCCGCCCCGTCACCCCGTCACCCCGCCACCCCGCGGCCCCTGACGTCCCCGAGCCCAGCTCCGGCCAGCAACAGTTCGGGGCGGCCCGGGCCTCTCCGGGAGGATCGGGACCCAGACGCCCCTGCCCCGCGCCCCGGGGCCAGCCCGCGCCCCGGCGCCCTCCTCGGCCGGCTCCGGCCCCGCGCCCCGCCCCAGCCCCCCCCGCGGGCTCCGCGGCGGACCCCCTCCCCCCGCCCGCGACGCCCCCCAACCCCCGCCCCAGCGCCGCCCGCGGGCAGCCCGAGCCGCGCACTCACCCCGCGGGCGCCGTCCGGGATCCCGGGGCCGCCGCGCCCCGCTCGCCTTCGGCCCGGTCCGGGCTGGCGGAGGCTGGTCCGCGCCCTCCCGCCGCGCGCCGCCTGCTCGGGCCGGGGCCGGGCCGTGGGGCCGTGCCCGCCGCGGAGTTTGCCTGCGAGCGGCTGTGGGGCCGCGCCGGGCGACGGCAGAATAACGATCTGCCCCGCCCGCGTCCTCCGCGTCCCGGGCGCCGCGCCGCCCGTGCCCGTGGTGACAGGCGGCTGGCGGGCGAGAGCCGGGCGCCCCCTCTGCGCGCCGCTCGTTTGCAAGTGCACAGAGCAGGCCCTCGGCGCGCCCCTCCTCCCGGCTTCACCGCCGCGCTCTCAACCTCCCAGCCCACCCCCGTCGCCTCCTCCCCGTCTGCAGGCCATGCCCCCCCCTCCAGCCCCGCTGCCACGTTAACTCCTGAGCGGCCAGAGGCCCCCTCTCCCTAACGCGCAGGCACATCGCGCAGGGAGGAGTTGGGTGGGGCCAGATGCTGAAGCTTGAGCATCCGGGGCTGGTGGTGCTGGGCCTTTAGAAGCAAGGCTTAGCTGAAAGAAGTGGGCACAGGGCATGGATCTGCCAGGAGAAGGGGATGGTTCTTCTGATATTTCTCTTTCCCCATTGTAAAGGCCGGGAGGACAGAGGGGAAATTCAGCAGCTTTTATGCTCCTAAGCCCACATTTTTGCCTTGCACTGTGCTGCCCTCCTGAAGTCAACAGCAGACTAAGAAACACAGTGGATGGCTTAGGATTTGTTATGGGCACAAACCCCTCTCATCCGAGAGAATGGAGTGGGGTACCTACTGCACCTCCCCCTTCCTTTCACCAACACACACACACACACACACACACCAGTTCTTATGCCCTTCTAGCATTGCCCCTTGTGCTGGGCAGCTCTGGCATTCTGGAAGATCCCATCCTGCCTTTAACAAAGCATGACAATCTACATAGGCGTGAGGCAGAAACTGGCGAGCCCGCTCAGGGACTTGGATTCGGGCGATGCCCATCCTGCAGGCTGGATAGCAGGAACCCCGGGAAAGGAGAGCAAGAGGTGGGTGCTGGGCTGCTGCCTGGTGGCTCAGAAAGCCACTGGTTGGGGCTTAGGAGAGTGGACCTCCTGCTGGAGCCCACTGCTTCAGGTCCCTGACTTAGTGGAGTCTTCAGCCTGGACCACTCAGAATGGACACAAGTTCAGCTCCATGACAGGCCACACCTGCCGGTGGGTCTTGACAGGCACATGCAGAACCAACAGCAGGGGAGTGGGTAGAGGAAACCCAAGGTACAGGGAGTCCTGCCAGGAGTGGTATCTGGTCTGTCTGCCTCCAGGGCTTGAGCTCAGCGCCTCCTGTGAGTTGAATTGTGGACAGAACGTGGACAGAGCTTTTTGTCTCTTTTTGGCTCTCAAAGCCACAGCCTGTGGTGACTCCATGCCCGGAGCCTTTTATAAAGTGGCTTGAAGGTCTGTTCTGCATGCACAGAGGGGGCTCTCACCTTCATATACGCAATAAGCACGTATTAAGCTCCCATTGTACTTCCTAAACCACCTCCATGCCCCCAACCTCCACCCCTGCTGCGGGACATAATGGCCTCAAGGAGCTTAGAGGGACAAGTTGGAACTATGTCAAACAAATTTTAACATTTCAAGGCAATGGAAGTGCCACAGAAATACAGAAAGAAAAAGCCATTATGTGAGAGGGTTATTCATGGAAGGTTTTATGGAGGAGTTGTGATTCAAGCTGAGTACAGATGGAGGGAGGGGAGTTGAACTGGCAGAGAAAACAGGGACCAGCAAAGGCAGGGAAGTGGAGCCAAGCAGAGTAGACTGGGTTGTCTGGATGGTAGAAGGCAGGGGAGGGAAGTTACAGAGCTAATATTGAATGCCGGGGCGTTCACATCTCTCTCATTTCTCCTTTGAGTTGACTCTTACCCCATTTAACAGAGAGGACAATGGAGGCTCAGGGAGTTTGAAGTCTACAGGCTGCATTTGAACCCTCTCCTTGGAACCCACAGTGCCCTCACAGTTACGCAGTATTGGGGATATGGAATGAAAGCCGCTGAGTCTGAAGTGCCAGGCTGAACACCTCAGCCGTGGCCAGTGCGCAAGGGATTTGGGATGAAAGAGGCAGGAGGCTGGAAGACTAGCTGATGCAGGAATGAGGGGAAGGTGAGCAGGGAGAACAGAGGGTAAATGTAATGGGCCTTTTTAAAAGGAACTTGGCAAAACTTTGACTGTGACTCATTGAGTGAAGGGGTCAAAACTTGACTCCAAGCTTCTGAGTGTGTCTGGGGCCCTTGTCAACACATCCTGAGGACCAATGGCAACATACTCAGACTGATCATGAAAAGGAGGAAATATTCCCAATCCTTCAGCAGCTCAGTGACCTGAGCACTCCCTCCGGTGCCCCAACACCCATGCATGCTGCCCAGTGCCAGCTGGGTGGTGAGTTGGGGCTGAGACTGTCCCACACTGCATGACGTCAAGAAGAGTACCTTACAGTATGTAGACAGTCAATTGACAGATTACTAGAGAATAAATGAGGTAAAAGCAAGTAACATTTGCCAAGTGGCAGGTTCCTAAGTGGCAGACCCTGTAACGCTGGATAAGGGGATTGTATTGTCTATGGGGACTGAGACGGGGGAAGCCTTCTCTTGAGCTGACTCCAAATTTCCTACAACCCAGCAGGACTGAGGAAAGAGCACAGATTTTAGAGCCAGAGATTTGAAACTCTGCTGATCACTTACTCTGTGTTGCTTTAGGAAAAGTGCTTAACTTCTCTGAGCTCCAATTCTTTCCTATGTAAACATAGTATTCAAGTAATAGCAGTTAATACCTGCTGAACACCTGTTCCATGTAAGGCATGATGCTAAGGACACTTATGCATCTGCTGTTTGGACATTCCACAAAACCTAGGACTCTGGAGATAGAAGAAAGAAAAGGGTTTAACATTTAGTTACCTAGTACGTAATAGAGCTGAGACCTGAACCCAGGGCTATCTGATGGCAAAGTCTAAGCCCTGAACCACTACCCTGTAGCACTTCTTTTAAGATGAGGGTGGTAATAAGGGTATTAATTCACTTGTAGAATTGTTGTGAGATGGAACAGCAGTCACTTGTGTCCAGTAGTGAGCATGGTGTCTAGCACTCTAGCACATAGCACGTCCCAGTAAGTGGCAGTCTCTCTCTCTACCTAGCTCCCGTGGCTGCCAGTCTGAGTCAGATATTTTCCTGGGAAAAGAAGATAGGGACTTGATCCAGTCCTCTGCATGCTCTTAGATAACTGCCCAGAGGATTTAATGGCCCTGTTACTGACCTTTCACCCCCTAGTTTAATCTCTGGGCTCAGGAAACCTGGGACTCTGTGACATCAGAGTGTCTTGGGGAAGAGGCTGGGATTATAGGGCCCTACAAGTGATACTTGGCTCACCTCCACTTGGCGCTTTAATATTGGGGTCACGCACTGAGCCAGTATGCAGGCTGTTCGTGTGGTAGGGAGAAGTGAGGACAGGAGGGCTCCTCCTGGAGCCTGGCAGATGAGCCAAATCAGAGAAGGGAGGCTGGCGATGTAGACACCCCACTGCAGGGTGCAGCCTCTGCCTGGGCATGGGCAAAGAATGGGGCCTTTGGAGTCCCTGGGGACTGTTGTGCCACCCAAGACCCAGTTAGGTAGAGAGCGAGGCTGTAGAGCAGTGGACCTCAGGCTTAAGCATCACCTAGAGCTTGTGTACAAAGGTCAACTTACTGCTCCTACCCTGGAGGCAGATTCTGCTGTTCTTGCAATCTGCATTTTGACAAACTCTCCCTACGATGCTGACTCAGGTGACTGGCTGAACCCCGCTTTGAGAAACACTGGCCTGGGGTGCCCACCATTCCCTGACCTCCCCATGCCTGGGCTGAGTGAAGCAGAACCCTGTGCTCTGGCTGTTGGGGACAGCAGTGAAAGAGAAACACAGGGTCCTGCCAGAGGCAGGTTCATGGTAAAGCTGAGGAAGCTTGAATTTGGGGTTGCTCACTTGTGGGGATGAAGGGAGGGCTGGCTATCAGAGCTAGGACCTGGAGAATATTCTAGGAGGGGAGGGGAGGCCAGTTTACAATAGTAAAGCATTTTTACATAAGCATTTCTAGTAAACTGAGTGAAGAGATATCAGAAGAAAAAGATCTGAATTTCCAAGGCTCATGTAAATTGTGTCTTTCTAGTTCTAAAGAAATTTAACCACTGGGCCTCATTTTGCATTTATTCTTTTTCTTTAGAGGGCCCCACAAAACCTGGATTTTCTCTGGTCTCAGGACCCACCAGACCCACAGACACCCTTGGGGCACAGAGAACAGAAAGGCAGGAGGTACTCTGCAGACCGCAGAGCCCTGTGGAGCTGCAGTGAGGCCTCTGGTTCCGGGAAAAGGCCCTGCAGGTGAAACGGTGGAGATTGAATCTGTTTTTGCCCAGGAACAATGTGATAATGGAAATTACATTCCCCACCAAGGTCCTGGTGCCCAACTTTTTATAGGAATAAGTATAAACACCATAAGCACCATATTTAATCAACTGTAAATGATACACCTGTACTCTGTTAAATTGAATTTGAGTATATAAAACAGCCACACTGGGCAATATGGTAACCAAATCCCATTCTGTTTAATTTAATGTATTCAAAAGATTCCCGGGAGAAATGCTATTTGGAGGAGTTGGAGGGAGCCGTGGAGACGTCAAGAGGGAGATTCTCAGAGGGCTGAAGCTCGGGGATAAGGGTTTTGTGCCTTATGTCACAGCTGAATACAGGCCAACCAGGCAGCATGGATACACTCAACTGACTCTGAATGCATGTCTCTTAAGAGCTGCCTACACGCTCCCCAGGAATGGGGGGCATTTGAGAGGGTTCCTAGTGCTTGAAGTTAGACAATACTGATCTGGAACAGCTTTCTTGGGGAGGAAATTTTTGAGAAGATACTGAAAGGCAGGAGAGAAGAATGGTTAGGCTTCTTGAGAGGTTAGTCCCAGGGGACCCTCAGAACATTTTCATTTGACTTTTGACCCACCTCGCTGTCACCCCCAGTCTGTCAAGAAGACTTTATCCTTGAGTGCTTATCCCCCACCTCCCCTCTTTTTCACTGGTTTCAAACTGCAGGGGGAGACCCACTAGTGTGTTAGAATAAGGGCTTTTTTTAAACAAGTGAAATAGAATAGGAAAGAACATGTTTCATGAATACTTTTGTTCCACTAAGATGTAAACATATATGTGTGCTGAGGCGTGGTGTTCAGTGTATTTCTTACCATGCATCTCTATCAAATCCTGGCTATTTATTCCCAAAGCCTATTGATAATATCTATGTGGGGTATCTCAGATGTTAAGAATAAAGTATTTACCCAAATCCAGCCTTTTTCCTTGGTATTACTTCTGTTGATTGTCTTTTTTTCCAATCAGACTCTATTTATCTTTGAGCATTTCGTTTTAGGAATGGTTCACAGGGCACAGAAACAGGGACTCCACGTATCCTAATCCTGTCCTGTTCTCTTTGCACTGCCTCTGACCTTCAATTTTCCTTCCTATTTTATGGTCTTACTTCCAACATACGAATTAATTCCAGCATAGATCTTAGAGCTCACAGCACTCTCCAAAGATCATTCCTAAGGTCTGTCAGCAGCCACCACCTGGATCTCTCTTTGCTTTCTAAGCTCATGCTTCTGAAACTGCAAAGGAACCACCTGAGGAACGGATTCAAATGCAGTTTCCTGGGTCCCACCGAGTAGGTCTCAAGTGGGCTCCTGAACCGCATTTCTGACCAGCCCCACCAGTGATTCTGAGGTCCACACTTGGAGCAACACTCCTTATAAACCATTGAGAAAATTTGGCTCCTTCTAAGGAGCTTGGTCCTGTTCTCTCCTGACTCTGATCACTCCCCTGTTTCCCTTCTGCAAGAAGAGTCTTGGTTTATGCCACTTGGTATTTATTTGCAATCATTTTCCCTTTGTCTGAAAAGTTTATCTGGGTATCCTGCCTTCCTACTTAAATTATAAACTCCCTCAAGGAACTGTATCATTCATTACTATTTGCCCAGGGTGCCCCAGGGACCTTGCTCATGGCAGACTTCCCACAAGCTCCCTGTGCATAGAACAGAATCCTCCCATATATCCCCCTGCCTCTCCCAGCCCCCAGCCGTGGGATAAGCGTCCGAGCTGTACCCTGGGTCAAGCAGCATTATTGATTGGGTGATTTCCGCTCTGTCTGCCTAGTCCTTCCATCTCATCTTCATTGGTTTAGGGAGAAGTGAATCGGTTAAGAACTAATGAGGCCAGATGACCCCCCCTGGGACTGGAGCTTCATCAAGGACTATTAAATTCTTCTCGTCTGAGAACGGATCAAACAGCAAAGGCAGAGAGCTGAACAGCAAAACTAAAGGAAGCCCTGGCTCTCAGGCACCGACCCTGCACACGCAGGACCCTGAGAGTGGGTGCCTCCTTCAGCTTCAGCTCTACCCCCTTCCCTGCCCCACCTGGGTCCCAGCCCGGTCGGGCAGCCTAAATAAGTATTCTGGTCCCTAAATCCTGCCACTTAGCCCTCTCTTCCTCTGTCCTCTTCAAGGCCTAAGGACAGCATGGCCGGGGCACAGGCCTGCTCCTAGATTAGGTGCTTCCTCTGCAGAGGTCAGCTTGGTCCGTTCTCCTGTCCAGCATGATAAGTAACTCAGTTAAGATTGGCACTGAACCCCAGTCCTATTTGGGAGCCTTCAGTGTGTTGTCCCACTTAGTCCTTGTGCGGTTCACGGAGGCTGTTTGTTCTCTTGGCTGGGAAGAGGCTCAAAGTGGACTCTACCCCATGTCCTCTGGTCAAAATACACTGGGTTTTTTGGTTCCCCCCACCGCCCCTGCCCACAATTCCCCTGCCTCTCGTGGAAGAGGGACCCCACAACCCCCGAGAGTCACTTGTCAAAAGGATTAAAACCTTCGTTGTCAGAAAACTCACCCTCATGTTTTATCCGTATTACCCCTCCTGCCGCGAATCACATTTCTCCCCGTTAGCCTCCGGGAGCCGACACTGGTCACCACCTCCGTGTGTGGGGACCCCTGGGCCTTTTGGTTCGTGAAGTGTTGTTCTCTGTCGTCTTTTCTTCAGGCACTATAAGCGCATCCCCTCTGCCAGACATTTTCCTTTCTTTTCTGGAAGAAGAAAAATTATAGGGAAAAACAGGAAGAAGAGAGCCGAGGGAGTAAGTTAACGCTGTCTCACCCTGAGCTGAGGGGGGCTGATCTGGCAGCAGACAGGGCTTAAGGGTGTGAACCCCCAAATACTGGGCTCCTCACAGGCCAGGACCCCAGGCAGAGGGTCAAGACTGGGGTCACTTCTGTGGACTTCTGCACAAATGGCTAATGGTCCAAATCCCCTCACAGACCCCAGGCCCCCGCCTCTGCTGGGTCCCCCACCTGGAAGGAAAGATGGGTGAAAGGACCTCTTGTAACCTGGCTCACCTGGAGGACTTGGTCACAAAGGAGAATTTTCAGGCTCCAAATGGGAGTATAGAGGGCTGAGGGCTGGGGTCAGATACCCTGCCCCTCTCCTCCCCTGCCCCCTGCAGTTTCAGAGATGGTCTCTCCACACACTGAGGAGGATGGTTGGAGTGGATGACTAATGCATGTCATTTTCAAGATGCTCTCTCTGCACAGGAAAGTACATTCAGATCCAGGTTTTAATTGTGTGTGATTTTAGCTGAGATGGCGTTAATTTATTTCCTTTGCTACTTCAGCGGTTCTTCCTCTTTTCATCACCGTGAAATTATCTGGAATGTATCTTTTTTTCATAAGGACAAAGAGAAGAAGCTGATCTTGCTCCTTTTCCACTGATTGAGGTTTAGAACATTCTAGTGGCTGCCAGATGCTGCTTGATGGGTGCTTCAGGATGAAGACCCAGTGGTCTCCCAGGTCCTAGCCTCTGGCCCTTCTACCAGCTTTGCCGAAGAGAGTACTTGATGCAACAGGACCCTCACCACCCAGGCACAGACCCTCTGACACATCCACCAGGGAAACTGTCACCCAGGGCTGGCTCTGCCCAGGCTCCCGAAAGAGAGTTGCATTCTTCCTTGTACAACCTGGAAGAAAGGGGCAATGACTTGTCATCTACAAAGGGCGTTTTGGAGGCAGAGGACAGTGTTTATCAAAGCAAGATGGGGCAGGAGGCGTGTGAGGCCCCCTTGCTGGTGCTCGGAAGCTTGTGCCTTCTGACTTCGGTCGGGCAAGGGGCTATCATTTAAGGAAGTGGGTAGAGCCAGGATGAATATGATAACCCCCAATACAATGTTTTTATTTTTTCTTTTCACTTGAACCCTCTTTGGGATAAGCATGAAAACAGAGCACACACCTTCAGAGGCTGCTGCGTCTTTCCCCAGAATCATTATAATCTGGTTTGGGAGCTCTATGTATTTCCAGCCTAACCTCCTCTTGGGGTATTGTACGCTAAGTGGATTATCTCCCCTGTGAAGTAGGACTATGAATTTATTTTGTTTATTTGATTATCCTGAACCTAATCAGCTTCACCTTCAAGTTTAAGGAGTATCCTGATTCAATTACCACAGGACTTGTGTTCTGCTGTTGCTTTATTTTGGGGGCCAGGTCTGCATTCTCTGAACCTGTGGTGGGCTGCTGGGGATCTGAGGCTCCCTGCTACGGTTGTCCTGGGACACACAGTGCTGCCTGCCCTGGGGTCGGGGGGGGGGTCCAAGTCTGCAGGCCTGAAAGAGCCAATCTAAGGCTTGATTCATTTAGCACCCCACCCCATCCCCTAACACATACACAACCCCAGGAGCTCTGCTCTCTCTGCTCACCCTAAATCTCTGGAAGGGGAAGGCACAGGCCTTGTCCCACTGCAGGGACACGTCATCCCTCTACTGCTTATCCAGGCCTGCCACCCTCTTTTGCATCTGGGTCTTGTGGGGCTCGCAGGAAGGCAGACAATCAGCTAGGATCGTCTCGCTCTTTTTCCTCCTCACAAACAGACTAGACTTGCAGTACAAAGCCCCTCATTTTGTGGGTGAAGACCGTGCGACCCCGCAGCGGCTAATGGCAGCACTTGTCCACAGACCACTGTGCTGCTTCCCGTGGCCTCTCTTGGACAATGAGTCGCGTACATTAATTTCTGGTTGACAGTTCTGATTTGTTATTTGGGGGTGTGTGGGGTGGTGACAAAAGATATGAGAACCCTCTGAGCTGCCCTAGCAATAACTTAGAGTCAGCCCTGTACTCCATGCCCACCGTGGGGCCAGTTCTTCACCCAGGGCTAAAGGGTGGGGAAAGCCCTCGAAGGAAGAGGAGGTGCCTCTGGCTCTTCTAGGGGTTGCTTTGCTTTTTGGTGCTCTGGCTTTTTGGAGTACCAGGTTTACCCTCTGAAGGATCATCCCCTTCCAGGAGCAGAAAGTCTGAGCCCTGGGGGTGTGGGCAGGGGGACTAATGCTGGGGAGTACTACAGGCAGACTGGATAACACCCGTGGGTTAAACAAACGCCCCCCCCGACAGACACGCACACCCATGGCATTTAAGCAAACTTCTGCCTGACCTCTGTTACGACGGTGAATGGCTAAGGACACAAAGGTTAGGACCCATCTGGCCTGTTTGAATGTTGACTCTGCCACTTGCTGCCCGTGCAACTCTGAGTAAGTCCTATAAATGCTCTTAGACTCTATTTCTTCATCTCTAAATAGGGGTAATGAATAGTATCTCTATCTCATCTCATAGAATGTCATGAGCATTAGAAGAGAATATATGTAAAGTACCCAATCTAGTCTCTGGTCCTCAATGAGGCCTCAATAAAAGTAAGTTATTTTGACAATGCTGATCATGGTGATAAAATGAATGCTTTTAAATCATTCCATATTTGTGTCCCTCATGTTTCAGCGAAGACACTGCTTCCTCTAAAAAACCCTGCCTGGTCCAAGAATCACTGCAGGGCCCCTCCACTGGGTCCCCAAGCCCCCAATCCCATCTACCTTAATATTTTCACACACACTGTACTGTTGGTCTTGTCAGCTAAACTGAGTTATTTGAAAGCCGGGTCCACAACTTGCTCGTCTCTCTATCCCCAAGCACAATGTCTGGCAAATGGTAGGTGCTCAAGAAATATTAGTTGAATGAATGGATGAGTAAGGACATGAATGAGTGAATGGAAAGATGATAAGTAAATATAGGACTCAGTGTCCCTTCGGTATACTGAAACTAATCCTTCTTCTGGGCCTTCACACATTCCATTTCTACCTTCTGGAATGTCTGTCCCTACTTTCCCATGTTCCTTGAACATTCCCATCTCTCAGGGCCTATCTGGAGCCCCTGCCTCCTCTGTGAAGCCTTCCCTGATTACTCCAACCGCTGTGATCCCTCCTAGGTTGGAACTCAGGCGACAATTATTTGTCATTGAGTTGTATGGTCAGTTGTGTTCTTATATTTATGTCCTTTCTCCCCAGACTCTCTCTTATATTTATGTGCTTTCTCCCCAGACTCTCTTATATTTATGTGCTTTCTCTCCAAGAAGGAAAGGTTTTGCCTTATTCCTTATTCTGCTCTTTTTCCCCAGAGTGCTTTGTAAACCTCAGGGGCTCCATAAATGCTTATGGGCTGAGAGTCAGAGGAACCGCCCCTGAGGCCGAGGGGCTCAGAGAGCCACCAGCAGGCGGCAGGGTGGGAGGCATGGTGGCAGTGCTGGGTCACCTTGGGCAAGTTACTTGCTTTATCGGAATCTCATTTTCTTCAACTGTACCAAGAAGTAGAGTGTTCAGTCCAGAAGGCTGAGGTGAGAAAGTACATGTGGGGTCCCCAGCACGCAGTCACACCGCTGCCATCACTGTCCCTTCTCCCATTCCCACTTTCCCACCTAAGGAGTTCATTCCATTGCCCTGCACCTTATATCAACTTTTTCTGATCGTTAAGAGAGCCCTGTAAGCAAGCCATGGGCCCCCATGTTTTAAACATGAATAAACTATGATTCAGACAAGGCAGGTAACTCTTCAAGAGCTGCACAGTTAGAAAGCAGCAGAACCAAAGTCAAGCCCAGGTCCATCTGATGCCAAATCCACACATATTATAATCGAATTCTGGAAAGAGCACAAAAGTCTAGCCCTTGCTCTGCCACTGACTTGCTCTGTGTCATTGAGCAAG
This sequence comes from Manis pentadactyla, assembly GCF_030020395.1. Taxonomy (NCBI): domain Eukaryota; kingdom Metazoa; phylum Chordata; class Mammalia; order Pholidota; family Manidae; genus Manis; species Manis pentadactyla. The sequence continues at coordinate 123,068,350 of NC_080027.1, read as the reverse complement.
TCGCCAGACCTTTCCCGGTTTTGTCCCAGTGAGGCGGCCCAGCTAGGTGGCCCCTGACGTCACTCCTGCCTCTCATGCCTTGATGTCCACTCAGCTGCCAGCCCCTCCAGGGCAGGGCCTGGCTCTCAGGCCGGCTCTCTTCCCCAGCACGCTTGTCTCCCTTACTAGGGAAGTCCCACATGGACTACCGAGTAGATCTTAGACTATCTGGAGCTGGGATGGGAGGGTGGGGTTTTGGGGGGTTGCTGGTTAAGAACGAGGGGCTGGAGACCCAAGTGCAGCTGCCTTCAGCAGGAGGAGGCCTGGGCAGGAGGGAGGAGAGGGGCTCTGCTGCCTGTCTGTCTAGGTTAAAGATCGCAGGCAGGGGAGTTGCTTTGGCTGGCAGTTCTAAGGGGAGGGGTTCCTGAGCAGTTCCAGTGAGCTTATGGCTTGGGAGGCTGTGGAGAGAGTGGGGTCTTGACTCAGAGCTGCGACTGGGACTGCTTGTCTGCGCAGAGCCGTAGCAAACAGGCTTCAGCCACTGAGGAACCGTGACCTACCCAGCTCTCCATGGCGAGAAATAGCTGCCTCCCTTTCTCTGGCTGGGGCACGCCAGCTTCCATACTTTGTGACACCTTCCTGGATGCCCTGGGAGAAGCCATCCTTCTCTGCACTCCCCCAGCGTGATTACTGAGAGGCCACGCCCTGCCATTGCTCCCTGCAGAGGAGGCCATCTGGAGTCCTGAACATCTGACCAGGCCCATGGTATGTTCGAGGCCCACCAGAGAGGAGTGGCTGTCAGCAGCAGCAGCCAGCTCTCCGGCCCTCCTCCCCAGGGCCCATGGAGGTGTCTGGGGCTCTCCAGCTCCACCCTGGGGTCCTTCGCACCCTTTGTTCAGCCCCTGCAGGCCCCCTGGCTCCCTCCTTCACCTGCCCTTGCCCCTGTTCCTTCCAGAGCCCATTAGTCCCTCACAACCCACTATGGGCCCAGCCCAGAAGTGACGGGAAAGGGGCTCCAAAGCAGTCCAAGGTGTCATTCTGTAGAAGACACCATCCCCCCCATCCCTCCCCAGCAAAGGAAAAGCACCCGACAGTCAGGCACTAACCTAGAGGTGACCAGCTGCAGGCCATGCGGGCTGTGGGTGGGCAGAGTGCTGGTCCGGCTGTCCTGGGGCAGCACGGAGCTGGGTAATGACACTGTCACTGCCTTCCTGCGGCCAGACATCATCCTTGATCCTTCTCCTCTTGGCACCAGGGAGCAGCTGGCAATGTTGCCACATAAAGGACTGGAGAGCAGTTTCCAGGTGAGCTCGGCCAGGAAGCAGCCAAGCTTCTCTGGAGGGGGCCTGGGAGCTTCCCACGGAGGGGCTCCAACTCCGTGAGCCACTCTGGTTTCCCCACCAGCCTCCCCGGTCACGGACCCTGAGGGAGCCGCTTTGGAAGGTGCAGTCACAGAGGACCTTGGCAACCCAGCCCCTTAGACGAAGGCCCTGACACAGCAGACAGGCCGGGAGGGCCCAGGCGGGGAGGGGACATTGTTCCTCTGGCTACTTTATTTCCTTGGTTTGTGGCTCTTTGACAACAGCAGTAAAAACAGCTTATAAATTAGGTGCCCGGCTGTAAACTGCAGGAACAGCCGTGGTGCAGAGAGCTCCTCCCTGTCTCTGCACACCCCCGAGCAGGCCAGGACCCCATCCTGGCCCCAGGCCTGGGAGGGCTGCTGTCTTTCACCCCCGACTGCTTACCCTGATCACAGAAGGGCCAGGGAGCCACTGTCAGCTCCTCCGAGGCTCTTCAAACAGAGAGATGTTTATATCTTTTCAGTGCGGTCCAAATTACAAGCAGGAAACTGGAGCCTGGGGAACATAAACCAAGGGATACAAGGTAGGGATTCTTTTTTTTAAAGCTTGATTTAAATCAGCCTGCAGAGGCTCTCAGATGAAGCCAGCGGGGAGGAAGAGCTTCAGAAGAAGGCAGGGAGGCCTGACGACCAGGAGCTCAGTGGGCCCTGATGGACATGTCCTTTGTCACCTCCTTGATGCAGTGGCCTCACCCCCAGCTTGTGCAGAAGGCCCACTTACTCTAATAGAGAAGGAGCCCAGCAGGACTGAGGATGGGTCTTGGTGCAGCTGTGGGGAACTGCCGGGACAGAGACTTCTAGAAGCCTCTGCAGCTTCTCCGGCCTCAGGAGGTGGCAATCCTGCCTTCAGTGGAAGGGCCTCCTCTCTGCCCCTTGGCGGGGACAATATCTGCTCTCCTGCCCCTTCACCTTCCTGCTCTGGCTCAGTGGGAGCCTCAGGACCTGGGTCAGAGCCCTTGGGGTCTAAGCATCCACCCCAAATGCTCAACACAGACTCTATTCAGAGGGGCGCTGGGCGGCCTTTTCCCACTGGAGCTTACCCTTCCCGTCAGTTCCTGAACACAGAACACAGCTGTTTGGGCTCAGCATGCCCAGCTCTGTTTCTGTGCCCATTGCATCCCCCGCTCCCCCCGCGCCCCCCCACACCACGTGGCTGTGTAAAACTCCTACAGCCGAATTTTCCCCCGCATTTGCTTCTGTGTTTCTTTGCCTAGGTCAGGCCCTTGTGTGTGTGTGTGCCCTGTGCACGTGAGGAGCCTGCATGCACAAGTGGGGCTGCTTCCTCTCCTGGTTGGGGAATTCTACACTGGGAGCAGGCCTGGTCACGTGACTGTTGGTAGGTAGGACGAGGACACCCAGGGCACCAGGGAGAGGGTGCCCAAATGAATTGGCACACACAAATGAGTTGACATTGAGTGCAGGTCACAAGTCTTGTGGGGGCTGCTTTTTTCCCAGGCATTTTAGGTTTTTTTTAACCGTATTGCCTTGTCCTGCAGGGAAGCTAACCACACATCCCACTGTAGCCCAGACCCAGCAGATGTTAGAGGGACAAGTTCCTGGGCTGTTTTAGACCAATCTTAGACCTTGATGTATATGAGACCAGTGAGCTACAAAGCAATGTGCCATTCCTTTTAGAAAAAGAAGACATTTCTGACCCACCGCGAACATCTGAGAAACACTGTCAAATCTAATGAGCTGTGTGACCTTAGGCAAGTCACTTAGCCTCTCTGAGTTCAGAGCTTTCATCTTAGGAGTCAGGAAAGTGATCCCTGTAAAATTTCTGTGAGGATCAAATGCCATCATAGATGAGAAAGTGCCGGGAGCCATGCTACTCAAGCTGTATAGCGAAGCTCAGGCAGGAGGAAGACCCCCATAAGGCAGGGGCCTTAGCAGTCCGGCTCCCTCTATTACCCACCTTGATTTTGTTATTTTCCATTATACTATTGGCTTTGTTTTTACTTGCATTGTTGCCAAAGACTAAGCTAACCTTTGCTAAGCAGCACGGAAAAGATGAGAACATAAACTTCCCAGAAGCTTTTCAGGACGGTGCTCCTGAAGAATAGAACACGCAGGGGCCCAATGGCGATCTTAGCATAAAGTACCGAAACCTGCTGTTAGTTAGTCAAACATTGACCACCCCATTTCCACTGAGAACACCCCCCTTGTTTACAATGCCAGTGAAACTAATGATGGAAAGTTTTATAGAAAGAGTCATGAGAAAATATTAAATAGAATAACCCTGTTGACACTTAATTAATCATCTCATGTTTTCTTCCCTCTACTACTTCTATAGTTTGTTTTTCTTCTTTCCTAATCACAGCCCTTTACTAGAATTTGTGCCTCATACGTGAAATTACTAAGTACCATAATTTTCCAGGAAGTAAAGATACCTCAAAACAAGTGCTGGGCATAGAAGCCACGGAGCATAAATTTGCAAAGAAGTGAAAAACTAACCTTTTCAAAGAATATTACTTCTCTCTCACCAGCTTTACATCTCCCTGTATGGCCTCGTAAGATGGCTGGTTAGCCAGAGACGGGTAAGATTCCTCAAGGGAGGAACAACCTAAGACAGGCACAGCTGCAGGGGGGCCATCAGGTGAGAAAAAGGGGGCCAACAGAGGTGAGGCTTAGAACCTCACCCCCCCAGTTTTGAGAGAAATCTTCTAGACCTGTGGATGTTTTGTTGCCCTTGTTCAGCTTGGATTAAGACCTGGTCTGTAGGCACAAACCTGATCATCTACACCTGCCTTCTTACAGTTCTAAATCATGCTTTCTATCTATATCTTGCATTTACCTACTATATTAACATTTTATTAGATTCACATATAAAGTATAAAAATCAAATGAATAATCATACGTTATATTTGACGTGATTGTTTATAGTTTAAGGTTTGTAGTTAAAACAGAAACAGTTTCTATGATATGAATGCCCTTGCATTGTTCATCATGTAAGAACTTGTTCAGTCCCTGCAGTAGTGGAGTCATGGAGACCTGTGTAGCATATGTCAGGGAGATTTTGGTATCCACACAGGAGAAAGAGAAATGTAGGTAAGAAGGGGAAATTTAGTTTGCTGCCTACTGTGCCCTATAAAGGAGTATAAGGTGAAGATATGAGTTTATGATTTTAGATTGCTTATAAATTTATTAAAGCTTTTAAGAATATTTTTGTGGGAAAGAATCCTAGCTAACTGTGGCACTAGGTGACCTGTATTTCACCCTGAGCTGATAGACTCCACAGTCGCTGCTACATACTGCATGCCCCTACGGTCACATGCACTTTTTAGAAACTGTGTTGCATAGAAACGTGAAACACAAGAGTACATGTTAATGGGAAAAGTTTTGGTCAAAGAACAGAAAAACAATCACCTGTCTAACACTTGACCAACCATGAATAGATTAGAAAGTAAAAGAAAGAAAAAAGCTTGCCTATACCTATTAACCAACTGTGTATTCTAGTTAATCATCAAAATAATAAAAAATAATCATATCCTTGTGCAAAATGGTATAAATAAAGCTCTCATCGGCACTTTGTCGAGAGACCACCTCCATCTGACTCCGTGTCCTGTCTCTCCATACGCCGACTCCATCCTGCACCTTCGGGCATCCCACCCCTAGGCTGGAGCTGGACTCCCGCAAGAAAGAGCTCTGAAAAGTCCATGTGCTCTAGAAAGTCTAGAATTCTTTAACAACTGCGGCGACCATTACGATCAGCAGGTATGGACAGCGCTGTTACCACAAGCAGGCAACGAACTCCATCAAGGCCTTCCTGGAAGAGTCTGTGTGCCCACCACCTGCTCTCGCTGGCCCGCTCCTCCCCCTTTTCCCTGCGTGGTATGTGTGGTTCAGTCATTTTACACACACACACACACGGCCCAGGTGCCGTTTGCTGATGGGTTGACACACCCCATCCCAGGGCTCCCAGGAACCTCCATTTCCCCCGTGTGGGGCGCTGGACCCAGAAGTGAAGGCTCTTGGGGTGCTAGCACCACTCATCCCACACTCTAGGACCCAGGAGACTTCCAGGTGGCTCTGGATATAAATCTGCATCCATCTGGGGCATCTCCTTGGCCAACAGTTGCTCTCGGGGGAGCCAGGCTGACCTTCTGGGACGCCCTTTGGCCCGCCTGTGCCTAGGGTAGCTGTGCCCATTGTGCCTCCTTGGTGGGTAGTTGCCCCCCAAAGCTCCAGGAAACATGTTTATAGGCCGTTAGGAGCTGCTCCCATCTCACTGGGTAGGTTTATAACTTAAGAATTATTTCTATTTTAACAGCATGGGAATCCAAGGACCTTCCTTACCACTGAACTTTGGTTTCTCACTTCTCGAGGATGTCTTCCCGACCAGCCTGTCCACAGCAGACACCCAGGCTGACTCATGGCCTCCCTCCCGGCCCAGCTCCGGGCCAACCAGCACGCAGGCCTGGTGCAGGGACTGCGGCAGCTCCTCGAGCAGCCCAGAGCAGGGACCCAGGCCCCTCCCCGCTCCCCACTTCCATGAACACAGCTCTACATGGGGCCTTGGCTGGCTTCTGAAAAAGTACAAATGCAGAATGCCTAGGATTTCCGTGGGGCTAGCCACAAGGGGAGCCATCCTGAGGGTAGTTCCCGTTTCCCCATGGGCCCTAAGATGGGGCTGAGATGTGTCCTGTCTCTCATCCCCGTGTTTCTGTTTCCTGCTGCCGGGGAGAAGCGGTACTGGGTTGGGGTACAGGCTGTGAGGGCCAGGGATGAGTGGGAGACCTGTACCCCCTGCAATGCCTCTCGGGATCTCTGCTCTGGTTCAACTGTGGCAGGAAGGAAAAGACCTGGTGCTAAAGGCTTCCTCCCAGCTGTCCCCAGCGCGATATTTTTCCACCTGCTCCTCCGGCTTTGGTATCGATTTAAATAGAAGGCGGGTTGGGAGAGAGGAGAGAGGACCACGGGATGAGGGGTGGATCAAAGCAGAGAGGGAATGGGAAAAGGAACAGCAGCCCGGTGGGCAAGGAGGGGCGGCAAGTAGGAAAGAAAGGGAGGCTGGAAGAGATGAGAAGCACAGGGCCCAGGAGCAGGAGAATAAGGCAGCGGGCAGATGGGTGCAGAGCCAGAGATTCCCCCAAGGCCATCCCCTCCCAAGAGCTGCCTTCCTGGGATCCAGGTGGGGCCTGGCACCCAACCCAGGAAAAATGGAGCAGGGCTACACCTCACCAGGCTCCCGGTCCTTGGGACAGGCTCCTGGGGCATCATGGGATGTGTGTGGGCAGAGTTGTGCCACCCTCTGTACCCACCTGATGGGAGAACCCTCCTCTGCTCCCCCTGGCCCCACCATTCCTGCTGTACAAACTACGTCCATACCCACTAGAGCCCTTTCTGTAGGGGCAGGCCCTCTGCCTGTGAGGCTTTCCTCTATCTGTGCCAAGGGCAGCTGTGATCTCTGAAAGGAGCCCCCCATTCCCGTTCCTGGCAGGTGGACCTGGGCCACCGGGCAGTGCCTGGCAATGCCCGGCCATGATGGGAGCAGGCTCTTCAGGGGTGATCCCCACCCCCTGGGCTCAGCCAACCCTGATCCTATCTGGGGCTTTGGCCTAGGAAAAGCCTCACACACAGTGGTGTTTACGGCCCAGTTGGGTTGTCTGTGTTGCCATGACAACAGTGAGGGCTGCCCCTCTTCTCTCTCCCACCCCATGCTCTGCTCCTTTCACAGGCTGAAAACCTCTCTCTGTCTCTGTCTCTCAATTTCTCCTTCCCCCGCCATTATTCCCATTTTCCATGGGACTTAAGTCCTCCTCTCCACCATTCCCTCTGGAAGCAGTAAGCTGGGCCTATTTCTCTGCGATCCTAAGATTGTAGGTTCCCAAGGGCTGGTCCCAACCACTGAGGGTGGGGAGTGTACTTGTGGGCCACTCTGCTGGAGGAGCAGAAGGCCAGGGTCTCTGGGCCAGCCTTGGGGGATGGCAGAGCCGCCCTGCCCCGGGGGAGCTGCAGCTCCTCCCTCAGAGTGCCCGCCAACGACGCACCCCCAGAAATCCAAAAGGACCCCTCCGCCTGCTCCTCCCCAAAGACCCCTCTGGGCCTTTGAGCGCTCTCCGGGGGACTGATCTGTGCTTTCCTCTGGGGGGGAGAACACCCCGCAGCTGCATTCCTGGCTCCGTCTGCATGTGCAGCCTCCTCAGCAGTCTGAGGCAGTATTTTTGTCTGTCTGGCACAATTGCCACCCTCCCCACCTCCGGAGCAGAATTCCTGCCTGTGGCACACCCATTCTGTGCTGATGGTAGGCCGGCCAGCCCACCCCTCCTTCCGCTGCTCCAGCCCTGACATCTGACGCTAGCGTGGGGGAACTCTCTCTCTGACTGTGAACTAGAGGCGATCTAGGGCTGGGCTTCCAGGGACCACCTTTCCCACCACGTGAAAAGGAACCCAAAGGGCAGGAAGCAGTGTCATGAAGAAAGTATTATTTCCCCCTCATTCTGCAAACTCCCTGAGGGCTAAGGATGTGTCCTCTCCCCGGACTGGAGCTCCCCGGAGGCGGAAGTTAGGTTTCCCTATCAGATTGGGAGGAGCGTTTCTTAAGCAGATTAGGTGCTAACGTCTTGGTAGTTAATTGGTAAAACATCAGGCATTTAAGGTTCATCAGCCAGACTTAATTCCGTATTCGAATAACTTGACAAAAAACTGCATCTGAGTAGAAGCTCCCCGGAGTTTCTGTCTTGTTCACCATGTGAGGTGCCGAGTCTAAAGAGAAAGACAAAGCAATTGCCCTTGGGGATTTATGGTCTGGCAGGAGGAGGCGTGTGTGCTCTGACCCAAGTACATATAGTGTCCAGGGAGGGGCGTGGCTCACGGCAACACCGTCTGAGGGCCGGTTTGGAAAATCTCCCAGGGAAGGTTCCCAAGCCAAGGCCCGAAAGAAGCACGTGCGTTTGTCACCTGGGTAGGGTGGAGAACTGCGGAGTGCGGAGTGGCCTCCACGGAGGCCCACGGTGGGAGCCAGCCAGCGGCCTTGGGAGTCGTGGGTGGTGCAAGGTGTGGCCCGGGTGATGAAGGCTTCATCCTCTTCACCCCCGTCCCGGGCCCTCCCTTGCAGCCGGCCTGCACGGAGTCCCCCTCAGCTGCTCAGGACCTCCAACCTTTCAGGGCAGGGTGAAGAGGCTGGACCAGGCATCGTGCTTAAAGTGACCTCCTTCCTTGGCCTTAACCTCCTGTCCCCCATTAGTCAGGATTTTGCAAGTACCAGTAACCAGCCCTCTCTGTTAGAGGTATAAGTAAAACATGGCATCTATTGAAAGATAACCAGTGTAATGTGTCATCGGCCCAGGGTACAGGTCAACTCACCGTATTTTTGATACCTGATCCTTCAAGCATCCACCTGCCCACTTTAGCACGAGTCCAGTATCTCTTTCTTGATGCCTCCCTCTTCATCCCCAGCTCTTACCCCTTGTAACTGTCAGAAAAGTCCCAGGGCTTGTGTAGTGAGAAGGGGGCCAGTGAGTAGATAACTGGAGGGCCTGGCCGGTCCGTGCCGCCATCACTGCCTCATGAGACAGTGGTTGAGCCCAGTCTCCTGCAGGCCAGGGGGGCTTTTCCGCTGGTGCCTTGCTGATCGGACCCCTGCATAGGGCTGCTCCACTCTTGGCCCCTGACGTGCTGCCAGTGAGTGTACACTCATGGGCTCGGCCACGGTCCCCGAAGACCACCAGCTAAAGTAAGTAGGTCTGGGAGAGTTTCTAGCCACAGTCACACTCTGCCATCAAGATGATCTAGGTTCCAGCATTACGGCCAGATGGTCAGCCTAGACCAGCGCTTCCCAAAGCTGCTTGTGTATTAAAACCACCTGCAGAGCTTGTTTAAGCACAGGTGTGGGGCCGCACCTTCAGGGATTCTGATCTAGCAGGTCTTAGGTGGGGCGCAACCATTTGCATTTCTAACAAGCTCCCACAGATGCTGACCTGCAGGTCCAGGCCCACAGGCAGAGCCCTGTCTATTCTCTCCCCAGAATGAATTCCCTTGGGGCCCCCTGGAGTCCATTCTAACCAGTGATGTCTAAGGTCATCACTGAATCAGAGTAAGAGGTCAGCATCTCTATCCTTTTCCTTTCAGGAAGCTCCTTGGGCCCTATGCACAGTTGTCTATGTCTTCCTGGGCTACTTTTGAGCCGTCTCTATACCAGTGGTTCTCAAAGTGGGGCTCCGGGATGAGCAGCATCACTGTCACTTAGGAACTTGTTAGAAATTCATATTCCCAGGCCTTGTCCCCAGACCTTCTCTACTGTTCCTTCCGTGCGATGGTCAGTCAGACGGGGTCCCAAGAAGAAACCCAGGAGAGAGGCCCAGGGAAGCGAAGGTTATTATGCTCACAGTTTCTAGAAGCAGGAGGCCACACAGGGCCCCCAGGGGAGGCGCAGTGTTGCTGAGAGGCAGAGGGCAGGGCCCGGGGAAAGCCGAGGCCACGGCCTTCGCCCACGTTCCTGCGGGAAAGGCAAAGCAGGGTAGGACTGGCGGCCTTGACTGATCCCGGTGGGCTCCAAGCCACAAGGGGGCTCCCAGTTGCCTGGCACCTCTAGCTCTGGGCTGACGCAGCCCTAGGAGTATTGCCTCCTGGGGTGTAAGGGACCAGATAGAGGAGGTTTGGCCCTGGGCTGGTTAGTTTGCGTATCAGAGGCTTGCTCCCTGCTGAACCCTTGGCCTTCTCTAAGAATTGGTTAGTCCTGGGAGGCTCAGTCTCTCTCCCTGTCAAAACATCATAACGTACAAAATAAGAAATACCAACAGTATACTTCCGGGTTGAGAAACTCCAGGGGCGGGGCTTGGCAGTGTTCTAACGGCCCTCCAGGCCATTCTGGAGCCGCCGTGGGAACCACCTCTCTATACCAAGAGGTATTAGGTACTAAAATCACTGCGTTCAGTGTTTCCCCGCAGGAGCCCCTTTGCCTACCTGTACCTGAGCAGGGGCCCCTCCCGTGACTTGCCCAAGTGACTGGCCCTGTCAGCCTGGCAGCTGTCGAGCTCAGAGCGCCTGAGGCAAGGAGGGCCGCGTGGGCACAGTGCTGTGGCTGCTGGGGGCTGTCAAGCTACTTCTAGCCACCCTGCCACTATCTGGCTGTGCGTCTTTGGGCTTCTCACCAACTTCTTTTTGTCTCCTCAGCAGAATGTGGGGACTGAACCTGATGATCTGGAAGTTTCTTCCAGCCCTATTGATCCTTGCTTCTCCTTATCACCCCTCGGAGTCCTTATTCTTACCTGTGAAATAGAGATAATGCCCGCCCCCAGGGCTACAGAGACGGGCAATGAGGTGATGTGCGTGGAAGCACCCAACATCCGGTAGAGGCTTGATAAGTGTTATTTGGAATGTACGTTATTCTCTTGTCCCCTTGGCTTTGCCCAAACCTCCCTTTTCCTGACTTTTTCTGCTGCCGCTCTGCTTTCATCAGGCCTCCAGGGCCCTCTCCTCTCCAGGACTGTCTTCTCCTTACAGAATCAGGATCCTTACCCCCCACCAATATTGTGGGGAGAGGAGACCCCCGTAAACTTCCTCAAGAATCAGGTGACGGAGGGAAGAGTCAGGGTCAGGTGCTCAGTGGATGGGGGCTCAGACCTCTGCCCAGAGGCCTCCTGAGAAACCCAATTCCTGGCCAGTGTTGAGGCCTCACCAGCCCCTCTGGGGAGCAGCTCAGAATATCAGAGCCCAGAGGAGACCCCCTGAGTCTCTTCCCTGCCCGTCACCACCCCCACTCCTGCCCCAGCCCCCACCCCTCTCTGCCTGGGTGCCTCTGCCAAGGGCTGGTTATTTATATCCTTGAGCAGCTGCTGACAGACAGCTGGGAGCTGGGAGGCGTCTGACGGGATGAGCTTGGCAGAGATGACAGGGTGGTAGGCGGCACTGTCACTCTTAGCAGGACTGCTGGGCAGAGCCTCCTCCCCTTCACCCAGGGGGTGAGACTTCAGCAGGGCTGACGGGGCATCTGGGAAGGGGCACCTCAGAGGAAAGGGGGCAAGGGCTCTAACCTGGAGAGGGGAGGCCACTGGGATTGAAGGCAAGAACTTTGCCCCCATGATCTTTTCCAGAAGGGGAGGGAGTAACTGTGGCTTAATTATCTGGGCTTTGCCAATGGCATCTGTTGCTCACAAACTGTATGACCTTGGGCAAGTTACTTCCTTACTCTGGGTAAAGTGAGGTGTCTGGCAAGATGTTCCCTAAGTTCTCTCCCAGCCATGTTAGTGCAGTGGTTATAAACACAAAACCTGGAGTCTGAATCTTGGCTCTGAGGTTTGCTGTGTGACCTTGGACAATTTACTTAACTTCTCTGTGCCTCTGCTTCCCTCTCTGTAAAATGGGGGCTCTCAATAGCACCTATATCAAAGGCTTTTTGAAGGGATGAAATGAGTTAATTGATACATGTGATGGCATGTGAGCAGTGCCTGGACAGGCTTGCTCGTCTAGTCTATACGGAGCCTCAAGTCTATGACTTTGGATATGTCCCCTTGCTCTCACTGAGAAAAGGGTGGGGCTCTTTTTATATGTATTTCAGGGAGAAGGAAGAGGTTTCATGGGTCTGTATGCCTTGTGTCATCAAATGCATAACCTGCAGATTGGGAAGTGTTTGGGCTAAGGCTACATTTGTTCTGAGCCTGAGTCCTTGTTTTCTGGCCATTCCTCACTGTAATATCTGGGGACTGTGTTTTGCTCAAAATAGCAAAAGGTCACAAGGTTATTGAGCTCTTTCTCCAACCGCGTCTGTCTGTCATTCTCCTCTTTGCCTCTCCCCAGCTCCTGCCTTCCTTCCAATCCCTTGGCATCCTTCTATTTTAAAAACTAGTATCTGGTCTCAGAGAGAACAGAATCCCAAGTGTGTAATTAGCCCCTGGGCACAGATGTGCCTACAGCCCCAGCCTGGCTGCCAGGGTGGGACGGGGGCTGGGCACGAATCTGGGGGTGGGGTGACCTTGGAGCAGGGAGCCCAGCAGTCCACCCACCAGCTCTGATCCCGGCGGCAGTCAGGCACTCCTTGGCTGCGGGGTCTGGGAGCAGTGAAAGCCCCTCCTCTCTTTTCCTAACTTGGCCCCCCTGTTTAGAAGAATATCCCCTTAACAGGAGGGGGAGAGAGGGAAGCAAAGGGAACTGGTGGGTTACCATGGAGACCAGCTGAACACAAACTCTAAGCTTCAGCTAATACTTGACTTGCAGAAGTACTTCCATAACCACAACCTAAATGAAAACACACACACATAACCCTGGAAAAGGAGAAGAATTGTGGGCTCATTCTTCTCCAATCCTAGCAATTAGCTTCTAATGTCGGAGTCCAGATGAGAGGTGAGGATGAGCTGAATCTGTTCTCTTTCACAGAGGCCCCTTGCCATTCACTGTCTTCCTGGAAACCTGGGACATTGGTTCGAACATCCTAACATTGCCCAGAAGTCACGTATGGAGGATTACATCCCCCAAGTCCCTTAATCCCTTGCTGACTCATGCCAGTTACAGACCTAAGTTAAGATGTCTGGTTTCAAGGAGCCCCCTGCGTCTGGCCAATGCCACGGCAGAGAGGAAGAAGGGAGAGTCAAAAATCATTCGCCACTCATTGAACATTTCCTGATTGCCCACCATGTGTCAAATGCCAGGAATTAAAAGCAATAATAAGAATAATAAAACTCGGATCCCCATCATCAAGGAAATCAGAATCCAGGCAGTGGAAGGTATCACACAAAGTTTTTGTTTTCTTATCATAAGGGATCCACGTTTGCAAATGATTCATACGAATATTGCTTTGGAGGCAAACCCTATGAGGACAGGCTTTCTCCAGGGGCAAAAGTGAGAACTGGGAGTCACAGAGGCCAGCCACGGGGCTGCCAACCTCCTTCCCTCCCCAGGTTAACTGCCTTCTCAACTGGAAAGCCACCTCCTCATGCAGGTATCGATCTTGTGCTCTACTGGAGGCAACACAGACGCTGTGACGTTTGCACTGGGAAGGTGTCTTTCAAATGAGACTGTATTGCCGGTGCATTTAACCTCCAAGTGCCCTTACATGGCATCTCATTCAATGACCCAGCAGCCCTCCAGATCCCATTGAACAGGTGAGGCTCTGGGCCCTGGTGAGGTCAGTCACGCACAAGGTCTCACAGCTGGTTTGGGGCAGAACCCTCAACTTTCCCCAGACGGGTTTGCAGATCTTCAGTTCTTTCAACCCTGGGTCTGGACAGGCAGGAGAAGGTCTGGGTGGTCAGCGGACTCACGCCTGGACTCCAGCCTCCCTTCTCTGCAGAGCTCTGCTCAGATGTCCCGTATCAGAGTCCTTCCCTGACTGGCTTTTCCACACCGTGCCATGCCCATTGCCCTCTTCTCTTCATCCTGGTTGTATTCATTACTCACTGCCACCATTTCTTTGTGCATTGTCGACCTCCCCCATTCGATTGGAAGCTCATGTCTAGCATATTTACTGCTATATTCCCTGGCATAGAGTAGGTGCTCCATTATTTGTTGCATGAGTGAATAAATGAACAAATGTAACCTCAGACAGAACCTCCCTCGCCTCCTGCTCTGCCCACTTTGGGAAAAACACTAAGGGTCGCCAGGGCACGGCAGCTGAGCAAGTGGCCCAGGGCCGCCCCAGGGACAGTGAGCTGGCCCTCCCTTAGGGATCTTGGAAGCGAATACTTGGAGGCCAAGGGTGCCAGTGGAAGGGACCGGAGTTTCCCAACAGCCTCTGCTCAGAGAGGGCCTGGAAACTTCTAGAAAGGTGACAATAACCGGTGGGGGATTGGCGCTGCTGCCTACTCCCCCACACCACAACCCGCCCTGAATCAGAGGGGCCTGGGTTTCCTGCAGTGTTTGCTCCAGTTCCCAGAGCCAACTTCCGCAGGCCCCACATGGACACTCAGAGCTCATCTGGAACCTTCTGATTTGCATCTCCAAAGAAATAAAATAAATTCCACTAAACACTGTGCATTTTTCCTTCTGTTTGCCCTGAGGCGGGCCTGTGTGGCTCCTGGGATCTGGTGTGGATAATCAAGGCAATTTCTGTGGTTCCAGGAGCTGGGGATCTCAGGGGCCTCACAATAAAAAGAAAAAAGAAAAGGGGACTGCACTCCAGTTTTGGTGGCGGAGATGGGTGCAGGGAAGATAAAACAGCACCAAAACCTGCCTGACACAATGATAGCCACATTTGCCTTACAGAGGCTGAGCACTCCCTTAGAGGGAGCAGTAATTAGGTTGTGTGGTGATTAGGGGCACTTTCTAAATGTGGGGGGAGGAGGTGGAAATCCAGCCTTGAAATGGAAAAGAATGTACAGAATTGAGGATGGTTAGCAGGCGGCAGAGAGGAGGGACTGCAAACCAGAGAGCGAATTGATCCAGTCCTGACCCTGCTCTGTGCACGTAGGCTTCCAACCCAGATCTGCTTGTTGGGTCCCAGGGTGGGGAAGTGGGCAAGATCCGAAAACCTGGTCTCTGGGAAGTTTCCCTGGGGAAAGGGGCCCGTAAGGGCAGAGACAGGGCTGAAGGAGGCCCGTGGCTGGGGCAGGGAGAGGGAGGACAGATAAGGGCTCACTAGGCCCGGGCACCACCTGTGGCGCCTGGATTTGACTCTGAGTGAGAGCGAGGCCATTGGCGCATCTTGAGAAAAGCAGTGACATGACACCCCTTTTCATAAGGACAATTCCAGCTGCTGTTGGGCAGGCTGTAGGGCACAAGGCTGTTGTCAGGAAGCCCATTTCAGCAGCCAAATGCCTGTGGTCAGAGGGCCCAGGTGGTAGGGATGAAGGTGGTAGGAAGTGCTCGAAGCCAACAGAAACGGTTGCTGGATTGGATGTAGCAAATGAGGGACGGAAGAGATGGAGGATGATGCTCAAGATTTTAGCCTGAGCAACTGCAGCTACCGTTTACTGAGAAGGAAGAGAATGGGGAGGGAATAAAAGTGGTGTTTTGGAGATGTTAGGTTTGAGATGCCTGTTAAATATCCAGGTGGAGTCGGGAACAGCTGGCAATTGGAATCTGGAGTTCAGGGGAAGAGATCTGGGCTGGAGACGTAAATTTGCATATAGGTGGTACTTAATGAGAATGGATGAGACTACCTAGGACTGGGTGCATGGGAAGGAAAGGAGGTCTCAGACTGAGCCTCAAGGCACTAGCTGCTCAGAGGTGCCCTCTAGCAGATTGGTGGTAGAGGAGAGCAACCATCTGGGTAAACTGAGGCTTGGATTTCAAGCATCCTACCCTCCCTCCCCCGACTCCTCTAAAACTCTCGGGGCCTCAGATCCTGGTGACGTGAACCGATGCAGCCCAGGGTCACGATGGGACATGAAGACAGGACAGAGCTAATGGTGACCTGGACAAATCCCTTCCCTTCCCCAGAACTCAGTTTTCTCCTTCCAGCTTGAACTGTATGTGTTTAACTCTAGGAAGCCTAAAGCCCTCAGGAAATAGGACTGGCTTCAGTGACACAGTTGGGGGTCAGACTGTGCTCCTCTCATTTGGCTCTCATTTTCCACAATGTACAGTGGGTCCCTGTCATCTGGAGATTCTGTATTTGCAAATTCACCTACCTACTAAAATGTACTTGTAACACAGAAATCAGTACTCAGGGCACTGGGGTCGTCATTCACAGACAGGCACAGAGCAGTGAAACGTTTAAGTTGCCTGAGATACATATTCCCAGCTAAGGGCAGAGGAGGCCACCTCTGCCGTTTGTTTCAGCTCTCATGCTGTAAACAAGTGTCCTTTTCATGGTCTATTTAGTGCCACATCTTCCATAGCTTTGCACTTTCACTGTTTAAAAGGGCCCCCAAGAGTGGTGCTGAAGTGCTGTCTGGTATTCCAAGCTCACGAGGGCTGTGATGTGTCTTATGGAGAAAAATGTGTTAGATAAGCCTCACTCAGGTGTGAGAGGGCCATGAGTTCCGTGTTCATGAACCAGCAATATATATGAGGTGTCTTTAAGCAGAAACTCACCTAAAACAAGGTATATATTGATCAGCTGATGAAAACGTGTGACACAGGCTTGCAGGAACCTAACCCTGTATTTCTCATAGGAGCAATGTTTCAGTATTTGCTAACTCAGTGTTTGCAGCGATTTATATACAAGAATTACTATAAGGAAAACTGACTGTATGTAGTTGTTTGTTAGACCCTAATGTGCACCCATGTGACATAGTTTCAGAACTGCTAACCCAAACCCCCGTGAGAAGCAAGTTTACTGACTACAGTACAGCACTTGAATTCAGTCCCTTTTGTCTTTAGTCTGACAGTATCTAGTCAAAACTCTTTCCCAAAGTCACTCAGGTTAGTTTTCTTTCCCATCCCCTTCAGTGTGGGCATGTGATTCACTTATAATACAGACTGGTTTACTTCTTAGTTTGTATGCCATTGTGGGTACCCCCAACATTCTGGTTATTATTATTATTTTTTTGCATACAATAAAATTCACGTTTGGGTGTATACAATGCAATAGGTCTTGACAAAGAAACGGAGTTGTGCACCCAACACCACACACCTGATACAGACCCATTCTATAGTCAGTCCGTCTCCCCACCACTGACCCCGGCAACCACTGATCTATCTTTGCCCCTATACGTGGGCCTTTCCCAGGATGCCATATAAATGGAATCAAGCAATAATAGCCTTTCAGATCTGATTTCTTTCACTTAGTAGAATGAACTTAAGACTCATGCATGTTGTATGTCAATCCTTAGTTTGTTCTTGTCTGTTGCTGAGCAGTATTATACTCCATGGAGGTACCACAGGGTTTATCCATTTGCTGATAATGAACATAGGGGTTGATCCAGTTTTTGGTGATTTTGAAGAAATCTGCTTTAAACATGAATAGGTTTATGTGTGAACAGGAGTTTGCATTTCTTTTAAGCAAAGAAAAGTGGGATTGTAGGGTCATGTGGCAGATATATGTTTAACTTTATATGAAAACTGCCAAACTGTTTCCAGAGTGGTCATTCCATTTTGCAGTTCCACCAGGAAGGTTTGAGAGTTTCTGTTGTTCTACAACCTCACCAGCCCTTGGTAATATCAGAATTTTAAAAAAATTTTAGCTATTTTAATAGGTTTGCAGTGGTATCTCACTGTGGTTTTGAGATTTCCTTAATGACTAATGACGTTGAATATCTTTTCATATGCTACTTGTCATCCCTATATCTTCTTTGGAGAAGTGCCTCTTCTAATCTTTTGTCCATTTTCTTAGTGGGTATTTGCTTTCTTACTGTTGAATTTTGAGGGCTCTTAATAGAGTCTAGATGCAAGTCCTTTGCAAAAACGTGATTTGTAAATGTGTTCTCCCCATCTGTGGCTTGTATTTCTATTCCTTTAACAGTGACATTTGCAGAATAAGTTTTAAATTCTGATAATATCTAAATTATCATTTTTCTTTTATGAATCATGCTTTTGGTATTATATCTAACAACTCCTTGCCTAACCAAGATCACAAAGATTTTCTCCAATGTTTTCTTGTAGAAATTTTATAGTTCTGTTTTCCATATGATCCATTTTAAGCTAATTTTGAGTTAATTTTTGTATAAGATGTGAAGTATAGGTTGAGATTCTTTCTTTTTGTTTTGCATTTTGCATTTATTTACACAATTGTTCTAGCACCATTGTAGATAAGAGTAACCTTGAAGTAGTTTGAGTCAATTGAAGAAAAAGACTGAGTTTCACAATGGGTTGAAATGGTGCTCCAATCCTGACACCAGCTCTGTTGTGTTTTTTTCATTACTGCCAAGCAATTAACTCAATTTTGACACTCTCTACACTATCTACTATGGAGATAGCATCAGATCCTCCAGGTTAAGGGCCCTGTCCCACAAGATTCCCCGGACTTCAGATGCCAATTGCAAGTCCAGGTTGTCACCTGTGCTTCTGCCCAACTGGCTGTAAATCAGAGGTTCCCACAACCCCCCTCCTTGGTTTGATGAACTTGCTGGAGCAACTCACAGAACTGGTAATTATGGAGAGTTACCCAGGAATTTACAGAACTTGGACTTGGACTTTCCACAGGGCATGAAGGTGGGGAAGGGTTGTTGAGCCAGCCTCAGCAGATCTGCTGGAGGAAGATGAGGCTAGCTGATGTCCGAGTGACGCAGCCGGGAGGTGTGTGTTTCTCCCAGGCTCTGGCTCTGTGGCCCGGCCAGGTGAAGTGGATGCTGCAGCCTGGGCTGGAAGCCAGGTTGACTCATCAGCCTGGCGTGAGCGTCTCAGGAAAGGTTGTTTTGTTTGCTCTCACCGCGAGCGCCGTTGCAGTAACAGCACCAAGGTGCCCCAGCGCTTTGACTGCTCTCTCCCTGGGCTCCTAATGGAGATTGACAGAATCTAGCATCCCAGGTAATTCTATTGTCAGTTTTAGCAGCCTCCTGCTCCTCATTAGACAAAAGCAGAGAGAAATGAGCAAAGAAGGACTGTCAGCCCCAGAGCAGAGGGGGCCTGTGAGAGCAAGCAGCTTTCAGGAGACGACAAGGCAGTGAGGAAATTATCTGGGCCTCCCAACCAGCCCCTCTCAGGCCCCGGGTGGGAAATGGGGACATTTACACCAATGAGCAGACGGAGCCGGCGCAGACTGGTAGGCTTAGACTGCCCTGCTCCCTGAGGGAGAACAAGGGGAGGCTGAGCAAGACTGTGTTTTGCACAGACCAGCCCCAGGACCAGAGGCTCCCCCTGGTGGCAGGGCCAATCAGGGTGGCGTCTCTGGATGGCTGGGGTATGGGCAGTGGGTGGATGCAGTGTTGGGTGTCAAAAGCTTATTTGATTTATTTAGACCTTCAAGATGTCACTCGGGATGGATAAGTTGTAACAGACTACAGGAGACAGAATCCTGTGCCTGTAGGGAAATAGGGATCACATAATGGCCCCAGTTCTGGCCAGCAGCACACACAGACTTCCACAGATACACACATATCAACCACTCACATATAAACCCTCATGTACAAACATGTCCAACACCCACTCAGCTACCCACACACACTTAAACACACAGAGCCCCAGACCAGACATATATGCGGGCTGTACAGACAGACAATACACCGAGGTTCCTGCTGAAATCATTCCTCTACAAAGTTGTTGTCTGTGGTTTATGGCATCAGCCTCTTTGCCATTTATTTACATCTTGGATGTATACAGCTCACACACACATTCACACCCACCCACTATTCTCACTACACACAGCACGCACTCAAACACCCATGCCACAAACACATTCACATACACACAAACATACGTGCCTCTTCCATTTCCACCAGGGGTGAGAGCCCCTGACCAGCCCTGCTCACTGAGGTGCCTGCTGTGCCCCACGGGTGTACCCCTGCCGAGTCACTCGGGCTCCCGCAGACTCTCAGCAGGCCGTGTTTTCTACCTCTTTTCTGTCATTGACATGCGGCACCTGTCCTGTCTTTAGTTCTTTGCGCTCCAGCTTTGACTGGGTTGAATGCCAGAGTCTGCCTGGCACAGAGCCCAGAGCGGCTGCCCAGAAGCAATTGTCCTGTGGGAATGAGCGTCCCTGAGCCCGGAATGGGTGCATGCCAACTCTAGCAGGGCCATCAAGGAAAGAGACCCCTGTAGGTGGCCCCCACCCCTCAGCAGTGCTCCAGGGAGCCATGGGGTGAGACAGCACATGGCATCTTCTTTGTATCACTTGCTCCTCAACATCTGGACATTTTGGTGTTCTAGGCCTTTCCCAAACTGGAAGAATGAGTGAGACCTGCAAGAGATACCAGCTTAGCCAGAGTCAGTCTGGGCTCCCGCCTTTCCCATGAGCCTCTGCTTATTTATCACACTAGCGCATAATCTAGGACATGTGGGCAACAACAAATCTTAACTGAAAAAAAAATGAACGTGTGTTAACCTGTAAAATAGGAACAACACTGCTTTGTCTGTCAGGACTCAGCACATTACGAGGAGAAATGCAAATATGAGGACTTGCTGCTGTTACCGTGACCCACAGCAGCAGGTAGGTAAGCCGTTTCCTTCCCCGGGTCACATGTTCCCGGCCCCACCCACTAGGGGCACCTGGCACTACCTGTCACCGAGTAATAAGACCTGTCACCGTCACTGAAGGTCTATTGCGCTCCAGGTACTATACTAAATACTTTGCAAACATCCATCTCATTTAATCCTCACAACACCCTTGTTAAATGCATGTTCCTGTCCCCATTTTATAGTTGGGGAATCTGAGGTTTAGAGAGGCTGAGTAGCTTGCCCAAAGTCACCCAGCTAACAAACAGCAAAGGGAGGGTCTCAGCTCAGGTCTTTGTTTCCCAAGCCCCTGCCTTTTCTCTTCGCCAAGCTTATGCTGAAGGGCGGCAGTCCGAGGATGCAGATTCTGCTGCATAGATCCATCGGCCGAGCCTAACGCCCTTTCCTGTGTCCATCTCTCCGTTTTAAACTGTGAGCCCAACTGCAGATGGTGGGAACTATGTGTATTGAATTCATATCCTAATGCTCAACATACTTTTAAGAAAATATAGTAGAGATTACTTTTCAAAAAAAAGATTTTACTTAAAAAAAAGTAATGGTTCTATAAATTTCAAATTGTGTCGAGAGTCAACAGACCAAGCTCTAGCTTTCTCCTTAGAAAAGAACCAACTTCAGAGAGGCCTGGGTTTGAATCCAACACCATCACTTGCTAGCAATGTAATGTCTGCTTCTGTCATTTTCTCTCTCTGGCCTCAGTGTCCTCATCTGTAAAATGAAGTACTGGGTGTGATGATCTCTTGGGTTCCTTCCAAACACGACACTCCAAGAGCCTATTGGGTCACCTACAATGGTTTCATGGGCTTGCAGAGCGAACCACTTCCTGAACGCTGTCCCCTGCTTCCTCCTGGGCACCTTCTCTGTTGGTCTGCTCCTGCGGGAATAGAAAAAGCCAAGATAAAAAAGAAATTTTGTGACTATGTAAGGTGGAGGGTGTTGACTAGACTTACGGTGGTGACTGTTTCACAAGGCATGTGAGTATCAGATCACTATGCTGTACACAGGAAACCAATATCAATTATACCTCAGTAAACATTATGAGAAAACAAATAAGTAAATAGAAAGAAAAGTCAAGAGGCAAAGCCCTCTCACTGGAGAACCAAGACACAATTTGGCAGCTTGCCTCACAAGAGAGCTGCCAGGAGATGCTCGAAGCCATAACCAGTCACCCCACCCAGGTGCCACATGCTTCGTGGGCTCAACATCCTCGTGCTCTTCATGAGCCTGTGTTGAAACCAAGTAGTCCAGGCAGATGACTGAGGGCTGTGAGCATGAGGGCTGCGAAGGGACAGATGAGCTGAAGATGTGGGTGGTCAGACTCTGCCGGATTGAAAAAGCCCCCAAAACCTGTTGCCAGAAGGGTAGGAAGACAGGTCCTCACTGATGGGAAGGCAGCAGCCCTGCAGATCCACGCCACACCCCACTTCCTGCCACCAGCAGGGGTTAGTATAACAGCAGCATTGCCCCACCAGGCTAGTCCAGGAGGAGTAGGGATTCTGGACCCAGCTCTGAGGCTGAGGTCGACTCCTGGCCAAGTCATTCACCTCTCTGAGCCTCAGTGTCCCCAGCTTTATGCACCTTTCAGCCCTCACCATTCTGGAGCTGTAACCAAAGAATGTGGGTCAGAGCAAATGATGTAGTCACTAAGAATCTAGGATTCCCCAGGAAAATTAGTGGGGCCTAGGTCCCCATATACTCCTCTTCTGGGTCAAAGGCTGCTTGCAAAAAAAAAAAGTACTATGACACAGTCTTCTACACCTATGGTGTCTGCCCTCTGTCCTCTCATTCTCTACCCTCTTACCTACTCTCTCCCTGAGAATCTTCTATAACTGGAAACTCTAGTCTCAGTCAAGTACAGGGTATGTTTAACCACTAGCTCTGAGGTGAGGAGAATGCTTGATTACAGGGCTTACCAACTGCCAGGGTGTAAACACTCACACCATAGCCAATTTCAAGATACCAAATGTGACATCACTGAATGCAAAGCCAGGAAGGGATGCCCAGTAGCATGCAGATGCCATAGGCATAAATTGCCCCAAGAGCATAGAAATAATAAAATGGAAACTAATTAGGAAGTGATGAATTTTTGCTATTTTATAGCAAAAATATTTTGATTTTATAAGTTATTTAATTATAACTTCACATCATTTGTTATTTAATAATGGTTGTGTTTTAACAGCTGTATCACAGAATTCCTGAAAAAATGCATGGCCCTCCCCATTCCGTCCTTCCCAGACAGGACTGTACATGCCAAAATCCGCAGGGGTACATGGTTGAGGCTCTTGCTGTGGGAGGCTTCTGGCTGAAACAGGGGCATTGATTTCTGCGTGTCTGTTTTCCCTCCTTTCTTTAGCCTCAGTTTCCCCATCTGTCATACAAGATGTTCCTCCCTGATATTGAGAGAAATGAGATCGAGGCAGTAATAACACCTTGCACCTTATGGAACCTTGCAGTTTACTAAGCCCAAGTCTCCTATTACTGCTCAGCCAGGTAGATGAAGCAGTGAAGTTAGTGGATGCACCACTTCACATTTTTTCTGTACTAGGGCTAGAAAGTAATATTGTGGGCTTTGCAGGCCCTGTGGTGTATTGCAGCTACCTGATTCTGTTGTACGTTGAAAGCAGTCATAGACAGTACGTAAAAAATATCAAGAGTGGCTATGTTCCAATAAACGTTGCTTATGACAATGAAATTTGTTTCATACAATTTCCACGTGTCACAATGCTCTTTTGATTTTTATTTCCAACATTAAAAAATGGAAAAAGCACTCGCACCTTGCAGAAGATATAAAAACACACTGTAGGCAGAATTTGAAACTGCAGGTGACAGTTTAATGACCTTAACAGAAGGTGAAGTTAAGCTTCAAAGAAAACAATGACTTTTTCAAGTTGATGTAGATGGACAGAGCTGGGACTGGCTCGGTCCCTATTCCACTGAACTTCCCACTAAATCCACTTGCCAACAAAGCTACTCCTGCTCTTGAATGCAACTTGGGGGACCCACAGGTGAATTCTCCTCTGTGGAATCTTCTGTGATCCCTGGCAGCTCGTGCGTCACCTTCCCTTACTGCCCATTTCTGACTTGTTAACTGTAGTGGGCCTCACCGTGCCTAAAGCCAAGTAGAAGAGCTTTTGGGCAACATGGAGTTCCAAGCAGTTTGTGGCCCTGCTCCCCTTCCTTTATAAAGAGCCCACGGTCTTTACGACTGTTGGTTTCCTGACTGTCCTATTTTTTCCCACGTATCCTAAATTTTCACAAAGCAGGGAATGCCTGTCTGTTCATTATTCCATAGTCTCAAGTGTCTAGTCCAGGGCTCTTCCTGTAGGAAGAGCTCGGTGACTAGCGGCTAAGCTCCCTCGAGCCCTGGTGATGTGCGACAAGGGGTGGGTGTGACCCACCTGTGTGGTTTGTTGTCCCTCCAATATATTATTATGAAAAAATGCAAACATCCGGAAGAGGTTAAAGAGTTGCCTAGTGAACATCCATGTGCCCACCACCTAGATTCTGTAACTAACATGTTGCTGTGTTTGCTTTATCACATTTCTGTCCATGATCTTACGTTCTTGACACACTTTGGTGTTAAGTTGTCGACATTTGTGCACTTACCCTCTGAACAGTTCAACATCTTATCATTAGGGTTCAGTGTTTGTTTATGCTTCTTTTTTATATGCTCATTTTTGGAACAGGCATAAATTTGAGAGGCTCTGGAAGCTGCCTCCAGAAAACAGCTCCCTGCTACGCTGACCCCTGAACACTTTATCTGGGCATTTCTTTCTTTGGCCCTTCCAAGGCTCTGAGAGGCAAAGGCATTTGGTGGCAAGAACTCAGGTCTACCAAGTGCGGGCTGGAGTAGTGGACAAAGCCAGTGGCCAGGCCTGGGTTTGATTTCACATTCCATCACTTAACATGTGTTCTTGGACAATTTTTTAAAAACCTTGCCAAGCCTCTTTATACATAAACTGTGGTTAATAGCAACTACCTTGAAATAATAATAGTGAGGATCACAAAGTGTGTCTCTGAATTATGTGGTAAACGACAGTGTGGTAGGATGGCCACATTGAGAAACGAACTGTGTCTATTTTCCCAACTCTAGGCATGTCACACACACAAAAAAAATGAGAGCTTTTTCCAGTTTCTTCCCAGCTTCACTCTGGGAATATCAGCCAAGCTTTGTGTATTAAGGTTGCGGCTCTTCTCACCTGCGGGAGGAGTCGGCAGCTCCTCTGTGCTCCGCTCTAACCTGACCACACCGGAGGCTTCGCTGGGGAAGAGCTGGCTCCGCAGAGCGGGGAGGGAGGCTTCTGTCTGCACCTGAGCTGGGGAGTGGTTTGAACCCCAGGGAGAGTGAGGAGGACTGGGAGAAGGGGCAGGCTCTGTGAGGGGTACAGACCTGCACTCCACGTCCACGCAGCACCCAGGACATGGCTGGAACCTCTTACCAGGCCTGTGGACACGGCCAGGTCGCCACAGCATGGAGGGACTGGACCCTGCTCCTCGAAGGAGCCCTACAGGTTCACAATGGGCAGGGGCCTTTCCCACCAGCCAGCTGTGTGGCACCTCAGAGTCATATTTAATTTAGAAAATTCACGGTCCATCCTTGCAGTGTCCCCTCATTTTTTTCTTCCACAAGGCAGTGTCTTGAGAGACGTACCGGCGGGGAATGGTTACGTGGGAGCTGGGGGCGCTGGAGGTTCTTCCCCTTCTGTAAGGTTTCTGGCTAGAGACGGCCCTGAGAGCCGCTGAGAAGGGAGATCTGGGCGCAGAGCCCCCTCTCCCAGCTGTGGGGCAGAGGAGAGCCTGAGGAAAAGCCAGGGAGGGGAGAGGGACAAGCCAGCAAACCGGCGTCTGGCCTCCCCTAACCTCTACCCCAGAACCAAAGGCCGGTTCTCCGGCTCCCACTTACCTGTCAAGCTGCTTTTCCTTGTCGCTTGCCTGCTGGAGAGTAAAACACAAATGGAGCGTGAAAAAATTTTCAGCAAAAATAATTCCAGATTACCACAAATCAATTGGCACTGTGTAAATAAGCCTCAGGCAGGCAGCCAGTCACGGTTCTTCAGCTTAACACCCGGCCCTCCCACGGCAGCGCCAGTGTGAGTCCCCAGGACACAAGCCTGGCAGGGACCTGCCTGTGGGGTCCGCTGGACGTGAGTCCCAAGCCTGTCCTAACCGGCTGTGTGGATTTGGGCAGTAGACTCCACCCCTCCTGGCCTCCGTTCCACCACCTATACCGAGATAATAATTGTATCTACTCCACATCTGCCATGGGTTGTCAAGGAAGACAGTTTTGAAGGACATAGTTGATGCAAAAATGCTTTGGAAACTGTGTGGTGCTAGAGAAATACATCATCTCTGGCCTTCCGATTAGCTCTTAAGTCCATCCTCCCCTCTCCCCCTCCGTCAGCGGCTCCTTGGACTCGCTCCCACCATCTCTTGCCTAGTTCGCCGCAATAGGACCTTGCCGATCGCCCTGTATCCCCTCTGGCCCCTTCTGATCTCCAGGAGGCTTGCAGCCAGCATGATCGTCTGAAATCCACAGTCTGATCGTCTACCCTGGGTGGTTTAATCCCTGAGGACTGGAGGAAAAAGTAGGATTGAGGGTTGAGGGGCCAAAGGCAGTTTGGATTAAGAGAAAGGGACAGAGGTGGAGAGAATATGGGAACATGCGTACACAACTCAGCAAGGACTCATGGAGTGTGCTTGCTGTGTTGTGAGCGAATGTAAAGGGTCTGTTATATAGGAAATATAAAGGGTCTGCTCTTGTGTCACTTAACAACTACAGGGGGAAGACAGAGTTTGCAAATACAAAAGAAACAGTATAATTAAACACAAAGCTGTGTGCTTCTGTCTGCTGCAGAAGCCCAGGGAAGCTCATGACTAAGGCTGGGTTTAAGATGGGACCTTGAAGGGCAAGTGGGTTAAAGTGAGGAGAGAAGAATGGACGTCAGGACAGGGGATCAGACTGGGCTAAGACTTGGGGGGCAGGGGACTGCTCGGGACTCAACTCTGGTCAGCCCCAGGGGATGCTTGTTGGCAATTGAGTGGCCAGGGCCCTCGGAAAAAGTGCTGCCGGCTGGAGTGGGTCACAGCAGGAGACAGCACGGGGGCATGGCAGGCACTGGTGCTGAGCTTGCGGGAAGGGCATTTGAAAATCTCTGCTTGGGAAAAAAAAGAGTTGATCCCCTGGGCAGAGGCTTGGGAATGGTGGTGGTGGTGGTGTAGACATGGGTGGCCAAGGTTCCCGGATGATGGAGGCTCTGAAAATGGAAATCTGCAACCCAGTCACAAATAATTCTAAAGAGAGAAGAATCTCACACACACACACACCCGCTGTCTGCTCCTCAACTCATGTCTATCATTAGGCATTCAGGCAGTTAATTCTCCCAGACGCACTGCTGAGGGTGCCAGGAGCCTGGTAGAGCTGACAATGGGATGGCACTGCGAGGCTCATTAGAGAGTGCCTGAGGGGGCTGAGAGCCCAGGGAGCTCCCCTCCCTCAGCCTCTGCAGGAGGGCCTGTGCCTCCCTGCCTCAGCTCCAACCCACCTTGCAGGCCCGGTCCCACCCCCAGCCTCCAGACCCTGGCTCCCAGCCCTCCTCTGACCCTGTCCCAGGTCTCTGGCCAGGCCCACCCTCCCCGGGCCCCACTTCAGGTTCCTGATCAGTGAAAGGGCCATGCCCAGCGGGAGAGAAGAAGGCAGGGGGTGAGCTGGCAGTGAAGTGGAGGTGAAGTGAATCCAAGCCTGTGACATCACCAAACACCAGCGTTAGACTAGAACAGCGCACGGGATGAAGGGGTGGTGTTCCTTCCCTCTCACACTGTGTGAAGGTCTTCTCGCAGAAGTGCAGTGCCAGGGACAGGGCGGGCGCATCAGGCTGAGTGCACGGTGGACGTTTGCAGTACTCTGTGCATTTGCCCTGGCCAGGTGCTGTTCCAGCCCTGGGATATGTTAGTGAACCAAAGCGGTAAGAATTCCTGGACCAGTCCAGCTTACGTCTAGGGAGGGGTGCAGGGCAATGAGCAACACACACAATAAAAAGCACATTAATTAGAAGGTGGTGAGTGTTGAGGAGGAAAAACAGAGCAGACAAAAGGGTAGGTGGAGGGTGTTGTGATTTTAAGCATTGTGGTGAGGACAGGCCTCACTGGGAAGGTGACATTCAAGCAGAAACTGGAAGAGGTGAAGGAGCAGGATGGCCGGCAGTGGAGACACCTAGCAAAGGCCCTCAGGTGGGAGCGACTTGGCCTGTTGGAGGTTCAGCCTGAAGCAGAGAGGAGCAGAAGGGCTGGCAGACCCGGTGGGCCTCTAGCTGAAGGAATATGTGAATTCAGGCTCACATCAGATGTTTTCAGCCATGGAGAGCCTCCTTGATCACTACACAAAATAACACCCCTCGCCCTAGCACTCTCGTCCTGCACCCTGCTTTATTTTCTTCACTGCTCCTACCACCATCTGGCAGGTTCTGTATTTGTTTGCATTGTCCGCCTCCCTAAGAAAGGATGTAAGCTTCACGATGGCAGGAATTGACCTGTGTGCTCCCTGCTCTGCCCCAGGGCCTGGGGCTTAGTGGGTGCTCCCCCAGTGTGTGCCACATGTCAGAACTGTCAGTGACATGATGGCAGGGCGCCTTCCACACTGGAGGCTGCAGAGGAGCTTTGCAAAGTAGCCCTTCACTCCCTAGATTGAAGGGAGCCCTTCTGACTCACGTGGATTGGTGGTGTCCTGTGGGGGAGTCCATAGTGGCGTGCCACAGGGCTCTTTCATCGCGTTGATGGGCTGGGAGCAGGGAGGAACAGCACAGGCAGAGCCCCCTGGAAGAGCTGTCCTCAGACTTTCCTCATAGGGAGGCAGATAATTTTTTCTTTCATTTGTTCAACAAATATTTATTGAGGATCTCCTATAAGCCAAGCACTGAGCTGACTGACCTGGGTTGGGCAGAGAAGGGAGCAACAGCGGGAATGACGGCCCCCTAGCCCCATCCAGGACCCCAGGGCCAGCTTGCATTGTGCAAATGAGTAGAGTCGGCCAGGTGCACGCCTGGCCTGGGAATACAAAGACGAATAGCACAGTGCCTACATCAGTCAAGCTGCTGACATCTCGTAGATGGAAGGCATGTAAACAAGTATCTGCAAATCTGTTGTGATAAGCACAAGGACAATGTATGCAGGGGATGCGAGGGTAGGTCTCAGACAGGAGTGGTGCCTGCACTGAACTGAGAGTGGAACCACGTGTCACCTTGAGGTCTGGTTTGAAGTGCCCCCAAATCCTGTTTTGCTGAGCCTGGAATGAGGAATTCTATTGTATGGTTTAAGCATTATCCTCTCCCCAGGCCTTGAACATAATTGGTTTTCCCGAGAGAGTAACCAACGCGTCACAGAATTCAAGAGACTGCCTTCCTGCATGTGAGGAGACCAGGTGCAGGGGAGAGAAGCTGACAGAGAGAAAGGGCTCCATCTTTACAGGCCAACGCTTTCAGGATGTCTGGGGGTTTCTCTTTAATCCTAGAGGGAGATTAGGTAACCACGTTTAGCCAACAGGCTCATGATCTGGGCCCTCCCCACGGTGGCCCTTTCTTCTCTCCCTTGCTGCAGCTCCTGGGACAATTAAAAGTGCCACCTCCGTACAGCCTGACGTGGCTTCCTGAACTCCTTCCTCATCGCTGCCTCTGTGGCCGGCCCCTACCTGCCACGTCCTGGCTTTAGGGAGGGCCGGATGAGTACGAGCTTTCTTGATGTTAGCAGGAATTGCCCGAAGGCTCCCGTAATGATCTTTGGAGACAAAGAATACGTTCAATGACAGTATATTAGATGGAGACCTGGTTGGTTTCATAGCTGGAGAGAGTGTTGATTATTGTCATCATAGAGCCGATACAACAGGGCTTTTTCATTGGCCTTGACTTTTTCAATATTTTAATCAATAGCTGGGATAAAGACTAGGTGACACAGAGCTTAGAGGAAAAGATAACACACGTATCAGCAAAATCAGGTGTTTAAAGACTGGATGCGGAGAGACAAACTAGATTGTCTGCTGGGTGACCCGGGAGGCTCTCCCTCGGGGAGCCCAGCAAAATGCTGCTCTATAATAGAGCCTCCAGAACTCAGGTTGGGACCAACGCTCATATGTGAAATCCTCACGTAACTTGCACTGGGGGTCAGGGTATTTCTCACACCAACAAGATTGTAAAGATTACAAACCTAGGATTTATCCCCTCCCACCTTCATGACTGATATTCAAGGCAGTGAGGCGCACACATGCCTCCTCATGGAATGGCAAGGGTCTAGGAGGACCGGGTCCATCCTGACAGCCGTTTGCTTGGGAACGTGCTCTGGGTCTGCATTGTATGTTATTTGTAGTGTTTATCTTCGCCCCGGGCTCCAAAGATGAGTTAAAACAAAAAGATTAAAAAAACAAAACAAAATACGGTAAATGTTATCTAGACGAATACTCTGCATGTAGGCTAAAAAAAATCAGTTATATAAATCCACAAACTGGGAGACTGAGCGTCACAACTTGAGAGACACCCCTGAGTTTAGTGGGCTCAGAATGAGTGAGGGGGCTGACCTGGTGGCTGGTAGGCCCGTGTGGTCTGGGGCTCCCTTAGCAGATGCAGCATCCAGATTCCAGGAGAGGGCATCATGCCCACCTTGCCAGCCCAGCTCTGCACAGATGTGTTCAGTGCTTCCCGCTCTAGGCCCTGGAAGAGTGGGGCTGGCAGCTGCCACTGACGTACAGGCAGGGTACTTTCAAGGCTAGAGAGCACCTGAGAGAACAAGGCTGGAACAGACCCATTGGCGAAGGCAGACAGCTCATGTCCAGGATTCCCCAGCAGAAGGGAGGGTCAGGAGAGACAGGGAATGGGCCTGGGTAACTGAGAGGACAGGGTGGAAAAGCCAAAGCCAGCCATGCCGAGGGGGATGGGAGCGGGTAGTCAAGGGACTGAATCCGTTGTGGAGGAAAGACCTCGATGAGGGCTGATGTAAAGGAAGCGCAGTTGAAGTGCTCTGAGGAGTTCCTGGTTGCTTTGAGGAAACTCCAGTACCACGATCAACCTTATTTTAAAATCTATTCTTACTGAAAATTCAAACTAATCCATGGGTATAATTTTTTAGATTAAATAATACTTCTACATGTACAATGAAAAAATTGTAATCCTTCACCCACCTTTTTTGAGTTCCAGCTTCCTAGCACGAACTGTTTCCAACTCTCTTCTCTGTTTCTTCTGTTTTCCCCATTTATTTTTAAATAGCAAGATTATTTTGCTGTTTCTTGGTTTTTCAGTTTTCGTTTTTTGTTTTCTATATGAAGATGAAGACTGTTCTCTTATACCAACCTTTTTCACACTCTGCCATAAATCATTTCTTCCCATCTTCCCATTACTGTGTCGTCACCTTGTGGGTGAAATCAATGTTCAGTGTTATGATCCAGGAAATGTAATTCACCACTGACTTAGGGGATGCAATAAAATTATTTTATTTTTGGGGGGACAATTTTCTGTTTTACGTGGAGTTAGTATTTGCCTCATTGTTTGTTTGCTTGCTTAGTTTTCCATATGCCTATCACAAAATCCCTTCAAATTCCCTGCAGTACAATAAAAATCACTTCAGTGTGTGCAAACCTATTAGGAATATGTTTCCCTCCCTCAAAGATTTCCCACTTGGGGCCCTTTGCATCTCTGTCCTATCTACCTTGTAGCTCTCTAAGTTTGCTGCACAATTTCATTGTGAGCTTCATTCCATCACTAATTTGAGAATTCCTTTGGCCTCGCTCTTATATTAAATTCTTGTTCTCAGGACTCCATGTTCTCCTCTTTCTTAGTTTACTCATTCTTTTGGCAGAATACATCTGCAAGTAGCTTCTTGTGAGAAGAGTAAGTGGGAGGTTAATTTTTGGAAGCCTTTCATATCTGAAAATGTCTTTGTGTTTTTTATAGCTCTATTGAGATATATTTCATATAATATAAAATTCACCCTCTTAAAGGGTGCAGTTCAGTGGTTTTTATTGTATTCACGTAGTCATACAAACATCACAATTTCATCTTAGAACACTTTCAACACTCAAAAAAAAAAAGAAATCATGTACACATTAGCAGTCTCCTACCAATTCTGCTCACCCCTCTTCCTCAAACTCAGACCTGGACTCCCACAAACTAATTTTCAAATCAATAATCTAAGTTCTTACCTCAAAAACCTAGAATAAGAGAAGAAAAAGGAAACCCAAGCAAGCAGGAAGAAATAATAAAGATAACTCTAGAAATCAATAAAATTGAAAATAGTAAAACAATAGAGAAAATCAGTGAGCTGGTTCATTGAAAACAACATTGCAACTGACAAACCTCTAGCAAAGCTGACAAAAAAGAGAGAAGATAGAAATTACCGATATCAGGAATGAAGCAGGGATAATACTGAAAACCCTACAGACATCAAAAGGATAAGGGAATGCTCCAAACAGCTCTGCACATACATATTTGACAACTTAGATGAAATGGACCACTTCCTGCAATAATAATTAAAAAAAAAAAACAACTAACACAATTCACCCACTATGAAATAGATAATTTGAATAACTCTATAACTATTAAAGAAATTGAATTCATAATCAAATCATTCCCCAAAAAGAAAATTCCAGGCCTTATATCTTTGCTGACTTTTTGTTTCTTATGAATTGTTGAGACAGGGATGCTGACATCTTCAACAACAGTGGTGGTTTGTCTATTTCTCCTCAGTTCTATCAGGTTTTGCTTTACATATTTTACACTCTATATACTTTGAAGTTTGGTGTATACACATTTAGAATTTCTATGTCTTCTTGACTGTCATCTTTTTATCATTGTATAATGTCCCTCTTTGTCTCTGGTGATTTTATCTGGTATAGCCACATCTGCTTTCCTTTGATTAATGTTTGCATGCTGTATCTTTTCCCATCTTTAAGCCTTCAGCCTCACTGTGTTGTTACATTTGAAATGAGTTTCTTGTAGATGGCATATAGTTGGTCATGTTTTTTAATCCACCCTCCTAATCTCTGTCTTTTAATTGGTATTTAGATCATTTACAGTAAGTGTAATTATCAGTATGTTAGGGCTTAATTCTGCTCTTTTATTTCTGTTTTCTGTTTGGTCCCTCTATTTTTCATTTCTCTGTTTTCTTTCTCCTGCTTTCCTGTGGACTACTCAAACACTTTTTAGAGTGCCATTTTAATTTATCAATAGTGTTCTTGAGTGAATCTGTTTGTATAGCATTTTCATTGGTTGCTCTAGGCACTGCATTATATATGCAATAACCAGTATCATTTTATTAGTTTGTGTATGAAAGACCACTTATTATCCTTTATATCCTTTTACACTCCCCATTTGCAATATAATTTTCTTATAGATTTCCTCTGCAAACATTTAGAACCACATCAGACCATATTATAATTTTTCCTTCAACTGTCAAATATAATTTAGAAAACTCGTACCGAAAGGTTTATTGTATTTACTCATATTTTTACTCTATTGTTCTTTTTCCTTCCCAATGTCCCAAGATTCTTTTATTTCCTGTTTCAAAAGTTTCCTGTAGCCATTCTTGTAGGGTAGCCATTCCTGCTAGTGACAAATACTTAGTTTTCCTTTGTCTGAGAATGACTTAATGTCCCTTGACTCCTGACAGGTATTTTCACTGGCTACAGCCTTCTAGTTGAGAGCTCTTTTCTTTCAGTACTTGAAAAATATTTTGCCACTTCCCTCTGGCTTTCATAGTTCCTGATGAGAAATTTGCTGTCATTCAAATTATTTTTCTCCTACAGCCAGTGCCATTTTTCTTTAAACTGTATCAAGATTTTAGTTTGTCTTTAGTTCTCAGAAGTTTAATTATAATGTGTTTTGGTGTGAATTTCTCTCAGCTTATCTTGTTTGGGGTTCACTCTGATAATGGAATCTGTAGGTTTATGTCTCTTGTCACATTTAGGGAGTTTTCAGCCATTATTTCTTCAAGTACATTTTCAGTCCCACCCTCTTTTTCTTCTCCTTCTAGAACTCTGATGATCTGAATGTTGGAGTTTTCATTATAGTTCACAAATTCCTAAGGCTCTGTTCATTTATTTTTCAGTGTCTTCTCCCTCCATGATTTAGATTTAGTAATTTCTATTGTTGTATCTTCAAGTGTATTGTATCTTTAAGATCTTTTTTTCTATCTCATCTATTCTGCTGTTGAGATAATCCATTGAACTTTTTAATTTTATTGTATTGGTACATTACAGTTTCCATTTGGTCCTCCTTTATGTCTTCTATTTCTTTGCTAAGATTTCTTTTCACTTGTTTCAAACATGTTCATAATTGCTCATTGCTTAAATCATGGCTGCTTTAAGATCTTTGTCAGATAATTGTTAGGTCTTTGGCATCTTGGTATTGGCATCTATTGATTGTCTTATTCAGTTTGTAATCTTCTTGGTTCTTGATATGACAAGTGATTTATTGAAACCTGGACATTTTTATATTACGTTACAAGACTCCAGACCTATTGAAACCTTCTATTTTATGTGGCTTTATCAGATAAAGCTCCAGGAGGGAGTAGGTAGCCACCTTTTTATTTCCAGGTGAAGGCAGAAGTCTAGTTCCCTACTTGGCCTCTGGGAGGGAAGTTCCTCACTGCTACTGGTCAGAGGTGGCATTCTTGCTGCCCACATGGTCTCTGCTGGCAGTAGTGAGGAGACTTTGTTACTACTTATTGATGGCAAAAGTCCTGACTTTCTGCTAGGCCTCCTCTCACCCCATTCCAGTGGAGAAGAGGAGGGGAGTCTCGTTACTGTGGTGGGGGGTAGAAGACCAGACTTCCCACGTGACCTCCACTAACACCATGGTGGGAGGTATCTTGTTACCAGTGAATGTCCTGTCTCCCTACTTGGACTTCTCTGACAACATCTGGCAGACACGTGGGACACTTCATTACAGCTTTGCAAGGATGGAAACCTAAGCTTCCCATTCAGTCCTTGCTGGCATGGGTGGGGGAGTGGGACCGTGGTTTTCTTTGTGGGTTGGTCTGGAGTGGAACAGTTATTGTCTACATGTTTTCTGTCCTTCCAGGCTGCCCCTTTCCTGGTCCTTTGGTTCAACTAGGCTTTTGTTGGAGCATTTATCTTTTTTTCCGTGCCTACTGGTTTTTCCAGGTTGCTGCCTTCAGCTCTAAGTCTGGAGTGGACGAGGCAGAAGGAAAACCCAAGGGCCTCACCACCATGCCTTTCCACAAGTCCCAAGGTCCCCAGCCATTCTGCCTTCAGCTCTCTACCTTTGAGTCTTCCTACTGTTATAAAAAAAAAATAGCAGAAACCATCCATCTGAGTTGCTACCAAACAGGGTCTCCCTCCAAAGGTAAGGCTAATGGGCCACCCGTCTGAAAATATTAAGCCTATCTATTAGAAATGCAGATACTGAGGTGATTTTATGTGTGTGTATTCCCTAAATATGGTTAACCACTGCTACAGAGAATAAAGGGCAAGAATTCTACGACCTTTTGGAGCTCTTCAAACTGAGACTGTAGGATTCTCCTGAAGGAACTGCCCCCATCAGCCTGCATGGCTGATCGCCCACACTGCTCTTTCCATTTCTGGTAAAACTAGCCTGGTGAGCAAGGCCAGCCCGGTCCTGACTTACCGGAACATGCCGTGAGCCTTGGGCATCAGGCAGCCTCCTCTAGGGGTGGGCCAACTGCAGAGAGAGAGAGGCTGGAGAGGCCCAGTCAGAAGTGGCAGACGGCAGAACACTAATGGGATTAATCCTTGAGATTCATCAGCCAGGGATTCTGGAATCTTGCCAGCTCTCTCCAGCAAATGGTCCAAACTGCCCTCTTAATAGCATTAAGTGAAATTACAAATCAGAGACGCTGGCTGATCAATCTCCTTGGGGTTTCTCTGCAGACACGGTGCGGTGCTTGGGTCCCTCAGTGGGGCTGCCCCTGCTTCTCTGCCAGTAGCTGCAGCTCTTGGTCTACTAGGTCAGCTCCCCTCTCCCCTGATCTGGAGGGAAAGAGCTGAACAAGCAGATCTGGATCACGGCCAAAGCTTACCTACCCTATCCTTACCCGCCCCGCCCCACTGCACAAAGCCACCCCAGAGACAAAATGCTCTGACCCAGAAATTTCCATGGGCACAAAATTTAGGTTGGAGTGGTGTCCTGGGCAAAGAAGTCATTGTGGAAAAGGGCCAGGATTCTCAACACAGGCTGAGCCTGGGCCCCTTGGGAATCCCTCAGGCTGAGAAGAGGAGGCCCCCATCTGCCGAGCAAGGCCAGACTCTGGGGCAGTGAACCTGCTCTTCTGAAGCCCACGTGAGGCTTAGAGACTTAGAGGTTTGGTGACCTGAGTGACTCCCCATCTCTCAGCATGTGACAGCTCTTGACTCTGATGGGAAGCTCTTGGAATGTCCAGCAGAGGCCCCGCTGCCTCGTCAGACCACGTGCTCATGGTTCCCACCACCCAGGCCTATGTGCTCCATCCATCTCTGCTCCTCATGGCAGCCTTGATGACCTCTTCACCTACATTCTTCTTTTCTTCTCAAAAGGATGGGGAAGTGAGAGCAGAGGGGTAAGCAGTGGGGGCTCCTGTGGGGTGGCTGAGCCCCCAGGGGAACCAGGGCTGCTGTGCCAGATGTGGGGCACCTCGGCTCCCAGGACATGTCTGTGTTGGCAGCAACCATCAGATCTGCCTGCCTGAATCTCATTGGCCAGGCCTAATCTTCTGCCAGGAACGGAGTCTTTGCCCCTCACTGAGACCAATCAGCAGACCAATCAGCAGCACAGTCAGTGGCAGGCTGAGCCAAAAGCAATTTCTTCATGACATTTCCAAGACAGGGTGGGATTCAGCACATTGTGCCTTTCTCTGGGCTCCCTGGGGGTCTGATGCCATCCAAAGCCACAACCAGCCAGCACCTCAAAGGTGGGGGTAGAGAATGAGCACTTGTGTGTGTGTGTGTGTGTGTGTGTGTGTGTGTGTGTGTGTGTGTAAGGCCTACAGAGGCTGTCCACAGTTTTGCATGAACAAGTAAGAGCAGGTGTTTCCAGGTGCCTGATGAATAATCTTGTCTACACCACATCAAAATGGGGAATCAATTCTGGTAATTACCCTGTTTCCTCGATTCTAATATGCCATTGATTATAAGATACACCATAGATTTAATAGCTACTTCAAAAAAAACCTTTATGGTAAACATGCATATCTATTTTAAGACACATTTCTATTTCAGAAATGTCAAAATGTGTATTAGGGGAAAGGGGGAGATGCATATTATAATTAGGAGAAAATGGTAATTGGGAGATATCAAACCCAACTGACTGAATAAATCTGTAAATGCAGTCAGTATGATGTATCAGTCTACACCAGGAGGACCTTTTCTGGTGTGGGAGTCATGTGTGCCTGTGGGCACACCAGGTGATGATGCAACCGCCTTGAGTTCAGTTATTTGTCTCACTCCTGGCCAGTCCTCAAGGGCCTTTCCCCAAAACATCTCATGTTCACTGTCATGGTAGGCATCCTAGTCTAACTGGGTGACTCCCAGAGTTAAAGACAGGAAGATACCTTCATGGCCTGTGCCTGGCACTGTCTTCTGAGCTCAAGCTCAGTCCCTCCCCTCAGTTCCCCAGGGATTGGAGCTCCTAGGATGTCGTAGTCCTGAAAGGCCCATATCTCAGAGCTGCCTCAGAAAGGGTTGGGCATTCCCTTCCCACCCATCCCCGGGTGAGGAGGGAGTGACAGCGTTATCATTTGCTGCCAGGCTGTCTCTGCCTCCTTCTCCCCTAATACACTCCAAAGCCTCGGGCCAAACGGTCCCCAGCTGTCTACTACTCCCCTGCTTCCTCCTGACCCCAGCCCTTGCTGGTGCAGTTCTCCTAAACCTGGAGGGCCTTGGATGGCCCTATCAAGGCCCAATCTGTTGCTTTAGCAGAGGAAATAAGGTGGGCTTTAGGCACACACTGGATTATGCGATGGTCCCAATAGCAAGTCAGCAGGACACCAGGAAGGTCTGAGGCATGAGATCAGCAGTGGTAGGACAAAAATGTCTTTGACAAATCAAATTAAGAAAACTCCGATCCATATGGGAGAGTGGGAGGAACTGGTTAGCAGCTCAATAAACAGGGGGATGGGCCAGAGAGAAGATAGTCAAGAGAAAGACTTGAGAGTCTTTACAAAGGTGCTGGAGAAGAATCGTGCTGTGAAGGCAGAGAAAATTTCAGGGTCTGTAATGAGTCTTTAAATCTGTACTTTCATCAGTTCCTCTAACTTTCATTCAGCAGTTCTCACCTTGAGGGGTAGGTTACTGGTCCTGCCTAGGGGTGTTTGGGGATGTCTGGAGGAGTTTTGGTTGTCACAATGACTGGGACTCTATTGTCATTTAGTGGGCAGGACCAGGGATGCTAAGAATCCTGAAGTTCTCAGGATGCCTTGCCCATGAAGGAATGACCTGCCCCAAATACCAAGATACGCACATTGGAAACAGCTGTCCCTGCACTTCCGCACCTGGCCTCTAGGAGTGCTCTTTCTCCTCACCGAGCGGGCCTAAGTTGGGCCAGAGAGCCATTTCCTGTCAGAGTCCAATTTGGAACTTTCTTTAAAAGCTAAGAGAAGACAGATGGGAAATTAACAAAGAAAGCAACAAAGCAAAAAAAAACAAAACAAAACAGATGAGCAGCCACAGATTTCTGAGTCTAAGGAAGATCAAGTGTATTCGGTCTAGTCACAGAAGTACTTTTTTCCAAACTCAGTTTTCCTGACGGACACCGTCTGTTAGGCTGAGAGGCCTCATTTCTCTCCTTACTCTAGGGACACCGCAGCCGGTCACAGTTCAGGCTGGTCTGGTCGCTTTCCTGCTGAAGCTCTCCAGAGGCCAGTCCTGGGCCTCTGTCTGGGAATGACCCAGAGAGATGGTGGCTCAACTCCATGCCAGCCTTGAGCTGCCCGGGCCTTCTGTGCTCTTCCTGATCTCTGGTTCCTCACTCTAGCCTCAAGCATCGGGTCTAAGTAAGCTTTGCTCTTCTCATTTGCCTTTCAGGGTAAGGATAAGGCAGTGCTTGCAGCTCTAATGGAGCAGTCATAAACTCTTGTGGCTTGACACAATAAAACTGGTTTTCATTTGCTTGAAGTTTAAAACAAGTATCCTTGATTGATAGCCACTCTCCTTCAAGTGGTAGGTCTGCAACCTAGGATCCTTCTATCTGGTGCTCCCTCCATCTTTGCTGTGTGGTTCCTAAAGTCTCCAGGCCTGTCTTCATCAAGCCTGCAGAAGAGGGAGGAGCTTGGAGGATTGCCTGTCAGGGGTTTTCATGGGCTAGCCTAGAATTGCCACATGTTCTTTCGCTCAGATTCTGTTGGCAGGAACACAGACATATGGCCAAACCTAGAGAGATGGACCTGCGAGAGAGACTGGAAATACAGTCTAGCTATGTGTCCAAGAAGACAAAAGAACTGGGTTTGATATCAGCCAGCAGTTTGTCCAAATCCCTCTATGTATGGGATTTAGAAGTCCTATTTTCATTTTTCTCTACCATATTTGGCTGGTACACAGTCATTTCTTGGTTTAGAATAAATGGCTGGTTCTTCCAAAAGTAAAACAGAATTATCACACGACCCTGTAATTCCTTTCCTAGGTATATATGCAAAAGAACTGAAAACAGTACTCAAATACTGATACACATATCCTCATAATAGTACTTATTTGCAACAGCCAAAAAGTGGCAATGACCCCAGTAACTGTCAGTGGAATGAATGGATAAATACCCTGTGGTATATACACACAATGGGATATTATTCAACCATAAAAAGGAATGAAGTACTGATGCACGTACAATGTGGATGGACTTTGAATACATTATGCTGAGTGAAAGAAACCAGACACAAAAGGTCACGAGTTGCATGATTCCCTTTGTGTGAAATGTCCAGATAGGGGGATCCATAGAGACAGAAAGCAGCCTAGTGGTTGCCAGGGAGCAGAGGGACAGGGGAATGGAGAGTGACTGCTTTGTGTACAGAGCCTCCTTGGGGGATGATGGAAATGTTTTGGAAGTAGATAGAGGTGTTTGCACAGCACCGTGAATGTACTAAATGTGCTGAATTGTT
This sequence comes from Manis pentadactyla, assembly GCF_030020395.1. Taxonomy (NCBI): domain Eukaryota; kingdom Metazoa; phylum Chordata; class Mammalia; order Pholidota; family Manidae; genus Manis; species Manis pentadactyla. Next base: position 123,029,013 of record NC_080027.1, on the reverse strand, counting down.
GACTTTAAAATGGTTAATTTTGTTTCATGAATTTCACCTCACTAAAAGTTCTTATAATTCTAAAAAAAGAGTAAGTGGATGAGGTTTCAAAATTTTGTTTTTAAGGAAGCCCAGCTTTTAACCTACTATTCTTTGCTCATTTTTCCGGTCTGTATCACATAAAATGACATAAATCATCTTGGCCTGGCCCAGCAACTTACTTTATCCTTTACTCCCTCTACAGACACTGGGGACTTAATGGACTTGTTTTTCCTTAACTCCTGAGGCTCTTTCTGTGGGTTTAGTTTCTGATAATAGCAAGTGAATTTCTGAGACATGGAGTGATTCTCTGCCAGAGAGTTCATTTGTTGAGCAGTGATGAGGGACACACCCTGGACTTGGTTATGTCACCTTGGCTGATGCTGTCACTTCCGTCCCCTTCTGGAAGCGTTTCAGCTTCCTTCCCACCAGGCCAGCCCTCCTCCAGCGGCTGCTTCTCCACCCCTGTCCTCTGGGTGCTGTCTAGGAGGTCGGGACCTAGCCATTTCCAACCCTCCCTAGGACCCAGGCCCCATCGATTCTGGGTGCAGCATTCTAATCAAATATACCCTACGATAATAAACATTTTTTAATTAATCATATTCTCATGCTTCAAATAAAATAGCACTTACCATGTGGTTTTGTATGTCTTGTATACAGGGCATTACATTCCTCTAGACTGTAAGACCTTTGAGAGTAAGAACCATGCCTTAATTGCTTCTATATTCTTAGCACTTAATACAGTGCGTGACAGACAGGATTGCTCAATAAATATGAATTAAGTGAATGAACAAAACGTAATAGCACACGGATAAGAGAAAGGTGGTTTTCTCACAGGAATAAACAACTCAATGGAAGCCATTCTCTTGTAGGGAGAGAAGCTTTTACCTGAAATCAATGGCTTGTTTATTCCCGGAGACCAGCACAAAAGAACCATTGTCTAGGGCTGGCATGAATGATAAGCAGGCAGCCTCAAGGTGGGAAACAAGCAGTGTTGTAAATGGAGGTCTAGAACTCAGGAAAGAAGAGAAGGGGGCAAACCAGGAGTGCTGAAATAGAGGATCTGGTCCTATTCAGCGGGGGAGCCGTGTGCAGGCCTTGATGGTGGCCATGGGGGACCAGCCAGGCAGTGCACACTGAGTGTGTGCAGATGGGTGTAGGTGATGGTGCAGGCGGTGGGCTGAAGGGAGACTTTAGAGGGAAAAGTGAGGAACCAAGGGGTGCTGACTACAGTAAGAGGCAGGGGGAATGCTATGAGCAGTAATCAGAGGAGAGCCAAACGGACAGGTGGTCAGCATCCAGGAGAACTGGCAGAAGGCTGGGCTCTGGGCAAGACTTCCAGGAAGAATGATGGGATTAACAATTGTAGGAGGGTGGGTGAGAGTGTAGCTGGGTCTTTGCTTTGGAGGAACTTGATTCTTGCCAAGTTTTCTATGGAGATATTCAGGCCCAGGTAGGTGTGATTAGTGAGAACCTGGACAGAAACAAGGCCAGAGAACGAGGTCATGTGGTCAGAGCAGGACTGGGCGACTTATACCTGGGATCCTCGGCTAGGGAGGGCGCCTTAAGACATCATGACCAAGGCCAGGATAAGATCTGAGTGAGGCAGGACTGAGCATGCGGGTGAGGCTCAAGTGCGAGAGCCTGGGGCGCAGAGTCTCGCGCTGCCCACTAGAGAGGGGAAGGGAGGCCTTCTGGGAGCAGGGGGCCATTAAAAGTTAAACCTGCAAAACTCAGGCTTATGCTGCCAAGCTGGATTCAATTATCAGGCTGGGTACCTATAAATTACTCCACTAGATTTAATGTGTATAAATTTTAAAGATTTTCTTTCCCCATAGCAGAGTGGATTTACAATCTGAATGACTGAGCTTATTAATTCTAATAACCTTCTCTAGAGCACAGTATATGAGAGGAAAGGAGGTAAGGGCCTATGTCCTGAGGTCTATGGAGTGAGGAGAGCCCTGGCCACTACCCACCGCTAAGGTGGGTACAGGCTGTCTTCTGGTGACCATGACTTATGCAGCCGGCATGCCTGCTTCCTCGAGGACTCCGGACCAACAGACTGTCTGTCCTCTTTCTCAGTGGTTGAGTTGTTCACCTCTCCTTGGGTGTGTTCAGTCTGGCTCTTAATTAAGCATCTCCAGGCCGGTGCCCGCGAGACCCTTAGTAAATTCTCAGTGGAGGGCTGGCTGGGCTGAGGCCTCACCGCCTTCTCCCCTGCCTGTGTTGAATATGGCTCTCCAGTTTTGTCAGCAATTTTATGAGTTATCTAGTTATTTTTCTTTCAATATATTCCCATTTTAGATTACATCAGTCTAAGTCCTGATGTTTACATTCAGGAACTCTAATAGAAATGGGTGTCTTGAGTGATAGCAAGAAATGCACCTTCAGAGAAATGACGGGGTGTTCGGATTTGTTATCTGTTTCATTGGAGTTGAAGGCAGTGAAAAACCAGCCAGGAATTCTAGTAGCCTGGGGCTCAAGTGGCAAAACACCTCCCTAAGTTACCACCTGTGGTCCTTGGAATGCCCAGCCCACTGCAGGCCAGGATCTGAAGGCTCTGCAGCTGGTGCTTTTTGGGCCTATGGCACCTCCCGGCATGCTTCAGTGCAGCTGTGGACGGTCACCTGCAAGCGTGGGCCAGTGTCTCTGTGCTTTTCTGTCTCAAGCCTTTCTCCAAATCCATGGAAGAACATTCAGCCATGATCACTGCAGTTAGCCCCCAAGTGTGGGGGAAATAATTAACATTCCCGAGCGCAACCTCACCAAAGAGGGAGGATTGCGGGTGGCTGTGTTCCCATTCCTTTCCTTCTAAGCTCAATGCACAGGTGCTTTCTGCAACGTGCTCCATCCAGAAGGCCCCTCGTGGGAGTTAGCCCCCCATTCAGCAGCTCCCCTGCCTGTCTCACTCTCCACGCTCCCGCATCTGCTTCCTGACAGGAAGCCCAGATGAACTACCTGCACCCAAGTCTGAACCTTGAGCTGACTTGCAGGAGAGCCCAAACTAAGACAGGAAACAGTGAGAAGAGAAGAGTTAAAGGGTGGGAAAGGGAAGGGGAAATGGAGGCATGGCTGGAGGCTTGCTTCTGCCATCACTGGGAAGCTTAAAGAGACAATGGGAAACTCAAATTTGTAAATTTCAGCCCAAGGCATGGACAGAAACCCTGGGACTTCTACAGTTTTTAGTAAAAAAAAGCTTTCTTCTAGCTCAGGTTGGGACTGAGATAGTCAAAACTAATCATCAAGTTTCATTTCGTATGTGGTCAGATGACAAATGTAGGTAAAAATCACAGCTTCTCTAAGTTTCTCATGGGCAGATAGGGCATCGACCAGCAAAGAGCAGGGCCCGGACACCTGGAAGGAGGGTAGTGGGAGAATTTGCTAGAACTCAAAGTACCCTGAACCTCACTCCCCCTGAGTCTTACCAGAAGCAGGAGTTCCTCCCCGTCTGTCTGAGGCTGATCCTGCCGCATTTGGAAACCCTCTGGGGACCTACCTTCTGCAGCTTCCGTGCAAGGGGCAGTCACTATCCATATTAAATCCAGACTGGAAAAAAGAAATGAGTAGAGGCAGATCCCAGCACTCTGGGTGGTGATGGTGGTAGTTAATTACATAGTCAAATGCTGGAGGAGGAAAAGTATACACCGAAAGAGCGGTTTGACACTATTAATTCGAATTAACAAAAATCTGGGGAATTCATATAAGAATGAATTATGAGAGAATAAGATCAAGAAGAAAAGACTGTCTGGGTTTGAAGATTCTTGACTGACTGTCCTAGCCTAACTCATTAATTCTAGGTTCTAACTCTGTGTTTGGTTGACTGAAGCATGGACGCCAAATTGGTTCCCACTAAGGAGAATTGAGAAACCAGAAATTCCTTGGACATAGGAAAGGAATGCATAGAATTTGGGAGATAGAAATGTGGACATGGACTTTATGACACCCACCTACTTACTCTGAGAACACCCAGAAGACATTTCTCTCCTCCATTGTCTTGAGAAACATATATTTACCAAGATGTTTAATGGGACATGTCCTGTTGCCATGGAATTATGGTTAAGGCCAAAGATTAGAATAGAAGATGCTAAGTATCACACATTCTAAATCCGGAGTCATGAGTCTCAGTCCACGTCCATGAAGGGCATGCTGACGGGTACCATCAGCACCACCATCTTATCTGCCACCAGAATATGTGGTGATAGCTGAGAGATCTGTTAGCCTTTGGTGGGGGGTGTAGGGTTCATGATGAGAATCAATTACCTCTCTTTACAGCTTCATGGGGAGGAAAAGAGAGGAGGTGCTCTAAGAGAACCACCTGTAAAGAAGGAAGCAGAGAAGAATACCACTTCCTGTCCCGCCTGGGTGTCTGCTCAGCTGATCTGAGCAGTGGAGAGGAGACCTGGAGAGAGATGGCGGGGTGAGGCGTGTGTATCAGGGGGGTGGGCAGTAAGCCTATACTCCTACCATCCGGCATGATTTCCCAGGTGCTAGGTGGGCACAGCAGAAGGGAGCTGGGCTTGAGCCACCTTGTCAGACTCCCCTTGAGGACTGCCCGGCCACCAAGGTCACCCTGGCAGCTGGAGGCCCAGCGCTGGGTCCACCTGATGAGTGCTGACAGGTGGTGAGGAAATACAGCGCACCGGAGTCAGTGTCTTGGATCAGGGGCTCACATGTGGGATGGAGCCCAGCATCTGGTGCCCATCCCGCAGGGGCTTGACGATCCTCCGGAGAACAGCGGCAACCCAAAGGGCCGACTGCACCCTCACCCCGGGAAGATGTTCGCTTTTCCTTCCTGCTCCTCCTCGCCTAACTGCATAACTGCTGAAAACTCCAGGACTGGCAAAGAGAGGACCGATGCGGGCTGTGGGGGAGGCCCCGGGCCCCTGGCCTCTTCCCTGTTTCTGAATCAGCTTCACAAACATGGAGACTCCTGAGCAGAGGGGAGGCAAAGCACTTGAGGGGAGACCCTGTGGTGACACGGTGGGAACGCCCTGGGCCTCTCCGGGGCCACCCTGAAGGGGTCTGTGGCCACTTCCCAGGGTCACTATGCATTTTCTGTATGGGTTACCCAGGTCTTTCGAGGATATTGGACACTGACTTTGGTATATCATTAATTCTTGGGGACCCAGAGCACCACCTTGTGCACTGATCGGTGTGAGGCTTTGGGGGCCAGATGATGCGTGGATTTTCTCGTGAGCCTGTCTCAGGGTAGACCCAGGGGGGCGCTCAGCTCACCCGATGGTTCTTTTCTCAGTTCCTGACTAAACAATGGGAATAGACAACCTTAGCAACCGGCAGCTTCCCTCTGTAGGCTCCTGATCCATGGGGTAGGGCTCCTGACGTAGGAAGGGCCAAGTGGACGTCGCTGGCCCCCCCCGCAGCCAGGAGGGGGTCACCGGGATTGATGCAGCCATTGGCAGCTTCCCACTTTGCAGGGAGCCAAGATCAAGAGAAGCCTGTGCTGTGGGCTCAGGTCGCAATGCAGGCAGCCCCGCCCTATGCCTCTCACGGCCCAGAAGCTCCAATAAGGATCAATGGCTGTCACGGACCAGGACTCCACAGGGGGTCACTAGAGAGCACCAATGGGAGAGTCACAGTGGGGACCCCTGGCGCTTTGGACCAATGTCACCCCTTTGCCCAGTGAGAAACCGCTCTTGACTCTCTACTGGACCTTGTAGACTGGACACCAAAGCACAGGGCACCAGGTGACCGTGCATCTCCCACTGCCCATCATGAACTGGGCGTGACCTGATCAATAAGCCACGAAGGGTGTGCCCAGCACCACCACACCATCAGGAGGAAGCAGTGTGTTTGGGACTGGGTCAAGCAGGGCCTGGAGACACGAGCCACGTGAGCAGACCTGTTCCTGTTACACTGCCACCACCACCCCTCCTCCCCCACCCCCAGTACACACCTCTGACCTCATGGAGAGGTCCCTATGACCAGTTGACTGTGGAGGAAAAGTTGGAGCCTGATTTACAGGTGATTCTGTACAGTATGCTGGTACCGCACAGGAAGGGATGGCCATGACGTCAGAACTGCCTTTAGGGCCAGTCTTGAAGGACAGCAGAGAAGGCAAGTCCCCTAAGGGACGGAACTTCCAGCAGTATATTTTGACTGCTCTTATCCAGAGGATAGATGGCCGGCAGTAAGCATCTGAAGTGATTCATGAGCAGCAGCGAGTGGTTCGGCCCCATGGTCAGGGATTGGAAAGGAACTAGATAGGAGAATGAGGGACAAGGAGGTTTAGAGAAGGGGTCTGTGAGGGGGACCTATACCCCACATCCCAGTACCCTGTGGGCGCCCTCCTACCTCCAGGATGCCCCCACTCTAGCCTCCCATTGCTAGCAGGCTAACCTGATCCTGCCATTCCCCTGACAAGAATTTTAATGACTCCGTATTACTTACACGATCAATTATAAACTCTTCATGTAACCTGTCCCTTGTCTATTTGTCCAACTTCATCTCTTACCACTTTGTTCCCTCACACATTGTGTTCCAGGCTGATTGCCCGAAGCATGGCTTCCTTTCACAGGCTTCTATACCTCTGCACACAGTTTCGCTTTTTCCAGAAGGACTTTGCCTATTCATTCTCCAGGTCTCAGCTCAGAGGCCACCTCCTTCAAGAAGCCTGCCCAGGTGCTCCCAGGCACATTCAGGGCAGCTACTACAGTAACTCTGAAGCCACAGTGCGTGGGCTTCAATCCTGGCCTCGGCACTTAACTTTAGCCTTTCTGTGCCTCCATTTCCTCCCCTGTAAAATAGACAAGGCTGGTTTGAGAATTACTCAATATATAAGTATTTATGATACTACAATTATCTAAGTACTAAAATATAAATCTGTAAGTAAATAATACAGAAGCAGAAATATCAAACCAGAAGTGGGGCTGGCATAGAGTGAATGCTCCCCATGAGCTGATTATCGCTGTTAGGTGCTCCCAGATGCCTTGTGCGCATGTCCAAGCAGACAGGGTAAGGACGCTCGCCCCTTTTTGTTATTTACTCCACAGCAGGTGCCTAGCATAAAGCAGGCTCTCAATAAATGCTTGCAGAATGAACAAAAAACGTCGAGTCAGAACCAGAGATACCCTATTCTGTCATTTATTGAGAAACTTTGTACAAGTCATACAGTAAGTAAAATCTTCAGTTTCCTTGTCTGAGAAATAAGGATAATACAAACACTAATCTGAATCAGAAGAAAGTGTCATTTTTGTAGGTCAGAAACAATTATGTATCAGCAATCCATATGCTTCAACATAATTCTTACACCCTAGGACTGAAGGGAGGCCCGAATGAGGTAATGAATGTGAGAGTGATTTATAAGCTGGAAGTGCGGTACAAATGCCAGTATTGATTATTATCAGAGAGCTGTGGCAAGCTAGAGTTGATGTATGTGAGTAGAAGAATCACTTCATTTAATTCTGTTAGTGTAATACGTCGCAATTTGGAGAAACAAATTATAATTTTAAATTCACATCACAGGGGGCGTCAAAGTTGGACTTGAACTCAGGACTCCAAATAGAAGGGCAGGGGCTTGGGTGGGCCCCCAAGCAGGGAGAGTTGCTCAGGGGATGTTTTGCATTTGTGCTGTGGACCTGAAGGACGCTGCGGACTGCCTCTTTCCCAGCCTGTTTGCATTTAGCATTCTGTGGCTCTTGGAACACCCCCAGGGATTTTTCTAGTACTTTGGTTCCTCCAAGAGCACAGGCTGTATTTGTCCACACTCACTACTGCTCTCCCGGCCTCCCAAGGTGACAGCCTCCCTGGAATTTCTGATGCAGCTGGAGTTTCGCTGGGGAATGTCAATGCACACAGGTCCCCCCGGGGGGGCCCACAGCTGTCAGTCTGGACAATCCCCTTCGTCCCAGTGACTCGGCTGAAGGAGATCTTGTTGCATACTTCTCCTGGCAAAAGTCCTTCCCGCTGCCCTTACTCCAGCTCAGATAGGTGACCGCACCAGATACGACATGAGGTGGGTAGATGGACTTGATGATGTCCGAGATGTAGGCAAGCCAAGCACAGTCAGTGTCTAGTAGAATTAACACGAAGCTGGCCTTTAAATTAGAGCCCTCTGGTTGCTTCCTTTGTGTACCTCTTTATTTTCCTATATGAAAAAGACTCTCAATCAGCTAAACTTAGTGTAAGTATAAGTCGTGGAATTATCCACCAATAGAGTTGGAAGAGCCTGCAGAGATCACCTACAATTTATAGCTGGGGAAACTGAGGCACAACCAGAGAAAACAGAGTTGATGAGAAACTAAGCCTGTCAAATCCCAAATCAGTAAGTATTCTTCATGCCGTGTGACAGGGTTTAAATAATGGTTTATCATTTATAAGAATATGAGTGTATGACATAAGCCAGGTTCATCTGAATCTGCCCCTTGCCAGCTGTGTGACCTTGGGAACATCACCTGACCTCTCTGAGCCTCCGGTTCCTCTGCAATGCATTTCTCAGTGTTGCCGAGAACCAAGTCAACATGTAAGTGCTTGCCACACACAGAGAGCTCATTCAAGGTAAGTTTCATTTCACTGTGGAATAAAAAAATAAACTTTGGTGAAGGATTAATAAACAAGCAAGAAACTTTGGGGGCAGCACTGGTCTGGGGGAGGAGAGGAGAGCACTGCACCCCAACATGTCTGATATCACACCATTTTATCCTGCTTTTGTATAAGGCTGGTGGTTTTTTACCCAATTTGATTAAAGTCAGGAAATGTTCATTGAACACTTATTATGTGCCAGGCTAGGTTAAGTTTTATGGGTACAGAATATACTAAGAAAGTGTCCCACACTCTCTAAGGTGACCCTCTAGCTTGGGAGACAGATGGGTAAACAAGTCATGTCGTTCTGTGATGCTGTTCTGCTAAGAGGAGTGGTGACAGAGGAGGGAACAAGGAAAAGGGCGACCCAGGCAAATGGAACAGTTTGAACGAGCACCTGGGGGCATGAAAATCAATTTGGAGAATGTATCAGGTAGGCATAGGCTTGGCAGCTGACAATAGAAAACTCAAAATAGCAGGACTTAAGCAAGCTTGAGGTCTGTTCCTCTCTCACATAAAAGAAGTGCAGAGCTAGGAAGCCCGGGGCTGACGTAGCAAATTCCTGGTCATAAGGAGCCCAGACAGTACAACACAGCTACTTAGAACATGGATTCCAGAGTCACACTGTCTGGGCTTTAATTATTTCTCAGGCCATGAGACGGTGAGGAAATTACCTTTTCTCTGTTTCTACCATTGTAAAATGAGGGTAATAAAATCACCTGTCTCATAGGATTACTCTGAGGATTAAATGATTTCCTCAAAGAAGTGTTTTTTTTTTTTAACAGAACCCGGTGCAAAATGATGTCATATATATTTCAATACTCTTTTTTTTCTGTATCACCATCCTTAGCTCTTGGCTTTCATACTCAGTCACCTCATGGTCCAGAATGGCTGCTGATGCTCCAGCCATCACATAGGCAGTTGAAAAAGGGAGGAGGACAAAAGCCTCTCCTCTAGCTGATTCAGCTTTCTTCAAGTAGGTTTCCAGAACTCCACATATCACATCTGTCACTGGCCTGAACTTAGTTACATTGCCTTATATAGTTGCAAGAGAGGATTGGAACCATAGTCTTTTAGCTAGGTTCTCTTAGAAAGAAAGGAGATGAAATATGGATTTTGATTGGTATGATACTGTGATTTATAAGAAATATATATCTGGCCCTTGTTTGGAGCACAGAGCTCCAAAAACTCTTGGGTGAGAGTGAAAAAAGTCTCTCTTACTATGTTAATAATATGACTTTGGTAAAGACCCTAAGTAACAAGGGCTGAAGGCTGGTTGCTAGGGGAAACAGCCATGTGATGAGAGGATTGGAATTTTCAGCGCCATCGGGGAAGGGGAGAGGGGCAGGAGACTGCGCTCCGTCGCCAATGACTGATGATTTAATCGGTCATGCCTAGGTAGTGAAACCTTTGCAAAAACCCAAAAGACTTGGTTCAGAGACCTGGGCTGGTGGAAGAGTGGCACACTCGGAGAGGGCACGGAAGCTCCACATTCTTTTACAGGCCTTTATAAGAAACCAGTAAGTTAGATGTTTAATAAATAAATCTAGTAAGTTAAATGTTTTCCTGAGTTCTGTGAGCTGCTCTAGCAATAAACACAAGTCAGGGGCTGTTGGTACCTGCAATCAGTAGCTGGTCAGGTCAGAAGCCTAGGCGACAAACTGGATTTACGGATCACTTCTGAAGGGTGGGGCACAGACGTGTAGGACTAAGCCCTGAACCTGTGGGATCTCATGTTACCTACTGGCAAATGGAGTCAAAATTGAGTTGAATTATAGGGCACTTGGTGGTGTGGGGAAACTCTCTCTCTGTCTCTCTTGCTCTCTCTCTCTCTCTCTCTCTCTCTCTCTCTCACACACACACACACACACACACTGGAATTGGGTCCAGAATCCTTTAAATCGCCAACTTGCAGTCCTGCCACAGGAAGTAATAGATAAGCTCCAATAAATAGGAGGGCTCTAATGCAGGGGTTTGGGGTCAGGCTGCAGATGAGGCTCAGAGCAAACTGTAGAGAACCTTGATTGGCATATCAGTTGCTGGTTAGATGCATGGGATCTAAACCTAAATAAGGAACTGGGTTTGGAGATATTTTCTGAGGAATCATCAGAATGCAGGTGGTTTTGGAGCAGTGGGGAGTTTGAGATCCCTTATGTATAAGAGTTAGAGCAAGAAGAGTGTAAGGAAAGAGGTGTGTTCAGGTTCTAACATCAGCAGGTGCCTGCCTGCAAGCCGGGATGAAATTTCTGGTTGCTGAAGTATGTAAAAACGGTGCCACCCTTTGACAACTGTCTCTCCACATCTCATCTCACAGAGGTGTTTTCACACTGCTTCCTCTTCTAAGAGATTTGCGTCAGGCTCCAACTGTCATGCAATACATTACCTTAGAAATGAAAGGTGCCACTTTTCAGGAATGTGCTGTCCTGTACTCTCTCTCCCACTTTAGACAGAACCCTGGAGAAGACCAACATCTGGGGAGAGGATGAGGAAAAGAGGAGTCCCTGTGCATGGTTTCGACTCTGAGCACCCAGCCTCCTGGTTGCTTTTATTGAACAAACCTCTCCTCTGCAGAAATGAGTTTGCCAAGCATTGGGGTGGATTGAACTGGGGCTGCTTCTCCGATGAAGACAGAGGAGACATGGACACAAACATGGGCGTCCCAGGGTCCATCCCAATCATGGGTGGTGGCAGAGCAGTTGGAGACCCTTCTGGAAACCAGACCTGCTCTAGAATCCCTAGTTGTTTGCTCCGTGTCCCAAGACCTTCCCCTTCCTTTGAGAAGAGGCAGCTCTCTACCAAGCCCCTTAGCAGGATAAAAGGTCGGGCCACTTTTCTCTAGGAGCCAAAATTCTTTGTCCTCAGAGAGCTACCCTTGACCTGCCAGCCCAGCTGCCTTCACCCAGGATAGCAGACAGGCTGGCCAGGAGGGCGAAAGCAGGCTGCCCAAGTTACACTTATCTTCGGGAGATGGAATGCATTTGTTTTCATTGCTATTTACCCCAAAACTTAGTAGCTTAACACAATAATAAAAACAGGTAATACAAACAAAAATAATAAACTCAGTTTCTGTGGGTCAGGCGTCTGGGAGAGACTGGGCCAAGCAGGGCTGGCTTGGGGTCTCCATGATATTACAGTCAAGTTGTTGACCAGGACTGAAGGCCCGGCTGGGGCTGGAGGAGCCTCTTCCACAGTGGTTGGCCTGTTCGCTAGCCAGGTGACCCTGGCCTTTGGCAAGGAACCTCCATTCCTTGACTCATGGGCCTCTTCTGGGGATGCTGAGTGTCCTCATGACGTGGTGAGAGGACCAGGAGAAAGAGTAGAGTAGAAGCTATGTTTTGGGGCATCTGGCCTCAACCACAAAGCCCGGCTTCCAGCACGTTCTATTCTTTAGAACTGAATTACTAACATTGGCTCACATTCCAGGGGAGAGTAACTAGGCTCCACCTCTTGAAGGTGGTGAGTGTCAAAGAATTCTCAGCAATATTTTAGAATTGCAACAGAGGGTTTAGGAGCCTCATCCTCAAGCCTTTAGAAATGTAAAGACAGCTGTGGAAAACTATGTTTGGTTAGGTTGCCACTGTAGGACCCTGTGATCTAAGGCAGAAATCCCCAAATGCTAGGTGATTCTGGTATTGTCTCAGAAATTCCTCTATTTAGTTAACGCTGATGCCCAAGAGGCCCCAGACTGCAAATGAGTATTGCTGTCAAGGTTCATTGCCCCCTCACTAGAAAGCACCTCTCTAGGGTAAGGAGGGGGACACTGAGGCCAGGTCAACCAATTAACTTCCACGTCCGCAATGCACCGGCAGTGATGGGGGGTCGGACCCTGAGGAAGGTCTGACCGCATACCCTGCCCCTGCACACCATGGCATCCTCCTCCTGATGCTCCAGGAAGCTGGCATTCATGGGAAACTTCTAACATGGCAGCAGCATGCTAAGGGGTTTTATGTCCTTTTATCCTTCCTGCCAAACCACTAAGAGAGGTCTGGATTCCCCCATTTTACTGATGACAAAACTGAGGCTCAGGTCCAAAGGTTATGCCAGAAGCACTCAAGCCATTAGCAGTTTCTCTGGATCTAACCCAGCCTGCCTGACTGACTCCAAAGCGTGTTCTTAGTCCCTGTGTTCTCCCACCTCCTGGATGTCCTGGCTCCTCCATGGTACCAGAGATCTGGGGTTCCTTTGCAGAGAAGCAGTTTTCAGGGCCACTGCCTCCGCTCTCACGGCAGGTTCACGTTGCCAGAATCCACCCACCCTGTCTACCCAGAGCTCCCATGTCACCAACTCTCTGGTCAGGAGTCGTGCATGGCATGGGCAGCTCAGCCTCCGGTTCTGGCAGCAGCTGCATCAAGGTCAACAGTGATGGGGGCCGATTATCTCTCACTCATCCACCCGAGTGCCACGGTCCTTGCTCCCCATTCCCGCATCCTCCCTGGGGGCCACAGACACCAGAGCAACAGGAAGCCCTTCTCCCTGAGCCCTGCAGCCTCCAGTGGTGGGCACAGAGCCCCAGGCTCCCCACCCCGGAAACCAGCTCAGCCTCGGTGGTGGGGGTGGCTTCACACCCACACCAGCTTCCCAAGGGCGTGCCTGGACAGGAGCTGCTCTTAGGGGAAAGACCGGGTTTCTAGACACTGCATCCTGTTAGCCTTCTCCACAGGAAGGAAAGTCCTGATGGACTCTTCTGCATTTTGGAGACTTAATGAACCCCTCCCTCACCCAAGGCCAGTGTGTGGTCTGAACAGTAAGAAAAGGGGCGACCCCAAGCCGACAGAAAGGGCTCTACGTTGCCACTGAGGCATCAGTGTGGACAGTGGGGTGCTGCTCAAACCCACCACAGGGTCAACCATCTATGTGGCCTCTGTCTGGGGGCCCTCGGCTCCCCCTGGCGTACAGGGAGTTCAGTGGAAGCCCCCTTAGCCCACGACCTTTTAACCAATTCTGCCGAGTCTCAGCAAAGACACACAGCTGATGCCCATCGAGGTGGGCCTCTCCCGAGCCCCCCTTGCCTTCTCCCACCCTCATGCTGCTGGCTTACCTGGAACCGACTGTGTTGGTCCAAAATCTGTTTGTGCCGGTTGCCCTCCTTTATAATTACATACTTTTAAGTAAATATTATATAAACTGATGAATTGTGAGCCAAAAAAAGTTGATTCTATAAAAATTAAGTTGAGTACTTTGGAAAAAGCCCATAAAAAGGAAGAAAGGGAAGAAGGGAGGGAGAACAAAGCTTTCTGTCTAGGTGCGGGTGAGTTGCCCGGAAGACATTAGCGAGGGGAGGGCTGGGGGAGGAATCATGAAAATCCCAAGGACTCTGCCTTCAGATTGCTGCACAAATGTTTTCAACTCCTTGGGTAAAATAGAAATCTTTGCTGATGCCTGAAAAGTGTGAAGAAAAACAAAGGGGAAAACACAGGGGATTTATACTTTAGAAAATATCCTGGTCTTACATCCAAAACTTAGCAAATATCCATTTATAATTTTTAAGATAATTTATTGTTCTAGGTAGGAAACATTTTGGCTGAGTGCCCCCTTGAATGAGTGCTTTGGCCTGTGTCGGTGGCAGCCTGTGCCTACAGAGCCTAGGAGAGGCCGCAGCACAGCCCCAAAGGCTAATTAGAAAATCAATGCATCTGGGCCTAATTGACAACCCTAATCTCCTCTTTGAACTGAAGTGTCCTAGCGGCGTTAGAATCATTAGAGCCTGTCAGTGAGAGATAAGGTCTTCAGATTTCCACAAGGAAAAAGGGTATTTTTACTCAGCGGACCTGGGCTTAATCAATACCTCCAATATCATGACCCACGACCTCAGCCCTGCCACATCTCGCATTTTCTAATGGCTCTCTCTGCAGCAAGGCTGGCTCCCGCTTGGACCTTCCCTGCCCTGTCCCTCTTTGGGTCTCACCTGAGCAGCGCAATGTCACCGGGAGAAACCTTCCTGCTGAGGCTTTTACTTTAAATTCATGACCTCTCCCTGCAGACTGGCACCCCGCTCTGCCTGGCAATCCCACGATGCTACGCTTTGTTTCTGGCAGAAACATTTCCAGTACTGGAGATGCCTGTTTGAGGCTGTTTCTTCTCTCCTCTAGCCACGCACACCTGATCCCTCCTCCTTACTTTACTGGGAGAATAGAAACCAACTGATGTGCACTTCGTCATCTTTCCAGAACTTCTTACCCCACTTCCCTTTCTTCTCTTCCTGCCTTCTGGTTACAATCAGGAAAGACCCAGGAAGGCAGGGACCTGTTGGTTTTGTTCTCTGCACCTACTATGCTGCCTGCACATAGTGGGCTCTCAAATTTGATGATGAATGAATGAATCCTGATTTCCCAGGGCACTCTTCAGTGTTTATAACCTTCTGGAGGGGAGGGAGGACGAGTCCATTACTTTGGCTCAAGCATCTGAGATAAAAGATAAAAATGAAATCATCACTGTCTTCATCATCCACAAATGCTATACTAAGCCCAGCTTTCCAGGGTCATCTCAGTTTTGTTTCCAGCTGTCATTTGCACTTGTGCATGCTTCTCCCAGAAGGTTATACTTGGCATGTCTGAATCCTTAGGTGTAGCCGTACATTGCTGGACGGGTAGGTGGGGCTCACTAGAGGGAGAACTGTTGAGGGCCCCCAAACCTAAAAATCACTCTGAATCCCTCCCTTTCCTGCTCTTCCAACACCCACTCCACCAGCAGCCCCCTTCAGTTTTTACCTGCATTGCAGAGATTGGGGTAAAGGGTCAGAGAGAAAATACTGTGGGCCCAGGAGCCACATGGTCTCTGTTGTAACTGCTCACCTCTGCCATTATGGTGTGAAAGCAGCCACATAAATGGATGGGCATGGCTGTGTTACAACAAAGCTTTATTTACAAAAATGGGATTTGGCCCAGTTTGCAGAACCCTCCTCTGTAGTATATCTATAGTATATCTCAAAACTGTTTTTAGCAAAAAGAAATAATGCTGAGAAAAAGGAGCCATCTTTGGTGCCTTCTATCCTCTTCCAGAAGTAATTTGGGAAGGGCCACTGTAGCCCTAAGTAGTTGTGCGCATATGTTTATATATGGAGTGGACCGCTTTGCCCCAGATCAGCTCCTAGCCCTTGCAGAGGTCCCTCACTTCACTCTTCTTTCCCAACAGGCCCATGTATTCTAGACACAAAAGCCGGTGCCCCAGTACTGCCACTTATTAACTAGGTGACCTTTTCCAAGTTACTTAACCATTAAGAATTTCTCTTGTCTCATTTACAAAGCTGGAGTGGTATTGCCATTTCCTCATGGTGCTGTCCTAAGGGTTAAACATGACCACGTATCTGATATGCCCAGGACAGCGTCTGGCACACAGCAAGTGCTCAGTACCATTTATTACTGTTCATGTTGATCTTATCGTTAGCATTTTATACAGATGGTATCTCCACCTATAAATGCAGCAGAGCTTGTATTTAAAAACATGGGTACCTGAGTCACTCCGCCAAGGTCTGAATCTTGGCTCCATCACTTACTATGTGACCCTCAGAGAAATGCCTCAGTTTCCCACCTTGCAGGTTGTCATGAAGATTAAATAGGTTATATATAAAGTGCTTAGAGGAGTGCCTGGCAAATAACAAACACTAAGGAAGTGTTTGCTATCCTCATCATCATTGTCAGGACCAACCCGAGTCCCAGAATCCCTGGCCCTCAGTGACCCTGGGGTCGAGGCATCATGCTAGTTTCTCAACCTGTGGTGCCTCTGCATAAAGAGAGGGCCCTCCCCCTGCTTTGACCAAGGCAGAACCCCCACCTCTTGCAGAGCAGGATTCAAAAGCCTCTGCCATTCTCCTCTCTGTTCCTAAGAAAGCATCGTCTCCTTCTCTGACTACTTTAAGCCACTGGGGGAGGACACTTCTCTTCTCATACTCCCCTTCTCCCCACATCCCTTCCCCCAGGGATATTTGTGTCCCTGGTGCTTATTTAGCTCCCATAATCAGGCTGCTTGTGCCGTGGTGATT
The DNA here is from genome assembly GCF_030020395.1 of Manis pentadactyla. NCBI lineage: Eukaryota > Metazoa > Chordata > Mammalia > Pholidota > Manidae > Manis > Manis pentadactyla. The sequence continues at coordinate 123,012,479 of NC_080027.1, read as the reverse complement.
GGAGTCATACAAACGGGGTAAGAATAGAATTCACAGCCATTAGCTCCCTAAGTGACCTCACTCACTACCACCACTCATAAGCTGGCAGGTGGGGAGGGTGGGAGGGCAGGAGATCGGGGTTCATCCCTCTCCTAAGCTCTCAGCATCTGCACCCCGCCCCCCACCCCCATTACCATTAAGTAGCCAGAATACTGCCTGCTTTCCCCTTTTTGATTCTAGACTGACTCCACTCCTCCTGACTTACATCTATCTCCATAGTGACATCTGTGATATTCCCTCCATTTAAAGGGGCTGAGCATCCTTTAAAGTCAGTGGATGCTCTTTGATCCTACAATTTCTAGAGACTGACCTCCAGGCGATCAGTGTTGCCTGATTAAGTTAAGCACTAGTGCACAGGTTGGACTACTTTGGGCAAGGGTGACAGAAAAAAGGAATAGAACACTGGATACAGTCTCTTGTTTTCCTTTTTAAAACATGTATTTAATCAGCTAGTGGCATGGAAACTTCTTAGAGGCTATAAAATACTCCAGTTAGAGAAGGGTTAAAAGAAATAAAACCTCCACAGTACAAATCGAATGCTTTGTCATTAACAAAACTGTTACGAATTTCCTTTCTCTAAGCATTTGCTTGTTTATCTTTTTTCCCCACCTCCAGGCAGCCTCAGGCCTTTTCACAGGTCTAATGCAGCTTGTATGCAGTTTCTGTTTAGATTACTGATGTTAATTATCTCCCCAGCACCTCTGCCTCTTTGTTCAGAGCCCCAAGCTTCAGAGATTGCCTCCAGTTTCAACTTCCCCCAAGTAGCTCTGAATTTCTTTTATTTAAAAGAGGTATTCCTGCTAGAGTCTTTCATTGCTCTTTCTAAATTGCTCCCTTAGGTTCCTTCTCCCCAGAGTCTTCATCTTGTCATCTGACTTCTGAGGAAATCAGGTCTTTATTCCTTCTAAACAGCCATCAGACAAAAGGGAGCATGAATTAAGTGAGCCTCTTCCCACGCCCAAAGGAGGAGCTGCGCATTGTGAAAGCAAGGCTGGGCACTTCCGGTCCATGTGGTGCACTGAGCTGGCAGAAAATAACTCCACAGTCCTCGCCCCTCGCCAGACACAAGGGAATGCTGGACAAGATGCAATAAAAGAAAAATTTTAAATAGAGCCACCAAGTTCAGGTAGAAAAATCCCCAGTGTTAGATGAACAAAGAGGAGACTCGAAGGCAGGGTGGTTAGCAACTGCTGAGCCAAAATGGGTCACGGAATGACAAAATCAGCTGGGGGACTGCTGATCCCTGCCTAGGGAGGGGAGTTTTGGCTGCAGGCCCCATGTAGCGGAGTTGAGCTGACACAAAATGTGCATTAGTTTGTGAATCACTGGTTTGACCATGAAACAAGAGTAAGAAAAACTCCACCAACCATCTTGGAAACTGATGAGGAAAGTTTTGTCACCACTCTGGCCATGGATAAGAGTCATACTCAAGAAATTGGCATCCTGTCTCAATTTGACAGGCTTGGTTTCTAAGTTCCTACTACTCACACGGTACAGGGACACCAGCTGAGAAATTAATATAAAAACCAGCCAGACACTTCCGAAACCTATAGAACTCTGCAGATGGCCTTGTGAGAAAAGACACTTCCACAGCCCAGGGGACATGGGAATCCCATGGGAAGTTACCCCTCCTCCCAAAATGAGACTCACCATCAAATATTATAATCACAAAAGAGAACAATCCATCACAAGGGTTAGCAGATACATTAAATCAAAGAGTTTGCACACCAGTATCTGGATATAATAAAACAGTTTGAAAGAAACTTTAATAAGTACCCTTAAAATGTTAAAATAGTAAAGAAGGAATAAACATCAGGATGATATGAATAAGACCACATAACAAAAAATATAATTATCAAAAAGAACATATGAAAATTCTAGAAATAAAAAATATAATAATCAAAACTTAAAAATTCCTTGGAAGGTTGAATAGTAGACTTGTATAAGAAAAACAAGGCTAAAGAGAGAATTAGTGAATTTTTAAAAAACTAGATCCAAGTTAATAACCTAGAATGCAGCTCAGAGATAAAAAGATGAAAACCAAGCTAAGAGGTATAGAGGATATAATGAGAAGGCTGGGAATGCATTTATTAAGAGTTATGAAAAGGGAGAAATAGGGAAAGACAAAATAAATATGATAAAGAGCTGTCAACCTAGAATTCTATACCCAGTTCAACTGTCATACAAGAACAAATATGAAATAAAAATGTTGTAGACATTCAAAGATTGAGTTTACTACTCATAGACCTACACTGAAAAAAACATTTAATGAAACTGAACATAAAGAAGAAGTAAGTCTCAAACACTGATAGTGATATTAAGAAACTTGTGATTCTGATGCAAACCCCTGGCTGCAAAGAGTCTCAGATTCAGGCCAAAACTTTAATTTTACTTAAGTGAAAACTGAGCCCCAGAGAGGTAAAAATGTCTTACCGAAGGTCAAATCCACACAAATTGTGTGCATCAAATCCTGATCAAATTGTGTGAAAGAAGCAGAGATACTTAAATGTTCTTATATAATTTTCCAGCCATATGTTTCAGAGTTTATTTAGCTTTAATGAAGAAGCCATAGAATCAGGATCAATTATTGAAAGGAAAATGAGAGGGCAAGGGTATGTTGCTCTAGCACAAGATTTGTTTAGTTATGTCTGGCACAGTATTTATCGGATTGACTCCCACTGTAGTAGGGTATTTTTGTGATTAAATAGATTCTGTGTTTAAAAAACAAAAATGAATAATGAATAAAGAAATTGGTTTATATGTAGGTATATCTAAGTTATTTTAAATGTATAACTTAGGGAAGTTGAAATTTAAGATGTAACTAAAATATTGTTTCATTGAAAATATTGTTTGTGTGCACTTGCCATTTTTATAGATTAATGATTGTTGAATTTCAGCAATTTCACATGGCTCAGCTGAATGCACATCAGTAGCTTGAAGGACAGGAGGGAGAAATTTGATGTACAGCACAATAAAGATCTTATATTGCCCAAGAGAAAGAGATTAAGTCATGTTAGACTTTGTTAAGTACTATGTTAAGATGTTAAAGGTATATAATTTAATAAAAGATGTGTATAAGAAATTAAAGGGAAAAAAATGTATAACTACCTAACCAATCAAAGAATAAAACAAAAAACACAATAAAAACTCCTGGATCAATCCAATGGCAGACAGGGAAGGAGAGAAAAGAGTGATAACAAGCTTAGTAGATGGGATTTGAATTTGGTCATACTTGAGCTCAGAACTCGGCTATGCCACTTCTAGCTCTGTGGCTAATGCCATGGGCAAGCTATCTTCCTTTCTGAGCTTCATTTTCCTCAACTGTTCACTAGGGACAATGGAATCTTCACAAGGTGGTTGTGAGCATTATAGGAGAAAATACCTATAGAGCGGATGGGGGTGGCACACAGTAGGTGCTCAGTGAATGTCAGCTCTGCCCTCTCCCCCTCACCAGGGCCTTAACCACATGTGTTAAGGAAGGTCTCTATCCCTCCTGAACCAGTAGAGATACCTTAGGGTTTTCTTCATCAAGATTCAAAAGGAAAGAAAAATAAAAGCTTCGTAAACTACCAAGTGCTATATATTGTCACAGGACAACGTTGACCCTGTCGGAAGCCTTTGAACTCATTTCCAGATTCTTAAATCCTGGCTCTCATTCTTAGCCTTCTGTTACTTCCTGGTTCCCTGAGAACGAGCTTTCTCTCTCTCACACACACACTTCCCTTCACGTATTCATTCTTTCAACACTTGTTTGCTGAGTGTTTACCATTTGCGAGGCATTGAAGGTGGTCTTTGCCTTCAAACAGCTCGTTCAGTTTTTAACAGTACTGGACATAAGAACCATTCTGAGTAGCTTGCTAAAAAATGCCAGTTCCCATAAAGATTCAGATTCAGCAGTAAGGAGTCCAGGAATATGCATTTTTAAATTAGTGTGCCAGATTATTGTGAGTTGAGCGATTCTTGGCTCACACTTTGAAAAACGCTGGCCTGGTTCTTCCGGGAAGTCAGAAGGGCTCAGCATGTCTCCCCTCTGCACCTGCCAAAGTCTTTACCCTGCCCAGTCTTTTTGTTGAAACTGCAGAGCCAAGAGAGGGGATATGGGGCTCTGTTTGGCCGCTTCATCCTCAGAAACATGGGCCACCTTTGGCTCCCACCTTCACCTCAGAGGAAGTCAACAAAAGAGCAAAACCCGTCAGGCCTGACAGACCCTGGGTGGAGGACCCTGTCCTTAGCACATGCACTCGTGAAAGGCGTGTGTGCAAGGAGTGGGCTGGAAGACCTCCCACAGGCACCTAGCTGCCTTGTTTCCGGTGGCTGTGCTAATGGCCGGTGACCGTCTCATTCCCCCTGCTCAGATGTCATGTCTCCGACCATGTTAACTGGTCACCCACCCTTGGCTGCCTGGATTGGGATGTGCTGCCTTCAGTACCCTCAGAAGAGATCAGCAGCTCTGTACCTTGGTTTCACTGGACCGCAGAGAGAAAAAGGATAAGAATCCCCACGAGACCACATGCTGGAGAGGATGCCACATCTGCCTGTTTGCAGGGAGACCAGAGTCAGTCAGCATGATGCTCAGAGGCCCAGAGTCCAGGTGCTGAAGCCCTGGGTTCCCCACTCTTCCGAGGAGCCTCCCTCAGTCCCAGCCCCTCTCTGCAGCAGGAGAGTCTATGCTTCGTGCCACACTGACCCTCTCTCAGCCGCTGGGGAGGCCAGATCCTTTCTCTCCTCCACAGGTTCTGCTCCTTCTTGCCCAGTCCCCAGTGGCCACCTGGTCTTGAGCGCTCCATGGCCCATGACATGCAGTTTCTCTTTCGGGAGACACAGTTTTCAATTCACTGTTAGTTCAATACACTAGTGTAAAGGGATCTAGAAATCATGGAATAGACCCACTACCCTACCCAAACTCCCTCTGTCCATCCTTTGCAGGTGTGAAAAAGGTGCAGAGAGAAAAGTGACTCCATGTGTTCATTCAGGCCACTGTCAGATATTAATGTGCATCTCATCCTCAATACCCAAGTTAGACCCAAGGCAGAAATGCACATGATAACATACAGCCAGGTGCAGACAGGGGGCAGAAATTTAGGGAGAAGAGGAGACAGTCTCAGAAATCTACAGACCACCCATGCAGTGGATAGCTAAGAGTGACTTTCTAGGTTGCCATTAGTCCTCCTGTTTGCAAAAAGTACAGGGTATCTTTCTTTCCATCTGATGTCCTTTATTTTCCGAGTAGTCTTGGAATTCAAGAGAGGCACGGATAATTCCCTTCCTGTGTGCCTGGGAGGTCAGCTAGGCCCCAGAAAACCCCTCTGATTTGCCCATGGTTGTTTGTCTAGGACTTTGAAGCCAGGTCCTTGAATACCAGCTCCTTGCTCTTCATGTCCCTGGGTGCTGCACTGTGAAGAGCCACTTTGTCGGGGGGCGGGGGCAGTGCCCTCCCCTTGGAGAAGCAGCAGGAAGCAACAGCTACACCCTGCTGGCCAGTCCCTTCTCCCAAGGTGGAGGAGGCTTCTCCTGACTGCCTCCACGGTAGACACCGGGCTGAGACCGTCAGGGCAATGGCAGGAGATGGCCACAGGGGGAGGAGAGCGGCCCTTGTACTCTGTTGCCTGGGGCTCCATACACGTGGCAGGGATGTGACACTTTGAGTCCCACCCACAGGATCTGGGGGAAGTCCCTTGATGGTCGGTCCACTCTTCCTGCAGCCCAGCTTTCCTGTTGCAGTGTAACCACCCCATTGATTTCTTCTTCTTTTTTTTTCCTGTCAAGATCCATGAAAATTTATCACCTTCCCATTATCTACCCCTGAGATATGTCTCCGCACAGAAACAAAATAAATGAAGAGTAAGCAATTCAAGGGATTTGTGTCCTGGCCTGCCACCACCCTTTCTGAACCTCTGTTGTCCTAACTATTCAGTGAAAGTAACAAAACACGCCTGGCCGTCATAAAGGGCGGACATGAGATGCAAATGAGAGCATGAATATGAAAGAGGCATGAAAGCATTAGAACGCCCTATGAACACGAGCGTCACCGGTTCATAGCCGTTATCCTTCCAATAAATCCTTGCCTCCCAGAAGCTCTCAGCTAACCGACGCTCTTTCAGGACCCCTTTCCAAAGGCAAATGATGGTGAATCAAGCTGATACCAGGAATTTATCTCCCAATAAAGTAACTGATCTCCTGTGCAGTTCATTCGGCCCCTTCACCTTCCCTTTTATCTACATCATCACCTTGAGATTTGGTCTTCTGGAAACAATCACCTGAAGGGCTTTTAAGATCCCTGCTCAGCACAGAAAACATCAACCATGCTCGCTGGGCTGTTGCTGACAGTAGGAAAAAAGTAGAGTCAGAACATTTTGGAAAGATATTTAGCAAGAATTTTCAGAATAAAACTTAGTTACTTAGAAAGCTCAACTTACCAGAACAATTCACAAAATGAATTGTTCTGGTGAGTCACTTACGCTGCATTGTGACCTCCAAAAGCTTCCCAATATGTTTGTTGAATTGGACTGAACTCCACAAACCCTGTCTTCTCGCTCACAAGGGCTGGAACAGGGGGAGGAATGGAACCTAGCCAGGGCCTTGCAGCCTGGGCTTCTCTCATGCTGCTGGAGGTGCGCCTCTGGCAAGGTCCTGGTGGGTGACATTCTAGAGCCGCCCCCCTTTCTAGAGCCGTACTGAAACGGGCAGTCATCCTGGGGAATAGCAGCAGCCCGATTTCTTCTTGGTAACTGGAACCAATCACTTTAGCTAGTCATGGAAACTCATTTTCTGCCTGTTGAGGGCCCCAGATGGCCTGGGGGTAGTGTCACCTTCCAATTTAATGCAGTCATGGCTGTGCATATGTTCCCTCTAGAAGTGTACTCCCCTGGGGACAAGGACCTCAGAACCTAGACCGACACCAAGAGTGTGACATCCAGGAAAACTGTATGAAGGTATTACTAGGTATAACCCTGAGAGGTGTCAGTTCCGCCTCTTCCGCTCGGGGTTTGGACCTTTATATTTGGGCTTTGAGGGAAATGGTTTGGTTGCAGGTTTAAAGCATTCATGGCAGACTATTGGGTAACCCCTCAGTCTATCAGGGTGTTGTCGCCCAACGAGAGTCCTAAGTGAGCCTCTACTGGCCACTCCACTCTTCTGTTAGATCGGCTGCCTCCAGAGGGGGTACATGGTAGGATCGCTGGACTCCACAGGCATAAGCGCCGTTACTGCAGAGTTTGTGCTGGTATGAATCCCTTTGCCAGAGGCAATGTCATATAAGACACCCTGACCATAAATCAGGGATTCCAGAGGGCCCCCGGTGATCGCATTGGCAGAGGATTTCAGGCAAAGAAGGTAAATATACAGAGTCTGTATCTATCTCCATGAAGACAAAACACTGCCCCCTCCAAGGTACAAGGAACTCAGTGAGACGAGGTGATTGGCCGGTTCCCAAGGGACTGGTGCCCTTTCCAGGGCTCAGTGTTGTCCTCTGCTAATGGCAAGGTGGGCACTCAGCAGTGGTGATGAAGCAGGAGATGAGTTACTTTATTGGAAGTTAAATTCCTGCTATCAGTGAGAAACCCTGGGGAGGGGAAATGCCTGAGGTTGGGCCCATTTCTGCCACTAGGGCCACTCCGTACATGTACCCACGGAGTAAGCAGCAGGGTGGCTGAGAAGGAAGCTGACTTCAGTCACAAGGTGGGCATCTCCTCTACCTTACTTTTGGAAGCTTCCTCTGCAGTGAGTGATCACAGGCAATCATTTCTTTGAGTCATAAATATCTTCACAGTTCACTCAATCCAAGAGTTTCATCCAAATCTTTCCTCCCTGGCTCTTTGTCATATCCGTTTCCCACTCTTAGTCTTTCCAAGTCCCTGACCAGTAAGACAAACCAGTTAGCCCCTGCCCTTGAGAATGTATAGATTTGTATTTCAGTCCATCTTTCCTTCCAAGCAAATCAGGTATTTTGCCCAAGTTCCTCTCCACTGGGAAGTTTTTCTTCATCACTGTCTTTCAGAGCCATCCCTGAGCAGAGCTGCAATGCATCAAGCCATCCACTTCGGCTGGAGCCAGCATACAAATAGACTTATCTATAACCCAGGCCTACAGCTTGTCCTTCTTCTGCTCACTGGCCAGATGGAAGTTCCCCTGACACCATTTCTGTGGGTTGCAGAAGAGATGGCGAAACAGCAGTAGTAGACACAAGAGGCTCATTTACCTGTACCTCCCCGACCTACTCAGGCCTGGTTTCATATACATCAGCTCCTTACTGATGGAACGATGCTGCACACACCTAACGTCAGGATTCGGTGGCTAACAGTCAATTCATAACAAACAGCTCAGGTCACATCATTACTTGGTATCTGACGGTCAGAGGCTCAGATACTTCACAGGTCAGTGAATCTTCTGGGTCATGAAGCCTAACTGGCTGAGCGGCTCATACTTCAGCCTGGGCGTGGCACAGAGTCCTCTGTGGCCTGAGACCCACCCTAAATAGGCAGCCATGCAAGTTGTGGAGTAAATGGGCCAGAGTGGAACACCCAAAGGTGGCTTTCAAAATTCAGAGACCCACCAAGCATTAGGTCTTTTCCTTTACAGTGCAAAGTGGACCGATTTAACTAACTATGGAAGGGCTATCTCAAGATGTACTGGACCACTGGATCCCTAGGCATTTCATCAAAGTTTCAGGCTTCTGAGTTTCAAGAGGTTTCCCTTCCCAGCCTCTGTCACACCTCTATCTTACAGAGGCTCCAAGGGTCCTGGCCGCATCCTGCTCACAGAGTTCAGTTGACCTATTGTCATCAGCATCACACACAGGCACGAAGCACTGTGAGGACTCACGGCTCCTTTGCATTACGTGAAGGCAGGAAGAGCTGACCTAGCCCTGAAGACCACAAGTGTAGACCACTGACTCAGCCACGGGAAAGCAGGCTGCTTCTGATCGTTCTTATTCATTAAGACAGAGAAAAAATCATGTGCCAAGTCAATGGCTTAAACTAGGCGTCATTGCTCTAGAAAAGACACTACATCCAGAATAACGGTGTAGTCATCAACAGCCACCTAACCAAGTGTAGCACAAGCCCTATGGCATTTCCCCTGACCAAATAGGTATAAACCGGTGCATGACTAGAACCAACACCCCTTCACCTTTCACAGCTTTGGCGGTCACTCTGATCTCTGCAGGGCCCCGGGAATGTGCACTGCTTTGGGATTATTTTTCTGGCAGGCAGGAGGGTGGGTGCTTCCAGAGGCTTCTTCTGGTCTTTCTCACTTAGTAGCTCTCGTTCCGTGGATCGGGGAACCCATGTGGGGATTCGCCCAGTGGCCTTCATGCCTGTCTGTCCCGTGGGCCCGCTGGAGGAATTGCAGGCCACCTGTAGTCATGTGCAAGCTTCCTCCTGAGAGGGACCTGGCCTCTGCCTCAGCCACAGGTTTCTGGTTTTGGGGGAAGTAAGAAGTATTGCCACAGCTGCCTGAGTCAGGTTTCGGCCCACCACCCAGATTTCCCCAAGTATGGAGACCAGTGCTGTGTGATGGGGTGACTCCACGCCACAGGCGGTTGCTGAGCACTGGATATGTGGCTGGTCCTGAGATACACTTACACTGCAAAACACCCTCGAGATTTCGGAGACAGCACTAAAAAAAGTAAAATATCACATTAATATTTTGTGTTGATTGCATGGTGAAATATTTTTATTGATTACATGTTAGATATAAGTAAAATAAAATGATTTAAAGTTATTATCAAAGTTTCTTTTAAACTTTAATATTAGCTACTAGACAATTTTAAACTACAAATATGGCTCCTATTCTATTTATATTATATGGATTAAGCTGATACAGATTAAGCAATAGCATAGTAGGGTGCACATCTATTTCCTTCCTTTCAACCCTGTCACCAATTAGCCACCATGAGAAATCCAGGTGAGACAAGTCAATCTGATTACCTTGTGGCTTATTAGAGTCATTGAGCCCACCTTGTCTCTGACAGTCTGTCACTGGGGGTTCCCATTGTTACGATTAGTATTAGAGATGCCAATTCAAAGACAGCATAGCATCTCCTGCTGACATCGCTGACCTGCAGAGAACAGCCACCACAGAGCTTTGCAAGGACGCTGGTGTTTTACTGATGCATTTTTTAATGCTTTGTGAGGGGAGTACCTTTGAGGAGGCCTTTGAGGAGGGATTAAGCAGGTTACCTAAACAGATACATTTCAATTCCCATCAACCTAAACTTTGGATTTCTTCTGCATTATGCTAGGAAGGTTCTGGCATTCTTAGCCTCATTAGATATAAGACACTATTAAATCCAGGATTGAATTACTTGACCAAGGAAACTATTGGAGCCACTCCCAATGGCTCAAGCTACCTGCAATATAATGAGTCATAAGAAATGCATATTTCCCAGGTATATCTGGTCTTCATCCACAGTTCCTGAAAACACTGCAGAGTCTTAAAGGGGAAATGGGTGTCCTGCCACATTAATGAGAGACTTGGGTCCCCATCAAGGGTGGGGGCTGGAGGTTGAATCAGCCAATGGCCAATAATTTAGTCAGTCATGACTATCAATGAAGCCCCCACAAAGAACCCCTGAGAAGAACTTATCCTGCTCTTGGATCCTGGTTCTCTGTCGGAGAGAGCTTCTGTGCTTGGGGAACAAGACTGTCTCCGGCCTCCTAGCTCCGTGAGGACAGAAACTCCTTTATTTGGGACCAGACTCTATGTATCTCTTCATCTGGCTGTTAACATATATCCTTTATTAAACTGGTAAACTGTAAATGTTTCCCTGAGTTCTGTGAGCCACTCCAGCAAATTAATCAAACCTAAGGAGGAAGTTGTAGTAATCTCCAATTTGAAGCCAGTAAGTCAGAAGCACAGGTAACTGCCTGGGGCTTATGACCAACCTCTGGAGGGGGGCTTAGAGGGCAGTCATGTGGGACGGAGCCCTTCACCTGGGGAATCTGGTGCTGTCTCTGGGCAGATAGATCAGAATACAATTGAGTTCTTGGACACTGGGGGGAAAAATGGAAGCTCCTATGGCCAGGATCCTCACCTTACCCTAAACTATTTAATGATGTAATTGGCCTACTGCTAGGCTAATGCTTCCACACCCTTAGCAATGAGCTATTTTTGATTGAGTCACTGTATAAAGAGCTCTGTCCAGTGCTCTGGGCGGAGGCAGAGACAGAGGTGGATTATGGACCTGCAGACTGCTGGGTGCAGTTGTGATTCTAGTGCTCAACCTACCACTGTGAGAATAAAGCTCCGTATAAACCCTTTTACCCCAAGAATGCTCTGTTGTTATTTCTCAGTCTCTCTGAATCTGTAGTGAACTTGCCCAAAGCTGAAACCCTCAGACAAGACAGACACCCTGCTGTTGTTTGAGAATTGCTTTGTGTTGTGTGTGTGGAAAGACCCCCCTCCCCCATGCACACACTGGAATTAGATCTGGGAACCCGAAAGCAGTTATAAAATGTTATACTGCAGCATACTATTACTGCAGTATGACACGATTGTTATATGTATAGAAAACACACACACCATCACACTACCACATTATATCTTGGATGCCTGATGAACTCACCCACACTGACAAATTCGATCCAATCCAACTATATATCACCTTCCTTGGCCTCATACCCTCGGAATCTATTTGTACATACATGTTCCCAAGGTTCCAAGCAGTACAAATGGAAAGATATTACAATTCCTCTAGATTATAACTGTCTCTTCCTGGAGAAGAGCTTTCCAGTTTTTCTCTGGGCTCTGATGAAATGTGACTCTCATTATGCACCTTGAGGCAATGAGATAAGGTGACGCTAGGTCTTGAGGACACTAGGTGTATTTCTTGCAAGGTAATGCCCTGTGTGAAATCACAGGGAAGTCTTGATGCGAGAGGACTGCTTTCTCTAGTGAGAGAGATTCTAGGGCAGTAGGGGCTCATCGACCTCTGCTTGACTTGTGTCATTACAGTTGTCCTCATTCCAACTCCTTCCCAGCCAGGGCCCTGACATCAACCCAGAAACTTAGTAAGGTTGTATGTCTAACACACATTGCAGATCTTCAGCCTACACAATCAGATTTTAGGCCTGTCCCACAGCTGGGTCTTCTCTGAGGCTGCAGGCAACAAGGAATTCTTTTAAGACCTCCACAGAAATCTTCTGGCTCTACAACCAGGTCTTCAGTTGGAAGTTCAAAGCTCAAAGTTCCTCTTTCTCTCTGTCTCTTAAATCCCCCAGCACAGACCACGGTAGCCTGCCCACCCTGCAATTCTGACAATTGTCACTGTTGCACTAGCCGGCAGGTGCAACAGTTACTCGATCACTTAAAACCTTGCCTCCCTCTGGTGTCCATCCTATATCACTCTCAGTAATAATTTGAATAATCTTAATGCTGCTTCATGCCATCGATTTCCAGTGCCTCATTTCCCCCAGCAGTAAGGCCATTTATGCATTCAGTAAATAAGTGAGAAATCTGGTCTCAGAATCTCATTTTGAAAGTTATTTGCTGGGACCACTCCTGTTATCAAGTATTGCACTAGTCAGATCTCAGCAGGAAACAGCATATACACCAGATGATTTGGATAAAGATATCTTGATGAAGAGACATGGTAGAGGCATAGCAGGGTGAAGCGGTGTGGGGAAGTTGGGGTTCCTCTGGCCGGGATCCTCACTGAACTTAAACCACCGGATGATGTGACCGGCCTGCTGCTGGGCTGCCGCGTCCACACCCACAGGCAATCAGCTATTACTGCGCTATATGGAGAGCCCCGCCCGGTGCTCTGGGCGGAGGCGGAGACGCTAGTGCTCCACCTACCCGCCGGGAGAACAAGCCGGGTAATGAACCCTTTCACCCCAAGAACGTTTTGCTGTCGATTCCTTTGGTCGCACTGAATCCATAGTGAACATGCCCGGGGCTGAAACCTATTGGCAAGACAAGCGGCCAAATGACGGATGCTCAGGAACTCAAAGCTTAGCAGCAGTGTAAGGCTGTCACCCTCCCGGGCTGAAAGGCAATGGAAGTAGATAATGTCACCAAAGGAAACAGTGGGAGGCAGAGTCATGGGGAAAGGGATGCCCAGCGGGGGCTGCAGTCCGTGGAGGGTCATGGGTACTGACAGAAGCCTGACACAAGTGCAGGGAAGGGCAGGCAAGAAGCACTCCAACCCCATTTTCAAACTCAGCTGGAAGCCAGAAGACAAAGGAGCCAGATGATGCAGTCCAAAAAGGGGGTGCTACCCTGGGCCTCAAGCCACGTAAAGAAGGGCGGGGAATGGAGCTGAGAGAGAAGGGTGCAGAGAATAGCCAGCCTTCCATGTGTGGGGCTCTTCGTGAACAACCCTCTTCTATCCTGTCAACCAAATAGCAATAAGATATGTACTATTATCATCTTCATTTTACAGATGAGGAGACAGGCTTGCTCAAGATTATACAAATGGTAAATGCTAGGACTGCAGTAATTTGAATTTGAATTTTTCTATCATGCTCAGTGAGATAGTCGGGCAGGAGATGAAGGTTCAGTCAGAGAAGTGGAGACAAAGGTTGGGACCGAAGCACGAGCCGCGGCGGCCGGCCTAGGGGATTCTTTAGCTGCCTCTCCAAGTGCTGGCAGGCGCTGCTTCTGGTCCTGCTGTGCTTTTTCAAGCTCTGTGGGAGAGCCCCGAACCTTTGCTTCCTCTTCTGTGTCGTGTGAGGCGGACAGTCAGCCTTGACCCTGCCTCTGCTCCTAAGTGGGGCTGACGCTGGTTTGGGGGACCCCCATTACTCATTTCCTTTCCTGTAGTCACCATCCTGTCTTACCGCTTTCGGGGAACTTCCTTCCACTTCTCTCAGGCCCTGCGTTTTGGGTTGAGATCCTAAGCAGGCAAACAAGCATATGGCATTTCCTTAGTGGCAATGATTGCTTAAAGGTGGGTACATGACCCATGCCAGGCCACAAAGAGCCAACCAAAGTCAGTTCTTGGAATTTCGTTAGAGGAACAAAACCCGAGAGGAACTGGGAGTACAGCTTTCGCCGCCAGACTTCTACAAATGGAGCCAAGACCACAGTTAACCCAGAGAAAGGCAGACCAAGAGACGATCAAATCATACCTTGGCGACAGATTTGCGCCCTGAATCCAGCCATAGCCACAGCCGGCCCATCCCAGGACTTGTTACATAAACCACAAGTGCACTTTTTTTTTGCTTAAGAGGTTTCTGCTTTTTTGTAATTGAAAGTCACATGTGGCGAGGTGAGGAGCTGGCCCTACCTTCTCCATAAGTGCACCAGCCTTTGCCCCTCATCCCACCGATTTTAGAAGCTTGGCAAGTGGGGCCAGAGGTGGAAGAGACCTGTGTGATCACAGAGGGCGGGAGGGGGCGGGAGGGCCTGGGGAAGCGGGATGCCTCCTGTGGGATCACAGACAAGATAAACGCTTGAGTCAGCACACACCCCCACAGAGGTATATTTAGTAAACTTTTTTCACACGGGGCTTGAAAGATCAAAATTGCTTTTTAGAAAATGATAAAAAAGAAGCAGCCACAGTGGTTTCTTTTGACACCAGCCCAATTTCTTGGCTGTCACAATACTTCCAAATAACACGTGTAAGACTTCGCTGGGCTGTCTCTTTGTTCCCTAAAACTCAAAGCAAAAAACAACAAAAGTCTGTCTGCACTTCCAGCTGCGTAGTAATGTTTGGTCAGAGGCTTCCTGAGATCTCTCCTGTTCCTGGATAGGGCAGAGGACCTGGTGTTTTCCCAGCCATGGCGAAATGGCCTCATGCAAATAGAAGATGGGCTAATGGTACAAACCCAGGCCAACAGCCTGGACTCCTAGGTTCATTGTGGAGCGCCCTTGGACCACCTTTAAAAGCCACCTGGTCAACCTTTACAACATTAAAAAGAAAAATACCAGCTATCATAATCTTCCTTATGGGAGATAGAGCTCTTAGCAGCTGAGATTACAAGGTTATGTTTCACTGTGGCACCAGGACATCATGCTCCACCCCCAAGACTGTCCCCTACCAGACAAGCACACATCAGACAAGCACACACACACACCCCTGAGAGTTTCTATCTTCTCCTGCACTCTCCCTTGCTTTCCTCCACAGCACAAAGGAAAAAGTGGATCTTGTTTCATTTAAGATTAGCCTTTCCATTTATTGTTTTGACCTCATATTGCACTTAGGACTTAGCCTTTAGTTACGCTTCTTTCCCATAGTTTAAAGAACTATTTAATCCAGCTTTATTGGAGTATAATTAAATACAGTAAAATGCAACATTTCAGCAAATGGGTGGGTTTTGACCAATGAATACACTTGTGCAAGCGCTATTAGGTCAGTACCACAATCAAGTTATAAAACAGCTCTGTTGCCCCAGGCAGCTCCCCCTCAAATCTACCCCACTCCCAGCAGCCACTGTTGAGAAGTGACATCTGCTTTCTGTCATGATAGAGGCATTTGACTGTAATATAATTTCATGGAAAAGGAATCACAGTGCAGATATACTTTTATGTTTGGCCTGTTTTGCTCAACATAATGTTCTTTGAGATGCACCATGTTACTGTGTATACCAGTAGTTCGCCATTTTTGTGGCTGAGTAGTAGTCCATTATATAGCTACACTACGATTTTTTCAGCCATTTACCTGCTGATGGACATGTGGGTTGTTTTCAGTGTGGGGTTATTATAAATATCATTGCTGTGGACCTATGTATACAGTCTTGGTGTGGACATGTTTACATTTCTCTTGGGTAAGCACCTGGAAGTGGAATTTTGGTCATATGATAAGTGTTATTTACTTTATAAGAAACTGCCAGATTGTTTTCCACAGTAAGTGTATAATTTTACACTTTTGCCAGCAATATGCTTTGTATCCTAACCAACACTGGAAACTGTCAGTCTTTAATTTTCAAAGTGTCTCATTGTGTTTTAATGGTTATTTCCCTGAAGACTAAAGATACTGGGCATCTTTTCACTTTCTCGTTGGCCGTTTGTACCTTCTTTTGTAAAGGGTCCATTCAAACTTTTTGCCCATTTTTTAGTTCTCTGAATATTGAGTTTAACACTGTTACTGCTCATACAGATATATGCATATCTTTATATGGAAATATCATATATATATATATATACACATATATTTGTCTTTTCATTTTCTTAACAGTCTCTTTCAAAGAACACAGGTTTTTAAATGTTGATGAAGTCCAATTTATCTCTCCTATAATTTTAGCCTCTTCTGGCTCCTTTTTTCCAGTATATAAGCTCACTCAAGTCCCTCTAATGACTGCAAAAACCAAACTGAACAGAAACAAGACAAGCTCGACCTCCCTCACTGCCTCCAACTGCCCTTTATTGAACTCACATCCCTTTCTAGCTACTTTTGTAGCTTTCTCCCTCTTTTCACAGCCAAGCAGTTCAAAAGAACAGTATTCATCTACTGTATCCACATCTCCTAAAACCCATTCCCTCTTTAACCCACTCCCACCCGCTCCACTGGGAAATCGCTGGCAGTGTCAAGGACCCAAAGCGCTGTCAGGGTCCGATCTCTGGGGAAGCAAATGCATATGACTCTTGCCACCCCTGGTTTGCAGGAGTGGGACTGGGGGGCAAGGCCTGGATGAGGTGGGGCTTGTCTAGCTGGCTGGTGGGGACTGGGAAGCCCTGTGACTTAGTTACCTTGGTGTTTCAGAGTCTTGCTCTCTCTTGGTTTCCTCTAATATTGTTGTGTTACTGTCTAAATAATCATCATATCAACACATCATCTTAAAAATGATTGATGAGGAGCTGCCTTCAGAGAGGGCTTGGTGGGGCTGACCTTTGCCTGGCCTTCGCTCTGAACTTCCCCCAGCCTGCACTTCTCCACGCCACTCCCGCCCACCCGCTCCAGCCAGTACACTCGCGGGGCTTATCTTTCCTGATGCCCCAGTGCTGGCCAGTGCCCACACTCTTTTTCTCCAACTTATCCCCTATTTTGCTTTGCAAATACGTAACTAGTACTTGCTATGCAACAGAACTCAACAACAGAAGCTCCTGACGTCAGGTCGGGTGTCAGATGCGCCTTCAAGAAGCGCACGGTCCGGTTGGCCCCTCTGGCTCCAGGGTACATTTTCTCAGCCCATCTTTGGTTCTTTAAGGGTCCACCCCTAGGTGTCTTCTCACCACCCTCCCATCCTCTCTGCTGTGTCCCCAGTTCTTCCCTCCAGCTTAGCTCAGGTCCAGAGGAACAACAGCCTCTGAGTTATCTCCATCAAATTCCACCACGTCCCACTTCTTTCCGGGGACCCTGTCTCACCGCCGTCTGGCCGGAAGAAACCTGGCTGCTGTCTCACCCCTCAGGCCCCTCCTCCTTCCTTCATATCTTTTGGACCCACCCAGGCCCTCCTTTCAGCAGCACTGCTGCCGTGTCATCCTCATGTTTCTCCAACAGACCCCTGATTCCTGTCCAGACCCTCAACACCCCCCTCCTTCCACACAGCCCCGAGAACACATTTCTTTCTAACCTAAAAACAAATTATGGGCCTAGTAACTCTACTTCTGACAATTCACCTGAAGAAAACAAAATATCTGGTTCAAAAAGATACATGTCCCCGTATGTTTATTGCCACATTATTTGCAATAGCCAAGATGGAAGCAACCTAAGTGTCCATCAATAGACGAATGGATAAAGAAGATGTGGTGAAATATTATTCAGCCATAAAAAAAGAAAGAAATCCTGCCATTTGTGACAACATGGATGGACCTAAAGGGTATTCAGCTAAGTGAAATGAGCCAGGCAAAGAAAGACAAATACCACACGATTTCACCTATTTGTGCAATCTAAAAACAAAACAAAATGAGCAAAACAGCAGCAGACTCAGACACTGAGAAGTGACTGGTGGTTACTATGGGGGAGGTGTTGGGTGGGTGCATAGGGAGTGTGAGGGGAATAAAGGGGCACAAAAGTCTCAATCATAACATGAGGTGCTCACTGGGATGCAAGTGCAGCATAGAAAATACAGTCGATGACTTTGTAACATCTTCCTACTTTGACAGATAGGAACTGCCCTAGTTGGGGTGAGGATTTAATAGCATGTGTAACTGTTGAACATTGTGTTGTATACTTGAAACCAATATAATATTGAATATCAACTATACTTCAATTTTTTTTTAATAATAAATATTTAAAAATGATGAAATACTTCTTATATACAGAAAAGGACATTGGGAATAAACAATAAAATAAGCATCTATATAATACTCCCCCATCCAGGATTAACAAATGAGAACATTGTCTGCCTGTTTTCTCATCAATAAAAATTTCTAAAACACAGATTTAAAATCTTCACAATGTCACTTTCTTGATTAAAAAGTCTTAATGGATCTACGTGGTATTCAACGTGACTTCCGCACTCCCGGACCCGTCTGTGCTACGACCTAAGAGTGTGGGCTCTGGAATCTCCCACTTCTCAGCTTACCTAAGCAGCTAATCAGTCACTTAGCATCTCTGAGCCTCAGTTTCCACATCTGTACAATGGGGATAAAGGCTACGGAGCTATTTTGAGATTAAGTGAGATGTACGAATCACCTGGCACAGTACTTGGCACATAGCAGACATGTTAGATTTCTAACTCTTCTAGAAAGTGGATGGAAGAGGAGAGGGGGTACTTTCAAAGGAAGGGGAGAGGAAAATAAAGAGAAAGAAATCAATCAAGTTTAAGGGAAGAGCTGGATAAGAGGGTGAGGAAAGGGACTGAGAAGAGAAGGGACATCTACCGGGAGGATAAAGAAAATGAGGAGAAAAAGGGCAAAGGAGGAGCTGCCTTCCCAGGATGAAAGAAGCCTTGTCAGGGTGAAAGGGGTCTGTGGTTACCTGGAAGGATTTAGTCTCATAATTAGGGCTGCACAGCCAGGGGTCAAGGTCAGGGGGCGCCCCACTGGCACGGGTCCCATCCCAGAGCTGTGCCCCTCTCCCTGGAGCAGCTCCACGAGGGCGCAGTGTGGAGCCCTTGCTCCCTTTGCTTGTAACTCACCTCCTTTCTAGAGATGCTGGGGAAACAGATTCAACTGATGCCAAGCTGCTTGGAAAGATTCTGCTACTTGTTATCTGAGTGATAAGACAGGTATCGAGCTTTCTGGAGATTAATTTTTGATTTATTGGTGGTAACAATGATTTATTCTGATACACCCTCAGGGCAAAGAAAGGGCTGTAAATATTTTAAATGCTGTTAGCTGGTGACAAGAAACATCGCCAGTTAGGGAGCAGAGCAGATGGAAATTTCAAATGCCTTTCCTAAATTACTTAAAGGCAAACGGTGAACACTTGCTAGCTTGTTTAAGACAGAGGCTGAGGGTAAGGAGAGAAGCATATTAAATTGTTATCTTATTAACTCAGACATCTCATGTGTTCTCCATAGAGTGCATTTGCTTTCCCTACAGATCGGACTGGATTAGAGGCCTCTTTCAGATGCCTGGAGAGAGGAGTGACCTGGGAAATGAGTCGCCTGGCACCTGGTCTCCAGCAGGACAGGCGGACCCCAGGAATGAGAAGCAGGTTAGGGTAGTGGGGGAAGCCTTGGGCCAAGATTCCCACCCTGGTTGTGTGACCTTGGGTGAGACACTTTGACCCTGCATCTCAGTCTCTCCACTTGTAAAACGGGATGCTAATCCTTGCTGGCATGGCAGGATGAAGACGGTGACGTCTGGGAGTATTAGGTTTGGTCCCTGGGTTTGCTTCTCCAGCCTTCTCTCCTCTTCACGTGCATATCAAGCCCTGACAGTCAGGCAGAGAGACGGCCACTTCCTCTGACATGACAAGGAAAGTGTGACTGCGCCACGCAAGGAGCAAGAAGCCAGGAGCAGAGAAAGGGTGGTTGGGGTCAGGTCTCTGGAGACTGGGATTAAGGTGAGGCACAAAATTTAAGGGGGCACCAAAAACTCGGTAATCAAGATGAGTCATACTTTAACGCAGCATTTTAAAAAATCAAAATTAATGCATAATGAACAAAATATCTCATTGTTAGATAAAGACAGCACCTGTCCTCATCTCATAGAACAAGCTCTTTCTTCTCCCAGAGCACAGAAGCAGGGGGTTCCCTGGCATGGAGGAAACCCCACCTAAGACTCCATACCGGGAATCTGTCCCTCTTGGCTTCTCAGGTCAGGGTGCGGTTCTTCTTCTCTGACCCCCAGCTTTCCCACTAGAGGCAGGAGAGCCACGCAGCCTGCTCATGGGCTCTGGAGGAGGCACAGCTGGGTTTCAGCTTCTGCTCCAATATTTACTAGCTCTGAAATACTTGGATAGCTGCTTACAATTTCATTAGGCTTCAGTTTCCTATCTGTAAACGTCAGTGCTCTCACTGTGCCTGTCTCATTGGGTTATTGTGAAGATTAAGTGAGATCATGTGCAGAAAGCATTTAACGGGGAGCCTGTTCCATTTTAAGTGCTTGAGGAACATGGCTTAATATTTTCATCTGTTAAATGGGTATTGTGTCTTCAGTTCCAAAGTGAGACAAATTGTATGCTAAAGAGAGGCAATAATACCTAGAAGGAAGGAGGGAATGCCCCCAGCACTCCTGGAGACAGTACTATTGTTCATTTGTCCGGTTCCTAAAAGAATTCTGGGCATGGCCTGGGCATTTCAGCCAGCCCCTCCCAAAGGAGGTTCAAGGATGGACCCTAAGCTGCAGGACCACCCACTGCAGTGAGTCTGCTCATCCCGGCCACACGGTACCCAGAGACAGGTCACCAGGAGGAAGCAGATGTCAAGGTGCTGAGCTCTGAGGGTCTCGATGATGAAAAGCACCCCACCAGCTCTCTGACTGGTCCTGCTTCCCTTTTCGAGCTGGACACTAGGAGCACGGAGCTGACTTTATGGCAAGCACAATCCTTCATGCTTTGGTTACGAGCCTCCATCTCAAACGCACACTCTTATTTTCCCTTTGTCTCGTTTCCCGTTGCTTGTTTTAATTTACTTTAAGTTGCCTTAAATCCATTTTGAAACAAGGTGGGGAATAAATAAATACATCCTATCTGTAGTTAAACAGCTTCCCATTGTATATGTATGTATTCTTGTGTATCTCTTTTCCAAAAATTACTGCCTGCTGATGCCTGCAAATGGCTGTGTTTGTGTGTGCTAATTGTGTAACTGACTGGATTTAAAACTGAGAACTCTGATGAGCACCCGGGAAGCACGGAAACAGAGGATGATCATCTTCAGTGTAAAAGGCAGGGTTGGGCCCAGGGGGTCTGCCCTCGCGAGAGTCAGCCTCAGCCGGTGGTTCTCAACTGGGACCGATTTTGCCTCCCAGGGGGCATTTGGCCATATCTGCTGACATTTTTGGTTGTCACACTCAGGGCAGGGACAAGGGTGGGGGACATGGGGCACCACTATTGGCATGCAGTGGGCAGCACCCAGGGATGCCGCTGAACATCCCACAACACAGCCCCCGCAGGAATCATGCCGCCCCACATGTCAGCGGTGCTGAGGCTGAGACACCCTGGCTTGAGGGTAGGCGAGTTCTGGCGGGAGGGAGGAGGGACAGAGGCTTGGGGGTCCCAAGGGTGGTCTGGGAAACCTGGGGCAGCCTCCCTGAGGCCGCTAGGCAGAGGGAGCAGCTGAGAGGGCTTACCCCGTGATGGCTGGGAGAACAGGGGTCCCCCGACGTGGTTCCAGAGAGGGAAGAGCGACTTGGGAAGGGAGGACTTCTCCAGAGGCCCAGGGGGTCAGGTTTCGGTCGGCCAGGATAAGGGAACCTTTCCTTCAGCGCCAGATGGCGTCCACGTGTCCTCTGGCTCCTTCCCACTGAGATCTCTCCTCCCCAAAGCTTCCAGCTGTGTTCGGCCAAGAGGAGCCCCAGCAGGGCTCAGAGGGCAGGAGAAGCCCCAGGAAGGGGCATTGGCACGGGCCGCTCTCTGTGGGGCTGCCTCGGGCGGCTGTGTTCCTTGACGGAAGTTGCAGCCCCTCTCCAGGCTCTGCCAACCATCTGCAGGTTGCCCCCTTTGCTGGGGTAGGGGGTGTCAGAGCCCCACTGTGTTCGTGCTGGGGTGGCACACCAAGTCTTAAGGATTCCCCATACCCTCCATACCTTTGTAACTAGTCCTTTTATTAAACCTTCCCCAAAGGCTCCCAGTTTGAGGGAATCATCTGCGTCCTGCAGGGAGCTTAGCCAGCACAGGTACATGTTCATTTGTGGAACGTTTGCTGAACACCTACTGTGCACTTAGGCACTGTTCTAGGTGCTTGGGCTACACGCGTGAACGACAAAGTTCTCGCCCACTGTCCTCACCTTCTAGCCGGCTCTGAGGAGCGCCTGTGTGAGCCTCACCCTCGCTCGGCTGGAGTGTCAGTGTGTCTGGCTCCGCTTCATGCCTGGAGCACGTATGGCCTGAGTGAGGGCTGCTCTTGGGGGTGGGCAGCTTCCTGCAGGAATGGGCAGCTCTGCCACCAGCCAGCTGTGCACACCTGCGTGAGTTCCTCAGCCTCCCTGCCTTTATTTTCTTCATTGGTAGGTGACGGTTGGACCAGATCACTAACTTGCAGATCTTCCAGATTTGGGATTGAAATTTCCTGGCTGGGCCGCTGCTCACATCCTGGGCTGGGGGCAGCAAGAGCCGTACTGTGACAGCGGGTGTCCTCGTGAGGGCAGGAGGGGGGTGGACCCCCCAGACCTGCCAGCTGCCCCACTTGCCTCCTGGGGCGCAGAGGCGAGGTGAGCTCCGCTGGGTCCTCCAAGGTCCGCTGACTCCCTCGCACCCTCCCCGCCAACCACGCTCTATCGCAGGGCTCTGTCTGTTCTTCTGGTCCAGGTGCTGCGGCCAGGAAGCCCTGGGCCCTTCAGCACACCCTGTGTGGCTCCTCTGGTGCCAGCTGGCAGGCCCGGGCAGCTTCCTAGGCAAACATGCACAAAGATTTCTGGATGCTACCAGCTGGCAGGGCCTGTCGGAAGCAAAGGAGCCCTGCTGCCTTGAGGGGACGCTGCATCCACCAGCCCAGACTTGCGGGAAATTCTCCTGCCCTCATGGACCTTCAGGGCTAGACCCCAGCAACCTCACTTTAGAAAGTTGGCAGAGATCAAGAGATAGGCAGCAGGGCCATGGACAGTGAGCAGTACCCACTCGAGGCGTGAATGAGCCAATATTTGCTGAGGTGGTACGGAGCACAGCACTCTGTGTCGGACGTCTTCAGAGAGAGCATCTCATCTAACATCACATCTCCTTGGGGAGGTGGGAAATCACACAGCCTTTCCCCGATGACAATGCTGAGCTTAGACAGGCGGAGGGACTCCCAGGGCCACATGGCTAGTAAATGGAACAGAAGGATAGGAACCCAGGACTATGGGCTCTAACCCCCGAGAGCTTCTCACCGTACACACACTTCTCGCTCTACAGAGCCCACCCTCCCCCAGTCTTCCCTGTCCCCCGCAGGCCCTGGTCCCCAGCCTCACTCCCTGGCCCCAAGGCAAAGGCAGGCCAAGTAGGAATGCCACCTGCCAGCATCCTGTCTGTTGGGGCTCTGCAGGCTCTTGGAGGCCTGCAAGCCGGTCACCTCCAGAGACCTGGGAGCGCCCAGGGAGAGCAAGACCCCCGAGCTGGCGGCCCCTGGCACACGGCTCTCTGGCTAGGGCCCACCCATCCCATGCTGGCAGATCGGGTCCTACGGGGCATCTTTCCATGATATCTTCCGGTGGGGAGGGAAATACAGCAGGAGCCGGGGTCTGGGGAACCCCCCACCAGCCTTGCCTCAGCCTGGGCCAGGGCTGTGTAGATGAATTTTACTGACCGGTCAATCAAGGACAAGGCCTCTCTTCACCTTTGAATCTGTGAGAGAACCGAGGAGGGAAAATGCCCTCCTCTCCCCATCGGAGGCCCCGACTGGGGTGAGGAGCCCCTGCCCCCCCTTCCCTCCTCCCCCTTTCTCTCGCATCGCACCTTCCCCCCTTCCCCCAGTACAGACCTCACCATCAGTGTCCTGACTCCCAGGAGCCAGGCCACCCCTCGTCACTGCCTTGTTACCTGGTGTTGTAACTGCTTCTCACTGTCTGTCTCCTGCAGCCTCTCTGAGCTCACATCCTGGCCTGGCCCAGAGGGTAAGGGTCCCCGACAAAGGGCCTTGGGAAACCCCAGGGCCTCCATTTGATTTCCCCCACTGGTAGGCGGGCTGGCTGCTCTGCCCAGCTCCGGCCTTGGCGCTGGCATCTTCCGGGCTCCTGGTCTGTGGTGGGGAGACCCAGACAGTGCAGGGATTGGATGGTAACCTCGAAAATATTAAGACTTTTTAGAGGAAGGAGATGAGTGAGGACTGAAGCTGTTGGCGAAGTCACTAAGGAGAAGGAGGGATCTGGAGGGAAGCATGAACAGGTGGAGGAAGGCCCACCGCAGGTGGGGGAGAGGATGGGCACAGCAAGGGGACAGCCCCGGCCAGGTCGGCGGGCGGCACTGCAGAGAGGTGGTGGGAGAGCATGGAAGGCCCATTCCCATTCAGTCCCTGCTTGCTGAGCACCTACTATGTGCCGCATGCAGGCCGATTGAGGCACCTCATGCATGTGCTCACTTACTCCTAACAGCAGCCCTAGGCGGAAGGCAGCCAGCTTTGAGCTGCGATTTTCAGGTCCCTGGCAGGGCGTGTGGAAGCTTGGGGGCCTTCAGCACACTGTGCAAGGTCTAAGGACAAAGGGGCGGCGTCGGTCTAAACCAAGGCCCCTGGTTCTCCAGAGGAGGGTGGCAGCTGCAGGGCAGGAGCTGGGCACTCGTTCATTCATTCTGCACCTATAAGCTGACACTGGGGCTGCACCAGCATCTGCCTCCATGGAGCCCCAGGAGGTTGAGGAGATGCACCATTAATCGTACAAATGTTTACATACATCTAATTAAAATGCATATTTTATTTTAAATATAAACCTCATTTTAAATACCTATGTGTGAATTTTGAACTAAAAGGGCAGGGCACTCTGGCAGGAAGCAACAGCACTCGGTGGGTCCAGGTTTCTTTACTGAAGGTATTTAAGGTCCACCATTGGGAGTGGCTCTTTGTCGGCTTTGTCCTCATAGGCTGTGGTGAGCTGGGAATGGCTAACAACTGGCTGGGGCTGGGGAGCCCCAACTCACAGCAATGCAGTCCCCTCAGTGTGAATATGCCCACCGTGGCCAGCCTCACATGGAGTCCCTGGAAGCAGAGCTGAGAAGAGGTGCACACAATTGGCTCTCATGAGCTTCTGCACACAGAGCATGCCAGCAGTTATGCTTATTGGGGGTAGGGACTTTGAAGGGGTTGATGGAGATGATGGGGCTCTAATGTACCCCTAAATCACCCCTGGGTGCCACCCCTGGGTTATCCTACTCTGGAGGGACAGGAGAGAATTGCTCCTAGTCTCCTGTCTGGGCCATGTTTGGGGATTGTGCCCTGGGTCACCTGCTGGCCTACAACGAGCACAGGGTCCAGCCTTGCTCCCCATCAGGGTGTCAGGTCAGGTGAGTCTCCTTCCAGGTCTCCATGCTGTGCACACAACTCACAGTGCCCCCACCCCATCTTCCAAGGACCCCACACAGCCGGTGGCCGGGTTGCCCAGCGTGCCCCGTGCAGAGAGGGTCCTGACATTGCCAGTGTCTGTGGCACATAGGGTCAACTGGGCAGGCGGCCTTGTCATAGAGAAAAAAGCACTGGTCTTGAAGCTAAGAACTTGAATTTGAGTTGTAGCTTATAGACAAGTCACGTCACTGTTCTGACCTCCTCCTCCTTCTCTACGACCTGGGGAAATGGTTGGTACCACTCTCTGGGTATTGTGGAGGCAGGGGGCAGGCCCCCTATGTGCCTAGAGCTTGGATCCTGGGCCTCTGTGGCTCACTCCTTTCCACCTAATTAAAAATGCCCATTAGCATCCCTGACGGTGGCCACCCTGCCCCAGCTCATCCAGTCCGGAGGCTGAAGTGCGCTGCACGCTGGAGCCAGGCAGTGCTCCAGGGAAAAACGTTTTTCCCTCACCCACCTGAAATCTGCTGTCAGCAGGCCCTACCCCGCGTGCACACATACACTGACACACGTCCGCGGGGGCATAAATATTTATAACATGGAGCTAATGCAGTCGGCTTATAGGATTCCCAGCACTTCAGATGGGCACTTTCTGCACAGGAAGCCTTTTGGGGGGAGGGGTCCTGGACGGAGGGAGTGGGGGGTGGGCAGCAGAGCAGAGCCCCCGGGACGTCTCTGAGTGTTCTGGAGGCTTGCCTCTCTCTGCCACAACCCGAGTGTCTGAATTTGAGGGGAAGGTCAGCTGGTGGCTGCCACCCTGGGCTCTGGGTGTTGAGAATATCTATCAGCTTTTGGAGGCCTTTACTCAGGAGGCCCCTCCCCACCGGGCCTCGAGATGGACAGGTCCCTAACCGAGGGGCTGAGTGCTCTTCCCTGGCCGCCCTGAGGGCGAGGCCTTCCTTCCCCGCCCCCTCCCCCACCTCACCTCCTAGATTTCCTCCAGAGCTGAGCCCCTAGGACACCGGGAGCCAGGAGGAGTCCCAGAGGTCTGCCTCTAGCCCCCCAAAGACCCCTTGATGGAGTCGCCCCCTCGTCCCCAGCGCAGAGCTCGCGCGGTCTGGCCAAGAGCTTGTACACATGCGGGATCAGTTTCTCCCATGGCTGACCAGCCAGCACGCTCAGTGTGACCACACTTCCAGGATCCGGGGCGGAGGGGTGTCATCCTCTGGGCCGGGGTGGTGAGGGGCGGTGGGCAGAGGCGTGAGAGAGGCAGGCGGGAGAGTAGTGGGCTGGGCCGGGGCCTCAAGCTGCAGTGCACCTGCTGGGTGGGGCCCCCCCCTGGGTGGGACCCCCCCATGGGTGGGACCCCCCCACCCCTGGGTGTACCCACAGGGGCAGAGCCCCCCTGGAGAAGAGGAGAACTCCTGGAAGGCGGCGGGGTGCATTCTAGCTGCGCTCCCGGGGGGCGAGGTGTGATCGCTGCGAACCCCTCTGCCATCCCCTCCCACCCTCCGCTCCAAGCTGCGCCCTCTCACAGCAGATCTTCCACTACACACCCTTTCTACCAGGATCTGCGTCACTCCATTTGTCCCTTTGGCAAACCACTTTCCCTCCCCCCCTAATCACAGCTCCTTGCTGAGGAAGAAGGGGAGAAAGAAGGGCAATGTACGGCGTAAAGCTAAAAAAGCACAAGGAGCTGTAAAGCTGCGGGGGCCCCAAGTTTCCCAGTAAGGTGGGGCCAGAGAACCTTCCCCTCCAGGAAAACGTCCCTAATTGCACCCACCCCAAGGCCAGGGTAGCCCCTTTCTCTGTGTGTTCTCAGAACCCCCTGGGCATCTCCCTATCACTGTGCTAAAACTGTGATAATTCTGTTCATGTGACTGTTTTTCCCAAAAAGACTGAATGCTCCCTGACAGCAGAATCTGTGTTGTTTATCTGTGAATTTGGAGCGTCCACCCCGGTGTCCAACACATAACAGCATGTTATGAATACTGGGTGAACGTTCCCCTGAGCTTGTGAAATTCCGAAAAGGAAACGTAAGCTTCAGGACACGGATTCATGGTTACGGTAGGGGTAGAGTGGAAGCGCTGCCCCAGAGAAAAGAGACCCACCCGCATTCCCACGTGCTTTCCAGAGCACAGGGAGGGTAAGCTGAGGTCGGCGACTGCCGCGGGGGCAGAGGTAAAGGGTTCCAAGGGCATGAGGCCAGCTGCGGGAGGTTTTGCTTTTCTGCTAGAGGTTTACTATTTCCACAGTAGGAAAGGACCACCGTCCTTACAGTGGAGAAAGTGAGCATGCCTCCAGCCCCCCAGGACCCACTGCTGGCATAGCCAGGCACGCAGTGAGGACAGACGTGGCGTCCTGTGTGGGATGGCCATCCAGAACCTGAGAATGCAGGGCTTCCTTCTGGAGCACCCCCTGTGCTGTTAGCACTGAGGGGCACAGAGATGAGTGAAAGTCAGCCCCACCTTCTAGGAGCTCGCAGTGCAGCTGGGGAGGTGAGACACCCAAGCCCTGAGGAGCGAGGCAGCCAGCGGGGGCCAGCCTGCTGTGGGACTGTGAGTGTCCTGGGAGGTGATGGGCAGAGGGGTGGTTCACCACCAAAGCTGACAGCCTTCTGGCTGACAGGAGCGCAGGCAGCTAGAGGGGTGGATGTAGAGATTCAAGTAATGCCCAGAGCAGCCCGAAAAAAGGACTGGGGATCCCACCAGCAACATCCCCCTGGAGAACTGGGAGAAGGTGGCCTCCAGGGGCTTGAGAGGCTTGAACAAGCCTTGAAATAAAGGAAGGATTTAATTAGGGAGAGAAGAGCAGAAGAACAGGACAAACCCAAGGACCCTCCTTTTACTGGAGTCTGGGAGGGAATGGGGGTGCTCGGTCTATACCACAGAGACCTTCCTCCCTGTGAATGGATTTTTTATAAGTTTAAAATTGAAGCATTTTAAACCTGTAAATAGTTTAAAAGGGCATTAACTGAAAAGTTGAGTTCCTTCCTACCCTGGCTCTTGGCCCACAGTTCCCTTCTTAGACCCCACTGGGACCTGTCTCTTATGTTATCATTCCAGAGACTTCTAAGAATATGAAAGCTTTTATTCTAACACAAATGACAACATATGACACATAATGTTCTATGTCCTGTTTTTATTAGAAATATGTAGGTGATTATTCCATTTCA
This sequence comes from Manis pentadactyla, assembly GCF_030020395.1. Taxonomy (NCBI): domain Eukaryota; kingdom Metazoa; phylum Chordata; class Mammalia; order Pholidota; family Manidae; genus Manis; species Manis pentadactyla. Next base: position 122,983,868 of record NC_080027.1, on the reverse strand, counting down.
GTCATCACAGAGTCGGCTTGTTATTTTTGATCACTTCATAGTATTCCATTGATCTGATAAATTAATTTGATCAAATCTATATTGATGCACAGTTAGGTTATTTCTAATTTTTTGTTATTGTAACTACTGTTTAATATTTTTGAATATATGTCATTTAACACATGTGTATCTACTGGAATAACTGGGCCAAGGAGTATGAACATTTAGAATTTGACAGATACTAGCAATCGTCCTCCAAGAGATACCACTGCATGCAAGTACCTGTTTCCTTCTCACTGCATTGTTAATCTTACCTGAACTTTGCCAATTTGAGTGAAAATGGTGTCTCATCATAGTGCTAATTTGGATTTTGCATGAAGTAAGTTTCACATCCTTGCACACTTATTTTTTGTGTTGAAAGGCACTTATTTGCATTTCCTCTTCTGTGAAATATTTAAATCCTTTGTCCATTTTTTTTTCCATGAAATTTTGTCCAATTTTGTCCATGAAATTATTGGTCTTATTGGTTTGTAGGAACTCTTTATTTATTAAAGTAACCTCTTATTTATGACATTGCAAATATTTTCCCAATCTGTCAGTTTTGCTTTTACTTTTTTATAGTGTCTTTTGCCATAGAAACATGTGGTTCTCATATGTCTGAACTTATCAGTCTTTTTATACAGTACTTCTAAATTTGGGACGTGCTTAGATCTTACACACTCAAGATAAAAAAACATGCTCTTGTATTTTCTTCTGGTACTGGTAGAGTTCCCATTTTATTTTTAAATATTTGATGATCTAGAATGAATTTTGGTTTTAGCAATGACTGCTTTCTTCATGTAACGATTTAGCTTGGATCTCATCCTTCCCAGTATATGAAAGTCATCTCATTCTTTTTGCTGTGTGAATAGTTATTCTATCATATTTACTATAATTTATTAACCAGTTCTCCAAATTACAGATATTTAGATTATTTCCATATGATGTGTCATTATAAACAATCACGTAATGAGTAAACCCCTCCAAGACACCTAAAAGGTAGTTTAGTTTAATGCTTCTGAAACTATCACATGCTCAGAAATCACGTGGGGATCTTGTTAAGATGTGGGTTCTGATTCAGCAAGCCTGGGTGGGGCCTGACATCCCGCATTTCTGACAAGTTCCCAGGTGAACTATGCTGCTGGTCTGAGGATCACACTTGGAATCGCAAGCAAGAGTTTGGTTGACTTCTTGTATGATTCTTAGATTCTCTTTTAGCTGCCCCATCTACTGGGCAGGAAGTGACACTCATGGGCCGTTTCATTCCATCTTTGCATGGTTCCAGTTGAGGCTCTTCACAGGAAGTCAAATCTGTATTTCTTGGCCCTGGTTTTATATCCTGGATCTGCGTGGACTGGGTGTGAACCGTCACGCCCACGCCAGCCCTTCACATTTTGGCTGCCCAGTTTTCTCTCACGTGTCTTTTCTTCAAGCTGAACATGTCTCCGTCACCTGCTCCCCAAATGGCAGGAGGTATGAGGGTTCAGGTGAGGGGAGGCGATGGGGAAGCGTGTCCCCGCCTACCTCCATTTGAACCCTAGTCTCTGTGATAAGTTCTTCCATGTCTGCTTGTCCAGGGAAGGTCATTAAGTCTTCTCAGTGCTAAAGGTCAACGTCATGTCTGGCATCTCCCTGCCTCTGAAGGGGATTCTTTCAGACTGACAGTGGTGGGGGTTGGGGAAGGGGCGGCAGAAAATGGAGATAAGGAAGAGAGTGGGCCCCAGTGGTGTGCTGGTGTTAACAACCGGCTCTCCAAAAGAAAAGGAAGCCGCTGTGGTCTGTAGTGTTTGCTGATTTCCGTGGTGTAAATTCTCCCACTGACTGATTTCAGGCCAGCAATGTGGTATCTCTGTGCACAGTAGCACACTGTTCGTTCTACAGCATTTCCACCACACAGAGAGATAAATGTAAATAATATCAAGATCATAGACAATAAATTGTACCGTAACAGAAAGGGATGAGTTTTAGCATTTATTGCCTTTATTTTTAATATGATTTATTTCACTGTAAATTTTTAATGATGGCTGTGTTTACTGGCTTGCGAATGTTTTGAAAATTTAACCATTGGCTCTTGTGAGCCTGTCCCAGCTGGCTGCAGTGCACCCCTGGTGGGCGTCGGTCCTGAAATCAGAGTCTCTGCTCCCCTTGAGCGCGGTCGGGCAGAGCAAGCAAGCCAGTCTTTACTGCAGGCCCTCTGGACGCCCCTTTGTCTCCGCGTCCCAGCCTGGCAGCAGACCCCACACTTCCACCATCAGTGTTCTGCTGCCCCCTTGTGGCAGGCCCAGCCCTCTGCGGCTGCCTGAGAGCTTTACCCCACAGCACGACCCACCAGCAAATGGGCAGGATCAGAGGCTCCCGGGCAAGTTACACGATCTTCTCCCCCTCCAGCCTTCTGGAACCCCCAGGGGCCAGGTCAGAGCTTCCAGGGTCTCCAGTCCTGCTGTTCTCTCCCCCTCCCCATTACCTAGGCTCTCGCTGCCCTCTGCAGTACCCTCGGGGAGGTGATGAGCAGGGCAAACAGGTCTTTTACCTGGCCCTTTGCCTCCTTCCCCGTCCGCCTCCCCTCCCCCGTGCCTCCGCCAAGTCAGGGCCTTTGCACCTGCACTGACAGCCCCATACTGGGCACCCCTGGGAGGCAGCTGCCCTAAGGGAATTGTGACTCAGGAGTGGTAGTTGTCTTTGGCTTTTCTTTGGGCCCAATGGGAGACTCTCAGCAAGTCACCTGCATCAGAGCTGGCCTACCTGCCACCCTGGAGCCGCTGAGAAGGTGGGGAGAAGAGAAAAGACTGTGTCAGCACAGCACCAAATCTAGCTTCCTCCAGGGGCGGGCTTCTCACCTGGAATAGTCCCAGTGAGGACTGGAGGCTCCAGCTGGGAGGCCCTAGGATCCCCTGGGGCAGGGGTCCTCAAACCATGCTGCCCAAGACCCTCAGCAAGGAATGCGTTTTACAAAGCAGCAACCTGGGACACCCCGTGTAGAGAAGGTCCCAGAAGCAATCCTTCCCCTTACTTTGTGCAATGCATTTTTGACATTCCCATTATTTTCTATCCTGTCCTTTCCATTAAAAAAGAAAAAGAAAAAAGCTTGCAACAACTTAGTAAATAGAATTCACAGTTCGTTAATGGGTCATCACCTGCAGTTTGCAAAACACTAGCCTAGGCCAGCCCCTCATTGCCCTGAGAAGAAACAGAGGGCAAAGAGAGAACAAATTAGTCCAACAGCCAATCAGGGGTAAATCCAAATCTACAATTCAGATCTGAGCTCTTCTACCATCAGTCCAGGGCCTCCCCTGGGCTCTGTCCCAGGGCTCCCTTTGCACTGAAGCCCAGAGGCCTCCTTCTCTGTGGCCCTGGTCCATTTCCAACAGACTCTCAGGATCAGACCCCAGGCTCCTTCATGTCCAAGAGTCCGGGGTTGTCAGCTGCTCTCTCAGGTCCTTCCTTATGAACTCCTGTTCCAGCACAAGGGGGCAGCAAAGACAAGCAAATGGCCTTTCTTGTCAAAAGGGCTGGCAAGCCCCTAACCTAAGAGGTAAAGGAATCTTACTAGCACCGCGCTTGAAGTCAGAAGCCTAGAGGCAATATTTTACCAAAGGCTTTTGGAACTTACTTCCTTTTAAAGGTTCAAGGGGGTAGGGGATACTCTTGTGACTAAACAGTGCCTGACAGAGTATTTGTTGAATGAGCTTTGATGGAAGTATCAATTTGTACCATCTTCCTGGAAAGTACAGTGTCATTATGCTTCAAAATTTTTAAATGTTTGAAATCACTGATGCAGAAATTCCACCAATAGGAATTTAATATAAGGAGCTAATCATATATACAAAGATGTTTACCGCAAACTTTTATATTTTCAATGGAAAATTCTAAATAATATCAACACAGAGTTGGTTTTAAAATTCTGCTACAACAGCAAACAATATACCATGCAGCTATTAGCTATAACGATGTAGGATGTAAAAAGCAGTTTACAAAATAGCATGTAGGCAATGACCCCATTTGTGTGAAGTATTCAGGTATTCTCTAGTTAGTGGGGTGAAGGTGGGGTGCCTCCCTAAACAAGGGCATCATTCAGAGACTGGAGATTTTCAAACACACAGTCTTCCTGAGCCTCAGGGTTAGGTTTAGGGCTAGGGCCTTCCTCAGCCTCTCCCCCCAGGAAACCGTGTTACCCTCTCAGAGCCACAGCATCTCTTTGAGAACCATGTGGGCGGGGTAGAGCTGGCTGGAGGTGTACACATATCTTTTTGTGTGGGGGCTGTCGGTGGGTAGCACGAGTGGTGGCAAGAGTTGTTTTTGGGATGGTGAGGTTTTCAATAATAATAATACTTTTAATAATTATGATAAACGTAGAGTTTGTTTAACCCTTCAGCTACTGAAGGACATCTGGGCTGTTCCGAGTTTTTGGCTATGACAAAGATACTCTGAATGTTCACATACAGGATTGTGTCAGCATGCGTTCATTTCTCTGACGCAAATGCCCAAGAGTGCAATGGAGACGTGTTTTATCACCTAACACACAGTCCATCCTGGAGAGGGGCCCACGTGCACTTACACAGGAATGTGTAACCCGCTGTCGGGAGAGTGTTCCATACATGTCTATTAGTCTAGCTGCTTTATAGGGTTTTCAAAGTTTTCTATTTCCCAGCTGACCTTCTCTCTAGCTGTTCTATCTATTTTGGAAAGTGGAGTATTGAAGCCTCCATTATTATTGTCAAATTGTCCATTTCTCCATTTCTGTCAGTTTTTCTTCCTGTGTTTGGTGTTCTGTCACCAGATGTGTATGTTTATAATTGTTATGTCTTCCTAATGGATTGACCCTTTTGTCATTGTGAAACGTCCCCTTCGCTATCTGGTGCTATTTTGTTTTAAAGTCTCCTCCGCCTGGTATCAGCCAGTGCAGCCACCCCGGGGTTCTTGTGGCTCCTGTCTGCATGATATGTATTCTTCCAACGTTCATACTTGTATTTTTCTGCATAAAGTGCATCTCCTGTAGACAGAATACAGTTGGATCATGGGTTTTTTAAATCTCTTCTGACAATCTTTGTCTTTATTTGGATTTAATCTAGTCATACTCAATGTTTTGTTGATATGGTCAGATTTATAGCTGTCACTTATTTTTGGTTTTCTTTATGTCTCATGTCTTATTTCTTCCTCTGTTCCTGCTTTAACTGCTTGCTTTCAAGTGACTCTTTCTCACATAGTCTTTCAATTTCTGCAATGATTTTTTCACTATTTTCTTAGTTCTTATTGTGGCAGTTGCCCTAGACCTTACCTTACACACCTTAACTCATCAGAACCCGCTTCAGATTTATCCTGGCTTAATTCCAGTGATAAATAGAAATGTTACTCCTATATAGCTCTGTTCCCTTTCCCTTGTTATGGTATTATTGTTACAGCAAGAAGCTTTTTTAAAGTACAGAGTACTTTGAAGTACCTCCAGGGAGTGAAAAGCCTCTGCACAGAGCCCAGGTCTCCCAGCCCCACCAGGTGCTCTTTCCTACCTGCCCCTTCCCCACGTGACCCGCTGTGATGTCTCAGTTTCCTGCTCTTGGCTGCTGCTTGTTTTTCAGAGAAGGAGGGGAATAATGTATTTTGTAGATCGTTGAGCCTTCATGGAGATTCGGGGGAAAATTGGGAACCCTGCCCAGCTTTGTGCGGACTGACCAAGCAGGAATTGGCCATGACTCATTACAGGAAGGGTGTGCTTGCCCTTGCGTTACCCATGAGGCAATGATCTGGTAACCAAAGGAGCATTTCACCCATTCTTAGCATTTATTAAGTGTCTTGTCTGTACCAAGAATTGGGGTAGACCTTAGGAATAAAAAGATAAGACACAATTCCTGCTCTCAAAGTGCTTATTAAAAATATAAAGAATGGAAGGAAACTAACCTACTCGGAAAGTTCCATGAACTGAATTTCCAAAATAACCTCTATGGTAGCAACACTTAATTTAACCTGAAATCAAAACTTGAACTGAACTGTTATAAAGCAATGAGTTATAGCTTTATTCATCTCACTGAGCGTGACTATTCATACATTTCACCGTGGAGGTATTAACGCATTTGGCTTACAGAGCGCTGCCCCAGATGTCACTGGGGTGGTTGCATGATGAATGTACAGCATCTGCATCAAATTATCTTCCTAAACTCTGAACAATTCTAAATACATCTGGTCTTAGGCTTTTTATTATTCTTCCAAGAGCTTCTGATAAAGGATTGTGCACCTGTATTTCTTTAAATCCTTTTGGTCCAGAGGAATTCCAGAGGTTTTAGGTTCATGGTCACAGGGATGCCAGAACTCCCCATGAAGAGCCTCTGAATGGCCACTGAAATAACAAATGCAAAGGCTCCCGCATTTCTGTGTGGGTCAGTCAGACTATGGCCCTTTGCACTTACCTTGTTGCAGAGCCCTGGACCAAGCATGGCCGGAGAGCTTCCCGAGCATCATGAGATGACCTGGGATATAGTATGACCAACTTTGACAGTGGTGGCCAAAGGGGACCACTAGACTGCACTGACCCACGGAAGCCCTGCTGCGGGGGCCGGCCATGACACTGAGCCTCTGTCCAGTAGCCCGTGCCTGACTTCGTTCAGGGTCTGGCAAGAATTCTCCCAGCAGCTGGGGGTGAGCAGGAATGGGAAATCCCAAGGATATACAGGTTCCAGGCTGTGAGGCAGGGGGCTCGGGGCAAGGCTGCAGTCCCAGAGAAAGACACAGGCAAGCACTGCTTCTATCGAAGAGAAGCTGCCAGAACAAGAGCTTGGTTGATGGAGCCAGTGCAGAAGGCCAGGAGCCAGCCTGGAATGAAGGCAGGGATGGGTCTCAGTAGCAGGGCTGCCTGGCTATTGAGCTGCAGACCAGGGATCTAAGGCAACTTAAGCCTCTCCCTACTAAGGTCTGGTTTGGCCTTTGAGACGGGATGTGGCCCAGATTCTAAAAAAGGCATGCAACCAAGGAGTGAAGGTCCACAGGGAAGAGAGATGAGGGATCCCGCCAGGCCTGATATCACAGTGATTTGGGTTAGTCTCTGTGCAATACAGTATTAACCTTGTCCAAGGAAGGCTTGGTCCTTGCCCAGCTCCTGGGAGGGTAACCACTAAGCCCTTGGAACATTCTTCCTGATAAGAGATCTTCTTTTACCAGGGAACCTTAAGTCATATCAGATGATCTATACTAATAATGTGATCTATGGTGGGAGCCTTGGGCCATACAGTATCAACTTGACCTCTGGGGGGACAGAACACCAAGGCCAGCCATGTGGGCATCCAGCTACACGTACATGACTGACCTCCAATACGAAACCCTGGACACCAAGGCCTCGGGTGAGCTTCACTGACCGGCAGGACTGTGCCTGTGTTGCCACAAATTGTTGGGAAAGGCATATGCTGAGCACATGTTCCCCAGGAGAGGATAGTTAGAACCTTGCTCCCGGGCTCTCTGGGGCCCTGCTCTGGGCACCTATTTCCTCTGCTGGCTTTAATCTGTTTCCTTTCACTGTAATAAACTGTCACTGTGAATATGGGTGGTCTTGGGGATCTCCAAAACTGCACCCCCAGCTTCCTCCCTAAATCAGACGCCACATGGACCCTGACCGCCAAGCCCTCTTGCGCCATCCTCACCCCTCCCCGTGCCCCCCAGGGGCAGCTGACCGTCCTCTGCAGACCAGAAGCTGTGGCTGTCAGGCTCTTCTCATCCTCCAGGTCAGGCCCGCGGAGCCGGGACAGTTCCCTGAGCTCCCCACCAGCACCCAGTCACAGGGGTCCATTTCAATTTGTCACCCTCCTCTTCCAGCTTCTGGGCCACTTCCCAACCACAAGCCCAATTTTGGAACTAAAAATGTGATTTGGACAAAACAGTTTATTAGCAATGACTTCATGAGATCCTATATAAACAACTCCCCCCAGGCCACGGCAGGGAGGCTGTGTGGTCACAGTGAGACCTCTGACAAGTCCCTTCTCTTCTCTAGGCTTCAGTGCCCTAGCTTTCTTTGGGGAGACTACTTCAAACCCAGCGTGTCCGTAAGTGGTTTACAAACTGCAAAGGGATCTGCAAACTTCAGGAGGGGACTTTTACAGAGACAGTACAGAGGTTCTGTCCTGATTAGCTTTGGATAGAAGTCAAATTTTTTTTTTATCAATGTTTCCTATGTCTCCACTTACCTTAGAAAAGAAATGTTTTCTTTTTTTACTAGTAAAGAGAAAGAAAACTTCAACAAAGGTTGAGAAATAGAATGTCATACTCCATGTGGTATGTTGCCAGGGAAATGCAAATTAAAATAATGCGATACCACTATACACCTATCATTATGGCCAAAATCCAGAGCACTGATGCCAAACCACTGAACGCCAAGTGAGGGTGAGAATATGGAGCAACAGGAACTCTCTGCAGTGTTGCCGGGAATGCAAAATGGTCCAGCCAGTTCAGAAAATAGCATGATAGTTTCTAACAGGTCTAAACATACTCTTATGATATCACCCAGCAATTGTGCTTCCTGGTATTCACCCAACCAAGTTGAAAACATGTCCACACAAAAACATGCTCTGGGATGTTTAAGGTAACCTTATTCATAATTACCAAAATTTGGAAACAACTAAAATGTCCTTCAGGAGGTGATAGATAAGTAATGATAGGACAGGGCTTCCCCCGACCCCACTGTGGTTTTGCTTCCTGCAGTTTCAGGTACCCACAGTCACCTGCAGACCAGAAGCAGATGATACTCTTTCTGATCTATTGTCAGAAGTCAATAGTAACCTGATGCTACATCACGTAGGCATTTTATCATCTCACATTGTCACAAGAAGGATGAATAAGTACAATAAGATATTTTGGAAGGGAGAGAGAAACCATATTCTCAAAACTTATATTGCAGTATATTGTTATAATTATTCTATTTTATTATTAGTTGTTAATCTGTTACTGTGCCTGATTTATACATTAAGCTCTATCATAGGCATGTATGTATAGGGAGAAACTTAATGTAGAGAGCTTGGTACTATCCATGGTTTCAGGTATCCATTGAGGGTTTCAGAACACATGTCCTGCAGATAAAGGGGCATTGCTGTATATCCAAGCAATGGAATATTCTTCAGCACTAACAGGAAATGCGCTACCAAGCCGTGAAAGCCAAGGAGGAAACTTAAATGCATATTACTACATGAAAGAAGCCAATCTGAAAAGGCTACGTACTGTAAAGTTCCAACTAGATGACACTCTGGAAAAGGCAGAACTGTGGGGACAGTAAAAAGGTCAGTGGTTGCCAGGGGGTGGATGGGGGGTAGGATGAATAGGTGGGTCCCAGAGAAGGTCTAGGGCAGTGAAAACAGTCTGTAGGACACCACAGTGCTGGATACATGTCATTACACATTCATCCATAGAATGTGCAGAACTAGGGGTGAACCCTGGTGTAATGATGGACTTGGTGTGATAATGGGTCAACGTAGGTTGACCAGTTGTAACAAATGTACCACTATGGTGGGGAATGTTGATAATGGGGGAGGCTATACATGTGTGGGTTCAGGGGGTATATGGGAAATCTGTGTACCTTCCTCTCAATTTTGAACCCAAAACTTCTCTAAAATAACTAACTCTTAATTAAAAAATAGAATTTAGGGCAGAGGAACACATTCACTCATGCTCCTATGAACTCCCCACCATTATTTCTTTACCAGCATGTTTTAATTGTCTGTAACATAAAGAAATGCTCTCCGCCCTTCCCCGTGTCATTCCAGGGGCTCCCCTACCCTTCTGTGCCCTCCCACGGTTGCCTGGCTGATCCCTGCGTGGCCCGGATACACCCCTCTCCTGGGTGGAAGTTTCCTCCAGAACAGCCACAGCCAGGCCGTAAGAGAGGCACCGTGAAGCTCCGTCCCCCCGCAGGCGCCCCAGGCCGATGCCTCCCAACATAGAAAATGAACTGGAGACTGGAAAACTCATGAATGAGCAGGTGGCATTCGCCAGGACCAGGGTCTGTCCTCATCCTTTATAAGACGTCCTCAACCCCTCCTCCGTGTGTTCCCCACCTTATTCTCCACCCAGCAGAGTAAGGAGAGACCAGAAGGACGGAAAAGCCTTTCCACCAACTACCCGAAGGGAGCGGAGTGGCCAAGCACTCCCCACCCCACCACCCCACCCCTAGGACAAGAAGCATTTCACAGAAGGCTAAAAGCCCAAAGTTTTAGCTTGCACAGGCATCAAACTTTGCTTCCTACTCTAAAACAAATCTGCATTTGCTTGAAGACATCTAGTTTTTGGTTAAAGGCATAGACTCTGGGGCCCGCATCTGGGTGTGAATCTGGTGTTTTAGTTCGCCAGCCGGGAGGCCTTGGGCAGCCACTTCACTTCTCTTTTCAGCCTTGTTTCCTCAAGGCCTTGATGTAACGATTCCATGTGTTTAATTGATGTCAAGTTCTCAGAGCAGGGACAGGCACACGGTAAGTATACTGCCTGCATTAGCTACTATTACTTTACTATAAAAATGTATAAAAGTTCTCATTAACTGGATTATTAAACTTTCCTCATCCCATCTCTGTCCCCCTCGAATCTGAGCAAAACTGATGATCCCAGAAGATATGCCATATTCTAGAACCCACAGTATGTTCCATAAAAGGCGCGGAAGTCAGGAAAATGACGCAGAGCAACTCCAGCCAAACCCTGCAGCTGGGTATGTGGTGCCAACTGGCCCGGTTTCCTCCTGAGCCAGGGCCAAACCCCTCTGCCTTGCACCAAAGCCCGGGCTAACCTTGCTTGACCATGAGTTTCCATCATAGTCTCTTAGTGTTCCTGAACATCCCAGGGGTAAACATGCTTAGCTAGTCATTAAAGGAGCCTTCCCCCAAACCAGTATTTTGAAACATCCATTTTATACTGTAAGACAATGTACCATAGTAAAAATTGAGTTAGGTGAAGGATTTTCCTTCTTTCTGTAAGTGTCACCACCAGAGGTCTCAGCTCTGGGAAAGTTCCCTCTGGATTCAGTGAGACTGAATAAAAACAACAGAACGTTGGGGGTAAAAGGTCTTGTACCAAGGTTTATTCTCCTGATGGCAAGTCAAGCGCTAGAATCACGTCCACATCCAGCAAGTCCGCTCACAGCAAGTCCCTCTCTGCCGTCACCTCTGCCCCGAGCACTGGGTGAAGCTCTTTATATGGCAACACAGTCAATAATAGCAAAAATTGCCTATAAGGGCACAAGCATGCACAAGGATCACGCATTGCACAGGTGCAGTGGACAAGCAGATTAGGGTCAGGTAGGATCCTGGCCGTGGTAACTCCCATTTTCCCTACAGTAAGGTTGGGCAAAAGACTATTTGGAATGCAGGCCCTTCTCAGACAGTTTAAGGAAAGCATAAATACAAAGCTGAGGACCTAGAAACCAGTTCCTTAAAACTACTCTTCTTAGAAAGTCATCCGCTACCTGTAAGGATGGACACAGCCCCTTCTGAAGGCTGCTGTTGCAGGGCACAATACCTGGAATGCACTAGGCACTTTCACATTGAAGTTTACCTTGAGGAAGGAACAACAGAATCGAAAGCATGGAGACAAGAAACCCAGGGCAGGTTTGAGGAGCAGAAGGCAGTCTGCTCTGATTTCAGTCAAGGGTCTCAGTAGAGAAAATCCTAGGAAGCAGAGCTGGAAAGGAAGGTCGGGGTCAAAGCACCAAGGGTTTGAAGGCCACATGATGTGTTTGGCTTCAACTTCAAGCAGACTCATTCTCCCCCTAACAGGAAAACAAAAGCATGGACACAGTGATCAAACGCCTGTCCAAGGTAGCGTCTTCCCTGGGCAAGGGAAGAGGTAGGTGAGAAACTTCTGTTTGTTCTTGGAATGTTTTAAGCTGGGTGTTGGTCAGAGAAGAAACACAATCTGGGGGGGTTCTCCCCCGTGTCCCCACCCTGCCACTGCCCCACCTTTGCAGGTAGGATCCCCCTGGTCATGGTCCTTGGCTGGTCCCTTAGAAGCAGAAGGAGCTCATAGGCCATGAACTTCTCAGGTGCTTTGAATAATCTTAAATAATGACTATCATCAGTATATTTAAAACGCTCTCTCGTGTCTGGAAGGGTAGCCCCAGCCTGAATGAGGGAGTGGGTGATAGGGCTCCTCATGAGGGACTCCCCAGCAGGAAGAGAGCATTTCCCCCAGCAACTAACACTCAAGAACTGAAGGAGTTAGTCCATTTGGAGCCCCAAGAAGGAGCAAGATTTATTAAGGCTATTTTGTTTACAAAGCCATTGTTCTGTAAGAGACGAATTCTTTATTGTAAATTAACTGTTAAGAGGACCCCGAAAAGGAGGTCTGCACAAACTCTTATGAACTTGTGACAAATCTCCTTGTGTTTAGAAGCACACACCATCCCACCCACCAGGTCAGATCCACCCTCCTGCATCCACCCCCAGAGATGCTGGGGGACAGGAGGTCCAGCCATCTCGGGGTTGGCCTCTTCCACTGAGCTCAGGTGTAAAGCTTACAGACATAGATGCTTATTTAAAACAGAAACCTCCTCTTGTTCCCTTCCCAGGGGTTCTATGCTAATAAATAGGCATTAACAAGATAAACTTACTTGGGAATGGCGAGGCCCACAGACTTGGTTTTCAGCTGCTGATCTTGGCAGTCATCAGAAATTGCGCTGGGGGAGGAGTCAAACACAGGGGATTTTGGAGCACAGGGCCACTGGCTTGCTACAAAGTGCAGGCAAAACCTTCTCTGCTCTTCCTCAGCGTGGTGGATCTGGTCCGGTGAAGAAGGAGGCGTCGTTAACCATTTGGACTTCCAGTTCCTTTGACAGAGTAAAACCATAGCCTGTTGGAGATGGTAAGGCCCTACAAGGTACAGAAACCACATTTTCCTGAAAGAAAACTGAGACACATGGTCTAAGCATAATTACACATTTGCTCCGTGCAAGAGGCGGTGACAGAAAGGTGATTTGGAGGCTGAGGTGTTGCACTGGGCAGGATATTTCAATGGTTTGTGGAAGATAATAGGAAAGACCCCTGCAAACCGTACCCAGAGAATCAGGTGGCTGCCATATGAGAGGTCTTTGGTTGCTACACGGGGACAAATATTTTCTTTGGTTTTATTTCAATAGCCAGCACAGTTATTTCTCTCTAATATGCTTATTTCTCCAGAAAATAAGCAAAATAATACTCATTTCAAGTAGTGACTCTATAGTATCTTACTACACTGATGGACAGTGACTGTAATGGGGTGTGTGGTGGGGACTTGATAATGGGGGGAATCTAGTAACTACAATGTTGCTCATGTGAGTGTATATTAATGATACCAAAATTTTAAAAAAGGACATAAAAACAATGTTGCTCATGTGAGTGTATATTAATGATACCAAAATTTTAAAAAAGGACATAAAAAAAATAATATCCATTTCAGATATAAGAAGGGAAGCACGTGAGTTTTCAGGCTATGAGGACAGCCAGACCTCTTTATATTTCCTTCCTGTGGTCTACTCATTTTTTATATATTTGACAATACTTAGTCATAATCTGTTCCTTTAGCCTGTATTCTGTTCATCAAAGAGGCATTCTTTAGAGTGTACTTTTAGATGGTCTCATGCCTGTCTTAGACTATAGATGTCTGTGTCCTTCTCTGACCAATAGCTAGCACAGTGCCGCGTACAGGAAGGAGCTTCATGCGCACAGGCCCCCTCTGAAAGAGCGTGCAGGTCGGGCACTGCTCAGCTCCGGGGGCGCCAGTCATAAGCTAGCCCAGCGCTGTTCAACAGAACCTTCTGCCATGACGGAAGTGTTGTCCAGCCCGTGTCATACAGCACAGTAGCCTCGAGCCACATGTGGCCCGAGAGCACTTGAAATGTGGCTCGTGTGACTGAAGAACTGAATTTTTATTTTCACTTAGATTTAAATAGCCATTTGTGGTTAGCGGCTACCATCATTAGATAGGAGGGTCTATGTTCTGCTTTTATTCATACACTCATGCATTTATTCAACAAATACTTATGGGGCTTTAGTATGAGCAGCATCTTGAGCTAGACTCTGAGCTAGGATACAGGATTCCCGGGTCTCAAGAAACTTCCAGTTTAGCTTGGGACACATGTGCATAAAAAAATAAAGAAACAAAACCAAAAAAACTATGGTGTGGTAAGTGCTCTGAGGGGGAATTTACTGTGTGCACCGCTGCCCAGAGGAGAGGCTGGGTCTGGCAGGGGGTGAGATTTTTTTCCACAGAAGAGATATATTTAAGCTGGGTCTTAAAATAGGAACACCGCAAAGATACAGTGAACAAGAGGTTTCAGGAGGAGAAATTGTTTAATAGGTCTTAACCATTTGATTACATCACAAATAGCTTTGTGGTCCACTGTGCGTGCTCACTCTCAGGACTATTTGTACAGATGTGTTTACATGACAATTGCAAAAGCTCTTTTCACGAGGAGTTTCTAAATGCCAGGACTCCCGGCTGGAGAGGGATCTTGCACATACTCCTGTTTGGGGACAGGATTATGAAACAACCTGAAGAAAGTTAAGAAAGTAAGAAGATGAGTCCTGAAAGGCTTCTAGAAAATCCTACTGTCTAATACATTTATGCAGGTGAAATTTGCCCAGACTGATCATGCAGGTAAACTAAAGGGGGAAATATGCCTGCCCAGAAGCAGGTACGGGCGGCTCCCCTCTGCCCCCCTTACAGAGCAGGGCGGGACTGCAATGTGCCTTAGACCCCAGGCTGGTTACCCAGCGTCCCGGGGCCTCTCCTCCTCACCATCCGCCTCCCCATTCACTGCCCAGTCTCCCTGGAATGGAATTCCGCCTGCCTAGGGTGGAAGACAGGTTCCGGGTACCTTGGGGAGGGCTCTGCGTCTGGGAGCTAGCAGACGGAAACGTGTGTGGTTTCCTGAGCACCCTCGGAAGTCCAGCTCCCTCGGCCTCCGCAGTGGTGCGCAGGAGGCTGACCCAAAGGTTTTCTTAAATTCCAAAGCTGAGAGCAAGGGAGCAGGTGCACAGGTGCTCCCAGCCTGGATCTGAACTGGGCCCTTCCTCTTCTGTGGCCAGTCCTTAGGGTGGGGGGCAGAAAAAAGGTACCTAAGAACATGCCAGATGCGGGGGCAATAGGAGCTTGTGGGTAGCATGGGGTCTCCCACGTGCCACTGGTGAGGACTGCGGGTTGACCAAGGGGAGAAGGATCAGGGCCCAGCGGCATGGTTTCCTCCCTTCTTCCCTTAATGCTATGAACAAAGTGAGATGTTATCCTCCCTCCTGGCCTGGGGAGTGGGGAGAAGAAGTTAAGGGGGAGGCAAAAGAGGAGATCAAGACTTCTAGCTCTCGGGGGACCTGTGGGAAATGTAGGCTCCCTAGCGGCTTCTCCTACCGGCCTTCTCTGCACCTACCTTCCTGCGCTGGGAAGGACATAAGCCCCTGCTTTCTAAAATATTGTCCTTCTCTAGTCCCTCTGAGCATGCCTCTCAGCTTACTCTTCTACGTCCCCATCCACCCACCATGGCCTCGTGTGGCCTCCACTCTGCTCTCGTGCTTTCTCATGATGCCAGAATTTCTACCCCCCAGCGCCTGTCACACCATGGGTCCATGCAAGGGAGTGTGAAGGGGAAAGGGGCACACTCTGGCGTCACGGAGATCATTTTTGTACAATTCCCAATTCCACCACTTACCTTCAAAGTTAGGGAGCAGTCCCCAAGACCACCCTTACCTCTGACATTGATTGCAAACTTGGGTGTCCTCAAGACCACTCACGATGTCAATGATTTGCTGTGATAAGGACTCACAGAACTCACGAAAAGCTAGTATACTCACAATTATGGTTTATACAGTAAAAGGATACAGATTAAAGTCAGCCAAGGGAAGAAGCACATGGTGCAGAGTCCCGGATGATTCCACACTCAGAACTGCCAGTTATCTTCTCCCAGTGGGGACATGCAGACAGCACTTAACTCCAGTAGTGAGGTGACAAAACTAGAAGCTCACCCAGACCTCAGCGTCCAGGTCTTTGCTGAGGCTCAGGCATATAGACATGGCCGACCAGCCATGTGGCTGACCTTAGTTTCTGGTCCATATGGAGGCTGAGCTGATACATGCCCAGAGCCCCTGCCATAAATCACATTGTTAGCATAGACTATCTAGCATGGCCTGAGCAACCCAGATAGGCAAAGACATTCCCCAAAGGCAAGGACATCCCAAGGGCAAAGGCTAGACTTCTGGTTGGGCAAGTTCATCCTTCATCACACAGCATCTGCGTGATGTTGCAATTTTACTCACCTCACTAGGATTCTATCTCCCCATCAGCAAACTGGAGTCAATGACCCCATCTCATTGGCTTTTTGTGAGCACTAAGTGATATAATAGACAGGAAAGGCCTGGTAGTTGAAAGGCTTCTACAAAAACTAGGTCCCTCCTGATTTCTGCCAGGTGCTGGGATCTCATCTCCTAAATGGGCCCGCGGCATCATTCCCTCTCTCTCTGTCTTCCCACCCCTTATACTGACTTGCTTTAATTTTTCCCCAGGAAAATATATGCCCTACACGTTATTATTAAGCTGCTCTTCTTGTTAAAAGATATGTGTGTGTATATGTGTGTGATCTTTTTTTTTTTAAAGCGGCTCTACAGTTTCCAATCGCATAGATTATCACAACATATTTGATCATTGCCCTCTGGATGGGCTACACAGAACACCCTTGTGCACAGACCTGTTTGTTTGTGACTTGTGCTAGTTAGTGTTTCTGCAGGCTGGATCCTACGAGGTGGCGTTGAGGGGGCAAGGGGTGCATTTGAAGTCTTGATGGCACTGCCAACTTGCTCTCCCAAAAACCTGTAGCAAGTTAAACCTCCACCAAAAAGTGCATGGAACTGTCTATTTTCCAGATCTTCTAGGGACCATGTGGAGGAGAGTGGCTTGAAGGGTACAACAGACACCAGCCCTGTCCTCGGCTTTCGTGATCCCTGTGCGTGCTCAGGGGCCTCCTGCAAGCACTTGAGACTCTGAACAGGTTTTCTCTTGCCCTGGGCCCAAGATAAGGCAGGGTTTGTGCCACCTGGTTGGGAGCAGTGAGATGCTAGGGAATGAGAAAGTCAACTGTGACACGCCATTCACCGTGAGGGGGACCCAGTGAGTGGGGGCTCAGGGCCAGGGTCAGCAGAGGGCACACCTGCTGGGGTTTCAGCCCAAACTAGGGATTACAGACTCAGGGGAGAAAAGGAAGCAGGAAGGCCAGATAAATGTCTGGAAGAAAAAATCAACCACTTTCTGTCCTTGGCACTAAGTAAGACTGTTCCTGACACACTAGAACAGCCCGTACCAAGCCGAGGCCCGTCCCTGTCCCTGGGGTCCGTCACCAGCAGGTGGTGCCCCTCCCCTGCTCAGGACAGGCCAGCAGCTCCGGGACACGGAGGCTAAGCGGACACCCGCTTCTCCACCTTCAGGGCATCTGTGGGCTCTGTACTGCCCTCCAGTCCACACTTAATTTCTTTGCACTAAGGCCATGAGACTTGAGTTCCAGCTCAGCTCCAACCACCAAATCACTGTGATCTTCTCATAGGCCTCGGTTTCTTAGCTGTTAAAAAAAAAAAAGATGAGATAAAGGAAGAGAATGCCAGGCTACTAATGTTTGTGCAGAGCATTTTGGTTTACAAAGTGCCTTATCTCACCAAAGTTCACTTTATGCCCATTTTGCAGATGAGAAAAATAAGTCTTAGAGAGGTTAAGTGATCTGCCCAAGTTCACCCTGATGGTGGTCAGGCAGGACTTTCTTGGCAAATCTGTGTTCCTTCAACTTGACCATACTGGAAGATTCTAATATTGTAAATCTAAGATTTTTAGGGCTCACCTTTAAGGAGCAAAGTAATTTTAGGGGGCCACCAGACACATCTGGGCTTTGAGCTATTGCTTGGGTGGGTTACTTGAGCTTTGGTTTTCTCATCTAGAATAATAATTGGTAATATTTACCGAGTGCTTCTTACATGACAAACACCTATATGAATTACTCATTTCACAACAATGCTATGAGGTACTAAAATTATCCCCATTTTACAGATGAAGAAACTGAGAATTGGAGAGGTCAGTAGCAGTGTACTAGGCAAAAAGAAACCAATAGAAATGGAACAAGTGAGAAGGCTCCAGAAGGGAATCTTTGAGATGATAAAATTGAAAGAATACCTGATAGGTCTGAATGTAGGGATGTAGACAATTGACAGAATTTAGAGTTGAATTATAATTTACTTAAAACAAGTGGACAATGACAATTATTAAGTCCAGAAAGAAACAAAAAATTTTGCAGGAAATAAAAAGGTCAGTTGTGAAAAGGATGTAAGTAGTCATAATAAATACCAATTCTGATGTAACCAATATCAAAACATGAGTAAATTGGGAGGCTGGGGTGGACTGGATGGGCATGTGAGAAGGGCCAGTAGAGGTGAAAAAGTGTCTTTCACAGGGTGAAATCCAGAGACGATGCCCAAACCAGGAGGAAGTAGCAATGTGGCATGTTATTTGGAGATATGGAGGTAAATACCAAAGAAACAGCTCAAAAAATTGAAAGTCATCACTTTGGGAGAAGTGAAAGCATGAGGGAAATGTATTTATAAGAAATTTATAGAATGATTTGGCTCCAATTCTGCTATGCACTTGTCTAGCTTTAATGGTGCTTTTTAAAAGAAATAAAAGGAACAGAAATTGTCCAAGTTCAACTGGATATGATGTGGTGGGGGTGCAATTTGAACCCCAGCCGACTGCCTCTAGACCTGACGCCCCACCATTATGAAACACTGCCTGTAAGATGTCTACCTCCTAGCACTGTGCAAAGCAAGGGGATGACATATACAAGACACCCAGCAGCTGACATAAAACAGGTGTTTAAGAAAGGACAAATGGCTTTCTTTATCCCAGAGAGCCAACCACAGCCGGGTACTTCCAGTAAGATGGGAAAGAGGGATTCTGGCCGGGGTCCAGCCCTAAGGGTTCCTGGTGATTTCCTTTAAGTTTTCCGAGTGTCCCTCCAGTGCCTGGGACCAGCCAGAGTCAGTAGTGCCATCTGGATAGGACTCCCCGGTTTCCAGATTCCCCCCTTCAGAGACTTCTCCAGTACTCTGCAGTTGCTCCTGCCTCTCTCCAATGAGGTGGACCAGACACCCCCAGAAGCTCCAGGATGGCTGCTGTGGGGTCATCTCAGGGCTTTGTGGTCAGGCCTTGCTCCAGAAGGGCGTACTATTTCATTCACATCATGCTATTTCATTCACAGGATTGTGGGGAAAAAGGCTGCCAGAATAATACTAAGACAAGATTTTGAGTGACGTCAAACTGGACTTTCTCCAGGATCCCTGACACCTTTGGGCAGCTACGCTTCAGGCCGTGCCATATCCATCTCCCTCCCTTTCCTGTGGCACAGTCTTGCCCAACAGCTGTAACTGTGGGCATCAAGGTGCCTAACTGAAGAACGGTACATTGTCAGTTACCTGGCTGGTTCCATGTATCATTAATAGGCATTCATTCCTTCAGCAAGTATTTATTGAGCACCTACTATGTGCTAGGGCTGGGAAGAGCATTGGGAACGGTATGCATTCCTGCTCTCCCAGAGCTCACAGGCCGGAGGGGAGACAGAGGCGGCAGGTGGGTACAAGCCCAGTGAAGGTAGTGATAGGGCAGCTGCGTGAGTACAGAGAAGGCTTTACATGGCTTGATTGGGACCTCAGAGGGGGGCTGCCAGGGAACTGCGGTTTGGGATGGGGGACGGAACTAGAAGCTTCCAAGCCTGACATTCTGATTTCTCAATCCAGATCTTTCCACTGTTTAAGGTGATAACTGAGTTCAGGTTTCTGCTTGTGCACATTAGCCGGGGCCTAATGCATTCTCCATGTCTGGATCATGCAGTCACCTTTTCATTGTTCCATTGAGGAAACTGAGGCCCACAGATAAGTATCTTGCCCCTCGTCAGAGGGAGAGGCGCAGAGCCGGTACTAACGCTTGGCTCTCCGGCCTCGGGCTCTGGGCTCCTTCCCCCCTGCGTCAAGTCCGGGCCAGGGCCTGAGCGCCCATAGGGAGCCGCGGCCTTTCTCACATCCCCAATTCGGGATCCAACGATTATTCACTCAAAAAACTTGGAGCGTCTTCCCTCAGCAAGTCTCCCCGGGAACACAGGCTGTCTGACCCCAAGAAGTTGCAGCCTGAGGGTGGAGGGGCCTGTACGGGACACACGCGCCATGCCGCTGGGGCTTCAGCCTGCATCCTTCGTGTGCTCGGCGCGCAGAAGGCGCTCAGCGAGCGGAGATGGGCGCTAATTACCAAGTTTAACTCGTCTGCGAACAGGCGGCTGGGTCGGCGCGGAAAGGAAGGAGGGGCCTGTTTCCCGGCCGGGCTCGCGGGCTGCTCCCCGAACGCCGAGCGGGCGCACCCCAGCCTCCTGCGCCCTGGTCCCCGCTCGGCGCGCGGAGGGAGACGCGGGGGCGCGCACGCAGGGCGTCGGGGGCGCGCCGGCCGCCCGGGGGCGCGCACGGGCTGGTCTCTGCCCTAATGCGGCGGCTGGCGGCCAGAGGCGCTGCAGGGGACGCGGGGGAAGCGGCGGCGCCGGCGGCGGACCGCACGGACTGCGCCCGGGGCCGCGGCCGGAGCCCTTGGAGGTAGGCGGGCGCGGACACTGGACAGATGGGGGTGGGGGTAGCACAGGGTTCATGGAAACCCCCCTAGCGACACGCCCTGTTGGCGTCCACTGTCCGGCTCCGTCCTCCGACCCGTTCCCATCCCCCTCCGTCCACGTCCCGTTCCTTGTCCCCTCCACGCCGTCACCTGCCCCGAATCCATCCCGTTCTGCACATGCCTGCACCCCACCCCCATCCAGTTCCCAGCCCCCTGCCCAGCTTTTCAGGCCACGGGCCACATCCCTCCGCATCTGCGTCCGCCCTGTCTGCGCCCTTTCCTCGATGCCTGTCTCACCCACAGCCCTGCCCTTATGCAGAGCTGTTTACCCCCACACCGCACTTTGTATGACCCCATCCCTTCTGTTTTTCCTGCCGCGCACATCAGCTCCCATCCTAGCCTCCCCTGTGCTCTCCCCGCTTTACACAGCCAGCACCCCTATGCCTGCCTCTCCATCAGCACCCTCAGTTTCTGGCCTCCCCACGGCCCCTCCGCACACCCTGTCCCAGCCCCTTCCCAGCTGCCTCTTGGTTCCACCCGCACCACAGTCCCTCTCAGGAACCCCATCTTCTCCCTTTTGGCTGTTAACTGGCCCGCTCCCCCTCACCTGCCCTTCCTGACGCTGTTTGGAGCCGCACGTTTGTACTGAGCCCCCCTTACCTGCCCCGGGGCCCCCCTTCCCTGCTTGGGGAGGCCAGGGCTCTGAGGCCCCATGTCCTTGCTGCTACAGGATCCACTTTAACCCCTTCTGCATGTCTGAGCCTATTCATGGCTAAGGACGGAGGCTGCTGGGGTTAGTAGGCCTCCTTAGCCACCCTCCTCCCCTAGCTGCTCAGGATTGTTTCCTAGAGGGACTGGGGGAGGGGATGCTAAGCGTAGGGGAACTAGGATGGGAAGAGGCAGGGTCCAAGGAAATGGCTGAGTGGCCTCTTTCTGGTCTTGTTCTGAGCTGTGGGATGCAAAGGCCTGGATGAAGAGCGCCACTGGAGGGCTGGAGAATTTGGGATTTCAGAAAGGATTCTTCCTTGGCCTCCAAGTCAGCACTCTGGCCTGGGGAGCTGCTGTGAGTGTGGCCCACAAGCTGGGCGGAGGGAGGGCAGAGTGCTGAATCACCTACACTCTCGTCCCCATGGCAGCCCCTGTCCAGGTTCTGCTCCTGAGCCCTTCCTTCCTTGGTATTTGGCAGTGGAGTGTGTGTGTGTGTGTGTGTGTGTGTGTGTGTGTGTGTGTGTGTGTGCCAGCGATGCCTCCTCCCTCGTTCTTGAGGAGGATGACAGGGCCCCTTTTCTGCCTGTCTGTCTCCCACCAGGGATGAGGCCTGGTATATCTTATCTACCCTTGGAACTGGGGTGAGCCCTGCTGGGCCCCAGTCAAATCTCCAGCAAGGGCAGAATGCAGCTGGAGACATGGTTGGGCAGGAGTTGAATTGTCTGAATGGGGCCAGAGACCAGCAGGTTCAGAACCCACTGAACTTGAGACATAAGGAGAGAAGCCCAGGAAGAATGTGTGTGGAGAGAAGAAGCCTCTGGGGATAGGGGCCATCCCAGCTGTGGGAGAGCGAGGCAGGGGGAAGAAGGAAGACAGAGACCTCGTCTCCGCTCTGGTTTGGGGATGTTTGGACTGGGGGAATTGCACTGCAGGAAGAATGGAAGGAGATTGGTGTTGGGTTCAGCTGCGCATCTAATACATTCTACCTTTTGTCTTTCTCCCCCTCGTCTTTGGATTCAGCTTAAGGTTTTGTGTGTGTGTGTGAGAGAGAAACAGAATAGGGATAACCCAAATGAGGGAAGGGACTCATTCACACTTAGCCCTGCAAATTGTGTTTGCCCTGTGAAGGAGGGAATGGCAGCGCAGTCCCTGACTAGGGGACCTCAGATAAAACCCCGAGGCCTAAATTGGAGGCTAAGGAAAAGCTGCTGACAGGTCCTGTCCCTTCCCTGCAAGGATCCCTCACTTTCAAAATCTGAGTGGTTGGGTGTCAGCTCATGTGTGGCACCTCCAAACAGGACTCGGGCAGTGCCTGGCAAGGCGGGTGTGCAGGTGGGAGACTGGCTATCCTCCGCTTTGTCCCCTTTCTGTTCTCCTCCCTTCCTGAGTGGGGGTGGGGCTGGAAGCTTCCCCTGGCATTTCCTGGATCCGGGAGGAGGCATCACCTGGAGCTGTAGGAGCGAGCTGATTGGATTAAGGTTCTGACGTTGAAATGCTTGATTGGGGCTCAGGTTAAGTGGGAGGCTCTGATAACAATGTATATATTTCCTAGTTTTGTGCAGTGACTCTCACCCCACGTCCCTTGTTTGACATCACAAAGGCTGCATGGAGGTAAACTGAGGCACACAGAGAGAGGAGCCAGCTGCCTGGAGAGCTGGAGCGAGATGAAGCTAGCTCCCTGTGAGCTGCAGGGTGCTTTCCTTCAGGGCTCTTCCCAGCAGGGGCACAGCGAGGAAGTGGCTGATGTCTGGGGGTGGGTGCTGGCCTAGGGTACCTGAAGGGGAGGCGCAGAGGAGGATCCTGTTTCTGCAGTGACTGAGGGACCGAGTTCCAAGGCTCCCGTCACTGTTGTGGCAACTTGTTCTCTTCCGCAGGCTCATCCACACCCATCTAAGAGCTGGGGTATCAGAATCATCAGTTAAGTTGTTAGAAAGATGAATTCTTAGGAGACCAGAAGGGGAGAGGCAGAGGAGTTCAGGCCTCATTTTTTTTGGCCTGGGGAAGGACGGGAGAAAGAAGCGAGGAACTTCAGGCTGGTTACATAATCATTTAACAGGTACCAGTTAAACCCTACAATGTGCTACTCCGTTAGGTGCTGGGATCATAGAGATGAAGACGGAGACAGGGTCTGATCTCAGAACCCCTGGTGTGGTGGAAGCAGGAGATAAGTAACCAGACAAATAGCTTAGATGAGCTTGTGTGAGACCTGCTGGACGAGGATGTTGAACGGCAGCATCTTGCATCCTAAGGGCATCAGCCCCTCTCCTCCCAGCTATGAGGAGGGCTGGGTGACTTACCTGGAGCAGTAGGTCAGGGCCAGCCCTTTAGTTGACCGTGTGGAAAACAGGTAGAGAAGGAGGTGACATGCAAGGTGTATTACCAGGTCCCTGGCTGAGGGGGAAAGAAGGGGATGTTCTTTGTGCAGCTGGACTTTCTGGGTGCTGCTTCAGTCTGGTGGGGGCCACCCACAGGGGGCTCTGGGACAAGATCAGGCCTGCATAACTCTCCCATTCCCGTCTCCTAAGCAGTTGTATTTTAGGGGCCAAGTATGGCCTGGATCTGCTAAGAATGCTTGTGAGTCAGAGCAAAGAGGCCCAGCCTCTGCCCTCGGGAAGCCCCTGTTTGATGGGGAAGGAGCTAGTGCTTGCTCAGGTACATGCTCAGAAACAAGGTGAGCAAGACTATTGCAAGTTCTGATTTGTGTACAAGGCCTTGGAGTTCTGGGGAGGTCAGAGTCAGGTGGGAGCCATCAGAGAAGTCCAGGTGGGGAGGGGAGTTGATGGTGAGCAGGGAAGCCTTTAGAAGTTACGCTCGAGCACAGGTCACCACAGACATCCATAGGTGAACTGGGAAAGTGCCTAGGGATAGAGACAGCCAGCCTCATCTGTCTGAGGAGCCTCCCACTTCCCCACACACATAATTCACGTCATTTCATTAGTGTGTCCTAAGTCTTTGAATATATCCCAGGAACTGTGCTAGGGATGGGCATGTAAGTCAAGTTGGAGAGACAGAAACAAAACAAGTTGAAATTCAGTACAAGGAATGCTGGAACAGAGGTTAGATGAGTCCCTGGCACTGTAGGAGCATGGCTGAGGGGTCACGGTGGGCAGGGGACCTGCAGTGATTGCATCACACTGTTTGCAAAGTCCCCTGCTTTGGCTAGAGCAGCTTGAAGTCAGACTTTGGAGCACTTACTCAGAATGCCGGGCTAGGGCCCAGTTCTCACTCTGGGGCAGATGTTAGAGGCCTTTGATGGCCTTGTCCTTGGAAATGCAGGGGAGGGCTGTGGGAGCTGATGGCTGTGCTGGGTGCTGAGTAGGCACTTTGACAGCTTTGCTGACCGTCAGTGTGCATTGGGCTAGCCAGACAGGACTCTTGAGCCACCCTCCTTTCCTTAGGTCTTGAGGCAAGCTGGGAAAATGAAAGTGGCATAAAAATAGTCATCATTATAGATTGCTTACTGTACACTAGGTACACAACTGGATGCATCATAGGCATCATCTCATTTAATCTGTATAAGGCTTAACCCTACAAAAAGGATTCTTCGAATCCTGGTTTTCCATAAAAGGAAACACCCAGAGACATTATTATTTAAGACTGCAGAACACGGAGTTGAATAGCTACATTTTAAACCTGTATTTGCTTGATGTCAGAGCCCATGTTTCTTTCCTATGCCCTGGCCTGAGGTCCCGCCACCCCAGTGGAAAAGTAAAGAACTGGGATGTTTCGCCCACATGCACAACGCTCTCTAGGAGAATCTGGTAGAAGGGCCCAGTGAGTGGGCACTTTGGAGTACTGACTGTGCCCTTTTAAAGGCTACAGAAACAGAGTTCCTGCTTTAAAATAGGGGAAATAAGATGGAAACATGAAAGTCTCTTGGGAATTATACAAGACAGTATAAGGTGAAGTCCTCAGACCCTGCATGGTACAGTTTCAGGGGAGGGAGTGTGAGGGCTGGAGTCTGGGAGGTGGCCTACATAGTGGAAACGGCTCAGCCTCTGAGGTCAGACAGTTGCTGCAAACCTTGGTTCTTCCACTTCCTAGCTGAGGAGGTACAGTTTCCCCACCTTTAAAATGGGGATATTAATATGATCCTTGCAGAGCTGTTACCAGCATTACATGTAAGAAGGTAGTGAAGGACCCCGCGGTGTACCTGGCTGGTAATTAAATACTCATCCAATGCTGGCTGCTGTTCACAGAAGAGGTGGGAATGGAGCTGAGCCTTGAAGAATTTTTAGAATTTTGGTAGGGAAGGGGAGAGGATCCTATATGAGAGAACCCACCAGGTCCATAAACAAAAAGTGGGTTCATGTTCTCCGGGAAAGAGGTAACCTGCCTCATCCTGCCTGCTCTCACCAGGTTCTTGGAGTAAAATCTTACAGGAAAAGGACATCATCATGAAAAGCATGAGGGGCTGGATGTCTTACTTCTGGCCACATCATTAGCAGAGCTTAGATGGAATGCTTCTCTGTAAAACTTGAAGATTGCTCGGTGTCTTGTCCCAGAAGCCCGCATCTCTAGAATTTGTGTCATTGATGAATTTCCTCTCCTGTCCTTGCTCCCCCAAATGCCATGCCTTGGAGAAATTGGAGCGCCTGGGCTTTGGTGGGGTCACCCCTCAGGCACTATCATCCCCTGGTCACTCCTGCGGGCCTGCCGCTTCCAGGCAGCAGCTGCCTGGGCATCTGCCTCCTTCACCTGCCCCTCCTCTTCCCCTCCTGGGCTGGGCCAGCCCCTCCAGAAAGGCCTCCCTGGTAGCCCCCCTCCCAGCCATTCTGATGCTAATCATGTTGTTAATTTTTCTGAGATGCAGAAAGAAAGCCCCAATCTGTTCTAATGAATTTAATTAGAGAGGGGCTTGGAGGGCTTCAGAACCTCTTACCAGGATCACAATAAACAGAGCTAACGAGATAAACAGCCTGGGATCAGCGACTCAGGGGTAGGAAGAGAGGATTTCTGACTCAGTTCACGACTGAGGATGCCCTGGTGCCTAGAGTTGGAGGAAAGCTGTGTGAGCTCTTGTCTGCCAGGCAGGCACCCCTTAGTTCTGCCCTTGGGTGGCAGGTGAACCTCCAGAGAAGGTCTTAACATTGTCATCATCATCACCAAACATTTATCGAGCACCCGCTGTATGGGTGAGGGGTACCCCACCACCTCCTGGAACATGAGGCTCATGGACCCTGTCTCTGCCCTAAGGAAACAAGACAGCTCTTTTCAAATATAAGAAATATTTGCTAATTCCAGACAGTAAGAATTCCAAATAGCAAATTCCAGGTTAATGGGAGATTACATTGGGCCTGGGTGATCTGGCAAAGCCTCTTGCAAGAAGTCCTAGAGGTGGGTCTTGAGATACCAAGACTTGAAGACTTAATGATCAGAGCAGCCAGAGGAAGAGTAGAAGCAAAGGCAGGAGTGTACAGAGGACCTTTGAGTCATGATGAGTAATGGCACCGCGGGGCTGCTGGGTGTGTGTCTGCCGCAGAATATTGAGGTGTAATTATACATGACCCCGAATGCTTGAGTCTTTCCAAACCTGGTTGACCCCGGGGTCTCCCTGCTTTCCTTCTCTGAGCTCTTTGGATGGCCACCTTGGTGAAAGGCTTAGGACAGGATGGTTCTGGCCTGCGTGCTGAGCTCACCCTCCCGGGTCCGGTTTAGGCCAACTGGGGTGGATTGACCGGATGCTGAGTTTTGTTCTCAGGTCCTGTGACTTCCTGGGATGAGAGTGAATGGCTGGCAGAGTGGTCCCAGGGACTTTTCCCAGCAATGAGGAGTCCTCCCTTCTTCACTGATGCGGGCCGGTTTGCTTTGGCAGTAGCATTTTTTGCAAGTTTTCAACAGAATCTTCCAGTTCTGGGGCCAGTAAGTTTCATAACTTGGTTATATTATTTCATAACTTGTTTCATAACTCTTTATAGTATTAAGAATTCTCTGTGTGTGTATATGTGCATGTGTGTGTGCTGCTGACTGGATTCGGATTCTAGTTCGAACTTTATTTGCAATACAAAAAGTATTAACATTTCTCGACCTTAGTTTCTCCATGTGCAAGAGGGGAAGTCGTGTTATCTTGTGTGTAGATAGCTGAATGCTTTGACAATAGGATTTTGAGCAGGAGGTATTATAACTCACATTTTGACAGGAAGTATAATATTGAGCTGAAATTTTTAGTCAGTTCTCCCCACCTCTTGGAAATTCTTAACCTGAGAGATGAGCCAGAGTTTTATTTTGGGGGCACTAGCAAAGACTATGCCTACTGTTATTTCCCAGAGTCTGGGCTTATGTATAATCAGCAGTGAAGTCAGTACACTGCTGTGAGGTGTTGGTTGACCTATGCATGTGTGTTTATATGAGAGACACTTACAATGCCCATTGTGTCATATTTTCCACCGGTTGGCGGTGACATGTTCTCATTGATGGAAAATGTCTCTGAGGCCACAGGCAATTTTCCTGTGCTGAGGTGGGTGAGGACAGAAGCTAGATCTCTTTCTGATCAATGTCACACACTAGGAATTGGGAGCAAACTGGGGTTCTCTGGCTGACCCAGGCCTGGGCTGTGCGCTGGTTTATTTTCACATACTATTAATTGCGTCTGCAGTGTGCTTTTGAGGCTCACCTCTGTGAGGGGCACACTTCTAGGTGGCAGCTGGTTTTGGGAGAATCGTCAACTCATGGGATGTTAGAGATGGTTTAGTCCAAGATCCTCACTTGACTGATGAAGAAGCTGATACTCAGAGTGATGTGATGTGGCTGCAGGGCTAGTTGCTGGCAGAGGGAAGTTCTTTCATATACTAGACCACCAGAAACTTTAGAAACCACATATGAACCTAGTCGTCGTCCAAGAGGATTCGCCATGAAGTTCCCTAAAGCTTGATCTAAACCAACAGTGCTTTGAGATGTCAGAGAAGAGAGGGAATCAATGGGAAGGTTTTTGAAGAGAAGCAGGGGCTGATTTGGGTCTCTAGGAATAGGTAGGATTTGAATAGGTAGAGGGAAGGAAATGGGCATTTCTGGTGGGGTAAGGGAGCATAAACAAAGGCGTAGAGGAAGGAAGCTGTCCAGGCACTGAACTGGCCAGGGTGGTGTAGCCGGAGGGACTGGCTTGGGGCCAAACTGCAGAGAATCTTGACTGACTGAGCAGTTGGGCCTTTAGTTTGAGCCGGTGAGGAGCATTTGAAGCGCCTTAGCTGAA
This sequence comes from Manis pentadactyla, assembly GCF_030020395.1. Classification (NCBI taxonomy): domain Eukaryota; kingdom Metazoa; phylum Chordata; class Mammalia; order Pholidota; family Manidae; genus Manis; species Manis pentadactyla. Next base: position 122,955,355 of record NC_080027.1, on the reverse strand, counting down.
CTTGCTCTTTGCTCTGAAGACAAGGTTGTGGTGGTAGGAGAAGTGAATGGGAAATACCGTCACAGGCACCTCGAGGTATTGGGGATAGTTCCTTCTGGAGTGTTTGGGGGAAACGGAATGCTGGAACTTCTTAGGGGCACTGGAGGGAGCTTGTTGCTGTCCAGGGTGCTGACCCGCCCTCTGAAAGATTTTTCTCTCCAATGATGTCAGGTTAGAAAGTAAAGCCAGGAAATGCTTTGAACCACCCAGAGGGATCTGGAAAACTGTTCTGGCTAGGATTAGGGAGCAGGTGGGCTTTCTGGCGGCAATCTGGTTTACAGCATCTGACTTCACAGCCCCTGTGATGAAAGCAAAAAATATGGATTGGGGGAAACTAGTCACGGTTCTCTTAAGAAGGGGGGACCACGTGTGTGCACATATGCATGCTAAAACAACCCCATTTGTAGCCCTGTAAAGTTTGTCTTGGAGTCTTTGTATTTGCATGAGAATCCCAGCACATTTTTTCATTCACTGTGAAAATTCTCTCCCTCTGCTCGGCATTTCAGAGTACCTAAGACCTCTCTGGTGAACAAGGAGAGAACAACAGAAGGTCCCAGAAGACCCTACTCATTACTTCAAATCGAACATCCAAATGCTCAATATCAGTGTTGTCTGATAGAACTTTCTGTGATGATGGAAATGCCCCATATTTGTGCTGGGCAACATGGTAGCACTAGCCACATGTGGCTGCCTGGGCATTTGAAATATAGCTAGTGTGACTGAGAATTGCATTTTAAATTAAATTAAAATAAAATATCAATGTGTGGCTAGTGGTGACAGTATTGGACTGCCCAACTCTGTAAGTTGACTCTCATCCTTACACCTCTTGACTTCTGAGTGGGGGTGAGTTTGGCACATTGCTGGAGAAAGCCTGATGCTGAACCTGCCCTGAAAGTCTGCCTCCGGCTGTGAGTTTTGCCCTGACCTTCTTATTGTCACAGTGAGAAAAACCATATGTGATACATTACGGTTTTCCTTTCGAAGGCAGAGAGAAGGTGTCTGGGATTCTGGCTGTGGTCCCAGGGACCTGATTCAAGACATTTTTGAGCCTTGAGTGGGCGAGCAATGCTGTGTGCATGGCCCAGGAAACCTGGCTGTGGGATGGGGTGGGCTGTAGGGCTGAATATCTGTGGGCATCTAGCAGAGGGAAGGTCTTGATCCACCTCCCCTTCTAATTCTGGGCATCTTTATGTGCTGTTTACCTGGGAGAGCGGACATGGCTCAGGATGGGAGTATGGGTGAGTGGAGAGGTACCAGAGGGGGGAAAATGCTTAAAAATGCCAGTCAATCAATCAGTAATAATAACCTGTCAAAGACTGGAGTAGAAAATTTCTGTATTAGCACAAGCCAGCACCTGTAGGCCTGCCTAACCTTATGAACATGCTAGAATCTCCTGGGTCTCTGGTCTTAGGCTTACCATGTATAAATCTGATTTCCAGAGTGCATGCTTTTTGAAGGCGTGCCTTACAATTTTTTTGTTTTCCTCCATAGAATCTCAGTGTGCTCATAGTAATCCTTGGTAAGTTCCTGCTTGCGAGTAGCTCTTTGTTAGCCTGGAGCTATGCATTTGATGCCTAGAAGATATGTGCACATGAACACAAATAATATTTATTGAGCCCCTGCTGCATGTAAATCTCTGTATTTGGTACTGTGGACAGTGACAAAGGAGGCACCATGGATGGTTGCTCTCAGGCTAATGAGAGCTCAGAGGCAGGCATGTGTGAAAAATCACACACACACACAACTGATAGACAGAAACAAAGACAGAATTGGTAGCAGCGATACAGAGCTGGGAGTGGAATGCAGAGTGCTGGAGGGTCCAGAGCTCGTGTGTGTCTCCGTCTGGCCATCTCTGGAGGGTTCCCTCCTTCATGAGGCATAGCTGGTACCAGCCCCCTCCATGCCCACAGTGACAGGGCCGCCTTTATGGCTAGTGAGGCAGCTCTCCACGGCTGTGCTGAGGCAGCATTGTCCTGAGCTCACCTCTCCATGATGAAGAGCAACCAGGGACCGGGGAGGGGCCCACGTGGAAGGGGAAGAAACAGGGTCTTGCTCACAGACATCCTTCTGGTCCCTGAAGGGGTTTGTTGGGGCTCCAGGAGCTCTTATACATGGAGCCCCCTGATACAGGCCCAGGTGCAGCTCTGGAGGAGACAAGAGAAGCAGAGCTTGGTGACCTGGCTCCCCACAGTCACCTGAGCCTCCCCACTCTGCCCTCCAGGGCTGTGTGCTGCCTGGTGGCAAGCAGGTGGGCTGCATCTCCCGGCTGGGTCTGGGGATTGGCATCTCTGGTTGATTGACAGGAAGGAGCCTGCCTTTTTCTTTTCCATCCTCCCCATGCACACGAGTTACCCTGGATCTTACTAAAATGCAGAGGCAGAATCAGTAGGTCCAGATTGGACCTACTCTCCTATTCTGCATTTCTGATGAGGTCTCAGGTAGTGCCAGCACTGCCAGTGAGCAAACCACACTGATTGGCAGGGCCCTACAAGTGGGTTCTCAACCTGGCAATATGTTCGCCTCACCTGGAGGGATTTTAAAACAGGCTGATGCTGGGGTCTCCTCTACACCCAGTAAATCACAATCTAAGAGTTGGGTCTAGGTACAGAGAATGTCTGTATTTGATGCCCAGTCCTGCCCTGCGGTGCTTCTCGGTCAGCATGCGGATAGTTGGCTCCGCTAGCTACAGCATGATGCCCACTGCTCCTGTGGATACACCGTCAGCCCGGGGGGGGTCAAAGGATGTGGCTGGAGCAGAGCAGGCCAGTTCTGCCTCTAGAACAGCAAGTCAAAGTGGGCACCCAGTACCTGGAACCATGCTTGGGACCTGGTGAACTTTGAGGAAATACGTGCTGAGTAGGTGATTATTCCAGGATGGGGTAGCAGAAAGGGCATTGGGTCTGGGATCTGAAGACCAGAGGGGTGAGGGATCTAAAGGGAAGACGGCAAGTCATTTAACCTTCCTTAGCTTTAATTTTCTCAGTCATTATTGTGGATAATAATGCCTTCCAGAAAGAGCTATTTAAGTAAGAACAATGTAGGAGAAAGGGTCCTGTAAATGCTAGTGTTGTGAAGGTAAGTGGTTGTGTAAGAATTCATTTTTAAAGTGTGGGGCCAAGCTATCAGTATCCAACCTTGACTGTTGTCCTACTGGACCCTCCCAGGCCCCGCCGTGTCTGCCTCTGTCTCCCGAACAGCATGGGCGCTGAGGGAGGTGCCCACTGACAGGTCACCTACTCTGCATCAGGGACCACGCAAGATGGTCTGTCATCTCATGAATTCATCACGACCCTTAGATTAGACATCATCATCCCCATTATCTTGCAGAAATGGGGCTCAGAATGGGAACCAGCTTGCCCGGAGTAGCACAGCTCTAAGTGGCAGAGCTGGACTGGATCTGATTCCAGAGTCTCCCGGTCTTGGCTTATTACCCAGCAGGCATCTGCGGTTCCAGCACAGGCTGATGGTCCGTTTGTTTGAGTCCCTTCTTGTCTGGGGGTCTTTTGTATTGAGCAAGATCAGAATCTGGGTATCACAGAAACTTGTTTTCTGTAGGGGATGTTAGGGTCTCATGGCGCTGGAGCCTTCTGAGCCATGGCCTGCACCGCACTGCAAAGCCTCAGCTCAGAACCTCCCCCAGGCCCTGAGGCAGGTGCTGGGACGCCTTCCCCATAGAAGAATCACCATGTACCCCCTGGTCCCCTCTCTGCTGGACAGAGTCACTGAACTTAGCTTTCGTCTGTTTTGTCTACATAGGTTTACCTTTCACCTGGATCCTAAAAGAAACGGGAATATAAAAGGGAGGCAATCCCACGAGCCTCTCCTTGTCCAAAGGTGTAATGTCAACAGACGGTGTTCATCACTTGGTGGTCGTGCTCCCATCCTGGGGGGCTGCAGGGGCACCCAGCTTCCTCCAGGAGGCTTAGCACTGAGAGGAGGTCCCCATGTCTGCTCTCCACCTGCCCACCTCTCCAGCTTCAGCAACACTGCCATTATACAAGGGCGCATCCTGGCAGAAGTCAGCGTGGCTAAGCTGTTCAAAACAGAAAGGGGAGGGCTAATCTGCATGGTCTGACCAGTTATGGAGGGATCCGCTAGTCCAGGTGCTTATCTGTCTATACCTGGAAGAGTTCTGTAACTCAGGACCTTGTTGGATACTAGCTGAGACTAACTGAATCCACACTGAGAACTATGTATATAGGAAGCAGGCATGCCTGCACGGGTAGTAGGTAGTACCCATCTCCCCAAGGTGGGCTGTGGGTATACATTTCTGTTGCATCTCACTGAGCCAAGACTAACTCTCTGTTTCATCTGGTCCACATTCATCCTCTTGCTGTGTTCTCATATGGCTGATTTTTCTCTTACAAATTCCACGCAACTCTGTGCTGGAATATTATTTTCCTGTATCAGGGTGGTATTACAACATCCAGAACTTTCTTAAGCTTTGTTTATGAATTGTATAAGGTTTACCTTTAAGTACAGAGGATTTACCCATTGTGTTGCTTCAGTATTTTCTGTGCTAAATCCCCATTTTATATTTTGGCATTTCTCTCTGAGTATCCCTAGGGTTTTCTCTTTCTGAGAACTTCGTTTCCTGTCTCCGGTTCTGCATGGTCAGCATGCTGCTGCTCCCATAGGAATAAAGACTTCCAGTTAGGCCTGGGCTAAAAATGAGTCCCTCATCATCTGGAAGCCTGGCCACCCATGACCGTCTGTGTGACACTATTAGATGCCCCACCTGACTGCAGAGGCCTGGGGGCTCGCTGCTTGACCTTTCATTCCTGTGGACCCGTGCTGCTCCAGCACAGCCTGTCCCGAGGACTTTAGGAAACAGCAGGAGGCCCCCTAGGCCTCTGGGACTTGGATGGGTTTGGCTGGTTGGGCCCCCAGGTCCCTGACTCTGCTCATTGTCCACCTGGTTGCCCTCAGCAGCAGATGGGGGTGGGCATCAAAGTGTTGCCACGCTGCACTGATGGTTGGGGGCCTAAGCGGGATATGCAGGTTAACAGAAAGTCATGGTTAAAGGAGATGGAGCAAAAGACTATGACCACTGTGGGGCTGGGCCCTGCTGGAAGGTTCTGGAAGGCTGCTGTGGGAGTGAGATCAGGGTCTGTCTCAGATGCTTGTCCCATTCTGAGTCAGACTGGGAAAACCCTCTCTGAACCCATCCCATGGGTCCTCTGTATTCGTAAACCTTGAAAAATAAAGAGATAGCTTTTAGATGGCACCCAGGGAGTGAAAGCTGGGGCTCCTCAGAGCAACAACAGTTGGCTTCTAAGCAGGCTGGTGGTAACATCTGGGGTCTACCAGATGCTGTCTACTGGGGACAGACCTAAACAGGCCAAGACTACTAAGTGGTGGCCAAAGATACCCAGCTAGTTTGGGCTGTTTTTGCTCCAGATCTGCTTTCTCCCCTTCCTCCCTCCCCTTGTTTTTCTCAGTTCCTGTAGTGGAACACCCAAGGGCATTCACCTGGTCTTGGAAGTACAAGGTGGTGAGAGAGGAGGGGTCCAGAATCAGACTGCCTGGATTCAGATCTGGCTCTCTAGCCACTAGTTGTGTGATCTTCGGCAAATGACTTAAATCTCCCCTATCGTCTGTGAACTGGGGAGTTAAATAGTGCTTACCCTGCAGGGAGTTGTTAGGACTAAATGAGGTAATGCACATGGACCTCTGCACAGTGCCTGGCGGATCGGAAGTAGCCCAGGAAAGGGAGCAGCTGTTGCTCCTTCCCCGGCTTCTCTTCCTTATAGTAGCTTCTTGTGCCCTGCCTTATTCCAGTACACCTGGCGACGTTCGTGAGCAATCCAGAAATCTTTTTGAACCTCAGGTGCTCAGTCATGGGCTAGGTGCTGTGCAGATTACAGCGGAGAAGAAGAGGTGACCTTGCTTAACTCTAGCTGGGGAAGTGCATCCAGGATCCATGTGTGGCGAAGATAACAACATGAAGTCATCAAGGATAAACACGCGTGGATGGTTCAGACCACAGAGCTCTTGGAGCTTAGAAGACAGAGAAAATACATCTTAATCTGCGGTAGCCTGCAAGCCTCCTCAAGGAGGAGATTGGAGCAGAGCCTTGGAAGAAGGATCTCTTACGCCCTCTGTGCTCCTAGCAAGCTCACTAGGGAGTATCTCCAAAGGGGAGGGGATAGAAATTCACAAGAAATGGACTGTCCAGTTGTCCTCAAGTCCTAATTTCCTAATTTCATGCTTGCCACACACACAAAGAAAAAAAGGTGGTGGGGAGAAAGGGATGACTTCTCTGAGGCCCAGAGATGGTGAGGAAACCAATACATGGTTAATCAGCAAAACAGGCAGATGGGAGATGCCCATCTCAGGCGAGGGAATGAGAGTCCATTTCTCATAATAAGCCATTTCCGTCCCCTTCTCTTGCCTCCTCTGATCTAACTGTACCCTTATCATGCCCTCGCCACTCTGAGGTAATACTCTGAGCTGTTGTATCATTTCCACTGTAGAGATGGGGAAATCAAAGCAGAGAGTTGAGTGACCAGTGGAGGAAGCGGCATGAACCAGGGCCAAGCCCAGGTGTCCACCTCCTGACTCTTGGCCACTGAGTTCCCAGTCTTGCTCTCTCCTGGGCCTTCTCCTGGGGCTCTGGTCTCAGCTAGTGTCTAGCGTAAGCCAGCCCTGGATCCCTAGGTGGGGGATGGAGAGCAAGCCACCCAATGCAAGACTTCTTCCTGTTCAGCAGCTCTGGCCCAGAACATCATGTGACCGTCACCACCCCCTCCCGCCTTTGGCTGGGTTCCAAGTCCTGGTCTCAGCAGCCACGGGACTTGGTGACCAGGCCTGGGAAGAGCCCATTGTCTTTTTGCATCATCACTGGCTGTGGCTGCTGGCTGGCTGGCTTGTTCATTTTTTGTTTTGTGGAGGCTGCCCCGAGCCCTCTATTCAGCCACAGCTGGGCCACTGGCACCTGCTCAGCCCTTGCCCTAGAATGTCTTAGAGTTCTCTGTGGTGCTGAATGGGAGGCCGCTGGCTCTGTGCGTGTGTATCTATGAGAAGAGGAGAAGAAGGGGAGAGGAAGGTGTTAAGCTTCCTGAAATAGTAGAGAACCTCTTCCTCCGATTGGGGCTGGTTCTGGGTTGAGAGAACTCAGGACAGATAATAGGGCTGTTTTTCAGGAGCACATGTGCCTTTCTTCTTGCAAATGTATGTAAATTGACCATGGTTATTAGCCTGACCACCAGCGGGAGGTCAGGAGGTGTGCTGTGGTGAGGGGTTTGGGTGTGGGTGGCCTGTGACCTCCCCTAGCCCTGTACTATCATAGCAGCCGCAGCAGTCCTGCTGAGATGGAGGGTGGGAGGCAGCTACCAGATATGCAGAGCTTGCTGTGTGCTGGGCAGTGTGCTTAAGGCTTTTAGTAGCCATTGTCTCACTCCACACTCCACTTAGGGTTAGGGTTAAAGTTAGGGTTAGCACCTGGTCTTACAGGAAAGTGAAGCTCAGGGACTTCAGTGGCCATTTCCCGAGGTCTCTCAATAATAGTAAGCTGTGCAGTCAGGGTTTCAATTCAGATCCTTCTGATTGCACCTAATAAAGCTCTTAACTTCTGTGCTGCCCTGTGCGCCGAGATCTTTCCCAGCCACACAGTCCACTATAACGCCCCCCTCTACCCTGTGTCCTCTCCTCCTGGAGTGAGCAGACGCCCAGGTCTGAGCGGCTGGTGGACCCTCGGTTATGAGGAAGCCCTTAGTACTCCATGAGGTTCTTAGAAGTCTGAACTTGGGGGGACTTTGGGACTACTTATGTCAAGTCCTTCATTTTGCACAGGAGGAAATGAAACCTTCCCTCCTGCCGCAAAGGACGTCACTGAAAGCTGTGCAGCTGACCTGCTGGCAGAGCCCCCAGTGGGGCCCAGCTTCACAGCCTGTAGCTGGGGTCCCACCCCACCTATTTGTAGACGACCTTTGCTGCCCCCCCACCCACTGGTGCACTTGGATAGTCAGGGGATTGTAGTGGATGGACACTCTCCTGCCCTCCCCTCCCTTTTCTATCCTCTTTCCAGAATTTCCACAAACCCAGTGGTTGTGTGTGGCTCCTCCCTGGCCTGTGTCGGATGCACCTCCATCTCTGTTTGAAGGCAGGCCACATTCTATTTTGCTTCTTTCCCTGTGAACAATGGAGATGAGCCAGGAGTGGCTGTGGAAGTTATTGGGTTTATCTCTTTGTCCCTTTCTGAGGTCAAAGTTCACAGGGTCCCCAGGGGTGGAGGAATTCAGTTACCTTAGTCACAGTTCTGATGTTGGTAAGAACGTGAATGCAAAGGCAGGTGGAGGCCTTGTGAGGTCTTGGGGGCTCACTTCTGGCTCTGCCTTTGTCTTCCCATAAATTGGCTAGAAACCTCCCATTTCCCAGAGGGATGCACTGAGAATCCAAGGGGCCCAGGACCCCCAGGGAAGCCAGGAGGACTCACCCTTTCCTTCTCACCCATCCTCTGTCTGGGGACTAACACTGCCCCGTGGAGGGGTTGGCAGAGACTCACTCAGTGGGTTGGATGCAATCTCTTTTGTCATTACTCTGTTGTAAAGGTTACAGAAGTGAAGCATACACTAAAGTATACAAATCCATACTTCTTATTTCTTAAACATTAAACTTCGAAAAAAACCCACCAACAAAATGCCCAATGACTTGGAATTAACAACTGTTAAGATCGGATGTGTATGTTTTCAGTTGACCTCACTCCGATTTGAGAGTTGCTGCTAGAAACTGGCTGTTTGGGACAGAGAAGATAAGGACAGGGGTCACAGAGGGTCCTTTGCCCCTTCTCACGATGTTCCACTGCTGGTCACAGCTATAGCCTAGCTTCTGATCCTTACCTGCTATTTAGAAACGTTATCGCTCCAGCCCCAACTGTTAATAAGTCAAATCATCAGTGAAAATACCATGCAGGCCATTATTTATTGAACAGCCTGTATTGTTCAAAATACAAAAGTCAGGTTTGACACGGGACAAGAGCCCTGAAGCAGTTGGGGGTAGGCATGTCCTTAGGGACACCAGTTGGCCTGGGTAAATGCCGTGTGTTTGCACACGTCTGAATTGGTGTGTGGCTCCAGCCTGCTTCCCCGGGCTCCACTCTGGGCTTACGAACAAGGCTTAGAGGGCAGGACCACTGAGTGGGAGGATGTGGCCCCATTCTTGGGCTTGTCAGCCTCAACCATTTTTTTTTTTAATTGTAGTAAAATTTAATAGAAAAACATCACATCATATCTAAATGCCCAAGAGGAAAAGGCTTACATAACTTTTAATTTTAAATCACCCCTTATTGTGTATTAAGATTATTTTTTTTTTGATAATTATTTTTTATTGAAGGGTAGTTGACGCACAGTATTACATTACATTAGTTTCAAGTGTACAACACAGTGATAAAACATTTATATACATAATTCTAGGTTCCAGCTATCACCCTACCAAGCTGTTACAATATCTTGACTATATTCCTTATGCTATACATTACATCCCGGTTACTTATTTATTTTACCATTGGAAGTCTGTCCCGTTTTTCTTGTTTTTTTTTTGTGAGGGCATCTCTCATATTTATTGATCAAATGGTTGTTAACGACAATAAAATTCTGTATAGGGGAGTCAGTGCTCAATGCACAATCATTAATCCACCCCAAGCCTAATTTTCGCCAGTCTCCAATCTTCTGAAGCATAACGAACAAGTTCTTACATGGAGAACAAATTCTTACACAGTGAATAAGTTACATGGTGAACAGTGCAAGGGCAGTCATCACAGAAACTTTCGGTTTTGCTCATGCATTATGAACTATAAACAGTCAGTTCAAATATGAATACTCATTTGGTTTTTATACTTGATTTATATGTGGATACCACATTTCTCTCTTTATTATTATTATTTTTAATAAAATGCTGAAGTGGTAGGTAGATACAAGATAAAGGTAGAAAACATAGTTTAGTGTTGTAAGAGAGCAAATGTAGATGATCAGGTGTGTGCCTGTAGACTATGTGTTAATCCAAGCTAGACAAGGGCAATAAAACATCCACGTATGCAGAAGATTTCTCTCAGGACAGGGGGGTGAGGTTCTAAGCCTCACCTCTGTTGATCCCCAATTTCTCACCTGATGACCCCCCTGCGACTGTGCCTGTCTTAGGTTGTTCCTCCCTTGAGGAATCTTACCCGTCTCTGGCTAACCAGTCATCTTCCGGGGCCATACAGGGAGATGTGAAGTTGGTAAGTGAGAGGGAAGCCTTATTGTTTGAAATGGTTAGCTTTTTATTTCTTTGCATATTTATGCCCTGTGGCTTCTATGCCCAGCATTTGTCTTGAGGTATCTTTACCACTTGGAAGAATTATGATACTCGGTAAATTTGATATGAGGCACGAATTCTATTTAAGGGTTGTAATTAGGAAGGAAGAAGAAAAGCTATAGAAGTAGCAGGCGGAAGAAAACATGGGAAGTTTGATTATTTCTTTGACATATCTTCTTGTAGAGTAACTTCAGCATGTATAGGTTTTAAGCTACTACTTAAATTGCGCACACACATTAACATAATAGGAGTATAGTTACATAACCAAAGCATACCTGTAATTACCAGCCATCTCCAGTGAAACCAAGAAAACCAGTTAGGCACCTTAGGCATTTGTGAAAACTTATCTATGATATGGTGGATATTGTCCAACTGAACTTGAACAGTCTGAGAGAAATCAGACAAATTAAAACAACCCATTCCTGCGGAATGTTCACATCCCTTATGTTCTTTTAACAGTAAATAGTCTGTAGTTGTAAGATTTTGGAGCACTACAATTTGCACTTCTCCTAATTCTTGGTTGAGTTCCAACAGTATAGATCCAGTCAAATTTGTTGTTTTACTGTATGCACAGGCCAGCTTAGATATCTCCTTCCTCATTCCCATGGCAAGTCCAGGAGCTGGTGGGATGAGTGCATCTACAGCTGTAGCAGTGCGTGGATCTTTGTTGGGGTTTCTTGATGATCATCTTCTGGCATGAGTCTTCCAGACAGTGCTGATGTTGGAAGTTCTCTTTCCTATCGTATCTTAGTTCATTTTCGGGGTAGCCCAATTACAGCCTCAACCATTTTTGACTGCACCTCCCAGTGGAGATCCGCGGGGCACTGAGTTATTTTATGTGAAGTGCTTGTAGGAGTGCTCAGTGCTTCGAGCAAGAACGCTGCAAGTGTCCACTGATGCCGTCATCACCTGCGTATCCAGGCTGGCCTGGAAACTGTCCGAGCTGCCAGGGACCTTAAGACACGCTAGTCTGTGCTGCTCAGACTTTAGCCCGCATCACAGTCCTCTGGACTTGTTAGAACTTGGCTGCGGGGCCCTGCCCAACAGTGTGTGAGTCAGGAAGTCTGGGACGCATCCAGCTCCCAGGTGGTATTGCTGCTGCTGGTCCAGGGACCACACCTGGGCAACTATTAATCCGACTTTACGTTTCTGCAGGTGGGGGTCTGCTATGGTCTGAATGGTTGGTTGTATCCCCCAATTTTTTTTTTTTTTGAGAGGGCACCTCTCATATTTATTGATCAAATGGTTGTTTACAACAATAAAATTCTGTATAGGGGAGTCAATGCACAATCATTAATCAACCCCAAGCCTAACTCTCAACAGTCTCCAATCTTCTGAAGCATAACGAACAAGTTCTTACATGGTAAATAAGTTCTTACATAGTGAATAAGTTCTTACATGGTGAACAGTGCAAGGACAGTCATATCACAGAAACTTTCGGTTTTGATCACGCATCATGAACTATAAACAATCAAGTCAGATATGATTATTCGTTTGATTTTTATACTTGGTTTATATGTGAATCCCATATTTCTCCCTTATTTTTTTTTTTTTAATAAAATGCTGAAGTGGTAGGTAGATGCAAGATAAAGATAGAAAGCATAAGTTAGTGCTGTAAGAAGGCAAGTGTAGATGATCAGGTGTGTGCCTGTAGACTATGTGTTAATCCAAGCTAGACAAGGGCAACAAAACATCCACAGATGCAGAAGATTTCTCTCAAAACAGGGTGGGTGAGGTTCTAAGCCTCACCTCTCTTGACCCCCAATTTCTCACCTGATGGCCCCCCTGTGACTGTGCCTGTCTTAGGTTGTTCCTCCCTTGAGGAATCTTACCCATCTCTGGCTAACCAGCCGTCTTCTGGGGCCATACATATCCCCCAAATTTTATATGTTGAAAACCTAATGCCCAAAGGGAGGTGAGGCCTTTGGGAGGTGAGTCTTGAGGGCAGAGCCTTTAGGATATGGGATTAATGCCCTTATATAAGAGACCCCAGAGAGCTAACTCACCCTTTTCCACTACGGGAGGACACAGCAGGAAGTCTGCCGTCTGCAGCCTGGAAGAGGGCCTCAGCTTCTGACCGTGCTGACCTTGGACTCCCAGCCTCCAGAACTAGGAGAAATAACACTTCTGTTGTTTGTGATCCATCCAGTCTGGTACTTTGTTGCAGCAGCCTGAATGGTTAAGACAGGACCCGAGAGAAAATAACTTAGTAATGGTTGCAGAACTATTTGATTTTAGAGCCGCCACCAAGCCCAGGTCTCCTGATTCCTAGGCCAGTGCTGTACCCACATGACAACCTGCACATCCAGCTGCTGGGTGGTGAGGAACGGCTTTCCCAAGGGGATAGAAACTGTCCCAACTCTGTGGCAAGGGGACAAGAACAGGCAGGCATGACTCAGGGTGGTGCTGGGGGACAAGAATACAAATCCTGACCCTGCTATAATTCCATCCATTTACTCGTCCAATAAACACGTGCCAAGTATCTCCTGTGGTAAAAGTGCTGTGCCTGACGCCTGCAGGGCAACCAGGCAAGCGGGACGAAGCCTGAGATGGGCAGCAGCTGTTTCCCATTGCTTCCTGCCTGATCCTTGACACTGCGGTGCCCTCACAGGGCTTTGGAGGCACCCGACCCCTGCTGGGTGCGCCATGGGAAGCTAAGACTCAGGGTCAGGAGACTGGGTACCAGTCCTTGCTCTGCTGTGACTTGCCCTGTGCCCTCAGCTGGATCGTCCTCCTCTCTCAGCCTCAGTTTCCTCAGTAGGAGATTCACTGCGGCGCTGAGTGGGGTGATGGTTGCACTTAGATTCTTCTGTAAGCCTGTAATGCTTAAACCCTGGTGGTTCTCAGATGGCTACAGTGGCTTCTGACTTAATTTCTGTTTTTAATCAATTGACTAATACCTTTATTGCATTTTTTCCCCTCCTTCTTATGAAACAGATTGGAACTCTCCTACGGTGTGAAGAGTGAGGGGGTTGAGGAAATCGGGTGGTATATTTTCTGCCAACTGCAGTGTTCATAGATTTAGTTTGCTTTTCTTCTTAGTCATCTATTGTTTAGTTATCCATCATGAACCGTGAGTGGAGACAGGAAACATATGGAACTTCATAGAGTTAACGAGGAGTACAGTAATGATAATAATAATAATTCTGCAAATTTGTCTGAAGATGACGGTTACCAGATTGTATCCATTTGACCAGAATTTTTTATAGCACATCAAGATGTTTCTAGTACTCAAAAGTGGTAATTATACCTAATGTGGATTTTCATTTGCTGGAAACAAACACGATCCACCCACATCAATGATAGAGGTGCATGTAAATCAGTCTGGAATCTTCTCTCTTTTAGAAACAAATTTGAAACTTACAAAGCACGAAGGATAAGAATTTCCAACTTCAGGATGTAAGAGCACCTTTTGATAATCTATAACTTACAACCTCAACATATGATTAAATTGTTATAATGTAATTTGATCCCCAAACCTTACGTGATATAACATGACATCTAAAAGTGTGTTAACAAACCATACTTGTTCTTATCTAGTTAATCTGAACTGAATTGGACAGTATGTGCCACTTGCTAAATGGGGGTAGGGCGAGGAATTGAATTTACACTACAATAACTATTGTTAAAGATTGTGTTAAAACTACACTTTATAAAAATTTTAATAAGTTGGTCCAAAAATATACAAAAGTAACCAAACTATATCAGTATTTTCTTGGGGGTGATTACAAGACAGAAGATGGGAAGCATTGGCAAGGACAATCTCTAAGATTCCTCTGGCTCTGACCCACTAGGATTCTAGAACAGTGCAAGGTCTGAAACATGGTGATGAACAGGAGAGTGTAATAGTTTGGCTGGAGGAGGGGGACACCGTGTGTCCTGGTCTGTCCAGATTATTGCTGGAAGTAAGACTATCCATGTTCTTTGAAAGTCCAGACGTCAGAGAGCAGCTTTCTGCCCAGTTTACCCAAGAACTTTATAACCCCTAGAATCATCAGACTGTAGAGTTGGAAGGGACATTAGACATTGCCTGATCCTATTAGAGCTGCGCCCAACGAGAAAGTGGGGTTGAGACACCCTCTGAGGAGTGAGTGGTGCATGTTGGGGAGTGTTTAAGCAGAGGCGGGTAGAGCCCACGGCTGGGTTGATGGCCTGCTCTGTTGGTGTCCATGGCTGGAGCCCGCCAGTGTGGCTCAGAAGCAAGTGTGGCAGAAGGATCAGCGTACCCTCCGCTCCTCTCCCAGCAGCTAGAAGTTGTCCTTGGTAAAGATAAGTCCCTGGCTGGCTGAGCTCAGAGCCTGGCCCCAGGACTCCTGGCACCACTGCTGTGGCACCGTGGGGACCCTCCCAGCCTGCTGGGCATGCCTTGTCTGGGGAGCTGGTTGGTGTGTCTTCAGTGGCATCAGAGTTGTATTATTTACATGATTGGGGAAAGAGGGCAGCAGCCTTTGAAAGAGGTGCTCATGGCCTGGCCTGGAAGAAAGGCCCCAACCTTGGACTTGGACTCTAGACATACCTGAGTCCTCACCTAGCCCAAATCCTCTTCTGTGCTGTCACTGGACCGCCTCCATGCCGCCTCCTCCCAGCCTGGCATGCTGCTTTGACGACCACTTTAACAGATGGGAAGCAATGCCATGGAAAGCCCAAAGCCCAGATAATCTACAACCTACATTTGGCTTAAGAATGATCCACTGGATGTCATTTATTTTTACACAGATTAACCTTCCTAATTTTTCTCTTGATAAGGCTGAAAACAAATTCTCTTATATACTTGGAGTCCATAGTAGAAGTGGGTAGCCTAGAATGCATTCAGGCTCAGAAATAAGCTGTCCTAGGCCTGAACATTTGCTGCGGATAATTGATTGCTTTTAGTTCCCCGTAATCACATTAGTTTATATTTTTATATGTTAATCCTGTTCAACTTTGGTCATTTTCTGTGTGTGTGTGTGTGTGTGTGTGTGTGTGTCCGTCCATGTACCCCATTTAGACCTGACTGGTTTTCTGGAGTCCCAGCCACAGGGCTTGTTTCTGCATCTCTTTATACCAGAGCTCAGTCCCTGGCTCCCATATTATTTTGGGGTGTGGTTAAGATGAAGCCAGCTGAAGCATAGGGTGTATAACTGAGCCAGTCCTTGGGCTATTCCTTCCTGGGGAGACGTTTGCTATGCATGTGTGTGTGTCTAAAACACAGCTCTTCACACAGCACATACCTCCTGGTATGGTGGCAAATCCGTGCCAGCCCTCCGTATCTCACTGACAAGTTGAGAGAAGTCTCTGATGCTCTTGGAGAGTGAGAAGGGAATCCCCGTGGTGTAGGTGTAAATGAGTTTCTCAGCTGGGTTCCTCAGGACACACCCTTTCTGCCTGCTACTCCCACCGTCAGGTCAGCTGGGCATACCTCTGGGTCTCTGCGGGCAGGTGGTAACCCACGAGGATGGGACAGGGGCTGGGCCTTTCTGATTTTCCTTCCCAGGGGCTCCCAGCAAGCTTGCTGATATCTCTCAAGCCTAGACCTGACCACAGCATAATCTTTTTGCTAGGTTGTTCACCGACTGCCGATAGGCTGCCCGCTCCTGCCCCACCGTCCAGCCTTTCTGTCTGACCTAGTCACAGGCTTTCAGCAAGAGCCAAAATCCTTTCGAGTTCTCTCTCTCGTTCATTCTGTTCTTTGTGTAGCGGACTCCTGCAGGGGCCCTGTGAGTCAGGGCTGCGTGTAGGTAGTCGCACCCACTTCCCTTTTCCCCACACCAGCCCCTTCATTTTTTGGCTAGCATTTCGTCGTCCCCAGTAGGTGAGTGCCTGCCTTAGGGGAGGGGGCAGCTCAGCCCTGGGGAGCCTGGCCCGGGACAGCAGAGCTGGGTGGGTTGCCTGCCCCTACCTTCCTGACCTGGGAAATCCTCTAAGCCGACCTAATTACCCGCAGTGAGGGACGGCATAGTGATTCCCAGCAGACACTGAAGCTTGAGGAGGGCGGGGCTCCTGGACAGGGGGGCGTGTGCGCTCTGGACTTGGTCCTTTGGTTGCTGCCTCCCTAGGACAGGTGTCTCCTTGCACTCTGCCGTCCATCTGGGAGTGAGCCCCTCAAAGTTCTCCCAGGCTGCCAGCCCTCCCCGAGGGGTTCATTCATCTCTGGGACACACAGAAACTCTCAGTTCCGGTGTAGCACAGACCTGCCTGACTTGGGGCCATTTCTGTTTCTCTTTCTTTGTGCGGTGGGGGGGAATGTCATCAGGAGGTGGTGTATGTAGCCAGAAGTGCCATTCTTTGCTCCTGCAGGGTCCCTCCCAACCCTGTGCAGGCAGGAGCCATTCAGCTCCCTGGAGAGCCCTTGGTAAAAAGCAGTTTTCCACTAACTCTCTCTGGACCTCACTGGGCTGATAGCTGCTCTCCTAGGCCCACGTTGTCTTTCAGAGAAGTTTGAATCCTGGAGGGTGCTGTGCAAGGCATGGTCCCCCAGCTCAGCAAGCAGTGAGTGTGTACTTTGCAAATTGTGTGTTACGTTGCCTTGCCCTTTGCAGTGTGCGGTGTTCTTTTACTGGCAGGGTCTCATCGGGGGCTGCAAGAGCTCTGACTGGGAGCCTGGGTGAGGACCCCTGGGACTCTGGCTCAGTAAGTGGTTGAAGGATAGGGCCAGGCTCTACTCAGTCCTCTGGACTCCAGCAGTGAGCTTTCTCCATCACCGCAGGTGCACACCGGTGTCGGCAGAGAGAGCTTATGTGTGAGACTTGGTCCTTTCCTCACGTATATCTTAACGTGGGAGCGAGATTTACACATGCAGAGAAACACCCAAGAATGGCATTCCACGCTCAAATGGAATTGGTTCTAACTGGGAACCCATAGATGGCAATGGGATCAGGAAGAAGAAAGGCCATTGACTGGAGTCATTGGGAAAAGGTGGACTTGGAGCTAGGCCTTAAAAGATCAATAATATTTTGATGCATGAGAAAAGAAGTGGGGAAGACTTTAGGAGAAAGGAATAGTGAGGGCGCCTCCAGCTGCAGGGCCAAGTGCTACCTGTTGAGTAGGGGGAGACTGTTAATACCAGGGGGCAGAAGGCTGAACTCCTGGATGAAATCAAATGCCGTTAGACAGAGGGCGAGGCTGCTCATAAAAGGACTCCTAGAAAACAGACACGGTTCCCACTCGGCCTTGCTTTTGACCTTGCCCTAGCCCTCCAGCCTTTGCAGCCTGGGGCCCCAGCCCACCCTCCAAGCCCCCAACCCCACCCCTGTGAGACCGGGACCCCACTTGTTGATATGACCTGCCACCCAGCCCATAATTTGGGGACCATCCAGTGAGGTCTTTAAAATGGAAACCTTGTACCTGGGATTGGGCATGAAAACATTTTAAGGAGAAGGAAGTAGAAGGAGAATGTTTATATTAAAAGCCATCTTATATATGTCCACCTCGTGGACTCTCACAAGGGCCCTGCGGGGTGACTGTTAGTTACCACTCTTTGGTGTTTACATGAGAGGGAACTGAAGCTCAGAGAGAGCACCGAGTACTTTGTCCTCGGTCCCCCGGCCAGGAGTGGCTGTGGTCTGTTTGGCCCTAATAGGCTAACACTGGCTCCCCTCTTGTATTGAGACTGAAAAGGTGCAGCCTTTACCCTCAACAGCTTACCGTGCAGTTGAAAGAATCAGCTAAAAAGTACAAGAAGATCTCTAAGAGGGCCGGGCAGTAGAGGGGGAAACAAATGACATGCAGACAGAAAATGTTAGCAGTGGAGATTCAGTGTGGGACAGCCACTGTGAGCTGTCACAGCGCTGCACAGATGGAATGGGCGCCAAGGACATCAATGAGGGGGCGGGACAGAGACAAGACCCCTCCTGCTGGAAAGGGTCACTAAAGTGCTGAGGAGTGATGCAGAAATGGGAGGGTGTGTGTCAATGTCTGCCAAACATACACAAAGGGTGAGAGACTAGACAGTCCCCCCATACACCTGGTGTTTAACTTTAAAAAAATTGAGGTGAAATTTGCATGACATAAAACAATTTCAAAGTGCGTAATTTGGTGCCATCTAGTAGATTCACAGTGTTATGCAGCCACCACCTCGCTCTAATTCCAAAACGTTTTCATCACTCCAGAACACCCTGTACCCATTTGCACAGTTGCTCCCCACTCCCCCTTCCCCACCCACTGGCCACCATCAGTCTGCTTTCTGTGTGTATGGGTTTGCCTTTTGTGGGCATTTCATATTAAAGGAACCATGTAGTACATAGCCTTTTGTGTCTGGCCACTGTCACTCAGTTCTCACTCCCCCATGTTGCATCCTGTATCAGGACTTTGCTCCTTTCCATGGCTGCATAGTATCCCGTTGTATGGACAGACCACAACTTGTTTATCCATTCCCCCGTTGATGGACTCTGGGGTTGTTTCCACCTTGTGGCTGTCATGAATAGTGCTTCTGTGAAAATGTGTGTGCATGTTCTTTGGGGGTATATTCCTTGGAGTAGAATTGTGAGCTCACATGGTAATTCTTTGGTTAACTTGTAGGGGAACCCCCAAACTATTTTCCCCAGCAGCTGCCCCATTTTACATTCTCACCAGAGGTGCACTAGGATTCCGTGTCTCCATATTCTCCCCCTAGTACTTACCCTTTGACTTGAGGATCGCCCCTTCCCAGTTTTACACACTGGACTACATACGGAAGGTGATGCCTCTTTCCCAAAACAGGCCAGTAAGCCCACCTTCTTGGGCCAGGGGCCTGCCTGCTTCTAGTGTTTGCTGTTCATGTCTCACACTGGTTCCGCCTTCATTCAGCCATGTGTCCTCTGAGGACTGACCCCTGAGAAGTTGGATGGTTCTGCTGAGGTCATCCCGAGTGGTGGGACCCAGGGCAGCTGCAGTTCCCTGCACCGTGTGCCCCCCTTCCCAGCTCCAGGCCTGCTGCTGGTTTCCATGCTGGGCTGTCCTACCTCTCATGGACCCTCTGTGTGCCACCTCTGGCCTCCTGGAGTCAGTCTGGGCACCCCAACATAACAGGGGACTTGGAGTACTGCTTGGGTGGAATATGCATTTGCTGGGGCTGCCATAACAAAGTCACACAGACTGGGTTGCTTCAAGAAGAGAAATGTATTTCCTCCCAGTTCTGGAGGCTGGAAGCTCACGATCAGGGTATCGGAGGGCTGCTTTCTTCGGAGGCGTCTCTCCCGGGTTTGTAGATGGCCGTCTTCTCTCTGTGTCCTCATGGTTGTCCTCTGTACATGCCTGTGACCTGATCTTCCCTCCTTATAAAGACACCAGTCATACTGGCCTCAGATCCACTCTAAAGGACTCATTTTTTACCTGAATCACCTCTTCAGAATACCCTGTCTCCAAGCTCAGTCACATTCTGAGATGTCCTGGGAGATAGATTCAACACATGAGTGTGGGGGGAACACAGTTGAGCCCGGAACAGGTGGGAAGAGCAGCAAGAGTGTGAATGGCGAGGGAGGCAGAGAGGCTGGGGGGCTGGGGGGCCTTGTGGTTCTTCTGGGCTCCTGTTTGGTTTCAGAGTGGGTCTCTTTCAGGCAAAAACAGAGCAGGTGGAGGAGGGGAGAGTAATGGGAACAGCGAAGAGGGCACTGGGGCTTTGGGGAGGCAAGGAAGCGGTGTCCATGATCAATAATTTATTCCTGGATGCCATGCCGGAGGGCGTTGTCATGGCAGCAGGCCCCGGTGGTGGCCTGACAGTCGCCTTGCAGAGCTGACTCTCACTCGGCCCCTCTCTCCCTCCCTCCCCTCCCTCCCCTCCCTGCATTGCAGCTCAGGAGCCCTTTTGTGGAGTGGAGCCTGTGCCTGCCTGGGAGGACACCTCTCTGCCTGCATTCAGTGGGGGGCCTCCAGGCTCACAGGAGCTGTAGCAGCTCCTTCCCCATCCCTGTGTGGCCCCTGCAGATGACCAGGGCCGTAGCCTGACTCCTGGAAAGACCCTGCAGGGTCATCTCGCTGGCTTTCCATGTGCCAGTCCCTTGCCTTAGCTCAAGCACTCAGAGTGCTTCTAAGTGTCTCGACTTCTTGTAGCAAGTTGAATGCGTTGCCTTCTAACCACACTCACTGTGCCAGGCTCCTCCGTCCTCCAACAGACCTGCTCAAGCAGGGTAGCTAGGCGGGGCTCCGCCTGCCTCTGCCTCCACCTCCCTGGGAGGCATCGTTGACACAGCCTATTGTTGGCTACAGCAGTTGGCCCTTCATTCCCTGGCATTGGTGGGCAGGACTATGCCAGGAGCACGCAGCTAACCAGAAAGGCTGTCCTGCCACCATACCAGAGCCCAAGGTGCCGCATAGTAGGTTCTCAGTAAATATTGATTGTGAAATGAATATAAGAGGGGCCTGAAAGAAGCCTCAGACAGTGAGTCAGGATCAGGCCCTTTAGCCATGCAGGTTCTCTCTTGGTTCTCTCCTGGTCTTTCCCAGAGGCTGGGCCTGAAGTCCAACAGCTGCCCTGAATCTCTGGGATTCAATGAATCTCCATTGAATTTTTAGGGTTATTTTTCATATGCATTACAATTCACTGCTCCCCTGATTCACTGGCTGTCACAACTAATAAGGGATCTGGGTCTGTAATAACCACTTAAGACTTAATGTTATTAGTCTCGTAATTGCTGCTAAGGGTCTCGTCTGTTCTTTGAATTTGTAAGTCCTCATACACAAAGATTAGGAAAACATACCCCTAAGCTGGAGGCTGCCACGGAGGTTGGGTGCTTGGAGTCAGCCTCGGCTGCCTGGCTGATGTGTGAGTTCTCTGATAAAGCCTTGAGCTAGGGATGCAGATATGACCAGGGAACACCTGTGAGCCCCCTTGGGAAGCTGGGAAGGAAAGGGAGGGGGTGCTCTGCAGAGGAGTGTGGCCTCGGTTGCCCTCGTGACAGGCAAGTGCTCGTGGAGGGAAGAGCCTTATCTCCGGGGGAAGGACAGCCCCTTTCCCAGCCCTTCCCCAGCGCCCAGCCTCACAGCCCTGCTGGCCCAGAAGAGACAGCAGTGAGGTCCTAACCAGATGGTCCCGTGCTGCGGGCAGAGATGAGAGTTGACAGGAAAACCAGCGGTATTCACAGTGTTCTCTGGCTTTCTCTCTGGAAATGTCCTTTGCTCCCTACAGGGGATCTTTTCCACATATGGCTCTCTTGTGTCCTCACGGGAAAATGTTCATTGTGGGTTCAATGGCTTTGCTGTGGTGAAGGGCCAGGGCATGTGGCTGATGGCCGCTGGTGTGCGGGCCAGTGCGCCTGCCCCACCTCTTCTCTTCTGCCCGGAGAGGCCTCAGCTCTGCCACCTGTGAGCCCTGCTGGCCGGGGGCGGCCCGCCACTCACCTGTGTCCTGCCAGAAGTCAGCGCGGAAACTCCACTCACTTCATGCTTTGTCTTTTCCTCTTTTGTGGTAAACTGCACATCATATAATGTGCCATTTTAACCCTTTTAAAGTGTGCAGGTCAGTGGCATTCACAGTGCGGGACACCGTCGCCACTGTCTGGTTCCAGAACACTCTCATTGCGCCAGGGGAAGCCCCCTATCCAACTGAGCGGTCGCCCCCATCCGCCCTCCCCCGGCCCCTGGCCACCACTCACCCGTTCTCTCTACCAGCTTGCCTACTCCAGACACTTCATAGAAATGGAGTCATGCAGTATTTGGTCTTTTGTGTCTGGCTTTCTTTCTTAATGTTTTCCAGCTTTTATCCACGTTGTCGCATGTATCAGCACTTCCTTCTGATGGCTGGGTCATATTCCTCGTCTGTATAAACCTCATTCCATTTACCCGTTTACCTCTAGATGAATGGGTGGTTTCTTGTGTATAGTGCTGTGTGAGCATGTGTATACAAGTTTTTGTTTCAATACCTGTTTTCAATTCTTTTGGGCATATACCTAGGAGTGGAATTGCTGGGTCATATGGTAATTCAGCCTTTGACTCATGGCAGAACCAACAGACTTCACCCACGTCGTTACATACGTGCCAGTCTCTGTCTTCTTTTGCAAGAGAAGACAGCCTGCTCTCTCTGTCCACTTGAGGCTGTGACCTATGGCAGCTACTTTTAGACAGGCACAGTGACACTGTGGTCAAGGCACAGTGACATGGGTAGACCCAACAAAGAACTTTAATGGTTAATGCAGTGATTTCTGATGGTCTTTAATGGTATTACCAGAACTTACGCAGCCACACGTGTGCTTTCCTCCACAGCTGCACCATTTAGGGGCTGCATGTTTATTCCTGTAATGGAGCCAGTGCTCAGAACCTTGTTTCACCCTCCCTTGGAATAGTCCTCAGAGATCTTCCCTGGATAATCATTCTTTGCTTTTGACACAAAACGGTATTCCCAGCTGCCTCACCCAACCTCTTCCCCATTCTTAGCCCTATCTTTCAACTTCAGAAACAAATAAGCCTACCCTCATAGGATAAAAGTTTGCCACTGTAGGGGCCCATCAAAAGAATATGTTAGAACCTTTGAAAGCAGTTCCAAAGATAAGCTTCTGACATGTTCTAAGCACGGGCAGGCACATTGTCAGAATATGTAATATAGCCTCCCGAGGCCGTCTTGGAGACGGCACTCATTTAAATGTATAAATTCTGCTGTGTTCATTTCAAAGGTCAGAAGGCTTTATAGGCATACAATAAAAAGGTGATGTGCATGGATATTGAATTATGCATATGACCAGGAAATCAAAGAAAGATATGCATTTTAGGAATTTTAAGGAGATGAACTCCAAAATATAATCCAGGAGTTTGGTGGGATGGTTAACACAAAATACTATTATTGAATGATGGCTGGGGAGGAGAGGGGTCACTGGGGAGCCCAAAGGCTTAGAACAAGCATCCCCATCTTTGTATAAGAGTTTGTAGGAATATTAGGTTATTCTAGCCATCAGTCTGGCTACGCAGTGGACCACGTAGAGAACATTAGGTTTCAGTCATTCTCCATCTTTGGGGGCAGCGAGAGAAGGGAGGCTAGTGAGAAGTAGAGGAGAATGGTGAGTTAAGTTTACATTTTTAAAACAGCATGTCTCTTGCTATAGCTTGGACAACCCAGGGCTTTCCCTTAAAAGTTCGATATTTTAACCAGCTTTGGAGTCTGGCAACGTGGCTCTGGGCAAAGCCCGTAGGCCATTGTTCTGGGTGTATTTGACCTACTGGGTATTGGTATTTTTCCTCCTCATTCAAAAGGCTGAAGTGAGCGGTGAAGGGCGTGGAACTACAGAAGTCCAGAGAGTGGCCTGCAGGGAAGGTGATGTGTTAGAGAGTGTAGTCTGGTTCTTAGGAGATTTCGGAGGCAGGCTGGAGACTGGTGATGCTATGCCCACTTCACAACCAGGCCCAAGAAGTGAATGACAAGGTCGGTGGAATTTTAGAGCCACGGATAGATTCCCCCTCCACTCTGTGACCACAGCAACCTAGTCCAAGGTTTGAAGAGTACTGCCCTCTGCAGAAAGAGCACTTTTGAAAACTATTTTGTGTCTTTGTCTCATTTATTTGGGGTCAGATATTCGTGGATTTGATAGCAAAGCAGAGAAGAGGACTATAGTGATTAAAATTTTTTTATTACAGTAAATATATATTGATATATATATCATAAAATTTGCTATTTCAGTTTTAACTGAACAATTCAGTGGCATTACGTGTATTTACAATGCTATGCGACCATCCCTCCTATTTTCAAAACTTTTTCATCACCCCAGTTAGAAACCTGTAACCATTAAGCAACAACTCCCTGTTCCCTGCTTTCTCCAGCCCCTGGCAACCTCTGATTTACTTTCTGTCTCTGTGAATTTGAC
The DNA here is from genome assembly GCF_030020395.1 of Manis pentadactyla. Taxonomy (NCBI): domain Eukaryota; kingdom Metazoa; phylum Chordata; class Mammalia; order Pholidota; family Manidae; genus Manis; species Manis pentadactyla. The sequence continues at coordinate 122,931,281 of NC_080027.1, read as the reverse complement.
TACCCTCGGTACCTCATGTAAGTGGAATCATACGATATTTATCCCTTTGTGTCTGGCTTATTTCACTTAGAATGTTTTCAGGAGTCATTGATACTGGAACATGTACCAGAACTTTGTTCCTTTTTATGGCTGAATAATATTCTATTTTATGGATATATCACAGTGTGTCTATTCATCCTTCTGTTGATGGAGCCTTGGGTTGTTTTCATCTTTTAGTTATTGTGCTATAGTGCTGTGAAGAACACTGGTCTCTAAGTATCTGTTTAAACAGTGGTCTATATCTCTCTTGGGTACATACCTAGGAGCAGGATTGCTGGATTGTGTGGCCAGTCTCTATGTTTAACTTTTTGAGGCACTGCCAAACTGCTTCCCACAATAGCTGTGCCATTTTGTATTCCCACCAGCAATGCAGGAGGATTGTAGTTTTCTCCACAACTTCCCCAACACTTGCTACTTTTCATTTTGCTGATTATAACCATTCTATTTTACTGATCTATAACCATTATGGTATTGATTGGCATTCTCCCGATGTTAGTGATATTGAGCATCTTTTCAATTACTTCTTGGCCATTTGTAAATATTCTTTGAAAAAAAAATGTCTATTCAAATCCTTTGCCCATTTTTAAAGTAGGTTGTTTGTGTTCTTGTTGTTGAGTTTTAGGAATTGTTTGTGTATTTTGGATATTAAACACTTAGCAGATGTATGATTAGCAAATATTTTCTCCCATTCTGTAGGTTGTCTTTTCACTTTCTTGATAATGTCCTCTGACGCACAGAAGTTTTAAATTTTGAAGAATTACAATTTATCTACTTTTTCTTTTGTTGTTTGTGCTTTTGGCGTCACATCGAAGAACCTATTGCCAAACCCACAGTCATGAAGATTTAGTTTTCTTCTAAGAGTTGTATAGTTTTAGCTCTTATATTTAGGCTCTTGATTGATCCATTTTGAGTTAATTTTTCTATGGTGTGAGTTAGGGGTCTAACTTCAACCTTTTGCATGTATGAAGTGCAGTTGTCCCAGGACCATTTGCTGAAAAAACTGTTCTTTCCCCATTGAGTGGATTTGGCACTCTTGTCAAAAATCAATTGGCCATAGATGTATGAGTTCAGTTTTGGACTGTCAGTTCAATCCCCTGAATATGTCTGTCCTTATGCCAGTACCATACCGTTTTGACTACTATAGTTTTGTAGTGAGCTTTTAAACTGGGAAATGTGAGTCTCCAGGTTGTTCTTCATGTACAGGATTATTTTGTCTATTCAAGGCCTCTTCCAATTCCATATACAGTTGAGTATAATCATTCTTGAACATATCTTTCTATGGATATGAGTACTGATTTCTCTTGGGAGAACCCTCAGGTGCTGCTGGACCACAAGAGAGTACACATTGTCAGTTTTCCAAATTTATTCTTCTGCCAGAAGTATGTAAGAGTTCCAGTTGTGCCCCATCTTTATCAACATTTGGTAATGACCATTCTTTTATAAAATTTTAGCCTTTCTGGTAGATTGTCCCGCCCCCCCCCATGATGAGTCACACATGGCTGTGTTCTTCAGGGGCAGTATAAGCACCCACACCTTCATTCAGGTGCCCTTTCTCTTAGCCCCAGGGCTTGGAGAGCGCTGTTTGTTCCCTGCCCCACCAGCGGCAGCCCAGGGCTTGCTCAGCTTCAGAGGCTGGAGAGCTGGCTGGCGGGCAGGCAGAATAAGCTGCATCTTTACAGGGCAAAAACTCAGGCTACACGAGGGAACCTTGGGATTTGGAGTTGCATGTAGGGTTGCTAAAGGCAAATTGGTAACTGGACCCTGTCCTGGCTACATGAATGGCCACATGAATTCCAGTGTGAATGAGGCCTTTGGAGCTGTGCCCAGTCCCTGAGAGAGGTCACTTCTTCGGTAGCCGTCAAGAATGAAGATGCTAGCAGAGCTGTCCCATTTGATCTTGGACATTTGCTCCCAGAAATGATTTCTTCAGACACAGAGCCTGAGTCCAGAGAGGGCAGATGGCTTTTCCTGGCCCTCCAGCCCACTAGGGCTGGAGACTCCCAAGCCTGTACCTTGTACCTGCTGAATTCTACAGGCCCCAAGGCAGTGAATGTTTTTTTCATTTTCAGCTTGCTGGGTAGCAAAACTCAAGTCATGTAGTTCAATAAACATTTATGGCAGGCCTCTGTGTACCAATGAACCAGGCACCTTGGGAGCTGCAAAAAAACAGGCTGAAGTCCCTGACTATAAGCTATTCATCGTTCACTAGGGGAGGAAATACTCGCACACATCATTTCAATGAAAAGAGGATGTGAAGGATATTCATACTGTACTTTGGAAGCCAGAGGCAGGAATGTTCACCTCTGGCCAAAGGGTTGGACTGGCTTCAAGAAGGTAGCATTGACAGAGGACCTTAGAGGGTAAGCAGGATTTTGTGGAGCAGAGATGGGTGAGGGAATTCTAGGCAAAGAAACAGAAAAGGCAGAGGTGGAGGTGGGCTGTCCCGGGCATTTGGAGCAAAGCAGGTGTAGTCAGTTGACTGGATGCTGGCGAGGAGTTCCCTAGATGTCAGCCTGGGGACGTGGCTTTTCTTCCCCCGCGACAGGGAGCCTCTGCAGGGTTTGCATGTGGAGGGCCCATTCAGTGTTGCCTCTGGCTGCAGAGCATCGTGGCAACACAAGGAGACCGTAGGACTGCTCCACCCTCCCGTCTTTCTGCTTCTGCACACAAACGCACGCACAGAGGCAGAGACGCGGTACATACATGGAGGTGGATGTACATACCCACAAACATACATACAGGAACCAGGACAAACGTGAAACTAAGAGACACACATGTCAGAATACATACACGTATATATGAACTTAACACAAACATCTACACACGCAAAATGATACCAACCTGCAAACCCGAGGAGACATGTTCAATCCCACACGCACTAGCACACCTGCAGACACACTCAGGCAGATATGCACACATATTGAGCCACACTAATAATGTAAGTCACACAGACAAATCAGACACTCTGAGCAGACCTACATATATGCCCATAGAGCCAGGCAGGTAGCCAGGCACACACAGACATTTGCATACTCTCAGACGCTTTCACGTTCACACATATCCGAGCAGTGTGCTCACGCTCACCAGGATATACACCTGGGAACTGAGACCCCTCCCCGGGACGCACAGGTAGGAGCCTTCACACACTCACAGATGCACAGTCACACATAGGCACGACCATGGACAGACCCACGCAGCAGTCGCACCACCACAGTGGCAGACACAGCCCTGGGCGGCCCCGACTCAGGCCATGCTGCTCTGGGGGCTCCACACAGCTCACCCCCAACACCTCGCTTCTTGACAGCACCTCCCACCACCGTGTGATCCTGGGGTCTCAACACTGGGCAGGCCCTTAGAAGTGCCCTTAGCCCACCTCCCAATTAGTGTTGGGGTTTATCCAGCAACTCTGACAGGGGTCTCTCAGTTTCTGCAAAATACTTCAGACAAAATACTTCACGACAGCAAGCTTCCTGTTGTAATAGAATTCACTTTCCATTCTGGAGAGTTGAGGATTGTGTACCCAGAGGTGAGACCAGAGCCTCCTTAGCAGTCAACAGTTAACAAATGTCTTTTGAGGGTCTCACCTGTTCCCTCCATCCTGTGAGGGCCTCTTGGCCACACTCTGGCGAGGTCACAGTCCCCCAGATCACTTTGGTGCTTGCTGGTCTGCTCTATGAGGAAGTGTGGGTGGGCTGGGCTTGGCAGACCAGTCCGCTTAGGAGAGGGCGGTGGGTGGCAGGGGAGGCATCCTGCAGGCCGTGGGGGTGGGACGCTGGCCGCCCCACTAGGACAGGATGGAGCTGCATGGAGCTCTCCCCCAGGCATGCCAGCTGTTGTCGCAGCCATTCTGTACCGGTGTGGGCTGTCCTCTGCAAACGTGACCCACATTCAGGCAGGCTGCCCCAGCGCCACTCTGCCCCCTACTACATTCCTCCCTCTGGCTGCTGGGCCCTCCCACCCCCTGATCTCCACTGGGGTGGTCTCCTTCTGTTCAAAAGGGGGCTGTGATACAGGTGACTCTGAAGGATTGGCAGTATGGCTGCCTCTTGAGGAGAAAAGCCCAGGGAACTCCAGATAAGTTGAGTGAGGCACAGCGAGGCTAAGTAACTTGTCCAAGGTAACACAGCCAGCAAAGGGCAGAGCCAGATTTTGCACCCAGGTCATCTGGCTCCAGAACCTTCTTTCCACACTCTACTGCCTATCGAGCCATGAACATGTCACAGTTTATCATTTCCTGAGGGGTGGCTGTTCAGGTGGTTTCTAATTTTTTACCATTATAAACAATATTCTGGTGAGCATTTGTGTAACTAACATGTTCTAATTATCCTTTATTACTTAAGGTCTACTCCCAGTAATGGAATTTATGCAACAAAGAGCATAAACATTTTCAAGACTTTTAAATGTATTTCCACACTTTCTTCAGAAAGATGCTATCAAGGTACACTGTTGCCCGCAGGGGGGAGGGCTGGCCTCACACTTCAAGAGAAAGCTTGGCATTTCTAGGTGAGCCGGAGCAGGGCAGTGGTTAGAAATAGTTTCGTGAGGGGCCTGGGGATATTTTGCCTGGAGAAGACTTAGTGTCGGCTGAAGGGTGAGGGCCACAGCCATGGCTATAATCAAACATGATGGGCCGTCAAGTGGGAGCAACTCTGTCTGGAGGCCCTGGAGCAGGGCCGCCCAGGGAGCTGAGGTCAGAGTCACAGAGCGCTGTTCTCCTGTGTGGGGCCAGCACATGGCCTGGGACGGGCAGGGTGGGTGTTGAGTAAATGTTACACGGCCACCGCCACCAGGGCTCGGGTTCATGAAAGGCATGTGTCTGGGGGAGGGCCCGCACCACCCACACCATACTGCGCTCCCCACCAAACATTACGTCTCCCAGTCTTAACTGGGGGGTCTGCTCCTCCTTCCACCCCGCCTTGGGGAGCCTGGCCCGGCCTGGTACTTGTCTCTGTCTGTCCCTTCAGAGCTCGAGCAGCACAGCCCGGCTGTGTCATGGGCCGCACAACTCCTGCATTATGCATGAGGGGGACCCAGCGGTGAGCGAGTGAGCAAGCCGGGGTGGGGGTGGGGGTGAGCGGTTATTAATAAACAAGTGTATTGTGTGCAGTTCCATTCACGGCGTTCTCAGAGGACGTGGTGGGCTTGAGATCATAAAACCCTGTTTATGCCTCGGAGCTGGGGAGGTGGCGAGTGGGAGGTGGCGAGGAGCAGGGACGCCGGGAATCATTTTGATTCCACTCAGGACAGGGTTGCTGTGTTTGCTGTGAGGCCAGCGTCCAAGACGAAGGCCTAGCTGGGGTTTCACTTAGGCCTACATCTGCCTACTGGGATGACTGGGGTCTAAGAAACACCTAGTTCTCCGTCCCCAGCTGTCCCCATGAAGGGAAACTGAGAAGGCCCTGGATGAACAGACCGCAGATCCTTCAGGAGAGGTGGGACGGTCAGCTCTGCCCTGCCCCTTGGCCTCCTGCCCCTCCCCACCTCCCCTTCCAGGTGAGATCCTCTGCGTTGGCCTTCGGAGGCTGCCACCTGGCCTGGGTTCGGATTGCGCCTGGCTGACGCCAGAGCTGTGTTTGTGCACAGGTCTGAGGGAATCCTCCTAGCCAGGGAGAGGACCAAGCTTGGTCTTGGGATCTGGAATGTGAAGAAAGCAGGCAGGCTAGAAGGGGGAGAGAAGTCACTAGGATGAATGAGCTGCACTTTAAGATGAAGAGAGGCCAGGGACAAGGCTCCCAAGCCCTGGGGGGTGTGGGCAGGGGGCTTTGGGCTCAGGAGTGAGGGGCGTCTGGGAAGGTGGGACGCTGAAGAGCGCTTTGGCAGAGGGAGAATTCGGGGCTGTGTCTGATGGCAAAGCCCGCGGTAACTCTGACTTGGCCCTCTGTGTTAGCCCCCGCGAGCGCCTCCCTTTCTCTCCTTCAGCCCTTCCCTCTGGGCTCCATCACCCCAACGAGCCCTCTCCCTCCAGCCGAGCCTGTCCAGCCCAGTCTTGGTGTCTCTGGACCTCAGGCCAGGAGTGCAGAAGCTGCTGGCTGGGAAGAGGTGAGAATAGGTTGTTTTGCTCTCAGCTGCCTTCCAGGGATGGAGAGCAGGTTTTGGTTCTGGGTGTCTTGGTTCCCTTTCACCTAATGCTGAACCAAAACAAGGCAGAAGCCAGGGCGCAGGCAGGCCTGGGTCACCTTGCTTCTTCAGGAGCTGACGGTGCTTCCTTTGACCTTTGTAAGAGCTCCGGCCCAGAGCTACGCTGAATTAGGAAACCCTTTCAGCTCAGGACAGCTCTGTCTAAGGAGACATGCGCTGGTTTGGTTGAGTTGGGAGGCAGAAGGAGGCTGGTGGTGGGACAGTCTGTCCCGCCCTCCTTGTGAGTGCAGGGCTCCTGTGGCAGGGGTTTGGACCCAGTGACTTTAAATTTTTGTTTGGACTTTGCTTAACCCAGAAAGGTTTGATGCTGAATTAGAGCCAAACAGGGCTGATTGGAGGAACATTGCACCCCTGGTTCAAACCAATAGGGGACAACCTCCCCAAAGGCAGGCTAGACATCCCCCTAGAAGTCCCCCTAGCTCCGGGAGTTGGAACTGTGCAGGCTGTCCCCGCACCCTGTGCACAGAGCAAACAGCACAGGTGTCCTTGAGCACTGTGCATCCCTGGCATGGCGCGCCCTGGCCCTGGCCTCAGCACAGTGGGGTGGGAGGAGGTTCTGCAGAGAATTGCAGCTCCTCCTTGGGCTTTCCACTCCTGCAGACGACCTGGACACTTGCTTCCCTTCCCCCTCCCACAGTCTAAGGAAGCTGTGACTATTTTTAGAAGCATCTGCCTGCTCCTGGGCACGGTTCTGTGATCTGTGCGCCAGGTGGGGCGCTCTGCTGAGAGAGGGTGTTGAGCTGGTGGAACTGCTGGAGGTGGAGAGTGGTGGCTCTGGTCAACCCAGCCACAGTCAGCCCAGCTGGGCACCTACCTGGCCTGCAGGAGTGACCCAGCGGCCTCTACCAAGCTCCTCAGGGCTTCCTACTGGCTGCTCTGTCGTCAGCTGCTGTGGGAAGTTCCTGGAAGTTCCAGGAACAGAGACAAGGGACTGTCTTCACAGAGGCAGGCAGGCTGAGTCATGCTGTAGGTACCCCGCATTCTGAGGCCAACATGCCGACGGTGTACCAGGAGGTAAACAAGATGGCCTTCCCCACTGGTGGCAAAGACATCAGCAACCACAGTGGCGGTGACTGTGCGTCGAGCACTTACTCCGGGACAGGTGCTGCTCCCAGTACTTGACATGTGTTGCCTCACGGCAGCCTCCCAACAACCTCTGGTCTTGTACATTTGGAACAGAGGAAGCAGAGACCCAGAGAAGTTAAGCATGTGGCCGGGGTCCCACTGGTAGTGACTGAGCCAGGTCTCCCTCCCGGCCCAAGTCCCTGACCTCTTGACCTTTGGTGCTGCCATGCCTCCTGGGCGAAGGCAGCAGCGGGCGTTGTTTTGGTGCCCACAGGACTGAGGTCAGACGCGCAGGAAGATTTCCCGGTGGTGAGAGGGGCCATGTGGAACGTTCTTCCTTAGGGATCTCTGAGAAGCATTGGGCACTGCAGAAGGAGGTCTTTCTGCAGGCCAGACTCGAGGGATTCTCTTCCAGTGGCCCATCCAGGAAAGATGCTGGTAACTCGGGACATGACCAGCCAGCAGCTTCTGGGCACACCTGGTGCCCAGCTGGCATTGGGGATCTGGGAGGAGGCTGGGGAGGCTGAGAATTCCCCAGGCGGACTGAGGAAGCCACGAGAGGGAAGGCCACCCCCAAGCTCGGGGGCAGCCTGGGCGTCAGGGGGCTTTTCATTGCCACCGTCCAGTCAGACGTTCCTTGTTCCCCGAGAAACAAGTCCTTGGCTCTGTGGGGACCTCCGTTCCTGGGCCTCCCCCACAGGACGCGGGCACCTACAGCTCATGCGTGCACAGGGATGGCTGCCCGGGGCTCTCCAAGCTGAGGTGGGGTCGGCGAGCCAGCCGGGTCGGGGTGGGGCTCCGCTGGGCAGCCAGCTGCGAGGCTGTCACGTGGTTTCTTCCCCTCTGCCGCCGGGATCTGCGGTGGGGCAGGCTCGGGGAGGACTGCTCGGGGAGGACTGCGCCGGGAGGGCGTGGGGGTGCTGTCTCTCCTCCCTTCACTGGCTGCAGGAGGGGTGGGTGAGCCGGCACTCTGGGGGCAGTGTGGTGGGTGGCCAGACACGTGGGTGGTGGCACCAGGTTACCAGGGTTCCAGCCCCCTCCTGCGCCTGCTGGGTGACCTCCTGGTTTCCTTGTCTGTCAAGTGTGATATTTGTAGCACCTGCTTCTCAGGCTTGGTGAAGAAACATGAGCTAATCCATGAAACCATTCCGCACAGGCAGAGGGAAGGAGGCCCGTTTGTCTAGGGCCATGCGGCCCCTTGTCTCTGCCTGCCCCCAGCTCCAGACCGTCTTATACTGTGGCTCAGGGCGGATGACCCTGCAGTCATCTGTCTCTCTCTCCCTGCTGCCGTCCCCTGCGGCTGTAGGAGCCGGTGCCTGGCCGGGTGCCCGAGGTCCAGGCACTCTGCTCCCTGGGCCGCCTTTGGCCTCAGTGATTTTGGGTCTCTGGAGGTGAGAGTCCTCTTCCGGGCTGTGCCAGGTCCCCCTGACAGCTCGGCCGTTACCAGCTGCTTGGGGCCTGGGAATGGAATGGTGGCTTGATTTGCCCCCTTTCTGCCCTGTGTCGAGCCCTCCTAGGCCTGGAGAGTTCCTGCAGGTCTGACCCACCAGCCGGCAGCCGCCGCCCTGCCTCCCCTGTACTGGCTCCTCAGAATGACGCATCTGCCCAGATCCTGCTCCACTCCCCCCCCCCACCACCCACCCCCACCCCCGTCAGCGTCCTTCGCCCCCTCCCACTCTCCTTGGCCCTGGGTGAACAGCACCCAGTTCATACATCACAGGGTTCAGGGACACTTGGCATGCCAGAAGCAAACATCTGTTGACATTTAAAAATACTTACAGGCCCTGCTTTTCAGTTTTCATTTCCAAGTGAATGGCAGTACATGCTCCTTGGGGTATAGGCACTTCCGAGAGGCCAGAGATGGAGTCAGCCCCACAGACAGTCCTTCTTGAAAAGGAGAAGCAGCTCCCTACTTTGCTCTGAACTACAGACTAAGCAGGGTGGAAATGAGGGAGCTGGTTGGAGGGGGGTGGCGCTATGCCTTCTGGCTGCCTGCCCCCTCCCTCATCACCACCCTGTGCTTTCGATAAGCATCTGTCATCTCCATTCAGCCCTTCAGATGACCTGATGAGGTAGACACCACAGTCCCCATTCTAGCTGGAGAAGTGGAAACAGAGAGGTTAAGTGCCTTGCCTAGGTCACACAGTGAGTAAGAGGCCGAGTTGGGATTTAACTGTGGGTCTGTTTGTTTCTTCTAGAATCATGCAGCCTCTAGAAGAACGTGGGTTGAATTGGGGATGTTCATGTAGACACACCTGAATTTTGACTGTCCTGGAGCTGGGTTCCTGACTGAGCCAATCCCAGCTTCCTATTCGGGTCCCTTCCTTCCAGCCCCACCCCCTGGCGATGGGCCTTTATGAAGGGAAGGGGGGACACCCCAACCTTCCACCACTCTGTCAACCTCCAGGTTGGACCAGGAATATGGGACCCTGCTGAGGCTGTTGGGGTCTCAGAAATCACACATGCCTGAGAATAGACCACATTTTGCTGGAGGAGGGGGAACAAAAAATAGAATAGGGAAGCTGGAAGGGCCTGAACAACAGGATTAGAAAGTTAAACTGCTCCTCCCTGAAAACAGTCTGTGAGAACATTCTGTACAATTTTTGCAGGTTGTCCAGGAGGCCTTAGGGCTGGAAACCTGCACAAACCGCAGGAGTCGTTACTCCAGTCTCCCGGCTCTGGTGTCTCTCAGGCGTCCCCCTCCCCACGCTCCCCTGCTGGGGGTTCTTTGTAGGGGAAGATGTTGTAGTGACATGGTAATAGGCCTACGCACACACCAAGAGCCAGTGGTAGGTACCAGCCACCCTGCTCCCCCGTCTACAAATCCCCAACCATGACAGGAGGTTATTAAAGTGTTCCGAAGGAGCGTTTCAAACTCTGACTTCCGTCAGCCTGAGGAGAGCTCTGATGGGGTCTTTATTTGCCTGACTCTGAAATCCTGGGGCTGGTGGGAGGAGGTGAAGGAAGTGGTGGTTTGCGGGGTGGGGGGTGGGGGGTCTGCAGGCCTCTTAGTCTCAGCATAGAATCGCTTGATAAGTACACAGCCATTTGGGATGCATTGTCTTCCTTCCAGCGCCTTTAAGATCTGCCTCCTAAATTACTACTAAAGCATTAGACTCTCTTACTGGAGCTATTAGGGTTTTATTTTTTATAACTTTTAAAAACCCTATTGGGGTATAATTTGCATTCGATAAAATGCACTCATTTTAAGGGTACAGTCAGATGAGGTTTGACACATGTATACACCCATGTAACCACCACTCCAGTCAAGATAGAGAATAGTTCGTCACCCCGGAAAATTCCTCCACCTACATGCAGTCAGCCTCCCGGCAGCCCCTGGCCCCAGGCAACACAAGTGGGTTTCTGTCATCGCGGATGGGCTTTGCCTGTTCTGGATTTCCGTGTACATGCTATACGGCCTCCTTGTGGCACCTCTAGGGTTCTATAAGCCTGAGGGGAGAATAAGAGCTCTTTGAGACCCGCACATGGATGGGTTTCCCTGCACCCTCTGCATCTCTCCCTGAGCGCTTTCACTTGCCCTCGCCTAGTCTCTGTGGACAGGGTGTACCTTGGGGCGCAGCAGGAGGGAGAGCAGATTTGAGGCAAATCTGGCCTTTGTCTGAGGAACCTGAGATGCAGAGGATTACGTCAACCATGGAAGGGAGGGAAGCCCTGGACAGTGAGGGGCGGGCTGGCCGGCTGGCCTCTCCTGCTGCACGCTTTGTACCACTGCTGCCACCATTCTTAGCTTCCAGGTGGCTGGGAAAGCCCCCCGGGGCACCTTTACCCCAGGTCCAAGCTCTTCAGGAGCAAAGGAGACTCCCAAGGGCATGTGTTGGTCAGGCCCAGCCTGTGGGGTCAAGACAGTAAGAGGTGTGTCCCCCTTCTCCCTGAGCAAGGAGGTGTGGGAGGCGAGCAGCAGGGAGCCTGGCTTGGTGGCCGACTTGCAGACGGGGGCTGAGCAGCGCCACACCTCCTTCCTGGGCTCAGGTCTGCAGCTCCTGTCCGTCTAAGGGCAGCAGACAAGACTGGCTCTTACATGGTGGCAGCCATCCAGGCGGCAGCCTGGTAGAGAAGGACGCAGATGTGCGGCACTCTGCCTAACCTTTTTAAGGTTCTGTTGACCCATCTCTACAAGGGGACATATTTTAAGGATATTTTAGGGGTGCTTTCAGCTCTTAGGAAAAAGAGGTACAAACTAAAGCCAAGATGTCCTTGTGGTATTTTTTTCTTTTATCATCACCATCATCATTATTTCATTGCTGTAAAATACATACATCATACAATTTACCATTTTAACTATTTTCAATTGTACAGTTCCATGGCATTAAGTACATCCACACTGTTGTGCAACCATCACCACCTTCCATCACCAGAACTTTTCATCTCCCAAACGGAAACTCTCTACCCACTAAACAATGCCCCTCCCCACCGGCACCTGGCACCCACCATTCCACTTTGTGTATCTATGAACTGGAGTCCTCTAGGAACCTCATGTGAGTGCAGTCATGCCGTGTTTGTGTGTATGCTTATTTCACTTAGCATAATGTCCAGGTTCATCCATGTTCATCCATGTTGTAGCATGTATCAGAATTCCATTCCTTTTTACAGCTAAATAATAATTCATTGTATAGGTGTAACCACATTTTGTTTATCCAATTCATCTGTCACTGGACATCTGCATTGTTTCTACCTTGTAGCTATTATGAATAATGCTACTATTATGAACATTTGTATACAAGCATCTGTTCAAGTTCTGATGGTATATAAATGCTCAGCACCAGCCTGTCCTAGCAACTTCTGCTTAAACCACTGCTGCCCTGGGACTGTGTACACTTCTGCTTAGCCTGCTGCCCTGGCCTCTCTAGTTAAGTGCTTGTGGCAAATGATATGCTTCAAGTACTTCAGGCACTGGGGTCTCAGGTTTCCCAGGCAATGGAATATTTAGCTCCTGTCTCTAGGAGCTCCCTTTTCAGTGTGTCTTACTGTTGGCCGCTAGCAGACTTCCGAAGTTGGATTCTGTTAAATATCTTCATACGAGACTACAACAGGACATCTTTGTTTTACAAGGGAAGAAAAGAAACCAAATTTTATCAAGCGTTTGCTATGTGTTCAGTACCATTCCAAGTGCTGTTACAGTGCTGCAGGCAAGCTTCGTCTCCTTTTATACGGCAGCCCTGTGAGGTATGCACTGAACCTGAGTTTTAAGGGTAAGGAAGCTGAAGTTAACTTACCCAAGCCCACAGTGGCCAACGCTCTTTCTAGACACACCTGAATACCTGCCTGGTCCTTCACGTGCAAATGAGCCATAGGAAACTCCTGGCCCTTTTCTTTCCTGATGGAAATCTAGGCCTGGAATGCCCCTTGTGATTTGAAAAGAATAACCCTTTGGGCTTCCTTGTCCTAGTTCTGGTAAAATATGGAATTATTAATTAATGAATTTGGTTTTTAGAAATACACAGAAGTAGAGAGAATAGTATAATGAACCCCCCACGCACCCAGCACTCGGCTTCCACGGTTATGGACACTTGGCCCATCTTGCTTCATTGACTGCGTTCTTCTTTGTAATCTGTGGGGTCTCCCAAGTGGTGCAGCAGCAGGTGGTGCTTCCTGGAAGAGGGAAGAGGACTCGGCAGATCTGGGAATGGTGAAGCTAAATGTCTTCCCAGCTGGAAGAGTGTTAATTGCCACGGGTTGGAATCCCCTCTGATGGTTCATTATTCAGCTGTTGCTGAACACCATCCGGGAGGCAGGGGGAGGGGGCAGACCTTTTGAGAGTCCTGGCGGGACTTGGTGGGGTGGTATGAGAGAGGCTTCCCCGTCTTCTTTCCTCCTACCGTTTAATTTTATTGGAATGCTTCTGAATGGAAAGAGAGAAGGTTATGTGAGGATAAGTGTCCCCTCAGGGGACACCACCAAGCCAAGGAAGTCCTTGGGGGCAGCAGGAACCAGTGGGGAGCAAGCCTGTGGCCTCTTCAACTAGATGTATTTGACAAGCGTTTTTTTTTTTTTTTTTTTAATCTCCCACATGCCAGCCACTGAGCTAAATGCTGGGAATTCAAGTATGTCATGTTGGTATCTGCTCTCACAAAGTTTGTGGCCCATAAAAATAATAACTAATGACAACTAACATTTGTGTGTGCCAGACACTGCCCAAGTACTTCAAGCACATCATCTCATTTATGCCCCCAAACAATCTGTAAGTGGATGTAATTGTGTCCATTTTACAGGCAGGGAAGCTGGGGCTTTCTGTACCTTACACAGGTAGCTGGGGTGGGGCTTCTTGCTGCCTTCTCTGTGCAGAATGAGAAAGGGAGGAGAGGACCAAGGGGCCAGAGAGGGGACAGGTGACCGTCTCTTAGGCTGCGAGAATGTGCTGACGTGAAAGCCCGCCAGATGCGTTTGCTCATAGGATTGGGACAGCCAAGTGGTAAATTTTTTTCTCTCAACTGTACAGATGACGTGGGATATGTTCTTATTTTGAAGACAGGGCTGTTCTTCGGGAGGGGGGTAAGAATGAAGACTGGGACTGAGGACGAGTTCCTTCCGGAGACCGCAGAGAGGGACAGAGAGAGGGGAGGCTGGTGGGTTTGTTGTTTGTTCTGTGTTTATTTGAAAGAAGAGTCAGCATCTTTCAAGGGAGAGGAGTTGTGGGAATGAAAGAGGTGGTTTGAGGGATAAGCAGGGAGCAGTTTCTGACTTAGTTTGACCTTATCCAGGATCGGATGGCCGGGGGATTTCATGGCAGAGTGGCCCCCATCGCAGCAGCTGCTGGGGGTACCAGCCGTGGCCTTCTGGGTGAAGCGGGCTTGGTGTGCCCATTTCTGTATGGAGGCCTGCTTCGTTTCAACATATTTTCTCAGATTGGCTCAGCTAGTGTCTCAGTAGCAGGGGCAGAAAATGATTTATTTTAAAGAAAACCTATGAACCTCTTTCCATTCATCTCAGGCAGTCCCTCATCCCTGCCCATGTTTAAGCCATAACCCATAGGGTAGGGAAGCCTTAAAATGCCCTGCCTGCCTGACCACAAGGCATGGGAAACGCTGGGTGAGAGTCCCAAAGGCTGGGTTCCCCTTTAAGGAACTGAGAGAAGAGGAACATGTTTATTATTAGCATTTCAATTTTTATTTTAGTTTTTGCCATTTAATGTTTGACTTATTTTTAAAAGGAAAGGCTTGGGTTTTTCCGCCAGGGGATGGGGTGAGATGCCATCTGGACGAGAAGCAGGAGGATAGAAACATCTCAAGTTCCTTCCAGCGATGATTTGGGTTTTTTCCTAGTCCCCACCCTGAGTTTCCGGGTAATATAAGAGCAAGATTTTGTGCAGCATCAACTTGAAGTAGAACCCAAGAGAAAATCCTATCTTCAAAATTTGACCTTGCTAACAGAGAGCGGACACAGCTGCAAGTAGATGAGGAGGCCTCTCAAGAATTAAGGACTTCCCAAACCGGCCAGGCAGACGCGTCTCCTCCCAGAACAAGGGAGCAGAGAGCAGCGGCCCGCAGCCGGTCCTCCGGCCTCCGGGGACTGCAACTCACAAATGCCAGTTGCTATGGATACGGGCAACTGAGGCTCCCCCGGGGCGGGGGCGGGGGCGGGTTGGAGGCAGGAGGTTGTTTGTTGCATCGTTGCGGGCCCGGGGCCTGCTGTTGGTCGTTCCCCACCACCCGGGGTGGGGTGCATGCATCCGAGTAGGCCACACCTCTGCCCAGCCCCGAGCTGAAGGTGACGGGTGGGGCACTTCTAGGTAGGAGGCCTCTGTCCATGGTGCTGGACAGTTTTCTCCTCCCCTCGGATTTTGGAGCCGGCCAGAGCTCACGCTCCTGGCTCCCCAGCCCAGGGAGCGCCACTGTGGATTGGAGGCACCACCCCGCTAAGCTTTACTGCAGGAGGGGCCTGTCCCAGAAGCTATGGGGAAGGTATTAAAAGATAGGGGAGCACGGGAGCTCCTGGTGTGAAGGCAGAGACACAGCCCTGCCTTCCATGAGCTCCCAGTCTGAGGGGGATAACCAGGTGTACGTACACAAAGCACATGGGGTAGTGCCCAACAGCAGAGAAGGAAACACCCATCACTTCCTTGCTGCACACCCTCCAGCGACCTCTCTTCGCACTTCCCATAAAATCAGACTCACGTCCAGGGTGTACCAGGGACCGTGCTGGCCCTCGGTGCCCCCAGCCTCTCCGTTACCGCTAGGACTCTTCCCCCAGGCACCCCCGCCCCTGCCAGGCTGGGCTCTGGGCTCTTTCTCCAGGTTCCTGCTGCCTCCTGCCCTGGAGCCCTGCCCTGCTCCGGCTTGCAGCTCTTTCCCCATCGCCCCCCAGCTCCCTCACTCCTGGACCTTATTTCTTCAGGACTCAGATTTAATATCATTTCCTGGCCTCCATATGTCACCCCGGCCCCTCCTTTCTTCCCGCTTTCCCGCTTTCCCTCTTTCCCCGCTTGCCTCCCCCACCGGCAGGTCGGCCCCTCTAGGGCTGGTACAGCGTCTGGTTTACCAGAGTGTCACTGCTAAGGGCACCACCTGGCACCTGTAAGATTCTCAATGACTATTGAATGAATGAGTGACAAACTGTGTGGCTCGTGGTTCTCACTGAATTCCATGAGAGTGTTTACAATGTGCTTTCATGTTACTCTGCCATGGGTAAAGATAAAACTTCTCGTTTGCAATTCTAATTTGTTATTGTAAGACATTTTTCTTAAAATTGGATTTTGGATTCTTAAGACAGTATCTCTCACATGGGGGTATATAGACCCCTAGAGGTTTTTAACTATGCTCATGGGTGTTTGGGGATTTTTTTCCTTTTGAAGATGTCTGTATATTAACCATGTTTGAGAAATCCATGTGTAGCTATTGGAAATCATGTACATAAGGGCTCGCGAGATACATTGGAGGTGGACTCGGTAGGACTTTCTGGAAAGCAGATCCTGACCAGTAGTTGGAAGAAAGGGGCATGTCTTAATACTTACGACAGAAAAGCATTGGGTGATATACTTTGAGGGCCTGGTGTGTAATGCTAAGAGGCTGTATGAGCCAAGCCTTCATGAGCCATTGGGAAGTATGTCTACCTGGCTTGGATAGAACAAGGAAGGGGAAGCATTTAAGTTGGGGGCACTTCATGCTTTGAGTGACAGCTGTGCAGGGCTGGGACTGCACTCAAGCAGTGACCCATAAACTCTGCTTTCTGGCCCCCTCCCCATCACTTACATCTCACTGAGGTCGTGGTGGCATGATGGCGCCTCCAGGAGCACTGCCCCCTCCTGTGGCCTGTGCAGCTGGGGCGTGGAGCATGTGTGGGAGTCAGCTGGCAGGTGGATGATGACCCAGCCCCCGGGAGACTGTTCCCGGCTCAGCAGCTTACAGTCCTTTGTTTAACTGCAAAGCCACCAGGCCGGAGGTCAGCATTTCCCTGGGAAGACTGTCAGAGTCTGCCTGAGGTTGAGGGGGAGTAGGGTCGATCTCCCAGGGACTGGGTCTATCTCCCACGTCAGTTCTCCACTGTCTGAAGGCTGGCTGGTGCCGTAGCGTGTGACCGGCGAGGCCGCTTCCAGCCTGGTCCCAGGAGACCTGAGCAGCTGGGAGGCCCTTCACAAACCACGTCGTGACCCCCTTCTTGTAGGGGTAAGGTGCCTGAGGCCCAGAGAGGTCCTGAAGATCAGGGACCCCAAACTAAGTGTCCCAATGCCCAACTCAGTGCTCTTTCTGCCCCCTCCTGCTTGGGGCAGGGACCCGGAGGGGCAACAAGATATGGGCTCAGGGCTCGACACCTCTGTTTCTGCCCTTGGGTCTCACTCAGAAGTGTTCAGGCCTGTTTTGTGACATGAAGTCAGTGCACCTCTCTGGCTGCTGGAGTGACGGCTGTGCTGCTGGACATGTGCCCAGGACGTGGCTTCCTCACCCTGTTGGGTGGTGGAAGGCACCTGACTTCAGGCAGGACTGTTTGGACTTACAGCCCTGGGAAAGTCCGTGTGGAGTGGCCCTGACATGGAAAGGCATCTGGGACTGAGGAAGAGGAGGTCAGTGCCTCCATCCAGCGAGGCCAGCTTACGTTCCCACCTCCCCCTGGTTCTTCCAAGGCCCATTATCTGGGTGGTTCTGAAAACCGCGCCCTGGGTTTTGAGGTCCCTTCCTCCTGCCCCACCGCCAGCCTGGAGGGTGGGCGAGTGTGGGGGTTAGGAAGGAGGCCAGCAGAAAGTAAGGGTAAGTGAGGGGGTGTTCTGTCTTCTTAATTTGGGATCTTGAGGAGTGAATGAGTGGGTGATGTCTAAGTGTTAAGAGCTCTGGTTTTGGAGCCCAGGAGACCTAGAATTGCTCCTGGCGCCTCCGCTTGACCTTCAATAGGCTACTTAACCTTTCTGAGCCTTGTTTGAAAGGCTTCCTTCCTGAAGCCTTCCTTTCAATTTTATCTGAAAAGCACCTTGCACATAACCTGTGGTGAGGCTTCACTGAGATGAACGTGTCAGTAGGGCATTACCTGAGTGCCCATCACCTGGGAGCATGGTGTAACATAGCAACAACATCACCAGCTGATGGCTGACCCAGGGATGGCTGAGTGCCTGCACTGTGCCCACCCTGTGCTGGATGTTACGGAAAATGAGAATTTCACATGTCAGCCATTGGGCACATAGTCTGACTACAGAGAGAATTACTCATGAAAGAGAGGAAGGTGCAAAACATACCCATAAATCTACAATGGGGAGATTTAGACTATAAGGGTACTGGGGAGAGATTGTAGGGGAAGGAGACAATGTTACAGGCCTTTTGAGGAGTTGGGGGTGGGATTAGGAAAACACTTGATGTATATTCTGAGTAAAAATCCACTTTTAGTTTCCCCCTTTCCCCCCATAAGTGAGTATGTTAGAATAACACCAGGTGGAGCAAGGGGCCAGGGGACTGCCTCTGTGCTCTGGGTGGTCAGTAGCCCAGGAAACGGAACCCTCCACTGGTACCCTCGCCTTGGTGTCCCCAAGGAACACAAGCCACTGGGCACCTCTTTCCCAAAGACCAGAACGTCTGCGTGGCTGGATGAAGGAGGAATCTTCCACCCTCTTTGCTCTTACTGGACTCTGTGCGATGCTAGAAATATTTTCAACCCACAAAAGGAGAAAGAATTGAGTGGGGCTGGTGCCAAAATACTCAGTAAATTCAAAAGACTCTTTTGTTTGATGAAGAAAGGGGCTGGCTGGAGCCTCCTCTTCTGATTTGACATCATAGCCTGGGGGGTTGGTCCTACCAGTCTTATCCAGCCCCCGCTCTTGGTTCAAAGGTAGTTGCCTAATCAGGATTCCTTAGGAAAGCTCGGTTCTGGTCCCACATGTCAGATCTGTGGCTTAGACAAATCCTTCAGCCTCCCTGGCCTTAGCTGCTTCCCCGGTGAAATGGCCATGACAAGCCCGCCCCTTGGAGGGTGAGTTCTGACCCAGTGGATGGGCTCTTGCTGCGCCTCTGGCTCTCAGGTCCGAGAAGTGAGTGTTGCCTCTTTCCTGACGGGCACTCTGGGACGTCACACGTGTCATTCTGTCATTATCCAAAACATGCATGAATTCTGCTTTGGAATCTGCCTTTGAGCCTGTGGCACATGATTTCAGTGTCCTCCGTGATGGGCAGGCAGTCTTCTTCCTTGTAGAAGGAATTTGATTCCTGGAAGTGACATAATCAGGACAGTGTTTGTTCAAGGCGAAAAGATACTTTTAGTTCCAAGGAAATGAAGCTACTTTCATTTGACTTTAAATTGACTTGCAGGTTGGTTCCATATAAAATTTCAAGAATGTTTTGAGCCAGCGCTGCATCCTTAGAGCACAGGTGGCAGACTCAGGATTTTAAGGACAAGGCACTCACTGGGATACATTCATTCTGATATTTTAAATGAATTTACTACTTTATTTTTATACTTCATGTTTTAAAGCAGTGGGTATCCTACCCATTCCTGTCCTTTCCTACCTCATTTGCTCTGTTTGGACATTTATGCTTTTTATTTTCTTTAAAACGTGGCTTACCCGGATCATTATCAGTTATAAAAGCAGTAAGTTCTATCCCACTGGCTCTCACACCTAAGTCAGCTCATTCAAACCCAGATTTCTGAGCTCACACACAGAGTTTCTGATTTAGTAAGTCTGGGATAGGGACCCATAATTTGCATTTTTAATAGATTCCCAGGTAATGCTGCTCTTTGGGGACCATATTTTGAGAACCCCTGGCCTAACTGAAAAGGGCTTTGGTGATCTAATCCAACCCCCTTATTGCACAGATTGGTAAACTGAGGCAAAGGGCAATGGACCTCCCTTGCCAAGTGTAATGTAACTACTTTAGTGACAAAACTGGGCATGTAGTGACCAGGAATCAGTATGCCTCATCTAGTGCTTCGAAAACGATTATTTATTGGTTGGAATCTAGTTAACATGACTGTAGGTTTTTAAGATTTTGTAGGACTTCCCTGATTTCAAATAACCTGGCATATTATCTCCTTTAGTACAACTGTCATGATTTATTTTTATTTAAATAAAAATAGCTTGTGTTTAATTTAGCTTTTTAAAATTGTGATCAAATATACACAACATAAAATTCACCATCCTAACCATTTTTAAGTGTACAGTTCAGCGGCATTAAGTATGTTCACATTGTTTTATAGCTGTTGCCACCATCCGTGTCCAGAACTTTCCATATTCCAGAACTGAAATTCTGTGCCCATTAAGCACTAACGCCCCACTTCCCCACCCCCAGCCCCTGGTAACCATTCTACTTTCTGTCTTTATGAATTTAGCTACTCTACCTATCTCATGTAAGTGAAATCATGGATATTTGTTCTTTTTTTGACTGGCTTATTTCATTTAGCCTAATGTCTTCAAAGTTCATCCATGTTGTGCCACATGCCAGAATTTCCTTCCTTTTTAAAACTGAATACTGTTCCATCCTGTGTGGGTGCCATGTTTTGTTTATTTAGTCCTCTGTCGATGGGCTCTTGGGCTGCTCCCACCTTCTGGCTGTTGTGAATCACGCTGCTGTGAACATGGGTGTGCAAGCACCTGAGTCCCTGCTGTCAGTTCTTTGGGGCGCATACCCAGAAGTGGAGTTGCTGGGTCATGTGGCAATTCTGTGTTTAATGTTTTGAGGAACCTGATGTGCTTTTGATTCTTGGAGCTTGAGGCTAGACAAATGGATCTGCTGTTAACAAATTAGTGGGTAAACAGAGCCCGGCAGTCCCTGGTTCTTACCCATCTGGTGCTAACGCTGGGAGATTCATCAGCTGCCCTGAGGCCTTGTGACCAAGACCCTGCTATTCACAGTTTCCTTCCAGAAGTTTCAAGTGGTCTCCTGGGTTTTCTCTTTCCTCCTCCTTGGCTCTGTTCTTATGTCATGTCCCCTGGCTCCATTCACATCTGTCTCCCTCTTTGTCTTTGTGCATTTGTTTCATTCCTGTCCCCCGAATCTTGCCAGCCCCCAAGCCCTCCCACTGCACTGCAGAATGAAGTCTGATACCTATGGGCCCAGTCCCGTTACACCGCGCTCGAACTTCTCTAGGTGGAAGATGATTGCAAGTCGGTGGGCTAGGAAGCCCTCACATGCACGGCAGACTAAGAAATACTTTGAGAAGTAATGAACAAGTGTGGTCAGAGGGCTAGAATGCTCTCAGACAGGGTTCTAGGGCTGGGCATTTTGCCAGAAATAGCCAACTGCTTGGATTGGTTTTTCACCACCACCCAGCAGTCTCTGGGGCTGAACCACCTCCAAGGAATCTCATGCTGCACAGGACTTAGGGGGCCGTCGGGAAGCCTTCTCCTTCTGAGTAGGGGCCAGCTGGAGGGTTGGAGCAGGGTCTTCATGGCATCCGCTGTTGCCGGGGCAGACCTAGCACAGCGACTCCTGGGATCGCCGGAGCGCTGGGGACTGAAGACAGAACGGGCTCCGCGCCTGTCGGCTCACAGCTCCAGCCCACGTCTGCGAAAGCCCACGTGTCTCTTCAAACTGGGGCGGATACCGTGAAACTTCAGAACCAAAAATCACGGTATTTTTTAGTTCAAGGAAAATTAAGACCTCACAGCCTTCTCTTCCTGGCTGATCTTCAGAATCCTTCTGTCAGTGAAGTTAAACCAATAGCAACCAGGCGTCGAACTCCTAAAAGATTGGCATCACTCTCCCCAGGGTCAGTTAACTGAGCAGCTAGATTATTTTTAAAATATTTTTTTAAAGCAACTAGTTGCCCATTATTGATGACATCAGAAATTCGTCCTTTGGACTACTAGGTCTAGTGCTCCATTATCCAGGTTAACAGAGAGAAAATGGGGAGACAGTGCACATTCTGTTGCCTCAGAATAACATTGTTATTAGTTATTTTGTATCAGCAGGTGTCTACGGCACCTTTTCTTATCGTTTTATGGTTTACTATTCACTGTTACCCACACTGGTAAATGTCTTGTCAGATCCTGAGGCTTTGTATTTCTCTTCCTCCAGGCCATTTTCCTGGAAATGGAGGTAGTCCAGACATTTGTTTCCAAGTGTGTATTGTCCTTGTTTCCTTTCACAGTTTAGAATGGAGGCCTCTAAGAACCATCAGACCCCAGAACCATCGGGGGGAAGGTAAATGTACTGGGTGGTAATTGGTGATACCTATCTGGCTGCTGGGCGCTGTCATCAGGTCTTCAGAGGACAAATGTGGAGACTCCATTAGCATCAAAGCTTGCTGCTAATTGTAACCAGAAGCCACCTTATCTGAGCGTCCTACTGCTGCTTAAAAGGGCAGTTCCCCTCTGGCAGCTGCCTACCCTCTCCTGCTGCTCTCGGAGTAAAAGTGAGAGGATGTTTATTTCCTCAGAAGTCATCAAATGAGACCAGCAAGGTGGGCCTCCCCTGTCTCTTGAGAGTTGCCCTCATACATCTGCTTAGAGAGAAGCAGAGCACACAGGCAGGTGTCCTGTTGGACCGTGTGGGGGAAGAGTTATTCAGTGCTTTAAATCCCCTGCTGCGGTGGAGGCCGGAGATGCCTCCCTGGTTACACCCATCCCTTCCTCATCCTTTCGTTCAGGCAGTGTTCGCTGGGCGCTCAGGTCCTTGCTCAGGGAGCACCCAGCAGCCAGAGCTGCGTAAGACCCGGTGTCCTGGCCTGTGCCTTCCCAGAGCCTCCAGGGCGCCTGAGGAAACCAGGCCGCTTCTCCATGAAATCCAGGCAGTCAGCCCTCTCATTTTACAGGTAAATAAAGGGAGCATGTACATGAAACGGAAGCTTTGTGGCTGAACTAGATATGAAGAAATATCAGCACGGGGCAGAAGTGATGCTCTTCGTAAGCATCCTGAGTAAAGAGACCTAAGAAAAACAGCGCCTGCATCTTTAGAAAGTGAGTCACTTCTCCAGCAGGAGTGTTAGGAGTCACGTGCACGTATCCTCTGCCGTTCACCCAGAGGTCTGGTCTGGTGCCCGGCTTTCTTGGGCACGCATAATGGGATGGGCAAGAAGGTTTTGCCTCAAAGGAAAGCCAAAGAAATTTGGGGCTCCCTTGAAGCAGCTAGACACGAGGTACCTGAAGTCATGTTTGGGGGTTGAAGGTGAGCGATCTCCTCCCGACAGGACCCTGAGTACGTGGCAACTTGGCTCCGAGTGCCTAGAAGCCAGAGCCTAAGGGGAGGCTGAGATGCTGAGACTGTAGGGTGTGCGACGCCAGAGAAGTGAAGGAAAGGCAAGCATCCAAGGAAAGAGGGCTACCAGTGCCAGGCTGCATGGCCGTTGACAGTTCAAGCTGGGCTTGGTTGGGACAGTCTTCTGATGGTCATGTCTGGAGCCACTCGTGTGGCTGCAGTTACCTGGCGGCCACGTGGGCTGGCTGGCCGACCTGAGATGGCCTCACGGGCATGTGGCGCTGTCAGCTGGTTGGTCTGGGGCTGCTCAAATATGGTAGCAGCTTAGCAACCAGGTGCACGTGACTGTTGAGCACTTGGAGTGCGGCTGGCCTGATTTGAGATGTGCTATAAATGTCAACTACGCACTGGATTTTGAAAACCTGCTCTGTCTAATGTAAGACATCTCACTTAATAATTCTTATATATTGATTACATGTTGAAATACTATTGTAAATAATTGGGTTAAATAGAATATGTTAAAGTTAATTTTACCTGTTTCTATTTGCCTCCTTCATTTTAGTTTTTTAATGACTATTAGAAAATTTAAAATTAAATACATGGCTCGCTTACTGTATTTCTATTGGACAGTGTTGGGAACCATATGAATGAAATATGTAGCTGCATTGCAAGTGGGCCTGTGACTTATATGTCATGGTTTGCACATAAAAAGGGTAAAATAGATGCCCAGTCCTACCTTTCACCTCTGGCCCATACGTGTCACTTCCGGTGGACAAGAGATCCAGAATCATTTAGGCTTGGGGAACCTGGGCTAGGATGCGGTCTTGTTTTGCAACACCTCTGTTTTGTGACGGAGGGAAACAAAAGCCCAGGGGGTTAAAGGACTTGGTGAGAACTAGAAGCCCATACTCTAGGCCTTGGCTATGCTGGGCGTGCCCTTCTCTGATGCTTGGTTGAATCCCAGGCTTCTCCGTGGGCCATCTGCTTCTGCAGCTTAGGTGCCTTCCTCTTTCTAGACACTGCAGAACCCTTCCCCATCCCATCTCGTGCCTTCATGCTACAGGCAGCTGGACATTTCATTCTCAGTCCCAAGCACCAGAAGCAGATGCCATAGCTCCGAGTCTGCAGCCGGACATTCTGCTGTAATCAATTGATGTTCATACATCTAACCTGACCAGGTGGGACAAGACTGTTAGCAGGGCCCCCCAACCAACCTGGAACCAAGAATGGAAAATAAACTCTAAGTCCTGACAGTCACAGGGCTGGGCTAAAGCACATTCACCTGGCATTTTCACCCAAATGCTCTGAGTCCTAAGGAAATCTATAGCTTCGGGCTACAGCAAAGCAGAACTGTGCCATATGCCTTGCAGAAGCTCAGAAATAAACATTGTTAGGCAACAGGAAAACAATTATCAGAGTTTGTAGTGATCCAGTTGAGACTTGAACTGAAGCACAGCAGGAAGCATGAATAGTAAGGGACAGAGTAATTATAGCTACTTAGGAGCCAGAGCAGATGGAATTGGATATGGGAGGCTTGGAGAGAGAGATCCCCAAGTCTAGCTGGGTGAGCCTGCTAAATAATAGTGCATTCACTGATAATGTGACTAGAAGGGAGAGGAGGTTTGGTAGAGAAGATAGGAGGTCTGATTTAATTATGTTGCTTTCAAGGTATCTGTAGGAGAGCCAAGGGAAGATGGTCAGTAAATAGCTGGAAATTTGGATTTAATTGGGAAAGAGAAGGAAGGACCTGAGGAATTGGTAAGGGAGTCATTATTGGGTAGGAAGGGGTTGAAACAATTGGTGGAGGTAAGATTCCTCATGGCGATTGTGGGAACTAAGAAGACCACATCACCGAGAGAGGGGCCCTGGGAAGGAGGCATGTTTGAAGTACAGGAAAAGGAAACAGAACCTTTGGAAAAGATCAAGAAATGGTCTAGCAACAGGGCCTGGTACTTAATCTATAATTGCTCAAGAAAAGGAGAAGCATTCCTGGAACGTAGTAGGCCGTGTCTTCATCTTATTCCCCAGAGGGCTTTGCATGGCACAGACACGCAGTTGATGTGTGTTAGATTAGATTAAGTTGCACTGTATTGCACTGCATTGATTTAAGCTGAATTGAGTTACTACTTCCGGAGCTGTCTGGGCAGTTTTAGGCCTTTGGCCTGCTCTGTCCAGCCTTCTCCATCCCCTTTCCTTCCTCTTGCTCACTAAGCCCACTAGACAGCAGGAACTTTGTTGTCCAGTTCAACATTTCAGGGTCTTATTGATAATATGGGTAAATGTAGTAACCACATTGTTTTTTTCACGTGAAACCTTCATAAGAGTGTATATCAATCATACCTTAATAAAAAAAAACATTTCAGGCTCTTAGTAAACAGTGGTATAGATTATCTCACCCATTACCATTTGCCTGCCTCTAGGTGACTGAACTGAATGCCCAGATAACAGCCTGAAGGTAGGTGGTTTCAGATTTAGGGCAGGACTTAGGTTCAGAAAGAACCCATTGGGTTTTTTTGTCTTTCTTTTGGTATCTTTAGTTTGTCAACTCCTAGTCCCCAGGTTTATCACCTCATGGTTATGAAATGCCATAATTCCAAGTATCATGTACTAAAATAGTCAAGTTCTTGGCAAGAATGAAATGTCAGGCCTCTGCTGTATCTTTGACAGAGATGAAAATCTTTGTCAGAAGTTTTCCCAGCTGACTGCCTCTTATGCCTCAGTGGCCAACTTGTCCATCCTTAGCCAGTTCCTAGTTTAGCCAAACCACGGCTCATTCCTCGAAGCTGGAGAAAGATTCCACCTTCCCTGAGCATTGTACCACCAGAAGAAAACTAGAGTCCTATAAACTAGGGAAGGAGGGAACATTTGCTGGGGAGACAATCAGTGGTGTCTTCCTTACTCACATTTTGGGTCCTTGTAACTTAGGTTTGAAAATATTCCACATTTATTGGGTGGTTACTGTGTATCAAGAACAGTTATTTGGCCATCCAGGCAGATAACAGGTCAAATTAAAAAAATACTGAGTAGATCCTTCCTCCTACCACCTCTCTTTGTTACTCCCTGGAGACCTCTCCTGCTTGGGATACTGAATCAGTCCTCTAGGTTCCGTTCAGTTCTAAACCAAGACTGTGGCCAACTGCCTCACCATCTTGACTGGTGTGGCTAACCCTGACTTTGAAAATCCTGGTTCCTACCATCTTCGTTCTGTTTGTGACGGAACTTGTCCTTTGTACTCCTGGTCTCCCCTTAAGCTCCTCCCTTTAAAGTATCTTACCATCTATTCTCCTTTCTGCCCTTGGTCTATCTCCCTCAGTCTCGGTTTCCATCTGTCAGTCTGAGTGTCATCTTCAAGCTTGTGTGCTCACTCTCTTTCTTCTGACCCCATTTCCGCTCTTCCACCTCATGCCTTGCATTATTCCATTCTTCACATCATCTGCTCACCTCTGAGACTGTTCCCGATTTGGACACAGAAAATTCCCGTGAGTCTCCATTGCCTGCCACGTGAAGCCTAGCAGAAGGATAGTTGCTGAGCTGATAATGGTGTTGCCTCTGTAGGGGGGACTTGGGTGAGAGCGGAGAGTGCTGAGGGGTTCTTTTAACGTCATCTGTATTGAGTCTTTTACTGCAAGACTGTATTCTGTGTTCTTTACATAATTAAAAAACAAACCAAAACCCTCTAACCTAGCATCCAGAGCTTTCCACATTCTTTCCAGCTCCTCTTTCACTACTTTTCCACATGAACTTTCCTCTGCATTCAAATTGACACCCTTCCTGTCCTGAGACCAGGCATGAATTATTGCTCAAAACACAACTTGTTATCAAGTGACCTATGCCTTTCCCTTCTGATTTACTTAATCTCTACTCCTTCTTCAGGCTTCCAAGACCTAGACTGTCTAACACCTTGCCTAACAGCCTTCAGCCCACCTGCTGCCAGCCCCCCACCCCCCTGCCCCATAAGCCTACACAGTCTCTCCCCTCCCTGAACTTCTGATGCATTCTGCTATTGCACATCAGGGCTCAGAACACATCTGCCCTAGAAGGACATAAAGGACAGTGTCATAGCTCATTTATTTATATTTACCCCCACAGTGTCTCTCTCGGTAAGTATTGGTTGGTTTGATTTTAATCCTATGTCCTTACAACATTCTTTTCACAGCTGCATTTCAAACCAGCATTCACAGGTGTTCTCATTTTTAAATACTTGAGACCCCACATTTGAATTTGAGGTTTATATTGCCCACCCCTTTTAAATAAGTGACGCTTCTAACTTCCTAATCACCTCCTTGGAGATAGAGAGTCTTCAAGAGCCTTCTCCAGGCTTCTGCTTTCCCCCTGATCTGTAGGAGGTTGAGAATGATGGGAATTGGTTCTGCAGATGGGTAGGTCTCCTGGAAATGGCCTGATCCACTGGTTTTCTTGAGATTATTTTGTTTAGAAGCTCCTGAACTACATACACCCAGCTCTGCCCACTCCGGCCCGAAGGAGACAGCAGCGAGTAGGCCAAAAGGACCGATAACAGAGGCGGGGGAGCCAGAGTGGGGTGATCAGAAAAGCTGAATGCGTAGAACTGAGGTCCACTGCCTGAAGTTGCTGTGGAATGGTGGGAGGGGAAGCATTGCTGGGGCTGAGGCTCTGCTCATTGGGCTTAGTAATTGCGCTCTGAGCAGCATTTAGACCGACATTTAGACAGGCCTGAAATGTGAATTCTTGCAGGGGAGGCTGTAGCACAATCCTGCTTTGTTCTAGTTCTTGAGGACTAAGGAAATAATTTTTAAGACAATACCCTCCTTCCTGGGCTTTGTTTATTTGCTATGAGGATTTCTCAGTAACTCTTCAGTCTCTGTTGTTTGTGTTTAAATTCTGTACTCCTAACCACAAGTAGGAATTGGTAGAAGAGGGGGTTTGGGTTTATAGGAAAGGCCAGTAATCTGTTAATTGTGCTGTTCTGTGTATGTTGGACACTTATAAGGGGCCATAGGCCAGGGTCTCTCATTTGTTCTTCTAGGCACCTATTCAACAAACACTGGCCAAGCCTGGGTTTTGTCTCCAAGACCATTCTAGGGAACTATTTGAGGGTGGAGAAGAAGTAAGGGACATACTTATTGCCTCAAGTTGCTGTAATCAGCATATGATATTACTATTGCTGATGCTGTCACCACTTATTGAATCCCATTTACTCTGACCAGAAACCAGGGCTAGAAACATTACAGATATTGCTCAGTTTAATCGTCAAACATTTCCTGAGTGCTTCTCATCTAGGCACCGTGGTAAGGGCTGGGATAGGGAGTTTAGCAGGAAAGACATAACGTTAAGTCATCACAGTTCTGCAAGGGGGGCTTACCAATCAGAAGGGCGCCCCTTCCAGCTGCATTGTTGCAAATAACACATAAAGGGGCCCACCCAGATGTGCTTTTTAACCAGGTGGTTGGGTGATTCGTTTGTATGCACCCTGACATTTGGGAGGCACCAGCCAGCACACTCGGATTTAGCTTGGTCTGGCGCAGTAGATCAGAGAAGCTTCTCTGAGGAAGTAAGTTTTAAGCTAGAATGATGACAGCCCAGCAGGAAAGAAGGTGCCAAGTAAAGGGGAGGGTGGAGCAAGTTTCAGGCAGTGGAAGCAGCCTGCAGGCATGCCGGGACTGTGATGTCCAGTGTGATGGCGGAGCCGAGGGGGCTCAGGCCAGGCAGTAGCAGCCAGGGTTAAGAATTTAGATCCGTTGTGAATGGATTGAAGGGAAATACTGTCCACAGTTTATAGGTGACGAAACCCCCGCTCGCGTAAATTGAGTAATTGGCCCAAGGCCACACAGCCAGCAACTCATTGATAAACTAATAAGAGCTAGGATGTGTATCCAGCCAGGTCTCTAATGCTGAAGCCCATTTTCTGAACCACTTCAGAATTTTGTCCTCTCTGTCATTAAGACAAAATATACACATGATATGATTTTTAATGCATCTCTGAATAATTTAGGATTTGAATAACCTTATAATAAAATGGCTTAAATAAAATGAGATGATTAAATGTGGAATAAAATAATAAAACCCGTGAACTGAGAGGAGATGTAAATGCCATTTGAGCACCGTTTTTTTCCCTCTGAGCTTCTTAGGAGATACGGTAGAAAAGGAGGCACTGTAAGTTATATAGCTCGTGCTTGTTATCTGAAAAAGTAGACGGCTTCCTCAGGAAGAACCTTCCTCCTCCTATCTTTAAACTGTAGGAGACGCATGAAAAGTTAATTGTGAGGGTAAAACACTCTGATTAAAGTAGGACTGTTTCCTTCCCTGGCGCTGCAAGGCTGAGCAAGCCCCAGCGTCCGTCCTTCCTGTCTGCTCAGGTGTGGGCAGCCACGCCCTCTCGCCCACAAGGCAGGCGGAGAGGCAGGGGAGCAGAGGGACCCCGCACAGTTTGCGTGCCTCATGTCAGTGCAGGCATGTGGCAGCTGGGCTCCGAGGGTGAGCTAAGGTGCCAGATCCCTTCCCAGGACACGCACCAGCTCGCGGGTGGTTCACTGAGTTCTAAGAGGTCAGATTGGCCAGCTCACCACTATAGGAGGCGTAAAAGCAGCCCCCTGGTGCGGTGGGGAGGCTAAAAGAGTTGGAGCTCTGGGGCTTAGGGGATTGTAAAGCTATGGGGAGGTTGTAATCTTGGAGAACTTCTGGCCCTGCGAGGGAGGCGCAGCCCCTGCCTTCAGACAGCTCCAGTGTGATGTGGGAGGCGCAGCTCCTGCCGTCATCAAGTCCATACCGAAAGGGAGAACCAGACCTGCCCCAGGAAGCCCCCAGGCTGGTGGGGAACAGAAAACACAGACAGAGGAGGGGCCGGGGGAGAGAGGGCCTTCGTGCCCCAGATGTGCTCACTCTGCCCAGGGTTTGTTTTAGGTGGTGACCCACAGCCCCGGCAGGAGGGAAGGGGACGCTCCTGGGCTGAGACAGGGAGCAGGGCAACACTCAGGTCATTCTCCCCCTTTCCCCTCACCCGGACCCCAGCTTGGCGCACAGCGCACGCTCCAGTGCACAGCCAATGCTGGTGGCACCAGGAGCAGGGACGCATTTGCCAGTTGCCGCCTCTGGAGAACAGCTGTGCCTTCCAGCCCACGTTCTGGAGTGCTGTCGGGCGCGCGGTGTATTTGGCCATGGCCCAAACGGAGTTCTCTGCCTCGCTGCCCTTCTCCAGCCGCCCCCACCCCCAGCCCGTGACTGCTGGTGTCGGGCAAGAAAGAGAGAACTTGAGGTTCACTCAAAGGGATGTTGAGTTGATCAAGAGGTTTTTGCTCTTGTCCCACCGATGACTTAATGTCACCTGGAGTGAGTCCTCCTCCATTCCTTTACCCTGCTACCATTCCGCCGTTTTCCCATCAGTACTAAACTAGGGAATTGTGATGGGCAGGAGAGATCACGTGACCTCACGTGACCTGAAACCACTAGCCCTTGGGCAAGGTGATTCCATTTTTCCTTAGATAAAAGATCTCAAAAATCGTTTGAGCTTCAGTTTCTTTACCTGTAATAAGGGAATAATACCTACCATGCTGGGTGGTTATGATGATCAATTATAGAGAATATGCTGAAGTGCTTTGAAAATTTTAAAGCACTTCATAATGCCTGTTATTTTTTGAAGGGGAGTTGAATACCTTCTGCCTCCTTGCATGGTTGTGTTGTTGATAAAATTGGAAGAAAATCATAGGAAAAAATGTTTATTAAAATAGGAGATCAATATCAGCCAAAATAAATACTGAGTTCTTGCTGAAAAGGGGACAATGGAACAAAAAGATCTGAGGGAGAAAAATAAGATAGCAGCCAAGAATACTGGTGCAGACTGGGAGACGGGCAGAGAGGGAATAGGAGACGTTCCTTTTAAAGGAAGAGGCAGGAAGATTTGCTGATGGCTCAGGTGTGAGGTGAGTGGGGGAGACAGGAGTCGGCGATGACTCTAAGGCTTGTCGTGAGCTTCTGGAAGAAGAACTGTCATTTAAGTAAATGGCAAAGGCTGTGTGGTGGGGTAGGCGGGAGGAGGTGAAAGCAGGAGCAGAGGTCGGACTCTGAGGTGCCTGGTAGAAGCACAGTTGGAATTGCCAGGTAGGCAGTTAGATACGTGGGTCCATAGTTCAGGGGAACTGTCTGGGCTAGAGTCTAAAATTGGGAGTTTTCTGCATATAGATGGTATTTAACGCTGTGAGACTGGATGTGATCACCAAGGCACAGAGCACACAGAAAGTAGAGGTGAAATCTTAGGGTGGAGCCTGACATCCTCCAACATCAGGAGTTGGGAAGAGGCGGATCCAGCAGAGGAGATTGAGACGTAACAGCAGTAAGGAAGGAGGAAAACCAGGAGACCGTGCTACTCCAGACGCCAAGTGAGGGAAGTGCTCCCAGGAGCACAGAGTGACCACGTGTGTTAGATCAAGAAGATGAGGACTAGGAATTTACTTGCCATTGGACTTAACCCTAGCGAGTTGACCTCGACGAGTTCGCTTTGAGTTGTGCAGGGAAAATCTTGATTGGAATGGGTTTAAAAGAAATTTGGAGAAGAGGGATCGGAGGGCATACATGCAGGTGGGTCTTGTAAGGAGTTTTCTTGCAAAGGGAAGAGAAACGGGGCAGTAGCAGAGGGGAGACTGGAGGCGAGGGAAGGCTCTTTGGGTTGAGGTCATCACAGCATGTTTGTACGCTGGTGGGAAAGAGCCGGTAAACAAGGAAAACTGGGTAAGGCAGAGGAAGAGAAGAATTGCTGGAGCATTGTAGTCTGGTAGGCGAGAGGGGATGGAGTCTAGAGCACAGACAGTTCATCATCTGCAGGAGCAGAGGGAGGTGGAACATCGGAGCACAGGAGAAGGTAGGTGGGTAAACGGGGTGGTGGCCCCTGTGAAAGTTCTGTTTTGTTGCTTCTATTTTCTATCGACGAATAAACAAGACCATCAGCCAACAGCAAGAGGATGGGGAACCCCAGTTTCTTTTTAAAAAGTGTAAGGGGATAAAAGAGGGGAAACTTACAGATTAAAGGAAACTAATGTATGGCCCTTATTTGGGTTCTGATTCAAAGAAAAAACGACATTTGTGACACCATTGGAAATTTGGACACTGAATGGCTATTTGATAATAAAAATTATTAATTTTGGAGGTGTTCTTATATTTTGTAAAAGGGTCATCTTTTAGACAGATGCTGAAGTATCTATAGATGAGATTATATATTTTCATATATAAAACTACAAAAAGACAGGTTTGCTTCAAAATAATCCAGTGCCGGGGTGCAGAGAAGGGAAGGGATGTGGCTGGCATATGGGTGGCCTTGGGTCAGTAATTGTTGATGTTGGCTGATGTGCACATGAAGATTCATTATACCTTTTCCTACTTCATAATAAAAAATTTTTTTAAAAAGCAATGTGAGAGAAGTTGGTCAGTAAGAAGAAAGGGGAAGGTATGAATTGCTACCTGGGAGGGCAGATAAAGGGGAGATGCATTTGACTGTCAGGTGCCATGAAAGGCCCCTTGAGACTGGAGAGCCTGATGTGAGGCCAGACAGCACGGGGGTATGTACTTCCCCAGCCATGCCCGTCTGCGCGTGTACAGGCACAGCATAGCTCAGGAGGTGTGTTTAACCAGAGCTGTGGGCTTCGCCGTCCAAGTACAAGCAATCGGGAATGTCATTCTCCCATCATGTTGACTAAGTCTAGGAGGATCAGACGCGTGTCTTTGCTTCAGTGACTTCACAGCAAATTTGACTAGCAGATTTCCCCATCCACCCACATGTTTGAACTAAACTAAATATTCTGTGGCAAGGACTTAAAAAGGATTTATTTGGAGGTGCTAAGGGAGCAGAGAATGGAGATTTACTGTCTAATGAGTACATAGTTTCCTTTTGGGAAGGTGAAAAAGTTCTTTGATGGCTGGTGGTGATATCTGTACAACAATGTGACTGTACTTAATGCCACTGAACTGTATACGTAGAATGGTTAGAATGGTACATTTTATGTAATGTATATTTCATAACAGTTTTTTAAAAAAGATTTGTTTGGTTGCAGCTATGACAAAAAAGTAGGAATAGAAGTGGTTCCCGTCGCCTTGTATGGTGCACTCCTCTTTGGTTCTTGTCGGGAGTAATTGTGATTTGAGTGTTTTCTTCCCATGTGCATGTGGCTGGGACAGGTTAATGTCTTTAGGAACAACGACCTCTGCATCAGTTCCCCGTTTTTCACTTGTTCTGTGGAGGATGTCATTGAGGTCCAGATGGGAATCAAAACATCATCTAAAGATGCAGGTGTTTCTCACATCCCTGCTTATGTCTCAGCCTCTGTGGAGGGCTCCCCTCGGCCTCTCCTGTCTGTCAGTTTGTGATCTGTCCCAAGACAGTTCTGTCTGAAGTGGGAGCCTATCTTCATTGGGTCATTTCTCTGTAGGTCCTAAGGCCGGGCCTGAAGGGCCCTGGTGCTATGGCTTACTTCTCTTTCTTCCCTAAGAAGAGGTGTTTCAAAAATCAAAATATTTCTCTAGCAAGGTCATGTTACCAGTGCAAATTTCCCTCAAGATTCATGGTCTCTTTTAAAACCAGGACTTGCTGAATATATAAACTAGTTTAGTTAACAGTGGGTTAACCATACTTTTTTTTCCCTTGGAATAGTAAGTTTTCTGAGATAATCCCAAAGAGAACTTTTTAAAGCAATCCCTTGTGTGGATCGCTCATCCCAGTAGTAGTTGAGAGTTTGCTGTATGCCTGTGAACTAGGTTCCAGCTTGGCATGAAGGGAGTGGGGGCTTTGGGGACACCAATCTGGCTCTGAGTTTTGGTGCTGCCACTCCCCAGCCGGGAAGCCCTAGACAATCTCTTTGACATCAGCAGACTTCAGATTTCTAATGTGTAAAATCAGAATAACGCCTTCCTTACCAAGGACTGAAAGGGGTGGTGACTCTAGGAATGGATGTCAGTTCTTCCCCTCATTGCTGCTGCCTTTTTGGACGAACATGGCTGTGAAAGGATTAGAATAGATAGCTGTGTGACATCAGAGAGATCCTTGACCGTCTCTGAGCTTCATTCACATTTCACATCTCTCTCTGCATCACTTTTCTCATCACATGGAATGGTGGAATTCAGTTAGAGAGTCCTGAGATCTGTTTCCTTTTAGATAATCTAGGATGTCTTTGACCCATGAACAGATTTTCTTTATTTTGGGACCTTAGCCTCACAGCACTGGGCTAATCACAGTCCTTGGTTCCTGACTCTCTCTTTGAAGTCCATGCACACCCTGCTATTTGTCTTTCTCTCCTTTATTCCTGTTCTCTCCCTCCCCCCACAAGTTCCTTCTCCCTTTCCTAACTGCCTTCCTGTACATGCATCCATCAATTTTCTCATTTATTTATATCATGTAGTAAGTACCTGCAAACCCACCACCCATGGCGGAAGATCGATCTTTGGTAATTAGCAGATACCTAACATTATGGCCCCACTGCCACCACAGCTGAGGTGTCTTCTCTTCCTCCCCACTACCAGAAGTAATTGTTTTTTTTTTAATTTATGTTTAATTGTGGTGAAATATATATAATATAAAATTTACCATCTTAACGATTTTTAAGTCCACAGCTCAGTTTTTAATTACATGCATGCTGTGCAGCCAGTCTTCCGAGCGTTTCATCTTGCAAAACTGACACTCTGGACCCATTAAACAACAACTCCGCACTCCCCACCTCCCCCCAGTCCCTACAGCCACCATTCTGCTTCCGTGTCTATGAACCTGAGCTCTCTAGGTCCCTCATGTAAGTGGATTCATACAGTAGCTCCCCTTCTGTGAATGACTTATTTCACACAGATACCCATGTTGTAGCACAGGTCAGAAGTTCCTTTCTTTTTGTGGCTTTAGTAATATTCCATTGTATGTTTCTACCAAATTTTGTTTATCCATGCATCCACCCACCATGTTGTGAATAATGCTATGAATATGGGTGTACAAATATCTCTTCAAGACCCTGCTTTTAATTCTTTGGCATATATACCCAGAAGTGGAGTTGCTGGATCATATGATAATTTTATTTTTTGTTTTTTGAGAGCTGCTATGCTGGGTTCCACAGTAGCTACACCATTTACATTCCCACCAACTATGCAGGAGGGTTTCACTTCTCCACATCCTCACCAACACTCGTTATATTCTGGTTTTTTTATAGTAACCATCCTAATGGATGTGAGGTGGTATCTCACTGTACTTCTGATCTGCATTTCCCTGATGATGAATGATGTGGAGCACCTTTTCATACGTTTGTTGACAATTTTCATATCTTCTTTGGAGAAATATCTATTCAAGTCCTCTGCCCATTTTTGAATTGTGTGATTTTGTTGTTGTTGAGTTGTAGTAATTGTTATTTTGAATCCTGTTTTATTTCCTCTTTGCTTATGTAGTTTTATTGCACATTGCTATGGATGTACCACTGTTTGACCATCACCATTGAAGGATACCTGGGTTGTTTCCAGTTGGGATGAATAAAGCTGCTATAACCATTTAAGTACAGTTTTTGCATGAACATAAGTCTTTATTCGTCCAGGATAAATGCCCAGAAATATGTTTGGTGAGTCATATTATATTTACATGTTCAGTTTTGTAGAAACTGTCAAACTGCGTTCAAGATTGGACATATTTTACATTTCTGTCAGCAATGTGTGAGTGATCTAGTTTTCCACACCTTTCCATCATTTGGTATTGTCACTGTTTTTTATTTTAGCCATTCTGATAGGTGTGCAATGATAGTTCACTGGGTTTTTTTTTTCTTTTCATGCTGCTTTTAATTTGCATTCCCCTAATGGCTAACGATGTTGAGCATGTTTTCAAGTCCTTATTTGCTATCTGAATATCTACTTTGGTGAACTGTCTTTTCATGTCTTTTGGCCATGTGCTAATTGGACATTTGTTATCTTTACTGCTGAATTTTGAGAGTTCTTTATCTTTTCTGGAACTTTGTTCTTTTTCATATATACATATGGTTTGTCCCACCCTTCATCCTTTTTTGCAGAGCAAAGTTTTCAATTTTGGTGAAGTCCAGTTTATCAGTTTTCCTTTTATGGATCATGCTTTTGGCATCAAATCTAAGCACTTGTTGCCTAGTCCTAGATCTCAAAGATTTTCTCCAGTTTTTATTCTACAGGTTTTGTAGTTTCACATTTTACACTTAAGTCTGCCATCCATTTTAGGTCCATTTTTGTTAAAGACTTAAGATTCTTTTTTTTTTTCTGGCCTATGGATGTCCAGTTGCTCCAGCACCATTTGTTCAAAATACCGTCTTTTCTTCATTGCTTCTGCATCTTTGTCAAAAATCAGTTGAGCATATTTGTGTGGAACTAGGTTCTCTGTCCTGTTCCATTGACCTATGTATCTGTTCCTTCACCAATCCATATACTTTTTGTATTTCAATTGGGTAGACTGGTTCCTCTCATTTTTTCTTCTCTTTAAAGATTATTTTAGTTATTCTAGATTCTAGTTCCCTAGTCTTTCCATATAAATGTTAGAATAATCTGATTATATCTACTGAAGATCTTGCTGAGATTTTGAGAGACTGCATTAAGTCAGTTTATCACTTTGGGGAGAATTAGCATCTTTATTTGTTAAACCTTCCAGTCCATGAACATGTGTCTCTCCATCCATTAAGATCTCTGGTTTCCTTCGTAGGTGTTGTATGCTTTTTAGCATATAAATCATGAACATGTTTCTTCATTTTGCTCCTAAGTATTTCATTTATAATCCCTCGGGGGTTTTTTGAGGGACTGTAAGTGGCATTGTATTTTTAATTTTTTTGTGTGCTCATTGCTTATATGTAGAAATAAAATAGATTTTTGTATGTTTTTCTTGTGTCCTGACTTGATAAATGATTTATTCGTTCTGAGAGAGTTTTTCTGTAGATTTATTGGGATTTTATATGTAGATCATCATGTTATCTGCAAATAGAAACAGTCTTATTTCTTGCTTTCTGACCTGTGTGCCCTTTATTTCCATTTCTTGCCTTGTCCCACTGGCTAGAACCTCTTATTACTATGTTGAATAAGAGTGGAGAAAGTGGACATCCTTGACTTGCCTCCAATTTTAGGGGGAAAGTATTCAGTCTTTCACCATGAAGTATAATGTCAGCTGTGAATTTTTTTTGTAGGTTTTAAACATCAAGTTGAAGTTTCTATTCTGATTTTTCTGAATGGGTTTTTTTTTATCGTGAATGTGTGTTGAATTTTTGTCAAATGCTTCTTCTGCATTGATTGATAAGATCATGTGATATTTCTTCTTTAGTTTGTTAATAGGGTAGATTACATTGATTAACTTTAAAATATTAAACCAGCCTTGCATCCTTGGAAGGAACACTACTTGGTCATGATGTATGATTCTTTTCATATATTGCTGAATTATATTTGATAATATTTTGTTAAGGATTTTTGTATCTATACTTATGTGAGGTATTATTGATCTGTAGCTTTCTTTTTCTTTCTTTTTTTTGTCCAAAGGGTACTGTTTTTGTATGGTTTTGGTATCAGGGTAATACTAGCTTCATAGAATGAATTGGGAAGTGTTTTCTCCTCTTCTCATCCGGAAGAGAGTTTATAGAATTGGTGTTGATTCTTCTTGAAAAGTTTATTAGAATTTGCCAGTGAAACAATCTGGGCCTGGAGATTGCTCTTGTGGGAGTTTTTAAATTATGAATTCAATTTCTTGAGTAATTATAAAGCTATTCAAATGATCTGTTACATATTGAGAGTTGTGGTGGCTTATGCTTTTGAGGAATTGGTGCATTTTGACTAAGTTTTAAAATTTTTGTGCATGGAATTGTTCATAGTATTTCCTGTTATCCTCGTACTGTCTTCAGGCTCTGTGATGTCATATACTTTTTCATTCCCAGTGTTGGCAATTATGTCACCTTTCTTTTTTCTTCAGTTTAGCTAGAGGTTTGTCAATTGTATTGATCTTTTCAGAGAACCAGCTCATCTCATTGATTATATATTGTTTTGTTTTCTATTTTATTGACTTCTGCTCTTATTTCCTTCCTTCTGGTTGCTTTGGGTTTATTTTGCTCCTCCTCTTTTTCTACTTTCTTGAGGTGGAACTTTATATTATTGATTTGAGATGTTTCCTCTTTGCTAATATATGTATATAGTGCTATAAATTTCCCTCTCAGCACTGCTTCAGTTGTATCCCACAGATTTGGATAAGTTGTATTTTCATTTTAATTCAGATCAATGTATTTTTTAAATTTCCCTTGAAACTTTCTCTTTGAACTATGGATTGTTTAGAAAACTAAAATTAAAAGTAGTCAAGTTCAAAGTTAACACAATCATTGAAAATAGCTTAATGAGAGATCAAATGTAGAGTAATAAATGTAATAGAAAAATGTATAATCTATATGAGAATACTTTAAAATGCAATTAAAAGACTCCAGAGAAAATTTGAACAAGTTAAAAGTACAGTTCTAAGGTTAGCCAGAGACAGGTAAGATTCCTCAAGGGAGGAACAACCTAAGACAGGCACAGTCGCAGGGGGGTCATCAGGTGAGAAATTATAATGGTAGGTAGATTATAATGGTTTGGTACTAGTACATGATGAGATAAACAGATGAGTGGAAGAGAAAATCCAGAAATAGATGCAAACATCATAAGGGATTTTAGTATAGGATAAAGATGGCATTTCAAACCAGAAGGTAAAAAGGGAAATCTTCCGTAAATGGTATTGGGAAAGCTAGTATCTTATCTTAAATATTTTTATATAAATTATATATAAATACATAATATTTTATCTTATTTTATAAATATAATTTTCATCTTATAAAAATATTTATCTTATATATTTATAAAGTTATATCCCTCTCTCCCATGATTTCAAAATGAGTTCCAGATATATAAAAAATGTAAGCATACACAATTAAAATGTTAAATGGGAACATTTAAAAATGATCTTGAAAGAAGATGGCCTAAGTATGACACAAAATACAGTGATAAAAGTTCCATTCAACTATGAAAAAACTTTTTTTTTTTGGCATGGCTAAAACACCACAAATAAGGTCAGGATAAAAATAATGATATGAACAATTTCAAGCTCCTCTTAAAGATGTAATATTCCTAATAAATAAAGAGTTCATTTAAACTGATAAGAATAAGCCAACTATCAGTAGAGAAATGAGCAAAGAACAGAAACAATTCCAAGAAAAGGAAAATGCTCAGCCTCGCTCAATGAAGGAAGAGGACCACAGAAGAGACACCACCTTCTGTGCCTCAGATTGTCAAAGATTAAAAAAAAAAACAAATAACAGGGCATGTTGGAGAAAGAGTGGGATCAGAAGCTCTTATATATTCCTGGTGGGAGTGTAGTTGCCACAACCTTCATGCACATTCCCTTTGACCCAAAAATTCTGCAGCCAAGAATTTATCCTCAAAAAAAGTAGTCTTACAAATGTGAGAAATCACATTTACTCAAAGATATATATTGTAGCAATTTTCCATATCCAATGATTACAAACATCCTAAATGTCTATCCATAGAGGATTGAGTAAATAATTATGATGCAGTTGGAATACTATGCAGCTGCTAAAAGTAATCAGGCAGTTTTGTGTGAACTAATATAGAAAGATATCACAGATATTTGTTAACTGAAAAAAGGAAGCCAGGGGAAGAAAATATAGTATGTTGTAATTAAAAAAATATTATCTATGTATGCGTAGATAATCTCTGGAAGGATACATAAGAGACTACAACAGTGGCTGGCGGGAGAGAGTTGCTGAGTGAAACTGGGAGGCTGCAAGACAGAGACAGGAGGGAAATTTAATTATGTATACTTTTACTGTATACTCTTTTCTATCTTTTGAGTTTCACAGCATGTGAAGGGATTACCTATTCAAAAAAAAAAAGGGAAATCATTTGTTTAATGCTTAAGTAAGTACCTTGAGAGCAAAATAGAGACAGAGACAGAAATAAGTGTTTGTTCCCCGAGCACAGACTAAATATCCAGGGGAAGGACATACATGAACCAGGGCTCAGGAGACTCTTGACTCAGTACTTCATAAACATGCACTTCCACAATCATAGAATTCCAAGGTAAGAAAGTGTTAGAGATTCCCCAGACTTGCCTTTATTCTGTGGCAGAGGGAAGGAACCCTCTGAGAATAAACAGTTGCTGAGAAGAAATCTGTAAATACTCCCCAGGCAGACACAAAGACAGGAGCGCCGGAAGAGAGCACTGTGGGGGCTGGCGAGCAACCTACACAGCCCTTCTGCCGTCAGTGTGGCATGCTTTGCGTTCCTCTTGTTGCTGCGGTTAGGAGCGTGGTCTCCTGCCCACCACGTCCCCCTCCAGCCCAGGCCTCATTCAGAGGAACCCAGCAGGTGCCTGGCCTGCAATTTGGAGGCAGTGCCCAAGGTGCCCAGCAACCTGGGAGTGGTCCCCTGCCCTCTGTGACTGAGAGCCACTCTTCTTGCAAAGTGTCTCTTGGTCCCTGTGCCGCCCCCAGAGCATCAGGTGTCCTTCTGGGAACCTTCCTAGCAGCTCTGCGTCAGGTGGAGAGTTTATATCCAGCTGCTAA
Source organism: Manis pentadactyla (assembly GCF_030020395.1). Classification (NCBI taxonomy): domain Eukaryota; kingdom Metazoa; phylum Chordata; class Mammalia; order Pholidota; family Manidae; genus Manis; species Manis pentadactyla. The sequence goes on along the minus strand of NC_080027.1, from coordinate 122,890,951 downwards.
GTCTCACTTCTCATTTAACCCTGAAGTCCTATGCATGATGATGAAATATGGGTGGTGATGGTAATCTCACTCATCTTTAAGGGTTCTCTGTCTGCCTGTCTTTGTATCTGTCTGTCTGTCCTCAAATCACAGTTCTCATTTGCACCTCACAAATGCAGACTGCTGGGGCAGATCTGATCCCCAGTGTTCAAACGGCAGTGAAATATTTCTACAAAGCTTTTTTTCCCCAAGTATTTCCTCATACATTGTCTCATCACAGCCCCCGGATACCCTCATATAAGCAAGGGAAGTATTATTTAACCCAGATACACAAGTGAGGATATTAAAGAGGCAGCTGTGAAATAGTGGGCTTTTGGGGTAAGAGCACATGGGTTTGAATCCTGACTGCATGGATTCTCTACACCTACTTTTTCTGGTATAAAATGGAGATATTAATGCCTATAGTCTTGTCTTCAGACTGCATTGTTGTTAGGATTAAATGGTCATGATTCAAAAGAGTTTCAAGAATGAGCATTCTAATGATTTCCTGTTTCTTGACCTGTTCTATCCTTTAAATTTTATTTTCATTTTGAAAAAATGTCTTACAAAAGAGGAGAGAATGACATCATGCCCCTGATATACCTACCACTCTCCAACATATCAGTTCAAGGCCAGTCTTGTCTCAGCCCCTATCCACTCCTCCTTGTGTTTACTGACCAGTTTTCAAAATAGTGAACTATTTCCCTCACATCCTCACAATGGGTTATTTGGGGTTTTTAAATATATTCTAAGTGATTAAACACATTTGTTATGTTTCAGTCTATTACAGTTATGATCCCTGTTGATGCTCATCGTGGCCAGGGAAGACTTCTTCCTGTTGGCGTCTGCGTCCTGTGGCGTGGCTGTAGTGGTCTCTCGCACTTTGCTCTTTTTGGGGGTGATGAGACTGTCTAGGCTCATTCTGTACATTTGCTACATCAGACATTTCTCAAAGCCAGTCTGATTCCTTTGGGGAGGGTGGGGTTCAGAGTTCATCATCTAACTGCTAGCGGTGCCTTACAGTGAGCAGGGCTAGGATGTGTGTGTGTGTGTGTGTGTGTGTGTGTGTAAGATAAAGCATATGGAGTTCACACCAGTCCTAGCTCACAATCAGGACTACAGAATTTTTACCTGATATCAATCTTGTACATTTGTATCTCCTTTTAACAAGAACACCTGTTTTCTCAGCAACATCAATATTATCACTCATTTGATTTGTCCCACAGTACACATAACAAAAGTCTTGGAATAGTAATAATCATAATACCAAGTACCATCAATAATGATTATTGAAAACAGTTGAGGATTTGGGGGGCAGGGGGTGGGATGGGCAGTCCTTTATCCTTTGAGTACATCCCTACAAGGGTATACAGATTGCTGTGTTTTCATTTCTCAGTGTTTAGTTGTGCCAACCAATGGGACACACACTTCGTTTGCTTCAGTTTATTTTCATTTGAGGGATTTCTTTTTAAAATATTAAGTGTGCTTTATTATTATGTCAGATATTTACATGTTTCAAAGCAAATCCACAAAATAAGGTCTATTCAAAGGTCAGTTTCTATCCCTGACAATTCCATCTCATTCCTCCACTTCCCTATAGGTCTTTTAAATTTTATTTTATGCTTTATCCCATAATTGTCTTTTAAAAAATATAACAAATAGATCTATATCTTTGCATTTCTGCCCCCTTTCTTAAATTAAGTTAATTATAGCACAGTAAGCACACTTTTTCCTGTCATGTTTTTTCACGTAATAATTCTGGAGATCACAACATAGGCAGATAGGATACATTTCAAATTCCCGGAACTAGGATTGCTGGGTCAAAGAGTAAATGCACACTTAATTTGATATTGCTGCATTCCCCTCTACAAGGCGGATTTTACCATTTCCTGCAGACATTTTAACATTTTAATGTTAAAATAAATAATTACATGAGATTGTGTTATTTGCACTGAGAAAGGTTACACGGCTGCCCGAGGAACTGGAGCTGGGCTGGAACCTGTGAAATGCTGACTAATGGCCTGGTGGTCTGGCCCCTCCCCTGTAGCTTCTCCCCATGTTACAGATGAAGAAACTGAGACACCTGTAGGGAAGCAACCCACCATAAAGGACACAATGAGCTAGAACTTAAAATCTGTGTCCCTTGATGCTACACTTAGATGTCCTTTCAGTGTGTCACAGATTTACTTCTGCTGAACTCAGTTTGCTTGTCCACAAATGGAGAAGAAAAACGTAATAGTTCTAAGTAGCAAAATTAATGAGATAATTAGGGGTTAATTCTCCCTTAGGTATAGGAGAGTTTCTTCGAGATAGGGCTTAACTCCTCTAGGTCAATAGGAATTCAGCAATTAGATTATGATATCAAGGCACTAATAATGATCTTATAGATGAGAGAGAAAATCCCTCCACTCCCCAAAGTCTGACTTGTTTAGGCACCTTGCAGAATCTGGCTCATTTCTTGCAGAGTGCTTTGAACTTCTTTAAACAAAGATGCCTTATGCTATGCAAACCTTTCCAAAGGGGTGTGGGCAAATATGGCATTTCCCAGTGAATGAACAAGCTGTAGACCACAAAGCCTTGTCTTTTTCTTTCCTGGTGTGACCCCGGGGTTCTTTGTGCTTGCTTTGTGACAGGTTGATTGACTTATGTGCAATTTGGGACTCTGGAGTTGTCCTTCCCGCTGCAGACTGGAAGGGACCTTCCTCTGGTGTTGCAGGAAGGAGGCTGAATAAGGCAGAGGTGGTGAGTGGGGCTTGGGCCTGAGGGGTGGGGGAATTTTTCGCTTCCTGCCTCTTTTCTTTGATGAGAGAAGGTTCTTTGCTTGGCCTCTGGAATCTTTGGGAGGGACATCTTCCTCCTCTTCCCCAGAGCTGGCCCCAGAGCCCCACCTCAAGGCTCCCCTTGGCAAGGAGGCTGGTGGCGAGAAGCGTGTGCTCCTTGGCCTCCAGCAGATGTAATCACCAGCATCCGCCCTCTCATCGCCCCAACTGTCTGCCTTGATTGAAAAATTGGGAAACAGCTTTGTTTGTGACCTGCATCCCCCCCTTAGCTTGGCCTCTACAACCTGGGAACCTGCTGAGTGACAGCTCTGGCAGATGGGGGGCAGTCCTAGAACCCCTCCTCTGGGCAGGGCCTGGGGCCCTGGCAGATGGACAGCTGTCCAGGGCTCAGTGAGCGACCGAGGTCATCACTGCAGCCACACCCCGTGTCCAGGGTCTGTGTTGTTCTGTTCTGGGTTAGAATTGCCCGCTGTTCCTGCTTTGGTCTCAGACCAGGGTGACCGGGAGGACCTGTAAGAGAGGAGAGCTTCGATTCTGGCTGCGGAGCGGTCGGCAGTGGGTCCCAAGCTAGCAGCCTGGGCCCGCCGGGCTGGGGGGAGTCTGACCTGGCAGTCTGAACAGAGAAAGGTTTCCTTATTCCTGAGCTCTGGCATCTCTGCATTATTGCAGTTCATCTCTCTCCCTCCAGCTCCCTTTCCAGATGTCTTCTGTTCTCCCAGAAGAGCTGGAGGTGGGGTGCGGGGAGGGGTTGAAAGGTGGGAGCTGAGTGTGCTGATGATGTGGATTTGGGATCTGGACAAAACCCAGCCGTACTTGCTCTGTGATCTTAGGAAAGTTTCTAACAGCTCAGCCCCGAGTTTCCTGGTTTACCCGGTAGGGATAATAATGAACATGTTGTAAAGATTAAATCAAAAAGATTAAATATATAAAGAGCCTTGCACAGTGCCGGCATATAGTAGGTGTTCAGTAAGTGAAAGTTACTGTTTATCATATGAGTAGCATTTCAGATACACTTGTCATATCAAGGTAGTTTCTGGGTGGCTCTTTCAGGGCTATGACTCACTTAGAACAGCATCAGGTTTCAGGGACCACCTGGGAAATCCACCTGGCCACAGAGCTTTTTTTCCCGATCATTGTTAGAAATACTGAGCTTGAACATACTGACAGGGCAGGGGGTGGGGAGGGACACCATTCTTTTGTTTTACTGTATTTGGAGGACTCTGCAAAAGTGATGTGCCAGGTTATTTTGATGGGCATGTAAAGATGTGTAAAACAGCATGGCACAGATCCCTGGTTTGTGACAGAATTGGGAGCTAGTTCAGCTTTGTGTTTCCATGCCTCTTTCCTTGGCACTTTTTCCCGTGCCCTCCCTGCTTTCTGTCCCTGTGCCCCTCGGAGCCCCTCCAAGGTCGTTCCTGGGCACAGACACTATAGGTTTCCTGACAGATCCCTGCCTAAGGAACCGGGAGTCCCTCCCTTCTCGCATGACAGCAACTTCACAGCCCAGCAGCACTTGGGCCTGGCAGCCGAGTCCTGCCCTGCTGTGTCCAGCTTCATGCAGAGCAAACTTGTTCCAGCTTGTGCCTCTGGACACTTCCAATTCAATCAGCAAATCCTAATATTGTTGCAGAGCTTTAATTTTTGTAATGAGCCCATTTACATTAACCGTGTCCTTTGACTTGCACGACAGTTCTGTAGTGTGAGCAGGGCTTGCATCGTCATCCCCATTTGATCAATGAATAAATCGAGGCCCAAGAAGGTGTTTCTCCAAGGTCCATAAAACTGATTAGCCACAGAGCCCAGGCTGGACCACAGACGCCTGAATCGTGGGCAGTTTTTTGCCCTGACACCACCCTGCTTCCTCCAGCCTGAGGAACGTGCACACCAAGCAAGGTCAAAGGACTTGCCGACACACAGAGAAACATTTTTTTAAAAAAGGAAGTGCGGGAAACACGTGCACAGCATCATACGGCTGTTGGGGGAACAGTGAGTTCGGAAGGAAGGGGAGCTGGTCCAGGTCACTTTGAGGAACGATCGTCATCATAAGCATGAACGTCTGAGCTCGCCCGGCACACCAGGCATCGTGCTGCCTACTGGACGTGCATTTTCCATTTGACCCTCCTCACCACAGCGCTGTGAAATAGGGCCTGTGAGTCCCCACATTTTACTGGTGACAGAAATACATAAAGGTTCAGGAACCTGCCCAGAGCGCCATGCCTCAGCAAGTGCCAGCGCCTGAATTTGCAGTCTGGCTTCTTCCAAGCCTCACAGGAAAGGCTGCCTAGCTGCTTCCAGCGAGCCTCCAGCCAGGCTCCCGGTGATCTGATTTTGTCTCTCCAGCTGGGGAGCCTCCTAGGACCGAGTCCTCCGTCTCTGAGCCCTCCTTCCCTCTGGGTCTCCTTTTGTTCCCAGGCCACCGCCATCTGGAGCTGCCCCAGGCATCTGCTCTCAGCACTCGCCCCTGTCCCTCCTCCCGTGCCAGCTTCCCGCACTTCTCCCTTCTGCCCCTCCCACCAGGCACTCAGAGCAGGCACCTGCCCTCCGACGACTGCAGGAACCACCCAGCTTCCCCAGGCCCTCAGCTCCCCACATGGACCCACTTGGTGAATTGGATCTGATAGTGTCTGGAGCCGATAGTGTCTTTGGAGAAGCTGGGCCTTCTCTCTCCTCTGTCCAGGAACATCACAACAGGCCGCTGCGGGCAACATGGGCTCAGGACACACAGCTGGGAGCGGGCCGGGGTGGGGCCTGGAGCTTCATGAGGAATGCTTCTGCTTCCCGTCTCCTTCCCCAAGATGGATCCCTGGGCCCTGGAGGCGGCGCCCGTGATTGGCCACCTTCTTCTGGGGGTGCTGAGTTCTGCAGGGCCGCTGTGGGGCCTTGCGTGGCAGCCGAGAAAGCTGTTCCCCTTAATAGCCGTCCATCTCGGTTCTCCGCAAGTGATGAGGTCACTGTACCCCACTCAGCCTTTCCTGCTGCTGCCTTATTACCAGAGGCTGGACTGCTGGGTTTGAGATGGCCTGTCACCCTCTGAGTTTATGTTTCTTGTAAGAGGACCACAGACTTAGCACAGGGAGGCCCTTCTGGGAGCTGGTGTGTGTGCTTACTCGGAGCAGAAGCCGCGAAGCTTCGCCCTCCACCGCTGGAGCCGATAGTGTCTTTGGTGTGAGCGTGATAGCTGCCAGCTCCTGGACAGACGGTGCACAACCTTCCCTGTCTGTCCCCTGCCCCCTCTTCCAGGCTCCTCCAGCCTGCTGAAGCCTGCGGGGCTGGCAGTGGGATCCAGACTGATGTCTGTGCTGGATGGAAATGCGGAGGGCTGGCAGGGAGGAGGCGCAGATGCCGCTCCCTCCTGCTGTCTTAGTCCTCTCCTCCCTGTGCCCTTTTACCGTGTCAGACAGGAATTTAAAAAATGCAGCTGGGGAGGCGCTGTCCTTGAATATCAGCAGCTAGACTAATATTGACAGGATGAAAGCCACTTGAAGGAAGGTGACCTGCCCCCTCTCCAGGGCCGACTGCAGCCAGGAGCAGTAGACATCACAGGTCAGGAGGCCTTGTGGAGGAAGCTGGCATGAATAACTCGGGTAGGCGTCTGCAGCAGTGTGAAGGGCATTGGCTAAGGAGACCCCGGCAGAGGCAGGAGATGGGGGAGCCCAGCGCTGCTGTGGCTGCTTTACAGGAACTTTCAGGGGCCTCTGTGTCTCTCTGATCCATAGACCGCACCTGTGCCAATAATTGTATGTTGGGTTTAAGGGTGATTAGGAACTCCCGGGCCACAGAGCCAACACACGGTTATTTGCACAGGTATTGTGTGTTTTGTAGATCTACAAAGCAGATATGCGGATTCGAAAGCCCACCTTGTCCAAAGCCACGTAGCAAAGCAGTGTACCACAGAACGGAGCGGGGCCAGTGGTTTTTGAATGTCAAGTTTGTGCCAGGCTTTGTATTAGATGCTAGACACATACATTAGTCCATGAATTCATTTAATAGGAATGAACCGAAATGAATTCACTTAATTAATAATCATCACAGCACTCTTTTAATAAGTAATATCCCACTCTTAAAGACAAGAAAACTAAGGCTCCTCAAGAGTGTGAACCTTGCTGAGGACAGCAGGACCAGAGCTGAGGTGGCACTGAAGCTCAGGTGTGTGGCTCAGTCCGTGCCTTCCCATGAACCACAGCAATTATACGACATCCCTTCCTCTTGAAGCTCCATCTCTGAATCCCTGTCTGGTGTGTTTCCCTGGTCAGCACCATTTCCGAGCTAGTTTGTTGTTCACCTCTGTTGATTAAGCCCAGCCCTGTTCTGCTTTGAGCGGGCGCTCGCTCCTTTGAAGGGCCCAGAAGAAAGACAGAAGACATTGCCCTCACCCCCAGGAAGCTCACAGTCTAGTTACAGGCTGAGATCATCTCCTTTCCTTCACCACAAGCTTCTCCTATAGTCTTGCCCCTCTTTTTTTCCTTCTTGGGTTCAGCCTGTGGTTTTCAGAAGCCTTAGAACCTTGGTCTGTTGATGCCAGGCTCTAGACAGAGAAAGCAGCTTAACACAAGTGATGTCATGAATAGAGGGATCCAGGTGGTAGGTCTTCAGATGGACAGTGGCCTGGACTCCAAACAGACAAACCACTCAGGGAGCCTGGGAACCCACTGGTCAGTGCCTGGGGTGGGGAAGCTGTGTTTGAAAGGAGGCTGGGGGTTTGCACAGCTGTCCTTTAGGAAAGCTACTGGGAGACAGAGATGGGGGTTTCAGGCTGTTCTTTATGCAGCATTTCCCCTGCATGGCATTTTGCAAATGTTGTATTGGGAGATGGGGGGTAGACTGTGACTTCTTAGAGTGGCATGCTAGAACTGAGCCCTATGTCTTTTTGTTTAACCAATATTCAATATACTGAAGTTATAAACCCCAAAACCTAATTCTTCCTTAAAGGTGTCATTTCAGCTGACAAATTTTACAACTCCCAGCATGAAGCGCACAAACTTTAACAGTCATTTGTTTGACCCCATTAATAAAGCCACATTAAATTCCTCCAAACTTACAAAACTGCATTTATAAACTGAATCATTCACTTTACTTTTTGAAGTATCACAGTTTTATAACAAAGTATTCCAAGTACTTAAGTAATGCCTTTTCCTCATTAATATTTTAGATAACAGCCTCACCAAGATGTAATTCACATACCATATAATTCACCTATATAAAGGATACAACTCAGTGATTTTTTAGTACATTCAGAGTTAGGCATCCATCACCACAATTCATTTTAGAACATCTTCATTATCTCCTCCTCCCCCCCCAAAAAAACCATACTCCTTAGCAGTATCCCACCCCCTTCCTTCAGTCTTATGCAACCAACCACTGATCTACTGTCTGTCTCTATAGATTTGTCTATTTTAGACATTTCCTATAAATGGAATCACACAGTACATGGTCTTATGTGTCTGGCTTCTGGCTTCTTTTTTTTTTATTATTTTATTTTGGTATCATTAATCTACAATTACATGAAGGACATTATGTTTACTAGGCTCCCCCCTTCACCAAGTCCCCCCTACATACCCCTTCACAGTCACTGTCCATCAGCGTAAGATGCTGTAAAATCACTACCTGTCTTCTCTGTGTTGCACAGCCCTCCCCGTGCCCCCCACGCACTATACATGCTAATCGTAAGGCCCCCTTTCTTTTCCCCACCCTTATCCCTCCCTTCCCACCCATCCTCCCCAGTCCTTTTCCCTTTGGTAACTGTTAGTCCATTCTTGGGTTCTGTGGTTCTGCTGCTGTTTTGTTCCTTCAGTTTTCCTTTGTTCTTATACTCCACATATGAGTGAAATCATTTGGTACTTGTCCTTCTCTGCTTGGCTTATTTCCCTGAGCATAATACCCTCTAGCTCCATCCATGTTGTTGCAAATGATAGGATCTGTTTTTTTTTCTTATGACTGAATAGTATTCCATTGTGTATATGTAACACATCTTCTTTATCCATTCATCTACTGATGGACATTTAGGTTGCTTCCATATCTTGGCTATTGTAAACAGTGCTGCGATAAACATAGGGGTGCATCTGTCTTTTTCAAACTGGAGTGCTGCATTCTTAGGGTAAATTCCTAGGAGTGGAATTCCTGGGTCAAATGGAATTTCTATTTTGAGCATTTTGAGGAACCTCCATACTGCTTTCCACAATGGTTGAACTACTTTACATTCCCACCAGCAGTGTAGGAGGGTTCCCCTTTCTCCACAGCCTCGCCAACATTTGTGGTTGTTTGTCTTTTCTATGATGGTGGTATGTGTCTGGCTTCTTTTACACAGCATAATGTTTTCAAGGTTCCTCCACGTCTTAGCATGTCAGTGCTTCATTCCTTTTATGGCTGAGTAATATGCCATGATATAGATACACCTCATTTTATTCATCCATTCATCAGTTGATGGACATTTGGGTTGTTCCCACTTTTTGGCCATTACCGGTTATGCTGCTGTGAACATCTTGTACACGTGTCCGTGTGGACATAAGTCTTCAGTTCTCTTTGGCATATGACCAAGAGTTGAACTGCTGCATCATCAGGCAATTCTGTGTTTCTCCTGTTGAGACACCTCAGGTCTTTTCCCACTAGATCCAAGCCTCCCTCTCTGGCCTTCTGCCTTCCATCTCCACCTTTGCTCCCACCCAGGCCCCGCCTTCTTACCCTGCCCAAATTGTGCCACCGCCTATGCCCCAGACCTGTCCCATAGGATTATAATCACTTGCCCACTAGCCTTCCTCTGAGCCACTTCCCTTTAATGACAGGCCCTGGGCAGACGGCTGCTGCCACCCCAGGTATCTTCTCCACCCAGCCAGAGAGGAGGTGGGAGCCTGCAACCCTCTCTCTCCAGCTGTGAACAAAGACGTGCATCTAATTGCTGTGAATCTTGGTCCCTGAGGTAGAAGACCTGGAGCCTCGCAGAGTGAGAAACTAGGCTCTTGTGTTGTAGGGTGCGGGGGGCTCCTCTTCACCTTCCTTGGGGTGCAGAACTCCTCCCCCAGGGGCGTCCTTTCCAGCTCTTCCTCGCAGGCCCACTTTCCTCCTGTCCGTTTGGTTTTCGCTGATAGCTCCAAGGCGGAGCTGTCCATATACCCTGCGTGCTGATGCTGTTTCCTTTGTGATCTGCTTTACCTGCTAGTCTCTGTACGGAAGAAGGCTGCTGGAGCTCCGTTAACCACAGGCAGGGCTCCCAAGTGCAGCCTGAGTAATGACACTCACAGCTGTCCACGACCTCATTTAAGCTCGCCCCTCCCCGCACAGCCTGTTAGATCAGCCAGTTGAAGGCTAAACTGACCATGTCTGAGAGTCTTCCATTCCTTGTGTTTCCCAGCCCTTCCTCTTAGAGCATGAATAAATAAGCAGTAATAATGAGAAAACACACAGCCCCAAGGAACCTTAAAAGCCAACTGGATTGTAGCACCAGCAGTGTGCCCAGCAACTGGTGGGCTGTCTGCAGGGCTGGGCTGTGGCCCAGGCCACCTGTACTCCTTGGACTTCCTTGGTGTGCCAGGCTGAAACATGCCAGGCTCCCATTGGCCTGCGGTCTGATAGGGTGATGCACAACCCCACTTCCTGCATGCATCCTGCTTTATGTACAGGGATGTTCACCGCAGCATTGTAATGGGGGAAAAATAAAGAAAACAACCTCAAGGCCCACTACAAAGAGATGCTGAGACGATTTATGGTAGAGCCACACGATGCAGTTATGAAAATGAGAACAGCATGTGTCTGTGTCAAGCTCCAGGGCTGTCAACCAGTCACACCAAGGCAGCAAGGTGCACACACCCCCACCTAGAACTGGTGGTGCTTTCTCGGTGGGTGCAGCCTTCTGTGGGGTCCCGGCCCACCTCGTGGCTCATGAGTACCAGGGTGCCCTGCAAGTGCTTCATGTCCCTAGAGAGCCTGGTGGGAGCGCCAGCTACTCACTAGCCATTCGTGGTGGTCACTTTGAATTCAGAGGGAAAGATCTTTTCTTTCTTCTTTTTCATCCCTTTCCTCCCTCACCCACGATTTAATAAATAGCCAAGTGGTTCAGGTTTCAACCTGTAGATTAGTTCTGGGTGTTGAGCAGGAAACGGCTGTTTTCAGCCACATCCCTAAATCCTAAACCCAAGTATACATCCCCCCTCCCCCTCCTCCCCGAGGGGGAATCAAGGGTCACCTGATACCGCTGCCCCCCGCCCCCCAGCTCCCACTGAAACCCTGTGGCCTCTGTGAACTTAGCTGAGGCAGGGAGAGGGGGTGCCCGGCCTGTGGGGTGCCTTTGCCACCCCACCCGGATCACTGTCTGTGCTTAAACACGCAGCCCCTCGCTGCTCCCAGATCTACCCCCCTGACAATGGGAAGGAGCCCAGCATGAAACACAGCCTCCTGGCAGATGGGGACCCCCCTCCAGCCCTGAGAGGGGGTAGGGGGAGGCGGCTGAGTCCCGTGGGGAGGCTTCTTGGGCCCTTGGAGATCCCTTCCTGACGGCCGGACCGCACGCAGGCAGGAAGCCGGGCCCCTCTCCGCGTGCGGAGCAGGCTGCTGAGTGCTTCCTGAGGCCGCCCTTGGGCCCCGGAGGCTTCGGTGTCATTAAAGCCTTCAGACGAGGAGGTGGGAGGTTGTGTGGCAGACAGACTTTCCCAAAGACACGGACACACGTGGTCATTCCGTGGGGAAGGGGAGCCGGGGCTGTGACTCCTTGTCAGGTCCTCTCTGAGCGGGGGCCGGGAGCCCCCCTCACTGCTCCCCTTCTAATAGTGTCTTCTTCCAGCCACCCATCTTTCCCCTCCTTGCTGGACGCTCTCTTTGCGACAGGCTGGTGGCCAGCAATAGGGGGCATTTTGAGTCTCCGAGGAAACCCACCCCCTGGCCTTCAGATGCCTGTGAGCGGAGGGGGTGGAGCAGGCTGAGGTCACCGTCTGTTGCGTCGTCCCTCCCTTGGCACGAGAGAAGGGGGAGAGGGCGCCGAGGGCATCGGAGTGCCGGCCGGGAAGCGGAGCGGCGCCCTCCCAGGGCAGTTGTCCGCTGAAGGCAGACTTCAGGGCCCTGGCGCCTGAGCCGAAGCGTGCAGGGCGAGGGGCGGGGAGGCTGGCGGTGCAGGGGGTGGTGGCCGTTACTGGGCCAGTGCCTGGAGCCGCTGAATCCCCAGGTTCTAAGAGTCGGTCTGTGGGATGGAGGAAACAGGGTGTGCCTGACGGAGATCAGACAGAAAGTGCGGGGGAAGGATCTCGAAGGAAAAGGAGATGAGCGTGTCTGCTGAAGAGGTGCAGGGTCTGCTTCAGAGGATGTGAATAGACATGGTGGTGGTGTTATTGCTGTTATAGCTGTGTTATGCCGGCTTACACTGTAACGACAGTTTTCTCATTTGTGATATTAACCAAAGGTTTATAACATACTGATTCATTGGTGGGATAAATATCTCCCAGGAAAAATAGGAAGTAGAGATGCTTGTTCATTTACCCACGAATATTTATTACTATACTGTCTCACCTCAGAGGGAGACAAGTCCTGGCCTCTGAGCTCAGGAAGGTCAGAGACTGGTGGAGGAGACAGACGTGGCAACAGCCTATCCCAAGGCCGGAGGCGGTGGCCGCAGGCCAGAGCTCCTGGGCCGGCTGGGGAGCGCCAGGGAGACTGCAGCCTCCTCTCAGTGGGAAGGCGGGATCGGTGCCCGGGAGACGTCCCGCTGGGCCTTGTGGAGGGAGGGACCGTGCAGTGTAAGGGAATCATAGCCTGGGCCAGCAGGAGCAGAGGCAGCTGAGGGGGCCGTGTGGGACTGGACTGGAGAAACCGCAGGTGCTGCAGGAGGAGAGGCCACACGGGGCAGCAGCCAGATTGCAGGGCTCAAGGGCTACACAGGACACAGCGTCGATTTTGTCTCCTAGGCTGGCTCCTCAACGACTGTTTCTGCCAAGACAAATATGGTAGAGGTTGGCCACAGGTAGGACACACTCTGGCTCCTGGTGGAAGTGAGTGTGAATGGGATTATTATGGTGTAACCTGAGCCACGCTGATTTATATGTATGTGTAATCATCCGCAACTGTTACTCGTTTGTTTGGGAACAAATAGCTTGAGAAATAGCTGACATCCTAGTCCTGGGTTCCAGCTGAGGGCACCTGCCTGTCTGCACAGAGCCCTGTGTCCCAGCAGGGGCCACGCCTCAAGCTCCTCTCCAGTCTCCGGTCTCCGGTCTCCGGTCTCCGGTCTCTGGTCTCCTTAGATGGCCCTCCCCAGGCCCTCCTTTTCCCCTTTGTTTCAGCTCCTGTCTCTGATCAGGCTGCTTCCGGGCAGCTGTGTGTGTGTGTGTGTGTGTGTGTGTGTGTGTGTGTGTGTGTGTGTGTGTGTGTGTGTGTGTGAGAGTGTGTGTGTGTGTGTGTGTGTGTGTGTGTGTGTGTGTGTGTTTACTCTAGTGCAGAATGGCTGCGTTTTCCTCTGGCTCTGTTTGCCTTTCATTCTCTCTGTTCCCCCACAAAGCCCTGTGGCAGTGACGTGTGAATGTGTTCCTTAGTTGGTTCTTATAGTACTATTCTAGTCATCCCGTTAGTTTATTCTAAGAATTAATTGCTGGCATGCAGCCTTGTAGCACGAATCTGTTGGTGTATCTCTCAGCGTTAATTTAGGAGCGCAGCCTCAGAGGACTTGCAGGACTATTTTGTTCACGGCTCTGAAGCATTTCAAACTGAACATAGTCAGTTCTAAGCTCACACTGTCCCTGTGCCCCACTACCAGATTTATTCCCTTTTCTGTATTTTAGATGCCAGTTATTAGCATGATCTAATTCAGTTTCCCAGCCTAGAAACCTTGATGCCATCCTTCTTCTCACCATCTACCTCCAGCCAGTCATCAGAGCCTGTTGATTCTAACCCAGAAAGTATCCTCATATCTCAGGGAGGCCTTGTAGACTGTTAAGCCATCTGTCTGTCGCACACCTTCTCTCATACCCTCTGCAGGGGCTACAGTGGAATCTGGAATCTGGGGAAGGAAAGTGGAGGATCAGGTTGAGGAGGTGTGGTGTGAGAAACCTCACCCCTGGACTTTGCTCCTAGAGCAGGAGGAGGCAATAGGGCAGAGAGCAGACTGTGGCTAAGCCCCAGACCAGCCACCAGATGGACAGAATGATGGGCAGAATGATGGGCAGATAACAGGCCTTCTCTTGGACTTAGACTTACCTAAGATTCAGAGAAAACATAAGGTCTTGCATGTAGTGGAGTCACTTGAGCTCATCAGGAAAGAATGCAATAAAAATAGTAAAAATGGCTTATATATTGTACTTCATGTTCCTATGCATCATCCATTTAATTCTCACAACCACCATCTGAGGCAGGCCAAGCAGGAACTTATTTCCATTTCTGAGATTTTAAGAAAAGGCTTGGAAAGCAAGTAATGCACAAAAAAATAAATAGCAAAGCTGAAACCTTTATTTGGATAGTCCATTCCATAAATACTCCCTGCCAGGGACCATGCTAGGCACTGGGGCCACAGAATGATCAGGGCATGATCTAAGCCTAAAGAATTCCACAAAGAGGGGAGAAAGGTTAAGCCGATGTGAGCAAACTACAGCCCTAAGGCCAGTTCCAGCCCATAACCCATTTTTGTAAATAAAGTTTTATTGGAACATACCCATGCACATTCACTCACTTATTATCTGTGGCTGCTCTCACACTACAGTGGTAAAGTCTGGTAGTTGTGACAGAGGCTGTATGTTTCACAAAACCTAAACTATTTACTATCTAGACCTTTGAAGAAAAGACTAGGAAAAGAGGGTGATTTAAGAGAAGTCGGTGTGGAAATAAAGATCACCCAAAGGAGAACAAGCAGAAGCTATTTATTCAGAGCTTGCTGGAGCGAGAGGGTCAGCCACCACCACCTGCACTTGGCAGAGACTCAAAGGCAGAGAGGGCAGAGAGCAAGCCTTCGTGAAAAAGCTTCTGTGACATGCTCCAGCTGATATGGGCAGGGGGAGGAGGCCTAACTCGAGGCGGGGCTTCCTGTGTGACCTCTGGGGAATAGGTTTGTCTTTCCTGGTTGGTTGTGGGCTGGAAGTCCTGCCAAAGAATTGGATCGCCCGTAGTCACCGACCAACCGAGTCCTGACCAGTCCCAGGTTTGCAGGCCCATTGCTGCAGGGATTGTGGGCTGGGCGTCCGTTGTCACACGTGGTCTGGCCGTTGTATGGTAGTCCCCTCCCAGCGGGTGGCTGAAAGAGCAAGGACCGTTCACGGGGCTAGAAGTAATTCAGTAGAACCTGGGGTGACTGGGAGGGGGTGGGGAAAGATGAGACAGGGGGACAGGCAAGGGCCTGTGCGGGGGGACTTTCAAAGCATGTTTTAGGGGAGACATAAAGGACAAAACAGCGGTGGTGGGGAATGGGAGGGGAAAGTTGAGCAGGAGGTTACATCAGGGGGTCGGGAAGCAGTGCTGAGAAGCCCCCTGGCCTCGGTGCAGAAGTGCTAGCCACGGGAGGCCTGTGTTGGCGTTCCTCACAGAGGGGCCTTGCTGCTGCCGCCCCGCGGTCCTGCCATCGGGCCCAGGGGCTCTGCATTTGGGAATGTAACCTACTGCACAAGAGTTTTCCCTTCTTTATTCTACTAATAAAATCCTTTCTTCAAATAAAACTTTATGCGAAATGCCTATGTAAAGACAAGAGTCTGAAGCAGCTCCGATGAGGGCAGAGTGGAGGGGCTGAGTCCCACCTGCTCCCCACTCCCCAAACCCTCCACCCCCATGGAGCAGGGCCCTGCAACACTGCCCAGGAAGCCAACAAGGATCCTCTGGACCCAGTGGAAAACCCAGCACTAAAATTGCTAAGAAATCTTCAGCTCCATTCTCATCACCCTAAATACTTTGAGTGAAAACCCCAGGGTGGCTGTGAGCATGGCTCAGTGGGTGATTTCATTGAAATAGTGGTGAAGTTCCTGGGTTTGGAAGCCCAGGGGCTGGGGTCACCCCAGAGACTGCAGAACTTCCTAAAGGATGTTGCCCTTTAGGAGACAGGATGTTGCCCATCTACACTGCACCCTCCACAGAGCAGCCAGAGTGGTCTTTACCAATAGATCGCATCAGCTGACTCACCACTTAGAATCCTGCAGTAGCTCCCTGATGTGCTAAGACATAATTTACACCCCTTACTTTGGATTTCATTGCCCTCCGTGAGCCCTCATCTCTCCCTCTCTGACCATGACTTGTTCTTCCCCACACACCCTCCAAACTCCAGCCACACTGGCTTCCTTCCATTTCTTGCACATACCCATCTGCTTCCTGCCACAGGGTCTTTGCACAATCTGTTCTCCCAGCCTGGGATGTTTTTCTGATCCATTTTTATAAGGTTGGCCCCTACTTGCCTCTTAGGTCTTGGTCAGATATCACCCTCTCACAGAGGACTTCCTTGACCATTCACTTCCCTTTATCAATTACCCTATGTGGTTCCTTTTTTTGAAAAAAAAAAATAGGAGTTATTTTTTAGAGCACTTTTAGATCCATAGCAAAATCGAGCAGAAGGTAGAGATTGCCCATACACCCTATGCCCTGACATGTGCACAGCCTCCCTTATTGTCACAATCCCCCACCAGAGTGTATATTTGTTACAACTGACAAAGTTATACTGACATAACATTATCACCCAAGGCCCATGGTTTACGTTAGGATTCACTGTTTTACAAATGTGTGTTGCCGTGTATTCACCATTATAGTATCATACAGAATAGTTTTGCTGCCCTCAAAAGCCTGTGTGTCCTCCCTGCTCAGCCCTCCCGCTCCTCTAACCCCTGGCAACCACTGATCTTTTTATTGTCTCTGTAATTTTGCCTCTTCCAGAATGTTAGATACAGAGAATCACACACTATGTAGCCTTTTCCAACTGGCTTCTTTCACTTAATAATATGCATTGAATTTTCCGCCATGTCTTACCGTGGCTTGGCAGCTCGTTTCTTTGCAGTGCTCCCTGATGTCCCAGTGTCTGGGGGTACCACTCCCCTGCTGAAGGATGTTGCTCCCCAGCTCTGGCAGTTCTGGGTAAGGAGCTGTAGGCATCCATGTGCAGGTGGGGTTGTGTTTTCTTCACTGCATTTCCTACTACCTGATTTTTTTGTTCAATGTTTATTTCCTGTCTTCCGGGCTGGAATGTGAGCGCCATGAGAGCAGAGGGCAGAGGAACTTCTCTCTTGTCCCCGGGTATGTTCTCTAGGCCGGAGCCTGCTGCCAGCTCTGTTCAGTGAATGAGTGGCCTGCCGACTGCCACCAGAAAGCCCAGGCGGGTTCTGCGCCAGGAGACGGAGCTGCCAGCCGAGCCGTGTCTCAGCACCACCAGACTTTTCTCCCCATCACTTCAGATGGGCTGTGACCACCGGTGCAGCCTGCCCAGAAGGGGGCTGTGGGAATGTGGGGAGCGCCCGATGGCGGCAGCTTGTGGGAGCCGTGGGCCTCCCACCCATCTGCCAGGCACAGCTTGTGGACTCAACAGCAGGGGACCCCAATCTGAGGAAAGAAAGCAAACCAGGACCCAGAAAAAAGAAAAACTAGAAAAGCAGAGTGATGATGGATGGCTAATTACCACTCCTTCTTGCTACTGTTACTGGTAATGTCGCATAGGGAGCCGGAACGCATCCTTCACCCCTCGGGCTCGGAGCCCCCTCGGTGACTGCAGCTAGCATTTGTTGAGCTTTTACTCTGTGCTCCACGCTTTGCCGAGTGCCTTCTAGAGGAACAGTGCGTTAGTCATCACAGCAGCCCTCGGGCATAGGCACTGTTGTTATCTGCAGTTTTCAGATGAGAAATACAGTACTTGCCTTTGATCCCCACCTCCTGAGTTGGGAGTAGCTTCCAATCAGGTGGTCTTGCTGCACAGCCCATGCTCTCGAACGTGACCGAGAGAGGCTCTCGTGACCAGTGGTCCCCACCATGGGCTGATCATCACCCAACTCGCACACAGCTTTCCTGGGCCCTGTTGCAGACATTCTGAATCAGAATCTCCCACGAGGCTTGCAAACGTACAGGCCATGGGTTCAGGAAGGTTGCCTAGGTGCATGAGATCCCCGTGAACACAACAGAGGTTCTGAGAGCATTGGAATTAAAAAAATTCTTTTCTTTTCTATCTGCAGGCCTGACTCAGCCCCTGCCTAGAGGTCTGCAGGGGTCTGTGCCCAGGTGATCCTGATAAGCATCCAGTTTCCTTCCCATGCGCTGCCAGCAAGGCGCCTGACCAACTGGCATTTGGATGCTTTATGAAGCAGTCAGCTCAGTACTTCACATGACAGAACATGTCATGTACAGATGACTCAGATTCTCTCTTTTTTTGCTTTTTTCACACAGGGACTTCTGGTGGGCAGGGAGGCCTCAGACATACAAGAATTGAGTTTATCATGTCCCCCAATTCATAGTATGCCATCAGTCCATAGAAGATGCCTCTTTTGGTTTTATTTCATTCTTTTCTTTTCCTCACTCTCTCCCCAACAATGAGCCCCCACCTAATAGGTTTTATATCTTTACAATCCACCTCTTACCTGTTTGATTCTATATAAAAGGATCCTTCAGATACGTCACTTGGTAGCCTGTGTGGGTGCTGTTTTGTTTTCACGGATGGTGGTGTAGGATGGCTGTATTTATTAGATCATTCTTGCGTTCATCTCAGAAAAGCACCTGCCTCTCTGGAACCGCCTTTCACTTGGTCCCAGTTTTGCCTGCTTGGAGCTAAACAGAAAAATCCCACCCCCTCTCTCAACATTCCAAGGCAGACGCCATGGCTGCCCTCTTCTGCAGCTTTGATCTGTCCTCAAGAGACAGAGGGCTGTCCTTCTTCCTCCCTGGGATGCCCAGTAGTTAGACGGCATTCCCCCTGAGGGGTCCTGATGACTGTATCCACACTCCCATCTGGAGGGCTACTTCTCCAGCTCTAGAAATAACCTCTTGTGTTGTTGGAAGGGTCAGGAGAAGAGCCTGAGGTATGTGACTGGGCCATACAGCAAGAATTGCAAGAAGTAAGATTTGGTTGGAAGCATAAATTTAATTCCCTTTGGTTAGAAATCTCTGCGCTTCCCCTTTTCTCCCCGGTGGTCAGGATAGGGGAACGGATGGCCTCACTTATGTGAGGGTATCTCCAGGCAGGGCGTCTCTGTCTTCACTCCACATTGAGCTCTCTGAGCGCAGCACTGGAACCCCTGCGCCCAGACAGCGGTCAGCTCTCCCTGTCCTTTGACTTGCGTGGAAGGTCCCTCAGTGCACAGGATGGATCGCAAGCCATGTGCCTATGTTCCAGGCTGAGTGTGACTGGCTCCAGGAGCAGAGGGTGCCTGTGTGCCCGCGTGGAATGACTGCCGTCCTCATCCTTTGCTCCTTTATCTTTATGAGCACATTATAGATACCAGTATTACACATTTATTTGATATTGAGGTGGAATTGACATATCATAACATTAATAATTTCTAAGTGAACGGCTCAGTAGCATTCAGTACCTTCACAGCGTGTACGGCCACCACCCGTGTCTAGTTCCAGCCACGATCATCACCCCGAAAGGAAACCCCATACCCATTCAGCAGTTGCTCCCCGTTCTCCTCTTTCCCTCTGCCTCTCATAACCACCAATCTCTGTTCTGTCATATGATTTACCTGTTTGGATATTTTACATAAACGGGATCAATCTGTGACCTTTGAGTATGGTTTCTCTTACTGAGCATAACGGTCTCGGGTTTTACTCCCTCTGTACCCTGTTAGCACTTCGTTCTTTTCTGTGGCTGAATGATATTGCGTGATATATAGATACTGCAGTTGCACATTCGGGCTGTTTCCACCTTTTGGCTACTGTGAATGATGCTCCTATGAACGGGTGTGTACACGTGCTTATTTGAGGGCCCGTTCTTAATTCTTCTGGCCATATACCTAGGAATAGAAGTACAGGGTCAAAATGGTAAATCTGTGTTTAATTTTTTGAGGAACTGCCAAACTATACATTTCCATTTTAAATAGCAGTTTTGCTCTGGGGCTTTCCTGCGTGTGGAGAGACAGAGAAATTAGATGCAAAAACCTTGGGCTAGGAGTCAGGAGACCTGGATTTTTCTCCCAGCTTTGCCACCAACCCAGCTGGGTGACCCTGAGCGGATCACTTCCTCTCTCTGGGCTTTTGTTTTCTCATTTGAGAAGTTCAGGGGATTACACAAAGCTTAACAGTCTTTGAATTCTCTTCCTCCAAGATTTTATTGGAAAAAGTGGGTTCTAGAGAGAAGAGAGAGAGAATTGTCAACAGCTACATGTGATTATCTCTGTTCTTTTCCTACTGTGTTTTTCAGTTGTGAGTCACAACACCCCCAAATAATTGGTTTTTTTTCCCTGCCAATGTGTTTCTGGTTAATGACTAGCTTCTGGCTTCCTTGTTCCATTAAGATTCCCAGGATAAGGTGTCCTTTTTCTTCCCGTCACTTCCTTCTGCTTGGCAGCTCCTGAACAAGACCTGGCCGCCACGGAGCCAGGTCGGGAGCCGTCCCCCCTCGTCCTCCCTGTGGGACGCCCTGCCTTCCCCTGGTGCCGGTCCCCTCGGCGTGAGGGTTTCCGCTGGACAGCCCGAGTCTGGTCTTTGGAGATGTAGGAGCCAAGGAGACTCAGCAGAGTCCGCGGACTCTGAGACAGTGTGGGGATCATCGTAAAGAGGAAGGAGGGAGAACCAAAGACCTCCCGGGACAGCTTCCAGCCACAGGCTCCCTCCCTGGCAGATTTTCTGCTCTCTGAGCCCTCTTGCAGGTAGGCAGTTCCCTGGCCAGAGTGCAGTGCCTGTGTAGGGAGGGAGTTTTCCCTCCGTAATTGCAGCCTCCACGGTATCTGCGGTCCGAGGCATGTGCCTTCCTGCGCCACCTGCTGGTTTTCTGGGGAAACATCAAGTTTAAAAAAAAAACATGGTCCACGGGGTTTATTTCATGCATTCGTTCATTTGTTCATTTGGCATCTGTCCATCACATACTCTTTTTTTTTTTTTTATTGAAGGGTAGTTGAAACACAGTATTACATTAGTTTCAGGTGTACAACACAGTGATTCAGCATTTATATACATGATAATTCTAGGTACCAGCTATCACCATACCAAGTTGTTACAGTATTTTGACTATATTCCTTATGCTATACATTACATCCCGGTTACTTATTTATTTTACAATTGGAAGTGCGTATATATATATATATTTTGTGAGGGCATCTCTCATATTTATTGATCAAATGGTTGTTAACAACAATAAAATTCTGTATAGGGGGGTCAATGCTCAATGCACAATCATTAATCCACCCCAAGCCTAATTTTCATCAGTCTCCAATCTTCTGAAGCATAACGAACAAGTTCTTACATGGAGAACAAATTCTTACATAGTCCATCACATACTCTTGAGGGCCTGCTGTGTTTTAGTCTGTTAGATTCTAGTGATTAACAAGAGGCACCTTCCTTTTTATAGGAGCTACAAACAAGTAGCCTTTGGCATGAATGCAAAGTGACAAGTGCTCTAATAGGAGGATATAAATGGTGTTCAGGAGTACAGACAAGGGGCACCCAAGTCACACTTTAAATCCTAATGAGAGAGGTCATGAAAGAGTGTTCTAGGCAGAAGTCAATCTGTGCAGAAGCCAGTCAGCACGACAGAGCATGATGCCCAGCAGACGGCCCGTGCTGGCTGGAGCACAGGCACAAGTGGGGGTGATGACAGCTGAGACTGCAGAGGGGCCTGCTTTATGCAGGGCCTCTGAGTCTTGTCAAGGACGTTCTCTTCAACTTCTAGGCAGCAGTGAGCTAGTGAGTTGACTAGGCACATGTACACTTGCCCTTTAGAAATAACAACTCTATATATGGGTGGAGAATGAATCAGAGGGGTAAGGTAGAAATGGGGAGACCACTTAGAAAGCTGTTCTGGTAACTGGCTTGAAATGATGGTGACCAAGGTGGAAGCGATGGGAAGGGAGGCAAGTGAATGGGGTCCGGAAATATACCTGCGGTCGGGGGCTGGCATTGTGCCCCGCATCCAGGAGAGAAACCGCCGAAAGCTGAATCAGGATCCTTCGGCTCGATCCACGTTCTGGCGCAGGAGCAGTACCTCATCCCCCTGTCTTCAGAAGTATGGCCTTGTCTCCCTGGAGCAAGGCCTGGAACCCTGCTCCTCTCCTCTGTCCCTTCCGTCGGGGTAGATGGGAGATGATGGGGTGTAAGGTGAGAGCAGGCTTCAAATCTCTGCCAGAGAGGAATAGGAGAACAGCGTGTCCACTTGATGGATGGCTATTAGTCCAGGAAAGCTGGAAGAATCCTGGGGAACTGCCTCCCGCCTCCTCTTGGACTTGGCCCCGTGGTGGAACAGCAAACCGGACTGAGTTTTAATTTTAAGCCTCCGTGTTTCAGAGCCTCTGCCCGTCTGAATGCTCTGTGTCAGCTGTAGGTGATTCTTGCTCTTCCCTCTCAGAAGTAGAGGGAAGGATTCATCTCTAACGGACCATTCCAGGCTCCTTGGACAGCCATTTTTGACCCCTCTCCCTGGAGGCCCTGGAATGATTTCTTGTGTTTGAGGACGTGAGCATCAGGCTGTCCCAACACTGCTCGTTCTGCCAACCGACTAGACGCCCCTTCTCCTGGGCTCTCGTCTCAGCACGGCCCTCAGTCTAAAGGCGCAGACATCAGGGTCTGCTGCACCTTAGCCGCACAAAATATCTGCAGAAATCATCCATTCGAAACAAGTCCTTTGGGCAACCAGGTTTCACATAACTCCTAATGCCCGGTGCTGCCGCCTTCACCCAGCCCCTCTCTCTGGATCAAAGGACATCAGTGTGGTCTTATCTGTATGCCCCAAACCCAGGCCCACTCAGCCCAGAGAGGCTGGGAGGTTGATGTGTTTCTTGCTGGCCCAATGCATGGCATCTTCCAGGTGCTGGGCCTGTGGGCCAGTGTTTTCATGACCGTTCTGTGCAGTTTCCTTCCTTCTACAACAATGGTTCTCAACTGGGGGTGGTTTTGTCCTCCAGAGGACAGTTGACAGTGTCTAGAGGGGCAGGAGTGGACCCTACTGTCATCTACTGGCCTCAGCCAGAGAAGCTGATGAATACCCTGTAATACCCGAGACAGTTGCCTGCACAAAGAATTACAGGCTCCTAAATGTCAGCACTGCAAGCTTCAGAACCCCTGTGTTAGAATATCAGTCTGGGACCAAGGGGAACCTTCAGGCCCTGTAGGGTTGCTAGCACAAACTCTGAGCAGAAGAGCAGCTCACTTGTCATTGTGTTTCTTCCCACAGCTGAGCTCTGTCCAGAAGGCGCAGTTTCAGCGGCTGGAGGCAGCGAGACTCCGCGGGCCGGGGAGCAGGGAGCGGGGCCCGGTGCTGAGGATGGCCGGGCAGCAGCCCCCGCCCGGGGTCCTCGCAGCCCTCCTCCTCTGCCTCCTCAGCCTCGGCGGGGCCATCGAGATCCCTATGGATCGTGAGTCATGCTCCCTCTTCCTTCATTCTCCTGTCAGCTGGATGGCGGGGAGGCCAGGGGACAGTTAAGACCAACTTCTGAAGAAGGCTGGGAAAGGGGAAGCGGTGCATTCCAGGTTCAGAGTTGAGTTTCCCTCCAGAGAACTGACAGGGACGGCCTCATGTTTGGGAATGCGGGGCTGTAAATGTACAGCACAGTCTCTCGGGGCTGTGGCTCAGCTGGTGCGTGGCCTGCCTGGAGCCCCTAAGCTGGGCCAGAGGTGGCAGAGTTCAGGCGTCCGAGTGTCACTCAGGTGTTCTTCCCTCCACTTGCCCATCAGAGTTCCCAGGGCCCAAGTGTAGTAGAAGGTTCTCGTTTGCCTTCCTAGTATCTGAGCTGGACTGTTTAGGCCCTCTTGGCTGGACTGACTGATCAGGTGGATGGATGGGCCCAGGAGGGCTGGGAAGAGGCTTATTTTGCAAACAGAGCCCTATTATAATGCCACTGGGAGAACCAGACACTGATTCCTGCAGTTTGTTTTCAACTTTCCCATGGTAAAGCAGAAAAGTAAAATCCATGTCATTCTGTCCCCCATGGTGGGGGCATTGTTTGGCAATCAGTATCACAAATAAGGGGCTTGGAATGCTGCTCTGATGGCCATGCCTCCACCAGCCGTACCTGGTATTACATTTGTAAGTGGCCAGTTGAGTGACAGCCATGCTTCTTGGCCCTGCATTTAGATGTGTACCACCTTTGCACAGTTCTGACACCCCTACCAGGATGTCTTGGCACCCCAGTGCTTTGATGTGGGCATACCACCTCTGCCCCCTGTTCCCTGCCTCCAGGAATAGATTGGACCCGTGTGATGTCAACGTTGCCTTGGGCTCGCTCCAGGTGGCAGATGTCTGGGGAGGGGTGAGCGTGTGATACGGCTTCCAAAAAGTCCCCACTGAGCTCTCCAAAGCCAGCCCCTGGGGCCTGGAAATAACATGGCGGGAGAAGAGTCACAGGTGTCTCAGCCCCTCCCACCTTGCCTCACCAATAACAGCCACCCAGAGGAGTGGACACTTCTGGGTGAGAGGAGGCCAGTAGAGATGATAAGTTGGACCCTGAAGCAGGATGGGCAAGACCCCAGCTACCCCCCAACAGTGTGTGCGTGTGTGTTGTATGCTCAGGGAGGGAGTGGGGGGGTTGTAAAGAAGCTGTTCCCTTGGAGACCATCTGCTGTGCTGGCTTAGGGAGAGTCTCTCCTTAACACTCCCAGGCAGACAGTCTAATAAGGAGCACGATAAGGCCACGTCCCTGGAGAGGGGGGCAGGTGGAGGAAATTGGGTTATCAAGGAAGTGGTGAAGGCTCATTTCTCCCCTGCTGCTTCTCCTCGCTCACTCACTGCCACTTTGATCCCTGGCGGCAGTGGGTGAGGGGGTCCTGCAAGGTGAACCTACAAAGAGATGCTTTGACATCTCTGCTAGGAATCTGGATTTCCAAAGCTCTACTGGAGCCACAGGCAGGCACCCCAGCACAGGTGTCTCCAGAGGCCCACCTGCAGGGCACCCTGACCTCCCCAGCACCACCTCCCCAGCTCGGGGGCCACATGGAGGGCCTGGAGGACAGCCTTTCCCTTACTGTATCCACAGAAACTCAGGCCTGCTGGCTCAGGGTCACACAGCAAATGGGTGATGGCCTCACAAGAAGAACCCGGGTCTCTTGACCCTCCCCCCGTTTGGCACCCAAGTGCCCCACCCCTGCCTCTGGTAATCTGCCTCCCCTTAGTTCTTGGAAGTCGCTGGGCCGTGTGCCCAGGGGAGAGCTGAGTGCTTTGCAGCATCGCCTCCTGTGATTCTCACAGCGAGTCCATGATGCAGGTCCTTGGCCGACAGGTCAGAAACCCCCGTGCAGAGCAATGAAGCGTCTTCTACAGCTCCCAAGTGCCAGGGCCTGCACAGACCGCACAGCTCTCTGAAGTGGGAGGTGTGCCTTCCGGTTGCTGCAGACGTAGTGGCCATAATGACATTTCCAGAATGAGTCCACAGAAGCCAAACACAACGCAAGACACAGGCAGACCCTGCAGAGAGGCCCTGGGCCCCCTGGGAAGAGGTCCTCTGCAGCCAGGTGGCCCCCTCCCACTGGGCCCAGCCCAGCTGCCTCGCAGATTGTCTGAGCCTCTTCCACATCTCAACCTGGGGCTGGGGAGAGAGCAGACATTTACTGAGGTTCATTTATTGAGATATTATTGACGTATAACATCTGTAAGCTGAAGACATACAACTCGACGATTTGCCGCACGTATTTATTACAAAGTGATGCCCGCAGTAGGTGCCGTCACCCCGTCCATCCCCTCACGTCATTGCCTTTCTCTCTGCATGGTGATGACGTTTACAGTCTCCTCTCTTAGCAGCCTTCAAGCATATGACACACTGCGCTCATTGTAGTTGCCTGCTGTGCACTAGATCCCCAGAACCTGTCCACCCTTTGACCAGTAGCTTCCCATACCCCCAGCCCCTGGCAGCCACCATTCTACTGTTCATCTGAGTTTGACTTTTTTAGATGCTGCATATGAATGAGAACATACAGTATTTTTCTGTCTCTGTCTGACTTATTTCACTTCACATAATGCCCTCAAGGTCCATCCCTGTTGTCACGGAAGGCAGAAGAGATACGTGCTCCCCCATATTCATGGCAGTGCTACTTCCACAGCCAAGGCCTGGGGACCGCCCGAGAGCAGGCCCCCCAACTTCCCTGTACATTGGCTGGGAGGGGCTGAGGGGCTCAGCCAGAGGCTGCCCTGCCAGGTGTGCCCTTCCACTCGCTTGCCCCTTTGGGGCCCTATCTGTGCCTCGAGGACCAGGGCATTCCTTCTGCCCTGGGGAGTTTGGCACGGCAGGCTTCCTGGAGACGAGCCCTGGGCTGCTGCTGCACAATCCCTCATAGAAGCGCCCAGCCTCCAGCCCTGTTGCTCTGCCCGGAGACTCACACGTACCCACCTCCCCAACCCTCACCAGCCCCAAGGAGAACAACGTGACCTTTGAACAAAGCAAAGTGTCGCCTCATCACCCAGAATGAGTTTGCCAAAAAGTGGCTGCTGGCAGCTTGCCACCCCCATCTCCCCCCACATCAACGGACTCAGCATTTTTCTCCTAGGAGCCCACAGAGGGGGGCAGTGGGGTGGGAGAAGCCTTTCCTCCTCACCATCATCCCAAATAGTGTTGTGGGATGGGCTCAATAGCACACACATGCCATCCTCCAAGTGATGGCTGCCAGGGTCCTAGGTATCAGAGCCGGGAAAAGAGGTGCAGGGGGAAAGAAAGAAAGAAACCTTGCAGGCTGGTAGGCATGTGCCTCATGCCCTGCACAGCCTGGTGGAGGATTTCCCCCCACCCCCTTGTAAGCTAAAGGGCAAATTCATTTTCCACTTGACATCAGCTTCCAGCAAGTTGCACAGGAGGAAAAAAGAGCAGGTGGTGTGACACGATGGGGGTGTCCCAGGACTCGGTAGTTGCCCTTGTCACCAGGCTGGCTGTCCCCATTGTCTTCTGCCTGCAGCAGCTTATCTTCTGGGTTGATTGTGCCCCTGTAATGAATTCCTTCATAGTGGTGGCTGCAGATGTCATTACCTCTGTAGACAAGGGCAGGCCCCTGGTCTGATTTCAGTGTGGGGCTGGGGACAGCCTTCCAGCCAGTTCCAGATGCCTTAAGAGTCTCCATTCCCCCCAAGCCTCCCCCTTACTTTGTCCAAAATGCCAAGGAGAACGGAGTGCCAAGGCCCCACCTGGCCAGCATACCTCTTGTGAAAAGAGCTCTGGACCAGACAACTGGAAATCTGGTCCTCATTCCAGTTCTGAAATGAACTTCCTGTGGACCTTAACTGAGCAACTTCCTTTCCAAGAACTGAAGATCCCTGGACAAAGTCTAGGACTCTTTCCATTGAACCAGCCTGTGATGCTATAAAAAAGAGGCTTGAGGGCCATGTGGGCAAAGCAGATCCATTGCCAGGCTTCCCATCCACGGCCGCTGTGCATGAGGATGCAGAAGACCTCAACTGTGTCCTGAGGTGAAGAACCAGGGGCCTGGGCGGGTGCTCAGCAGTGGGTCAGGTGCCAGCCCTACTTCTGAAATGCCCCCTGCTGCCACCGCCCCCTCCATGCCAACCCCCGTGGCTTTCCAGAAAACTTTTCTTGGGCCCCTGGCCAGAAAAATGAGATGTGTGAAGGCGCTGCCCCAGGTAGCCCCACGGAGCGTGTTCAAAAACCATGGATTCCTGCTTTTCCCCTGGGTTTTGCATTCTGTTTTGTTTCCTGCCAGGGCTGCCCCAGGCACATGGTAAAGTGGGTGACATCTCTTCCAGTGCCCATCAGCCACACAGCCTGGGCCCCCCCGAAAGAATAATTTTGAGCCTTTTCGGGGGTCTTACACGCAGGGCTGTCACTCACGGCAGCGTGTGTTGGAGGGCACTCGTGCCTGCCGCCCTCCGCGTCCCCTCTCTGGCAGCTGTCTGCCCTTTCCTCGGGCTCTTGCTTCTCTGGGTCCTGTCATAGCTCTGCCTTCTCCAGCTTGGCCCCCCTCTGAGTCCTTAAACTCCTCTACCCCATCTCCCTGTGGTCAGTCAGAAAGCCTCGGGGTCACCACAGCTCACCGGCAGCCTCGCTTCCCCGGGAAGCCCTCACTCTGACAAAGTCAGCCTGCAGCACCCACGGCGTGTGACACCCACCCCCTCAGGAGGTGAGAACGGCGTCAAAAGGAAAAGGCGGCTTAAAAAGTTACTGGCACACGTGTTCTCTGCAAATTTTAACCAAGACTTTGTTGCCACAAAGAACGCCCCATCTAAAATCTTGCCGTTCAAAGGATGGTCCACAGACCATCGGCACTGACGTCACGTGGCTGCTTGTCAGAAATGCAGGATCTACTGCATCAGAAGCTGGTTGTAACCATTACCACCCCCTACTCCCCACCCGTGAACTTGGGAAGCCTGACCTCAAACACACACCTGTAACACAGGCAGGTGCACATCTCAGGTGAGGGCTGAGGAGCATTTGTGCCACCTGTCTCTCCACCCCTTTTGTAAAAAGCACAGAAAGGGGTGGTGGGCTCTGCTCCCCTCCCCAACCCCAGCAGCTGTTCAGAAGCCAGCTTTCCAGAGGGCCGTGGGCAGGCCAGCAGCAATTCCTCTGTTGCTAGTTTTCCACAGGATAAGAAAGGAGGAGACGGTGTGGAAGGAAGGTGCTTCCAGGTGCAGAAGAGAGGAGGGTGTTGTGGGAGGAGTGACGCCCCTGGGCTGTGCCCTCAGTGGAGCTGGGACAGGCCCCTCAGCCTCAGCCCTGCCCCGTTGCCCAAGGAGCCTGCTCTCCCCACGCTGTGTCTGGGGCTGACGGTGCCGGAGCTCAGCCGCATTCAAGCAGCATTGTCGCTTGTGATGTCTGGACTTCCCTGGCGACATGATGCGGTCAGAAGCCGGGCTGTGTGCTCAGCTGCGTGCTGTCATCTCCCCGGGGAGGGGTCACCTTCTCCACAAAGCACTCCCCCCCGAGTCCACCTCCCTGTCTGTCTGCTGCTGAGTGTGAGGACACTGGGGCCAGGAGTCGTGCTGAGAACCGATAACCAATGTCTCCTTTTCTCCCTTCACAATGCTAACCCATCGGAACTAACAGCAAGCATCCAGAATGAGTGTGAGTCCCAGCGCCCCTCTGCACTTGTGCTTCTGGGAAGTCGGAGGGCAGGAAGGGGGGCGGGAGAAGCCCGGTGAGGAGATGCTGGGGGTGAGCGGCCTCCCCTCCCTGCCTGTCGGGGCTCCTTGACATCAGAGCCCTGGGGTGAATCCATCCCTTCCCATGCCAGAAGGGAAGAGGCTCAGCCAGAGCAGCCCATTGCTGGTGGCCCTGCTACCCCATCCTCCAGTGGCTGACGAGAGAGAGAGCCGTGGAGAACGGTGGCACCCAGGCCCAGGAGTGAGGGCAGCTGGCTCTTTGGCATGCAGACAGGTCCCTGGGAAGTTCTCTGGGGACTAAGCCTCTTTCAGCTCCAGCCTTACCACAGTTTGGCCATCTGTTAACCCTCCAGGTCTCAGAAGCATCATGGATGGCCACTAGGTCCTGGAAGTCTAGCTGCTTTTTGTTCCTGTATTCATTCAACAAACATTTAATCAAGAACTGTTGTACACTAAGCATTGTACTAAAAGCATTGGTATTTAAGAATGGGTAAAATAAAAGCCTGGCCTACAGGTTCTCCTAAGGATAATATGAGCTCTGAAAGGGAGTCTTAGAGTCTGACACATGCCCTTGCCTGCGGCCCCTTTAAGGAGCCAGGTCCCAGGAACTGGGACCCTGTCCACCCCCTTGCCTGCTTGTCCATGTGGCTCCCCACGCTGTTCCTTCCCTCGGTGCCCCAGCGCAGGCCCCTGCAGCCCTGACTGTCTGTACCCACTGTTGCAGTGTCCCAGCCCCCGACCATCACCAAGCAGTCCGTGAAGGACCACATCGTGGATCCCCGGGATAACATCCTGATTGAGTGTGAAGCCAAGGGGAACCCCGCCCCCAGGTGAGCGTGCTGGCAGGTAAACCCAAGCTGGGTGGAGGGAAAGGAGCCCGCAGGGAGGGCGTTTAAACCACCTCCAGGCCCATCCTCGGGCCTGATGATCGCGATCGTTCAGGCAGCTTAAAAATTGGATGTATTCATTAGACGGACGGTACAGTTTGGATGACTAAGAAATGTAGCTGGTGAGGAAACGGGGGGCCAGAAAACGTAAGTGGCTCAAGGTCACAGCAAAAAGCCAGGACCAGATACTGTTTTCTGACTTCCCCTGTAACATCCTTCCCACTGCCTATGTCCCCAACACCCCCTATGGTTAGCGTGTAGGAAGTTCCTCCTCCGAGCCGACCTGAGTCTCTCATTCTGAGTCTGTTTAAACCCAGGCCTCTGATGCTCCAGGGCAGGTGTGTTCCTACCGACCAGTAAGCACTAGAGATACTGAGATGTTACACTGTCCATCCCTCATTTTCAAAGCAGCATCCAGAGGCCGCACCCTTCGGGAGCCTCACTCTGGATTCAGACGCAGGCGGGACAGGACCCCTTGTCGGGCACGTCTGTGGGCAGGAGAAGTGAGGCTGGGTGGAGCCTTGACTTCTGCGCACCCCCTCTGGCCTTGCAGGAGCCGGGCTAGCCCAGAGCTGGGCCCAGGAGCAAGCCGGGCCTCCCTCCTCCGTGGTGGGAGCAGAAGTCACCCCAAGAGGCAGACTGGGCACGGGCGGCCTTGCTTCTGAAGCTTGCTCTTTCCCCATGATCCCTTTGTGGGGACAGTGATTCTGTGACACTGAGAAGTGACTGCTGCTCTGCTTCTGTTAAAGTCATGTCCTGGGCAGCCACAGACACACATCCCCCAGGAGAGGCTGAGGGACATGCTAGTGTCTTCACTCTGGGGCTCAGTTTCGTGAGGGCTGCTTTTTCTTCTAAAGCCAGCCCTCCTCGGGCTGTAATGTGAGGCCGCCGCTTTATAATCTACACCCACTGAGCAGGGGCGCAGGTAACCGAGCCGGTTCACTTTGCCTTAGGGTTGATCGTCAAATAAGGAGACAGAAGGAGCAGAGCTGGCCCCACTAATGCACTGGGGTCGGGTAAACTCTGCACTTGGGTTGGCATTCCTAGATGGAGGTTGGGGGTGCTCTGGAGAGGAAGCAGCAGCTGACTGGATTTTAAAAAATCAAAACCACTGCCTATTCCTCCAAAGAGCATGACCCCCCAGCAGCTGCTCGGTCACCTACCACTGAGAGCCACGGCGCCCAGCCTTGGCCGGGCACAAGTTCTCACTGAGGGGCCTGCCCCCGAGTTTCACCTGGGTGTGATCTGGGGGTCTGCGCCTTGTCAGGCTCTCCAGGTGACCTGCTGCTGCTCAGCCTCGGCTGGGACCCACTGGTAGGGAGGCGTGGTCTGGGGACTGAGTCAGGGACCGGGGCCCTGGATTCTCGCCTGGAGCCCGGAGCAGACCTTGTTACTCTTCATCACCCCTGCTCCCCCCACATTGTCCGTAGCTTCCACTGGACTCGCAACAGCAGGTTCTTCAACATCGCCAAGGACCCCCGGGTGTCCATGAGGAGGAGGTCTGGGACCCTGGTCATCGACTTCCGCAGCGGCGGGCGGCCAGAGGAATACGAGGGGGAGTACCAGTGCTTCGCCCGCAACAAGTTCGGCACGGCCCTGTCCAACAGGATCCGCCTGCAGGTGTCCAGTGAGTAGCGCGGGGCAGGGCTGAGGGGTGAAGGGGGTGAAGGAAGGCCACTCCTGAAGGGCTGCCTGCCCTTGGCCTGTCGGTGCCTCGGTGCCCTGCACATCCTCCTTGCTTTTCTGCCTGTGAGCAGGAGCACATGCTCCTTGGTAAGGCGGCTTCCAAACCAGCATTGTGAACCACTTCAGGGGCCCACTTGGGCACAGGAGGAGGGGCAGGAGAGGAGCCTCTGAGATGTGCACCATTCAGACAAAAGTCCTCTCTCCTCCCGCCTCCCAGGGGCTGAGCTGCTTAGCCTCGTGGGCCTTGGCCCTCCCTGCTGCCTGCCTCGTTCTCCTGTTTCCCCCCCTTGCCCTCCTTGCTGCCAGCCTCTAACCCCAGCCATCACCCTCATTTTATCCTCCTGTCTGTTTCTCCCCAGAATCTCCCCTGTGGCCCAAGGAAAACCTGGACCCCGTTGTTGTTCAAGAAGGTGCCCCCTTGACACTGCAGTGCAACCCCCCACCTGGACTTCCGTCCCCAGTCATCTTCTGGATGAGCAGCTGTAAGTCTTGGGGGCCTGGTGTTTTATTTCTGTTTTAATCAGGGCTGGGTGTGCTAAATGGGAGGGACTTACCCAAGGCTAGGAGACCCTGATGTATGAGAAGCAGAGGCAAGGAGGCCGCCTGGCTGAGAACACAGGCTCTGCAGAGAAAGGCTGCATGGGCTCATTTCCTAGCCCAGCCACTATTGGCTGTGTGATCTTGAGCAACTTACTTAACATCTCTGGGCCTCAGTTTCCTCTTCTGGAAAAAATAGAGCTAATAATTGTACTTATCTAGTAGGATTATTGTAAGGATAAATGAGTGAATACATCTACAGTGCTTATGACAGGGCCGGACATGCAAGTGCTTGTGATGATGAGGAAGCACAAGAGAAAAAGGAATAAGGCAGAAGAGGAGAAACTTTTCAACAGGCCAGTTTGGGAACTTGATGCCGCACCTTCTTTTTCCATCTTTGTTGGTCTGGATTTATTTTGATGGCTCTTCTTATAGGACAGAATTGGGGATTAAGAAAGGACATCTTTGATAACAGAGTTTAGGAAGATGGGAAGTTTGGAGCACGGGGCACTGTACCATCGTTCAGAGCTGGTCCTCTCTCCGTTTTGGACTGAAGCTCATTGACCTGCTCTGGACCTCAGTTTCTTCCCATGTTTTCAGTCAAAATAAAGGGGAATCATTGTGAAGGCAAAGAGGACTACTGTCTGTCTTCGAAACTTCCTGGCTTCCCTTCCCGCTCCCCTGTCCACCCATCTGTCAGTCTCTTGATCCGCCTGTCTCCCTGCTAGCATCCACCCCTGAATTCTCACCAGCCTACTGCCTAAAGAGGCTGCCTTGCCGGTGTGGCAGCGCGCGCTGTTCTGCAGGTGAGGATGGGCTCGGTCGCCGTCCCCCTCCTCCGCACCACCCGGCAGAGTGGTAGGAAGGCCGCCTGGTCACAGGCTGGAGGGTCGGTTTGTTAGCTGTCGGTTCAGACCCTCCGTTCTCAGCCCCGCATCATCACACTCGTCACCAGGTGACCTGAGCACATTTCATGATCTGCTACTCTTTCTGTCGTCAGCCGACATGTCCCCAGATCTGGCCATAATTGCAGCCTCTCCCTAGGTTGCAATAATTACCCATTACCGGCCTCCCTGGTCTCCCTAAAAATGTAACTCTGATCCTGTCATTCATACGCCCAAAGCCCTTCATTGGCTCCTCCAATACCCCAGACCCAGTCCAGCTCCTTTGCCTGACACACAGCCCACGTTTCCCCTGCTGACCTGGTCCCCTCCGCCTCTCCAGCTCTTCTGCTGCTCCCTACCTGCACGTCCCTCTCCCCAGGCAGGCGCCCTTACCTTCAGCGCACGCCGCTCCTGCTGCTCAGAGCTCCTCGCTCCTCCTCCTCTTCTGCCTGGTAAAGGCCCCCCAGCCTTCAGGCCTCCGCTCAAAGGCCCTGGAATGGACTGGGTGCCCCTCCTTACCCGGAGCTTCCCACTCACCGCACTGCCCCAGGCTCTCGGAGGGCAGGAGCTGCCCTTACTCATCTCTCTCACCAGTACCCAGTACCCAGGACAGTGCCTGGCACCCAGCAGGCCTGCAGCCCATCTTTGTAAATGATGTGAACAGCTGACCAGCCCATCATTGGAAAGCTGACATTGTTAACATTGCATTTAAAGAAATGCTCACTTAAAAAACCATTGTGGGGGAGAGGAAGGAGTTGGCTGTGAGTCATCAGCCTTATACTTTTACAAACCAGTAGCCTGGAAACCTGGTCGTTTGGGTTTATATCAGTGCTTGAAAAAGTGTAGATAAGGTAGTGAGCATTCTCAGCCACTCCTATGAGGTCATTAATTCTAAAAAGCACTCATTTTCATATTTTAGCATCTCTAAACTTGGAAGGCATTGTACAGTTGATGGTGTGCATCATTGCTTGGTATACATCTTACAATTACAATTGCTATTGTTTTTTCTTTCTTGGAGTGGAGGCAGTTAAAAAATAAAACAGGTGAATGTGACTCCTGATTTGGGGGAGCATCTGAAGGATGGTGTTCCCTCCCTCTGGCCTTGGGGATCTTTTGTGGCATGAACAGGAGATATAAAAGTGTGGTCATCCTGGGTGTGGTGGGCAGACAGGTCTGAATCGAAATCCTCCTCTCCCTTCACTGCTATTGCAAACCAGGGCACGTTAAATCCTCTGTTTTCCTACCTGCAAAATGGGAATAAGCCCTACCTCAGAGTTGAGAGGATCAGACCAAATAATGAACTGGCCCCACGTGGCCCCTAGCAGGTGCTTGGTCTCCACAAGCATCCTGTTCATCATTCCGGTGGTCATTCCTGCCAGTCTCCCACAGTCCCTCCGCTTCCTTACAGCCATGGAGCCCATCACCCAAGACAAGCGTGTGTCCCAGGGCCATAATGGGGACCTGTACTTCTCCAGTGTGATGCTGCCAGACATGCAGACAGACTACAGCTGCAACGCCCGTTTCCACTTCACCCACACCATCCAGCAGAAGAACGCATTCACCCTCAAGGTCCTCACCAGTGAGTGCGGGCCCCTGCCTGGGGCTGGGAGCCGGGGGTGGCAGCCTGCCGAGCTGGGGCTGGGGGGCCTTGTCCCCAAGGCTGACCGAGAAATCCCTCCAGCCACTGAGCTACTTCACTTGCTCTTAAACAACATCTCTTGATTCTAAAGCATCGAGTTAGACGTGGTCCTCCTCTAAGTCAGTGCCTCTCAAACTTTGGTGCGACTCAGAATCACCTGGGGAACTTGGCAACCATCTCCAGGCCCAGCCCTATTCTACCTTGACGGTCTGGGCCTCTCTGTTCTGCAGTAGCTCTCCAGGTCATTTGAAAACACGCCAGAGTCTGAGAAGCAGTGCTCAACGTGACCATCCGGCATCTCATGACTCAGCTGAATTGTTTCTTTTATATCCAGTCATCATTGGGTTGTGTTTATTTCTAGAATAAAACAAGCCCCAGCACAGAATATCCAAATGAGTGGGTGTACCTACGTGAGTTGTATTGGATTCTGTAACACGTATATGCTGGACCATACGGAATTGCTACGTTTGCAAGTAGCAGATTGATGTTTCCGTTTCGTTTTCATTTTTATTCCCTGATTCTGGTTGGCTGTTACCAAAGCCAGTCAGCATTTTCTGACCCATTCTAGCGTCGGTGGCCCTCCACAATGGAGCGAGAGAAGCTAGTCGGTTCAAAATCACACTTCTGGCCAGGGACCCTGCAGCCTGCAGGTTTGGCTGCCAAGTTCTCAGCCTGCTTAGGACACTGAAAGTGGCCATGCTGATTGACGCTGTGGACCTGTAACGTGCCTTCCGTAGAAGAGCCCCCTCGGAAGATTTTAATCTGTCTGACTCAGCTGTGCTGTTTTCGGTACTGTGGACAGTCGTGACTGTGGGGGAGGCCAGGCAGAGGGCACCGTGTGGGCTCTGGCAGCCTCCCCAGGCTGGAGGAAAGGCTGAACCCCGGCTTCCTGGAGCCCGCACATGTGTTACAGGTGGGGGACAGGCTTGGGGCACCCGTTCCTCACGTGGGACCAGTGGGCTCTCTCTGTCCTCGTCAGCCCCTGACAGTGACGAGAACATGTTGCTGAGAGCCAGCCCAGTCCTGCACCCCGTTTCCACTGCGCCATCCAAGGGGATGCCTGAGTAGTAGCTTTCTTCCTGCCCCCCTTCTCCTGTGGGGGTTTTGTTTTCCTTTCTCTTCATTTTCTTTCTCACTCCCGTCCTCTCCGTGTCCCTCCCTCTTTTCCTCTCTCTCTTCTCTCTCTGAATCCTGTCTCACCGCCCTCGAATCTGCCCCCTCCGGCCTCTGCCGCTTCCCACACACTGTTGTGAGTTGGTGTCCAGCTACCCGAGTTTGGCAGCCAACAGGATGGCCCGAAACCCAGGACAACCGCCGTGTGTTCCTGGCAGGGTTACCCAGCTCCAGGCTGCTTGCCGCCCCCTCCCTGGCTTTCTTATTCCAGACCCAGGCCCAAAGAGATACCCTTGGAAAAGAAAGCTGGGTTGTCTCAAGTGTCTCAGTGCGCATCAGGGGCGACCACCTGCCAGCTGGCTGAGCTGGGGAGGACAGTGCGGTCTTCCCGGAACCTCAGAGTGGCCTCGGAGCCAGGACAGGGCTGGCAGCGCAGGGCAGTAGAGAGGCAGGAATGTCAAGAACAAGATGCCCATGGAGCTGATCCCTGGGCGGCCTTTAATGCCATCACCTGGATCCCTTTCACCCTGCCTGGGGCAATGCTTGAGGTCAGCTGATTATTTGGGGACTGAGTAGGTGAACTTCTCTGGTCCAGAGCAGAGGCCCTCGTGTCACCTGGGGTGGAGACAGGGAGAAGGAAGTGGCAAAGAGCCTTGTTCTGCAGAATTTAAGCAGTCAGAGATTTCAACAATAATTACAAGTTGGACTTTCCAGAAGCATCCTTTTCTCTAGCAGAGGAGGTAAGGGATGTTTGTTTCTTCTTTGTTTCTGGGTCTCCTCTAGTGAAAACTCTTTCCTCCAAATGCTGAGAAACTCCCTGGGTGGTGGGAACAGAACCCTGCCAGCTTCCTGGAGTTCTCCCAGCTGGGGCCAGCAGCAACTTCTGGGCATCTAAGCCAGCCCAGAATTGGGCACAGTTGCTTAAAATAGCACAGTGTACTCTCTCTACCTTCCTGCCTGGAAAGGACACAGGCTTTTCTTGTGCCTTCGGAACCGGGTCTGGGGGTGGCAGGCAGAGCAGACAAGAGGGAACAGCCTCTGAGACTCTGACCTCACCAGGCCTTCCTGCCATGGTTTGCCCGTGGGGGGAAGAACTAAATCTCACCACAGCTCCGCTTACCTGCATTAAAGGAAGGAGAGAGAGAGAGATCTAATGCAAAATACTGGGCCACCTTAAATCATTTTTAAAATTTGTTTGGGGATGCAGTCAGAGACAAACAGTGGAGTCTGGCTGACAAGGATGTGTGTGTCCCGCTCTGCCGACGCCAGAACAGGGCCCGGGGCCCTCCTGAGCCTCTGCCGGGATGGGAGGCCACTGCAGTGAGGGACGAGGGCTGTCCCCAAGGCAGGCTGCAGTGCCCTCACCTGCTTTCCTCCGGTGTCTGCCGTCTAAGTGATGCTCTTAGAGGGGTCAGAAGGCCTCCTTGAATTTCCCAGATGTGCCCCAGAATCCACAAACTCTGAGGTTGGTTCAGAGCTGGGGGCACTTCTCTGGAAAGAGAGGGGTTGTCTTTCCACCCTGCAGCATGGCCGCATGAAACAAAGGTCCTTGCATCTGTGCACATCTGTCTTCCCCAGGAGAGGAGCTCCTCCTCCCAGCGCGGCAGCAGCCCCTCCTGTCCCCTCCCACCCTGCCTCTTCCTTTGATGCTGGTCAGTTCCCACCTTTAGCTCCGCAAAAACTCCGGCAGACTCCCAAGCGCAGGCCAGGTCTTTTCCAACACCCCATTTTAGGGGCTAGTTCTGGATAATGAAAATCCTCCTACTGGGTGTTACACAGATTTGGGGTACAGCGCAATGCTGGTCCCAGAAAAGAGTGCGCCTGGGCCCTGCAGTCAGTTGTAACAAAGACTTGATCTGTCTTCAAATATGCAAATGTTCCAGCAGGGCACCTCTCCTCCCTCCCGCAGGCAGTGTTGGCTTCTGGGGGCTGTCTGCTTGACTTCAGTCAGCCAGGCCACCCCCCACCCCTGCTGGTTCTGTCAAAACTTGAACCCAGTAGCTGGAAGGGGTGGTGATAGAAGAGTGAAAAGCTACTTCGGGACACTGGCATGAGCGTTGCCATATTCCAAAATGCCTTTCTCATTGAGGATTAGATGCCCAAGGGTTTTAATTACCTAACATTGGAACCAAAGCCACTGACCTTGCTCCTGAAGGAATATCTTCACCCTAGACCAGTCTAGAGAGCTCTGAACCTCCAGCTTAGCCAGCGGGCTTCCCGCATCCACAGTGCAGAGCTCACATATAACACACGCTCCCTCCCTCCTGTCCCAGGCCCCCTTTCTAATCCTAAAATCTGAACCCCAGCCTAGCTCTCCCCACCAACCTGGACCGCTCCCAGCCTCCTCAGAAGGAGGCCTTTCTGCCAACAGAGACATCCTGACAGCAGGGTGCTCCCACCGGTCAGGTTAGGGGGTGCTTGCTGCTGCCACTGGTCCCCCGTCCCACTCCCTGTTGGTGAACTGCTTCTCTTGAACTATCTTCTCCTCTCCCTGGCCCCCCCACCCCTGGCACCTGGGCTCCTGCTCAGGTAGGGCTCACTCAGCCCCCTTTCTCTTCAGCCAGCCTGGGAGCTGGCCTGCTCTGCAGTCCTGGGATCTGAGGATGTGATGGGAAGGCGTTGCCCCCACGACTGCCACGGGATGCCACTAATCCTTATCTCATTTGTTTGAAAGTATATGGGACCAAGCAATTAAAGGACTTAATTAATTAAACAAGAAACTTATTTTATTATTGCCTTCTTTTGCAGGATTTAACCTTTTCTTCCCTTTTTTGGGCTGTTTTGTGTTGCTTGTTCTTCACCAAGCACATTTCCTTTCCAAAAATGCCATGTCTTTCCTTTGCAAAAGCCCACCGGTGCTCTCCGTGGCTGTTTTTGTGGCTTTGCGTTTCTGTTGTTCTTTCCCTGTTTATGCCCCCGTGACCTCTCCGTGGCCTCCTGTTTGCTCACCCTCTTTTGTTTATTGCAGACCACCCCTATAATGACTCGTCCTTAAGAAACCACCCTGACATGTACAGTGGTGAGTCGCTGCGGTAACCCTGGGAGTAACCTCGCCTGTCCTAACCACAGTTTGCCTAACCTGACTGATACCATGCCGTTAACTTGTGCTGGGTGGCAGGTCTGACAGCTGGCCATGCCAGGGTGCCAAGGTGCCCCCTCCAGAACACTGCTCACCAGGAGGACAGTGGCCAGTTCAGGAGTTTGAGGTGGTTCACGTGGCAGTGTGGCCTCCTCAAATGTGCAAGCCTCCAGTGGCTGAATTCTGGAATAGTTGGTTAAACCAGGGTAGGGACTTATCAGAGGGTTCAATAGAAACTTAGGAATCAGAATCAGTGGTGGGTGGATGGAGAAACCCGAGGCTAGACGTCCTAGCAGTGGTTTAAAGAACACAGAAGCTTGGTAGTGGGGGTGTTTACTTATCTCCCAAGTGTCTGGATGTGAACGGTTTGTGTTGTATCCAGCCTCAGTTACTAGGGGTACCATGTCGCAGGGCCCATGTCTCTTTAAAGCCCATCTGGGAAATACGAGTAGGAGGCCAGCTCTGAGCTCTCTTTTGCAAGGCGAGCATAATGAAGATGCCATTCGCTGTCCCCCATCCCCTGCGCCTCCACTCCCCTCTGGGAGTGCGCACAAACCCGCTGCCCCCCAGTCAGCATGCTGGCAAGTCATGGAATAGTGTCCATGAGGCATACTTCTAACTCATCACACAACTGGTTGCTCAAGCTGATTAGGAGGGTAATTGGCTATTTCCACACCTGATCACCACCTCCTGCCATGCCTCAAGAATGTCTTGTTTGCCTTGAGCAGCCCAAGGAATCATCATTTGTTGGCGCTGAAGAGGCAGCTGGTCCCCATCATCAGCTATGACTCGGAAGCTGTCCCTGCAGGTCCCCGGGGAGGTCACTGCAGGGCTCGGATAGATAGGAAGTGTCTGTATTTTGATGAGCTAATATAAACAACGGTCAGAGTCTGGAGTGGGGGATGGGAGGAGGGAGAGCGAGAGCTGGGGAGAGACAAAGCCTCGAACTTGGCACCAAGCAGCCAGAGCCACACTGAGCTCCTGCCCAAGAGATTCAGGGTCTGAGGAGGCAGGAGGCCTTTGTTGGACCCTTGGCATTGTTTGTTTTCAAAATAACAGGGCCAACCGCCATTGTGTCAAGAGCCCCAGAGCACTGGTGTGGAATATTCCTTTTTCTAAATTGGATTCTGGGGAATCTGTTATGGAAGTATTCTTAAAGCTTGAGTCTATCAGAGCCAGAAAGTCCCTTAGAGACCATCTGGTCCAAGTCTTCACTTCATGTAAGGTAAACCATTCGGGGGACACGCACGTAGAGTTGTTTCATTAATGGGATGCATTCACAATTCCACCTCCTTAAACCAATCTGTGACCAGTGGTGAATGTTACTACAAGGAGTGAATCGCAGTCATACATACCATCCAGGTCTGTGAAACCAAGCCGTGCTCATAAGAACGTACTTGGAAATAACTGACCCCTTTTTCTCAATCCGAGGTAGAATGGGACAGATTGAGTATGATGGGAAGGATATAAAGTCAAAGTGAGGCATACATTGAGCAAAGGACATTGCCATTTCTAGAAAGAAATGGGGAGTTGAAAGCAGGGAGGAAGAGAAGATCCTGAGTGCAGGGAGCTGGACAGAGAGGCGCAGTGACGCTTTCTGCTTGGCTTTGAAATACGGTGCGCCTCTTGTGTAGCCGGAGGACCACCTCATCGTTACATTTTGTTCCAGTGATTTCTACAGCAGTTTGGAATCCTGTGAACATATGCCAGATGCCTCCTGACCTGCTGAGTAGCAGGGGGAAGCTGGTCTGAGATTGTAACTTACCACTTATAACTTAGCCAGGCAAGGAGACAAGGAAGGTGAGGGTGTGCACTCTGCGGCAGACTGCCTTGAATTAAACTCAGGCTCCAGGAACTACCACTGAGTGACCTTGAGCAAGGCATTTAGAGTGTCAGAACGTTAATCTCCTCATCTGCAAAATGCGTATATTACCTGCCCCCTAGGATTGTTTTGAAGATTAAACAGGATAATGTGCATACAGTTCCTAGTATGGTGTCAGACACATCGGTGATTAATAAATGCCACCCATTACTGACCTTACAGAGAATGGTTTGGTGTTGACTGTGTTAAGTATGATTGTTGCATGCTTCTGAAATTAAGAGGCACGCAGAGAACTTGAAGCGAAGCTGAGGGAGAAAGGCAGGCACAATTAGGGGAAGGAAGTACTATGGAGGGAGACATTTTAGGGCAGACTAGAAAAACAGAAGCTGTTCAAAGCTCCACCTGTGCTGAGAACTAGATAAGAAAAAGGCTCCAACCACTGCATGAGGCGTTTAGGTTAGACAGGGACAAGGTTTCCTGGCAGTGGAAGATATCAAATGTTCCTAGACAGACAGTTTTTCTCATCTTCTGGGGTTGCTTGTTCAGTGTTCCTGGAGCCAGGGAGGTGGAGGAGACGCCAGGGGTCCAGCCCCACGAGTTCTCCGTTCTGAGAACCAAAAGCAGCAAACGTGGCATCCAGCCACCCTGAAGAGCCGTTTTGGCAAAGGTCTCAGATCCTTCTGATTCACTGGACTTGTTCTGCTGACACACAGCATTTGACAGGGAGGAGATAGTCTGGTTTTTAGCTATCTTGGCCTTTCACTTAACAGGAGACAAGGCATTTTTCATTCGCCCTTTACAAGCCAAGGTAGCTGAGGCAGTGCCATCTTCCGACGTCCCCGGAGCTGACCAGCGCCTCCTGCCCTGGAAAGCCACGAGCCCACTGAGCTTGGGGGCACAGGAAGGGGCAGGCTGGCCTTGGGCCAGAGGTCACGTGGCCCACGTGGCGAGCTCTTCCTGAACCCACACAGACATGAACTTCAGCGTCTGGATTCAGAGTTTGATCAGTTATGAGGTCCAACTGCAACCCTGAAAATCAAGGCAAGTAAGAGAAGCATCATCAGGCTAGAGAGGCCGGATCCCCACCTCTGAGAGGGTGTTGGGGCCCTACGACACCCTCGGGGACTGTCATTTTCCACCATTGAGAGTCTCATAGACTAGTCACCTTTGTCCTAGACGCTCTTCTTAGGTCCTCTTCTCCAGGGAAAGAAATTAGCCACCCTCCTTGGAAGCAGTGGCCCCCAAAGCCACCAGCTGGGTGTCCTTCGTTAATCTTCATGCAGAATCCTCCTGCTGCAACGGACCTCATTTCTGCACCGCCTCCCCCCAGGTCCAGCCTCCTCATCCCTTAGTGATGCCGTGTGTCCCCCCGGCTCCTCGTCAAGCTTCCCGTGGCCTTAAGAGTCCAGTTGAGGCACCTTCGGAGCCACTAAACACCCAACCCAGCTTTTTGTCCCAGCCTGGCCTGAGTTCATTTAATAGGCACCAAGGAGACACAGTGAGAATAAGATTCGAGGAAACCGTGGTGGAAGAGTTTCACCAGAACGGCTCATTAAGACAAAAATATCTTTCTTCTTCACCTCTTTTGCCCTTGGATTTGGGTTTTCTTTGGTTTGAATAGGAAAGATATTCCCAAAGCTGACCGTCAGAAGTCGGAGCAAGCGGGGGATCTGTCCTTCAAGAGAAAGGCGATGTAGGACAGACATCTGAGCACAGGCTGTGGCACTGACTGGTCCACAATCCAAAACACAATTGGCCGTGACCTTCGCAAGTCTGTTGACCTCACTGAGCCTCAGTGTCCTCTGCTGAGGACACCACCCCAGTTGTTGTGAGGATTAAGCCTCCTCACGACATCTAGATACAGCTCTGAACGCAGTACTTGGCCCGTAATGAATGCTCACCAGGTGGCAGCCCTGATTATTACCTCTGCCTTTTAGGACGTTCTTCCCTGTATTTTTGAACTTCTGGCTTGTTTCCCAGTAGACTCTCCTCCTTTGGGGTGACGGCATGGTTGCTAGCCCACACCCCACCAGTACCATCGCTGTAACCTCTTTATAGTCGCAGCTACGGCATGTGAAGGTGCCCACGGCGAGACTGCTCGAGGCCCCCTGCCATGCTTATCGCTTTGCTGTCATGTGTCTTCGTGGCTGCACGCTACGGTGTGAATTCCATGTCCACAGGGTCACAGATTGCTTCCGACAGATTTCGTCCAGGTGTGGAAGAAGGGGGCTGACCAAGCTGAGGCCTCTTCCACGTAATCCCCGGGTTCCCAGATTCAGCAGCCTGACAGCAGCGCCTCCTGCCCTGAAACCTCCTCCTCATAGCGCCCTTGACCTTGTATTGTCTTGACCGTTCAGTGGTTCCATGATGATGGGTGGTCAGAAGCTGCAGCTCTGGTATCGAGCTTCCTTGGCACTGAGAGCTGGGTGCCGCAAGTTTTAGAGGTAGAGATGGTAACCAATTAACCGCATAATGGATTAACCCCTTCAGTAGCCACTGTTGTATATGTGTGTGCTGGTGGGACAGCTGAGGCTACCTACGGACAGAGACATAACATGTGGGGTGAACTGTTGCCTTCTTTTCTGTTCTCTTCTCCCCTTGAATTCACTCATCCCCCGGCTGTGTGCCGTGCATTGTGCCAGCTGCCTACCTACCTCTGCATATGTTTCCTCACTTCTTCCCCTGACACAAGGATAAAATAGACACAAACTGTATGAAATGCACTCCCCTGATGGCTCAGGGAGAGGAGCGAAGTGCCCCCAGGGCAGGAGTCCCACTCATCCAGCCGGGCACCAGCTGACCCAACAGACTCCTTAGGAGACACCAGTGCCACAGAGACGGAGTCCGCCTGCCTCTCTGTCCTCCCCCTGCCAGTCCCCATGCACAGCCCCTGCCCAGAAAAATGCCTCTGTTCTCACTGCGGGCGTCTCCGAGGGCCCCCAGCTCCTGGTGGCTCTGCTTCCCTTCTGCCTCTCGCCTCTCCAGCTGAGTCTTAGACTCAGCTTAACACCAGGGGTAGCTCAGTTTCTGTTTTTATTTTGAAGTCTCCTTGTTTGCAGTCACACACCTTGGGCACGGCGTGCCACCTCCAGTTTCTCCTTGCATGGGGATCCTGGTTAGACAACCTGGGCTCTTCCCCTGTCCATCTTATCCATTAACATACAACTGTGCAAAGAGCCCCGGGGGAGAGGGGAGGCGCAGGGGAGGCGGGGGTCCCCTCTGCTGTGGGTGTGCCCAGACGTGCATGAGCCCTTCCACAGGGAAGCAGCCATCCCGACAGGACGGCCTCTGTGAGCCACCTGGCCTTCAAAACCTGCCTGCCTGCCACTGATCTCCCTCCGCGGCTGCTCCGTCTAGTTGAAGTGGAGATCGCCTGCGCCTCTGAGCTGCCGCTTCTCCCCACCTCCCGGTCTCTCACATCCAATTAGCACCCTCCTCCCCAGCCCCTTCCAGAGTCATTAGTGAAGAAGCAGAATGGTCTTGGCCCCAGAGGGATTCCCTGTCATCTCTGCTCATTAATTCTCTCCATGTCTGTGCTAAACCATTAATAATGCTCCCTGCATCTCTGACTGTTCATCTGGGTCGCTGTGGCTTCATCCCAGCTCCTTGTCCCCAGGGTCCCAAAGACCAGGCTGTCTGTCCGGTGGCCTCAATATGTGCCTTCTCTCCCTTCCACTGCCACTGACTTGGCCTCGCTGGGGTCCACCGCCATGGCCTCTGGGGTCCCAACACCAGATTCTTGGGGAGCAGACCTCTCGCTGTCCAGGCAGCCCCGTTGCAGGGAAGGAGAGGCTTACGAGCTGGGGGGGAAGTGGGGCTCCTCTTGGCAGATCCTTTCAGAACTCAGAGCTGCTCACGCACGTGCCAGTGGGGCTGAGGACCCCCGCGCTTCCTAACACTCCTCTCTTAATGACGCCGCGACCCTTGGGGTGGTTTCAGCTGGGAGGGTCCGGGGCTTGGTACCACTGAGGGCACGGGGGTGAGA
Source organism: Manis pentadactyla (assembly GCF_030020395.1). Taxonomy (NCBI): domain Eukaryota; kingdom Metazoa; phylum Chordata; class Mammalia; order Pholidota; family Manidae; genus Manis; species Manis pentadactyla. The sequence goes on along the minus strand of NC_080027.1, from coordinate 122,846,420 downwards.
AGGGGCCTGATGACATTTCCTTCTAGCCCTACAGCCTTGGTCTCGCTGCATCATCCCTCTGGGCAGGAGGCTCACAGGAGCTTGTTCTATCCTGTTCCAGCCCGAGGAGTTGCAGAGAGAACACCCAGCTTCATGTATCCCCAGGGCACTGCGAGCAGTCAGATGGTGCTGCGCGGCATGGACCTCTTGCTGGAGTGCATCGCCTCTGGAGTGTACGTACAGTGTGCACCCCCACTCCGGGCCACCTCCAGGAGGGCGGGCATGGAATTGGTGCATGCTCTATTCATGCCACTTTCTGGGGGCAAAAAGAGAAGTGAACAGCCCCTAGTGAGGCCTTTGCAAACCCTAGTCATCTCCATACCATTCTGCCTGTCTCTTGACTGGACGAAAGAGGAAAGGAGATGAGAAGACATCCTGTGTGTGTGCTAGAATCTGGTGTGACTTTACGTAAGTCCCTCAGGTGCTTAGGAGGTGGCTGAGCATCCCCTCATATCGGGGGGATCGGCATTCAAAGGACATGCACTCTCCTGGGCCTAAGTGCACTTTAAGGACACCCGGGTGTCCCGGGCTCTGCAGCAGAATAGCAGGGTCACCATTAGTGATAAGCCCCTATTTCCTGCTTGCTCCCTCTCCTAGCCCAACACCAGACATCGCATGGTACAAGAAAGGTGGGGACCTCCCATCTGACAAGGCCAAGTTCGAGAACTTTAACAAGGCTCTGCGTATCACCAATGTCTCCGAGGAAGACTCCGGGGAGTATTTCTGCCTGGCCTCCAACAAGATGGGCAGCATCCGGCACACGATCTCGGTGAGAGTAAAGGGTACGTTGTGTGTATTTCTCATTATGATGACTTTGCCAGCCCTGAGCACCACAACCTTCCTTCCCTCTTAGGGTGGTGGGGCAGGGTGAGTGCGGAAGACTCAACATACTGGTCAGTAACAGTTGTGACCTGCCAGCTGTGGTGTCACCCCTGGGTGTGAGTGAGTGTATGTGTGTGATGGGTGTTAAGGGAAGGAGAGCCACCTGACCATCACCCAACCCTTTTTGGGCCTGGGGCTCCCTCGGCAGGTGGATTTCGTCCTGTGGTCCGTTTGGGTCACACTCAGAGCCTTTTCTGCCTTTCCTTTTGCATTCTAGCTTGTGGTGTGTTGTCTTAGCCCTGTTGTGTACCCGTGCATGGTTCTTCTAAAAATGGGGAGTCCTCATGGCCCAATTTATTATTTTTTTTAATCATCTCCCTCCCCCAAAGCATAGACGGCCCACCTGAGCTATTGCAGGCGATAGAGCACATGCCTTTCTGGGGCCAGCCGTGGGTGGTGGGGTCCACTAGTCATTGCTCAGCCTGGGGCTGAAGTGTCACATTACTCTGCAATGTAAGTAACAGCCACTGTGTGGGATGGTGAGGTCTCCTTAGAGCTGCTGACCTTGGTCCCAGCATGACACTCAAACCAGGTGTTCTTAACCTTTTTTGGGCTATTAAAATCTTTGAGAATCTGATCAAAAGGACCTTATTCTCAGAAAAATCCACACATCTACATATTCACAGAATTCTTTCCACAGTTGGAAAGGATAGCCAACTAAGAGCTTCTGCTCTAACCAAAGTTCAGTGCTTAAAAGAATGAGTATAAGGCCTTTCCTAAATGGTCTGATCTTCAGCAACAACAAAAAAAATCCAGGGGGGTCAACCCCGTGCCCACCTTGCCACCAGCCCTGGCTCGAGCACTTGGCTGCCCACCGTGAACACGTGTGGAGCTCTAAGGGCGCCCACTGCCCAGGCTGCCCTGAGGATTCTGATTTCGTGGGTCTGACAGGCCCTAGTGTTGTGTTTGTTAGAGGCTCTCCAGGGGACTGCAATGAGCAGCCCCAGCTTAGAACTAATGTTCTGTGACCTCGGAGTAGACCAGTTGGCATCTGTGGTGCTAAGCCAGCCAAAGGCAGGCTAGACCGCATCATCCCTTGGGAATGAGGCCCGGGCAGGTGGTGAGGGCCTGCGGCTGGCACTCAGGGGCCCCCGCCTTCCTGGAGGGAGCCCGGCTGGCCTGTTCTACCTGCCCCATGCCACCTAACTCCCCTGCCTGTGCCATCCTTGCCTTCCAGCTGCCCCCTACTGGCTGGACGAACCCAAGAACCTCATCCTGGCCCCCGGGGAGGACGGGAGACTGGTGTGTCGAGCCAGTGGGAACCCCAAGCCCACCGTCCAGTGGATGGTGAATGGGGAACCTTTGCAATGTAAGTAACAGCCCTTATCCCACCTGACCCTGCTCTCTGTCCGTCAGAGACTCAACGTCCATCCCCATGGGCCAGCCCTGGTTGTCCCAGAAGTGGCCACTGCTTCTGGAGCCGCCCACCTCTGGGCATCTCAGGAGGCAGGAAAGCTGCCCCATCTGTGTGTGCAAGAACAGGAGGCCTATGGGTACTTCCCCATATTTAGGGGATTTCTGCTCTCTTGGGTTTTTCTTAAATTTCCGCTTTCGGCCCTTAACTCCAGAGCCCTGTTCAAGGCCTGGGGCCTGGGGCCACATCTCCTGAGAGTTTGGGCTGAGTGCCAGCTGGGGCTTGGAAGGCAGAGGAGACCTCAGTAAGCCATTGTCACTGGTGACCCAGACCCCTCTCTGCTGAGGGAGTAAGGGCAGGGTTATGCAGCAGGAATGAAGACCCGGTTGGATATAAGGAAGAGCTTCCCCACGGGAGCAGAGACACCAGTTACTGAGCACGCTCAGACTTTCAGAAAAATTAGTCCTACCCTGAAGGCTGGAATAGATGACTCCGGGGCCCCTTCCAGCTGGAGGTCTTCATCGGGTTTTCACATCATCTTCTATCCAGTTGCATTTGCTTTTTAAAACGCCCTTTCGTTACTTTCTCTGAGCTGTCAGAGGAAGTGCAAACAATGATATCAACCAAATAGTGGAAAAAAATAGATGGAAAGAACTCAGAGCCTGACTCTAGGGCAGCAGATGATAGAGGCAGGCAGAGAGGCAGGGGAGACAGGAGAGAGAGAGGAGGTGGGACTGCACCTCCATAGACATTTACTGTGTAGCAGGCACTGCCTCGTACCGCAGCCCTTCAGCTCTTTAACCTCAAATATTAAAGATGAGGAAGTGAGGCTCTGATGGTGCAGGAATTGCCCAAGGTCGCAGGACTAGGCAGCTGCAGAGTCGTGGCATTCTGTACGCAGCACAGAGTGCTGTCTGGTACTGAGTACCATCATGCCCAGCAAATAGCCTTCCCCGGGGTACAAGCCGGGATAGGGATCTCGCCTCCCTCTGCCATTCTCCCTGTCCCAAGAGCGCTCTGGGGTCAGGCAAAGGCACTAAAGTTCCCAGCACTATTAAACAAATGCAGAGCCCAGGATTTGCAGCTGAGCCTGGTCCTGGGAAGGTCGCCTGTCGCTTAAAGGGGAGTGGCTGGGAGGAAACCAGCTCCATGAGAACTGCCGTGAGGCACTGAAGTTGCTGGCACTGACTTCCTCAGCCTTTTTGCTGACCGGGGCCTCGGGGAAGGATACAAGGATGCTGCCCTTCTCTTCATTCATCCCCCACCAATCCCCAGTTTTCTGGGCTCAGACTTGCTATTGCGGAAGCGGTGCCCTGGGGCCACGGTAGTTCTAAGTGAACCTGGATGAGTTCCTGGACCACGCAGGCCAAGTCATCTGGTCCAGTCCATAAACCTTACAGAGAAAGTCACCTGCTTATGAAGAGATGAGAACAGGGGCCATTCTCTACATTTCTAGAAAACTTTTATTTGTATAGTTCTTGGTCATCCTATTGCCTTAGCCTTAAGGTAGGAGAGAGACAGGAGTGATTCTTTCCCATTTGGCAGATGAAGGAAATGAGACCCAGAAAGATGCACTGATCTGCCCAGGTCCCTGCTTGACGTGTGAACCTGACGAGACCCTGCAGCCCCTCCCCAGCCTCTGCTGTCTGTGCCTGCAGCCTGGCATTACCGGGGCCACCGTGGCAGGAAGTGTCCCTCTCAGTTTATGTACACTTCATGGGATAATCCGGTAGCTTCAGCAAATATAAGGACTCATTCGGTTTTGAGCAGACATTGACTTAAGGGTTTAATTCTGTGAAAGTCTGAGGAACACTGCTCAGAGGATGGGAAGGTGATCAGTCCCAGACAGTTGTATATTGCTTTGTCATTTTCAAAACACATTTAAATATATTTATATTGCACATTGGATTAAAATAATAAGAATAATAGTGTGTAACAGGCCCTCTGCTACTGACTTGATATGTGCATAAAATTTCAGGTTATCCTCATAAAAACTCACAAGGTCTTTTGTAGAAAAGGAAACCAAAGCTTAGAGGGATTGAATCATGCTGGCAGGTGATGTGGTTAGGTTCAGATTCCTTCCTGTTGCCACAGCTTCTGTGCTCAGCCACACCTGCCCAGGTGCTAGGAAGGTCGAGTGGGACTCTTATTCCCATTGGATGGATTGAGAAATAAACTCTGTAGGTTTGTTGATGGCGCAGGGTCACACAGCGAGGCAATGGTGGGGCCAGGAGCCGGGGCTTCTGGGAGCCCCCCAGCGCTGCTCCTTCCACAGCACCCATGGTACTGGGAGCCCTGGGCAGAGCCCCAGGTGCCCTTCACCCTGCCCTCCCCCATTGCTCACGAGGACCATCCTTCCTTCTGCAGCGGCACCCCCCAACCCGAACCGTGAGGTGGCCGGGGACACCATCATCTTCCGGGACACGCAGATCAGCAGCAGGGCCGTGTACCAGTGTAACACCTCCAATGAGCACGGCTACCTGCTGGCCAACGCCTTCGTCAGTGTGCTGGGTGAGTGCCGCAGAACCTCCCTGGGGCCCGCTCAGGTCAGGGGCCCGCTTTCTTCCCCTGAGAGCAGCCAGGCTGGGTGGGGTGAGAGGGCATAGGACAGGGGCAGCCCAGACTGAAGATGAGATGTGCAGGGAGGATGGGAAACTTAGAATCCACAGGGCTGGATGTGCAGTTGATTGCATGGTGGAAGTCAGCCTTCATCGCCCCCCTGCCCTGATGGGAGCAGACCCGTCTTATCCCCTTGGGGTCCCGTCCCCTTCGGGTGTCCACGCTGACTCTCCCTGCGTTCTCAGTGGGCCTCAGGATGGGAAATGGTTCTGAGTATGTCTGGCCCTCCTGGAGCAGTGGGAGGGGGCAGCTGAGAGAGGCTCTGGAGCTGTGGAGGGGCAAGTAAAGAACCTGCCAGACAGTTTGGGGAAACCCTTTGAAAAAGCTGGACTGGGTGTAGGGTAGGTTGAGGGCAGGTGGAAAAGCTCCTCCTTCCTCCCCTAATTCTTAGAGGCTTCTTAAAGGAGGGAGGTTGGTTGGGGAGGCGTGTTGGCACTTTGAGAGCTGCTGTGAGGAGGAGGCAGGTAGACATGAGACTGAGGGGGAGAAGATGGCAGGGTTGACCCCCACCCAAGAGGAGTTCTGGGATTACAGATGTCCCCCCACGGATGCTGTCGCCCCGGAACCAGCTCATTAGGGTGATCCTGTACAACCGCACACGGCTGGACTGCCCGTTCTTCGGGTCCCCCATCCCCACACTCCGATGGTAAGTGCCAGGAGACTGGGCTTCCTGCCCTGGGATCGTCTCTCTCCCCAGCCTCATTCCCACCTGGCCCATCACAGGTGTTCAGCAAGACCTGGGACCCTTAAAGGGTTGGAGCTGGGAGAAAGTGGGCAGAGAAGGGCCGGGACTTGCCAGGGCCGCCCAGTGGTTGGAGGCTCAGGCTCCAGGCTCCTGGCATGGGGCTCCTCCTCCTGCCCGCGCGGTCTCTCGAGGGGGTGCGGCCCCGCCCCGCTGGGCCCCGTGCTTTCTCAGTATGCGTCGTTCTGCTGCCCTGTTGTGAGGTTTAAGAATGGGCAAGGAAGCAACCTGGACGGTGGCAACTACCACGTCTATGAGAACGGCAGTCTGGAGATCAAGATGACCCGCAAAGAGGACCAAGGCATCTACACCTGTGTCGCCACCAACATCCTGGGCAAAGCTGAAAACCAGGTCCACCTGGAGGTCAAAGGTAAAGGAGAGGGTTGTAGGTAGAGGACAGGTTGGTGCGTGCAAGGAAGCCGACTCCTCAGAGTCATCAGCGTGCGTTACTCATGTTGAAAGCGCACCGTGCCGAGTGTCCAGTCCCTAGTGGGACCCTCCCCGTGGGTCTGTCCTCCCAGAGCTTCCAGCTGGCCTGGGTGCTGGGAACATGGAGTCATCACCAGCCTGGTCCAAATGGAATTAGGGAGGGAAGCCTGCTACCACGCCAGCTGCCCACTACCACCCCAAAAATCGCCTCCTGTCTTCCCAAGCCGGATGGAAAGGATCAGGGATGCTTTGCTCTTTGGGACGGCCCGTCCCAGGCCTCCCCTCCCTGTGCATGTAACTCAGAGGTGGCGGGCAGAGAACATGGCAGTGATGAGCTCCCTCGGCCTGTCCGCAGACCCCACCAGGATCTACCGGATGCCCGAGGACCAGGTCGCCAAACGGGGCACCACGGTGCAGCTGGAGTGCCGAGTGAAGCACGACCCGTCCCTGAAGCTCACGGTCTCCTGGCTGAAGGACGACGAGCCGCTCTACGTGGGCAACAGGTGCCTGCGCCTTCCTTCTCTTCCTGGGGCTCGCTTGGGGGCACTTTCTTCCCCCTTGCTCTTGACAACACAGGGGAGGGCCCGGGGAAAGGGCCCCTGGGTCGTGCACGCTGCCCAGGCCCTGCTGAGACGGGCGCAGCGGCCTCAGTGAACCCCGCCCCGTACCCTCCCCTGTCACTCTGCGTCTCTCTCCTCTTTGCCACTCCCTTCTCTTCAGTTCTCTCCCGCTCTCCGCTCATTCCTTCTTTTTTCCTCCTCCTGGGTCACTCACGGCGGGGACCCCGTCCACGCACTGCCCTGCTTGCAGTGCCCCCGTCGTCCAGCAGAGGGCGGGCCGGAGCCGACAAGAACCGTCGCCCCGGCCGTGGCAGTTCCCAGCCCTCCCAGCCCCGGGGCGGGTCCCACTCCACCCGCTCTGGCGCCTCCCTCACCCCAGATCCAGATTCAGTCGGGGTCAGAGGAGGGCCCAGACACTGAAGGGGGTTAGAAGTCCCGCAGGTGTTCCTAAGGCGCAGTGGGGTCGGGAGCGGCCGGTCCCACGCGCGGCCGCAGGGCTCCTGCCGTGCCTCTTCCACCTCGGGTGGCCGCGCAGGGCCCTGAGGCTGCGATGGGTTCCAGGCGTTCCCCGCGGTCACCTGGGTTTGGCAGGGGTGTTCCGGCGGCCGGCACGGGCGTGCTGGCATGCGGCGGACGCTGACCTGCTCGCTGGTGCCCTCCGCCCTCTGTAGGAGGCAGTTCAGAGGAGCCTGGGGTGCGGAGACCCATCTGGGCCGAGACACAGGAGGGATACCAATCTGCCTTTTGTGGGGTGGGCCTACCCGGGCCCAGTTAGGTTGGGGAGCACAGCCCAAGAAAGGCAGAGGACAGGCACTGAACTTGAGGACAGTGAATAAGGTCAGGGCCACTTCAGCTCTGCGCACTTCCCTCTCCCTCCGTCAAGCCCTGGAAGCGTCCAGGGTGGTGGTGAGACCCTGCCTTTCCCAAAGCACTGAGATGGAGGCTCGTGCCCTGCCTGTGAGGCTGCCCTCTCCCTTCTGACTGGCCATCCCCGCTCCAGGGAGAGGGCAGCTGGCCATGCCCAGCACTCCCCTGCCTCTTCCCCGTGCCCCAGTGGCCCTCCTCCCAGCCCCTCCCTGGTGCCTTTGCAGGATGAAGAAGGAAGACGAGTCCCTGACTATCTTTGGTGTGGCAGAGCGGGACCAGGGCAGCTACACGTGCATCGCCAGCACCGAGCTGGACCAAGACCTGGCCAAGGCCTACCTCACCGTGCTAGGTAACTGCCGCTGCTCATACAGGCGCCCACCCCCTCCCGCAGCCAGGGAAGCCGTGGGCCCTGGACGGTTCCAAGGGCAACGCCCGTGGCCAGCGGGCCTACCCAGCGTGGTGACCACCTGCCTTTGATCTAAGGGTTAGGAAGCTGCTCCTTTCAGAACAAGCTGTGCTGGACAACTAACCTCCTGAGTGGGACCATTAACTCGGCCAAGTCCTCAACCAAAGGGTCCTGAAGGCGGGTGGAAGAGTGGACAGGGGGTCTCGTTGTGACCATTTTTACCAACTTTACAGCTAACTCTGTACTAAGTCGATTAAAACGATCCATCGTTGAAGCAAGACTGAATTTCGTGTTCGTCCTTCCAACCCCTTCTGCTAGCCTTACTCTCCTCCCACGCTGCTTGGTGGGATTCCGCCGGGTATGAGCCCTTAGCCATCTCGGCCCGCCCTCGTGTCCAGGCCGGACTGTAAATACTAAGCCATCCCAAGCTCAGAGGCCAGTAGCCTCCTGTCCAGGGACGCAAATCTCTCGCTGTCTCCTTATCACCTCTGTTCCTCTCTCGGTGCCCTACTGCCCTTATTTGGGGCACTCCTGTCCCTTCCATAGGGAATAGTTGGCCCAGGCACAACAGTAATGTTGGGACAGGAAGGGGACGGAAGTTCCACCCCCACCATGGAGGAACACAGGAAGACTGAAAGGAGGGGGCAGGGGGAGCTGTCCACGGAAGGGAAGGTGAAGCTCTGCCTGGAGCCCCTCAGCCCAGGGGCCGCCGTTCAGGCCTCGGCCGCCTAGTCCCATCCTTCTAGACCACCTGTAACCCTGGATAACCTGCTAACCCGGTAACCCGTCTTACCTTTGCAGCTGATCAGGCCACTCCGACTAACCGTTTGGCTGCCCTGCCCAAAGGTAATTCCTACTAATCATGGAACCTCCACCACACCTTCTCTAGGTATCTGGGAGGCAGGAGGCGAGGGGAGAAGGTGCAGGACAGTGCTGCGTGTAGGCAAGCAGGTGACCCCCACTTTGCCAAACCCGGGCCCCACTCCTCCTCCTGGGCCCCTGTCACAGCCCTGCTCTGGGCTTCCTGCTCCTTCTGTAGGTCAGGCTGGGGAGTCCTGAGCTGCCATTTCAGCCCCATCCCTTACCTCTGGCCACACTCACCTCTCCCTTGGGGTGGCCTGTTGTCTTCCCCCAGCTTGGCCTCCAAAGTATGTAAGGTCCAGTCAGGAAAGCCAACTTGCTTTGAGCTACCCATCGACTCATCTTTGCAGCCTCTCCACATGTGCTCCTATACACCCATTTACAATCTGCATGTACACCTGCATGTACACACACACACAAACATGGGGTCATGTGACTCTCCTTCCAAATCCTTCCAGTAACCAGCCAACATGTGGAAAATAGCTGGCTCAGGGAGCCAGGATGGGAAAAGATCATGCCTACCACTCCCAGTCAGCCACAGGGTGGCTTTATGCCCAGGCCAGGATGGCACTTCTGCCCACTAAGTGTCCTGTCTGGATACTTGCTGAGCTCCTCTGTCTGGCTGCCCATTACTGAAGCTAAGTCCCCATCTCCACCTGCCCAGGTACTCTGTCCTTGTCCCTCCCCTTCTCCTGCCTGGTTGGCCCTGCTCAGCTCTCCACACCCCCTCCTGGGCTCCTGTCCCCTCAGAGTCTTGGCACACAGAGTAGAAAATAATTATCATAAGAAAAGGAGACAAAATCCCATGCTTCTTGGCCAGCTTTCCTGAAAGTCATAAACATGGGCTAATGAAAAGGGAACTGTTTTCCAAATGCTTGCATGGTGAGAACATCCGCAGAAATGGGGTCTCCCCTTGGTCCTTCCTTGGCCCCTGGGGAAGAGGGTGGTCCCTGAGCCTACCCCCCCAGGCAGGCTGGGGTTGGTTCCTGCTGATGGTGACCTCAGCCAGTCAGGGGCCTGCCCAGGGCCGTGTCCAGGGCTGGGGCCAGCGCAAGGGCCGGCTGGCTCTAACGCGGGAGTCCTGCCTGGTGTCTTCTCCCCCTGCTGCCAGGGCGGCCCGACAGACCCCGGGACCTGGAGCTCACGGACCTGGCCGAGAGGAGCGTGAGGCTGACCTGGATCCCAGGGGACGATAACAACAGCCCCATCACAGGTCAGCTGGGGCCATGCATCCTGCCCAGAAAAGAGGGACCGTGGCAGTCTAGACACCGAGGCCTTGCCATGGTTTCTGGCCCTACTTCTGCCTCCCTTTGTGTGCCCTGGGCCACTGGCAGAGCACGTGGGGGCCTTGGTTTCCCTGGCAGTGTCCTGGGAGGCATCGTCCTGTGCCTCTGTCTACCCAGGGGAGAGGGTAAAAACCCAGAAGCCACGAGGGAGGGCTCTCAAGAGCAACCCCGCCAGCAGCTCCCGGGACAGCTGTCTTCCTTGCCCACTCAGACTACGTCGTCCAGTTTGAAGAGGACCAGTTCCAGCCGGGGGTCTGGCACGACCATTCCAAGTTCCCAGGCAGTGTCAACTCAGCCATCCTCCACCTGTCCCCTTACGTCAACTATCAGTTCCGGGTCATTGCCGTCAACGAGGTCGGCAGCAGTCACCCCAGCCTCCCGTCCGAGCGCTACCGAACCAGCGGGGCACGTGAGTACCTGAGGGATAACGGGGTGCGGACGCAGTTACCCCAAGTTCAAACTGAGTTTCCTCACGAATCTGGGCAAGTTACCTAACCTCTCCAAGGCTCGGCTTCCTCATCCATGAAACAGACAGTAACACCGCCACTTCCATCAGGACGATTACATTTGAAAATGCCACTTGGGTTCTGACCAGGGTGCCTGGCATACAGTAAGCACACAAGAAGTGTTACCTGTCATTGTTATTATGCCTAATACCATGAATCATTCTTGGTCTGCTTTAAGGGGAAGAGCTATGGCAACAATTTGCAGGAGAAATACAGAAGCGGGTATGATGCCAGGTTTCTTCTCCTAACACACTTGAGTAATGTTTGGATTTCTGAAATCACAACAGCTCATTGAGGATGGAGATGCTCCCCAAAAATGTCAAATGCCAAGGATAAACCAGTCTGGCATTAAACATATTTAGCGGCTAATCCGTGAAGGGGATAATCCACTTTAAGTTGCTGTATTGACCATCTACAGTGTGGAAGGCCTTAGGATAAATGCTGCCTAGGAAGGGATTAAAGTTCAAAAGACATCAGCCCTGCCTTGGGGGTTTAAATCTTAGCTCAGAAAGCCTGTCATCCACATGAGAAAACAGCAGAGCAAGTTCTGTTGCCTATGGGACAGAAGGTGCAGAGAGATGCTGAGAAGACAGTGCATAGAAAGGATGGAGGGAGAGGGGTTGCTTACAGTGCCCCCGTAAGGCACAAATTGGACTTGAACTTTGCACCCATTTGGATTCCAGCTCCTGAATCCAATCCTGCTGATGTGAAGGGAGAGGGGACCAGAAAGAACAACATGGAGATCACGTGGACGGTAAGAGTCCCAGCCCTTCCCTCGATGGGCCTGCACACCTGGCCCTGGGTCCCTGAGGTCACAGGGTGGCTCAGACCACCTGGCTGGTTTGGGAGCCACTCTTCTCAGCGTTGGGCATCCAGAAGCCAAACAGGAACACGTCTAAGAGATTTAAGACAGGAGACAGGAGCAGAGGTGCCCTAGGAACAGAACCTACCAATCTGGCAGAATCAGAGTACAAGCAAAATAAAGTGGGCTTCTCTAGAAGGAGGGGCTGAGGTGGGACTCTAGGAAAAATGTAGCCTTAACCCAGTACCCAGATCTGGTGTGTTCTGGGTCCCTTGGCTAGAGAGTGCTCAGATGGTCAGCACCTGCGTGTTTGCGACGGAGGCCTTCTAGCCCTGGAATGGACCGAGTCAAAGGACTCCCTCCAGGCCGGGATTGAAAATAATCCCATCTTCACCCTGGCCCCATGACTACATTTTCCAAACCAAAATTGGGCTATGCGGACTCAAAGTGACTTTTTTTCAAGCCATTTCCAGGTCTGAGAGTTGCAAATTCAGCTACTGACATGTTAACATTTCTGCAGTGTTGCCATGAGTAGTGAGAACGGGGAGATATGGTGTTTAGAGTCACTCCATGCCCATCTTTCCGGGGGCCTGATCTCACCGCAGCCTTGGCAACTGGGCTGGGCCCAGATTTCAGACACCAGGGCTCATCTTCAGGACCTTGCAAAAGTCAGTTCTTGGTCCCTGGGGACTGCTTCCTGGACCAGGCCCTTAGGGAACAAAGGACAGAATTATGCCCACTCTTCACTCTGACCTGTTGGAAACAGCAGGACAGATACACTTATATTTGGCAGAACTGGAATCAGTCTGGGAATTTTGAGTTCATTGGTGAGAGGCATGCTGTGGCTACACCAAAACTCATCCCTTTCTGACCTTGGAGAATCCTGTATTATCGTCCATATTATGTTCTCTTGTTGCTCCATCATAGGAAATAGTCCTACTGAAAATAAAGCTCTCATTCCCTGTGCACTTGCAGATGTGGGTGGCTCTGGGGTTGAAGTGACCGAGTCTTGAATGAAGCCTTTGTCACAGAAAATCTACACGCTGCTAAATTCATGGGACTCTGGGCTTTGGGGGGACTCAGCATGGGGTGGGAGGGGCACACTCTCCCCAAATCTGCAAGGGGGCCGGCCAGCGATGAGCAGATCAGGGAGGAGCAGCTGGCACAGAAAAAGCATGGGGAGTTCCGCCTGTAGCCTGCACCCTCTCCACCCCTGCCATCTGCCTCTCCCTGCCCAGCCCATGAACGCCACCTCTGCCTTCGGCCCCAACCTGCGCTACATCGTCAAGTGGCGGCGGAGGGAGACGCGAGAGGCCTGGAGCAACGTCACGGTGTGGGGTTCCCGCCACGTGGTGGGGCAGACCCCGGTCTACGTGCCCTATGAGATCCGAGTCCAGGCCGAAAATGACTTTGGCAAGGGCCCTGAGCCAGACACTGTCATCGGTTACTCCGGAGAAGATTGTGAGTACCCTCCTCCTGTCCCCAGCCCAGGACCCTCACGGCTGGGCCGCACTAGGCGACCCTCACAGACCAGGAGTCTGGGGCTGGGTTGTGGGACTTGCAAGAACATCCTGGGAGGATAGCCAGTTCCCAGGAAAGAGAAATCCCCTACTGAGACCTAGAGCAGACAAGCCCCTGATGACGTCAGGAGCGGAAATGCTGTCACCCGAACACTGGTTAGAATACTGAACACCATCACATAGTCACGTACTCTTATTTTGTGCACATGAAAACTCAGGTCCTGCAAGAGAAAACCCCTGCCAAAAACAGTAGTAAACGCCAGGCTTGAAAAAATCAGAAACTAGGCCTTCTGATCTACCTTACTGCCAAGCCCTGATGGCACCAAGAAAGATTTCAGGACTTTCCATCCCAAAGAGCCCTAGTTAGACACTCTTCCACAGGAAGCAGGGCTGTGGGCCAGGCTGCCCCCCAGCCTCCCCAGGGGAAGCCTTGGGGGGATGGAGAAGGTCTGCAGAGACCCCAGGCTGGTGGAACCAGCCTGAGCAGCCACCCGCCAGCATGACCAGTGTTGTTCTCAGCCCTTAGAACTGAGCCTAAAAGGAAACATTCTTGGGAGACTGCCACTGAGTCAACCAGCAGGATTATGGGCATATATGTATACAGATGAAGAATGCCTAGCTCTCCAGAAAGCAGGGGCCTCCCTGTCCCTAGCACATCAGTCCAGTAGGTGGCTGAGCAAAGCTCTGCAGAGCCCCTCCTGGTCAGGGCAACCCATGCCCTGGTGGGTCTGGGCCTGGTCCAAGAAGAGACGGTGAAGGCGGATGGGGCGACCAGAAGGAAGGGAGAGGAGGCGCAGGCGGGAGCCGAGTCTCAAGGGCCGATGCTGAAGTCAAGAGTAGGGCCAGTGGTTCATCATGGTGAGCTGGGAGGAAGTGAGCGTTGGGCCCCGTGCTCTGCTTTCCTGGAGGTGGTGATGGATTGGACCCACTCAGGAGATAAGTAGAGGGAGTCGGCAGGCCCTCCGTTCCCCCCCACCCCTCCTCCCCATGTGGCAGATACTTCAGGAGAGGAGACTGGCAGGGACTCCTGGGTAGTAAGTATGGAATGGGCTCGGCTAGTCACGGGCATCATGGACAGCCCTGCAGTTTGCATCCTGTCTACGCCTGCGCCTGTGCAGGGGTAGAAAAGTGGAGAAAACAGGGCAAGAATCAGTGATGGGGGAGGGAGCGGCCCACCCTTTCCACAGTCTCAGGACCCGAATCCCGTCCTGAACGAGGTGAGAGCACCTTCAGTTTGTGGATGTCTCCTGCAGGGACCTGGCAGGAAATGAATGCCACTCAAAGGGGACCATTTCTAATGTGAGGACAGGGCTAGAGGGAAACAGCAAGGTGTGGTGAACCCTGGCGGGGCTAGCAACAGCAGGATGCCATTATACCACTCTGAGCCTTGAAGGGGCAGGGGACAGGCGAGTCACCACAACTAGGGAGGGCTCTTTGTGGAGAAGAGTGCCACGCTGTCCGTCTGCAGCCAGGGGAATAGACACCCTCCCCCACCTCTCGCCCTGGCGTGGGACCTGGCATCTCCCTTTGGGCAAACTTATCTGGAATCCGATACAGTCCAGAGAGGGCAGCCTTCCGGACATAGAGCAGGGTGAGGAACTGTGAAGAATGGGATGGAAGGGCAAACGGAGACTACCCAGCATGGGAGGGTAGCAAATAATTGCCCTCTAAACATGCCCCCTTTTGTCCTGCGCTTCCCCCCAAATACTGTCTCATGGAGGAGACATAGCCCCTGCCCCTCATGGAGCACCCGGAGTCCAGGGTGGGGTAAGGTGCCGGCCCACAGAGAACATGTCTGAGGGGACCCTCGCCTCCAGGGGCCTGCCTTTCCTGCATAACCAGCTCTCTGTCCCAACACATTGCAGATCCCAGGGCTGCACCCACTGACGTTAAAATCCGAGTCCTGAACAGCACAGCCGTCAGCCTTCAGTGGAACCGCGTCTACTCCGACACGGTCCAGGGCCAGCTCAGAGAGTACCGAGTGAGGAGGCCGTCTCAGCCCCGCCTAACACCCAGCTCGCTAACCCGGGCCAGGGGACAGCACACGTGGGCCATAAGCTATTTGGAAGGGGTCTTGCAGATAGTGATGCCTAGTGTTAGCTGGTCAAAGACATACCTGGACACAAGCACGCTGTCCTGCAGCAGACACACTGGCAGATTCTGCTCAGCAGAAAATCACGCCAAGGGTGGTGGGTTTGGGGCTGACGTTGCATAGGACGTCGTGCTTGTAACATGTGTGTGAGGGGACACACATGCATCTGCAGTGCTAGGCGCCCCTGAGCTACACCCCACCCCTGGGCTGCCTGCCTCACCTGGTCTGATTTCATGAATCCCCAACTAACAGGCAGAGCCCCTAAAAGGATGGACGCGCCGTTCCCTGTTGTCACAGCCAACTCGGGATCATGCAGGTTATGAAGGCCCTTGGCTTCTCCTGTCTTCCCCAGGAGCAGTTGCTGCTCAGTCGTCCCTCCTCTTTGAAAGTGCGAGCTGAGGTGGGCAAAGGGGGAAGCAAACCCGGGCTATGCAAGGCTCTTCCTAATGAGTAGCTCTATTTAACAGTTGCCTGGGAGGTGAGGGAGGCTGTAGCCATGGGGAACACAGGTTCTCTGACTTAGAGGTCATCGAGAGTTGGCTGACAGACAATTGGGAGCAGAACGGAGGGGTCAGGCTCTCCTTGGGGAGTGAATTTGGAAGGAGGGCAAGATGATGTATACACTCGAACACGCTCTTCCCAGTAGTTGACTTGCACCCTTAACCTACCTGCCTGGAGATTTTTCTGGCTAAAGCTCCCAAAAGTTCCCCTCTTAAGCCTGGCCTTCCTCCTTACCTTGCCGCTGGAGGCCCAGGTGATGCTGGTGCGCAGCCTGACCTGGAGCCTCTTGCCCACTGCTAACCGGACCTTCATGTCGCAAACTCCCTTGGCTGTACTGTAACACCACCGCCCTCCGTAGGCCACCCCGTCCAAGCTCTTGCCACAGGCAGCCTGGCATCCCACTGACTCGGACGTGTGTCTATCCCATTCTAAAGGTCTTCAAACAATATTTAAAGAAACCATTTGACTTCAAAGGAGTACATCAATCCTCTCTCATGTTCCGACTTCGGGGATAGCCCACTACTTTCCAACTCCCGTCTACTGCCAATCTAGGCCCTACTAACGCAACCCCGAAGTGATGTGGTCTTTAAATGCAGAACAGAGCTCCCCAGGCCTGGACCTCTGGCACGCATTTGTGGTTCTGGCACGGACGCCCTGAGCAGCGTGTTCCCCAGCTTGGAAATAAGTCTCATGATGGAGCAGCTCCATCAGTTAGTTCATTAGCGAGCGTGCCTGTTCCCCAGGGAGGTGATATGGCTCAGTGATTGAGAGGAAAAACGCTATTTCTTATTTGACCTCAATCCCTGCTCGCTGGCTGCTGATGTGTGGGGACTGTGTGGCCACTCCCCCAGCCCTGTGTGGGACTGACGAGGTCATCTGGGATTTGGAGCCTGTGGCGTGCAAAGGGAAGACCAGTCACTACTGCACCGCTAACAACTAACCCGCCTCCGCCTGGCCACCCCCTCACCGGCCTGCCTCTGTCCTGAAGGCCTACTACTGGAGGGAGAGCAGCTTGCTGAAGAACCTGTGGGTGTCTCAGAAGAGACAGCAAGCCAGCTTCCCTGGTGACCGCCTCCGGGGCGTGGTGTCCCGCCTCTTCCCCTACAGTAACTACAAGCTGGAGATGGTTGTGGTCAATGGGAGAGGCGATGGGCCTCGCAGTGAGACCAAGGAGTTCGCCACCCCGGAAGGAGGTAGGTCTGACCTGCAGCCCCTCGGGGTGGGGCGCACAGGGGCAGCAGGTCCACGTGGGCCCGGAGCAGCTCCAGCATGGCCTGGCATGGACAGCGCAAGGAGACCTCACGGAGCTGGTGACCTGTGACCTGAGCAGCTCCCGCCACTCCCACAGAGCGCTCCATCACCGAGGTGGCCTGCCCTGACGGCATCTCAAGAGAAGACCCGTGCAGCCTGCTGGCATAATTCCGGGCAGGCTCTGCAGACTGAACCCCCGAGGCACCCAGACAGCCTGGGCTGCACCCCCCTCCTGAAGCCGAGGCACAGTCACCCTGACCTCCTAGAGGCATCTGGTTTGTGTACCAGCACCCAGGACCTCCAGAGCCCCTCACCACTGTAATCAAGAAGCTTTCGTTAAGATAGTTGACACGCGTTTGAGGTGGCCCTGCAGAGGGGGTGCCCTGCCTGCCTGCCACAGACTTCTGGCCGACCGGCCCTGGGAGGCAGGCACCTGCAAAGCTCCTGGTGCCTTTTCCATTGTTACTGGCCCTTTGATCAGCCTGGCAATTGCTTTGCCCTCTCCTGTTTCTCCTCTCCCCCCTCTTAACTGTTATTTCCCCCATTTTTCTTCTCTTCCGCGTTTCTCCTCTCCTTTGTTCTCTCTTCTTGTTTCCTTTATTCCTGTCTCTCCCTCCTCTTTCTGATTTTCATCAGCATCCCTGCCCATTCATTGCTGCCGCCCCTCACACCCGGTCCAGGGTTCCGTCCTCTCTCGTCACCCTGGAGCTCAGCATTCTCAGCCCAGTCCAAGTGCTGCTTGGACCCAGCAGTGAGACTCCTTGTCTGAGGGTGTGGGAGCTGCAGCCTCCTTACAGAGCAGCTGTCAGGTCCCTGCCTAGGAGCGGCTGTGCTCAACTCGGAGGCATCTTTGCAGGATCAGAGCCTAACATGGGCAGGATCCAGGGTTGTTGCTGAAGGCAAACTTCACCTGCTTCTTCTCCATTTAAACAGAGTCAGGGCCATGCTTGTCCTGAGCCTGGGGGAGCACCGTCCTGCGTGGGTGGGGGGCTCTGGCCACCTCGCGGTCCTCCCGGGTTCTGGCTTAGCAGCGACCCGGCGTGGGGGTGGCCCGGAGATCAGTGCCTTCATACTTGTGCTTTGTTTTTGTGTTTTCTCGTCCTGCCCGCCATCTTCCTCTCCCCGTCATCGCCCCTGCTCTCTCCTCCTTCCCCAAGTACCCAGCGCCCCCAGGCGTTTCCGAGTCCGGCAGCCCAACCTGGAGATGATCCACCTGGAATGGGATCACCCGGAACACCCCAATGGGATCCTCACTGGATATACTCTCAAATACGTGGCCTGTACGTTCTGCCCTTCTTTTTCTTGGATAATCTGGGAGTCAGAAACCCCATCTCACCACTTTTCCTAAGGAATTGAAAGATGCAGGGGGCATTGTGGGGAGACAGAAGGGCCAGGGGGAAAGGTCCCCATAGGATTAGGGGAGGCAGGTGAGACCTACACCCTGCTCTTCTGACACAGCTCCTCCCACAGGGAGCTGGAGGCACTGGGGGTGAGATAAAGGAAACGCCTGGTTTTAGGAGGGATTCAGCCCCAGCCCTCAGGGGTCTTACAGACTCCAGCTCCTACAAGTCTAGGACACAGAGCTCCTCACCCAGCAGGGCCTCCATTCCACGGGACAGTCAGTGCACGCACGGGAATCCACACAGCCCTCAGGACACCTTGCTGTCCTTTTATGATGAGGCAGCAGTTTGTTAAGCTGCCAAGGAACTTGGGTGACTCAGGAGCCTGGGTGGGGAAGACCTTACCTTAAGAGCTCAACATCACC